>NW_026623177.1:2463637-3695456 GCF_028827545.1 Penicillium diatomitis | reverse complement strand
TAACCCTAAAAACCCTAACCCTAAACCCTAACCCTAACCCCTAACCCTAAACCCTAAAGACCCTAAAGGCCCTAAAATTACTCTCATGGGATAGGTACAAGGCGCTCACTTCTTCCAGTTGCACACCTTCATGACACTCCGGAGCTTATCATCGTTGCTTTTGAATGTTCCACCCAGGGATGCGATCTCTTCCGGTTTCATCTCCCGGCGGAGCTTGGCAACAGATGCAAGACCTTGACCGTCGCGCGAGACTTTTGTGATTGAGCCAACTCCAAGCAGCATGCCAAGAATATTGACGACCGCAGAACTTGGGTTTTGCACGGTATCGTAAATAGCAAGTGCCCCGTTTGCGAGCTCACCTGCAATTGCAAGAGAGCGTGCGAGAGTGACAAGCCCCGCCGCCGCCGCGACTTCCTCGCCCACGACGGGAACAAACTGCATCATGGGTTAGCGATCATCGTCGTGAATGTTCTCAATGAAATAAAATCCATGCGTTTCTTACTAAGAGAACCACGCTGATGATCATGACTATGAAGTCCTTCTTTCGCTTTTCTTCCTCCTGCTCGGTTTTCTTTTCCTGCTGCCCGAGCTTCTTTGCCTCTGCCATTCCCTCTATGCCCTGTATGAACATAAAGACAGGCACACTGTAGGCATCAGCCGCATCAGAACTGGAGCCGTTGAGCCACTGTCCCAGCATGATGTCTAGTAACGTCGCCCGCATTTCATCGCGCAGGGCGGGGATATTTGGAAGAGCCTTCGTGACAATATCTTTTGGGTTCGGCACCACCATAGATTCATTCTTGATGGGGAAGCCGGAGAACTTGTAGTCGCGTTTAAGGCTACCCACCCTCGGGGCTTCGAATGTGTAAACCAAGGTATAGTCCCCTCGATCTACCCAATCTTGCAAGAGGCCGGCCTTGGCTAGCCCTGCATCATAGCCCTGGGCGTCGGTGAGCTTGAATGCCGTGGTGTCGTATGGGAGCGTTCTTTCATTAACGAAAGTGGTCTGGTTTAGGTTGGAGCATGGAATCACATTCCCGTCACCTAATGTGCACTGAAAATCTGTAAAAGTATCCCATTAGCCTTCGGTGTCAGAAGCAGCGGGATCCTAGCATGTGATCATACAATCCATGCCGTATCCGGTGGCCGGCACATTTGCGAACGGCCCAGTAGTGCTCATATTGAACATGAAGTCATCCAAGAGAACCACTGGCACGAGATTCTCCATGTATGTGACATAGTATCCGAAGAGCGCATCGTACCCACTGTTCACGTTGGTATAGTTCTCGTATGCGGTGTCCAGCATATCGATGAGCACTTGGAGGGAGTACACAGCTATACAGTCGGTTCGCAAGCCGGGGGCAGTCGTGGCAAGGTCATCGAGACTGCTGAACGTCTTTGAATAGTCGCAGACCTCAAAGTCGGACGCATCGAACCCTTCCCCGCACTCTTCGAAGCAGTTCCCGCGCTGGCAGGCAAAATCACACAGCCCGTAGTCATCCTCTCCGGAGATCAGATGTGCTGTTGCGCTAGCGTTGACCACCGTGAAAAGGTCCAGGGTGCCAGTGGCGGTGCACGTGCAGGCGTGGATCGGGCAGTAGCCGTGGGCGCAGGCGAAGACGCAGAGATTCGCCAGATCCCAACTGCCTTCGCCCGCGGTACAGGCAGGTGGCGCAAAGTCCGAAATGGTAGGGATCGTCAGAGGTACCTCGCCCGTACCGCACGCAGTAGTCGGACAGTAGCCATGGCTGCAATCGAACGAGCATAAGCCACTATAGCTCGCGTCTTCGCCGGCGATGGGATAGCCCTGAACGCCCGTGTCCTTCGGCACGGTAGGCGGGGGCCCGAGTTTGGAGCACACACAGGCTGTGATCGGGCAGTATCCCCAATGACACGACTTTTCGCAGAGTCCCAGGAAGTTATTGACCCCCCAGCCATCCACGCAGGTTTGCTCGCCCAGAGAAGAGGTCGGAGCGACTTTGATGGTGGTGGAGGATATGGCACTCCCCACCCAGGCATTCCAGTTCTCCACTCCGGAAGCAGCGGCACAGCCAGCAGAGATCGACTGGCCCTGGATCGTGGCAATAGAGGCTCCTCCGCGGGTAATGGAAATCACCACCGAACCCGAGTGCCCGGTGAACGACACGCTGCCATGATAGATCCCGATTCCGCCGCTGGGCGTTGAGGTCCACGAGGCCCCCAGATCCGTTCCACCCACCGACACCGATACATCCGCCCCGGAACCGAGCAAGGCAGAGTAGAAAATCTTATCTTGCACCATCTCGTACGGCCAGTACTCGACCTGCAGCTGACTGTAGGTATTGCCGGTCGTTCCTCCATCCGACGGACAGGCTCCCGCTTTGTTGAGCCGATACCAGCCCGTGACACCTTCCTGCGTGATCGTGGAGATGTTGTTCTTGTATGTCTCGATCACATAGGGAAGAAAAAGACGCCATCCATCATGCGGCATGTCCAGGGCATAGTTGTACGGCGAGTTCCCGGTATCGAAGGCCGTGTAAGTCTGATCTGCCAAGGGATCATCAGCAGCCCGGATAGGACCGATATAATGCGACTCGCCAAAGTCGTTCCAGGAGATGATCTCGACGAACTCCGGCGCGAGGAACAGAGCCTGGTTCCAGCGGTCAAACCACGTATCATCGCCGCGCCAGAGCCAATTCTTGTCGTACCCGGGCATGTTAGTAAAGAACCACGGCGACACTGGCATCATATAAGGTTTGCCCTCGAGGTAGTTGATATACGAGGCATCCGTGTATGTGTCCATATTCACCGGGCCATTAGGCCATGCCGCCCAGCTAAATAGCGCATCCGCGACACCATCCGCCTGCTTCACTGCCTCCATGGCGCCAAGTGACGACCAGTCCGGCGCAAAGAAACAACCAGTCTCTTTCTTGATATCGACCCAGTCAGCCGCGTTAGCAGGGCCCTCAAACGTGGACACGAACGGTTGAGAATTGTAGTGGTAATAGACATTAGGCGACTTATAGAATTGGATCAGCTCGATCACGTCAACCTTGGCCCATGGGCCGTTCCCGGCATAGTCGAACGAAAAGAAGAGGTGGAAGCCCACGTTCTCGGCCGCGAGAAAGGCATTTCCCAGGGAATGATCGTTGACTGGCTGATTCGCGGCGATATTCAGAGCAAATGCGTCGATGTGGGCTTCGAAGGCCAGGGTCATCTCCGCTTCCCAGTCTGCAACAGTGTATCCTTCCGTGTTCGAGACCTCAGTGTTGTCAGTCCGCCATTCTGGACATTAACAGGACAATAAAGATTAGCACGTACCATGAAGTGAGCAAAAACAGCTCTGGCCTGGACTTGACAGAAAACAAAAGCGAGGTAATAGAGAAGGGAAAGCCCCATGTTGGATGATAACGATGAGGAAGCGAACATTATAAAGAATGGCAAGCATCCAAGGGCACTACGAGAAAGAAGAATTTCAAGACAGATAGGAAGAAAGGTTGACAGTGCAATGTGAAGGAGAGAATTTTGAGTAACCTCGGTGGTAAAGAAATCAAAGAGGCACCGTCTCCTGGCCTTCTTTATGAAGATCGGGAACACGTCAAATGCTGGTTTAGCCGGTACTATGACCGGACGACTGCAAAGCAAGAGGCAGAGATTGATGGTGCTAATTATGTAGCACGCCATGCGCTAGTCAAATGGACGGACGCTTTCGTGGTTATTCGAGCCCCATAGGCTGATGGAAAATGATTAGAAAAGGATGGAAAGAGTGGCGTTGCATGCGCAAAAATGTAGTATCGGCGAAACGATTCTAGTCGGTTCATTGTGTCTGTCTATATGGATGTATGGTTACGGAGTGGGGGCAATGGAGTCTTGACAGGAACACTAGTGATTTGTCTTCACGAAGGGGGTAGGAGCAATAACATCGCTAGGCCAAAAATCCTCTATGGGCAATGTTATAAATCATTATACCTAACCCGCCTATTCATTGCTCTGATAAGTGCTTGGGGTCTCAGATACGAAATTGGCTGGTGGATCATAGGCATATTGACCAGCTACGGTGAAGATGGAAGGAAAACATCCACAAACAATGGAAGTAGAGGAAACAAAACAAAGTAAAACAAAATAACACTTAAAAAGGAAGCAAACTGAAAAGAAAACAAAAGGGTGGAACGACATGCATGTGTATTTACCCAAATCGGCCATGCCCCGATGCTACGAAATGGGGTTGACACCCTATCGCCAGCATGAACTGAGTTGTGGGAGAAGGACAGATCAGGAGTGGACCTTGATGGCAAAATGAAGCAGCTTAAGGCTTTTAGGGTTTGCTGTATCCCTCGATCGCAGCTGTTCTCTGCTGGCTCACTTCTGCTTCTGTTCCATTGTCAATTGAGTTACTCGTTATTCGACCTTTCTCGGGCCTCCATCTATATATCAATATTCATTTACCCCCCCCCCCCCCCCCCTCGTGCCATATGATTCCAGAGCGTAGTAAAGGATACCCTTTAACAGTTATTTCTTTGTGTACGCATTCTTAGTGGAGCTAGGGCTCCGGTTGTTTGACCGCCGAGTGTCCGTGCATGGGATGCATGGGTATCTTGGAACTTGACTTGGACATCCAACTACACTGAGAAAATACCTGTCACACACGAATCAATCAACTTGTGCTTTTGCATAAACACCGTCCACTTCAAAATTATAAACACTTTACCTAACTGGTGATACCAAAAAATACAATCTTGTCTTCTTCTCAAGTCTCAAAGTCGCTACCCCCTCCCGATCGCTAACGAATACTCGTAAAGTCTCCCGAGTCCTGACTCAACGCTAAAAGCTTAGTAGCGCCTGCCGTTAAACGCTATGAACGCCACCCAGTCCCCTGCCTTCCTATCTCATCCTCGCCTTCATCCTCGAACCACTGAGACCCCACATTACTACCTGTGAAGGTTGCCTATGCCCCGCTATCTCGGCCCTAATTTCCTAATTCACCACGCCTCGTGTCGCAGAAGTGCCCCGTAGACTGTAGTATCCCTACGCAATTTGCCATCACGGTCGTACCCGGTCAAACCCGATTTCAAAAGATAGCGCGTGGATTTAGATGTGATTGGAACTGATCCACAATGCTTCCCAGCCCCTGAATCTCGAGAAACACAAAGAGATCTATTTCCTTCCAATGTGACTTGAGGCCTAAGCCCGGAGTACGTCTCAATTATCTCGATAATAGTAAGAGATACACGGTCTACAGGCACATAAGAAGGCAGAAAAGACGAATAATCTTGGATTGGGAGAACGAATGAGAGGAAAATGGAGAAGAGAGAAGAAGGAAAAGAGGGAAAACCTACGAATAGGAGGAAAACCCCTCTGGACGGCCGCTAGGACTATTGTAAACATGAAGGCAAAGAAAGGCATAAAGAGTAAACCTCCGCTAAATAGGTATACAAAATACACAACTGCTGGTGGTATATGATCTCCTCATTCTCATCCTGAACATAGAATACTGCCATCTCCAAAGGTAGCTCGGCTTAGGAGCTATGACCATGGTCCATGGGGTCGACGATGGCTATCAAGGTGTTTCTTCTGTAGTCGATCAATCAGTTGAGTATTAGTATCCTATCTCAACCATAGTACAGAAGGAATTGATAATGTACGTAAAGAGAGGCCTGGCCGCTCACCCCGATGGAAGCCACCGACGTTGGATCAGGATAGTGGCTCGTCGCACTAACCCCTACCAGCGACGAGCTGGCAAAGGGTAGATGATAACCGTCGCAGATCCCGTATATGAAATGCTGCGATGTGAAGGTCGACAGAGCGGTCGCCTTGTATAACTGACATTCCCCCCCTTTCACGCTGTAGAGCCAAGCAGCACATTCTGACAGCCCGTCGCAGTACCCGGCACATGCTGACACGTTCCTGTAGTTCGTAGCGAAGGCGAACGGAGCGCCGCTGAACACAGCCATTACGTTACTGGAGATTCGACTCAAACAAGTGCCGGATACCGTGTGGATAGCGTTCAAGAGGAGAAGCGAAAAAACAGAAGACAGTCGCATTATTGCCGTGTCTTAGGCTGGGTGATGAAGGTAGGATGATAAAGGGGAAATTCAGGGAAAAGCAGATAGAGGGTGTGAAGGTCGCAGAAAAAATTTTGCTGGATTTAATAGAACACGAGATATTGAGAGGTCTGTCGAGAAAAGGGGACACATTTATGACTGTGACATGGGAATGGTCCATATCTACAAGATCCAGTTTCCATTGTGTTTGTAATTTGTAAATGTGTATTATGCGGCAGGGCTTACAACTCCACACCGGTGTTATCACTCTGATGCTCGGTAACACCGCCATGGAACAGCTTAACCTGTCCCCTTTCCAATCTCTAAGTCTTCGTCTTCTTTTCAATCAATCAATCAATCTCTCATTTGATAATCCCGGCAGTTCTCATTCGTCTTTGTGTATACCAGCCCAAACTAATCCAGCTCGCTTTGACAGTATCTACGGAAAATTGGGGATCACTGTGGCCGCTAGCTGTAACTGGACATCGTTCGACTTGTAATTTCTCACATTTAGTGCGAGTGTCCTCGAAAATCATCCTTAAAAAAATCTGTGCCTAGCGCCGGGAACAGGGCCTCAACTAGGATAAGGGTATATAGATTTGGCGCTGGCTATTTTTCCCACCAAGGAGATTGCTCTTTCTTGGATGTTTTCCGTAAAAGGCTTATCTGAGGACCACCCCTGAAGTTGCGAGACATTTTAGATGATTCGCATCGATAGCGCAAACTCATACCTGGATATGAAGGCAATAGGCATGCCTATTAGACACAAAAAGCATTTCACATGCTCATTGGAGGTCATGAGCTTCAATGCTGGCCCTTCACTGAAGTGGGCCTCTGGCTCCCGGCATCTCCGAGCACTTTAGGCACGATGGCACGCGAGACAAAGTTTTTGCAATCAAGTGGCTCTCTGCGTTTTCTGATCTCGAGCGCTTATGCTGAAACAGGCCGATGCAATGAGTCCGGCCCGGAAAAGTCTTATTAAATAGCTGATGTGCTGGATCGCGTTTTTCTTGACCCAATTATTCTTTGCTGCCTTGGCAACGGGACACGAATTTCCTTCTCTTTACCATGAATCTACGATTTTTGTGCACGATTCTCCTTTTCCTCAGTGCGGGCGTGCTCGGGAGTGTCAACTCGGCACCATATACGGTTCGACGCATCCGTGAACCCGGGAATAGTGGGTGCTGACATTCCGAATATCTAGGCCTTGACACTTTGGTATATGTATCGCATGGATGTCATTGTCAGCGGACCCGGAAAGACGGAGATAGTCCCTGAGCTCAAAGGATCAGCACCTGACGGAACCTTCTATTTCGATGAATTCGTGCAGTATACCCAATATGTCTCCGCGAATAAAAGAAAAAAGAGTTCAGCATGGAAAGGAAACACCGGCGTGGGAAAGAATCTCAATCCGGACGTCGAAAGCACCGCCCGGAAACTCGCAGAGACTGGATTCACCAGACAATTCAAACCATCGCTCGTTTACCCCAGTAAATGGACAGGCAACGCAGTCTCAACATACGATCAATTCTTCGGAGCGCTCACAGACCGAGTGCAAGCTTTGCGAGCGAAAAACCCTGCGGCAATAGAGCTACAGCTGGATCGGCTTCGGGAGAGCCTCAAGCCGGTCATAAACATACGATTCGAGGATCAGACCGCTGGGTTTTTTCGTGATCTGAACTCCTGGTTCAAAGCACAGACTAAAATCGTATGGAATTCCTATTGAATCTTCCTCTTGCGATTTAATCAGCGACTGACTTCATTATGATTAGACGTGGGAAACGAAAACCGTAGACGGGCCAGATGGTACCAAGTTGACACAGATCGATACTGAAACCACACTCAAGAAGAACACTATCGACATGGCCACGATGAAGAAGGATCTGATCTCATTCATCGCCACGTATCAAACTCAACACCAAAAGGGGAAGTCCCACTATGCTGCCATTACAAGCAGCCAGAGGAATGAGGGTCGTATTATGGGGGATTCGACGTGCTGATCTCCTCTTCCTGTTCGGATTTCGAATTTTGTTATAATCCATCACATACCTAGCGGCTGGAGTACTCTTAGAAGATCATGAGTTTGGATCCTCAAGGTTGTGTTCTATAGATATACTCAGATTCCCTCATAACTCTATACCCCTGCCGCAAACTCAGGCTCCTGCAAATCCGATGTTCGAGTCTCATAACATTCAGGTTTATTTTCACTTACACGTTCCCTCAGGTAGCAGGTTAGCATCGAACATCTGAAGTTTGGTGAGATTACACTTTCATTATGCCCTTCCCGCCCTTGGCCATATTTTCTCTCAAGATTTCTATTTCTCTTCATCTTCGTCTGTGTCTTTTCCATAATCATTATTTATTTCGCAAGTTCAAGGACAACGTTCAGCATCTGCTGAGCCCGAATGATTGCACATTTTTGTACAAAGTCGAAACATAAGTGCTGGATGCATTTTTGGCGCTTTTTGTTGGGAGCCGAATCGCTTGACCACGAGGTCATGTAACTCCCGCGAAAGAGCCTCTGGACTTTCTCTGTAGAACGTCTGACGGACCCTGATGTTGCCTTCTCGTTCACATCCCTCCGCTAAGTCGAAAAGGGCCGTCACTCTCGCTTGGTCATTTACATCGACCACTTGCACGGGCGCGTCCCCCAAGAGCCCGAACAAGCCCGACGACGCCCCGACTCTCCGGCTCGCGTGTACCACCAACACCCGCATTACAACAACCCAGCTAGGTCGTCTCTGTAAGAGTTGTAGGTCGCTCGTGTCACAGTACTTAAATAGTGGTAGGCGAAGCGAGCCACCACGATGCACCCAGCTAGCCTGCCAAACAAGATCGAAGAGGGGGTTTCCGTCAACGCAGTACTGGTATTCGTAACCGGGGCAATAGTTCAGATGTGACAAGTCTCGTGTAGGGTCGATCCACTGCTCCAGCTCGTTAAAGCCTGTCCAGTCACATTCGTCGGGGACTAGAAAGTCATCAGTCTCGATAATCGGCAACCCTGTCTCGAAGACCACTGCTCGTGCCTCGCGGCAAACTAGAGCGATCATAGGCCGACATCGATTTGCTAACGACGTGTGCGTCAGGTCGCACGGGACCGGTTTGATCCAATCATAGACCTCGTCCGGGAGTGGACAGTCTAGCTCGGAAACCCGGCGTGGAAGGCATTCACGCCAGATCGCCAGCCGTAGCTCAGCTGGCAGCTGGGGGAACAGATGAAAAATGCGCTTGGACGCTTCCATCACGCGTCTGGTTTCTGCCTGAGGTCCCGGGGATTCTCGAATGGAGGGGACGATAGAGTAGCAATATGAATAAAGGAGAAGAAGAAGAAAAAGAGACTTTGATCGTCGAGATCCTACTAATTGGGCAGTAATGTACACCTCCAAGAGCGCGGTCTGGTTTGGTGACCGTTTGCCGCGCGCGTCTGATCTTGACGAAGCGAAGAAGATGAAAGCGGAAGGAGAGAGCAAACCGGCAGGACCCTCTAGCATATAGCGGCCAGGACTAACCCAGATCCACACCGAACTGTCAACCCGACTACCGAGCCGAACAGCCAAATCAAAACAACAATTTGGAATTCAAATTTCTTAACCAACAAAGCGCATCGTTCTACGTATGAAAATTATGGCATCGATAACCTTATAGCCGGCCTCCCTGTAGCCTCGACATTACAAAAGCCCGTGACACATAGACAAGGGGCACATCACCAACTAGCAGGTTTGTTGACCTGAGATCCAGAAGGTAGATGGGACATGGTTCTAAGTAACTATGGCTACGGACGTAACCATGTACACATGTAGGCGGGAGGGCCAGAGGCTTCACGTGACCGTCCGGAGCCGAGCGTTAAGGACATGCCTGTGACGCATGAGCAAAGGTTAGTATACCAACTGGTGAGCTGGTTGACCAGTTTGTGCGCGGACTTGAAGAGTGGAGGTTGGAAGGCTGTGAACTGGCGAGTTGTGGTCAACTGGTGGGTCGGTTGGCCAGTTGATAAAGAAGGGCAGGAAGTCGAGGATGAGGTCATGTGACCAATGTTTGTGTTCACGAAGTCAGGTGATCGTGTTGAGTTCGTGTTGCTGCCTTAGCCTTCCCACACGTGGGTGAGTTGGAGCCTAAGGATTGTTTCCCTTTCTGTTTACTTCCATAGGGAAACTTCCGCCTCGCCGTCGCCCCGCTTGTCACGGCGCAAGTTGTACGTGATGACTCGAGGCGATTCACTGTTGTATCGACCCCGCGTCGCCTTAGGGTAACAACCCCAAGGGCTCCATGTGGGGCTATAGGGACTCGGTACGCGGAACCTCTATGTATATATTGTGGGAACTAATGGAGTCTACCCGGACTCCAAGATTCAGTCGTTGAAATCAGACCCCATAGACTTGGACTCTCTGTCCTGCGATACAGACCCTCTAACATATTAAGTAAAGTAGAAAGGTTATAAATATAACGATAACTAGTATCTAGTAAGGAACTTCAAAAATTTACCTAAAATAGTTATATAATTCTACAGAGAGTATCCTGATTAGCTAGGACTATGAAGGGCTGTAGCAGAATTGATTCAATTGTACTAGGCTAACATGCTGTTTTCAACAATCTTAAGGAACGAAAGAAGAAAGGATCGGAGTCCGTCGCGGTCCTCAACAGCGTCGATCCTATCTCGGTTAGGAACCACTAGGGCCCCGCTCTGACCCCTTCTACCGAGGCGGTATCCGGAAGGCCATAGCATATGGTCAACCACCGGGCTCTGGCCCGTCACAAGGACCACTAAAAAGACTGCAAAATTAGGCTAAAGCTATAGGAGGCAGGACATGGGAGGACATGGACACAACTACCACGTGTGCCACGCGCGTAACGCGCAGCACCTCAAAACTCAGGATGTACTGTGTTGTGAACATGGCAGGACTGAACGGACTCAGGATGAGAGGGAGGATAGGGGACATGGGTGCCACGCGCACCGTCTCAAAAGAGGATGGACTGTAGCCTCTTCTCTTTTCCTTTTCTCCTCTCCAGCCTTTGAGATTCTTGATACCACGCAGTCAAGTTAGAATAAAAGGTTATGAGTCCTTCTGAAGCTTTTCCTAAATAGCGTACAACAAAGAGGTTATTATATAAGTTAGTACTCAGATAGTGAGAAAATGTAAATGACCTTACTTGTTTAGTGCTAAGCAGGGCTTATATCCTATCTGGGAGCTACTAGAAAACGCAGTATACCTAAAGGAGGGGAGAAAGGGATGGTGAGTTTGAATCTGGTGAGAGGTGCTATCTAAACTACTGGTGGTGGTGTGCGTAGGCGCGCACCACGCTGGTGTGACGCGCCGGACCACTAAGCTATCTCAATACCCAGCCTGATTGTCAAAGTATTCCCCCATGTGTAATGCATGTAGCCGACTCTAGTTCAGTAGGACTCGGGGTATAAGACGAGACCTCCGCATGTTGCTTGGCAGGCGAGGCGGGTCGCGATCGGGGGTTTCCCTCCCCGGGATCCGAGATCGACATCTTGTTCTGGAGTCTGCAAATCGGGGCCGATCCAAAGATCCGGACAGGGTCGGCGACTCGGCAGCGGTCTAAGATCGATCGTTACAACCTTCCTGGCCGAAACCTGGTTGGAAGCACCGCCTCGTCATCGCACTCTGATGCCATCATTGTCCACATGCGGTACGCAGAGATCCTCAAGTAGTCCCTACTTCCCCCACGTTAAGTTCGCAGTCTACGTTCCGGCCACACTGTCTGTCCATCCCAAGACCAACAAAAAGACATTTCGACCCTATTCCCCCAATGTCTCTGCGAGCCTTCCCATTGAGTCAAA
Source organism: Penicillium diatomitis (assembly GCF_028827545.1). Classification (NCBI taxonomy): domain Eukaryota; kingdom Fungi; phylum Ascomycota; class Eurotiomycetes; order Eurotiales; family Aspergillaceae; genus Penicillium; species Penicillium diatomitis. Next base: position 3,683,633 of record NW_026623177.1, on the reverse strand, counting down.
CCCGCGCCCCATGGCGAGACCTGATCAGCTCCCACCTGGAGAAACAAAAAGAGTACGATTTTACCGTCGCGACGGTCGGGTATGACGCAAAGCAGCGTATTGTCCCGCGCGTCCGCACATGCGGCTTCCGTGGCTTCTTTCCCGAGCTCAAGCTGCATCCGAGCGGACAGAAGGATTTGGATCAACAAGTGGAGGACGGCGGAAACCCACCGTTATTTGAAAGTGACCTCTTGTCCTTCACCTCAGACATTCGAATGGAAAAGCTGAGACAATTGGATTCGACGGGGAACAGCATCGAGGCGATGTTCTGGCTGAAGGAGGTCATGGTTCAATGGAGAATCAAAGGGCAGGCATACTACATCGGATCTCCAGCTGCAGAGTCCGGAAAGGAGTCGGATCTCCAAGCACAATTGTTCAAGGCCCTGCGTCGCAAAGACGATTACCATGGCGATGAAAAGGCGGACTTCAAGAAATGGACATGGGACAAAGCCATTACGAAGTACTTTGCCAATCACTCCCCAGCCATGCGCGGTAAGTGCAGCCGAGCGGTCCTTTCGTTTTCTCTACGCGACCTTGTCGCGCCGAGGAAGTTTCAACACCTGTGAAGCCGAAGCGCCGTGACCCCTCTTACAGATATACGATGCGAGCCTGATCCTGGACTTTCGCTAACGGTTTCTCTAGGCTCCTTTCGCAACCCTCCACCTGGTCAGCCACGAACTCAACAGCTCAGTAACCCTGACTTGAGCCTTGGGCAGAAAGTTTCTGATCTCCACGATCCTGTTGCCCGGGGGAACTTCAGATTGGTTCTGATCCTGCCCGAAGAGGTTGAGCAACTGGACCTGTCCAACGGAGACGACCCTCGTCGACGCAAGTGGACTTTGGTTGGGGGTGATGGTGATGTCGAGAGGACGGGCGGACAGTGGCAGGAGTCCGAGCTCTGGCCTTGATAGTCACTTGTAGCTTGTTTGACGAGCCCGATTCTGAGAAATCCCGCTCCTGTCCTAGGGCTTCTACCTCGGGCTTCTGTGATGTGACATGATCAGCCACGGAGTCAGGGTACTAAAGAAAAATTGAATATTGAAGCTTGCAATTCCAATGACCAGTGCAGCTTGTGAGACCATCGCGCTCTGTCAAACTGTTAATTATTGAGCAACTGGAAAGAGAACCGTACTGTCATGTGATAGCATTGACGCGCTCAAATGTAGGAGAGGCGGACTTCACCGCCTGCGGGTGTTTGCGTGGTCGGAAGAACCTTCAGTGTGGGACAACATTGCTCCGTGAATATTTCCTTCGGACGAGAAGCCAAGGTAGAGCACGCGCATTCCACAGAACTTTATTGATCACTTTAGATTATTGAATTAGTGAGGTTCCACGCTGGTAGTATTTTTCCAGAATGGCCAAGGTCCATTTCACCTCATGGAAAGATCGTGCTCATCTTCTCGAGGTTCGGGATGAGTTCTATCCGCCTCACTCATACAAGGGGCCGGACATGCGCCCTCGAGCATGCGCCAAGGTATGCTTTGATCGACTCTCAACACAGGAAATTGATCTGATCCCGAGCTCAGGTAGCAGCTTGGAAGCTCAGGGGAAACATCCCCCATCATGTGGAGGCTACTGCTCTGTTGACAGACGCAATTCTTCACGATGACGGGGAAAGGAATTCAATCTTTTCCATTCGAGCCACCTACTCGGCAGCCTTTTGTCGGTAAGTCTGCTTCGTCTGTAACGCAAACTAAATTTGGGTGCTCCATTGTTGATGATGGTCTTGCAAATTCCGACCATCTCAATCCGGGTCGAAGCCAAAGGGCGCATCTTCAGTGTTTCAGAAGCTAAATACTTCGCTAGGTTCGTAACGGGGCTTGTAGACACCAAAACCACAGGTCCCCGCAGAACGATGTTTCAAAGGGCCATGGATCTCGGTCTTCCGGCTTCATTTGTGGAGTTGCGACATGAGGCGACGCATCGCGAGCCCCCTTCTCTCATTGTTTTGCGCAAGGCGACGCAACGCTCCTTGGAGTGGCTATGGGACAACTATTGGACGACGCTTGACCCGGACGGACTCAGTGGCAGTTCTTCACGGGCCGATCATTCCGATTTACCGACAGCCACCGCACTGCGTCAGTGCCTGCAGGGCTTCATGAAGAATTCCAAAGCAAGACTGACGCAGAAGAAACGGAAGCGTGATCAGGAGACCGCGCTTGCTGACAATTTGATCGGAATTTGCCGTGACTCCAAGGACAGCGTCGACTCCGCGATGGCCACCCTTTCAGTATCTCTCTTGGAACTGAATGCTCTGATTGACCCCAACAGAAGGTATGATATCAGAGAACGTGGAGCACGACGCGTCGGATCTTTAGCTAACTCTTCACGTAGCCTGGGAGACTCCATGGATGCAACCTTTGAAAAGTGGGACCCCATCCTGCAGAGAGTGACAGACGCCCGTGCTGCATTCCTACACTGCATGGCTGAGGAGCTCGTGAACACGATGGTCTTATCTTCATCAGCCGACGATCATGAAATCGCGCACGTAGAGGGACTCTATCTTTGGTTGGAACACCTCATCACCTCAACATCCTGGGAATCGCGGAGACAATTTCTACCGCGAGAATATTTACTCGCTGTCTGTCAAAGCAACCCTTCCCGCTGGACGGCGATTTTGACGGCCGAGCTTCGTCCTTTGCAGCATGAATTGCTTGATGGCATGCGAAGCTCGCATACGGCAAAAGGACCGACTTCCCAAAAGCACGTTGCAAATTGGGTCCTCTCTAAGAAGCTGGAGAATTATGGTTGGGGCCTTGCAGAAAGCTGGGATAGTCGACCGCTGGGAGTCTCTGTCAGCCAATAGCAGTCTAGCAATGTCAATGCAAGATGAGATCTCTAGCTGTCTAGCATACGAACTTTGAAGCAATTATAGCTGTGTTTTCAAGTCTAGAACCGCCACTGCGTTGGTTGCGGGCTTTCATTTCTCACTTAGTCTGTCGGGCCAACGCCGCAAAATCGTCTCTCAAAATAGCGACAAGCTCAAACTTTCATGGCTGACACGACACAGTACTCCAATAAAGCGGGTATAAGAGCGACGAGGTCTCACTGACCTGTGTCAGGCTCTGCTTGAGACGTCCGAGGGGCTCAGCTGATGCGATACTAAACACTCCTTGAACGGAATGGCCAGATACAGAAAGCATCAAGCGAACCATTGAGGTCTTTCTCCTCCTCCTCCTTCTCCTCCTCGAAATACTCACACAGTATCCAAGGACCGAGGAGTCCGGGTTAATCTCATCCTTCTCGCAACCATGGCGGAGATGATACGCAATCACGTGCATGTCCCATCAGTCCATCTCGTAGCCAACCGAATGAATCTGGCATGTTGCAGTAACGCACAGGCGCGACACTATCATTCAGGTCGCCCATTTTCAAGAATTGATCACGGAATGCGCGGCGATCCCCCGCTGAGCAAATATTTCGAGCGCAAAGATACAGTCGGAGTTTAGCCTGACGGGGGTTTCAAAAGAGTGACCATTAACGAATCCATGAACCTTGATTCGCAAGTTGTTAATCAGCACAAGGTCGGCGAAGTGAAAATGTCCGAATCATAAACGCATCTGGTGGAAGCGTCGTGTATTTTAGATGTTCAGCAGCCTGCCTTCATAAAAGTCTCACGCTTGAATAAGCCAACACTGCAATCCATAGGACCCGCAAAGTCATCAGCACCACGAGGCGTCATCGACAGATGTGCAACACGCTTATCAAGGCCCTGCGCCAAGCAAGGCCTCGCTCGAACGTTAGTATCCACTTAGAACCCGCACGAGGCAACTTGAAGAGAGATTGCCATATGCCGCTCTGCTATGCCGTGCAAGTGGAATTATTCTGCAGAGCCTGGACACCACACCAATTGCTCATTTCCCTAATGTTTCTCATACGGCAGCCGGGAAGCTCAATAATTTGCATACATCCTGCGTCATAATTAGCGTCATTTTCATTTGTTCAGATCATGTACTCATGGAGTCGGACATACCCTCCGCCTGCGCCTGAACTGTTCGTATAGTTGCTTCCAGATCTCTCGATCCCGACATCCTCCGCGTGGTGAGGTCCCAGGGACGCCGTCGCAATTCGGCTGGTGGGTAATGAGTTGATCTTGTGTCCACATCACCCAGGGCTTCGGAAGGGGCCAGTCAGAGAAGTGCACAAACTTGGCTTGCGCGATTGCGTGATCGGGGTCCCACTGCTCAAGGTCATTGCCGAGGAACGCCCGGTGGTCTTTGGTGCGAAATTCGCCAGAAATTAGTCCGTATTGTCGGTGAGGAAGCACGAGGGCGCTGTCTCCGTAGCGACTGTTAAGTATCTCCATGTCGTAGCGTTTGTTGGTCAGGTTCAGGCTGATCTGACCGAAAATAACCGGCTTAATTGTATCTTTCAGCAGAGTGAATTCTTGGTAGGAGGGTTCAATGACGGCGAGTAGCGAGGAGAGCGTCCGCGTCTCAGGTAGAAGCCAGTACGCCCGAGGCATGGCAATGGGGGTTGGAGGGAGGAAGAAGAGCTCATCCATGGGCTGAAGCAGCATCATGTCGGAGTCGAGGTGAATGACACGATCGTACTGAAGCACGCCAAAGGCGTACAATTTGGCGGTGCTTGAATCCCAGGAGGATTCGGAGACTTCTAATCTCACAAGATGCCCGGTCAGGAACTATCGATTGGGGTCACAGCGGAGGAAAGGACAGGTCTTGCGACGTGATGGGTAGACTCGGACTTACCTCCACCACCGCCAGTCTCCGATTTGATGCCTTCAATGACGACAGGGACCAATTGGACATTGTATTCTTCTTTAGCCAGAACCAACAGCTGACTGATACGGTCTGTGCCGCTCTCGATCACCAAGTCCCACTCCTTGGGGTAGAACAGGAGGCGATCTGCACGCGAACCCAGCCGGTGCAAAGCTTCAAATACCATCACGCAATTGCAGAGGTATGTCTCACTCGTCGCATATTGAGTGTATGCATACCGCGACCAGTCCACCTCATCATAATGTATATGACCTAGCGGTACAGCGGCTGGGCGAGGTCGTCGCATCCAATGCACCATCGCCAAGAGTACCAGTAGGAGAATCCACGTCCGCGGTCGACGAAGCCAGCGCTTCACTATTGCCCATATTGATTCATCGGGGATGTCGAAGAAATCTCGCTCCGAGGCATTAGACCCTCGCCTATAGGGAAATGCCGAGCTCTTGGACGATACAGGCAAAGCCATTGAGGGCAGACGACGACTGCCAAACAAAGTACCTAATCAATGGCGGACGCCAGACGTTTATGCAACAGCGATAAGGGGACGCGCCAAGTCTCGATAAGCACTCTGCTTATCTACACGTGATGGTCCGCCTTCTCGAAGGAGCCTTGGCCGCAGGACAAGTGAGGGATGGACATGCATGGGCCTTCTAGATTGGAGAGGTCTCGGGAGAAAGCCACCAGCGTCTACCACTTAACGCTGGAGGAGACTCGTTCCAAATGCGCATTCCTGGGCGGCCTGGATCTTAAGAAACTATGTCAAAGAGGGTAGGAATAAATTATAAGATTGTTGTATTCACCACCCGAATATGTGTTTAGGTGGTGAACTGTAACTATGGACGTACACGGACAAGTAGAATGCAATGCGCGAGGGTATCAAGCTTAATAAAGACGCAAAATCGACGCAGAAAAAATCACATGGTTCTCAACCGCCATCTTTGAAGAACCAGTCAGAAGAGAAAAGTCATCGGTGATCCATCGCTGATCACTTTCTCTAGGCGCGGAAGTCGTACATGCGAACCTGATAGTCATCACCGCCAGTAATGAATCGACTGTCACTCAACCCGATGCAGTTGACAGCGGCAGAATGGCCTTCGTACGTGTCTTGACAGGTTGGGATGCGTGGATCCCAAATTTTGACCATACGATCCATTCCGCCAGAGGCGATACGAAGCGTGTCGGCAGACAAGGCCCAAATACCTTCTAGGTGTCCGAAGAAAGTACGTAGACAGCGCCCGGTATTGGTCTCCCAAAGACGGATGGTTGCGTCGACTCCACTGGTCATGATGTAGCGGGGAGGATCCAACCGACCTGATTCTTGTTCGAAGGAAGCCCCGGAAGAGGATGGGTGGGTGCCTAGAGACCTGTGTTCAAGGGTGGGAGACAGCATGCTGGCCGGCTCTCCATTTTGAGAAGACGTGCTGACATGATCGATCTCGCAATCTGCGAGATGGCTCTCAAACTCGATCTCACGTGGCAGGGGAATAACCTGCTGCACTGCACCGATGTGATTCTGGAACACGCGGGTGCAGGTCTTCGTGTCGAGATCCCACAGGCGTGCCACGCCATCGTCGCAAGCTGTCAGGACTGTTCGCGACGGGGTATCGATCTTTACTGCGTTAACGCCCTCCGGGTGAGCCAAGACAAACGTTGACTTGTCTTTGAAATTCCAGATCTTAACCGTTCGATCGACAGAAGCCGAAGCCAGAAGGGTGGCATCGAAATGCAAGGCAATGACAGCCTCGGAGTGCCCGTTATAGCGAGAGATGCACTCCCCCGTCCGCCAATTCCAAACACGGATACTGCGGTCCAAACTTCCGGTAATCAACTTGGTGTCATCGAATTGCAGACAACGCACACCAGCCGTATGACCTCGAAGTGTCCGGAGCTCCTCTCCCGTTTCCATGTCCCAGATCTTGACTGTCGCGTCATATGAGCCAGTCATCAAGATATTGTCTTCGAATTGCAGACACATGACACTGTCAGTGTGGCCCCTGAAGATTTTGACGGAGCAACGACGATGTTTCCAGTTCAGTCCGACCACGAACCGATCGCGGTAGACATCTTTCCAAGGTCGGTAACGTGTCTTGAAGTAGTCGTCATCCGGCTCTGGTTGGTATGCCGGGGACACGCAATGACGCTTAATCATGGCACAGCTTTGGTCATCTTCAACTTCTATCTTGCGTTTTCCGCCAAGAGGAAGCTCGACGACGGAGCACGTCCCATTGGGCGCACCATCCACGATAGTATTTACTGGTTGACTGCCCCAGTTGGTTGCCCGTAACTCGATTTCACGTTTCGCTTCGCGCAGTCGTTTTCGGTCCAGCAAGGGTAATCCCCATCCACACTTGTTGCATTTTCGGCGGATGTGCTGTTCACACATCCGATGCCAGACCACATCGTCGTCTGCGAGAGCTTTCCATCGATGGGAGACTTGTGCGGCACGGCAGAGGGAGGCGGTATCCAGGTAGCGAAGGATTTTGAAGGAGAGCTCGGGAGGTAGCGCAGTGAGAAAGTCGATGCGGATAAGTTCGCGTACGCTGGCGGAGATGAAGGACAGTTGTGGGAAGCAGCACTGTGCCAAGATGCCTTGCAGCATTAATTTTCGTTGTTTGGCGGGGGCGGCGGAGAAAAGCGACCATACGTGAGCGATTCCTTGCTGATCGCTTTGCGGGAGGGTCTCTAATTCCTAGAAGTGGGATGAGCAAGATATAGCCAATAGTGGACTGCGTGAGACAATGACAAAAAAAACGTACTCTTTGAAGTTGCTGCATTGATTGTTCATCCGCCTGCCGAGAGCACTTGGAGTCGGGCTGATGCCGGTAACAATAACCGGCATTGGTTATACGAGGCACCGTCGTCGTGCCGTCCTCCGCTCGTCGTGGAGCATACTGCCGTGGGTGATATTTGGCCAGAAAGGGCGCAACGTTCTGTTTTGCCAACTCATTCAGGGAATCAGATGTGCTGCTGAGCGGCAAACGGTTGGCGTCGGCCTTCTTTCCGTTCTCCGCAATATGTTGAGTATGACTCGTCGTGGCTGACGAAGGGGGACTCGATGAGTCCATTTTGACACGTGCGAACGGGATACGGGGGTCAATCGGTGGAAGAGAAGAGTGGCGGCGCGAGGTTCAGGCCGCTGCTGCTCAAGCCTCGAGAAGCCTTTGGGTATGGTCGGCGACGTCCAGTCACGCAACCTCTGAGTTGGGTTGGGCTAGGCTGCGGTCAAAGAAAGGCGCTGCCGAATATAAGTGGATATGTGAATTGGGATCCGGCGAGGAGTGATTCTGATTTAGTGCATGCGTCGACCTGCCAGAGAAGAGCAGCTGCGGTCGTTAAAAGGACCTTGATGGAGGATGGAGACGCCACACGGAAGGTTTGCGCAGTCGCGAGTATTGCAGAAACGAAGGAAAGACAGGTGATGACACTGCTGGAAAGTGCGATCGAGGTCAATCGCTCGACTGCGCTTTGAGTCAGATTATTGCGCAACCAGTCTGAATGGCGAATTTTTGAAGGCAATTCTGACTGATTATAAAAGGTGTTGGATCTGATCAGTCGGATGGGAAAGAAATGTCGGCAATCACGCAACGGGGGTTGGGGCGATCCGACAAGGCGGTGGAGCTCCCAGGGCCCTCTCATTGGCGCTCGGAACAGCCTTGTTGGACCCCGAGAATCTCGTGATCGGCGACTGGCTCGAGTCAGTCAGTGGGTCCACGTGATGGCGCCATCCTGCGTGTCCTTGACTGCTTTCAACGGTCTTCTGTCCACTCTCGACATGATGCGATGTTCAATAAGCAACATTCACTATGGGGCATAGCGGTGTTCAGCCAAAGAGAGACTAGCAGTTCATGAGCTTCCGGGGCATTGGGCAATGATGCAATTTCCAGAGTCCAAAAAAGATATATCTTTAGGTGGATCTGGTTGCTCGGCGACGTCCACTTGCGGTTGTTAGGTCGCGAGGAAGACACCTGTAGAGCCTCAAGGAGAGTTATTATCTTTTGATAGATGTCTTATTCACAAAGTCGCCTGCCTATGGAGGAACTTCCATCAAGTCAGACCCACGGGCACCCTGCAGTCTCAAGGTCGGGTTGAGTGTTGATGTATTCCGGGCATGGATTGGCATATTCAAGAAGTATATCCCGGGATCTAGGTACCCTCCAGCTATACAAGTTTTTGGGGTTCGAGTTGTAGAGCACTCTGATCCGATCCGAGGCAAAAGACAGGGCACTCGAGACTTGCCCGTCCAGCTTCCATACATCCTTGATGTAGGTACCCGGTGACTTTCCATAGCCTCAGGCACTATAAGGTTGCAGCTTGGAAGATCCATACGGCCATTAGTCTTCGGAGCGTCTCCAGCTCAAGGTGGAGGGTGCATAGTTGGAATACATAAATGTACAGTGTACAAAACCAATGTCCATTCAGCAGATCTCAACGCATCTCACTTTTCCCAATGGGACAATTGGCTCCGATCTTTCATAGATCCGTCCGGTCGTTATCTCGCTGTCAACACTCATCGATTCGACGTTCTCTCGTACCTCAACTTGGAAGGTACGACTCTACCTGTTAGAAACTTCAAGCTGGTGAGGCCTTATCGATAGCAGGCCGCTGTGGGCGATAAGGGAGTTGTTATTATTGTGCAGGTCGGAGTAAGTATTACTCCGAATGACATCACCCGCTACGCCGACGCTGCATGCCATGGACCATTGGACACAGGCCGCTTAAATGCAAGCTCGTACCGAGTAAGCTCTTCCGAGCACCCGCGATTGACATTCAGCTCCCCGCACTTATCTACCTCCCCACATCCACAAATCTCATCCTGTGATGAGTTTCGCACGATCTATACGGACATTATCCTCCCAATTGCCACGCTTCCAACAACTTCGCAAGATGCATATTCAGTCAATTCCCATGTGTATGTCTCTTCTTACCGCCGGCCATGCCAGCCGAAGCTTCCTCCGAGATGAGCCCGCTGTAACGCAGACGACCATGCAGGGACCGGCAAAGGCAACAATTATGCCTATCTAGTCACCGATGAACCTACCAAGAAATCGGTCATTATCGACCCTGCCAATCCCCCAGAGTACGTGAGCCGTGACAAAGAAAGGCCCGGATGCAATTAGAGCTTGAAATATGCTGACATGGATCATCAGGGTGGCCCCGGAGCTAAAGTCCCAACTAGCGGCAAACAAGATTGATCTAACAGCAATTGTGAACACGCACCAGTGAGCCTGCTCCACCTATCTGCATCCGAACAGGATATTGACGTCGCATGACAGCCATTGGGATCATGCCGGGGGCAACGACGATATGGTTCGTGAATGAACTCCGTTGAGTTTGTGCACCAAGTCATGTGGCGCTAACGAGGCAATTTCCAGTTATCTGAGTTCGGCAAACTTCCCGTAATTGGTGGAAAAGAGTGCAAGTCTGTGACCAAGACCCCTGCCCATGGTGAAGAGTTCAAGATTGGAGATCGCATCACAGTCCGGGCTTTGCACACTCCGTGTCACACTCAGGACAGTATCTGCTACTTCATGGAGGATGGAGATCAGCGAGTCGTGTTCACTGGCGACACTCTTTTCATCGGCGGTATGTCCCCTGATTGACACCGAGGATGAAGACATTCCTGCAACAGCCTCTGACTTACTCGATTCAGGCTGCGGACGGTTCTTCGAGGGTGATGCTGCTCAGATGCACAGGGCCCTGAACCAGACGTTGGCTGCTTTACCTGATGATACCAAGGTCTATGTAGGTTGCCGGATCCTGCTCGTTTAGAAAGTGGAAGCCAGGGGTTCTCGCGCTAACGCCCACCTGTCTAGCCCGGCCACGAGTATACCAAGAGCAACGTAAAGTTCTGTCTGCAGGTGTCACACGCGGAGCCTATCAGGAAGCTTCACGCATTTGCGGAGGCGAACCAACAAACGCAAGGCCAGTTTACTATTGGAGATGAAAAGGTCAGACATCCATGCTTCTCGAGGTCTCCTTGCCAATCTTCCCTTCTAACATCTTCTTTTATAGCTCCATAACGTGTTCATGCGCGTCCAGGTAATTTCACGTCATGTCTCGTCTTTCAAGTGGATGCGGATTGCTAAGAGTTTAATGACAGGACCCTGAGATTCAAAAGGCCACCGGGAAGACCGACCCTGTCGAGGTGATGGCCGCCCTGCGAGAGATGAAGAACTCCATGTAGATTGTAGCGATCTCTACGCTTGGACCTTGAGCGATTCGGAATCTTTCTTGACTCATCATTCCTGATCGAATGAAATGCACTTGCCCTCGACTCCACCGAGTAGGCGACTCTATTTACAAGTTTAGACCATTGATCGCTAGCAGTGGGAACTGGCGGGGGTCTATCAGATTCTACTTCCAAGTCTTACTCCCGTCATCTTCCGACCCGCGTCCTTTGAACCGATCTTAATAAATTTTCTATTAAGCGGCAGCATGATTTTCAAGTTGCAGTTGAGCTGTTGACACTTGATACCTGATTCAACTGGTGACTCCAACGGCGTTTTCGGGGTTCGGCAGTTCCCGCCAAGCTCCCCGGGAAAAGCCGCGGGCGGAGAAGCCCAAAGGAGTCTAGGGCGGTGGATCAACGGAGTAGGCGGAACTGCCTGATGGGGGAAACAATAAGAAAAAGCAAAGGATTTTCCAGGCAGAAAAGTTGGAGACACGATAAGCAGACGACCCCAACGAGTGATAAGGTGATAACATTCCCGGCACCCATGTTCGCATTCCCTTTTTTCATCACTCCGGCTCCCCTCTTGGCTTCGCGCGTCCAGCCCAGACAATTTTTCTGTGCGGCCAGTTCCAGCGGGGGAGTGCAATACGCCACTGATATTGTTCCTCTTCGGCGCTCTTTCTCGCCCGAATCAGCTGGAGTCCATCTAGATTGCTCGCCTCGGTCGAAGGACATTTTCTGCCATGGAGAAAAGCACGCAATCAGGTCCGGCATCGGATCTCGAGGCCAGCACCACAACACCGCAGACACCGCAACGGTCGACATTTGCGCAACGATGGAGGCAGAACTTGGATCCAACTAATGCAGATCTGGTGTGTCTTGTGCTATGTTTCCTGACTGGCCTGTGCGACAGCAGTGCGTATAATGCCTGGTCCTGTTTCTTGGGCATGCAAACTGGTATGACTTTCGCCCTGTCTTCCCAATCCATGAGAACCTGCCCTTCTCCCCCTCGCGCGGACGGGACGCTGATTGATTGTGGCGTCTCGTAACGCATGCAGGTAACACCATCTTTTTGGGCCTGGGAGCCTCCAATCAACCCGTCAGCAAGCCGTGGGGATGGCTCAAGTCTCTCATCTCCATCGTCTTCTTCTTCTCGGGGGCCATGATCTTCTCTGCTGTGATGCGACGGGTCGGGGCCCTGCGTCGAGGAACCCTCTTCGTTTCCTTCATGGTTCAAACCATCCTCATCATCATCGCCGTAGCCATCATTCAAGCCGATTTGATTCCCCACTCTTCCACCGACATGGGTCTCACGGGAGGACCTCTGTTCCTTGAACTGATCCCGATCGGCCTGCTGGCCTTCCAATCAGCCGGCGCTATGACCTGCAGCCGTTCCCTGGGTTACAATGAGATCCCAACCGTGGTCTTGACCAGCGTCTACTTTGATATCGCCTCAGATCCCAAGATCACCGACAAGCCCACCGGCAATGTTAAGCGCAATCGGCGGGTGGGTGGCGTGGTCTGCTTGCTGATCGGGGCTATTGTTGGAGGTTGGTTGAGTCGGAGCAGTGGGGGCATGCAATCCGCTTTGTGGATGGCTGCGGGTATCAAATTGGTGGCGGCCGTGGGTTGGCTCTTCTGGAGGGCTGCGCCGCCCAAATAGACAAATCTCGATGGCGGGACCAGAGTGAGACAACCCGTAATGCCACCCCCGTCTGCGCCCTCGAAGAGACGCAAAAGCAGGCTGCCGTTTCGCTTGTTTCCATCGTCGCTGCTGCAACAAATTCGCTGATACGGCGAATGTCACCGCGCTGTACCTGAGCTTTTCCAACAAGTGCCTCTCAATCTCGCTAGGATCACAGCTGTATATACTTGACTGAGCGACGCATTACATTATAGACTAATTGATACACATTGCACTTTGGATGGGAGAGTTTTTCCGAAGCGATTCTTGAGGTATCTCCCCGATACTCGCCATTGTTAGCAAAGCTTCTCAACATTTTTCCGTTCAACTGCAGCGTTCTAGAATTGCCTTGGATGCATCTAGCCACCTACTGCTGTCGCCAGTGCAAAATTCTGTCATCCCTTCAAGTGCTTGTGACAGGTATCAGCGTAATCACAAACTCCTTTGACCGCAATACATGGCACTTCATCCCAGAGTACAGCACCCTCCATCTTAAATTCAATCACATCGGCTTTCTCTTGAGTGTCGGTCTCGGTCCGCTGCCGACGTCAACACCATATATCCCGACGCGACGGCTCCTACGTGCATGGTAGGCTGCGTCGCGGCCATCATTTACTAAAAGCTTATTATATGCAACTGTTTCCTCGCGACGAGACCTTCGTTGTGGCATCGAAGGCCCGCGCATGACGAATTAAGCGCCTTTTCGCAGACAGGGTCCGAGTCTCCGACGCAATGATACAAGTCGGGGTATTTACGGTGCTTGTGAGGGCATATCGACTCAAACAGCTTGTCTTCCACCATTCCAGGGCAGATGTGCCTGTTTTGACGGCCAATCTGTGCGGTGTTGGCCTAGGGCTGCGAAAGATAATGGACAGTCCGTAGTCTGAGCTTGTCAGCGCCCCGATCGATCTCAAGCGATGCGAGTAGGTTGCAGATGTCTTTATTGAGTCGGCCGAGACTATCCTCCATGGGGCTCTTGTAAATGAACTTTTCCGAGTAATGCCTACCGTAGTCCTCGCGGCTAGTGAGTCGAGACGAGGAGATTCCACTTCCCACTTTCACAGGTATGGGCTCATGTTGCTTGTTGTTCAAGCTGTCGACACTCGATAGCCGTTGATCGGTACCTGCATCATGTAAATTCATCCCATTAGGTAGCGTCGTAGAATTTTTCCAAGCCGTCTTCTCCTGCCGCTTCTAGAACGGTCCCATGAGGCTCAAGATGAACTGACCAAACTTCAAATCAGGCGGCACATAGATCGAGACCTCAAGCCTTACGTCTGCCTTTCGGAGGAGCGCGCAGAAGGACAGCCGACCTGCTGGGTAGCAATGCGAGATATTTCATGAAACAGGCCGAAGAAAAGTGAACAAGAAGCCATTTTGTGAGATTAGCAGGGCCTACGACATGTTCGTTTAGGTGTCACGACTCACCAGTGTCCCCTGATCTCTCGCACACCGGACTTCCCGAAGAATACCTGAGCTCCTGTATCTTTTCCCTGGTCTTAACCCCAGCTCTCTGTCTGACAGTCGATAAAGTCGATCTCAATGGTCCCATTTGAAGACGACACGGATCTCCTACAAAAGTTGGCTATGATGAATGGTGCTATTGCTGTCTCGGAGCTCGAGCGTATTTACTAGAATAAGCGGCTTTGTCAGATCCCAAACGCTTTCAAAAGCGCCGCATTGTCTCATTCGCGTCGAACGACCTAGTGTCGCGATAGCGCAACATACCATCCAGTCAAGATCTTTCCTGGCTGGAATAATTTCTGGGTACGGAATCATGATTGGAAAGCGAACCGTGTAGCTTGCCACCTAACAACGTTGTGAACTTCCTGTGCTGTCCTGGCCATAGTCTTACAGCAAGACGAGATCTCACCCGTTCTCCACGATTAAACACACATTTTAGCAGGCTACTCGACCTATACCCGTCGGCCAAAATCGACAGTCAGATTTGGGGGCCGAAAAATGCACACTTCCGACCGCCAAGCGCCTCGGCCTCGGGTTCTTCATGCGCAATGTGTCTAGACGACGCCTCGGCCGAGACGGGAGTTCTCTGCCAACACCTGGACCGTATCCTCAAAAATGTCCAAAGCAATTCCATCAGGACTAGTCAAAGAAGCGCCGCTCGATCTTGCTCCTTACGAGGATCTGTACAGATGGTTTCACAGCCACCCAGAACTCTCATTGCAGGAGCAGCAGACATCCGACAAGGTCGCCGCCCATCTCGCCGGTCTGAAAGAGTTTGAGATTCATCAGCACATCGGCGGCTATGGAGTAGTGGGTGTTTTACGAAATGGTCCCGGCAAAACCATCATGTTGCGAGCTGATATGGACGCTCTGCCTATCAAGGAGATCACCGATCTCCCATATGCCAGCGAGGTGACCATGGCCAACGCTGAAGGCGTGGAACAACCTGTCATGCATGCCTGTGGACATGATATGCATATGACCTGCCTTCTTGCCACCGCGGACCTACTCTCAGGAATGCAGCATGCGTGGAGCGGCACTCTGATCGTTCTCTTCCAACCCAATGAAGAGCGGGGCGGTGGTGCTCAGGCGATGGTGGACGATGGCCTATACGCGAAGATTCCGGTGCCGGATTATATCTTTGGCCAGCACGTTATGCGTCTGCGTGCCGGTACAATTGGATGCCGACCGGGCACCATCATGGCCGCAGCAGATAGCATGAGGATCACCGTCTTTGGCCGCGGAGGGCACGGCTCTCTACCACATCAGACAGTGGACCCAGCCGTTCTGGCAGCACATATTGTGGTGCGACTGCAGGGTATCGTCAGCAGAGAGGTGGATCCCAGCGATCTGGGAGTGGTCACCGTCGGCAGCCTTCATGTTGGACAAGCCGAGAACATCATAGCCGATCGAGCGGAAATTGGACTCGATTTTCGAACAGTCAAACTCGAGACTCGACAGAAAATCTTGGCGGCTGTCCAGCGCATCGTGGAAGCTGAATGTCAGGCAAGCGGTTCACCTCGGCCGCCAATCTTCACACCGACGCGGCGGTTCCCTCCCACGGACAATGACTCCCAGCTCGCAGCAGAGCTTGCTACATCGTTTACGCAGCATTTTGGTGAAAACTTTGATGGTGATATACCCCGAACCAACGTGAGCGAAGACTTCTCCAATTTGGCTCGGTGCAAAGATCTTCCATGCTGCTTTTGGCTGGTTGGCGGAATTGACCGTGAGTTGTGGGATCGTGTTAACCAAGATGTGAATTCAACGGAGGACATTCCTAGCAACCACTCGGCGCGCTTTGCACCAGTCATTCAACCCACCATGAAGGTTGGAATTGATGCGCTTTGTGTTGCGGCGTTAACTTTCCTTCATAAGTAGATGACCTCTTCGGCCGAGGCAGTTTCAAATGTCACTAGGGAGGTTGGTGCTTTGACTACGTGGATGCACTGATTGAGTCAACAGTTGAGGAACACTGTTGCTGCAAGTATGGAAAGACTGAGGTGTTTCTTCAGAATCAACGGAGCATGCTGCATGTAGGCCTGCATGGGGTGAAGCAGACAAGTTCCATTTTACAGACTATTGCCACCTATAGAATGAGATGGCTATAATAGCAGTATATCATTTTATCGGCAGATAAAGTAGACTATCCTGTACCCTACCTACCTTGATGTAGTATTTCAACTAGCCGTGGGCGCTTGTCCAGAGGCACATGATTGACAGTAAAGTATGCATACACAAAAACGCAAGAGCAACCTGGTTCATTAGCTAGAGTGAAGATCCCCTGTCTCATATGGCCTGAAAAACCTTGAAGCTCCCAAATTCCCAGTACGCCTCTTGAAAGTCGCTCGGATTGTTCGCAACGAAGTCTGTGCATGTGCTCGGACAATCATACAGGGATTTATAATAGAATGGCTGCGCTGCCATATCGCCACAGAGAGCAATGTTGATGATGATACTCAGATTCCGAAAGTGTGAATGGATATTGCATTCTGTGCTGGGGAAATCTGCAAGAGCAGTGCCCCATTGCGAGGGATTGGGGGTTGGACTCGAGTATGCAATATCCGAAGGTGCGGTACCCTGAGGGAAGAACCAGACTCGTATGCCTGCTTCGCGAAGCTCGAGTGCATATACCTGTGATACTATGTGATTAGCTGGGGCCACATGCATGACACAAATGAGGTCGTTGGGGAAAAGACTTACTCCACCACCATTTGCGTTCAATTCTTGCCCGTATGTCGAAGAGCCTCCGAGTACTCCGCATCCCAAATTCCCACTGCTAGAGAGTCCACATTGTGAGAGACTTGATGAGCCCGTCTGTTTACGCTTGACGTCCATACTACATCCGTCCGTAGTATGCAGTGAGACTTCATTCCCGTACAGGCCCCCGTTCGTCGACTCAAGAATGTCGATCTCCCCATTCTGAGGCCAATTGTATCCATCGGTGAGCCACAGCGCTGGCCAAGTTCCACAGCCGTAGGGAGTGTGAATGATGTCAAATATGAACAGCCCGGTGCTATAGGTTGCGATCGACTCGACGCGGACTGATTTTCGGCCTGCAAGTGCTCGTGGAGTGGTGGTATCCACACGCAGTACGGCAGAATGGTCACTTGCGTAGGTGAGATTTTGGTCTTGCGCCACATCGCGGGTCACATAGACGACGAAGCCATTTGTCGGATCAGTGTCAGAGAAGTATCTGAATCCATCGAAGAACGAGATTCCTTGGTAGGTATCTCTGAGTCGGTAATTCAAAGGATCATAGTCCGGATATCGGTTCACGCGCGCACCTATCACCGCACCGACTGTGGTGGCAACAATGACAATAGCCACAACCAGCCCCGCGATACAGAGTTGCTTCCAACGTGACGGTTTTCTACGAACGGGCTGCCTCGAGTGCCGATTTCGCTTTGGAGTTTTTGGCGGGAAGGCAACGGTGGACTGAGGTGTTTTCATCGATGCGCGACTTGAGAGTCCGATGGCTTCTTTTCAGATTCGATAAGATGACTGGATTGAGGAGTCACTCGTACGTACGAGGACCGAAAACGGGTAGAACCCCTGCGTCCAGGGACGGTCCAGTCTAGAGCGTCAAGTCGATAGAGGCCAAGAGCTCTGCTTGAAAGTGAAAAGGCTTGGCTTTTTCGTGTGCTGCAAGATTAGTGACAATTGAAACTCTCCATGTTTGTTGCGCGGCGACACGGTGACCTCACATTTTGTCGCTCTTCTTTTTCAGGTGGCCGATGCGAGATGAAGTCCGCGTCTTCTTTGGGAACACCGTACTGGTACCGACCCTTTCTTCTTCTGCGAATGGAATCCCCATCGCCAGACATAAGCTCAGTCAAGGCTGGTCGAGGGGCATACAAAACAAGCAATATGTGGTGTAAATAAGGTACAGCGATTCATATAATAACTTAGCTTAAGCTCAGTAAGGTACGTTGAAGGTACAGTGACTAAGTACCACGTTTGGGAAAAGCGTGCCCATCAACCAAGCGAGGGCGATTACGGCACGATCTCTTTGGCCTGAACGCTTCGTTTAGTATCTGGCTGCGAAAAAAAAATACGTTCGTCGTAGTGTTTTGGCAATTAGTGCAACGTAAGTGTTGAGTTGTCCAGCCTGCAGTCCTTGCAAAATGGACTGAAACAGAGACATCCATTCGAAGCCGCATGGCCAAGCTTTCTATGCGCCGGGAAGTGGGGGGCGCATATACGGGCGCTAGTCCTAAAGAAGAATGAACCGAGAAGCGATCGAATTCCACGGGAGTCAAGTGCGCCAACCAAAAGGCATTGGTGATGAGTTTTTGTTGAGACCCAGTAGGACACAGGGAATTGTCCAAGCTCGCGACTTGATTGCTCTCCGATACTTCCTGTTTGAGAGGGTCTCACTCTTCCACCAATACCTATAATTTTCCCACCGGCGCTGAAGTTGGACGCTCAAACACCGAGACCGGTTATTGGAAGTCTTGCAAGGTAGATGTGGTAACTGGATGAGATTGTTCAATGTTGTACCAAGCCCTCGGGGTTCAACGAACATGAGTGTGACCTCCATCAGACAAGCAATTATGGGTTGACATTCAAGGAAGCCCAGAAGTATTCACAGATTCTAGCGTATATACAGGTACATTTATTCACAAATGAGTCTATAAACAAATCCGCGCATCATCGGTTCGATCGAAGAGTCGATGAGCGGTGTACAAGGCTGTCTCCGTTCCCAGCGCGATGAGTCTCCCAGTCGTATGAGTCCAGCCCCGATGATAGACCGTTGTCTCCCTGAGACTGTGATAATCGACGCGAGCGTGGACGGCTAAAGGACTCAGCGCCACTCAAGTTAGATGCCCGCCGCCTCATGCGGCGTTCTGATTCCTCGACCTCCTGACGATTGAGAGCGTCGGATGGCAGCATCACGGCACGGTCGAGTGAATATGGTAGGCCACGGTGACGGCCACGAATCTGCATCGCGATGATGACCAGTTTTGAGACCGTGTTGAACTGACCGGAAAGAGAAGTGTTGACTCCGGGATACCCGAATGAAAGGCCCACAGTACCGTAGGCCGAGACAACCTCAAATAGTACCGAGAACACTTGAAAGTTGAGATCATTGGCCTGAAGACGACTGCCTTCGGCGATAGCGATGATGAAAAGACCCAAGAAGACATACCACAAATCGAAACTCAGCTGCCGCCGCAAATGAGCGCCAATGTAACTGGGGGCGGTCTGAGTTTCCTCGTCGTTTTCTTCTTCCGAGCCATAGATGCCCAAACTCTTTTCTTCGTACACGTTGGTGCGACGCATGGAAATGGCGATTGGAAACACGGAGATGTACATCATGATCAAGTACGAAACTTGAATGGCAGGATGCAGCGCCGACAAACTGACCACGGAAAATCCGGCGGTACGAGTGGAGGCAGCCTGAAACAGACCATCCACAACTCGAATTCCGGGAGACAGGGCTGTTACAGTGGGGTCGTTGAGCTAATGGAAGAAAGAAGATGCGAGGTCAGTCATGGATCGTTTCCAAGGCAAGGCGGCGATCAACGGAAATATTGTTGTGACTCACATCCAGGATGATGAAAAAGATCAAATCGATGCCGTTGAGCGCAACCAAAATCGCAAATAGCCACCAAGATGCATTTCGGGGGAATAAAAGTGTAAAGCATCGGCGGGGGTGGTCCAGCAGGAACTTCAACTCTTCCCACAAGGCCGAACCTTCACGGACGCATTTAGACATCACCCAGATCATCAAGCGCAGCATACATGGGAATCCTGTGTTGCCAATGATGATGAGGAACGTGAACAGGAGTAAGGGGAAAATTGCGGTTTGAAAGGATATCATGGAGTCGGGTGTCAGCGTGAAGCCTAGATCGTTGAACGCCGAACCCGCCGTGAAAATGGCCCACCAGGGTCGTCCCAATCCGTCCGCGGCCACGATCTGGCCCCAATAGTTCTCGGTGAGGATCCAAGGCATGATGCAGATGATCCCGAGCAGATGGTAACCGACGTAGTAGGTGATGAGGACCACAGCCAGCGTCTTCAGAGCACGATACTCAATGCCCCCCAGCTCGTCTCGCTGCTCCTCGGTTAGATCGACAAAGTTGGAATTCCGGGCCACCGTCGCATTCCAGCTGAGATAAGGCTGGGTCGGCCGTTCCCGTTCCTGCGTGAGGGAACGAAAAATACCGCGGAACGTGCCACGAGTGTTGCTGGGCCCAAGGGCATTTTCATCCCCGTCCTTGGTGACTTCTTCGTGGATGGTGGGGCGGGTATCGAGCCGCGCAAATGTATCTCCACGCGTACGAGTGCGCGGTAGATCGGGCTCGTTGATGGTAATATGGGGTCCCTCCAACGGACCAGTTTGCTCGTTCTCGCTGGATTCGGTCTGTGTGCGGTGGCGCGGGGATTGTGGGCTCGTGGGTTGTTTGTTGGCGTCCGGGTCCTCCTCATTGACATCTTCGTCCTCCAACGCTTCGGGTTGCCCTCCCCGATCATATTCGCGGGGACTGGGGATTCGGAGGGCGCCTTTGTTCTTGCGCTGCTTTTCCAGGAAGGCAATGTGATGTTCAGGGCTCAGCTGAGAAGGCACCCGCAGACTGCCCAGGCCGAAGCGGCGCTCCACGGTCGGCTCGCGGGATTCTTCGGGGCTGGTTGCTTCACTCGACGGGTTCCCGTCAGTTGTCTCCTCCTCCGTCTGCAACTCGGCCGGTTGCCCCATCGGATTCGGGAGTCGATTTCCTCGTGCGTCCCCGGCGTTGTTTCGGAGCACGACGATGGATCGACCTCGGATGCCTTGTTCACCCCGGTCGGTCTCTCGGTGGTCCTTGTCGCTGGTGACTGTCCGCACCCGTGATCGGGTGGAGCGTAAAGCACGAGCGTCCTGCACTACATGCTGAAAGCGCTTCTCGAACCAATACAGGCGAACAAACACCAGTCCGCTGTGAATGAAGATCGGGGTGCACATCATGGCAATGAAGTACAACACAATCTGCTGATAGAGATACATCTGGTTCACGTCGACGGTGTTGAGACCACTCTGCGTGGTAGCCCCGGCCGCGTGAAAGAGGGCATCGACATAAGCAAGATTGCCGCCGGCATAGAGGATGATCGAGCCGATGATGACGAAGGAGAAAACATAGAAATAGTGGACAAAGATGAAGTTCAGATGCAGCCGATTCAGCAGCGGCGCCTGCTGCTTGGCACGATTGAGCCGGTGCACCAGCGACGAGAACATGACTCGAGAACGCCGCGACTTTGGTCGGTCAAGATGCTCCGACTAAGCGCAGCAATAGGAAGAGTCCAAACAAGAGTTGAGTGTTTGTAAGAATGACGAAATTGAGGTCGGTGCGGCTGGGTTCCCCCGAACAGCGCACGCAAGTACCGGATTTGGGAATTTGCCGTGGATGTGAGAGGGGCGACGATCGCGGAGACGAATACCTCACTCCTCGACTCGGGGACACAAGACGGTTCTCGGCTTCTTCAACCTTTTCTGGGGGTACTGATCAGGCTTGATTCTTCTCTTGATTGTGTACAGAAGAGTACCACGCAGGCACCAGGCCGCTCTGTTAGTCACGAACCTGACGGTCGGAGAGATGCATTGAAAGGGTGAATGACATGAAGGCGGGGGAAGACGGGATTGGGATGAAGAAAGAGGAATCGGAGAAGAAGAGTTGTCGGCTCAAGGTTTGGAAGGCAGGTTTCACGCTTTCGGTCGGCGCCAGAAGACTCACAGACTAAACACTTGGACAGGTCCCGACCGAATGTTCAAAAAAAAAAAAAAGGGGCGCACGGTCCAGCACGAGTCAACCCAAAAAGAAAGAAACAAAAATAAAATAAGAAACGGAGCTGCAAAACACGAAAAAGAAAAAGAAAGAGGAAAAGCCAAGACGGAGATTTTCCAATTAGTGTACTACTAACTAAATCACGGGCTAGTACTACGTACTGTACGTAGTTATAGTTATACTTAGGTACCTATACTACTACTTTAGTACCTAGTACCTACATTACCTAACTGACTTACTAAGTACCTGGTAAGTACTAGCTCGTGATAAGTAGTACCAGGTAGTACCACTACTTAGTAACTACTACTCAACAACTACACTTCAAGGTCGTTGCATTCATTTGTTAGCAAACTTGACTCGAGTACTAGTGGGACTGGGTTGCCCTGTAAGTTAGTGGAAGCTTAGCGGAGAGTGCCAGGGCGGTGGGGGCTTTCTGAAAAGCCCCTAAAAACCCCCTAAATTGGCCCAAGTCGAGCGGTGGGAAAAAGTGTCTGCCTGTTAGTGTTTCAACGTGGAAAATGGCAACTCCCGAACTTGGTCTGACAGTCAAATCGAGACTGGGAAAGGACCTGAGGCTTTATCCGGCATGTGATACTGCCGACTCACCGCAGTCCATCGCCTAGATCGAATCTCTCCCTCGTTGCAATCTCACATTTCATCCCTCACACACATGGTGATGCTGCACCTATTGTAGCAACCTCTCAACACTCGGTAAGTTAGTATACGTCCAAATGCCCCACTTATGGCACCTAGTGAGTTTGTATGATTCATTGCTTTGACTACGTCGAGACTCGAATCTGAGCACGACTGTTTCAGATCGGAGCGACCTGTTCATACCTTATGTACAGTCGTACTGTAATGTAGGTACCTACTAACTACTAGGTAGTAGGTACAACTGTACAGTATTACAGTGTACAGTTTTCAGTATCGACCCAGGTAGGAGGTGCCTACTACCAGGTATGGCAGGTAGTAATCTACTATCTACTACTTTCGGGTTCCACCTCCAGATACAAGGGCGATTCGACCACGAACTCCATATGCCATACACCCACCAAGGATCATCGGAGTATGTACGATGTCCAGTAGGCTTCGTTAAAAAGGTTCTGTCTACGCCGGACTTAAGTGGGCCGCACCAATACCTTGGGGTTGAGCAGCATTGAAACTACCAGGTACCTTACGCATGGATCTCGTCGTAGATCGTCGCAACTGATGGAAATGACCATGGAGAATGAAAGAAGAAGAACATGAACAGCCCACTGAAACACATCCCTGTTGATATATATTTGCGAACTGGCCTGATATGAAAGGAAAAAAGGAAAGCGACATCTGCTTCCAGCCTTCCACTCGTCGTCCCACTACCCTGGGGCCGGTCCGGCTCGTGTATCTTTTGTCCTTCCGCTGGTCGGAATTGGCATCCAAGGAGAGCGGAGCGTTGTCGTGATATGTCGAAGGACCGATTTCCCACTACACTCTCACTCAGCTCGTTCCACCGATTTCACACCACCGGTCCCAACGGTGCGTCCGTTGTCCCGAATGACCAGCCTGGAAAACACAGGTGATTCTTGGCGGCTGTCGACGTACATGGGCTTCTGAGGCACCATCTTGACGATTGCCGCGCCCTCCCTAGGCACGTCTTCCGGATCTTCTTCCTCGATTCTCCCATTGCGCGGGTTGACGGTCTGTAAAAGCTC
Organism: Penicillium diatomitis; assembly: GCF_028827545.1. Lineage (NCBI taxonomy): Eukaryota > Fungi > Ascomycota > Eurotiomycetes > Eurotiales > Aspergillaceae > Penicillium > Penicillium diatomitis. The sequence goes on along the minus strand of NW_026623177.1, from coordinate 3,660,081 downwards.
AAAACGACAGGGCACTCGGGCCGTTCCGCAGTGAACTGTGGGCGTGTAGCCATTGTGAATCTTTCCCGGGTGAGAGGAGAAAAACAGAGCCACAAAGGATTGGCAACCCACCGCAGGTTCTTCAGCCGCGCTGATGATGTGCCCCCGTCGTAACGCTAAGCTATCATCACTGGGGGTAAAGGCCACTATCATACCGGGAAGAGCCTGATCGATGGCTTGGCCAAATGACTCAAGCGAGTAAATCTCAAACGTGTCCTCGGTAGGGAAGACGGTCACCGACATCCCGAGGCTCAGTGTACCCGAAATCACTCTGGCGATAGCGACTTTACCGGCCGACGGCACTTGGCGAACGTCCTGAATAGCAACCCGAAGCGAGGTGCTGGAGCCCAACCGGCGCACAGGCTTTGACCGCTTGACGCTATCAATGGCCTCGATGAGTGTTGGTCCATGATACCAGGATGCTGTTTCGGCAGCAGTGTTGATGTTCTCTTTCTGCATCGCCGAGATAGGAACAATCGTGAGCGCATCATCACGGAAACCAATACCTTTCAAGAACCTCTCCATTTCGTGCTCTATCTGATCAAACGAATCCTGAGACCATCCGCAGGTATCCATTTTGTTGATCGCGACGATCACGCTCGTCACCCCCAGAGTATGTGCCAGAAGGCAGTGTTCGCGCAGCTGTCCGGCCTTCGCAAAGTTCACGGTGAACTCGTCTTCATCCACTGGGACCACGATAAGGGCACACTCGGCTGCGCAGAGTCCCACAACAGCGGACTTCACGTATTTGCGGTGACCGGGAAGATCTGCGGACCATATCCTCAGCTGACTTTTCAGGTCGAGAGCAGCGCAGGTAGGTAGGTAGGTATCACAAACCAGTAAGTACCACCTGGTAATTGGAGGTCTCGAAAGTTCGAATGGTGATGTTGGTGCTGCAGTCATTTTCGCGCTCGTCCTCGAGGGTGTCGCAAATCCAGGCAAGCTGAGCATAGTCTTTGCCTGAACCCTGGCAACTCTTTCGGGGGGGGGGGGGGAGGGGGGGGGGAGGAGTATTAGGAATGAGTTCCGCAGATTGAAAAAGATCGAAGCTGGTACTACCTACATTCGTAATGAAGTCCCAGGTCTCATCATCAACCTCACCCGCGCTCAAAAGTAATTGCCCTAAAGCAGTGAGTCGAGGGATGAATCATTCGGTCGAAGAGGGAGAGCATATTTACCAACCACGCTCGACTTGCCTGAATCCTCATGGCCTAGAACGGCTATATCGAGACACGGTTTTCCAGACCTAGCGATTGATCAAACATGAAGGCGATGCTCTTGAAGGTGCGGTTCAGATTCGCCGGGCCTTTGCACACTCACATTGTCCGCTTGAATTGTGCACTGACGATACAAGATCAGGAGAAGGAAAGTCTTGCGACAAGATGAATCCACGTCTAAGATATAATCCTGGGTGATCGGCATAGCATCCAGATCCGGCCCCTGATTTTGCTGATCGTAGTTCGCTCCACAAAATCCAATGATGTCATGGCTGATATAGAAGAGCTACAGGGGAGAAGATCGACCGGCCATTGAGGATCCGTATACACATCCTCCACACCTTAATCCTCTGCTCAGCTGAGACGCTGAGAGGAAGTCAAGGCACCTGAGCTTCCATGTTGGTTGCCGATCGTAGGGACATCAACCAATAACTTAGTGCCGAAAGAAAAGGATCGGCGGTCGGTGTAATTTCAGCTGGCCTTGCAAAGCGCCACAACATGACGGCGCAGCTGGGGGTCGCGGAGAATCTCTTATTCACTTGGACGCTCGTCCACTCCGAGCGCAAAAACTCGGTCAATGTCAATTTCCAATCCAGGACAGCCGCCAAGCACGATCAACGCGTACAGTTGGCCGGCGTCACGGGCAGAGAGACTAGGGAAAAGAGTTGACAGGGACTGGAGGTGTGCAGTGACATGCACGATATCCTGGCTCGGAGAATACCCACGTGTAGTCACTGTCGAGCTTAAACTTGGTATACCCTTACGAGTCCAACGTCACTCGGCTTGAATTTTCAAAGTGTTCCGATGCAGTAATGCACGCATGATCCATGATGCATCAGTATGTTTCTGATTCATCTGTACCTACTGGCATACCACAATCTCAACTCCGACCGGAGCATGTGTAGCCGATGATGACGGTTTCCTTCATTCACATGGTCAATATCGTATTCTACATGATGCGTTTCCAGAGCACATGATGACACGAGCCAATCGATGCCGTCTTTCTTAACCTACCGATTCGATGTCAAACAGTCATTGATGGTCCAGTGATTCACCGAGCCAGTCAACCGAGATCAGTCAAACAATCAGGCCACGCACAAATTCAATCAACCTGTGCAGTTGCACCTTAGATGTCCTCAGATGTCATCCGTACAAATAACTTTCTCATACACGTAGTCAAAAACCAGTCACGACTACTGGAGAGACATCCATTGCCGTGGGCATCTCACATGATGGGCGCGACAAATGAAGACTCGGGAATGCCATCAAAAACCCAATTCAAAGAATCAAACACTTCGGAAAATCCAGCTTCGCTGAAGAACGCACCGCTCTCGTCGAACTGGGCCGGAAGCACCAAAGCAGAATTATCCAGCGCAGCCTCAGCGGGCAATATACCATGGGTGGAGGTGGACATAGGTTGATTGGCCGCCGCTGCAGCCGCTGTGACAAGAGAAAGGGAAGGACCCGTCAGTGGGAATCGGTCTTTGAAAACGTACAGAGTGCATCACTTTACATACCTTGAATTTCTTCGACCGTCTTGCCGGGTCGAAACCGTTGCCGCCATCGCCACACGGTATCGTAGACGTGGCTCATACTCATGCGGCAGCGCACTTTCAGCTGTAGCCCATCCTCGTCGGCCGCAACGGGGCTCGTGGCATTCCACATTTGAGCAAGAATATCTGCCAAGCGAATCGGACGATCGTGATCCATGACACTGATGCGACGGATGGCGGAGATCGCGCCATTGAATAAGAGCTTGCCATGGCTGAAGTCGATGTGGCGGCTAAAGTCACTCTTCAAGAGTTTCATCAGAGCAAAGGCAGCGGACACGATCATCTGGAGAATGTAGTTGGTCGAGTGGCCAATCAATTCGCCAGGTGAGGTTTCGAGATCAAGTACACGACCTAGAAAAGATGTCGTTGCAATGAAGAGCTTGGTCAAATCATCACTCCGAGGGTTGGAGCTCAGGAAAACAAAGTACCGGAGGTGCAGTTCAGCTGCGCGAAGGTGGATCATGTTGATGGCTAGAAGGTTCACCGGCGCGTGTTAGACCAGTCTTGCTAGATGGAGGCATATGAGATGGGTGCTTTGGATTGATAATACCTGATATCTCCTGGCCGAATTGAACCTCCATGTCTCTCAATTCACTTTCGAGGATCTGCACAATCACAAGCTTCTCTGCACTGACATACTCGGCTGGTTCGGGCTTGCTACAGTACAAGGATTTCGTGACCCGGTCACAAAACTTCTCGATGCGAAGCCGAATCACCAAATTTTCAGACAGATGATAGTCAGCATCTTTCAATGACGGAGGCTCAAGAGCCCAATCGTAAATGGTGCTCGGAGGTTGTCCATAACCCGTAGCCACGCTGGAGAAAAGCACAGAGTCAACAAAAAGTCCAGGCATCGCACTCCCTGTCTCCTGGAATTACTTACTTTTGCGCTACGATATTACAGATCACCCAGGTGTGCAACCTGTCTTTCAGCGCGGCCCCTTGAGCCTCGATCCGAAACGTGGTGAATTCTTCCGCTTGCACAGGCCGATGCATCCCCAGCTGCATGGCAATCTGCATCATCAGTCCACTCAGCATGAATGTTGCATCCGTTCGTTGACTCGTCGTAGGCAAGGGCCAAGTGCACAATACACAAAGCGCCTTGACTACCCGATAATCCTGGGGCACACCGGTGATGGTGGACCATAACAAGCGACTGAACGGCCCTGAGAGCGCCGTCAACAAACCCGGATCAGACGGTGACCGACGACAGGCCACACAGATGATCGTCCACGCCAATAAAGGACATCGACTAAGATAGACTTCGGGGGGTTTGGGTAGGTTGAGAAGAGGCAGAAATGGATGGTAATAATTAAAATAGCTGCCCACATCAGTCAGCCACGGTAGACAGGACAACTCAGCTAAGTCAGTCCTCCTTACTGTTCAAATAATCGTGCAACTCGAGCACGAGAGAGCGTAATGTCTTCCAAACGCCAGGGTGTATTTTCGTCTTGTGACATGATCGAGCCATCTCTCTTCATGGCCAATGGAGTTCCCATCGATGGAGGCTGTTCGGCCAGGACTGAGACTGGCCGTGAGCGCTCCATGTCGCCTGGATCCTGATGCCTATAAGCCTCTTCTGATGACTGGGACACATCGTCGGCTTCCTGACTCTCTCTTGCTGGGGGGTACTCTGGCTGGCTTGACAGACGGCGACGGAGATCCGCAATCTCCTTTTCCATTTCCGCATTGCGTCTGCAATCCATTAGATGAGATCAATCACGGTATCAATCGTGAGTCAAGTGGCGCTAAAATGACCTACCGTCGTTTGGAAATGCGCTTAAAGGATTGCTCAACTTTGCAATCGATCCCCAACCTTCGACAGCGGGAACACTCCGCGGCAGGATTTTGTACTATATCACAGCGCAACTGTAGTGATACTCAAAAGCCGGTCCGTCAGTATACACTCTCCACAACGATCGAATGTTCGAGGATCTACTTCGACAAGACGAGCGGCTCGCCAAGCACATCAGAGGGCCTCCGCGACCCGGGCGGTACAAACTGGACACGTCCATCGGCACATCTCTTCGCGACACTGCTGGAGGTAAATATTCGTGTCCGCACCTTTTGCTGCTTGCACTCATTACAAGCCTTGCGGCAGCCGCCACGGCGTTTGCCGGTGACTGGCAGGACCTTGTTCATCTGGCCCGTTTCGGAGGATCTGTGAGGGTCATTGACAATCGGCGAAGGCCGTGGCAGTTGCGGGGACCGAAAGTCACTTGGAGGGATCAAGGACCGCCCATCCGGTGCCAGCAGGTTCCGATACCCCAGATCCATTGGAAATCGGCCTGTCCTCGATCAATATACCACTTTGGACTTCAACCGGGAACGTTGTGCTCCTGTCGTGAATCTGCCGGAAATCGGAGATCCAACCTGTGGCTGTTCATGCGGATGGTGGAGGTTCCTCAGACTCCTCGCAAGTTGCAGCCACGCCGGGGCGGAAGGGATGACACAGGAGAACACAGCGGGGCCCAGGCGGTCAGTGGGTGTGTCCTCTGATTCGTTGCAGATCTGCCCGGCGAGTTCCAAGGCGCTCCACGAATTCCGGCGATTTTCGCAGCGAACCAAAACGGTGAGCACGTGAGGTGTGTTTCAGGCAATACTTTCGGCCTGAAGATGGGGCCTTCCATCCATGTAGTCTACACTTTACTGAGGCTACTCCGCTCTGACGATGGGGAACAACTCTGCTCACAAACCTTCGCAGACGACAAGGCCTGAGCGTAGCATAGAAAGGGCCAGGCTGATGAAGCTGACCGCCTCGATTGTGCAATCTCAGGCTTACGGTCTCTCCAATCCTCTTCAACTTTCACCTATACAGAACACCGGGCAGTCGGTAGTGATGGTCCATGGAGCTCCTGGCAGTTCAATCATGTGACGATAGGAGCTAGATCGATAGATCATCGATGGCCTCCAAGTAAAGCATGGAACATTGTGACACAACCTCCAGCTCGGTGGTGCTTCAACACGGCTAAATCCCGTGGGACTTTGCTGATCTGTATATCTCACAGCAAACAACTCTGTGTTTCTAGAAAAGACACTCGAGACGCTTCCGTAGTCTCGAATAACTCCTGCCCGTCACCTGGTCCAGTCGCACGGGTTATCAAATTATAGAATTGATGCCGGACAACCTTTGCCCTATTGCACTCCACATCATCCACCTTTCGTGATCATAGCATGGATAACAGGGCATGCCTTATCCACCGCGCAGGTTAGGTAGGTACCTGGTAGTAGGTATTGTCTCCTAACTATTACCTTCCAATGCATCTGCTATCTGGACCATTTATCAGGTATGCCTGCCGGCTACCAGCCAAGACTGATTTAGGTATGTATCTACCGCTACCAATGTGTACCGAGGTGATAGGTACCTTGGAGTAACCAACAGTACTAGGTAGTTATCTTCCAAACGAGGATTACTAGGTACCTAGCTACCTAGGTAGGTAGTATAGTTACCCTTAAGGGGTTATCCAGGCATCCTCGGGCTCCTGGCAGTTTTCGGTCATGCTGACGGCCATACCATGACGCCGGAAGCCGAAGAATGACGGTTACCTCCAGCTAGACCATGGACTGCCCGGGATAAAAGCTTCAATTTTAAGCTAAGAAAGCTGGAATGGATCGAACGAATTCGAGATCCATAATCGCTTCCAGGACGACGAGCCCAGCCCCACCATCAATCCAGCTGCACCGAGTCTTCTCGATGAGGTGGGTCATGATAGACAGTGGGGGGACTCAAGAGTGCATTCAGTCGAGGCAGTGGTCACTGGTCAGTAATGCCCGTAGATTCCTGGAATATTCGCGGGATCTGTGCAAGATCGCAGCGCTGACACGAAAACCAACACAGGTGGGCAAAGTAGCCTGGCCGATGTGCAGATCCTGTCGTCTCGGTCTTTACTTGTTCAAGACATCCCGGATCTTCTGATCTTCAACGTTTGTGACCTTTCTGCTACACATAGGATTCTAGCGAGGAGACATCACAGTTTCTGCGGGTCTCCATAAACGCCAGGGCAGTAATGATTGACTCATGGGCCGGACCGTGCTAACATCGACTGCGCGCCTCATGCAGGTTGCGAGGGTTGACTGAAGCACTCGATGAGTTCTGCGATTCCGACCGCTCGCTGCTCACTTCCAATCGATTCAATTCGAGCATGCACCTTGTCTGAATATGGCAGAATATGGAAGACCATGGCTACATCCATCTCTGGATTCCGGCGAGGTCGTGGATAAAGTATGCTAACAAAGTAAGCCGCGTAGTACGCGGCACCACAAGCCTTTGGCTGGTCCATAACTGTGCATATTTGCCAGTATCGTAAGTACTGCAGTGGCGGTAGTCAAGGCACACGTGCTCGAGAGCACATGGATGTCATCGCGATCCTGGGATCGTCGGTCTGCCGTGTCTCCACTCTCCGCGCACTCTCGAGATGTATTGAACGGCATCACGATCAAACGATCAATTGCCAGCTGTTGAAAAGATGCGGCCTGATCTCCACGCAAAGACGTGACTTGTGAGCAAAGAGGGAAGCTTTCTTGGTATATCAATAGCCCTGCCGATCGGACATTCATTGAATTCAACAAAGCTAGCGAAACATCAGTCAAACGAAACCATTGCTCCATACGTTTCATGGACCTGACTGATAAACATTGATTTGCACTCTTTAGGGAAATTTGTGCCCACACTTTTGAAGCTAATCAAGGTTCATGACAAATTTCAGTCCTGCAGGAACGAAGATAATCGCCAACAACAGGCCAATCGATCATGTCGCGGTCGCTCCACTGCCGCAAGTGGCGCCTATCATTCTCCCGATCTGGCCCCAACACAGCTTCCTAGCGCTCTCATACTATCGCCGTCGATGCTTGGCGACTTGGAAGAGTGGTTCTCCATCGCGATACATCGAGAGATCGACACGTGCAGGTCCCCGTCTGCCGCATTCTCCTCGTGCGCATTTGAGCACAGCAACTGAGCATGCAGCTACTCACGAGCCACTACGACCGTACAGACGTACACTGTATGTATGTCGGCAAGGGTTCCACATCTCCTTCGCGAGGGAAAAAAACCAGAGCATGGAGCGTCGCCGAAATGGAGCCCGATGCTAGGCCGCTTCTCATAGCTCGAGCGGACACCCACATTTTGGGATGTCATTGACTGGCTTATATGAAGAAGTCCGTCCTTCTTGGTTCTGGAGGTCGATTTTGAAGAGCCGAGCCAAGTACTTTCCAACTCCATCACTTTCCTTCGGTACCTCCCTCGCTTGCCTCACTTCCCCAAAGTCCACAATGGGTTCTGAATTGGGACTCACTGCCGATACACAGGCCCAGCTTGACCTTTCGCCTGTTAGCATCTGGTGGGTAGTCTGGGGATGCGTCTGGACGTCTTTCGTTGCCGCTGGCATGGCCTACCTCATCGTGAACCGGGATATGCCGACACTGAGAATTCGGGGCCTTGCACTCTCGCTTTCGTCCATTGTTTTGCTCCACTTGTTCGGATGGGTATGCCAGTTTGGCCTCTTGATCGGCGCCATCATGCCGGGTGATACGCAATACTGGGTCATGGGGACCTGGCTGCCGTGCGGCATCGCTCTGTTTCACGCCTCGAACTCGCGATTTCTTCATGTTGCCAGTTTGCAGCGCAAGTTTGCAGTTCAAGGACATCGACCCCTGGACACCCTCCCGGATGCAAAGCTGAAGCCTGGCTTGATCAACCGCTTCCGCCGCCTCACATACACGACCAAAATCGTCATCACCGTCGGCGCTGCAATGGTCGCCCAAGTCTTTCTCACGGTTCTGATGTGGCTCATCTCTCGAAAATGGCACAGCTCGTGGGGGATTCCTGGCACAGAGGTGCACGGGAGTTCCATGGCCCAAAAGGCAGCTCAAGGCTCGGGCTGGGAGTGGTAAGATACCCATTTGCAGGCTGACTGTTTGCCTATTCTTGTACAATCTCATCAATACTGACGCATGTTTGTTCTCAAAAAATAATAGGTGGCCAGGTGTATTCTGGCAGTTTGTATGGTCATGGATCGTTGCCCCTATTGTACTGTGGAAATCCCGCAACATCCACGACACTCAAGGTTGGCGCGTTCAAACCATTGGCTGCGCTCTTGGAAAGTGAGTTCATCGCCCAGATAAAATCTCTCTTCCATAAATGGGCCAGAAATTCAAGATCATTGACTTGGAATTGCATCATAGTCTGCATGCCACGCCTATGTGGCTCATCGCTCTTTACGTTCCAGGAATGGCACCCGTAAACAATTACTTTATCCCTCCACAGTGGTATGTATTCTCGATGAACCACACAGGTTTCATATTCATCTGGTTTGATTGACTAATGTTGCTTCCTTTTCACCTGCAGGATCTGTTTGTCCATCTGGATCATTGAAATCTTCACAGTCTTTCTGCCCTGCTGGGAGGTCATGCGTCATCAATCGCTTCGACAGGAAACACTCGATTCCATCGCTCGCTGGGAGGCCAAAGTCAAATTGAACTCCTCCGAGAATAAGTCATTGAAGTCTGATACAACCGTGGTTGGCTCCGCGGTCTCAGGATGGAAGTCTATGAATGCGTCGATCCAAACCACTGGGTCGCGCGACAGTATCTTGACTATGGGTGCGTTAGAACACGTTTTGGAGCGCAACCCACTTCCGTTGTTAGAATTCTCAGCGTTACGTGAGTTTTCGGGAGAGAACATCGCGTTTCTCATGGCTGTTTCGGCATGGAAGACATCCCTGCCGCAGGCGCCGAAGGACTCTGCTGCCGGTCCTGACGGTCATTCTCGAGATCTGCTCCGCCGAGCTTTCAACCATGCCCTTGGCATCTATGTCGACTTCATCAGTGTTCGACACGCTGAGTTTCCAGTCAATATTTCATCTAGCGATTTCAAGTCCCTCGAAGACATTTTTGAGCGAGCTGCGTACCTTCTTTACGGCGACGAGCGTGAGGCTGACCCGGTCACCCCTTACGATAACTTTGCCATGGAGCCTCTCTCCCCCGCCGTTTCCGAGGGCTCAGAAAAAGGCATTGCCAATAACACGCGCAACCGAATCTATTATTGGGGTGATATTCCTGACCAATTTTGTGCGACTACATTCCAGGATGCAGAGGCCAGCATCAAGTACCTCGTCCTGACGAATACTTGGCCCAAATTCATCAAGAGTCAGCGGTACGCCTCGGTTGACTCATTGGACACTCTTACCGATATTGGTAAAACGGTCTGAAAGCGTGGCGGTCCTAGTTTTCTCCACTTTCTTTTGATCCTTGAACTCTGCCCTTCGTTTTCAATTCATGCCGCTCGTCCGCTCCTTACGGCGGCCAGCTTTTGCACGTCGGTTTTCAGCTTTCTTGTCCAAATTTACACACAGGCAGAAAGCCAATATATTCCGGCCTATTATGCTCTGTGACTCGATGACTCCATTTCACTAGCTATCCGATACCCACGTTGTTCTTCTTCATTCTACAAGATATCCATTAACTCTCGAAATTCCTACCTGAACACTCTTGGGATATCTATCCTAAACGTTAAATAATAGGTGGCTGGTGGCCAGTCATGCAATCTGCATTTTGAGTAGAACTTTATCTCACGTATTTCCCACTGTTCTCCATTTGTTCTCATGCGCACTCGCCTCGTTTCGTGCAGTTATAGGGTGTTGGATGATTTTGAAGTGAGGATGATAATGCGACTAGATGAACTTGGCATCGTAGGGTAGGCAAAATTGCCCGTCCGTCAATGAGGACTGTCAATGTTCAAAGATATACGCGAAATATGCGTAAGTCATCGATCCTCCGGTCTTCAGCAGCTATCCATTATAGAACCGGGCCTAGGAGTACGGGTCCAGTAGTCATCTCACTTTATTGACCTTCACTGATAATGGGTAGGAGGAATCCACGTGAGATCTATACGGTGTTTTCAAGAGCACATTAGGGACAAATAAACCTTACGGAGCCTTGATTGATTCCGAACAGAACGTCCGTCTTGTCTGTTGAATCTACTCTTTAGTTGAGGCAAGTGCCGAGGCGTACCAAACCTCTACCAAGTTATCAACGATTCAATAGTGTGACAGACGAGGCTACAACTCACCGCTACAGAGACCGCCCTCCTCAGTGTTCACCAGCTAATTAAACGTCTAGATATCGTCACGATTGTTCAGTTGTACCCGAGCGGACCCTTGAATCTGTAGTTCCTACTCCCTACAGGTTTAGCTATCTCTGGTCTATATGTTTGTCATGCATTAAATGTCTAATCATATCCTTCAAGGTACAATCTCCTGGAGTTTTTTCTGCCGGCAAATATGGTAGCCGGTACTTTCATGGTTCCACGAGGAAAGTCCGCCGGAGGCTCAGAACTCCGCCTGATCTCCGCATGTTTCTGCTCATCTGGTGCCGAAGACGCAAAATATTTAGGCTATCACGGCGAAATCAATTGGATTAGTTGCTGTTACCCAGTGTGCCGGTCAGTGGTGTCGCACAATCAATCCCGACAGCACCAAATTCTCGAAACAGACCCTCGTGCCGGGGGCAAGGTCCCGCCAACTGCACCCATTCGACGGCACCTTCTGCTCTCTCACGATCCCATTGCTGCCGATCATGGATCCTCCATTGCAACCGGCCAGTGCGAATTCCCGAACGAGGGCGCAAAAGCGCCCCCGCGACAATTCGCCCGTGACGCCATTGAAGCGTCGTCGAACACAACTTGCCTCCACTGAGCCCGTGAAAACACCAGCCACGGGCCAAGTTGAATATACAGCTACTCCCGTGTCCAATTTGCGGACCCGTGAGCAGCTTGATCGGTATCACGAGAGCGTCAAACGAGATGAGCTTCGACTCATAGAGGTCAAGAACAAATTATCGACTCTGCGCGGGGACATCGAAGCGGAGCCCGAGAGCTCACCAGAGCCAACGTCTGGGTCAACAAATATAACCACGAAAAAGGCAATCAAGCTTTTGGAGAGAATCGTCAGCAACAATCAGCGGATCGAAGAGCTCGAGGAGGAGCGGCGCCAAGTCGCACCCGTCTCGCGTGGGCCCACGCGCGTCGACCAGGATGGTTTCGTTACGAGATCGCCCAAAAAAGAGAAAACACAGCGTGGAAAACTGAGTGTGGATATTCGGGCAGCACGCAAGCGCATTACCTACGCCTGGAATGTGCTTGCTGCGGCGGGAGTAGTCACCGATCCGGACTCGGGCTCTGCAGACCATCAGAATGACATCCCGGACAATACACCGTCGAGGATGCCTTCCCCCAAGCGCTCATCGAATGTTGCGAGGCGAAGTCGTCAACCGAGCAGAGAGCTGGTGAATGAGTCAGACACGGAACCGATCCTTCCAAAGGTTAACAAGCCCATTGCTCGATCAATCAAGTCAACTGTTTCTCCTGGGCAAAGTCCAGGAAAGAATGTACCCGTCATCTCCTTTGTGAACGGCAAAGAGAAAGTATCTGTCAGAGAGGTCGAGAGCGAGGCCGAGGCCGAGGATGTGGTGGAGGAGCCCAAGTTCGCTAAGAATGCGAAGCCCTTAAAGCCTGCAAGACAGGGCAAGAGTGCGCTGGCTGCAGCGCGCAAGGCGCGCGCCGCTTATCTAGCCAACAAGTGGGTTTTCTCTCGATAGATTCTCAAACTATGACTAACAGACTCGCCTAGAGCCGCAAATCGCACGCGCCGATCGATCTACTCGCCGGACTCTATTGACAGCGACGATGAGGAACAACTCGCGCAACAACTTACGGAACAACAGGAACCCGAGATCGATCCCCCACACGCGGCGAAGGAGGCTGATCTTCCAGAGATGGAGGGTTTGGCCGGTCCAACAGCGCCGACCACTCCAGAGACAGCTGAACCGGTCGAGGAGGAAGTCAAGGAAACTCCTCCCAGGCAGTTGTCAGTCGATTCATCATTCACCCCAAACTGTGGCTCTAGATACTGATTTTTATACAGGCCTGAGGACCACATTGTGGGCGAGGACCGTGAGGGTGCGAGCCCCGAAGTTGATGATAACGAAGACGACAGTATCCAGGAGAGCATCGAGTCCGAAGTCGAAGCTTCAGAAACGAACCCCTCGAAAAAGTCACAGGCAAACGGTGTGGCTGTCGAAAGCAGCGTCTTCAATGGAACGGATGCGAAACCGTCCGTGAACGTGAACTCGTCAACTGATGACGATGACGAGGAAGGCTCGGACGACGATGAATCAGATGACGAAGACTACCACACTAATCCCCACGATGAAACCGAGAACGATTCGATTGACGATAAAGCCGACACCGCGTCGACTGGATCGATCGAAGGCCTGAGCACTCTGAAAGAGACGGGTACCGGACCCCATCAATCCGCAGATGCGAAGGATCCAGCTGCGAAAGTAGAGGGTCAACTGCGGGAGAAAACGATATCCTCGTCCACGAGCTCTTCCACATCACCTGTACGCGCTGGTGAAATCAATGTCAGTGACAAGGATCAAGTGCGCGCATCTATTGAGCCCTCCGATGTGCCCACGTCGTATCAATCGCCGCCGTCTCATGAGCCTCCCTCATCCCGGCCTAACAATGGCTTGTTCGAGCGCATGAATGGAATCCAAACTTCGGGCTCTTTTGAAAAAATGATGGCAGATCTGAGGAAAGCAGCTCTCGAGAGACAGCGGCAAGCGGAGCTGGCAGGCCCAGTTGACGATACTTCCACTTCAGACTCCTCTGACGATGACTCTCTGCCATACTGGTCGCCAGAGCCGGAAGCTAAGCCTATGTAAGACGATTGTTCCCTGAGATAGCAGACCGGCTGGCCTGAGAAGCTTCCTCTGCAGCCTAGCAAACATGTGAACGCTTTAGGCCTCGGTAATGGTGTGTTTATGCAATGTTTGGGAGTCGTTTAATGATGAACATGTTGAATGGCGTTTCGATTATCGTGTAAGGTACTTCATCGCATTCTTGTGTCGACGGAAGGGTGTTAATGGCCAGGCCTTGAGTTCTCACCGCGCAATATCCAAACTCAAGGCTGCTGCAGTCCTACACTCAATGTAGCCAATGCGACTTATAATACATTACTTCAAGTTGACCGGGTCCTTTGCGACTCCCTTCGTCGCCTGGTCCAAAGTCCAGACTGATCATGGTTTGGTGCCTGAGGCGGTAATTTGGGGGCTGTTTCGGGGACGCGGAGATCGTTCACTCATCCGGATAGCGCTTGTTCGACGACACCCATGTGGTCCCTATTTCAATGCCCCGTGCGAGCGATGGGCTGAAAATCGCTCCACGGCATCTTCTCGACTGATCGCTCTCCCAATTTCACCTCGTTCCTCACTGCGTACGTCATGTCGGCTCGCCTGTTGCACCCGGATGAGTACGAGCTCGCGTCGCGCTCGTCGGCCGACACGGACGGTACCTTCAACCTCGACGACGATGACTTCGAGTCTCAAATACCGGGTACATCGAGGCTCAGACTACGCCAAAATTCTTGGTGGTCTCGACTATTTTCACCGTCGGGATATCGACAATTGAAATCCCACGCGCGACCGGTTCTCATTCGCTCCAGCCGTGCAAGCTGCACACCACGCTTTTGCGCTCGACGACGATGTTTCGGCCTTCACATAGTACTTGGAGCTATCTTGGGCTTGGTTGCATTTGCGTCCATTTTCATACCTTCATACACTCGTCCACCGGCACATTATGCTACTTTGCGACAATTGGCGTTAGAGGGAAATACCGCGGGCCGGGGAAATCCACATAATCAGAAAGTATTCATCGCTGCAAGTCTCTATGACCGCGGTGGCGATCTTGCGCGAGGACAATGGGGCTCGCAGTTGCTGCAACTCATTGACCTTCTCGGTCCGAAGAATGTCTTCGTGAGTATCTATGAGAATGACAGTGGAGAAGAGGCTGGTGCAGCCCTGCGAGAGCTCGAGCGGCAGATCCCCAGCGCCAAGTCGATTGTTTTCGAGGAGCATATAGACTTGAAGACGATTCCTTCTCTGACAATGCCTGGGGGTGGCATGCGCATACCTCGGATCGAATATCTGGCGGCAACCCGTAATCGAGCTCTGCAGCCGATGAGTGACCATCCTGAGACCCGATATGATAAACTTCTCTACTTGAATGATATCTTTTACGATCCGGTTGATGCCTTGCAACTCTTGTTCTCTACGAACCTCGATGAGTCAGGAGACCCACAGTATCGCGCGGCGTGCGCCGTCGACTTTGATAACCCTTTCAAATTCTACGACACCTTTGCCACTCGCGACTTGGAGGGATACTCGATGGGGTTGCCGTTCTTCCCATGGTTCTCCAGTGCGGGCAAGTCCGCCAGCCGATCTGATGTCCTGCACGGCAAAGACGCCGTTCGAGTCCAGAGCTGTTGGGGTGGCATGGTGGCCTTTGACGCGAAATACTTCCAAGACCCATTGCCCGGTGGGACCGCGCCAGCACGATTCCGCTCTACCTCTGAGGTATTCTGGGAAGGCTCGGAGTGCTGCCTGATCCATGCTGATATCAAGGACCCTCAAGCCGGTCTCGACGGTGTCACCGAAAGCGGCATTTACATGAACCCGTATATTCGAGTCGCGTATGACCAGCGCACTCTCTCGTGGCTTCACATCACACGTCGCTGGGAGCGTCTGTACTCATGGGTTCAAGCTATCGGCAACTATATCGTGGGTCTGCCGTGGAACAATCCTCGCCGAGCGGAGGTCCCAGGGCAATCGGTCACCGAGACTGTCTGGGTTCCAGACGCCAACCAGGTCGGTGGTGGTTCTTTTCAGACGATTGAACGAATTGCTGGGAATGGCGGATACTGTGGAACACGAAGTCAGCAAGTCATTGTTGAACACCGTCAGCCTGGGCAAAAGGGATTTGAGAACATTCCAGTGCCATCCTGACACTCAGTTTACCTGCGGTGCGTGTCTCGAGTGCCGACCACTAACTTTAATACGTGAAAAATACCCTTGTTCATGTGCACAAAGACTTTGTTTGTAAAATACATTGGAGGTAATCCTAAAAGACCTAAGCAGTTCCCCTTTGGGATGCTTGCCCCTTCCGATCGCTCTCAATCTCAACGCTACCAATTGCTCCGAAATCTGCATTCCAGTTTGGCTCTGAACCGCCATAACCATCCCCTTTGCGCTCTAAGATGCGAAGATCGTTAGAATCATTATGCCCGGAGTGTCACCAGTAGATTTTACAAATCTTCTCATCGCCATCATACACAAAGATATTGCCCGCTGTTTCTAACCACGAGTTCGAACGACCGCAGGCGTTGATGGTGGCAGAAGTACCAATGCGAGGGCACACTCATGTAGGAACAGTCATGGCCTTAGGTTGCTTTGGCACCTGTCGACCGCATCATCATCCCATCAACTGGTCGCACGCCGTACCGGGTCGAGGCCGATCTTCACAGGGCGCAAAATGTCTTACAGCAGACAGATGATCGTGTGGAGCTGCATATGGGCTGTAGGTTTCATGCAATCTATCGTGCGACGTGCACTAATTGAAAAGCCAATCGTCAATGGCCAAGAAACGGTGTTTCTCATTGACTGGTATGTCGTAGATTCCGAAGTTTTACAAGTTCTCGCAAATCGCGATGCATCGATGGACGTTTCAAAGCATATGGCAGTTAGCAGGATTACAAAACAGAATCATGCGTGACATTGACAATGGAAAAGTTCGGGGCTCGATTCGACTTGAAAGCATATGGGATACCAGCAGATGTCCTCTAGTAAGGACTCTGTATATTACACCCAGTTCTGGTGACTCTGTTCATGAATATAAGTATGTTAGGAAGCTCGATGACGATTGATATGACCACTTCTTTAGCGCCGAAGTGAGAACTCTTGATTCTTCATGCGAATGAGCTGTCTCATCTTTTCAACATCGCGACCTGACAATGATCAAAGATCTCCAACAGGAAAGCCTTGCGTTATCATGAGTCAAGACTACCCTGCGGTGGATTGGTTGAATTGGTTCGACGGGTGACAACACCGAAGTTGACATTTTTTTTTTCGCAAATCGTTGTGATTCACAAAACATTGAGTATTAGGGAGGACGAAATGACCACCGGTATGGACCGATCGATGCTAGTTCAGATCGCTTTCAACACCGAGAGAAGAGGAATGTTCTGGTCGTGCGATTTCTCGGACGGAGCAGTACTTCGATTGAATTGAAGCATCAACGGCCTCAGGCAATCAACTCTTGCTCAACCAGGCGGGGCGCATTTCTGATCGCCGCGGGGCTGGAGATGACGAGAGGGACCAAAAAAAAAAAAAGAAATACTCGGCGAGTTGACTGCACAATACGCCATCTGCGCCATTGCCAATCATGCTTCAAGCCATCAAATATGACCAGGGTAACCTGGAGATCCTGGATCAGCTACAACTTCCCTTTGTCGAAAAATACATTCCGATTCGGACTGCCGAGGATGGGTGGAATGCGATCAAGGACATGAAGGTTCGAGGCGCCCCCGCCATTGCGATCGTCGCCATGTTGGCGCTCGCCTCCGAATTACATACTCTTCAAAGCGCAGAGAAGATCCCGGCATCTTCAGAGGAGACCAAGGCGTTGATTGCAAAGAAGCTCGAATATCTGGTCACAAGTCGCCCAACTGCGGTGAACCTGGCCGATGCAGCACAGAAGCTGGGAGCCGTGGTAACCTCCCAGGCCGAGCAGTCGGGAGCGACAGGCCAGAGTGTGGTGTCAGCCTTCATTCGCGGCGCAGAAGAGATGATGGGCAAAGACCTGGAGGACAATCAACGCATTGGACATCATGGAGCGGAGTGGATCATGGCCAATGCGACGAAACTGGGTGTGTCTGATGTGGCCGTCTTGACGCACTGCAACACAGGGTATGCTTGTCCTTGACAGCTCTCGATAAGAGACCGAGACCGAGACCGAGACCGAGACAGAGAAAGAGAGAGCAAGAGGTCGTCTGCCTTGAGACTTGCTAATCATCGCTCATGCTGTAGCTCGCTCGCCACGTCCGGCTACGGCACTGCCCTGGGCGTCATACGCTCGCTCGTCTCCAAGAACAATCTACGCCACGCCTACTGCTCCGAGACCAGACCCTACAATCAAGGCTCCCGCCTAACCGCCTTTGAATTTGTGCACGATAAGATTCCCGCTACTCTGATCACGGATTCCATGGCCGCCGCTCTGCTGGCAGACCCCAAAGCCGGCGTCAACGCCATTGTGGTTGGCGCAGACCGAGTGGCCGCCAACGGAGACACGGCCAACAAGATTGGCACATACAGTCTTGCGGTACTGGCCAAGTATCACGGCGTCAAATTCTTGGTCGCCGCACCTCGCACCACCATCGACCTGGCCACCAAGTCAGGCAACGAGATCGTCATCGAGCAGCGCCCAGCTGCTGAAATGACCAACATCAAGGGTCCTCGCGCCGGAGCCCCCGCTGTCGATGGCAATGTCGCCTTGGAGACCGTCTCCATTGCTGCTCCCGGTATCAATGTGTGGAACCCATCCTTTGACGTCACGCCCGCGGCCCTGATCGACGGTATCATCACAGAGGTGGGAGTTGTGGAGAAGGGATCGGATGGTCTGTTCCATATGGAGGTTCTGTTCAACGGCGCGGCTCCTCAGGCTTGACCTGATCTTGTGATGCGTGGGCAGCTCCGGAAGACGTATTCTTTGTAGTATCTTGGGTCGATGCGGCTTGAGCCTCAAAAAAGGCTAGCAATTCGTCCATCTTGCCCTCGATCGCGCTGAGGTTTCTTTCCAGCTGTGACGCCGTTTGTTCGCCTCTGGACGATTCAAATTAGACAAATGATCCCTACGAATCGAGGTTTGAGATTAAATGGTTCCTGCGAAGATCGTACTTTGTGATATCGGCAAGTGCCTAAGGGCAAGATGCCAATCGTGACCGTTAGCAATGCAGATAATTCGCCAGCAGTAGAGGCGAAGCGGCACGGGTGTTATGGTATGCTGTGATAGTAGGAGGTGTACCCCTTGTCCATCCCCATGAATCCCGCCATCTCAGGTGGAATGGCTCACCTGTGCAAGACCGAGCTCATCGCCGTTTTGCTGAGCCATGTTTTTATACGGAGGAATAATTGGCTTCGATGAGGTAGAAGGTCAAATGAGAGAACCTCTCGAGGAAGGAAGATGACTGTCCGAGCTGCTGCTGCTGGGCGAACGCAGGTTGGTTGCCTCAGGCAATTAAGTATTGCCCGCTTGTTCCCTCAGGCTGAATCTAGGAACAACGACTTCCCTCATATGAAGCTCCAACTCGGGACTGATTATCGACAGAGACCAGCTGAGATGGCTGTGTCGATTGAGTAGTTGCCGCGCTCATTGCATCGAGAAACATATGGTCTACACTCGATCCATGACCACATTCGTTTTCGTGGGTGGCTATCGCTCTACACTTGTGAAATGCTTTGGGCGCGCAGGCCCAGGCCACACTCTCTGTACTCATGCACTGTGGTATACATTCGACCGCAGATCAGGTACGACCAGATGCATGTGATTCAAAAGCTCCAGCGTCTTCGGTGTAGAGCTTCGTGCATGTCAGCGACGAGTCCCAATGGACTCGTACAAGGACATATTTGTCCGCCTTGTGCACCGCCCTTGTTGGACATTCTCCCAGGCCCAATGGAGAAGACACGAGCTCGTCTTCCTACCGGGAAGGTCATGCAAGTAGAGTGGGAACATTCCACATCGAGGTGAAATTGCTCGATCATCCGGCCCCATGAAACTTACAGTGCAGGAGATGAGATGGGAATTGATC
Source organism: Penicillium diatomitis (assembly GCF_028827545.1). NCBI lineage: Eukaryota > Fungi > Ascomycota > Eurotiomycetes > Eurotiales > Aspergillaceae > Penicillium > Penicillium diatomitis. The sequence goes on along the minus strand of NW_026623177.1, from coordinate 3,640,578 downwards.
GTCTTTGGGGTCTGGCCTAGAGATGGATGACGCGAACGCGTAGAGAGCGAAAAACAGAATTTCCCGGGGGAGATTGCCCATGCTCCATTCAAGAAGAACAAGCGCATGTTATCCATACATTGGAGCTTCACAACGTCTGGAATTTGAACTCCGGCCCTATGGCTCTACGATCTGACATAGAAACCAAACAAAACAGGTTTACGATCGAGATTGATTGGATTCGCGCGAACAGAGCTGCTCTGTATGCGCAAGGGGCGAGGAGAAGGGATCGTATCTGGTCAAAAGCTACCGCTTCGCGTTGCCAAGAATGGAATGCAGCTATCAACATTGCCAGCAAGGATCGTCGGGTTATATATCAGTTGGTTCAAGTGCGACCATGTCGGCCCCTTCGACACATTGTCGCCATTTACACTTCCTCACACTTGACACCTGGGTCTTCTGAAAAATGCGTGTCCAAACAGCTTGTCTCGGCCTTGTCGCCTCTCTCCCCACGGCCTTTGCATACTGGCCCTCTTACTATTCCCAGAATGTCAACGTATACAGCAATCAGCAGCCTGATGTGACCATTGAGACTCTATTCCAGTTTCCCAACAATGGCTCATGGATCTCCAACTTGGTGACACGCCGCGATGGCAGCCTGTTGCTGACCCGCCTGGACACCCCTGAGGTCTGGACCCTTGATCCTACCAACGGAAGCGCTGCCATGCTTCACAGCTTCCCCATGGTCACCAGCTGTTTCGGAATCAGCGAGATCGAGGACGACGTGTTTGCCGTCGTGATTGGCAACTTCTCCTCCAAGACCTATCAGCCAACCCCAGGATCTTTCACCGTGCAAAAGATCGATTTCACCAGCGCTAGTGCGAAAACAAAGCGCGCAGAGGCGCAACACACAGTTTCCGAGATCGCTGCCATCCCCGAGGCCGTTGCTCTGAACGGCATGACCACTTTCAGTCGCGAGTCCCACTTGGTCTTGATTGCAGACAGCCCCGTGGGTCTGGGGTGGAAGGTGAACACGCAGACCGGCGAGTACTCCGTGGCCCTGAACAACACCAAGCTTCGACCGGCCGAGGGCGTTGCTCTCCCCCTTGGGGTCAATGGACTGAAGGCTCTCAATGACTACGTCTACTACTCCAGCACCACCCGCATGGAGTTTGGTCGTGTAAAGGTCGATAGCGAGGCCATGCCAGTCGGAGACTATGAGACCATTGCCAGTGGATTCCTCCCCGATAACTTCGATGTCGCCTCTGATGGCACCGCATACGTTGCGACCGACCCCCAGAACTCGGTCGTTCGTATCACTCCCTACGGTCAGATTGCTCTCGTCGGCGGTGGTCAGCTCTCTACCAAGATGCCCGGCGCTACTTCCTGTCGTCTCACGAGCGATGAGAAGACTGTCTACGTCGGCACCAGTGGTGGTCAGGTCGCGCCTGTTCTGGGCCAATTCATGGAACCTGCCAAGGTTCTGAAGATCACTCTCAACTAAGTTGTGAATCTATCACGCATTGGGTTGTGAGTAGATGTGAACCTAATGGACGTCATGGGAAAATTGCTTATTCAAAATGGTGCGGCTTTTTGGAGGACTCTCCACCGATAGACAGTGTGTCATGGCTTGTCAATAAATTAATGTAATACCAAACTACCGATCCTTGATTGGGACCATTTGGATCTACTTCTTTCCAAACCCATCTCGATCAAGGTACCCATTCGAACAATCCCTCCATTATTCAATGTATGCCAGAACTACTAGCTAGCGACCAAGCCAAGCGTTGAATTCCGATTTCGAACTTTCGTTGCCTGGAAATTGCTTTTCACAGGGCAGGGGATCGGGCGGCCGACAGTCGATCGTCTTCGATTTTCCCATCAGCAGGATAAATCTACACCTACCTGGCCCTAGATCGGGAAGCGCCGTCGTTCGCTCCCGGGTACCGCAGTCGATGTCCGTAAAGTACAGCCGGTCCGCACTACTAGCCTAAATAATGCACTATCCGAGTGCCATTAGTATGTGCTATGTACCGTCTACGTACAACCCTGATGTAATCTGATATCACATGTCATGCAGGCGCGAGTATCGACCCAAGGCTAAGCTTCACTACTTCACCGGCTTGACCCAAAGCTCATTTCCTAGGTTGAATGCCGTTCAAAATAGTGGAATCTTCTCTTTCTTTGATTATAATATACAATATTGGTCACGGTTCTCAGTGTGCCATCCATACAAGAAGCCAACTTCGAGGCATGAAAACCCCTCAGCTGAGAGAAAGACCAGACACGTACATATGTTTGATGTCTTCCAACTCAGAACATAACACGGCCATTGGATGTATCCCTCTGTAAGAGAGATAATCATCGGACAAGCTTGTCAAGCCAACTAGAATCGCGTGCTCTCTGTCTTTCGCGAGCTCTCCGTTGCTGAATCAATGCGTAACCGCAACCCGCACCGCTCAAATAACCGCCCAAGTGAGCGGCATGATCCATTTTGGTTAGGCGTGACAGGGGCCAGACTCTTAGGAAGCGCGCGGGTGTGACCATACTGACAATCTCCGTGGCCACCAAACAGGCCAAGAAAATCCAGCCTTGGGTCCAGATCGTCTCGCGAAGCTCACGCGGTAGGATCCACATTGTAATTTTGTCGCTGTACGTAGGAGATCGAATTAGTACTGGATTTCTGACTGATCGTCATGGCGTATATAAAAAACGGGTTCACATACTCAAAGTGATACATGCACCATGCGGCTACAACACCGCTGGTAGCAGCACTGGCTCCCAGAGAAGTCATTCCTAAATGACCTAGGAGCACACTGCGGGACAACGATACCAGTGAGCCGACAGCACCAGAAGCCATGTAAATTGCTAGGAAGTTGCCACGGCCGAGCTCATCGTGAACTAACTCAAAAGAAAGAGGGTCAGCTTGGTGCGGTCTGGAAAGAGGGTCAACACAACAAGATGAGACTAACCTCTGGTTCCCATAAGACCAAGGACCATCATGTTGGTGGCCAAATGTCTCCATGTCTGATGACTGAACGTGCTGCCCAGAATGGCCAAGGCTCTGGGATAAAACGGCACAATCACAAAGTAGCGATTCAGCAATTTCCATGCCGGTGGAACGTATTTCCACATCAAGGTGACCGCAATGTTGGCACCGATTATGGCTCCTACGGTGGCTGCAGCTGGGGGAACATCCGGCCATAAGCGATCTCGCCGGGCTGGAGCCTCATAGTTTTGCGCAAAATAATAGCAGAGCCCAAGAGTCGCAAGAGCGAAAATGAAGGGTGACAAAAGCCGTTGGGTCTGGAAACCCATATGTTAGACCATTCTAAACGCAGGCCCATCCAACAAAGAAAACGGTACATACAGTCGTAAGCTCTGCAGAGTCGGTCGGCAATTCAGTCGCCGCAATGTGGTGTTTTTGCACCCAGGCAAGGTATGGTCGCTCATTCGGATCCGCACGAGGCCGAGCTGTCGCGACACATTCAGGTTAACAGTCTATCACCTTACCGGATCAGATTGATGGGGCCATACCTTCTGTAAGCCCAACTTCTTGATACTGCTGCAGTGCCGTGTTGCCTTGCACCTGGCGGCGCAATTGCTCCAGTTCCTGTTGTTCGCCCTCCAGCCATTGTTGGCGTTTGCGCTCTTTCTCGGCTAGGAGTCGTTTCTCATTCTTTTCCCGCACTTCCTTCAGTACGCTCTTGCCGTAGACTGATTTGTTTTCGCCCAGTTCTGCATCGTAGGATCCGCTTTGCGGCTTGTACAGGCCCAGCTCTTCTGCTCGCCGAACGAGCTTTTGCTCCGCCTCAATTTCCTCCCTTTCAATCCGCGCAAGTATCGCCGCATCTTCATCCAGCGGATACTTTTGACGTAGCCATTCGAGGGCAGTATCCAATTGTGTTTGGGGTACAGAGTGTGAGATATCGGTGGGTAGGTCAAGATCCAGAGTTCCCTGAATCCGACGAGCCTGGAGAACAGCCAAGGTTCTATTTCCGAGACCAGCAGAGATGGTGTTTGACGCAAAGATACTTCGGATTTGTTTTTCTGAGCGTGGCTTTCCGCCTAGCGAGCCTTCGGAGGTAGACTTTGCGGAGGACCTGGCGGCGGCGGCGGTCGTTCTCTTCGCCCTGCGCTGGTTGTAGATGTAGTTGATCGGAGAATCGTTGTTTATGGAATTGAACCCAGCCCGAGAATTCAATGTTCCCAAAAGAGGTTTGTGATGTCGCAAAGTGGAAAATCGATTCACAGAAACAATCGACAGGTTCCATGGCGTCATGCGGAGAAGATGAGGCTGTTGACGGAACGATGCCGGCGACAACACGCCGGGACTGCGAAGTCCCGCGCATGGTGTCCGCCATGTGACCAAGAGCGCATTGCTCATGGTCAGAGACTGGAAGGGGGAGAACCCGTTGATTTTGTCACGAAACTAAGTTCTGTCGTACAAAATGACTGAAATGGATTTCTGAAGAATGACATCTGGAACAACCCTCGATGGCTCGGAGCAAGGGTTCTTCCGACTGCGGGCACCACGCGGGAAGGGCAGGGAGCGGAGTACAAGAGATTCAAAACGTTTTTTGCATGTGATATTAGAGTGAGTATAGGTACAATGAATGACTTTGGTTTGCTACCTAGAAATGAAGTGCCAATTTGTAAAAATTGCAAGGGTGATATTTTCGGCAAATATAGATATCAGGCACATTGATCGAGTCAAGGAAAATGCTCAATAGTTGCAAAAATGTGCATCGTAGAAATATCATAACGGCCATTATATGAATATGTCTGCAAAGTCGCTACAAGAAACAGTAGATAATCAAGTGAAAGAAAAGACAACGCTCCGCACACATGCAGTATAAACATCGAAAAACGCCCATATCCAGCCCAAGGACCCCGACGGAAACGAAGTCCCTCGTGCTTATACGCGGAGAAGCGCATATGACGATGGACGCGTGCGAAAAGTTCTAAGGAAATATGCAACAGCACATCAACAATACGAGGAAAGTAAAGGACTCAATGAGAGTCTTGCTGTAGGTTCAGGTTATCCACATTGACAAAGCCGGTAAACGCCCGAGAAAGGAAGGTGCGCCACGCTTGGTTGACCTTCTCTTTCATCTGTCCAACAGCTGAGGACCCAGCGAAAGGAAGCTGTTCGGACGCGGCGGCGCCATCTTCGCCGATTCGAGTTGCAATCTCCAAGAAGCTCCGCACTGTTAGATCATGCATCTGACAGGCGCCCTCGTCCAATGTTGAATACTCAACTTCGAATTCGATCCTCGGGTCTTTGTGGGCCCGGGCGGCGATCTCGGCATTGAGTCGAGTCAGGTTTGCGTAGTACTGGGTATAAGAGAGCAGAGTAAATGGTTGGTTCGAGTAGGCCGGCCCCGGAGGCGCTGAGGAGGACGGAGGCTCGGGCATCGGGAAACTGGGTGGCTTCTTTTCCTTATCTTTGTTCCTGTTTTTCTTCTTCTTTTTCTCAACCTCAACCGGCGAAGTCTCAGCATGAGCTACTTCAGGTGTGGGAATCCGGTCGAATGTTTCAGCGGTCTCGGAAACATGTCGCTCCCCAAGGGAAGAGAGTTTGACTCCAGTCACATTGTATTCAACCACCCGCAGGGTGGGAAAGTAGTTGGGCACCATACTTGGTGACACTAGGGAAAGACTGTATCGTTCGGCGAAAGGACCTCCAATCTTGTGCAAGTACTTGCGCTCTTTCCTGTGCTTCCTTTTCTGTTTATTGCCTTTCTTCTTCGAGGCATCGATTGGAGACGCCTCTGAGTCGCGCAGCCTGTCAAAGAGTCCTTTTGGAGGCGATGGAAGGGCCGACCATTGTCTCCGTAAGGAAACCAAGTAGTCCTCCTTCGAGGCGATAGATATGTCATCATTCATAGACGACTCTAGCAGATTGTTCACCTTGACCTTGTGGCTGTCTTGCAAAATGAAATGATCAATATTCATATGCCCGTATAGACCGGAAACAATCACATCGCGGTAGCGATCCATCCAAAGCGTATACTTTTGCCAACAACTCTCATCCCAATTCTTCTTCTCCTTTGATCGGGCTGGAGCGACATGGCCAGTCAAAATGGCCTTCATCCCACGGTCACGCAGCAGCTGCAATTGTACCCGCAGCCATTCCATGTGTTCATAGCCTGGTTCCGATGCTGCATTGCACCCGTCCACCGCACTGTTGGAGTCGAAGAAGTACATGGTATTCAGACTGATGACCGCCAGCTGGCCCGGAATGACCTCAACGGTGAACCACCCACCTTCCACGAAGGAGTGCCTTTGGTCCTCTGGGATGAAATTGCGCCAGATTTCAGCATACTTTTTCGTCCACATATTTGATCCTTTCCGGAAAATGTTGTGGGGCAGAATGTCGTTGTTGCCGAACGTTGGAATCACCGGGACCGACAGCCTCGGCGCATTCGTTGGGCTGTTGGCGCTATCGCGCACTCCGAAGACGTCCACCCATTTTTGGGCCATGAACTTGTTGAGTGCGATCACCTCGTCAGTAGAGCGCGGGTGCTTCTCATCGTTATCGTGCCGAACCGAATCGCCTGTCCATATGACGAAATCGACCTCGTTTTTTAGATTCTGCTCGATCCATCGAAAGGTCTCGTTCACCAGCGACAATGGCGAATCACAATCCGTGCCTTCTGCGCCAAAATAACCAGCCGATCCTTTACCGCGGTGGCATGTGCCACCCTTCTCGTCGATCAATGAACCGGCCTTGTAGTATCGATCGGGATGAAAATCTGCGCCCGCACCCGAAGACTTTGTTAGCCATGGCCCAGTTCTTGCTGTCCTGCGCCTCGACATGTCATCCATTGCACCTACCTGTAATGTGTAGGAAGCGCCCACGCGGTTTCGAGATGATCGATTCTGTTGGTGTCTGAGTGACTCCGTTGACAGCCTCATCGGTGCTGTGCAGTTCGCGCGGATCGGCTAATGGCTGTTGCTCGACCGGGAGGACCGATGCTGCGGCAGTTGCGCACAGCCCGACCAGGACCGGGATCAGTAACATGTTGGTGAGACCAGTGAACAGATATCCCCGTTTGTCGCCGAAAGTGGTGGGATCACCTGGGCGCAACGAGACTTTGGGGCTGATGGTGAGGAGAAAAAGACACCCGCCTCGAAAGTTTTTGAGGTTAATCTTCTCGCACCGGCCGCGTCACGTCACTGTGCAGCACGGCCGCGACTATCTGGTCGCCCGAGCAGAGGAACCCTCCAAGGCGGCCTCGTCAGGGCACCAGTGGAGGCTGCAGGTTGCAGGTGGTTGGGGGGGTCCGCACGAATGCTGAGTCACCGTGGGCCCGAGTCCAACTTCTTGGTAGGCTGCAGTGGCCGAGACCGCCAGAGACGGAGAGAATGTTCACTTTCAGAGAGAGGGACGACGGGCACAGTGGTTCATGAGATAATGCAATGTTGCGCGGCGAGCAATCGTACGAGTGAAATGTGGAAATGATCTCGTGCGACCAGCTGCTCAATTTGTACCAGACCTGATCGTCCGAGTGCCGTGGAGTACGAGGGCTCAGTTGATTCTCGGCAATCGCACATGGTCGATCTCTGGATGCTCGTTCGCTCCCCAAGTTAAAGCGCTGTGCATCTCCTCCTGCCCAAGACCCACCACTGGGCTCAAGTAGCTCGGGTGGGTGCACATCTGGGGCATTGAATGTCTCCCAGATGGAATGTTGCTGGTGGATCTTCCGGTCTTGATATCGATGATGCTCCATGTAGTCACAGGTATTCTGGGTAGGTCCATGTGTGCTAGCACGCTTCTAAAATAAGCTTAAATTCATGACATGATCAATTCATAGCTAGGTAACTTACTCTGGTGCCATAAAGACCATCTCACAGTTCAAGAGACCCTGAACGCCAGAAATATCACTACCTACTAAGATTGCATTTATCAAGCTGAAGATCCAGCCATGCCTGCAGGCTGGTCAGTACTCCCAATCATCTTCATGAAGCTCCTAGTCTAGCCGCGGACAGGCTTTTGCCAGTTTGAAGAAGCCGAAAGTCTCATTTGACCACGAGGTTGCTATGGTCGATAGGGCAGCAGGTCGTGAATCCCGAAATCTTCCGGTAAAAACTAAACATGAGTATCTCTCGTCGATGGTGGGAACAATGGGGGTCGCGGAGCAACTCACATCTCCTCGGTGACTTTGTCGTAGATTATCTTGGCTGGGTTTGATATGCGTGGCCAGATCCCGCATGATAGCAGTTGTCTGCTTAGGCAGATAATTGCTTAGGTAGATTGGCGTTTGAGACTGACTTGAAAGGTAAATCCAGCCAGTTGATCTAGTTGGACCATCCTCGAACACGCGGCGAAACTTCCGGCCGATAGCATCGCGCTGCTTAAGGCTCAGACTCGAGAAATGATCAGCGGAGAGGGAATTCCCCGGGGCCTTCTTCCAAACAACAAGAGGTAAGGAAACTCCCAGGAATTACGTCGTCGTCACCTTGCTTACCTTTCTGGGAACCAAGAAGACGAGGCAGAACGGGACAACACTTTCGTGTCAAGTGTATGAATGCCCTGAAGTCGGTGATTTCGGGCGAAGGTTAGGAGATGCGAGTTCGGTCCCGATGCTGGGGATCAGGGGGTGAATTCGAAGAAACTCTGGCTTCTTGGCCAGGTCGCCTTGGCCATAACAAAGGTGCTTTGCACGGACGTATCTCGGTCCCATCTCGTCGTCACTCGTCAACATCCTCCTGGTGCATACTCAGGGAGCCCTCTTCGAGTTTCTCGAGAATGACCCGTGTCGGTGACGGTAAGTGGGGAATGGACTTGGCAGCGGTTATGACTTCGTCACCTTCACGGTAAGCAATGTAGGAGGATTCAGAGAACACATCTTAAAATAGTTCGAGTTGTTCCAAACTGGGTTTCACAGAGAGGTCAGTACTTTGTGTTGATCAGGCTACTAATGGTGAGTGGGTAGTGGGCACCGGGTACTGGTAGTGGGTACAGTGGGTAGTGGATAGTGATACAATCAACTGGATAGTACACTGGATACAGTGGACAGTGGACAGTGGACAGTGGACACTGTGGGTAGACTAACTGTGGGCAAGTTCAAGTTGGCGGATGCAGTGGAGATTTGACATATTATTATAGACTGTAGAAGTGTACCTAAGATGGGTCTGAGGCAATACAACCTGGCCACGTACGGTATACCTCGGCAGAATTTCAGAAAAGCCACCTGCAAAAGACCTCGCGCAAAATGTGCCTTGGGCTTGATTTTTGGTCGCTCGCTATGTTCTAGGTGGTACATTCGACCTTTTACTGAATATGTCTGATGATCATGTTGTACAATGGCTGACGTCAACGACATTGTGCCTGTGGAACTCGCACTGACAGCAACAAGACGCATGGTTGGGCGCATCCTGTCTAGAGAATATCCATTGCTTCAAGCTCCATTTTAAATTTGCTTCTATTTAGTCTCAGAGCTTGGTTGTAAAGTGCAGCAAGAACGCCAGCTGTTCGACATCCATTGGCCGGTACTTTAACGGGCAGTTGCTGGAATCAAGCGCAAAATGTAACTTGCTATGGGTTGTCTTCTCGAAGCAGGCTCTTGTCATCTCGATCGGTGTTGCACATCGTCGTCTCGAGCTGATTTGAATTCCCGCTGTGGTAAGACTGCTGACCCGAGCCAAAGCGACGCATGCCCTTTGAGATCAAAGCAACCAAAGAGACCGGACTATCAAAATGGGACTTGTTCATTGAATGCATTCGGTCGGGCCAAGACCTTGACATCCGTCTCGACTATCACAAGTAGCCTTGTCAAGCTCCAACAGCTAGTCTCAAGCTCAGTGATCATTGTGAGACACTGCCCGGCTGGGGTACACGGCATGCCTGTACCTTTTCATGACCTTCCCTGTTCTGAGCAACGAGAGAAGCTACCCGATGTGTTCAGGGAACACAGCAGACGACCTGAACGCGCAATGTGACTCAGCCTGCAGTTCCAGAAATCAGTGGACAAGACCTTGAGCCCTCGCCTGAGATATGGTTGAACACATGCCTCACGGCTGTGAAGAGATAGAGAGCCATTCTGACTTTGTCACACTGACTTGAGCAATGACTACTTATAGGTATTTGGTTGCACCAGCGATCGTCGGAGGGCACAAATAAATGATCACGTTGCTCTTCGTTCGACAGGTGCATATTTGCAAATCGAAAAGACCTAGTCACTTTGTTTCACCATCACAGGCGTCATGAACACCGACAAAAACATCCTTGAATCTGAAATCGATGTGTAAGTAGATTGTTCGTTACCTCGGGAAGCAATAGTAGACTTACACAGTATTACAGGCTTATCATCGGAGCAGGCCCCTCGGGCCTGATGGCCGCATACTGGATGGCCCGCTGCGGCGTCAACGCACGCATTGTTGACAAGCGAGGGACCAAAGTGTTTACAGGCCAAGCTGACGGTTTGCGATGCCGCACTTTAGAGATCTTTGATAGTATGGGGTTTCAACACCGAGTTTTGCAGGAAGGCCATGTGGCGGTTGAAGCCAATTTCTGGGTATAGCACCACCCGTCCCATTGATGCCCATGAGCTTGAAGACTGATCGTACATCTTGAATCGAAGGTGCCTGATGGAAGGGGTAATTTGACCCGACAAGGACCGCACTGCAGTCGAAAGGTCAACGAATCGCCCTTCCGCAACATGCTGCTGAATCAAGGTCGCATTGAGCGATTTCTGCTCGATAGCATTCGAGAGCATTCCGACCTTCAAGTTGAACGAGGTGTGATTGCCGAAGCCTTTGAGTATGATAGTGCAAAGGCGTCCGATCCAGACGCCCATCCTATTGCGGTGACGCTGCGGACCTTGAGCGACGAGGAGGCAAATCCGTCGAGTTTACGCGCGGAAGGTGGTCCGCACAAAGTGGCAAGCGGAGTCGCCCGAGGAAGCCTCTTGCAGGACGATTGGGAGGAGCTTCTTTCGAAAAGTCGGGCTAAAGAAACAAGGACCGAGATTGTGAGGTGCAAATACGTGATTGGGTGTGACGGAGCCCACAGCTGGACCAGGAAGCAAGTGAATATACCATTGGAAGGCTCCAGTACGGACCATCTCTGGTAAGTCAGACAAGCCAAATCATAGTACTGCTACGGTGCAGCGGCTCGTACTGACTATATAAAACTAGGGGTGTTATAGATGTCGTTCCCATCACCAACTTCCGTTAGTATATATCTTCTTCAAACGAACCCTGATCCTAGATACCGTTTCTGGGGGCGCAGAATGATATGCTAATGCAAGTGTATCTCCCAGCCGATATACGTCGTCTGGGGACAGTAACGCATCCCACGGGCACAATCCTCATCATCCCACGAGAGCGAAACATGGTACGACTATACGTGCCAGTCCAAGCCGTGGAGGCCAACGTTCCAGGAGAGGGTCGTCATGATCGCTCAAAGATCACCCTAGAGATGATCAAGCACCGAGTGCAAGTCATATTGGCCCCCTTCACATTTGACTACAAAATCTGCGACTGGTGGGCGGCATATCAGATTGGTCAACGCATTGCACCGACATTTTCCAAGGACAACCGCGTCTTTCTGGCTGGGGATGCAGTCCATACACACTCGCCAAAGGTGGGTCTCGGGATGAACATGAGCATGCAAGACGGATACAATATTGGGTGGAAAGTGGCACTTGTCGCCAAGGGTGTGGCCCAGTCTTTGATATTAAACACCTACGACCCAGAGCGCCATCGGCTCGCCGAGATGCTTCTTGACTTTGATCGACACTGGTCCGGGCTCTTCACCGAGAGTGAGGACGAAGAGAAGGCACAAAGTATGATCAAGGTGGTTGAGTTCTTCGAGGATTTTGCTGATGGGCGCAAGTCATTCTATGGACCTAGTCCTCTCGTCTGGAAGAAGCACGACGACTCTGGCCCAACTGCGTCTGCATCTGAAGGATGCAATCTTATTCCTGGGGAGCGTCTCCCGCCTGTCAAGCTTCGAATGCAGGCCGATGGCAACGTCAAATGGACGACTGCGATATTGAAAAGTGATGGACGATTCCGGGTGGTGGCTCTGACGGGTGATCTGCGAGCCTCAACACAAAGAAGCCGCGTCGAGGCGTTGGCTAAACGCCTGTCATCAGGTCGTGGGAGTGAAAAGTCCCTATTTGACCGCTATACTTCACTTACTGGCATACACGATTGTGCTCTCGACGTTCTTGCCATCCACAGTGGACCTTGGACCGAGGTTGAGTTCTTTGATTTCCCAGATGTTTTCCATCCCTTTGACACGGTCCACGGCTGGAACTATGACAAGATCTGGTGTGACGATGCGTGTCCTTGGGATCGAGACTGTGACGGTACAGGGTACGAGCGTTGGGAGGTTGATCGAAAGCGAGGCGCAATTGCGGTGATCCGCCCCGATCAGTATGTGGGATGGGTTGGTGAGCTTGAAGATGTCGAAGAGATGATTGATTACCTAGACGGAATTTTGGTGACGCGGCCGGCCACTGCCTGAGACACGAACCCTATCAACATCCAGTGATACATACAAGGGAGACCCTTCTAATCCTCATAGTTCCCGAGCCGAATGAAGTTGAGGCGGCAGATGAGTTACTGGCCGATCTACTATCATGCCGATCTTGGAAGGCCACCCTCTCCAACTGTCGCTTCCAGCACGCCTGTCAAGACCCGTTCTTTCACCAAATGCTGATCTAGCCCTGTGTCCGACTCCCTCGAGTTGACTCACCACTAAGCAAGGTGTTCTCCAGACCGCATACAGCGATATCCCTGTCATGTTATGTATATCGTTCTAGAAGCTTCTGCTTACAGTATAGGTTGAGTAATCGATTCGCAATCTCAACTGTATTATCGTATTTACCACAAGAGAATCGATGCAGACCTTCTTAAGTGAAAATGAAGTGACAATCACGCTGTTGCAATAGCCATTGACCAGGTTGTACTGTTGCAGTGACTCGGGCGCCTACGATGCCGGCCGGATAAATAATAATCCACTGTCCAGCTCGCTCGGTGGGATCACCGCCCAACTTAACCTTTTCAATTGGCGGCAGCCCACCTGGTCGGACTGTCTAAAGGGATGACATAATATTTCCTCCGGCTTTCAGGTGTACAAGTGATCCAGATCGCAGCCCGACCTGGACTGTCATCCTTTTTATTTGACTTTGGAAGACAAATATCCAGAAGGGGCGGGCTTGTGTCTCAAGCTCATAGTAGTCATGGAATCAAGGAGTCAAGCTGCAGACCCGATTTCAGAAGCTCGTACCTTGGTCACTGAGCTTTACTCGCCCGCCAATCAAAGACAGCCCGCGCGCATCAATGAGATCCAGGCACGCCTCCAAGATCTCCAACGAGGTGAATATGCCTGGCAGATTGCAGATGCCCTGCTGACAGGGCCCACGACACACCATCGATTCATGGGTGCGCTGACATTCACCGTCAAAGTGAATGTCTCGAGTCAAGAGGTTGATCAGTCAATGTGCGCGCAAGTCTTGAGGCGATTGATCACTCACTGTGTGGAGCTCGTGGCGCAGTCTGAGCAGGTGATGGTTATTCGCAAGCTTGCATCTAGCTTGGTGACGCTATTCAGACATTCTACTTGCCAAGCGGAGAGAGTCTTGTGGCAGGTGGCAGCAAGTCTGGCACATGGCGGCTACGTTGACGAGCATCAAGCCCAGACGGTGGACTTTGGCGACACTCTGCTGCCAACCCTCGACACCCAATCAGTGATGGCCCTCCTCTTTCTCTCTGTTGCGTTGGCGGAGACGACATCGCGACTTGATGACGAGCCGGTGGACCTTTCGGGTCCTGCCCTAAAGCGTGCAATGACCAACACGCGAGATGGCTTTGTGCTTGTGCAGTACGTTCTTGGACGGATGTCAGAGATGGGTGCCGGGACATTAGATGATCAAGTCCGACAGAACCTGGCCAGTGAAACGATGGGCTCGTGGAAAGCATGGCTTGGCGTGATCTCATCACGTTCTCTTCCAGAAGGAGAAAATATCCATGCCTTGGCTATTTCCTGTGGCCACACGGTCATCCAGACTCTGAGATTACCGGGTTTGAACGAAATTGCGGCATCAACTCTGACTTCGGTCATTGACAGTCGTCGTCCAGCCTTTGACGATGCTTCTATGTGGTCGCTTTCCCAGATCTTGGCGGACTCAGTTGTAAAGAGTCATCTCACTTCGCTCGCTGAGGGTGATGAAGCCCCGGAGAGTTTGGCATTTGTTGATCTCCTAGTAGCTTTCTTGTCACATCTGCAGTTGAAGCTTTTCGATGAGCCGATTAGCCCTGAGCATGCTAAGATCCTGGTGCTTGCCCACGACATTCTCAAGGCACCAGGGTATGCTGTCATTGATGACCCTGCCACTCCTCGTATTTTGGAGTTCTGGAACGAAATTGCGGAAAGACTCTTAGATGAAGTTGATAGCGATGGTTCCAAGTGGCACACGATCAAGACGCACCTGGCACAAGTTGTACTTGGCCTGTTCAATAAGTTGCTCTATCCCACAGCAGAGGATCAAGCGGAGTGGAGCGATGATGAAAGAAGCGAATTCAATGCGTTTCGTCATGATGTTTGCGATTACCTTCTCTCGGCCTACCCTATCCTTGGCGTTGAGCTCGTGAGTGTCTTCCAAGAGAGTGCAACAAATTGCCTTCAAGTGGGCGACTGGCGTGGGTTTGAAGCCGCCATGTTCTGCCTTGCTCGACTTTCGGAGGCAGTGGACGAGAATGGACATGCAGACCAGTGCTTGGACGCTATCTTTGGCAGCGATGCATTCTCCAGACTGTCCGCTGGCGGGGCGGACGACGTTCCTCTAAAGGCCCGTCAAACTATGGTGGATGCTTTTGGGAAATACGAATCATACTTCGAGCGCCGCAAGCCACTACTTCCGGGTATTCTCAATATTTTGTTTGAGTCACTGAACTTTGAATCTTGCGCGCAAGCAGCTTCTCGGTCTTTCCTTACTCTTTCGAAATCTTGTTCTCGTGCATTGACAGCAGAGCTGCCAGTCTTTCTGGATCAGCTGGATCATTTTCGTACTAAGCCGACTGCGACCTCATCTACCATGCCCAAGGTCCTCGAAGGTATTGCGGCTATTGTTCAGAAGCTAGACTCTGATGAGGAAAAAGTCCAAAATTTGGAGCGGATGTTAACCTTCTTCGTGCAAGAGGCGAACTGCGCCCGCGAGGAGGCCGCCAAATTAGGGCAAGAATTTGCTTGCATACACGGCCATTTAATTCTCAGTTGCATCGCCAGCATCGGCCGGGGTCTCCGGTCGGATGCCGACGAGGTGATCAATATCGATTCAACCGCTGAGCAGCGCAATGATGATGACCATCGCTCATTATTTTGGAGCTCAGGTCCTGGGTCTCATGCGCAACAACTGATCATGGAGGCCATGCGCCTTCTGATTGTTGATTTCCCTGTCGACAATAATATGATCGACGCGGCATGCGACATCCTCAAAGCAGGCTATACCGAGAGGTGTGGCCTCTTTGTCTTCCCTCCATCTCTGACGGTTGACTTTATACAAAGTTTCCCGCTTGGAATATCAGGTACTGATGTCATCATGGGGACTGCTTCATCCTTCCTCGCGTCACATTCGTCCCACTCCATGCGCATTCGCGATGAAGCACTCGCATTGATGCGCCATGTTGCCCAGCTTTTTGTGTCCATGCTTGACCAACCGGAACTCTACGACCCCGAGACTGCCAACGCTTGTATTGACTTCTACACCCGGCTCGTTCCCAAGTACTACGCCCTTCTCTTTTCCTTGACTGATCCCCTCCCTGCTCTGCCCTCCGATTCCGCATATCAGACTTCCCCCGCCTTTGCCATTCCGCTCCACTTTGCTCTCCATGCGTTGACTCGAGCCGAGGCGCTGCCTCTTCGTTCGGCTGCCGCTTTCTGGGTGACTCTTATTGATCTCCGAGGTACCTCGTCCGAGGAGATAATTGCGCTGGATCAAGTCCTCAATCCGTTCATCTCTCCACTTAGCCAAAATCTTGTTCACCAGATTTCAGGCCAGTGCGCACGCTCGGATCTGGCCTACCTAGGCGATGTTCTCCGCCGCCTTCTCTTCAAGAAGCAGGGTTTAGCCCGCCCAGCTATCCATCATGCCCTGGCGGCGCTAGAGTCGCGCAACGCAGATGACTCTGGGTCTTCGTCTTCGCTTCCTAGTGCCCAGGAAAAGTCTCGTTTCTTGGAATCCCTCATTGTTGCCCGTAGTGCACGCCAGCAATTTATTGAAATTGTGCGCACGTTCTGGCTGAAATGTCGTGGCATGAGCTACGATTATGCTCGGTGAGAGCAAGAGTCTCATCATCGAAAACCAAGTAATTCTACTCCATGTACGTCGATCGCAAGCGTCTAACAATCACTAGCATTCTTCTATGATCTTATGAGATAGCTTATAGACCGAAATAGCCCTGACCAAGGACTTACGAGGCTCAAATTACAAAGTCGTCAATCTCGATCTAGATCAATCAACCAAGTATACGCGAGCGTTGAGTTACATGTATGGGTTCTGGAGCACATATGACGAGACGTCAATGAACTCTGGAGTCTTGATCATTCTTCGGTCGTAAAGGGATTGTTCGCTTTGAGTCTGCGTCGAGCTCCTCTAATTCGCTTAATGTCTCAGTTATGCGATCCTTCCTTGAAATGAAATTTCAGAGATCGTAAGTCAAAAAGATGAGTGTTTAATAAAACCCCTGGAAAGTTTTGCGTAACAATAAGTGAGACGATCTCAGTGATTGCATTCATATCAAGCTTTCCATTTGCGGATACTTCATCTGGACGAATTCTCTCTGACGTAACGGGCGTATTTGCTCTGTCAAGTACTCGACGAAGCTCAGGAAAGATGCCTCAATCTTGTGCCGGCCACAATGAGCGCAGCAACTCCAGATCTCGGGCCACAGCAGGGCTTGTGTGTGAGCAATCCTCCAAGAATCGCATCATTTCATCATTCCAACGTTCCCACCCAGACGGCAAGGTTTCCCGTACCCGCGCACTGGGTGAGTGTGCGATACAAAAGAACAGGAGGACCTGACCAAAGAATCTGCCGACGCGGCGGAAAAGGGTCGCACGTTAGCGGTGACTCTTCGACAAGGAATGAAAACCTTAATGGAGTTGTTCATAACAAATCAACTTACTGGGAACAAAATGCAAACTTGATTGGAATGCAGCTTTTCATTTTTCGAAAGATTCCCTGGGTGACAGGCCAGTCCATGGCGTTGTGGAGTCCACTTCGGATCTGTTCATAATCGTCTTCTGTCAACAGATGGGGGATGCGAAGGGCTTTGTAGAGATATGGTCTGCCAATGTGGAACTTGGCAATCATGTAACGTCCTCGCAGCATGGCATCGGTCACTGCCACCGCAGGCGATAACGGACGATTGGAGTCGGACGGACGTGACGAGGTTTGGATTGGAGAGGCCGTCGAGGAGGGTGAGGGCTGAACGGAAGAGAGATCATTAATGGGGGTAGAGTAACAGGGTTGAAGCTGAGCATCGGAGAATTGGATGGCCGGTGGAAGATTATTGCGCCATTGTTCGAGCTGGTGATGGAGTTCAGCATTGACAGCCGGTTGAGGAATATTTCCCGAATCGGCTGGTTCCCAAGGTGTCAGTACAACGTGAGTTTTGAGCGGTCAGGGGCAGCATTCCCACATACAATAAAAGTACAAGGAATGGCGGATTCGCGTCAATATGATCCGATGTGCCACTTGTGCAAGGAAATGGTACTGAAAGTACGAATCGTCGACCACATTGGTCGACGAGAAACGGGTTGCTTGGTAGCCCGTCGACTCGAAAGCGATGAATTTGGGTATGGGAACCTTTTCTTCCAATCGCGAGAGTCCGCTGGGAGGCAGATGCAGCTCCTGAACCAAGATGGTCTCGTTCATGAGACAATTCCAGTAGACGCGAGATTTCATATCGCCCTCCCATTCATCAAAGTTGACATCATGACTGGAGGAGATCTTAGCAGGCCGCAGGTCGGACAGGCGTTCTCGCGCCATTGAAGTCAAGTTTCAGTATGGACTCACTTGGTCAGCATAGAAAGACAACAGCTCGCAGCGCGATGGATCATCGCCCACGCGTCCATCGGTCTGGGTATCTGGCTGTAATAGACACTGAAAACAGATTCGTTAGCATCGTTTCGATCAAATGACTTGAGGCGCTGGCGGCAGTTGCTGCGGCTTACGAGGACAGAAGAAAGAACTGGCAACTCTGGATATCATTGCTGCACATCAAAAAGCCAATACGACGACGAGCTTCGTTGAAGAATCGCAGACCAGGCTGTTCCTCGTAGACGACATTCATCCATTCGGGGGGTTCAAAGCGATAGCGTTGGGTGCCCAAGAGTGGGTAATTACCCTCTTGATACGCTAGAACTCCTAGACATCCAAGAGCTAGCACATTCAAGACAAGGCAGCTCTCCATGGTATACCCGAAACCACTCTCAATGGCGGCCCCCAAGGTGAAAGAGAAAAAGAACGCCTTGTCCATGATCGGAGTGGACGGATTGAACACGGCAAAGAAGGCATCCGCTAAGCCTTTGATCAACGACAGCGGCAGAAGTTCGAGCCAACGCTCCCCTGAGTGCAAGGGGAAGGGACTGATGAACATGGGCAGAGGAGGTCGCGTCGATTCCAGCTCGATCACGTAGTTCTGGCCCAGTAATTCATACGCCGAGAGCAGCTTGTCAGGCAGTATTGACCGTGCACCTGGCCACAAAATAACGCCATGCTGACTGAAGGAGATAGAGACCCGTCCCGATGAGTCTGGGGCAGTGTCATGTTGATGCTCCGCGTGAAAATCATCCTCATCAGGCGCGGCGGGAGTGAAGCCTGGAGTGGCAGAGGCAGGCACCATCGCCATCTGTCGGCCGCTTTCTCGACGCGCAGGAGATGGATGCGCTCCCTGAGATCGATCATTAGACAGATCAAGATGCCCCTCTAGAGATTGCAGCAGATTGCTCAGAATCGAGGATGGGATATTCTCCAGTTTCGTCTCTAATCGATGAAGCGTGCTCATGATCATTGTGAGTGACTGGTCCCGTCTGCATTGATGAGCTGTCAGCCTTGAGCAACTACACATAGACAGCGATCATTCGAGCTGCAAGGCTTCTTACTTGGACGATTTGCGTTCATTGTAGACACAGTCCAGTCCGAGGGACTTGCAGAGCCCACACTTCGGTCGGGACTCATCACATCGTGTCTTTTTGAGACGACACGTCTCGCAAGCCTAACATGTCCGTTAGCGTAAAATTGATTGCGACTTGGTCATGTTGCCCAGCTATATCATCTGGGCTCGACAGTCTAGAATACTCACCACGGTCGCTATGAAGTTCCGGGCCTTCTTGGTCTGACCCGCGGGTGGAGTCGGATCGCGCTCCTGTTCATCGGGCGAAAGTAAGTCATGAATGGGCATTAAGCCATTGTGATCGGCCTCAGATGGCTGACCGGCCCTGGTCTCCTCGAAAGAGCGCTTGCTCATGGTGCATCATCGGGAAGAATGCTGGCCAGCTGCCCTCCGACGACAGTCTTGATAGTCCAGTCAGCTCGGAAACCGGCTCCTCTTTTTAGATGACTCTTTCGCTTTCGCCGGACGGGGAAACCCATGCATTTTTTTTTCTCTTCTCGGGTCTCCAGTGGAGAATCGTCCACCTTCTTGACCAATGAGAAGTGCCCCGAGTCCATCCCCAGCTGGGACCAGTTAGTCCCAATTGGGAATACAAAATCAACAAGAGACTGAGATACCAATGAACACGGAGATGATTTTCATGAATTGACGGCAAACCTGGTTAAATGAGACTCCCCGATCATTCCAAGGTCGATCACTTAATCAATTCCCTCTGGCTCTTATGAATTTCTTTCGCCAGGTCGTTTCACTCTCGAGTCTATCACTACATTACGGTCGATAAGAGCATCCCGACACAAGCGTACCCTAGCTTCGATCCGTGAGGCTTATGAGTTTGCATTCACCTACCTCCACTATATTTTTGGGCGCTTTTTCTGATCTTCGTTACATGCCAATAGCCTCTTGCACATTCACTGTGACCAGCCTGCTATGTACATATATCGGTCAAAGTACGGGCGTCTCAGACGACTGACTATAGTTCTGGGTAGCGGCTGCTGTCTTCTAACCATGATTCCATGATTCCATGAATAGGGTACTTTCATGGTCTCATAGCTTGAATGTGTGCTTTGATCTACTAATGCTCACTTGGGTTCAGAGAACAGAGTGAATCAAGCCTCCATGAAGAAGTGATCTTCCACCTACACCGCTGTCTTCACTTTTGTCATGTGTACCTTACACCGGTGACTCCAGCGCCCAGAGAATGACTCGAGTGAGTGGCATGGAAGACGAATGTCAAAGATGGGAATTTACAATGATCTACATCCGATAGTGTCATAACATCATCATGTATCGTTGAGAAGAAAAAGCACCGCTAGTCATGCAACATATTCGTGAACCCCCTCCTCAGTCAATGCATTAAGGACCACGTCTCGAAAGGTGTACCACGCGCCGTCAATTTTCCATCTCGACCCGCAGCATGTAAATTGGGCTCAAAGTCCAGGACAGATCCATACTGTCGAATCAGACGCCTCCAGTAACAGGACTCTGCTGCAGGTGTCAGGTATCGATCACGGAATGTGCGTACCGCATTCTCGGCAATACGCTCCGCAACTTGAGGGTTATCAATCAAGTAGTCTAACTTGCGCGACAGATCCGAGAAATCTTCGCTGACTTCCACAAAGTTGGCATCGGGGCCGGTGGCGACCAGCGCGGCGTGGTGTGCCTCGCGCCAAATGAGAGGATGGGAGACCACGACGGAGCGACAGTTGAGTAGATACTTGCCCCGACCGGAGAAACTGCGGCCTTCCGTGTGGGCAAGAAACATGTAGCGACAGTGATCTTCAATAGGCAGCAGATTGAAGCGAATATCGTTCTCGTCATCCCAGTCAATCACTCGGACGCTTGCCCAGCTTTTGCCTTGCGTGGACTTGAGCAGCCTGCCGCGAACGGCCGGGTTTGTCGCAAGGCTGCCGCGCCAAACAAGCTGTTTCTTCTTCTCGGCAAACTTCAAACCTGGCGTCACAGTGCCATCAGGATGGATCTCTCCATCGTCGATGGCAGCGATGCGCCGTTGAATCTCGTGGTAGGGTCCGATTCGCACCTCTGGCCAGGCCCAGTATCCAAAATCTGGCATTAACCAGACAGCGTCATCGGCCTCGCGCTTGGAATAGGCCCAGATAGGTCCACGACCTGTCGGTTCAGTGGCAAAGTCCTCGCTCGTCAAGATGAATTCGATGTTGGGGAGTATGTGTCGATTTGGATCGGCCATTAAGGCACGGTGGAGTGAATGAAGTGTAGCGCGTGCTCGTGTAGCCGTCACAGGCATCGAGGCGTACTCGATGATATACAGCTAGAGAAGAAGATCGGGTCAGACAAGAATGATTGCCTTCTCCCGATAATGCCACGGCTTTTGGTTGCATACGTACCTGCCCTTGGACGATCATCGCGCGAACCATGCCGTCCTCTACTTCCCTCGAGTCTAAGTCGTCAAAAGTGATCGGCGAGATGGCTTTCTTCAAGGCCGCTGATTTTTCGATGTCCACAAATAATTTCGGAAACGCGAGTTGACACTGCTCATCGGAAAGGCCATAATTCAAGGCATCGCGCTTTGTGTTAAACTCCCAAGTGTCATTCTCCGTGGAAGACGGCGTCTGTGACGTTTGCTCGCAATGTGATTGACTGTTTAATCCCGATGATGAGGTTTTCAGGATATATTGGGATTTTCGATCCTGTGTGGACCGAATATGCAGGAGAAGAATGGCCAAGGTGCCTAGACTCAGCATCAAGCCGAGTGCAATGAAGCGCAGGGATGGTTTTGGTGCAAGCATCCTGGCACGATTCGGACTGGGACCGTTGGAATGCCTGGGCCCCTGGGCTTCTGCGCCCCGGTTAAAGAGGGTGGTGGATAGAGTTCGAGAGGAAGGAATTTTAGCCTGCGAGAATGACCATAAGAAGAAGGTGATTAGAACAACTCTTGTTTCAGATATGTCGACTTCGATCTGCACAAGAGAGACTTTCTGCTCGTTTGTGACGTCTGATCATCTTCCGGTTCTTGCATGATTATCAGTTTGCGATCATCTTATCTGGGCGTTTGCAGCGGGGCGATTGTTTCTACGGCAACGGCTAGCTATGGTCTACTAGCTGGGACATCTTTCTGTGAGATCTGCATTGCCTACGATGATCACATGTCAGCACTACTTTCAAGTTTCCGTCTTTTACTCTAGAGAGTCTCACGAACAAACGATTTCATAAGATTGGCTGTGCTGTTCTGCCCCTGAAACAGGTGCTGCTGGCGATGATGATTGATTTTGTTGTTCAACGGATAAGCAATTGATTCCACCGTATGCGAACCTAGCAGCTGGCAGTCACGGTGACAAGGTCTTTGATGGGTTAAGAGTAGTGCTACCTAGCAGTACTGGAAATAGCATCCGAAGCCATCATAGATATTAATGATGACACACAACGCAAACTCCACGTCCGGCGTGAGCCACGTGGTGTTTCTCTACATGTTTCACATGTAGACTACTAGACTAAGTTAGTAGACACTTACTAGAAGTAGACAGTGACACCAGTCAGAGCTTACCCTACTCCCACCACAACCTTTTATGTTCGAGCATGAAACGCAATCATTACCATTCTAGAGGTTTACCGACTTGAAAGATCAAGATCGGGGGGGGGGGGGGGGGGGGTATAAAAAGTCTAAGCGAGTCTTCAAATTGAAGACTCGACACAGCACAATGGACTACCTATCGAGCGAGACAGACGGGGGGCATTTATGTATTTAGGACAATAGGTAACTTACCTAGTAAATATGAGTATTGTAGTAGGGAATCCGGTTGCATGTACCTAGAGCAGATGGTTTGCAGAGGTGCGTGTGCCTGATGGTGGCCTTATAGTCGGGAGAGACTATTTGGACATTACGAGAGGGGTCAATCAACTTGATCACCTAAGGAATCCAAGAAGGAACCAAGGGATTGTACGACTTCATGGGATCCGGGAGATCCATCGGAGAAGGGAATTGAGGATTCAGGACAGTCTTTACAGTCGGATTCTTTTGCATTGCAATGATACACTCCTTTTGATCATCACTTGTGCCCCTCGACAACCAACGGATAGGTGTTGTACGGTCGGGCTGGGAGATCTCTGGACGTGCGTGCTGGGGGTGGTGGTTTGGTTCCTCTATGACTCGACCTGTCTGGTGAGATCAGACTGCCTTGAGCATTCCCCTCTATAGTATGTAGTATATACTATATTGAAGTAGTATTGAGCTGGCGGGTGAGACGGAAGCACTGCAACGGGACAGGCCGGTAGTTCCTAAAGGGCATCCATATTGCATAGTAGTATACCACGACTCAACATAGCTGAGATTTGCCCAGAGTATTATTCCAGAGGCCATCCGAAGGGCTGCACGTGGCCACGGCTCTATTCTTCCATCGTTGACTTCTGGGAGTAGGGCTCCGGCAGCCCGTGAGTCGTAACTTTGGCGCTTATCGTCGATCGATGCCCCTCTTACCGTACAATACCTCAAAAATACCGCTCATCCGCACTCACCCGCACACAAATGTCTCGAACCGTGCCCTGATTTTCTAAGATTCTGGTGAAATTCCGTAACATCCAAACAGCCTCGGAGGCAGCCGAGCACCGAACAGGAAAAATATCCAATCCTGAATGCGAGACAAAGCGTTATCAAATGGATTTCGATCTCCCAGAGAAAGATTTTGTCACCCACCACCTCTTGTCAAGTCAAGCAAGGCGCTGATCCTCTGCGGGGTCCTCAATTCCATCACGGCGACTTCCACGACTGGCTGGAACCATTTAAACTCATACCCCATAGTCGTGCATCAAGTTGCAACCCGCCTAACCCGCTAAGACTCCGCTTGCCATAGCAGAGCAGGGTGGAACTGCCCTTCTGGAAACCCCACGGCGTCAGCTTTTACGTCTCTCGGGGGAAAAGGGGGAAACGTATAACAGTGAGTTCAGTCGCTGCTAGACACCTTCAAAAAATTTACCTTGTCCTGCATGACTTACAATTAAGCGAAGATAAAGCCGTCCTATCCGTGCTTTGCCCAAAATCTCTGGAAAGACAAAAAAGCCAACCACGCGGAATCTTTGCACGAGCCTTCAGCGAGCTTGACTGAATCTCAGAAGATGGCACAACCGTACGTCTACACAGTCTACAGAGGCACATTTATTCAAACATCGTGTCCCCCCGACTCGAGCACCAGCCCACGTACAGAACTTGTTCGCAATCGTGGCGCACTGTGGGTGTCTACGGCAGATGGTCGTATCAAAGGTTCGGACTGGCAAGCCCACGATGATCAAGGATTCAGAGCTCTGATGAGTCGAATGAACTGGATTGATGTGGATGCCTCAACCACAAATGGCTTTCATGTAGAAGAGATCAAGGTCAAGATTGTGCGCGCAAGCGAGGGGCGAAATGAGTTTTTCTTCCCTGGATTTATAGGTACGCCTCCCGGTATTCCCCTTCCATCTCTATCATTTTGGGTTATCTGACGGTCTACAAAGATACACACATTCACGCCCCTCAATTTCCTAACGTGGGATTGTTCGGTTCATCCACACTGCTAGATTGGCTAGAAAAGTACACGTTCCCGGTAGAGTCCAAATTTGGCTTTCAGGCGGACCAACTCCAAGGAAAAAACACCTTACCGGAGAGTACACCAGCGTCTGCGTTGCGAATCTATGATCAAGTCGTGGCGCGTACGCTATCTCATGGAACAACGTGTGCATCCTATTTTGCCACCATCCATGTCCCCGCAACAAATGCCCTTGCAGCACTCTGTCATTCACGAGGACAACGGGCGTTCATCGGGCGTGTCTGCATGGATAATCCAGACTTTTGCCCCTCTTATTACAAGGACATTTCAGCCGAGGACTCCTTAAGTGCCAGTAGATCAACCATCGACTACATACATCGCCTTGATCCCAAGGGGGTCTTGGTGAAGCCCATTCTCACACCGCGATTCGCGCCCACATGCACCCGAGCTGCATTAGAGGGCCTGGGAAAAATGGCCGCTGAATTCAACCCGCCTTTACACATCCAGACGCACATCTCTGAGAACACAAATGAAATTGCCTTGGTCAAGGAATTGTTCCCTGAGGCCGATAGCTATGCAGCAGTCTACGACAGATACGACTTGCTCACCAAGCGGACTATTCTCGCGCATGCGGTGCATCTCACCCCCGAAGAGCGGCAGCTCGTTCGACAACGGGACGCCAAAATCTCACACTGTCCGGCATCGAACTCGGCTTTGGGCTCCGGCATTGCTCCTGTCCGTACATTCCTCGACGACGGCATTAAGGTCGGACTAGGCACCGATGTCAGTGGTGGCTATAGCCCCAGCATCCTGGAAGCCGTCCGCCAGACCTGTCTGGTATCCCGATTGCTAGGACACACGGCTTCATTCAAGCAAAGCAAGACCGAGCAAGTGCAAGAGAATGGCCACGCCGACAAGAAACCGTCCTTGGACCGCGAAAAACTGAGCGTGGAGGAAAGTCTTTACCTGGCCACTCGCGGCGGAGCAGCCGTAGTCGACATGGCCGCCGATTTGGGCGGCTTTGACGAGGGCATGATCTGGGACGCACAGCTCATTGAGCTTGGAAGCGTGCAAGATGTTACGCAAAGTCCGCTTTCCCAACAAAACAACGGTGTTTGCAGTCTCATCAAATCTGGGCCGGTGGGTAATGTGGATCTTTTCGAAACGGAGACTTGGGAAGAGAAGATTCACAAATGGGTTTGGAGTGGTGATGACCGCAATGTCAAGGCAGTTTGGGTCGGAGGCCGACTTGTTCATTCGAGGTCATAAAGGCTGTCCTTTTGCAAGATGGAGATACTAGAATACTCTGCCTGACGGGATGTTTATTTTGGAGCTTTTGCACCTATCTGTTCATATTGGTGAGCGATCCCTATGTATGGAGTGATAATTAGTAGACTCAAGCAGCCCTAGGTACGATCTCATACTGATCACATGAATACACCGCTGAACTTTATCAAACTTTATGAGGATGATTGAGGACATGGATGGATTACTCAGGTCCTGGGTGCCGTCCACCTTACTGGAACATCTTATCCATGGAATTGATACAGCGCGAGTTCGATTTGACTGAAATCTATCCATTGACCTAGAACAGACTGGAGATTACCTCAATATCGACCGAACTAATCTAAGAAAGTGCATTTTTACGTATGCACGAACCACACCTGTTACAGTTACATTGCCTAGTACTAAAAAGGTTGTGGTATGAATAGCATTAGGTTGTATTGAAGAAACAGGTTCATCACAAATACTGACTATAGGGTCTGTTGTGTCTTCAAGAAGAGAAAGTTGGAAATGTATATTCAATGAGATATTAGGGTTTGAAAAATCAATGGAGGACAGAAAAAGTCATGGAGATCAGCTTGAGAACAATTAACAGATGATGGGTGACGGGATATCATGGTAGTGTGAGAAAATATTTTCTATCGCCTTGCATCTCGACCATATAATGGATGGTGGATTCATATTAGGATAGTAAGAGGGGTTTCAAAAGTCGTGATGCATGGGATTCGTGAAGCGTTGGAAGGTTGGTCCTTCATTCTCGATTTGAATAATCTATTCCACGTGGAAACCGGTTAAAAATTTGTTTGCGGTATGACCCAAAGACTACTATCGCATTCGGGCAACTCACCAATGCTTGAACTTCTTCTGAGGAATGCCTTGGCCAGCATATGGGCCCTGAGGGAAATTGTATTCGTCGTCCAGATCGATTTTGGCAGCCATGAGAGGGCCCCACTTCTTTTGGACGTTGTTCATATGCTTTCGTAATCGTGCGAACATCTGAAGTTGCGGATGTTCATGAAACGAGCCCAATTCAGAAGTAGAAGATAATGCCGACTTGATCATTTTGGATGCAGAGTACTCCGGTCAAGTAGATAGGAAAGGGGAAGGCGAGAGGAGGTATAAAGTTATAGAGTGGTCAGCCTGATGAAAACACGAATGCAAAAGATACAGGACCGCGGCGCAGGACGGAATTATAAAGCAGAGAAAAACTTCTACATTTACTTGATATTACTCACCAAGAAAAGGAAAAATTTTTCATGGTACTTTGCCATTCTTGATATCTGCCAAACAACACGAACCACAGGTTCTTCGGCGAAGTCTCGGCATTCCCGAATTTACCCCGAAGCATGCCGACCGATCTCCGATCTGATGGTCGGGCCGGACCAAGATAATTGGTCCGGTTTGGATGCGTCTGATGTAATAGGCGCAATCGCTCTATGTGAAAACAAAGCTCTAGGCCTTGATACCGGCCATTCTCCGTGGTTAGCCACGATTTCCTCCAGACTGGTACGTCGACTACTGTTCCTGATGATATCTCGATCTCCTTGGCGGTCCACTCGACGGGAGAGATCCACGTAGTCGCCCTGGTCCCTGGCAAGACGCTTAGTTGACTCTTTCTGATGGAGCTTGGTGGAGCTGGCCATTCATTTACTCCGTCGGAGAAGACGCCGTTTCCTTGATAGTAGTGCTGAAGACGGCGCGATTTGACTGGCCTACGCCGGTGCTATTCTAAATTCGAGGCTTAGTAGAACAGGATCGCATGGAAATTTCCAGCCCATGTTGTCGCCACTCGAGTGACAAGTGTTTCTCGGCATTACCTCGGATTTTGGATGGAATGTCTTATCCTGCAATTCCAGGGTACTGTAAGCTGTATATAGGTCTTGAGACTCTGGTTCACTCTATTCGTAGCCATGACTAATATTGAAATTGCGCAGGCGATAGATGCTTCCTGAGGGCAATGTAGCCCCAGTTCAACTATGCAGCAAGCTACAGCCTCATGTCTTTTGTAATTCAGCTAAAATATTGGTATGTGAGCCTCTCCTTTGAGTTCACCGCGTGCAATCGGGCCTTCTGTAGAAGAATCTCAGCCAGCTTTAGCTTCAGGACTTGCGAAGAGCCCCTACCTGTTGTAGACGACGCCTTGGCACATCCAAACCCAGACTGCTCTTATCGAGTCGCAGAGTCCACATATTTGGTACGATATCATGAACGGCGAGGAGTTGTTCAATGATCACAAGAGTCCCACTCAAAAGGTAAACGCGTAGTCATCAACTAAAGACCATTTCAATTTCAATGCTCCTGAAAGTACCGAAAGGCGTTTCAGTAGGCGAACAATGCAGAAATGCATAGAATGGACAGCATTCTGAGCCACTTCTCCGGCGAACCTCGAGCTCCGCAGCGGAATCGACGCCGTCATAAACCCCAGATGACATGGGCTTGGAACAGTAACCCTCCTTTAAGCGAACAACGTAATCCAGAAGGATGTGGGCTAAGCATATCTTCAGCTCAGCATTAGCGAAGAAGCGGCCGCGGCAAATGTGCCGACCACCCCCAAAGGTGTTGTGCTCTCGACTTGCTTGCACAAATTGACTCGCTTTGTCTCCCGCATGACGCTGCTTCACAAATCGATACCCATCGTACACATCCGGATAATCGTGAACCTCTGGGTTCCACATATCGCTCGAGTCAACCATGATATGAGACCCTCTAGGTATCAACGTCTCATCCGGAAGCGTGGTGTCGCGGATCGCTTTCCGTTCCAGACCAATTAGGTACTGGTGAATTGGGCAGTGAGGCTTCATGGCTAGCTGATCATGATATCATGGTCTGGGATCTTTACCTAGGCCAGGGGTCTGGCGTTGAGACTCCTTCATCAAGCTGTCCAGCATGTCCATTTTCTGTAAGGCAGCCTGACACAACCCATGACGTGAAATCAACTCTTCGATCTCTCGTCGCAAGGGCGCGACAAGCTCGGGGTGTTCGGCAAGGTCAGTCAGTGTCTGTCTCAACGCTTCGCTCGTGGTAAAGAGTGCTGCCACTGCCAGAGCGAGTTGGATGTCACCAAGATGGAGCTTGTTGCTGGGCATGTGAGAAGTCCAGGAAAGAACATCGTTGTAGCGTCGTGCTTTGCGTCCTTGACGTTGTGCCAAATGACTTTCCTCGGCCCTTCTTTCTACCACTTCATCAATCATCACCCGAGCCTTTCTGGCGAGAGCCTGACATGCGGAGGTATGGGGCAAGAACCATTGCACGACGGACCGTAGAGATGGTCGCCACGTATGGAGCTCGCTCACTGCGCTGAAAAGTTCGCGAACATACGCCTGAGAAAGCATCTGCCATTCTGGGTCGCTGGCTTTCCCGGGTCCAACAAACACTGAGGCTGCTGCCCATGAAATGATTCCAGTGGTGTCCCTCTCCCAACTGATCTGATGCCAGGAATCACTGTCACCCCAGTGATGCTGCAATGCGGCCACAACTTGCTGGTCAAGTGTTGGTTAAAGTTCCTCATTTGGGGAGAGTTTGGTCCGCAACAAGTCAATCAGCAATCCATCGGACTGTGAACTGCATATGAAGGTTTAAACCCGGGAAGATGCGCAAATTTTTCTTCTCTGATCAGTTCCTGGTTGTCGAGGTCCCTATTTGCCTTAATTCAATCACTGAACGCCGAGGGCAGAACAATCTTTACCCCATGGAGGCACCAGCAGAGAGATTGGTCCATTGTACTTGGCAAGACCCTTGGCAATCAATCGTTTGGCGTTCGTCTTATACTCACGGTATGCCTTTCGACGGAAAATGTCCCCGGCGTAGGCGTTGACAACTGGAAAAACAATTTCTTGATATGTTTTCAAGTAGTATAGACTAACAATAATGGCAATAAGAGTCCAAGGGGACAACATTGGATAACAGTTCAAGAATCATGGTTCAGATTCGAAGAGATGCAGACTTGATCTGGAGTCAAATTCCATGCAAAAATATTCAACGAAGAAGTCACAAACATCCAAGACAACGTTTTAAATTCTCCGAAACTCTCCATAATCTTGGTATTGCAAGTTGCTCGAGGAGTGTTGAAGGAGCATGCTCTATCGCACTCCACATTGTCTCCACTTTATGAGGCCATGTCCAATTATGTCGTGTCTAAGTCAGTGAGTGCAGACTTTAGGAAATGGCGACGTTCCTAATGCACTGTTTGACGCCCATTGCCAGGCGGACGGAGCGCAATCTTGAAGCGTCGTTTCTCCCTCTGGTGTCCGGAATGGAGTGCTCTGTATCTTGACAAAAGCATAGTTGAACTCCTGACTCGCAGGATTGCAGCCTGAAGACTTAGGATGACTCGTCATCACCTCACAGATTCTGCCTCTGTTGGCCGCTTAGGCGTAAATAACCGGAAGCTCATCATCCTGCGGGCGGTGTGCGTCCGTGACTTACAACGCCCGAAGCCAATCGACGTCGACCAGACTCCGTCACTAGCTAATAAATTATGGGGTGGGGATCCACTGGTTCTCGACCCTTAGCTCCCATGTTGAGCGCCGGCTCGACTCGGCACTGCTATGTCTGTGCATCAAACACGCAGCACACTCGTCGCAGAAGCCAGGAATATGATACAAGGGCCCCGTCAATCTCCACCTAGCTTGATCTGTGTTGTCACACAACCACATGTCTCAGCTGAAGTAGATGGCTTCACGATCGCGCAGAGATCTCGTGCGGCGCCCCTGTGATCGTTGTCGCCAACGCAAGTCACGATGTGTTCGAGATGCAGGCAAAGACAATTGTACCTCTTGCGAACTGCATCATACAGAATGCACGTTTCTCAATGGCCCACAGCCACGAATACGGACCAATGGAGAAGTCGCCGAGGGGCTAACCAGGTATGCACATTTGGCCTGGAGATGCAGTCGAGAATAGAAGCTGAAGTGACTGGAGCAGATTTTCGCTGAATGATCTGTCACCTACACCAACATCATCCGTTGAATCCCCTAGGAGTCATTCCCGATTTGATTTCGCCAATTCTCTATTGAATGGCACGCTAGGTCTTGATCTGTATCGATATACAGAATATATTGGACCCGCAAGCTATCATGAACCTGCTCTACTTAATTTGAAGAGGCCCGCGGTCTCCACTGGCGGCCCAGCGAGATCATGTCCGCGAAGCGTTAGCCAAAACATCGCATTTCTGACGCACGCCGACGATGACTCTATCTCGCAATCGCAGTACTGGGCAGATCTTGATCAGATCGAAAGTTGCATCCGTCCGCTGGGCCAGAGTCTAGTGAATCTTTACTTCCATATTGTACACAGGACATTCCCAATCCTGGACAAAAGCGTATTCCTGGAGAAATACGCGCAGTCATATCGCAACTTTTCTCCGCCGTTGCTTGCCTCAGTCTACCTGCTCGCATTGGAGTGGAGGTTTTTCGACAGACAGCTGGCCAACTTGACCCAGGTACCAGACGCAGGGCGGCTGGAAAGACTAGCCATGCGAACAATAGACGATGCACGGAGGCGACCCAAGATCTCGACTCTGCAGGCGGGCTTGCTTCTACTACAGCGGAGAGATGCCTCCAGTATCGATGCACTTCCGGCCCAACTGATCTCCATGGGACACACCCTGGGCATTCATGTCGACTGCGAGGACTGGACAATACCCGAGTGGGAGAAGAGTCTGAGACGGCGGTTAGCCTGGGCCTTGTTCGTACAGGATAAATGGGGCACTCTAGTACATGGTCGACCTTCGCTTCTGCCAATGGAGATTGATGGAGACGATGAGACGAGCGACTGGGTGCTGCGCCCATGTACTCTTCGTGATTTTCCCGAAGCTACAGCTGGGGATGACGAAACCGGCGTTGTCGACGGTGCTACAGGCCGGGATGCCTTCCTCCAGTTGATTGAATTGAGCAAGATCTTCAGCCGTATCACAGCGACTTTTTGCTCAACCGGAGCAACGCGAAAGGGAGGTCTGCTTGACCGAATTGGAGCATCAGGAGCACTTGAGCTAGCAAAGCCTCTTGCGTTACAACTACGAGCCTGGCACGCAACACTGCCGCCGGGTCTTCAGCTGGACTCCACGCCCTCTCTAAAGCTATCGACCAACGGAGCACTGCATTTGTCCCATGCAGCCGCAGAGCTTACAATTCATCGCGCATTACTTCGAATTCTCACACCGGACGACTCTCCTAGTCTGATTGCGGCAATTCGGGGAGCTGCCCGAGCGCGCCTAGCATCTGCGGTCAATCTGATTGCGGCTTTTCAACTAGAGCACTTGCAGTCATTCTGGGGCTTCGCTGCCGCATCACAGGTAGCTCTCGTAGGATCTCTGGCTGGACTGCTGTGGCTGACTAGCGGTGACGCCGACGAGCAGTCAGATTATCTTAATCATCTGGAGAGGCTTCGCTGGAATTTGCAGGTCTGGGCTTCAGCCATACCATTTGCTCGTGAAGCCCTTCGAAAGCTCGATGAAGAGATTGGTGATCTAGCCTCGGTGGATCTTACTGTTGGGCCTGAACTGGAAGGGACTCAATGACGTCCACATATCTCTTACTGTGCATTCCTGGCAAGGTATTTAAATGCGACCTTTCATCTGTCCGCACCACTTATATACGATTCTCTGTGGCGACGACGGGAATAGTCTGACATCAATCCGTTACATATGTGCCAGCTTTGGTGAATGATTTGAAGGGAAGTCTACCAGGTAAAAGTATGCCTACCTGGGCAGTAATTTTGAACGATGAGACAATGGTGACAGGACACATTGGCCAGGTCTTTTTTTCCAATCATGGCATCTCCATGTACCAGGTCGATGAAAATCAGATCTAGCACGGTGGTTCATTCATCTGGGTCATTCACTATGACTTCTCCTTCTCCTGCGTCCTGGCGCCTCGGGACTTGGGAAACGATTGATACGTCTTCTAGTCGCGATCGGCAGGGACTTGTCGGTTTTTCACAGTCCATGGCGGCGGCGCAAAGAGCTCTCTGGGGATTCGCTTCATCGATATGTCCATCCAATCTTCACGTGTTACTCCCAGAAGAAGACAAAGACTGAATATAGGGCCGCCACCCTTTGAATGCAGTAATGTCTACCGCATTCTTAAAGCCGATGGGCTCGCAGATAAATCCATGCACCCATCGCCCATCGATCATCTCGATGGAGCCAATTCCCAAGGGCGGTGCAACAGTGCTCAGGAAACTTCCCATGAGACTCAACGGCATCCTCCATACTTCCACTTCGATTGAGTTTCCACCCTCGGCGACCCGTTGCAACCCGGGCTTAGGCACCGCTCCTTGTGTCGGCAACGCGTATAACTTGTAGCATTTTGCGGTCGTCGTAACCAGGTCGAGAGTCGCCCCTCGAGAAAGCAAATCCCTGTTCAATGGAAACCCAGAAAGGTGAGCTCCAACGACTGCTAATAGCATGTTCTCTGCTGATGCTGGCGCGGTCATTGCCGGTCGAAGTGCTTCGTCAATCTTTGCAAGACGGTAGATTGTGTAATCTGTGGAGAGGTCCGGTACGGTGGATGGATGACCTGTGGCATTGCAAAGCAACTTTGCGACAGTGGAACTTTTGAGCGAAATTGTTTCTGACACCAGAGCTTGGGTCTTAATGCGCCTGGTGCCCCATCAAGTTGATCCTATCTGCCCTCACGGTCCCCTCGCGCCGTCGCCCATCGCCGCGATCGCCTACCGCGCCGATCGCGCCGATCGCGCCGACGGGTTCAATGCCGGGGGCCCGCGAGAGATAACGTTCTCCGTACGGCGCGTACTCATGTATTGGTTGTTGCAACATGAACTGAGATGTTTTAACCATCCGCAAGTTGCATGTTGTGTTTTTCGAACCCCCCGTTCCTTCGCTGGGGTGGCATGATACGTACTGGGCAAGGACCAAGGGGAATTTATCTTTCAAAACAGCTGATCACACATGCATAGTAGATGCTTCCAAGGCTACGGCGGTGTTTCGAGCATTGATTGATGTTTGTATGGCATGTGATTCTGCCGCACACGCACCGCAGTCCATCGCCTAGATAGAATCTCTCCCCAGGAGCAATCTCTCTCCTCATCCCTGTCTTACATTGTGCAGCTGCCCCTACTGTGGCTGCATTCCATCAATTGAGGCTCCGGCAGCATAGACCCCAAGGGCTTTTATGCTTCCCTCCTGTGGGTTGACTCGTTCTTTGTATAGACCTTGTCAGCCCTTTCTGTGGCCAATGCTTGATCAAGAACTAGGTAAGTAGTGGGTTTGGTGTCATTCACAACTGCTAGCCCTAAGCTTGCCAGCAGTCCGAATCGATTTTCGATCCATGTGGATGAAGATACTAGGTTGTGGTTTACCAGGGCTCCGAGTGCTACCAACTCTGAGCTTCAAAGAACTCGGAGTCGTACGTGCAGACTCGTACTAGCAGCTAGCTCTCCTGTCATATCAAGCGAGAGCCTGGTCGGCTTCGACCAAGCCTGCAGACCCCGAGGCCTTGGATGAATTCTGCAGTCGGCAGCGCCACAGAGCTGCGGCAGGTGGTCGAGCCATAGCATCAATTGTCGCCATGCACTGTGCTACTACTGTGAGGCGATCGACGACACAGGGGGGCCGTTGCCATCGGAGCATCGTCAAATCACCGCGTGAGGACCTTGGGTGCTCGAGAAAGCTCAGCTGCACTTGTTTCGTCGAAGCAGGCAGAAACATAGTCCTCGCGTATACCGCTTGACCTCCCGCTGGTGACTCACGTTATTTTTCTTTCTCTTAATCTTCATTCTCTTCTCATTCAAAGTTGCAGAATTGTGGTAATGAGTTGAAGACGAGGAAAGACAGCCATCAAACCGAACCCAGCGACTTCATTATCTT
Source organism: Penicillium diatomitis (assembly GCF_028827545.1). Lineage (NCBI taxonomy): Eukaryota > Fungi > Ascomycota > Eurotiomycetes > Eurotiales > Aspergillaceae > Penicillium > Penicillium diatomitis. The sequence goes on along the minus strand of NW_026623177.1, from coordinate 3,605,859 downwards.
CTCGAGTCTCGACCGCTCGCTGTTTTCGGAAACTCTCTCGGTTGCCGTCGGGCCCCGTTCACTGACCAGTTGACCAGTTGACTGGTTCACCGCCCGTGGCTGGCGCCCGCTCTTCCTCCGTCGCGGCACCCGATTGACATCACTTTTGGAGTCCGAGTCTGCGCCCGTAGCTCAGTCGCCATGGCCGCCAACGATGTTCGAGGATGGGTCATGAGCACCGTCTCAGGTGTCGGTAAGCTCCATGAGTCTCTCCAAAAGCGGTTTGTTGCACAGCTTCACTAATTCCAACCTACCTGCAGCCTGTGTACTCGGCTCGGGGATCATCTGTGTCGATATCATCGTACGCCACATTACCCGGGACAAGAAGTTTCAGATTGCGAACAGCAACAACTTCTTGTCCGCTTCATTATGTCTGAGTGCTGGTGTCATGGTAAGTCTGCGATATGGTGATTGGACTCTTTGCACTCTGGACAATGGCCCACAAGTCTAATCGTCATTGATAGCTCTTTACGTCCTTGTATAGTATGCTGCCCACGTCCAAAGAGTACTTGACACGAGCGGGCCATTCCTCTTCTGCATCCGCCTACATCCTGACCGGCTTGTTCATTGGGGGTGTGGTGGTCATCCGCATTGCCTCCGGCTTTTTACATCGTTTCATCCCGTCGCATGTCGTCGATTGCGCCCACACCCACGACGGGCCGGAAGATGACCCTGAGCGCGGTGAACAAATGCAAGATTGCGACGATGCGTCAAATCACCCTCACGCCCATAGCGCCCAGAGCGCCCATGAGCAGACCCCCCTACTGCGCCCTGCTGGGTTGCACGGTTCCAAATCGACGTCCCAGGTCACTCCGCAGATCCCTGGTGTCTCGAGCGCGAAACGACAGGGTTCCCTCAGAGCGTCCATCTCCCGGCGCATCAGCTCCCTGATGGACGGCGTGAAACATCGATGCGACGAAAATGGCCCCTGTTATGGCTTCTCCCAAACATGTGGGCAAGAATGCACAAAAGTCCTCGTTCCGACTCCCACGCCGCTGCCGTCTGGCCATGGGGACTTTGAACCTCGCCCAGAATTACTCCCATCGCGGCACAGTCTTGACGGTCAACTAGACTCGACACATCCCATTGCAGATAACACTAATTTGATTTCAGCCCTCGCAACCTCGGACGAGGAGCACCTGGGTGTCGGTGATTCCGGGTTAATTACCACGCATACACCGACTTCCTCGTCCTCTTCCCATACTCAGAGACCGATCGCAGAGCACGATCCAGACGCACACAAGATCTCGGACGACCATAGCTCTCATCAACATCATCACGAGTGTCAAGAGGGCCATAATCAGCACGAACACGATGATGCTGGAGAAGGCACCTCGAAAGCAGATCCTATTCACCATCACCATGTGCCTCAGAATGCCTTCCTCTCGATTGGCCTCCAGACCTCTCTCGCTATTGCGTTGCACAAACTTCCCGAGGGCTTTATTACCTTTGCGACCAATCACGCGAGTCCCAAACTTGGGCTCACTGTTTTCTTGGCTCTGTTCATTCACAACATCGTCGAGGGATTTGCCATGGCACTCCCATTGTACCTCGCTCTGAACTCGCGATGGAAAGCAATGTTCTGGTCCAGTATTCTGGGTGGAATCAGTCAACCGGCCGGGGCTGGTATTGCCGCCGTGTGGTTCTGGAGCTCGGGCCGCAAGGGATCTGAATCCGTCGGTCCGTCCTGGGGTGTCTACGGGGGCATGTTTGCCGTGACCGCCGGTGTCATGACATCGGTTGCGCTGCAGCTGTTTAGTGAGGGTCTAGGGCTAACTCATCACCGGAATATGGGCATGGCCTTTGCTGTAGTGGGCATGGGGCTGATGGGGTTCAGTTTTGCATTGACAGCTTGATAGGGAGCTGGCTCATTGGGGCACTGCTTTGACCACAACTCCTGTTAGGGAATCTCGATTGGGATGCACCTTTCAATCGTGCTGGTCATGGCTCACTGTTTGCTGTTCATCTTTATCTTCTCATCCTTCCGTGTGTCTATATTTGCATGGATGGCGGCGCCGGCTGAGAACTGAGTATATATATACACGGCGGGTTTCGTTTCCATTTGGGACCTGGTCATTCCCACTCCGCACAAATTGTTTCTCTTTGTATCTTGTCTCAGAGCCAACGTTCCAAATCATGTCATCGCTTATGTTTCGTTGGTATGGGCCCCTCCTCTGTTGCAGTACACGTCTGCATCGGAATGTCTTGTGGGTGTGAAAAGGCAGAGATCCCTGAAAAAGCGAGAGACCAATCAATCTTCCAGAGAGAGTGAATATGTACCTTGGCCGTGCCGGTGTGTTTCCTAAGCTGGAGTAGCTTCGTACTGAAAGACTCGATGCGTGGGCGTGCATACCGCTAGCAAGGCTGTGGTCTATCTAATGACCCCGAGAACCCGTGACCCTCAAGGTCTGTGTTTGGTGAACACGCCCAGCCGATGGCGCAGAGCCTTTTCCGTGGCCCCGCGATCAATTCTGGCAGCCCTCGTCGTCCGCTCAAACTTTTTGACACGCTCCATCTTAGTCCGCCTGGTATTCTCGTGCAGGCGTCAGTATCTGTTTGCTTCACTTCCAAGGAAGGAATTGATCCAGAACAGCGGTGCTTTGATTGAGGAGGCAACACGTCCTTCCCAAAGCGTACGCACCGACAAGGTTCGCCATCATACAACTCGATCGAAACATTTGTCGAATACTGACTGGAGTCTGGCCCAATATAAGTCTTATTTGGTATTTTGAATTAACCACGACTGTTTCAATATCAAAACTCCTCATAAATATCTTCCAATTTGTACCGTTACGTAGATCGAAACACACACGACACCCCCAACGCCAAATGTTCAAATAAGTGGACACGGGTTATTTCACAATCAGATCCACCTTCAGTGAAACCGCGTTCATTTTCCTTCCACGCTTTTTAGAGAGCTTGCACGGAGATTCTCCGAGCAGCACCACTACCATGAGTCATATTTCCTCCGCTCGTCTCGCGCAAGTGATTGTGGTGAGGTTGTCCCTCATCGTCAAGATCGTCGACGTCAATGCTGAATCGTCGTGGTCGAGACCAGACGCCGAATTGGTCGCCGCCATTTGCATTACCGACTCCTTGGATCTGTGCATCTTTCAAACCAAAGCGGTTGGTCACTTGCGTGAGAAGGTCATCGTGGTTGGAGCTTCTGCCGGAGCTGCCCTGGCTGGTCCCAAGACGAGACTGAGATCGGCGAAGTAGTTCCATATGCTGGGAAGCAGTATCCGCGGCATGTGGATGGTCCTTGGCGTCCGAGTCGGCCAACAAGTCATGAAGAGCGCCTTCATGCAGGGCCGCTGCGGACTTGTGATCGTTGGACGCAGTGAATAGTGCGGACAAAAGTTTGGTCATCTCCAACGTAACAGGGTCGCAAGACCCCCACACCTGCCGTAGGTTGTAGCAAATATCACGACAAAGCTGGATGGCCGAGTCAACAGAGCCACGACAGAATCGAGTCTCGACCAGTCGACGACCGATCCACACAACAACATCGGATGTCCAGGTGCGTTGGACGATACGAGAAGTCCAGAGTTGAGTAAGAACTCCTTCAAGATCATCAAACATCTCATGTTCACCCAGTAAAGTGATGAAGTCGTTCAGTTCGTGGAATGGAAGATCGACAATTTCCATTCCCACGGACTTGAAGTTCGTCATCAATTCTTGCAAAAGTAACTTTGATTTGGCACTCATCTCCGCCTGAATTGACGGGCTGTCGCACTTTGTAGCTTGGTGGCCGGTCAGGTAGAGACACAGTTTGCTGGCGGTGATGATGTTATCTCGAGTAGTCAAGGAGTCGGTGAGATGGAGGAACGAATGCAGCACGCCCGCAAGGTCACTAGCATCCTGGAACCGAGACGAGTTGCAAAGGTCCCGAACCATCTTCGTCGTGGTCGTTAGAATGGTTTTCTTGTACCCATCGTGGTGGGCCTCCTTCACGCAAAGCTTGTAGAATTGCTTGATCACATCTCGATCAGCGACCGGCATAGCAGACAGCGTGGCGCAGAAGTACTCGTAAAGTTTGTTGCGAGTTGCTGTCGCTGCCTGGGTACGGTTTTGCTCCGTCTGAAGACGGCAAAGATGGTCTCCAGTGATCAATGTTGGAATGAATTCGTGGCTAGACAGACTTCTGCTGAACGACTGCTGTGTCTGCATCTCACGAACCATCTCCTCCATGATCTGCGCAGCACTGGCTCGGCGACCGAAAACCTCTTCGAACGAGGCAGCAAAGACTGCGTCTTTACGATCGCTCAGGGGTAGCGTCGAGAGCTCCGGTCCTGACACCACCCGCTGGCGAAGCTCGTCAAGGACATTGTTGCCTCCCTCGATGAAGCCACACTCAAGATAGATAGCAGCGGTTTTCCGCGCCCATTGAGCCATCAAGGTGGTATCGCCATCGGCCTGCAAGCAGTCCATCACGTAATTGTGAAGAAGAGCGTTGCCCTGCTGGACAGATGTGGGTGTCGCCTGACGAGAGTGAGCCAAGGCGAGCTCCCGGAGCCAGGCCAAGGTAGTGTTTGAGAAATAACCCTGCGTCTTCTTGCCGAGCTGGAATTCCTCGGTGTACAGGGAGCGAGCTTCACTGGTTGAATCTCGCTTTCGAACGTAGAGCTGGGCAAGCTTGTGCTTCAACGTGATCGGGAGAGATTGGTTCATCTGGTCTAAACTTCGAGTGGCTTGAGCCGCAGGCACCCATTCGTTCGTCTGCAAGGGCTGCTTGTACAACCCAATGGCTTGATCGGTGTAAGGATCGTGCGACTCGCAGAGCTCGGCGAACAACAAAGTTGCCTCAAGGGTCTTGTGATGAGTCGGACCATGCACATTGCGACAAGTGTTGACATAGTCAGAACAGACTCTGTAGCGTTCGGGGAAGTTGGAGCCCTTCGTATCAGTGCCCAAAATATTCATGTAGCCCTTGTAGATTTGGTCAAGCAACGCTTCAGTTTGCTTCCTGTCGCTTGGTTGCACGTTGTCCTGCACAACAATTGTGGGCCAAACGTGGCGGTAAACCTCCAGTGCCGAGTCCCATTGCTTCTCTCTCTCGAAGAGATCAATAAGAGCAAGGGCGGCCTGCATACCCGCTGGAGCAATGATGTCACCTTTGAGGGTGTTTTTGTAAATTTGCTGGTAGGTTGTCTTCGCTTCCTTGTCCATCTCCAGACGCTTGGCCATCGCAGCTTCACGATACATGTTGTCGATTGTGTGCTTGTCAGTCTCACCGAGCCGAGACGTCAGGAAATTGCTAACCGTGTGCAACAGCCCTAACGCCTGGGGGAACTGGAATGTGGTCTCATAAAACTCAACCACGGCCTTCGCAACTGCCAAGACAGATGCGACAGGTACCCTGTCGGAGGCAATTAAGGAGCCAAACGCATTGTCGTAGACAATGCTGGCTTGTTCGAGATGGAATTTACGGAAATGGCAATAAGCAAGAATCAACGCCAAGTCCGTGACGGGAGGTGCCAGCTCAGTTGTGAATTTCTTGTGGGAGCCAGCTTGCTCCACGTTGGGGTAGACATGTCGAAGAACGGCTCTGGAACACTCGCTTGCCCCAGTCCAATCCTCATCGCGCACGTATATACTTGCCAAGTTGTGACAAAGTAGCAAGGTAGGAACTGAGATGTTGCTAGGCGAGGATGCAATGGAATCAAGAAGCTCTACCATGAGCTTTCTATCGTTTCCAGAAACTGAGTTGGGGTCATTCGAAGCCACTGGCTTGGCCATGTCCTCGGCGAGCGATAGCGCCAAATTTCGTGCCTCTGGGGTATACTCCTTGTGAGTCCCCTTGTAATACTGCCACATGAGAATGCACAATGAGCGATCTAGGTCGTGCATCTGCATCTCACGAGTCTCGGCTCGGAGCAATTGCACTCGCTGCATCATCTCAGGTGACTGGATACCGGACGTCTGAAGGTCAGACACCAGTTCATGCATGATGACCTCTGCTTCGTCGTTGCGACCCTGGCGGCGTAAGAATTGATAGTATATCAAGGCAACATTTGCCTTCTTGTCCATCATGTCAACGGAGTCAATATCACGGGCATTGAGCCCCGCCCAGAGACTGGAGAGAACAGTATGTGCCTGGGCGTACTGGCCTTGCTGTTCGTAAAGCTGCGCCATGTACAAAGAGTACTTGATCCGTCGCTCGTCCGTGACTCCCATTGTGCGAGTGATATTATCGTACTTCGTCCGTGCAATGTCCCGGCTCATTTCATCACTGCCGTCCGTGGAGAATTGCCCGGCCAGGAACTCTGCAGCTTCGGTGGAGTGTCTCGAATTCGTGCCGTGTTTCTCCACAATTCCGTTGTAGAATTGCTTCGATATCATAAGGCCGGATTCGTTGTCACCTTGACTCTTATACATGCCGACGAGGATGCCAAGGTACTTGAGCCGCTGATTGAAATCAACGCCGCTTATTTCAGAGTCCGTGAGAATGAGATACCTCATAATGTCTTCCTGTTGAGGAGTCATAGTGCCTCGCTCCATGAATGACTGGGTCATCATTTCGGTGCACTTGAGTGTAATCGGATCAGACTGACCCAACAGCTCTTGACTGAGTCTCCATGCCTCAGAGCAATGTTCATCGGCATAAGTAGCATGTGCATACTTCGCAACACGAGCGCTGAGAAGAACACTCTCCAGCAACGCCAAAGATTTCTCGCCGAGGACCAAGCGACGAATGTCAGTGGCAATGCGGTAGAGGTCAACAACACTCGATCGCGTGAATTGAGATTCCTTGCAAGTAAGCTCAACCCGAACAAAGAGAATACTGGTAGGAAGCAGCTTTCTGAAGCTTGAGGTGAATATGAACTCGCCATCATCAGTCACAAGGTTCGATGAGAGAAGATGGGAAAGCCAGTAACGAGCTGTGTACTCCAAGATCACGTATTTGTCAAAGAGCCGGTGGCGCTCGTCCATGCTCAGCTTGTCCATGGACACGTCCGTCTCCTCCCGTACTCGTAATTGCACCCATCCAAGGCATCGCATGAGGAGATCCAAGTGTGCCTCCTTGAGATTAAGTGGCGTTTTGACATTAGCCGATTTAGCCTTCATAATCACATGGTCGCGGATTGAAGTGTGCGCAAAGGAGACAACTCCAAAACGAGTGACAACAAGAGGCTTCAGAGCTCTTGACCATTGACTTTCATCCTGACTTTCAGTTGCTGCAAGATTTGGTCCACTGGTGTTCACCCGAAGAAGCTCTTCGACTTCCTCCACAAGTAGCGGCCGCTCGGATGCAGCCAGCCACGATAGAACAGACACAGGTTCACGCTGACTGAGGTCTAAGTTATTCAAGTGGAAGTCGAGGAGCTCTGTCATCGGTTGTGGCAAGGATTGCACAGCAGATACCGCCTCCGCCAAAGTTCGCTGCTGCTTTGCGTACTCGACAGCCATTTCAGCCCAACTGAAAGAGCCCTGTGAGCGATTCACTACAGCAGCCACGGCCGACTGCAAGTGATCACTCTTATTTGTGGTAAGCAGTGAGTTGCGGAACTTCTTGGTCACGAAAGCAACCAGATCCTGACGTGTTTGTGCAGTCTGCATAGTCGTCTGTTCGACACCTGTCGGTCGGATCTTAGAGCTAAGTGGTCTGGTGAAGACAATCATCTTAGAGCCCGCGTTCTGCTGAGAGAGGATGTTGGTGAACTTGTTCAAGACATCGGTTGCGTCGGCATCGCCAGCCTTGATCTGATCCATTCCATCAATCACAAACATAAATTTGATTGTTGAGCCCAAACCGGCATGAATTCCCTGCCAGAGATGTTCCTCGACCTCATATTCAGAGGCACCATTCATGGCCCCTTGCGCGGCATTGGCAACATGAGTTAGGATTGCCTCCTGTAGCTGTCGATCACCGACACAGTGGTCTAGCATTTGATGCAGAATTCCCTTCAAGAGCCGAAGCGTCAAGGTTGCTACCGGAATATCAGCACCTGTATTGGTCAGCCACATTCCGATGATACTCATTTCGATGTCAACACGTACGAATTGTGTATGGAATCACATTCCAAGACTCATGCTCAGATGATTCCTGCAAACGCTCGACTGTCCATTGCGCGAGGGCACTCTTTCCTGAACCTGCGTCGCCAGTCATGACTAACACTGGCGCCTTGCCGATGGAGAAATCGTACAAAGTACCGTTGAACCACTCGAAAGATCCTTCAGCGAGAGAGTGCAAGCGAGAGTCTAGAATCAGCTGAAGAGGGCGATCCTGAACACCGAGGAATTGACGTAAACTTCCGAGCTCGGGGTTGGATTTGATCAGCGAGCTTTGTTTAGCTACACGGTGAGTGGATGATTCAACGATGTTGTTCCAGTGAGTCGAGTAGCGCTTGGCATAGGTGATGAACGCAGAGTCGACGCTGTGCTCAATCAGATGGCTTGATTCTTTTGCCTTGAATCCCTCAACGACGCTGGTCGTGGTGTTGCAAACCATCTCAAGCAAATCCGCGAAGACCGCAGTAGCTTGAGGCTGAAGTTTTGTTGAATTCTTGTAGGCTGACTCGTACTGAATCAGCAGATAGAGCCCAACCGCAACGCGTCCGTACCGTCCAAAGATACTTTCAAAGAGGTCAGTATCATCCAAATCCGACTCTAGCATCACGATCATGAAGCCCCAGATGAGTTGGGAAGCTGCTTCAGCACCCGGGGCGAATGACTCGGTGGATTTGCGGAGAGCATCGACAGCGGATGCAAGCCGCGATGCCCATCGAAGGCTGCAGTCGAGTCGACTCCCATCCCGCGGCATCCATCGTAGACGCTCAGTGGCCACGGCGTCGAAGAAACCATCGACGGTGGGACTGCGCTGGCTGATCTCGCTGGTTGATGTACCTAGTTGCGTCTTACACTTTTGCGAAACTGCCTGAAGCCTGTCCTGAAGTACAGTCACCTTTGGCATACTCATGCTCAAGCCTCTTACTGCTCTGGTAGACATTGTAGTGGTGCTTGTTGTAGTTGAGCTTGGAATACTCGAGTACTGACTGCGCGAGGAGGCTTTGGCGAGACTGATTGGATCACTGCTGTCAGGAAGATCCATGACTCGGGTACCAGGCGGTGCTGGCTGAGATGGCATTGGCAGTCCCACGGGTAATCTTCGAGCGGACGAACTATGCAGACCAGTGTCGGCCGTCGATGAGGTCGATTTAGTGGGCGCAGGTCCGTGGCCAGTAGGCACTGGAGCTTCTCGGAAAGCTCCAGGCATTCCCGGCTCAGAGGAGACGCTGGTTGTTTGAGTCGCCTTGGCTGGACTCATACCAACTATGCCGGCACCACCTGCAGCTGCTACAGGAGCGTGACCTGGCAATGATTCTGCAGTCTTCTGGATTCCATCCTTGGACTTGAAGTCATTACCAGTAATGGAGGATTCGCGAGATGCCCCAGTGGCTCCATGTTGACCGGGCATAGCAGACTTTGCGGCTACTCCAGTTGCCCCGGCTGCGCCGACGAGGCCAGCTGCACCAGCAAGTCCTGTAGCTGCTGTTCCTTCTTTTCCTGACATTCTCGCGGACTGCGACCCTGCGTGCTTTGAAGTCTCACTGGCGCCACCCATGACAGCGGTGCCTCCTCGTACAATGCCGCCGTCACGAGACTTGACAATGCTGGCCTGTTTGTCTGAGCTCATGCCAAGGTTACCTGTACCGGCGGTGCTCATACCACTGAGATTGCTCATGCCGGTGGTGCTTGTACCTTTCGGGCTTATACCGCTGGTGTTCCCACCGCTAGTGTTCATACCACTGGTGTTCATACTGCCGGTGCTCATGCCGGGGGCGTCCATGCCACGGTTGGTGTTCATGCCGCTGGTGTTCATGCCGCTAGTGTTCATGCTGTTGGTGTTCATGCCGCTGGTGCTCATACCGGTGTTGCTCATACCGCTGGTGTTTATGCCAGCGTTGCTCATGCCAGTGGTGTCCACAGTATCGGTATTCATCGCCTTGGTATTCATGCCAGCTTTGTCCGTACCCGCAAGGTCAACTCCACGGTTCACTCCTAGTGCTCCAAGTGCAGCCCCAGCTCCTGCTCCAATCCCAACACCTGCTGCGGTACCCCCACTGATACCGCGGCTCTGATCCGTGGACTTCGGCTGCTGTGCATCCATCTGGGTGAATCGTTCGTCGTTGAGATTATTCTTGTTGGAGCTTCCCTGACCGGATGCACGTCGCAAAATGTTACCAAGAGGACCATTTCCGAAGGCAGCAAAGCCAGGCTTTCCTGACTTTGGGGAAGACGATTTGTCAGTCGGTGAGATGCCACCGTCGGCAGTCAAGCTACTAGAAAGCTCCTGTGGCTTCGTCTCGCTTGTTCCGTAGGCGCTGTCAGTCGAGCGTACGGCACTACCTGTGCCAGCGTCGGTCATCCCCGATCCCATTTGTTCTTGATTCAAACCTTGTTGAGCTTGATTCGAAGCGAGCGAACTCTGGGCGTCCCGATTAGATGCTTGGTCCTGACTGCTGCCAACACCGCCATGAGTGGACTGGCCAGTATCTCTTCGAACGCCTGTGGTGATGGGACCCCTCTTGATATCATCATTGTACACGAGTACTCCTGGGGTGATACTGGATCTGCGGTCACCGGCTCGGGTACCGAGTTCCTGGGCGCTCATGGCGTTGACCTGATCTCTGGCGGATGTCTCACGAGGATCATCTCCTGTGACGATACCCTGGGTGCCTGGGATCTGCGAAGTCTCCTGCTTAGCAGTCGCTGCACTGCCATGTGCGGCGTCCGAGCTGGCCATTGTAACTTGCTCTCTAGCAGTTTGAGTGTCGGGCACGCTCTTCCGACCACTGCTCATGTCTTTCTCGTAGTTTGAGCCTGGGTGACTGTTGTCGGCTTCCTTGGAGCCAATTGAAAGCCTCTTGCTCAACTTCTTGGTCAGGCGGGAGCCGAGGCTCGAGCCATGCTGCTCCGATTCACTTCTCATTTCGTTGGCAGACATGGTGTTGTTTTTTTTGGTTCGATTATTAAATTCGCAAGTAATTGACAATAATAGGAATAATTAAGGGTCGTGATAATTGATAGTCGTGTAGTTGCGTAACAGTTTAATTGGAAGTATCATACGGTCATAGATTCATTGAGTTGAGAAACTTTGCGAAGAACCTATATGAATTTGGACATTCTGCTGGTATAATAACAAGAGGTACTTCCCTACCATGTCATGGCATCATTGCTTCACGTCGGCCATGTCGGAAACATGGCAGTCATCGATAGACCGGGATCTTCTGAAGCGCCATGAACTTGCCAATGATGCACCAAGATCTTCTCTACCATCAGCCAGATCTGGAGAGATCAGGCAAATGCTCGACGAATGAGAGCCATGAGTGGCATGCCAGTTTGAGGCATGAATTGAGTCGATGATGCGAGGAAGGAAGCCTATCCATCGGTGAGGGGAGACGGGTGGAGAAAAGTGACACCTTGAGTCGATATACTTGTTTCGAAGCTTGTGAGTCAAAGATGTCTCATCTCATATGAAGACAGTATGACCCATCCGTAAATGCGTCGAGGTGTGACTGGCTAAAGCCCAATCTTTCACGCTTTCGGAAGCTCCGTCTTGTCAGTCAAGCTGGGCCACAGCTCACGAACCTCCGTAGCTTGTCTAGGCCGTCTTTCAGCTCTTCTGTCATGGTTAATTGTGGGGTCAGCCTCGAACTTTCCATGAAAGGGCTGGATCTTTGGCATGGGGTGTAAGGAAGGGAGGTCCTTATTCACCCAAACCACGGAGCCTCAAAGTGACGCGAAGACTTGTCCCAAGTACTGAGAGTCGGAGCTCCCATGAAGGTCATAGCTCGCGTCTAGGCTGTATACTAACTCTTCGTCAGCACGCACACAAAGGACGGCCTCTTCCCCTCTCGATCTGGACCATATCTTTCTTGCTTCGGCCCTTGATCAGCGCACGCTGTCCATATTTCAGCACTCACTGAGAGGCTGTGACCCGTGGATTCCGCGAAAGATGAAGTCATGGCGACTTGCGTGGGCCAGGTCTGGTTCAGTTCCGAGAGTTCCGGGAGTGAAGAGTGCGGTCTCCATGAAGTAATAATCCCACTGCTGGCTGAATTGGGATGCCTGTCCTTGAATTGCTGCAGAAGATCACTCCGAAAGTCATGACGAAGAGATCAACATCGCAGGACAAATGCTGGGGGAAGTAGTCACGGTCGCGTGACGGAAGCTGGGGAGGAGCCACAGTCGATCGTGCAGCGTTTCGGCCCCAGCTCGGCCAGCGGGTCTCAAAGTGGACCTCAATGGCTTGTGGCGTGCATGAGACATCGCACACGGAGCCATGGTCCTCTCAGCTCTGTCTGCTCTGAACTACACGCATCTATTATATCGAGTGATTCGGGCGGTTGTTCCATGAACAATCGAATTGACTGGATTTGAGCATGCTTGGAGTAAAGACGACCATCTTTTCTCTGTTCAGTGTGTCTGTGTTGAGCTCGACCCTGGACGGCTCTGGACGTCAAGGGATGTGCCCACTGCCCACTAGAGTTTGACTTGATCGTGAAGGTCCTTGCCGGTAGAGGCTCTTCAGAAGTTCAGAGTCAATCCATAACCGTCATCTTCATTGGCAAGATATGTTCCATCCACACAGGTAGGTAAGGATTGACACCTATCGATACACTGATGCAAGTGTGCAGGTTCTCCCTCTCAACTTCCAGGTCGAATGGACTCGGCACAGAACGAGCAACTCCTATCAAATGGATATATATTACTCAGAAACGTTAAAGAACGAGCCCTCCTAACTTGATCACCACCTACCCGTTTCTGTAACTAGGTGGTTATTTCCGTGAGCGACTCCAGGCCTGATAATAGAGTCAATAAATGTCCTCTCTCAGGTTGCCACCGAACAATGAATAAACGTGGTAGAGTAACCACTAACCACATGTGAACATCGACATTGTACCTATCTATTTCCACCTTCTCCCCTTTTCCCTCCCAATAGATTGCCGACCTTGAATCCATTTACAATCTGGCTTAGGTGGTGTCTTCTGAAATTCGAAAATGACGGACACCAGCGGTAGCCTTGTACCTAAGGTAGACTGAGGTGTGTTGGATCAGCTCGATGATGAATTAGATAAAGAGCGCAGATGGTGGTTGTGATGTAGAAAACGAGAGAATGGATCCGGTTAATATCAATCGTGAGGCGCGTGCATCACTGTGCAGTGATATAGTCACACCAACTCCAAGTCTTGACCATATTCAGACAGTAGATGAAGCTTGATCTTGGGCGCGAAATCTGACATAATCTACGACGTTCAGTCGAGCAGCCTCGCAATGGTTAAACTGTTTCGATGAGGCCCGTATCATAGAGCCAGGCTGTCAGAATGCATGAATGGGTGATGTCTACAAGGTCCACTGGAAGAGTGTGACGTTCGGCCTGGAAGTTGGTCACACTTCGAGGATCATCTCATACTGGGAGTTGGATGAGTGACAGGAGCGATTGTATACGGCCCGGCAACTCTGTAATGCATGTGAGAAGTCATGGATGCCGGGAGTGATTACTTCAAATCATCGAGGGACTGTGTTCGAAATCAGACCAAGAAAAGACAGGAAGGTATCATGGTGCCGTAAGATCAAGGAAAAGACGGTCCACGATTCTCCTTGTGGCTTATCAATATGGGAGATCCCCGAACAAAGCTCCATTTCTGGATTTGGAAATGAAAATGCATGGAATAGCCTATGTACGAGGTAAAGCAAGCGTTCACGGCTCGACTGGACGTTTTAACCAGCCGACCAACAACCAAATTCGTGGAGACAATCCTCCACCTTCAGGCTGGAGGAATCCCAGCACCCATTTCCCCGAACATCCTGTCTTTTTTCAAACCGACTCGGTTGCCGAAAAAAAATTCAAGTGAAAGCGAAGCATGATATCATCCGTACAAGTAGCCAGCCGTTATCTGGTAAAGCACCTTCGTTCGATTGGAAGACGTGATGGGAGTGGTCGAGTTTCGCGAGGAATGTTGTTTCAAACATCGATCAGGTCTCGACGCTCCTTCACGGCTCGGGGTTTTCTTTTATCGACGAGTGGCAATTTATGAGCCGGGGTTGGGGTTCATCTAGAGAGTGGTCATTCATGTCAGCTTGGTGTCGATCTCGATGAAGAGTTGTCGAGTAAGAGTATGACGGGAAATATGGTTTCGAAAGCAGTTCGGCTTGTGATGTGAGAGTGCAGATTTTGTGCGAAGGATGGTTGGAAAATTCGAAGAGTATGTACCTTGCGCTTGCCACCGGTCATGGTAACGTTGACGAAACGGCGGGTGTACAAGATGCGCTTGTAGGCACGGCCCTTGGGCTTCTTGGCCTTCTCCTGGGGCTCAACCTGTTCTCGAAATCTCTCGTTAGGATGTGTTGCGACGATGTGAAGCGATGACCTGGCGATGGAGCAGACGCTCGCGACACATGTGTGCCGCGGATGTCTCGTCGAGGTGGCGCTGGGAGTCTTCGAAGGGTTTACTTGCCTTGGGAGTGGCAGCCTTGACCTTACCGGCACGGGCGAGAGATCCGTGAACCTTACCCATGTTGGATGATTGTTGACGATGGTGGTGGTGATGCGAAGTGTTGAAAATGGACGAAACGAGTCTTTCGATGTAGTGAGGAGTGCAAAATTGGAAGTGTGTCCTGAGTGGGGCGGCTTAGCGAGGCCACCGAAAGGCTTTCTGACCAGGGAAGTTTCTCCGGTTGCGTGATGAGTCATCCATCCCAACCGGGCACCGCATTCGCCGTCCTTCTGCCTGAGGTATCTAACTGACTCCAGAAGATACCAGAGATGCAGGAAATGGAGGAAATTCGAGATCCGGGGTGGGTCATCTCATAGTTCCAAGTCGTGGCTAGCCCGAGTCCTTGACAGGCGGAACGACTGGCTTCCACGTAGAAGCGTGCAAGCAGTGTTTCGATATGGCTGGGATGTCTGACCCACGCTTTCCAATGCTCGTTGCTCTTTCATACCACTTACCTCACTCGCAGGTTCCGGAGCAAGAACATAGACAGAGCACAATATGGATTGTACGCAATACAACTGTACCTACACCTCGACGGGCACTTGTAGATTTGAAGTCGTTTGGTATTGGAGTTCCATCGGCTATGCGATCGGCCCAGGGATATCCTCAACTTAAGAACACGTCTTCTCCAACCTCCTTTAAATATTCTTTTCCTCCGGGCTCGACGCAAGTTGACTACCAGCCTACTAGAGTTAGCATTGACTGAGCAACAAGCCAGACTTCGAAGGATTGACAGGAGCATGGACGTAAGTTCAGTTTCAAAGCAGTGGTACACGACCGGAGAGTGGGAGACTCTTCAAGCGATTCATCTCGATTCTTTCTATGTCAGGGAGACTATGTGCGCTCCGCACTGATGCACGTTTGAGGTAGCGTAGATTCAATTCAAATTCTGCCCTAATGCATTTCAGCTGGAGACGCTAATGTGAGCCGCGCTTCCCAATATCATACACTGACGAGCGCTGGCACGAACACTAAGCAGCTTTGCCTTTTGCAGCAGCTTCTTCTCGTTCCCTCTTTCTCGCCAGATAGCGTTCCTTTGCGCTGGAGACATCGGTCGCTGTTTTTCGGCTGCGAACCTTCTCCGCGATCTCTTTTTGCCGTAAGGCCTCGGCCTCTTCGTCCCTCCTGGCTTGCTCTTCTAGTTGCTGAGCAATCATCTCGGTTTGACGGGTTCGTTGAGCAGCACGGCCAGTCTGATGTCCAGCATGGATGCCACTTGGTCGCCCACCTCCAGATCGCACCTCTGCAGCTCTCTGGGTAGATGGTGCGGCCTTGGGCTTCGGCGCTACATTCAATCCAGCTGACAATAGCTGGCGCTTATCGACCACTTGGCCCTCATCGTTGATAGCAATCCGTGCACCACGGGCCTTGAGCTCCTCCGCAATCTGTGCCTCGGACTTTTCGTCAGAGGCTTTCGTCTCGTCTTCAACGGCCTCCCCAGCTTTGACCCGACGCGCAGCTTCTTCGGCAGCCTTCACGGCCTCTTCGTGCTGAGCCTCACCGCGGGAGAGGACGTCCCGGTAGAAACCAACCATGCCCACGCCACCATTCTTCTTGCGCCGCTCTTCTTCCTCCAATTCACGGCGCTTCTCTTCCTCTTCCATCTTCCGTAGCTCTTCTTGCTGCGCCTTGTACGCACCCGTGACGAAGCTCTCCTTATCCGCAAACTCATCACCCTCGGCTTCGCGCTCCTTCGCCAGTTGGCGGTCGCGAGCACGGGTCTGATCACGCTTTCGTATCTCGGCGCTGCGAAGCAGATTCGTCATATACTTCGGCGCTTCGCTTTTGTTGACTGTCGCCGTCTTGTTCGACTTGCTGTGTAGACTGTCATAGACGGCATCGTAGGAGTATATTGAGGGGTCGAGCTCTTCGGCTTCTTTGGAATGTTTCTTGCTGCTGTGTAATGCCGACAGATTGGTTAAGTCGTTTTCTGGGCCGCTAGTCGTCTTCTTCTTCTTCGACTGTGGCTCATTCAAGCCAAATTGGACCTCTTCTTGACGCTGCTTCTCTCTGGCTTCCTCCTCCTCTTCGTCATTGTCGAACAGAGAAGGCTTCTTCAATGGCTTTGGAGCCGATTTGGCAGTGAATCCCAACTGCATCTTGGGCTTCGGAGGTGGTCCGCCATTCGTGAATTGTGTTGAAAGTTGAGGCGATGCATCTAGTCCACCAATTGTCGATACCTCGATTGTGCCATCTTGAGCCTCGCCTTCGTCTGCGGAATCGTCATCGAAGATATTCTTTTTGCGCTTCTCGCCCGGTTTCAATCCGGCCGATTGCTTGATGGCCATGTTGAGACCGGCCGAGAATGGGCGCGCCATCTGAACCGAATTTTGGGGAAGATATCACGGAAGCGATTCAATATTGTAAGGTGCGCGTTTCCAGTGGACTCTTATCAGTCCGTTCAGGCTCCTTTGTAGCTGTGGAGTATAAAGATCAGAAGCCGAATATTGCGATAATGCGATAACAGGCCGATCTTGTTATCAGTACGTCATGTGACTGATTCCGGGGAACTCTGACGAGGGCCTGCCGTGCAGGGCATGCGGAGGGCGGTCCAGGGTTGGTCGGTCGGAGCTCCTTTGATCATCCACGTGATTGACTCGGCGTGAGCTCCGCGGCGGAGGGACCCATTAGATTACAGAGTGCCTCCCTCAAGCAGCAGCACGGTACATGATTACTGAGAAGCAAAACCGCCAATTTCAATCCAACATCATGTCTTACTACTTCACTATCCTCTCTCCGACTGACACACCAGTCTTTAACATTGCCTTTGGCACTTCCAAAAGCGGTGGTGATGGCATTGCGCGGTTTCGCTTTCCAGACACAGCGCAATATATGAATCAATTCATCATACATTCCAGTCTGGACATTGTTGAGGAAGCCCAGTGGACCAATGGCGCTATGTATGACACTCTCCTAACAAATATTGTACCAACTACGTACTCAAAAGCATCAACCCTACAAATACTGATCCCATCTCTCCAGGTACCTGAAACATGTCGACACATATCCTCCAGCCGCGGCATACATCTCCGCGTTTTTGACTCCTAGTGGCGTGCGATTTCTCCTCCTTCATCAGCCTCCCCAACTTTCAAACTCTGGCGGCAGCAGTGGATTCGGTGCATCATCTATCCTGGGATCATCCAGCAACCTTGCCCGGGGCTCAACCAGCTCGATTGCTGCAAATCCGACCTCTCCCCAGACGGAAGAGGCTGTCCGACAATTCATGACCGAAGTCTACGAGAACTACGTCAAGACGGCGATGAGTCCATTTTACAAGCAAGGAGCCGAAATCCGTAGTCCTGTCTTTCGAACGCGGGTCACGGCTGCAGGGAAAAAGTGGCTCTGAGGTGCGCTGAAAGAACTGCTTCGCTACGAAAACGTCTGACTAGCGTGGCGTTCACGGCTTGCGTTCTTTGAAAAAGATTCCTGCAATTTGTCGTGTTTCGAGACGCTGTCGCTCTCAAAACGCAGCGATGATTTGCACCCCTCTCAATGATACCCCAAACTCTGAATCATTTCATCTATATTCGAATCATTTTATCTATATTCAGTCCCCTTTTCTGCGTAATACTGAGTCACCTATCATACCAGCAGAAGTCAAACACCTACCAAATAATCGCTAAAAATCCGAAATCGACTAGTATTCTCCGCTGGAGATAACTAGGAAATGCAAAACGCCTTAGAAACCTAGACCGTGGAAAAGTGTGCCAACGCCTTCGCCATGAATCGTCAATGCATCGCTAAGGGGGCTCGTTACCGGAGGGATAATCCATCAGTAACTTTTCCCAGTCGCCATCGGGAAGTTCAACACCTGGTTCAGCCTGTGGTTTGCGGAACCTGCTTCTTCGACGCGACGGCCTTGAAATTCTCAACGGCCTGAACTACGTCTTCAAGTCGGCCCACTGATCCAAAGATTCCGCCCTCCATTTTGACCGAGTCCATTGTGGAGGTGTGCAGAGAAGCCTCGGCTGCGGCTGTGCCATCGTCCAACAACAGACAATCGAATCCTCGGTCGTTGGCCTCGCGCATGGTCGTTGAGACGCACACGTCCGTCGTGACGCCCGCAATAATCAGATTCTTGATGCCCTTGTTGCGGAGGAGAAGTTCAAAATCGGTGTACGTAAAAGCCCCGCGCCCTGGCTTGTCGATAACAGGCTCATCGGGGAGAGGGCGTAGTTCGTCGACAATATCGTGACCCATTTCGCCCCGGACAAGCAGACGACCCATGGGACCTTGCGAGCCGATCCCGAGACCAGTGGCGTTGTTGCGGGAACGATACGCTTCGCGACTCGATAGCGTGGATAAATCTGGCCGATGACCTGTTTAAAGAAGATGTGTGAGTGATTCGCATGTAAATAGCGGCAAGGGAAGCGGGCAACATTGTGAGGAGATCCGATATACTTACCCTCCCGAGTATGATAAATGGGAAACCCGGCAGATCGAAACGTGTCGAGGATGCGTTGCAATCGAGGTATGAGAGCCTGAGCCGGAGAAATATCGTAGCCCTGGTAGTGCATGTAACCACCAATAGCGCAGACTAATCTCCACACAAGGAGTCGTTAGCGGTGGGCTCTTGTACCTGGTACCAGTCCGATGGTGGGCTTCTTGATGGCTCGAACCTACAGTCCTTTTGCATGTCTATGATCACGAGGGCAGTGGTGTAGGGGGAAAAGGAACAATCGTGAGGCCAGTCATACGGCGCGGCAGACAATTGGCCCTTTCGCACTTTGTGATGAGGCGGCTGGCGAGGCTTTTCCGTGATCGGCCCATGATTGTGAGTCGGGTTCAAGACGGTCAAGGTCCAAATACCCGGAGAGCCAGCTGCGACGAGCATAAAGGGACAGTCCATGAGACGAGACGTGCGGCGGCGTTTTCGAGTTTCCTCGGTCAGGCCATTTCGAGGACGATAATGTCCACCACGGTCGCATCGCAACCACACTTTCGCCGTTCGACCTGGTTTCTTCTCTGTGGGTGTGCTGGATGATTTGACCACGACATTGTAGCCGTGGGCTTTTCCGTGATTTTGAACGGCCGTGAGGAGGGAGTTTCTATACCCAATCTCCATTAGTATTTGGGTGTCTTGCGGTGGAAGGGACGGAATGGGTATCATTTACTTGTCTGGATATGTGCTCTCGGGTGGGGGAATCAATTGCATGGCCAAGTCAGGAATGTCCTGAAGGTCACTGGGCGCGTCCAGGTTCAAGTCAGATGGGTCCGCCATGCCGGCAGATCTGGGTCGGTCCAGGATCTCCGACGATGATCTGTCAATGGAGAATGACGTGAGCATCACTTCCACATATTTGTGGTTCTTCACGGTGGGCTCTTTGTCTTGTACGTGGGAATTCCGAAGGTGAAGCTAGGTCGAGCATAGACAGGTGCGTGGAAGCAACGTCCGTGGGCTCCCAGTCGCGGAAATCCCTGTGCGTGGGAATAGCTCTCGCCGGCAGTATGGGAAGAAGGCGTGAAGACAGACGAGAATACCACGTGATAGACGCCTTGCAGACGTGGGCTCGATGCATGTAGTGTGTACACGCAGAGACCCCGGAGATAGAATCGACTTACACGTCAAAAGGGAAGGTTAGCCGTTGACGGCCAGCTTGGGATGATATGAGATTACCCCAGAAACACAGCTCCGATCATGCCTGGAGCCATAGACATCTCGCGGCTGATTAGAACAATCTAATCGCTTGGTCGGAGTTTAGACGGCGGATCTGTCCCGAGCGGTCAGACCAACCAGATCGAGTAGGTCACGTGGACCTTGGATGATCACCACCGGTGCGATAGCATTCCGCCGCAGACGAGGCTGGGCTTAGGGCTTGATAAGGAACAACAGATGCGCAACCCAGGCCATGATTGATATCACCGTTCAAGCATCTCGAATCAAGTCAAGTCAGGTCAAGTCAGATCAGGATCCTGAAGAGGGCTGTCTGACTGCGGCTCTAGTCACCCTTTGCGACTTGCGTCGCAAAGGGTCTTACGGTAGCGGTAGCCGACCTCTCGTTGAGTTCAGTCAAGAAATCTGGAGCGCCAGAAGCTGTGCCTGGACTCCGATGCACTCTTGAAAGAACTGCAGTGCGGCATGCTGCCATGAGTAAGTGGGATGCTGGGTACGCCGCCATCTTGGCAACACATTCCGACGGGCCAGGCCCGCTCGGTCCGGGGCTGGTTGAGAATGACCTCTCGTGGTCAAGAAAGAGTCTGACTGAGCGAGGACGGAACCTGCTTCAGTGCAGGTCGATTCATTCCTGAGTTCTACCTTCATTCACAAGCCATGTCGGGACTATGAGGGCGTAGACTGTGGGAGAAGTGGACCCTCAGCTGTAGTTCAGCAGGCAACCCGGCGAACATCAGAGACCGTTGTGAGGTACTGGGCCGCTATTCACCAGGAATCTTAGGGCAAGTAAGTACTTCAAATGGTGATATTAGTGGAATACGCACGGAATGGATTCTTGTGTCAAGCTTGGAAGGCATGCAACTCACCATTGATGCAGCTCTGGCTCTCAATTTAGGCCTTGACGAAGCTTTGAGGTCCCGGTCGATGAGTATTTGAAGCTCGTTGGCGTACGTAGCTAGTTCGGTCGGTGGGGAAATACCCGGCTCTGGAAGCTTGAGAATCCAAAATATATTCAACGTCACGTACTAAGGACCTGCGGGCGATACGGTTGCTGCGGCGTGACTGCACGTCTGATACACATGAAATGGCAACCACCGGGCAATATTAATCAATCCATGATTGAGTTTATCTGGAACCTAGGTGCTGCAGTGGACATTCTTGTGTAGTACATCTACCCAAAAAGTTGAACCTAGGACTGAAGGTCCCACTGATTTCCGCACGTGTCCGGCCTGTCTAAAGATGGTTGATTGTTACTTTACAACTCGAACTTGAAAGGGTCCGACTTTGGGTGCATCGCGTGTCACTGTTCATAGTCCATGGCGATTTACTAGGCTCAGGTAGGTGAATCAATGGTTTAAAAAAACGCGCGTCTATGGCCGGTGCTTGAACAGATGACATTAGATGCTGCAAGAACAAGTTCACAAACCTAGTAGATTATTCGAATCTTTCAATGTGACAATGAAGCTATGAACAACTCAGGCAAAATCCACGGGCGCCCACAAATTAGTAGTACTGAAACATCAGACGGCTGACGGCGGCAACGTGAAAGTTTCATTCTTGGAGACACACCTCAGCGAAAGTCGTATATTGTTACATGACTCGGGGGACTGCTCTTACAGAAGATTCTAATGCCTAGACCATATTGCTTTGACTCAATAATATAGAAGAAGATTGCAATAAACTACCGGAGGCGGTGGACTCCCTCGTGCAGCAGAGCCAACATCAGATGCATGTGACGAGCCGCTGGGCAGCTCTGGGTAGCTCTGGGCAGCTCTGGGCGGTGAGGGGCACCTGATGAGTCTGTCCCAAAGCAGGATAGCGGCCTGTTGCCCGCCCCTGACAACCGCAACGCAACATCAACACTCCTCGTCCGATCGAGTCGATACCGCGCCGCTTTGCGAGTAATCACCTTCCACCGGAGAGTCGTGCGATCACTTCATTTGCGGCCTCTTACCGCAAGGTAAGGCTCGTCTGGTAAGTGTCGCTTTGCGCCATTTCGCGGCCTCGTCCCTGGCATTTACTGCCTTGCTCTCTCGGTGGAGGGTGCTGCACGAACAACTTCTGGAGCGCCCTGCGTCACCGCCTCGCTGAGGGGCTCTTATCAACAAACGCCCAGGGTCGCTGGCGTTGAAAAGCCAGCCACTACCAGCTCATGTTTTTAGCTCCAACGGCTCAGATCTAGAAGTCTAAGCTCTCTATTCACTACAGACTAGCTTTGCGCTGGTGATTCATTGTTTCTAGCCGCCGGTGTTCCTGATTCTTGACTTGCGGCCCGTCCGGTGCCCAACGCGGTAGCAAAGATGCCCGCCGTCGATGATTCACCCTCCAAGGGCCAGGGCGCCAACAGCCCTGCAGAGTACACAATCGAGTGGTATAAGGCGCAATATGAATCGATTCAGGAGGAGCTACAAGATTTCCAGCTTTCCAGCACCGAGTTGGAGGCGGAGATGGAGAAGGAAATGGAGGATAAGGAGAAGCGAGAGCGACAGTTGCGGGAGAAGGTGGATAACCTGCGCTATGAGGTAGACGAGTGGAAGGTTCGTGCCTATTCCTCTAGAAGACTGTCGCTAGAGAAAGGCGACCAAGCCTTGCAAATAAGATGCGAATGCTAATTCATTTGAAACGCAGACCAAATACAAGCAATCCAAGACCGAAGCCAATAACGCACAGAATACCCTCCAGAAGGAGATCACTTCTTTGCGCGACACTAATCGCACGCTACAGTTGAAGCTGCGTGATATCGAAGTTGCGAATGACGACTATGAGCGCCAAGCCCGCAACACGACTTCGTCCCTGGAGGACCTAGAGTCTAAGTACAACGTCGCGATCGAGCGAGGAGTTCTGTTGGAAGAGGAAATCAGAAGTGGAGAACTCGAGCGAGAGAATCTGCGGATCGACAATCAGCGCTTGCGAGACGAGCTCTCGGATCTGAAGGTTGAGGCCGAGATTGTTCAAGAGAAGTTGCGCAATAGCGAGGGTCTGGGCTATCGTCGTCGCAAGCCCACGCCCTTGTACCGCAGCCCTTCCACCCCGCAACCGCTGGGAATCTTCGATCGTTCGCCTGGTGGTGCGGATACTTCTCCCCCGTATTCGCGACTCCTCCGGCCAAGTCGACGCTAGCAGCCTCAACTGCAACTCCGCCCTCCCCGCCCATTTCGGAAGCCTCCGCCAACTTTCGCAGGTCTTTCAATGCTACCCCTACGTTTCCTCGCACAAGAGCGACTGGTGCGGAACCAGTCAATTCTCGCACCATCCATAACGCCCGAACCCAGCCGACTCGGCCAGCCCCGCACTCCCGCGCTTCCTCTCTTGCATTTAGCACAAGTAGCTACAGCAACACTGCTCGTCCCACCCCGTCCGTACCGTATGCTTCCCGAAACAGTCTGTCTCGGTCGACAACATCACGTCCTCCTGCACTGCCCAAATCTGGCTCCCTCTACCAGATTCGCGGACTCATCGGAAAGATGCAGAAGTTGGAGGAACGTGTCCAGTCGGCCCGATCTCGTCTGCCTGCACCCTCAGAAACCTCTTCCCGAGGATCGCCTCGCTCTCGCCAAGGCTCGGTCATGGGGGAGAGCCCAGTTCCGTCCTCCGTTCATGGTCAGAGGAACAACCGCAATCGCATGAGCGGCAGTAGCTATGGCTCGTCTGTGCGAGACAGCGAAGGCAATCCGTCCCATCCCTCACAGGGCCGCCAGTCAGGTGGGACTCGCACTGGCGATAGCCGACCAAGTAGTCGAACGAGTTACTCGAGCCGTGGCTCTTTCAGTCAAAGCGTGCACTCTGGTGTTCCTCCGCTTGGACGTCCTGAGAGTCGGCAAAGCCGTCCTGGTGCCAAGACACCGCTTGGCCACTACTCCACAAATCCGCTCACGGAGGCTCGCCGGCCACGATCCTCCCTGAGCAACCATAATGGACAGACTCCATCCGTGGGCAGTATGTCCAACATTGATGAAGACCATGACCTCCCGACGCCGATTGTGTCTCGCCTTCCTAATGACGTGAGGCGACCTTCGATCTCGGCCAACGTGAGCGGGATCAAGAAGCGTACGACAAGCGGCATGTCCGCCATTCCGACACCTCGCAGTTTCAAGACCAGCATTGGTCCCGGAACAATGCCTCCGCCCCTGACACGAAAACAGACTGATCTGGGGGAGACGTTCTGAATTGTTCTTGACGGCATAAATTCTCCTCTGGCTTTTCCTTCCATGCGAACGGAAGGGAGAAATCATAAGGGATCAATGGCTGATGGTCTACCATCGCGGAAGATGACCGCTGTTTCTTGATCTGTTTTTCTCTTTGGCGAAAAGGCATTTGGTTTGGATCTATCCATCTCTAGTCGTATCATTTTCTGTGCACCGTCAACGCCACCTGGATTGTGGTATGATCGGTTCACTCCTTGGCCCTTGGTTTGCATTTTTTTTTGTACAGACCTGCGATTTTTCCGGCGCCACCTTGGTGTGGTAGATTGTCTCATTCGCCTGTTCTTGCTCACTGGCCTGATTACCCGCCTGGACCAGTGGGGGCCTTTTATATTGCACCCAATTTCTCGAGTGCAAGTTTCCGCCTTTTAACCCTTCGCAGCACACACCACTCCCTTGACCTTGGTGCGCCATGGCCTCTCGATCAGAGCTGCTGAGGGGTCGTCCTAAGCTGTGTCTCAGCATTCAATTTTTTTTTCTTCGACTTGGTCTTTGCGAACTCATCGCGAGGCGTTCTTCCAATACCCACAATGCCTTTTGATTGCACTGAATAGTTTTGTTCCCCGTTACTCGTAGGCTCGCTCAGAGGAGGGTTAACAATGTGAGTAGAACATAGATAGATAATGGAGTGGCTTCTCACTCCTGACAAGCATGACATCGCAGGCCAAGACCTTCCATGATCGAGAGTGGTCTCCCCGCACTTCCCGCCCCAGTTGTAATTCAGAAAGTTTGTGTGGAACTGTGATCGAGGTATTTGCCTTTTACCAAAGACATTGCCCGCGTTGATAGACTGAGCTTGGATGTTGTAGACCGACCCACCCACCTTAGGAACCTAGTGATAGTGGGCCTTGCGGTCTTCAAAAGTACTCAAGGACCTTCGATACTGCCTATTCCACCGTTTTCTGGTCAAGGAAGCCTGTTGATGCACGACTCGCTTGCAGCTTGCTCTAAGTATTACAACGGATACAACCTATATAGTTATTAGGATACCAGTAGTCGCCTGCTTGACCTACATACAGTACATATACGAATTTCCTGTTTTCTACTTCTTTCTCTCCCTCTTCGAGATTCCATTGGCCGCAGCAAAGGGACAAGGTGACTCAATTTCATTATCTATTCCGCCGAATCATATGAGTTTCTCCTGTAAGTACTGTGCTGGCAAGTCGTATGAAATGATGAATGATGAAGAGTGTGCCCTTGTTTATCGCCAGTCCTGGCGGCAGAATCCAAAAAGAATTATGCCTGGTGGGACCTCGAGTGGTTGCCGCTGGTCCGTGCGCCGCCATTTCTCAACACTTTGCCGGTCGGCATGAACACCGACGTCATCCACTCGACCGAATGCGGCAGTTCGTTGGTGCTGGGCATCCACGGTACCACGCTGAGAGTGGGCACTTGGGCAGGTCCAGTAGTAGGACTGTACATCGAGAACAACAAACAGATGTCCATGATCAGTGGCAGGATACCTACTAAAGTAGGATGTAATCTTCAATTCTGATCCAGGTACCAGTATCTCAGTCTACCGTCCAGATGATGATCTAGAAGTTCGTAATTCCGCTGCACAGCCCGCAGTGGGGTACTTGAAGCTTTGAGCCATTCAGATGAAGCATCGTAGTACCTATTGAAGTATACACCTCACTTGATACCTAGTGACTGCCTAGGACGCCACCAAGGTCTTTTTGGAAATATTTCCTCTTCCCTATGCGTATCGATGACGCACTCAATCTTGTACAGTCGAGCAATATGTCCATCACGAACTTTGGAGACGTGAATCCACGACTGGGTTCACTGTTCAGTGCCGGCACCTACTAGTACTGCTCACTTGACTCGAACAGTTGATTATGTAAGGCGGAGAGATGAACGATGACCTCGATGGAAGTTTGGCGAATCTCACATGAACCACCTACCTAGGTTCCTTATCCTCCGGGATAAGATGAAGCCTACTGTCAAGGTTCCTCTTCAATTGTGTGTACTTATTTGGGGCCTCTTATCTTATGTGGTTCTTGAATGTGGCGAACAATTCGATCTATGGTCACTGTGACCTTGAATCGAGTCCGGGCGTGCCCGACTCGACAGAATATCTCGACGTGGCTTTGCAATCCCGAGGAATGTGGGAAATCCAGAAGCCAGCTGGTCTTGACTTCCCATTCTACTACCGTCTGAGTCGGGGTCATCTGATCGGTAGGTAGTACCTTACGTAGGTACTTATGCCTAGGTCGGTAGGTCTCATTCAGACTGGGAAATGTTCTCAATCGAGTACGAGTAGTCTGCAATGTTCTCCGAAGCCGGGATCTGGCTATCTTCTGATTTTCATAGAAGTGCCGTATGCTGGAATCCTTTATGCGCGCAACTACCTTCAGTCGTGCAGGATACAGGTATTGTGAATGTGACATCCTACTTTGGACAGCGGTATCAATCTCATCCAGACCGCGAGGCTTTGTCGGACCTTGTAGTACGAGATCCGAACGGGTCGGTGTCCGAGCTCCATGGGGCTAGAGGATCGGATCGGAACTGGACTCGGGAGGGTCACAGCTGCAGTTGGGGACAATTGTAGCCGTCAGGTTGGATCATGTCAGGAGTGAGAATCCATGAGCGAACTACTGGAGGTAAAGATTCATGTATCATCTATCTCGTAGCGAGAAGGATGGTACTGTACTGCAGCGGGATGGTTAGGTACCTGTCACCTGCAGCAGTCTTGGGGTAGATACACGGAGGAGGTAATGGTCTCCCTCAATATGAAGAATCAGTACTTTGTGTACTCCACACTCTATAGTATAGAGTCTATACTCTCTATACCTATCTATGGTCTATACTCTATACTCTATACTCTATACTCTATAGTTTATACTCTATAATCTATACAGTGTACTCAGTATACTGTATGGACGATGGGAAAGGGGTGTTTTCAATCATGCCGGCATGCATAGACGGTGGAGGACTCTCAGGCGGAAGTCGATGGAACCTTGGAAGTCATTGGCGACAGGTACGAAATGTTCGTATCCCCCATGTTCATCGACCAGAGTTCGGCAACCGCCATCCTCACATCCTCTCTTACCCGATCAGGACGCAGGGCGGGGGGAGGATGTGTGATTGGGTTTTGCGCGTGCCAAATGATCAAATTTGGCGTGGACAGGGTGGGAACTGCCACCGTCGTGGGACATCGTGGGACATCGTGGGACATCGTGGGACCGGGAGGGATAAGCGTTGGATGAGTGTCCCTTCTTCGCAGGTGCCCTCACGCTGATTGTTGCACGGCGGGACTGGAAAAAGTGGACCCGGCCCAACAATCGAGCAGTCCATGTTGGGGGACAGGTACCTCCCCACCCATTGTTCTATGCACCGGTACCTGACCTCCTGGCCCAGGGACCCCCGACTCCCGACTCGGTGGGACATCCTCCTCATCAAATTTCTGGGAGGTCCATCCATCTTCCATTGAAGGTGAAGATGCAAAGAGAGAGAGAGAGAGAGAGAGAGAGAGATGCACCCTTGGGGGCTCATTGGCAAAGAATCCAGAAAATAATATATTCCCAGTCGCTCGTCCAATTTGGCATCCGTCCGACTGCACTCGTAGACCTTTCCTCTCCTCTTCTCTTCCTCACCCCTCCCCTACTCGTCGAGCCGTCACTGTCACGCACCTCTTTGGGAAGTCATTGATGCGCATTGGGAGACGTCTTGGTAAGTGCCTACCTAGTACCTGCCCAGTTCATGCTCATTTTTCCTCTCCATGCCCCGATCGGTGGCGTGCAAAACTCCCCCTCTCTGCTGCCTCAAGCTCGCGATGGGCTCCCATGCAACCGTGCTGCTCCATGCCTGTTTTCCTGCGGCCTGTTTCCTCTCCCGTCAAGGTGTTTGTTGGTGTAGTCCGCAAACGCTCAAGAGCTCTCGGCCCGCGCAGTAGGGCCCGCGCTAAACGGACGCCGCATCGGGAGATCTCAAGGGCCGCATCTGCACCATCAGCAAAATTGCTGACAAGGTCGAGCCTGCACCGAGAATCTGGTGACGCTATCAGGAATGCAGGGTGACAACGTGGTTGACAATGGGAGCGCCGTTTGAGGGCGAGACCGCGCAGAAACCGAAGAAGACAGCACCTGGGCTAAAGAAAGAAGAAAAAAAGCGAGAAGAAAAAACCCAAAAAAACAAAAGCCTGGACTGTACGAAACTAACTGGGACTCTTTTTTTTGTTGGATGCAGATCGGACCAACCATTGCCAATCATAAAGAATAGACTCGGAGACCCCAACCGCAGTCTTCTTCTTTTCTTCCTCTCTTCTTCCTCTTCTTCCTCGTCTTCCTTCCGATTCTCGCCCATCACGCGCTATTGGGCTTATTTGGCAATTCCTCTTCGCCACTGCTGTACACTACCGCCCTTCTCCCTCCCTCCCTCTCTCTCTCTCTCTCTCTCTCTCTCTTCCCCCCCTTACAGACGACTCGTCCGGCCCTCAGGACCAGCCTTAATTCCTCCGGACCTAGAGATTTCCTCACCTCTAGCCTCCCGAGCCCGACATCATTGATCACTCGGCCATCGTTTCCCGTCTCCGAGTGACTGTCACAATTTCCTGACCCCCACTATATCCTCCCCAACAACTCGGTTTCCGGTCCTAATATTCTCCCTCTTCACCCATCCTCACACACGCCATCATGGGTGCTCCCAACGGTACTGCGCCTGTCAATGGCCACGGCAGCTCCGACACCGCCAAGTACAATCTCCCTTCACATTTCATCGGTGGTAACCACCTCGACGTAGCAGCGCCAAGCTCCGTCAAGGACTTTGTCGCCCGCCATGGCGGTCACTCCGTCATTACCTCGGTGAGTGCCTCGACGACCCCAGGCCGAGCCAGAGAAAAAGAGACAGAACAGGCGACTCAAAACCCAGAGACGGGAAAATTCATGAAGGACTGGAAAGAATGACGGCAATGGACAAAACTGGGCCCGATAGACTGACACCCGAGGACTCTCGTTCGATCTCAATAGGTTCTGATTGCCAACAACGGTATTGCCGCCGTCAAAGAGATCCGATCCGTGCGGAAATGGGCCTACGAGACCTTCGGCAACGAGCGTGCCATCCAGTTCACCGTCATGGCCACTCCCGAGGACTTGCGCGCCAACGCCGATTATATCCGTATGGCGGACCAATACGTCGAAGTCCCCGGTGGTACCAACAACAACAACTACGCCAACGTCGAGTTGATCGTCGATGTGGCCGAGCGAATGGATGTCCACGCCGTCTGGGCCGGTTGGGGTCACGCCTCCGAGAACCCGCGCTTGCCCGAGTCGCTCGCCGCGTCGCCCAAGAAGATCATATTCATCGGACCTCCCGCCTCGGCCATGCGCTCGCTGGGTGACAAGATCTCCTCCACGATTGTCGCACAGCACGCCGGAGTGCCTTGCATTCCCTGGTCCGGCACGGGTGTCGAGGAAGTGACCGTCGATGACAAGGGCATCGTCACCGTCGAGGATGAGGTCTACAACCGGGGCTGCACCCACTCGCCCCAGGAGGGTCTCGAGAAGGCCCGCGAGATTGGCTTCCCGGTGATGATCAAGGCGTCCGAGGGCGGTGGTGGTAAGGGTATCCGTAAGGTCGAGAACGAGCAGGACTTTGTGAGCCTGTACAACGCCGCCGCCAACGAGATCCCCGGTTCCCCCATCTTCATCATGAAGCTCGCGGGCAACGCCCGTCACTTGGAGGTCCAGCTGCTGGCCGATCAGTACGGTAACAACATCTCCCTCTTCGGTCGTGATTGTTCCGTTCAGCGTCGTCACCAGAAGATCATCGAGGAGGCTCCCGTCACCATCGCCAAGCCGATCACCTTCCAGGCCATGGAGAAGGCCGCCGTCAGCCTGGGTCGCCTGGTCGGTTACGTCTCGGCCGGTACTGTCGAGTACCTGTACTCGCACGCCGATGACAAGTTCTACTTCCTCGAGTTGAACCCCCGTCTTCAGGTCGAGCATCCCACCACCGAGATGGTCTCGGGCGTGAACCTGCCCGCTGCCCAGCTCCAGATCGCTATGGGTATCCCCCTGCACCAGATCCGTGACATTCGCTTGTTGTACGGTGTCGACCCCAACACCTCCTCCGAGATCGATTTTGACTTCTCCAGCGAGGAGAGCTTCCAAACTCAGCGCCGCCCCCAGCCCAAGGGCCACACCACCGCCTGCCGTATCACCTCCGAGGATCCCGGTGAGGGCTTCAAGCCCTCGAGCGGTACCATGCACGAGCTGAACTTCCGTTCCTCCTCCAATGTGTGGGGTTATTTCTCCGTCGGTACCGCCGGTGGTATTCACAGCTTCTCCGACAGTCAGTTCGGTCATATCTTCGCCTACGGTGAGAACCGATCTGCCTCGCGAAAGCACATGGTTGTTGCCCTCAAGGAGTTGAGCATTCGTGGTGACTTCCGCACCACTGTCGAGTACCTGATCAAGCTGCTCGAGACCCCGGCCTTCGAGGATAATACCATCACTACCGGATGGTTGGATCAATTGATATCCAACAAGCTGACCGCCGAGCGCCCTGACCCCATCGTGGCCGTCATCTGTGGTGCTGTCACCAAGGCCCACTTGGCCAGCGAGGCCGGCATCGAAGAGTACCGCAAGGGTCTCGAGAAGGGTCAAGTCCCTTCCAAGGACATTCTCAAGACTGTGTTCCCCGTGGACTTCATCTACGAGGGCCATCGCTACAAGTTCACCGCCACCCGCGCCGGCCTGGACAGCTATCACCTGTTCATCAACGGCTCCAAGTGCTCCGTGGGTGTCCGCGCCTTGGCTGACGGTGGTCTGCTGATCCTGCTCAACGGTCGCAGTCACAACATCTACTGGAAGGAGGAGGCCGCTGCTACTCGTCTGAGTGTCGACGGCAAGACCTGTCTTCTGGAGCAGGAGAATGACCCCACTCAACTGCGTTCTCCCTCGCCCGGTAAGCTGGTCAAGTTCACCGTGGAGAACGGTGAGCACGTCCGTGCCGGTCAGCCCTACGCCGAGGTCGAGGTCATGAAGATGTACATGCCGCTCATCGCTCAGGAGGATGGTATTGTGCAGCTGATCAAGCAGCCCGGTGCCACTCTGGAGGCCGGTGACATTCTGGGTATTCTGGCTCTTGATGACCCCTCCCGTGTCAAGCACGCCCAGCCCTTCACCGGTCAGCTGCCAGAGTTGGGCCCCCCCGTCGTTGTCGGTTCCAAGCCCGCCCAGCGATTTGCTCTTCTGCACACCATCCTTGAGAACATTCTCCGCGGCTTCGACAACCAGGTCATCATGGGTACCACCCTGAAGGAGCTGGTGGAGGTCCTGCAAAACCCTGAATTGCCCTACGGCGAGTGGAATGCCCAGTCCTCAGCTCTGCACTCTCGCATGCCTCAGAAGCTTGACGCCCAGCTGCAGACCATTGTGGACAAGGCCAAGGCGCGTAAAGCTGAATTCCCTGCCAAGCAGCTTCAGAAGACGATTGCTCGCTTCATCGAGGAGAACGTCAACCCCTCCGATGCTGATATCCTCAAGACCACCCTTCTGCCCCTAGACCACGTGATCAACAAGTATCTGGATGGTCTGAAGACCAACGAGTATAATGTTTTCATTGGTCTGCTGGAGCAGTACTACGAAGTCGAAAAGCTCTTCAGCACGGGCACCAAGCGCGACGAAGATGTCATCCTGAAGCTTCGTGAGGAGAACAAGGAGAACATTGTTCCCGTCATTCACACCGTTCTTTCTCACAGCCGCATCGGCTCCAAGAATAACCTCGTTCTGGCCATTTTGGACATGTACCGTCCCAACCAGCCGAACGTGGAGAATGTCGGCAAGCACTTCAAGACTATCCTGAAGAAGCTCACCGAGCTCGAGGCTCGCGCTGCGGCCAAGGTCACCCTCAAGGCCCGTGAGGTCCTCATTCAGTGCGCCTTGCCCTCGCTGGAGGAGCGCCTGTCTCAGATGGAGCACATCCTCCGCTCCTCGGTCGTCGAGTCTCGCTACGGCGAGACCGGCTGGGAGCACCGTGAGCCCGACTTGAATGTGCTCAAGGATGTCGTCGACTCCAAGTACACCGTCTTTGACGTTCTGCCCCGCTTCTTCATCCACTCCGACGCCTGGGTTACCCTCGCCGCCCTGGAGGTCTACGTCCGCCGTGCCTACCGTGCCTACACCCTCAAGAGCATTGATTACTCCGCCGGTGTCGAGCCTCCTATGCTCACCTGGGACTTCACTCTGGGCAAGCTCGGCCAGCCCGAGTTCGGTCCTATTTCTTCGACTCAGCCCTCGACCCCCGGCACTCCCACCGCCGAGTCCCACAACCCCTTCAAGCGGATCAACTCCATCAGCGACATGTCATACCTTGTCAATGACCCCTCCAGCGATCCCATTCGCAAGGGTGCGATCTTCCCCATTCAGTACCTCGAAGATGCAGAGGAGTATCTCATTCGCGCTTTGGAGGCGTTCCCTCGTGCTGGTTCCAAGAGCAAGCGTGCCGTTGAGGGTGGTTTGATCGCCAACCTGGAGGGCAAGCGTCGGCCCGCGATCAAGACCGAGAGCGACGAGCTCACCGGTGTGCTCAACATCGCCATCCGCGACATTGAGGATCAAGATGACTCTCAGATCGTCGGCCAGATGCAGAAGCTGCTCGCTGATGCCAAGGAGGAGCTTTTGGCCCGTCGCATCCGTCGGGTGACTTTCATCTGCGGTAAGAAGGGTGTCTACCCTGGCTACTTCACTTTCCGTGGGCCTACCTACGAGGAAGATGAGAGCATCCGTCACAATGAACCTGCTCTGGCCTTCCAGCTGGAACTGGGTCGTCTGTCCAAGTTCAAGATCAAGCCTGTCTTCACCGAGAACCGTAACATTCACGTCTACGAAGCCATTGGCAAGGGCCCTGAGAACGACAAGGCTGTTGACAAGCGCTACTTCGTCCGTGCTGTCGTGCGTCCTGGCCGTCTTCGCGATGACATTCCTACCGCCGAGTATCTGATCTCGGAAGCCGATCGCTTGATGAACGATATTCTGGATGCCCTCGAGATTATCGGCAACAACAACTCTGACCTGAACCACATCTTCATGAACTTCTCTCCCGTTTTCAACTTGCAGCCCATTGATGTTGAGCAGGCTCTTGCTGGATTCTTGGACCGCTTTGGTCGTCGTCTCTGGCGTCTGCGTGTGACCGGTGCTGAGATTCGTATTCTGTGCACTGATCCCACCACCGGCATGCCTTACCCTCTGCGTGTTATCATCACCAACACCTACGGTTTCATCATTCAGGTCGAGCTGTACATTGAGCGCAAGTCCGAGAAGGGCGAGTGGATCTTCCAGAGTATCGGTGGTACCAACAAGCTTGGATCCATGCACATGCGCCCTGTTTCCACTCCCTACCCTACCAAGGAGTGGCTCCAGCCCAAGCGTTACAAGGCCCACCTTATGGGAACTCAGTACGTGTACGACTTCCCCGAGCTCTTCCGCCAGGCCTTCCAGAACAGCTGGACCAAGGCCCTCGAGACCATTCCTTCCCTTGCCTCGCAACGCCCGCCCATTGGAGAGTGCATCGACTACAGCGAATTGGTTCTGGATGATACCGATAACTTGGTCGAGGTCTCCCGTGAGCCCGGTACCAACAGCCACGGTATGGTCGGCTGGATCGTTACCGCCCGTACACCTGAGTACCCTCGTGGCCGTCGCTTCATCATTGTTGCCAACGACATTACCTTCCAGATTGGTTCCTTTGGACCCCAGGAAGATAAGTTCTTCCACAAGTGCACTGAACTGGCCCGCAAGCTTGGAATTCCCCGCATCTACTTGTCCGCCAATTCCGGTGCTCGCATTGGTATGGCCGAGGAACTGATCCCCTACTTCTCTGTTGCCTGGAATGATGCCTCCAAGCCCGAGGCTGGCTTCAAGTACTTGTACCTGACCCCCGAGGTCAAGAAGCGTTTCGATGCCAGCAAGAAGAAGGAGGTCATTACCGAGCTCATCACTGACGAGGGTGAGGAACGTCACAAGATCACCACCATCATTGGTGCCAAGGACGGCCTGGGTGTCGAATGTCTGAA
Source organism: Penicillium diatomitis (assembly GCF_028827545.1). Taxonomy (NCBI): domain Eukaryota; kingdom Fungi; phylum Ascomycota; class Eurotiomycetes; order Eurotiales; family Aspergillaceae; genus Penicillium; species Penicillium diatomitis. Next base: position 3,571,488 of record NW_026623177.1, on the reverse strand, counting down.
GGGTTCCGGTTTGATCGCCGGTGCCACGTCCAAAGCTTATGAAGACATCTTCACCATCACTTTGGTGACCTGCCGTTCCGTCGGTATCGGTGCTTATCTTGTGCGCCTTGGCCAACGTGCTATTCAGGTTGAGGGCCAGCCCATCATCCTGACCGGCGCCCCTGCTATCAACAAGCTTCTCGGTCGCGAGGTCTATACCTCCAACTTGCAGCTGGGTGGTACGCAGATCATGTACAAGAACGGTGTTTCACACATGACTGCCAACGATGACTTTGAGGGTGTCTCGAAGATCGTTGACTGGATGAGCTTTGTTCCTGACAAGAAGGGTGCTCCTATCCCGATCCGTGCCTGGTCTGATGACTGGGACCGTGATGTGGCCTACCACCCTCCTGCCAAGCAGGCTTACGACCCGCGCTGGCTGATCGCCGGTAAGCAGGAGGAGGACGGCTTCCTACCCGGTCTCTTCGATAAGGACTCCTTCGAGGAGGCTCTGGGTGGCTGGGCTCGCACTGTTGTTGTAGGTCGTGCTCGCCTTGGTGGTATCCCCATGGGTGTTATCGCTGTCGAGACCCGTGCCGTTGAGAACGTTACTCCTGCCGATCCGGCCAACCCCGACTCAATGGAAATGATCTCTCAAGAGGCCGGTGGTGTTTGGTATCCCAACTCCGCCTTCAAGACTGCGCAGGCGCTCCGCGACTTCAACAATGGCGAGCAGCTGCCCGTTATGATCCTGGCCAACTGGCGTGGTTTCTCGGGTGGCCAGCGGGATATGTACAACGAGGTTCTGAAGTATGGTTCCTACATCGTTGACGCACTTGTCAAGTACGAGCAGCCCGTGTTTGTCTACATCCCGCCCTTCGGTGAGCTGCGTGGTGGTTCGTGGGTCGTCGTCGACCCGACCATCAACCCCGAGCAGATGGAGATGTACGCCGACGAGGATGCCCGTGGTGGTGTCCTCGAGCCCGAGGGTATCGTCAACATCAAGTACCGTCGTGACAAGCAGCTCGACACCATGGCTCGTCTGGACCCCACCTACGGTGAGCTTCGCCGCTCGCTCGAGGACACCTCGCTCTCCAAGGAGCAGCTGTCCGAAATCAAGGCGAAGATGGCCGAGCGTGAGGAGCAGCTGCTCCCTGTGTACATGCAGATTGCTCTCCAATTCGCCGATCTGCACGACCGTGCCGGCCGCATGCAAGCTAAGAACACCATCCGTGGTGCTATGCGCTGGCAGAATGCCCGTCGCTTCTTCTACTGGCGTCTTCGCCGTCGTTTGAGCGAGGAGCTGATCGTCAAGCGCATGGTTGCTGCCTCTCCCAACCTTTCTGCTCGGGATGGCGCCATTCCTTCGTCTACTGCCTCCGCTGCCGAGACTCCTCTACCCTCCGCCGAGACTCCTCGCGCCGTGCACCTTCGCAACCTGCACGCCTGGACCGGCCTTTTGGACCAGGAATTGGAGCACGATGATCGCAAGGTTGCCATGTGGTACGAGGAGAACAAGAAGGCTGTGCAAGCCAAGGTTGAAGCGCTCCGGACCGAGGGCATTGCCTCCGAGGTCGCCTCTCTGTTGATCAGCAACAAGGATGGTGGTTTGCGCGGTGTGCAGCAGGTGCTGTCCATGCTACCCGTTGAGGAGCGGGAAAGCGTGCTCAAGTACCTGTCCTCCGCCTAATCGCGTCTTCAGAGTCGCATTTATGAAAGAAGTAGTACGGACGATATTTGCATGAAAATGGTTCAAATTTGGTGGCTGGTTATAGAATAATTATGATTTGACGTGTCCCCTTTGTGTGTCTGGATAAGGTCTTTCTACTATCTTGTTTGTGTTCTCAATTCTTTTTTTGTCCCTGGTCTTTGCGAAAGGATTCATATGCATTGCCTTTTCTGTTTCAATATTGAGATCTCAATTTTCCAACAATTTCAATTTTCCCTTTGGAATCGGGTATTGGTCCTTTTCAAATTCAATCAAACCTCCATAATTTATGTACCTAGTATTCCGACAAAGCCCCGTCTGAACCATGGCAATGTGTCGTTCTTGAAGGATCCACTATCCCTGGGCCCGGCGGATCGCATTTCGCTTGGAATGGATCCCACCATCACCGATCAACACCCACGTGGCTGGGTCTTCATCGAAAGCCACGCAAGCTCTGTGGTGAAAGCTATGTCAACTTGGGCGACCTAGTCGACAAAATTACGTTCTGATCCAATCCACGCACTGCAAGCTTATCGGACTAATTGAGGGAGGGGGACAATCCCGGCTTTACTCATGTGGCGACGACTGGCGAAAACGAGATAAGACGGGGAAACTCTTATCTGCGCTGATCGTAATCTACAACTGCCGAGATACCATCTTATCCAGATCCCTTATCTAAGGTTCGTTATGGTCAAGTAGGTATTGGATGCACATGAATCACGTAGCCGCTATCGTTCCTGCGAGTATGGGGTAGATTCCATCGATCGAGGGCGTTGCAAGACATATAGCATGGCGCCCTAGGCTACGCAGCGCAAGGACGGGATCACTAAAGTACTTCCTTTCCCTGTCCATCTATTCCCTGTCCATCTACTTGCAATTTTGCGGGGAACTTCCTTGGGGAGTTTGTCTTTCTCTATCTGTCGTGGAAGCTCCCCGGACCGTGTGAACCATGGCACTGGCTTCAGTCACTTCTTCATTACGTCGTCGCGGAGAACAGTTCAGGGAAGATGCAGAGAAGAAGAGAACAGCTTCAGGCTGGGTGTTACCAAAGCAGACGACTACCTTTACTGATCCCGGTAGTTGGTCCAATGTCGATTCCGACGTGACTCCCATAGAGCAACGAACTTGGTCAACATGGACTGTACTGGGATTCTGGTTCAGCGATGCTCTTAACGCTCAGGGCTGGGAGGGTGCTGCTTCTATTATCGCCGTCGGTCTGACATGGTTCGTTTGAAAAGCTTTCTACCCTGTCCAACATTGCCAAATTGGTTATAGTCTGTGGCTTACTTTCCCTTTTTTTTTCTTTCTCTCTATAGGAGAGAAGCACTATACTGTCTAATCATTGGCTATTCTATGGTGATCATACCGCTTGTACTCAACGGTGCCATCGGAGCCCATCTTCATGTCAATTTTGCCGTGGCCTCACGATCGTCGTTTGGATTCTACCTTTCACGAGCCGCCGTCGTCGTTCGAATGATCACAGCGCTGTTTTGGCATGGTACGAACGGATACGTGCGATCTAATCATTCAACCCAGGTGGCAACTGTGACTAACGCTCTTCCCACAGCCATCCAAACATACACCGGTTCAACCGCCATGACTCAAATTATTCGCGCTATTTGGCCCTCTTACCTGAACATTGCGAACCAACTCCCTGCCTCAGCAGGTATCACATCGCAGCAGATGTGCTCCCACGTGCTCTTCTGGAGCATCCAATTCCCGTTCCTGTTGATCCCGCCACATAAGCTCAGATGGTTTTTCGTGTTCAAGACAGTCGTCGTGCTCGTCACGTCCGTTGCCATGATCATTTACTTGTGTGTTCAGGCCGGCGGGGCTGGCGACATCTGGGCACAGGAAGCCACTGTTTCGGGGTCTGCCAAGAACTGGTTGATTCTGTCTTCCATGTCAAGCATTACTGGATCATGGTGCGTCTTTTCCGAACGATTTTTCCAACATTGGCCCGTGTTTGTTCAAATGCGCTTTCAAGCCGGCCGAATTCAATGAATACTGACACTCGGTTGGTGGAACAGGATGACAATGGGTACCAACATTCCAGATTTCACCCGCTACTTGAAAAAGTCCAGGGGTGTTTATTGGCAGGCGCTCTTCATGCCGTTCATCGCATCCTTGATTGGCATCTTCGGCATTGTTGCCGCCAGTGCAGGTAGAGTGCTCTATGGCATGTACATCTGGGACCCGGTCCAAATGGCTGCCCAGTGGGACGGACCAAGTGGTCGATGCGGCGCGTTTTTCGTTGGTCTTTCCTGGGTTGTGGCGCAGATCGGAACGAACATCTCTGCCAACGTGATTTCTTGCTCGAACGATATGGTGAGTTACTAAAAAGATGTACCCTCAGAGGCAGACGTCCTCACATCCCAGCGAGATATACCGACGGTTAATCAACATGCTTTCGTGTTCAGACAACACTCTTTCCCAAGTACATCAATCTTCGCCGTGGAGCCATCATCACCACCATAATTGGAGGCTGGGTCATGGTCCCCTGGAAAATCATCTCGTCAGCTGCCTCGCTCTTGACCTTCATGGGGTCCCTGGCCATCTTCCTGGCCCCGATTTCCGCAATTATCGGCGCAGACTATTGGGTCGTCAAGAAACGACACATCGACATCCCATCTCTCTATCGACGCCGTGGTATCTACCGGTACCAGGGCGGCGTCAACTGGCGCGCCGCAGTTGCATTTTTAATATCCGTGACGCCCAATATTCCCGGCATGATTCACGCAGTGACGCCGAGTCTGTCGGTGGGCACGATCCAGCATGTCTACGATATCAGCTTCCTGTGGGGATTCACAAGTGGGTTTGTGATCTACTGTGCGCTGAATTACTTCTGGCCGGCGACGGAGACGCTGCTTGATTGTACGATTTCGGAGGAGACGGTCATAGTTGATGGGGTGGCGGTTTATAATGATGGGTTGAAGAGGCCGCTGGGTGGAGATGAGAAGATGGAAGCTAATTTTAGTTCAGCTGCGATTAGTCGTGTTTGAATCCTGAAAGAGGAGTATTGGTTTGGTGTATCGAGTTGTGTCAAGCTCATTTGAACGAACGATACATGAATACTAGTCTGGCTTAGAGCTCCAAAGAATTGACTGCCAACCTGAATCGTGTAGCAATGTATACTTGCCTTTTTTCTTTGATGGATTTGGCTATTATCGAGAATATTTTTGTCAGTGTCTTTTTGAGAATTTGGTTGCGAGGGTCCTTGCGAAGGCTTTGCAAGAGCTCTTAAAGCAGCCGGTGAAAATGTGAAATACCACCCACGAATGTGAGACCATCTTACAGTAATGTTCGCGCTAAATTCGTGCAAGGTCTGTATAGCGTGACAGCTTCCCAAGCAGCTGAAATGATCGGCGTTTTAGACGATCGCAGACCGCTGTATCTGCAATCCCTCTTATAGAACAGCTTCGTCCTTGGTTTTGAGAGCATTCCGGGTACTATCCGCCCGGGCCTGAACTCGGGTGTCTCCCTCGCCATCAGATGTGATCTGGTGTCATAGTCAGACATATCAGTGTCTTGGATTAACTCTGTTGCCATCGCCCAGCTTTGATGAAGAGTGCCCCGAGAGGCGGCCAACATCGCCTCCGCGCATATGACCGGGGCGACGATTGTCAGAATTGCTAGGATTCGACCCCCGGTCCATCGAATGAAAAATAATCATCCTCAGTGGTGTCAGTGCTCCCTTGAGCATGTGCTCCCGTTTACATACTCCGTATACCGGCGTCGGTGAAACAGTCATCATTAAGGAGCTAGCACGAAAGCTAATCTGCTGCTCAATGGGACTGGGAGCATCACTCACTTTGCCCAAGATCTCAACAACTCGGCCATTACCTGTAAGACCACATCGAGTCCTGGCATGATTGCTGGGAATTAACTCCAGTTCATTGATTGGAGTCTCGTGTCCATCGAGGAGCTAGCATCAGGGCTACTATAACGCTCGATGGAGGCGTCAATGTGCTCTGACATATCGTCATCCCGTGAATGCTACAGATGATTTGTGATCAACCTGAATCCGTGGGGAGAGAAGATTAGGGGTTCCTCCCTTCTTCGGACATACTTGCATTGTGTAGACAGGTTGGCAATGGGTGTTTCAAGTTTGGGTAGTTATGGGCTGTACCGATCGGTTCCGATGGCGCCATGATGAATCCTGGTATCTTTAGTTGCATGGAATAGAATCAGAGTGAACACATTGAAAAATAGGGTTCCCGCCTAGAGCTTCAAGAAATTGCCGCCGAGATGAATAGCCGAGTCCCCGCAAAGAGACTGCCAACAAGACTGCCATAAGGCCACCAACAACGCCGCCACTCCCATAGGGACTCCTGCAACTGAACACCTCCAAAAATCTTCCAAAAGTGTCAATCCCTATCGAGTGCACGATAAAGAGACCTCGCCTCGGTTCGTATGTAAACCATTCGACGAAAAGAAAGATGAGTACGTGGTCGAAGGAATGAATGTTGCAAAACACCCGCACACTCAGTAAAATACAAGCGTGTCTTTACAAATACTGGGGCGAGACTTGCGGATTTCCCAATTTGGAACCTGGCGTCTCTCAATCAAAGTCAGGTATGACTACATCAACATCCTGTAAGTTCAGTCAAATGAGTCGGAGTAATCACATTATCACCGCCGGGCCAAGATCGACATACTACTTCTTATCGTCACGCGTCGCCACCTTATCTTGACCAACTGGCGGCTAAATCGCAATTGCGGGGAAATCATCTCTTATCTGCCATCGGCGCGGCGAACGGCGCGCTTGGTACAGGGCCGGAGGCCGGCCGACGTTCGGAGCATGAGATATCCCTCTTCTCTCTGATGTGATGGGCTGTCTGCCTTGTCTGATGGACTATATAAATCCCGAGTATCTTGTTTATAGGAACGAATCTGTCCATTCGAATAAAGAGAGCCCTTTGGTTTTCAGTGCGTACAGGACGACTGTGTGCTCAAGATGGCACCATCAATCAAGCTCTCACTGGCGGACGCTCGCCCGTACTCTTTCAAGTTTTCCCCCGCAACGACAGCATTCATCATCATTGATATGCAAAGGGATTTTCTGGACCCGAACGGGTTTGGTTCGATTCAGTGTGGTAATCCTGAGATATTTTCTTCTGTGCGCAAGATTGTGAACAATGTCCAGAAAGCACTGGAAGTCGCTCGCTCGATGGGAATGCACGTCATCCATACACGAGAAGGCCATCGTCCAGACCTCTCAGATCTCCCTGCAGCAAAGAAGCTGAGACAAATCAGTGCTCCCAATGGCCATCATACCATGGGAATCGGCGATCAAGGACCTATGGGTAGGCTTTTGGTGAGGGCTGAATGGGGTCATGATATTATTGACGAGCTTAAGCCACATCCTGGGGAGCCGATCATCGACAAGCCGGGAAAAGGGAGTTTCTGGGGCACAAATCTGCACAGAACACTTTTGGCAAGAGGGATTACGCATTTGCTTTTTGCGGGTGTGACGACCGAGTAAGTCCCCTATTGTTTGACGGTGTGCTGCATTGGGGCAAGCTAACGGGCAGACCAGGTGTTGTGTGACGACCACATTGCGAGAATGTAATGATCGAGGGTACGAGTGTTGCCTTCTGGCAGATTGTACTGGGGGCTTCGATCAGCAAATGGTGACCACTTCCCTCGATATCATCTGCGGCCAGGACGGTCTCTTCGGGTACATCGGCCATAGTTCAAGCCTGATCGCCGAGGCAGAGCGGTTTGGGGAAATGCAACCACAAAAGTCAGCATCAAGTCTGAAAGATGGTCTTCCGTCCATAAATGATCTGCTGGGTCAGTACAAGAGTGGACTCATTGACCCTGAAACAATTGTCCACTTTGTGTTTGATGAACAAGAAATCTGGGACAAACTCGACGATACAGTTTGGATCTCCAAACGATCTCGAGAAGACGTACTGGCAACAACCCGAGAGCTTTCTGCCAAGTATGCTGGAAAGCCTCTGCCACCCCTGTTTGGCATTCCATTTGCTGTCAAGGACAGCATCGATGTGGCAGGAGTGGTAACGACGGTGGCGTGCGAGAGCTACGCCTACACCGCCGAATCAACAGCGCCTTCAGTTCAACATCTACTCGACGCGGGTGCCATATACATCGGAAAAGTCAATCTGGATCAACTTGCCACCGGACTATCAGGCTGCCGATCGCCATACGGTATTCCTGTGTGTGCCTGGAGCATAGATCACATCTCCGGTGGCTCCTCGTCGGGATCGGCCGTTGCGGTGGCTGCTGGGCTTGTATCCTTTGCCGTTGCAACCGATACAGCAGGCAGTACTCGAGTTCCAGCGGCTTTGAATGGTATTGTGGGATTCAAACCCACCAAAGGCACCATCTCTGCCAAGGGCTTGGTGCCTGCATGCAAGAGCCTCGACACAATCACTATTATGGCGCCGACAATACAGGATGCGCGCGACGTTTGGTATACCATGGATCAGCATGATCCCTCGGATCCGTATGCAAAGGTGCCAAGCAGTCTATCGACATGGAAAGTGGATTTCCGGGGACCGAAGGAAGGAGGGTTCACCTTTGGTATTCCTCCACTGTCTCTCCTGCAGACTTGTTCTGACGAGTATCAGAAGCTTTTCGCCGCAGCTGTTGAGAGGTTGCAGTCTTGTGGTGGGAAGCTGATCGATGTCGATTATTCACCCTTTGCCAAAGCCGGTGATCTGCTGTACGATGGAAGTCTCGTTCACGAGCGCCTGGCATCCATGGGCCACGAGTTTTTTGTAAAGAACTTGGAAACCCTCCACCCCACGACCAAATCCATCTTTGAATCTGCCCTGTCGTCCAATGTCCAAGCGTGGCAAGTGTTTCAAGATCAGGCCGCACAGATTCAGTACACCATGCAAGCACGAAAGATCTTTGACACGTTAGAAGGTGGGATCGATGTCCTGGTCGTACCAAGTGTACCATGCCACCCGACCATCCAAGAGATGCTGGACGATCCGCTCGCTCTGAATTCCAAGCTGGGTACATTCACGCACGCAGGAAATGTTGTCGATCTGTGTGGCGTCAGTGTCCGAGCTGGATGGGTGGACAAAGGCGAGGGATTGAAGCTGCCTTTTGGGATCACGTTCCTCGGAGGAAGTGGGTATGACGGGAAGATCCTTGACCTTGCAGCGGTCTTTGAGGATTCTGTTAGAGAAGCCGGCTGTTGAGAGTTGGAGAAATTCGTCCGCTTACCTATTCTGCCCTGAATTTCAATTTTAATTGATGGCGAGCCGCGAGTGCTTCATATATGTAGGTTCGTCTTCATTTATGCATGTGCAAGGACAAACCTGGAACTTGGAAGGTCTGAGGATCATCGTCCGCCCCCGGCAAGCACTCTTTCGCCTTGACAGATAACCCAAGTCGACTCTAGATATATATATATAGGTATATGTCTATCTACGTACCTACCTACACTCCGGAGTAATTGTTCTGGTTCATCGTTCACAGTGGCCTGCTATCCACCTCTTTGATGTTGCACCAAGTAGGTTGGTATTGGACTATGTGCCAAGATGACCACCAAGAGCCGTTGAGCATCCATCCATACATGTAGACACTCACCTATAGTCAACAGATAGAAGTACATAAATCTGGAAGGCATATCCTTCGCCGGCCTGCAAGATCCAGAAACTGGTACTGAATCCCATTCGGTGCTCGACAACAACCGGCGATATTACTGTCTGCCGAGAAGGTGACACCACAGTAAGTATGACAATTTCCCAGTATGTCCACAAGCCACGTTCATATGACGGTATATCGACCGAGCTGGCCAGGGCCCCGTGGCTTTTCAGTGAGACGAGCTGCTGCTGACCGGTGACTCCGAGACTCACCACTCTCTGAACTATGAATATTGACGGCTCACCTGACTCGAGTCGATTGTTGTCACACACCAGCCCTATGTAGCAGTCGATTTCACCGCCTGCCAGATTCAGCCCACCGCCCTGACTGGACCCACTTTACTGATATTGTTGGCCAAATGGCGCATTGAGTGAGAGCGCATGAACAAACTGAATTGCTCTCGGCTGCCGGATGATTGTGAGGTTCCTGAAATTCTGCCTCCTTTCCGTCCTTTTCTCTCTTCCTTTTCCCCTGGTGTATTTTGCGCGCGCACCTGCCGGAGGAGATCAGCTGTTACAAAAGTGACCCGACTCGCAGGCCCGAGTGCTTTTTTTCCCTTTCCCTTTCTTGTCTATACTTGACCCGGCTCTTCAAGCTCTGTCTTCTTTCATCACGCCAGTGAGAAATCACACAACAAAGTTCACAATGTCAAAGGCAACTTTGGCTGTGATCGCCGCCGCCAGTGCAGCCACCGGCGCCGGAGTGACGGCTCTGCTGTACTCGTCCAAGTCTTCTCCCTCCTCCTCCTCCTCCTCCTCCTCCTCCTCCCAGACGCAGACTTCGAGCCCACAACAACAAGGACCTCCTCCTCCCTCGATCGCAGGCAACGTCAAGGTGCCCACCGCCATTCCCACACCTGCACTGGCGACCAAGGCCGTCGCGGTTGACGGGCCCGTCAACCCGGCCGGCATCCTTCAGTACGGCTTCCCCGGCCCCATCGCCGATGAATTGTCCACACGAGCCCTGCACGGCGGCTACGATCGTCGCACACGAAACCCGGCTTGGGTGGCCGAACACATCACGCCCCAGTCCTTGGCCATGCACAATGCCGACCGCAAACACAGCACCTTCGCCGAGGATACCTCCATCCCGGCCCTCTTCCGCGCCAAACTGGCCGATTACTTCCGCTCGGGCTACGATCGCGGTCACCAGGTGCCCGCTGCCGATGCCAAGTGGTCACAGGGCGCCATGGACGACACCTTCTACCTGAGCAACATGTGTCCGCAGGTCGGCGAGGGTTTCAACCGTGACTACTGGGCGCATTTTGAAGACTTTTGTCGCAAACTGGCCACTCGCTATCCCTCGGTGCGAGTCGTCACGGGTCCCATGTATTTGCCCCATCGTGACCCGGATGGCAAATGGCGCGTCAACTACGAGGTGATTGGAACACCGCCGAATGTTGCCGTGCCCACCCACTTTTACAAGGTCATCTATGCCGAGGACGGTACCGACTCGCCGACCAGCAAGGTTGCCCTGGGTGCCTTTGTTCTGCCTAATGCGCGCATTCCTAATGAGAAGAGTCTGTCGGACTTTGAGGTGCCCTTGGAGGCAGTGGAGCGTTCAACGGGGTTGGAATTTGCTGCCAAGTTAGATCCGAGCCGCCGCCGTCGATTGTGCCAGGAGATCAAGTGCGATATTGTCGTGCGCGAGTTCAACAATGCCCGCAAGCGCAACTAGAAGAGAGAAGCTTCTATCTGAGAGCAATGAGATGGCTAGGCGCTTGTTGAGCACATTGAAAGGAGAAGAACCTTGACAAGGTCTCCTTCACAGCCAGAAGCCCTAATCCAGTCAATACGACCTCGGGACATGTATACACTGCATACTTTCATTTGGGCGTTTTTCTACTAGGTTCGACACATGAGCATCAAATCAGCATTGGATACCGTACCGGCTTATGCATGGGGTACGACTGCGCACTCATCAATGACTTGCACGCGAGAGAACATGGACATGGTGCATATTTCACCACCATGTCGAGTTCGTCATTCCAGTAGAAAACTTCCTGAGCTTAATCCGGGTCCATGCCTAATTTTTCATGGTCCGAATGCTCTCTCTCAGCACTGAAACGCCACGCCCGTCTTCGTAGCCACATTACCCCCGCCTCCCGCGAATCCCGTTCCCTCGGAGCTAATTTCGACCAGACCGGGCTGGATCACCTCTTTATCCTTCTTCTTGGATTTCTTTTTGACTTCTGGTGACGTCGTCATTGCACCCTCGTCATGGTTCGTTTCTCGGGTTGCATTTGGGGTAATGTCTGTTTCGCAAACGTAGCACAGGACCTGTCCATGAAGAGCAGCAGATTTGGCCTGTTCTTCTTTCGAAGCGTGAGGGTCGGGAACATCACGAGGCGTCATGAACTTGGTGACACAGGGCGAACAGATGACATGACCACAAGGTTTCGTGACTGATCTCGACAATCACGAGAGTTAGTCGACCACCAAACGGGCCTCCCAGGGCCAAATGGAGGGGGAAGGGCAGTCAAGATCTTCGAAAGGAACGGGGTGAGAACATACGCATCGCTTTCACGGCATTGCTGAGAGTCTTCGTGCAACTCGGACACACTCGCGACACGGTCCCATCTGACCCTTTTTCTTCCGTGAAATGGACCTCCACCAGTGACTTGAGCGAGTAACCGTGTTTGTGGTTCTCGTTCGATCCAGGACAAATGGGCGTCAATTTGACAGCCTTGCTCGCGGTAATTGCATCATGATCCGTAGAGGGGGTCAGGGAGGGGACCCAAAAGGATGGCAAAGCTGATTTACTCGAATCCTGAGACAAAAGGAGAGTTCCCACCACGGTTAGCCAAAAGCCCACATTTGACTTCATCAAATGACACCCCAGAGATGTTTCAACTTCCATCCTTGCAAGATGAACATACCTTCTCCTTCTTTAACTCCGCCTTCAACCTCCCCTGCTCCTGCCTGGCTACCCTCGCCATCTCCTTATCGTCCAGCTCAAACACCTTTCTCCTCTTCCCATCAACCTCGACCTCTCTCGCCTTGAACGCCGCAATCGCCTGCTCCTCCTCAACTTTCCTCTTTTTCCCCGCTCTGCCCGCACCCGACGCCCCCTCTAACCCCATCGAGACGAGCTCAAAGGCCCTCAAATCCTTCTGTTTCGCCTCTTCCAACATCCGCTCCTCATCCTCCGCGAGCCGTTTCCGCGCCTCCTCGCGCTCCTTTTCCAACCGCTTGATTTCCTGCCGCTGCGCAAGAAGATCATTGATGGCGCATTCACGGCAGAAGAGATCACCATTAGTAGCACAAGCGACCACTGGCGCTCGCGCAGGCTGCAGACATAATCGGCAGGAGGCGAAGGGGAGGAACGAGTCGCGGCCGATGACGCTGCGCTTCGTGCCCCATGTGGAGCGGACGAGGTTGCGCTCGTAGGAGGTGAAGTGGGGAAGCGAGGTGTTTCGTTTAGAATGAGCCATTTGGGGATCGCGCCAACCAGATGTAAAGGGTGGAAATCAGAACGAAAAGAAGTGATGAGGTGGGCGAAATGATCGAACGCTTTGCATTCGAGAGTGGCGGTCGGAAGTCAAAGACCAGATTGGCCTCGGTGACTGGAATTGCTGGAGGGTTTGCGATGTTCAATGTGGATTATAATCGTTCGAACGCCCAATTGATCGGACAAAGGACGTTGAGACGTGGTTTAGTGGGAGAGGTACTTAAGCAGTGGAACTTGATGTAATGAAGGAAGGACCTACGTATTTTTGGCGGTGGAGTGGCAGTAATCGGAGCTACGCCGCGGAAATTCTGGCGGAGACCAGCGGCATAAACGTGGTTGTGTGGAGAGCTTGGTCCATCACACCGCCCCACTCGAGTTAACCGTAAAATCAATAAGTACGCAGGGCGTCGGAACTTGGGGAGGCTGAACAGACAATTGGAGCAGGGAAATGAATGACTATAAAGATATGAGTAGAGTACAGAGCCAGAGTACGATTGCCATTTTATTTCATTTGCAGCCATGCTTATAAGGGAATGCCTATCGATCGTGTTGTTGACAACTTGACACTATCTAGTATCTACACGTGGCACTACGCTTGGCCAAGTGGCCCATGTGAGTCAATTGCATTTCCACGAGAAGATGGCAATCATGCAACATTGCCATTTTAATCTTTGTTTCGTACAGAGTGGGCGATGCTCGTAGACTGTCGAACCCAACGACCTGAGTGATAGAATCGAGCAGGAGCGGGAAGAGAGCCGAGCAACAAGCAAATCCCTTCCGTGGGCCCTTGAACATCAAGCCAAATCTAAATCCTCACAACACCAGCATAGAAGTGCAAAGCCATGACCTTAGTCCACCCAGAAGCAGTCAGATGCAGAAAATCAGACGTGTTTTTTGTCGCCAACGGTGATGCTATGATGATGCAGGCTGCGGTATCAAATGCAATAACGACCATGACAGAAAGAATTGAAAGATGGAACCCGCTCGATACTCCAGGAAGAGAACGGAAAATTGACGATCAGGAGGCTCATGTCAATGAAAACAAAAATTTCAAAAGTCGAATTGGGGTATAATTGGTTGAATGTTCATCAGGTTCACAAAAGCCGATGTAGAGGAGTGAGAAAAAGAGACAAAAAAAGAAAGGGAAAAATAATCAAAATAGCGTAGTCGTCGTCCACTTGCGCAAAACAACCCAGGCCATTGAACTGGCCAAATGAGCGATGCCCTTATCTGGCCAAGTGTTCAACCTCATGCGCCCACCTCCTGCGGGCGAAGATTTTCGGAAGACGGAGTATTGACCCCGCGCTCTCCCAGAGAGCTCGATGACGGAGAACCAACTTCTCCCGTCGAATTGAGGTTACCCCCATAGACGAAGAGACCGGAGCTGGCACCAGAGGGAGCGGTTGTGGTTCTCTTGTCGTCCACCGACATGCCGTGATCAGGTGTGACGTCGGTTACTCGCTCTTGCAGAGTTGACTGCGATTTGGATCGCGTGAGAGTGCCGGACGGCAAAACTTCTTGAGCATCCTTAAAATGATCGATCGTATCGTTGTCGTCGTCATCGTCGTTGCGTATGCTCAGACCCGTCATTGTGCTAGCACTCATGACGGATTGCCGACGATCAGCAGCGAGCCCCTCCGACATTATGGACTCGCCGCTGCCAACAATGATCGGATCTGAACCGCGATGCTCCTCATGAGGAGTGGGTTTGCGAAGCTTGAGACGCTCCTCAGGCGACATGTTCTGCCACTCGGAGCCAAAGGTAACAACCGAGGCCTTTTTACCATGGACGGTGAAACTGGGTGTCTTTCGGGCAAGAATGTTGCTCTCACTGCCATCATCCTCAAGGGGCCCAACGCTCGAGACAGAGTCGCTATTTTTCTTGTGGCGCGATTGGTGACGATGAACACTGTGGGACTCGCGCAGTGTTCGGTGAAGGCTGCGTCGGACCCGACTAGACCGGTGATCACTATGAGACACCTCGGACGACTCATCCTGTCGATCCTCACTTTCCTTTTCCGGTACCGGACCCGATGTTTTTCGAGTTTTCGACGGCGAATCATGATCCAGCAGGCCACTGTCCATGAGTAGACGCTCTTCTCCGTCGTCAAAGCTGACCGGGGATGTTATTTTTGATGCACGGGACCCCAGACTAGCAGCGTCGAATTTGCTTCCCCGGCTCACGGTGGAGACTTCACGCTCAAGACGAGGTGCGCTCTCCGACCTGCTAGCAGAGGCACGGGCGACTGAAAGCGACCGACCAATGCGGCCAAGATCAGAGGAAGTGACCGACGTCGGTATGCTCGGACGGCGCAGGTCTTCTGTTGTAGGCTGACTCAAGAAGCCCACATCGATGCGCGGCTTCTCCGCTGGGACAGTCGCAGTGGATTCTGGAGAGATGTCATGCGATGATTCACCACGGTCGACGTCAGAGGTAAGTTGCAAACTAGGCTCAGATTGGATGGATGGTCCAGATACGGAGGGCAAACGAGGGGGACTCGTATGCGTAGACGTGGTCTGCCCAGCTATAGAACCATTCCGGGTTGCCGCATCGGTCTCCTCTTCTCCAAGATCTCGGAGAAGAATTTCGCGGTAGCATTTATTGCGCGAGAGGTCTTGTCGGACCCACCGAAGCTTGGCCGCCATACGCGCCGCCGCCATGATCACGCTTTCTCGGGCCCGGGGGGTCACTGGAGTGAGGATTTGCAAATGGCGGGCATTACGCAAAAGCTCATCTAAATGCCGTTGGTTAGCAAAGAGCTTTTCATTGGTATCATGAATCTTTTGGCTCATTAGCTGCCGACGGCCTGCCACGAATTCAGCAACGACGTCGCTATCGATGCTGGGAGAAGTTGGTTCTTGATCACGGGACTGATGTGAAGTTGACGAGGAGATGGAGCCAATACGCTGGCTGCGGCGGTAACGCTGGCCCTCGTAATTGGTCGCAATCATCCCCTTCGTCCGAACACCAGTTGTTCGGAAAGCGGCTGCATAATTAAGCTTGTGAATCCAGTCATTCATATCGGACTCTGAATCGGCTAGGAACACCTCTTCGACCGAATTGTGCCGGACGAATGAGAATGCATGCTTGTGCTTTTTGTAGTTGCTGTCCAGCAGGGCCACTGCGTCGTTTGTGGACATGATGCCATCGGGTTTGAACTCCGCCAAAGGTGGCCTAAAGATAAGCGTCCCTCGTCGTCCCTTCTTTTCATAAGCCTCGTGTTGCGTCATCAGATTCCGTACCCAAGTCACGTTGCGGAAGAAGTACAGTTGTGAGAATGTGAGGACCGCGCCCCATTCGGCCCACGGGGATCGTGCCCGTTTCTTTTTGGGGTCCTTGCGCCAGAGTAAGCCGACCTTGGCCACCTTGATGTCTACCAGACCTGGATGTGACACTGCAGGATTATCCAAACTAGCTTGCATGAACGCATCCGGTCGTGAACGCTGGGAGATAATTTGGAGGATGCCTGACTTGGCGAAAGCTAGATGAAGGTCATCCATGTTTGGCCGACCCTCGGAGCCGATATGGCTGTAGGTATCCTCAAGGTCCATAACTTCTTTTAAGCTCGGTCTGAGGGTGGAAAGCTTGTTGTCCAAGATCAGAGTATAAGGATCCACAGGCTCTCTTGTCACCAGCGGCAGATGCTCCGAGCTGGTGCTTCGAAATAGCGTTCGCCGCGGCTTTGCGAGATGACGATCGCGGAGGTTGGCGTCCTCGACATGAATGAAAGGAGTATAGGCAATGTTCTCGTAAAAACACTCCAAGATGTCCTCGGAGATACCTTCTCCGCGGCAATTCTTCACGTAGTCGAGCTTCTGCATTTTTCGCTTGTTGTTCTTATTGAACACGTCTGTGTGCAGGATGAGAATTGAGAATGCGATAAAGTAAGCCTGATCTGTCGAGGCAAAAATGCCAGGGTTGCATTCGTGATAACGATCGGCGAAGGCTTGCAGGAAGCGATCGATTTGCTGGGTTTCCTTAGGTAGCTCCACTTCCATCAGAAGTTTGCGAATGGCCATATCGATAGGATCCCCGAAGTAGGAGAAGGACCGCATATACTTGCGTAGCGCCACTTTGTAGAACTCGTCGTCTGACTGTGCCAGAATGCCTCCAATCATACCCCGGGGCAAGGTCTCCTCCAGTTTAGTCAAGTATGCCGCCGGGGTCTCGCCCTCTTCGCGAGCCGGAACTGGGGGTAATTCAGGTTTTAACGGAGTGGCCGTTCCCCCAATCCCGGGAGACCCATGTCGGGGAATGGGTGGTTCCGAATTCTGTCGCAATCGTTGAGAGAAATTGAAGATATCGCCGAAGCTCTTGCGCCCACTTGTTGAGGTCGAAGTGCGGCCGGAGGAGGCCAACCAGGGTGCGGCGGAAAGATCATCCACCACATGCTCCGCGAGGGAACCCATCGTGGATGATCTTCCGCGACCTGTTAGCGAAGGGTTTGAACGAATTGAGCGAGCAGAGTTGGTGGAATTGTTGCGTAAGAGTGGAGGTGCACCCGCCACTGCCAGGCCGACGGAGGACCGTGTTGGAGACGGAAGTGGGGAAATCTGGTCTTGGTCGGAACCATGATTATTTGCGTCGTCGGCCGGCAACGCTCGATTTGTGGGTGAGGGGACCTTAGGGGGCAATGGAAAGAGAGGGCTGCGGTGTCGCTTCAGTCGAGGCATGCGGAATCTTTTCCCCGTCGCCCCTGCAGATGATTGTACGTCTCGCGGTGAGTTTGTGCAGAACGTCTGGTCTCCATGACTTTGATCGGACCGAGACGATTCTGAGAAGCGTGGATCAGGCACCGAAACCGATGATCGCTGAGATTCATTGAAGGGAAGATCTCGGCCGGCACTTCGAATGGAGGTTGTTGACAGTCTGCCTGGTTCTTCTGCGCCCGGGGAATGGATGGTTGAAAGGGTCGAGTCAGCGATCTGGGAGTCGATGGATGGATGTTGTTGCCGTGCCGGTTTCCGCTGGCTTTCCCTCGAGCTTCGGGGTAATTCCTCCATTGAGTGTTTTCGGGACAAGGGCAGCAGACGCAGTTTGTGTCTGGGTTTCGCGGGTGGTTCCAGATCGTGACTCGTGGGCGCAGTGGTGATGATCGTGGGAGCTTGGAGATGGGTCAGCCGTTTGTTCAATTTCCACTCTTCCCGTGATCTGTGTCTGGAGTGCATCAGAGCGTCACGAGAAAGACTGCGACTGGAGAAGCTCTCCGTGTCGGAAAGGGGGAAGAGGAGAAGGAGGCTAAGGGGAAGGGGCACCAAGGATGGGGGAGAGGAAGAGCCGGGCAAGAGAAAATTGGATCGTTGTACTCACGGGGCAGCGACGGCACTGGAGGCGTTCCCTCGGCCTTTGCGTATGACTTGGACAGCTGGGGGTCGGAGGCGTGACGCAATCTCATGAAACTGAATCGATTTCTCCGCAAGCTAGGGGTATCCCCGTTGGAGGGACTCCCCATAAAATCGACCGGCGCAGGCTCAACATCTCGATGCGCGCCTCCTTCCATTGGAACCTGCAGTCTATGGTCGGCGTCTTGTCCCGCGGCCGCGACATCGTCGAGCCCCGTCGGAATATTGGTAGACGTCCGAGAGGTTGATTCAGAGTAACGGGGGCTGTCGGCGGGGGCTGGGGGTCGGGGCAGATGTTCGCTGCGCCGCACCTGCGGCGGAGCTTCAATGGTGCTTCGACGCGAGGCACTCCCATCCGCCACGAGTCGCAGGCCTTTCCAATGCATGGCTGCGAGAGACCGAGGTGTTTCCACCCATGCGTGGCTGTCAGGAAGTGTCCCGGGGGCGGGGGAGGAGGTGAGATTCTAGGCAGAAGTCGTTTGGACAGTCGGGCAGGAGCGGTAGTGGTCACTAGCGGGAAAGGCAGCGATGGTTGTGGTTATGGTGGTGGCGGTGGTGGTGCTTGTATTCGTAGTGGGGTGGGGAGTTCTTAAAGGAGGGATCGCCCAGAGGGAGTCGGCGAAATGCTCGACGGGCACGAGGGTGAAGGGTGAGGAGAAGAATTGAGGGGAGAGGGTGGTTGCTTCTCGACAGAAACACGATCCAGGTCAGGTCAATGCCAGCCCTGCATATTGGAGTGTTCCAGAACACGGCTTATGGGCTCAGACGTGGAGTGGAGTGCACGATCGTCCACTTGTGGACAGGGAACCGATCCAAAAACGAAAAACCCCAAAGGGGGCAACGAGCCACTGGGTCACGAAGCCTCGATTAAATGCAATGGATTTGAGTTTCTCGATGGAGGAAGAGAGACAAAATTGCCTGAGAACGTGAGGGGCGGTGCTGGCCAGTAGACGTCAAATCGATGGGGCTGGGCGTGGTGAGAAGAATGTAAGTTGGATATTTCCCCACGGAGGTGGTGGACACTGGACAGATTGATTGCACTGCTGGAGACTGAAGGACGGCTAAGTCACGGGCATTCGCAATTCACATACACGACACGTGAAAGCAGTTTCCGCGTGGGAACTTTCCGCTTCCACTTCGCGAACCACTGCAAAGTCACACTCGGACTTTCAGTAGTAGTGGGTTGGCATTTTTGCCTGAGATGGCAAGTGCCTCGTGGCTGATGGTCACCACTAGCGACTGTCACCAAGCACAATCGTAGCGGAGACTCTGCCGCGAGAGATACAAGTGAGAACAGGACTTCGAGCTAAAGAAAGGAGGGGTTGGTGCAAGGCCGACGAAGTTTTGAAGGTCTACTTGGCATTCTTGGACTGAACCTCCAACTTATAGGAAATAACCGCCCTGGTATTTCCATATCGATGACCATGACCTACTTACCTATTATCCTACTAGTAGTAGTTACTTAGTTAACTACTACCTAGTACCTAGTAGTTACCTACATAGGTTGTTCAAGTCATTCAGTGGTGGGTGTAGTTTTACTAACACCCACGCAGCAAATAAACGGGATCGACACGACTGACAAGCAAGTTCTCGTCAAGTCAGCTTGTCTAGGGCAGTGCGTACCTAACTTGTACACCATAGCCCATACACCACAATTGAAATGAGAATGACTGTCCAGTGTCCACAGTGTCCAGTATCTAGTAGACACTGTCTACTGGTCTAGACCTACGCGGCAATCAATTCAAAGCCGCATGGATCCGACCGGCGCCATCTAGACTAATAGACCCTGCATGACATGTCACTGACTGAACGAGGACGAAAAGGCCTCGTCATGCTTCAACGAGTGATTACCAGATTAGAGAAAATGGAGTCGATGGACTCATCAGTCAAATGCATTGGTCGGAACAGACATACTGAAGGTTCCACCTAGCCTACCTACATGCAAGACCTGGCAAAGGCCACATCATAAGATGACAAAGCATTGCGAGGACGGAACGACTGGCGCCTGTACTGCCCCTGCAGGTGGAGATGGACTGGAAGGGAGCAGAGAGAAGGATATCGTTACTGATGCAGAGGACGATACTTGAGAATTGTGGTGGAGGACCACGTGACGTTTCACGGTAGGCCGTCAAGTCTCTGTCTGGAGGGAGACATTACCACGGTCTTATATTTGTTTGTTGTCCCAGCACCGATCGATCATCTCGTCAACATGCAAATGGCCATTCAATTCGGGAAACTCCATCATTTACAACAGTCCCACGACCTCGAGACCGTGCTCACGGGGATGCGACATCAGCTGACGATCTCAATACACCTCACAGCCGTAATTGATCTGGTAGAATAGGAACCCGAGGGCAAAAAGCTCGGTACGGGCATCAACGAGCCCTAGCGTGCCGCATTCTTCTTGATCCGCCTGGTCTTGATTGAGCAAGCGGCAGGAAGGAAAACTACAGGTAAATGCATCTGCACCGATTCTGTCTGTCCTGTCAAGTTCAGATTTTAGCTTCAGCTAGCCGCAATCCAGCAGCAGGTTCTAGGGTTGAAGATTGCCATGAGCGAGATCAAGTGATTCCAGGAACCACTGCCCGCTTTCCCAGAGTGAACGGCTGGACATCATCGGAGTAACAAAGTAGTGTCGCAAAGATTGGGCGAGATAAGAATTAGGTAGATACAGGATGAGTTGTACGCGAATACTCGAGTCAGGTTTCCAACCCATCTCGCCTTGATTCTTCTTATAAGCATAATGGCCATTTGTACCATCCCTTAACTGGAAAGTTACTCCAGAGTGGTGGTGGTCATGGCCATTGTTAGATAGGAAGGCTTGTGATAAGATAAGATAAGGGATCATATCATACAGCCTAGCGTTCAC
This sequence comes from Penicillium diatomitis, assembly GCF_028827545.1. Taxonomy (NCBI): domain Eukaryota; kingdom Fungi; phylum Ascomycota; class Eurotiomycetes; order Eurotiales; family Aspergillaceae; genus Penicillium; species Penicillium diatomitis. The sequence goes on along the minus strand of NW_026623177.1, from coordinate 3,550,513 downwards.
AATATTAATTAGTCTAGAAATAGCAGACCGAGTGGATGTAGTGTCACCAATTGATGGTAAGCTACGCCTACATACGGGAGTTGAAGAGGGACATACGACTCAAACAGCCGTCTACCAAGAGGTAAGGCAGACACACCGAAGAGAGGGATAAGGGAAGATCTGCGGCGTGGTTATTGGCTGGCATGCCCATCGATCGTAGATGTACCGTTTTTCGAAGAAAACTGATGTACACATACCTGCATATATTCACCCATTGATGGCTATCTCTGCCCATCGGACAACGGCATTTCCTCATATCGCATGCTTCCACAAAGTCAGCCTTCTATTCCACAACACATAAAGTACTGATACAATCTCTGCCAGCCAAAAAATGTAGCTATGGGTAAGAAATCTATTTACATTATCGATGCTGGGTATATGTGACGTTTGGTCATAAGAGGATTCGTCACAACAGGTAACTTAAGTTAGTTAGTGACTAACTATCGTAGGTCTCCGCAGATAACTAACGAGTAGCGTTCTAACTTCCAGGCTAGGCAGCGGCTTATCATTTCCGGGGCCGGTCCGATAGTTGATCCGTGCGTATGAAGAGGCACTGTGCATTTGTGCAATGTGCATGTTCATCTCCACAGTACGCCGTCGGCCTCATGATGGTCAAGATAAGCGCGATGTACTATGTAAGTATGTAGTACATGAATGGCAATGACACCCGAGTGATTGATTTGGCGAGGAAGGACGTTTACTGCGCTATCTTATCGATACGAGTCATTTATCGTCCAGGTCCAAAATTAGAAGCTCCAAAGCTTTACTTCAGTATCACTTCGCCACTCAGTCAGCTCACAGGTACCTATTAACTACTAACTTACCTAGTCCTAACTGTAGGTAGCTTTGCGCCCCGCAGTCTGTCCAAACGTTTGAGTTTGACCCTTTTCGGACCAGCCCGACCCACCGAGACGACTGACTCAAATAATTTCCCAATTCCTTAATTCTTGATTATCTTAGTTCCGCTTCAACCGTTCAGTCTGAGCCTCAACGACGTCGGCTAGGCGCACTCCCCTCGGCGATTTCTCTGCTGTTCAAGACTGATTGAAAGCCGTCTCTCCTCAACAATTGGTCCTCCACTTTTTGACCAACCTTGTCAGACCCATCGACGGGCATCGACACGTCGCGATGCGTGTTCTTCGCAGCATCGTCCTGCTCTCGGCGCTGAGTCCACCCATCTCGGCCGTCCCCGCGGGTTCCAGCATTGCGCCTGATGCAGCTACACCACCGCAGCTTCAACCCGCCAACTTCATCGACCAGCCTCCTCAACCGCGCCGGCCGTGGAATTGTCTTCGAGATTGGGTGATTGAATCTTTGTGGGGGAAGCCCCGGTCATCATCTCTCAAGCAGCTCAGCTTGCCAAAGAATGTGCGCGACCGTTACGGGAGCGACGTTGTTATCCGCTTTCACCTGCGACATCCGCACGACGCCGAGGCGCTGGCCGCGGCGTCCAAAGTTCTTGTGCTGGATGTCTGGGCGACTACAACCAGATATGTTGATATTCGACTCGCCGAAGACATGGTAGGTGATTCGACTTGACTTCTTTTCGTCTTTCGCATGACGGGAAACGAAGCGCGAATGAAAGACCGTTGGTAGAGATTCTGACCGGTCCTTTTCACCTTTAGATACCCTCTTTCCTCGATCTGCTCCCTCCTTCCTTGCGATCGAGTCATACTCCGCTCATGGACGATCTGGTCGACATGATCTACAATACCTACCCACGACATCTCCACCCGTCGTTAGAAACCGAACCGGACTTCCGGTCTGGGAGCAGGCGAGCCGCGACCGCGCCGGTGGAAGATGTCTTCTTCCACGACTATCAGCCGCTATCGGTGATTGTGCAATGGATGAGATTGATGGCGTCCATGTTCCCCACACATGTCCAGCTGACGAGCGTAGGAAAATCCTACGAAGGTCGGGACATTCAAGCTCTGCGAGTTGGAGCGTCGCCATCGCCGCTGGAGCCATCGGGCCCACGCAAGACGATCTTGATCGTTGGCGGATCTCACGCGCGGGAGTGGATTAGCACTTCGACCGTCACCTACGTGGCATACAACTTGATCACTCGCTACGGCCATTCCGCCGAAGTGACCCGACTCCTGCAAGAATACGATTGGATATTGATCCCCACGCTGAACCCAGATGGCTACGTCTACTCTTGGGAAGGGGATCGTTTGTGGCGCAAGAATCGACAGCCAACCGGGCTGTCACTCTGTCGAGGCGTGGATCTCGACCGAGCCTGGGACTATGAGTGGGACGGCGAGTCGACTCGGTCGAACCCGTGCTCGGAAAACTACGCAGGATCGGAGCCATTTGAGGCCCTCGAGTCTCGTCGGTTGGCCCAGTGGGCGCAGAACGAAACCGAGAGCGGTCGTGCCGACATGGTGGGCTTCCTGGACCTGCACTCATACTCTCAACAGATCCTGTACCCATACTCCTACAGCTGCTCCGCCGTCCCGCCAACCTTGGAAAGTCTAGAGGAACTGGGCCTGGGACTAGCCAAAGCAATTCGCCAGTCTACCCACGAGTCGTATGACGTAACATCGGCTTGCGAAGGGATTCTGACCGCCCAAGGGTCGTCCCGCACCAGCGCGGGCGGAAGTGCCCTGGACTGGTTCTACCACAACTTACACGCCACGTACGCGTTCCAGATCAAATTACGCGACCGAGGTAGCTATGGCTTCCTTCTTCCACCAGAGGACATTGTTCCCACGGGGAAGGAGATTTTCAATGCCATTTTGGCGTTCGGCAAGTTTGTTTGGGGGGAGAAACTACGTGAGCTAGAGGACTTGACAGTACCGACGGTCAAGGCCCCGTTCAACTTTGAACAGAAGCCGCTTTCTTTGAAATAAGACATACGTCGAGATGATCGGTCAAGAGACGCTTCAGCTGCGGTTCATCTACTCGAATCTTAATGACTCATATGATCTGTTCACGTCCCTCCAATTGTAATTCCGCTCTTTTTTTCTTTTCTTTTTGAACCGTCTTGTCCAAAAAGCTCTCAATGTGAGGAATCTCTCCAAGGCTGCTCCATTGCGAATTATCTATCCTGCCAAACCAGAACTGATGGAAAAACCAAATGATTCTTTTCGGCTACAACGGTAGATGCAGCCACCGAAGAAGAAAGAGCAAAGGGGATGAGGTGCAATTAAGATTGTACCCAGAGGAGGAGAGGCTCGTGCTACCTACATAGGCTACTACGGACCGCGGTGGGAACTGCAGTATCACGAGCATGCCATGCAAAGAGGAACCTGGGCTTGAAGAACGTGACACCTCGTCGGACCACCCGGCAGGTCTCCATGACACGACATGACTTTTTTTTTTATATCACAACGTGCCCACGGCCAAAATGATCACTAGTTCTGTACAATCTTTGGCAAAGATTATCAAACCCGAAGCACATGCCAATATCCGTTATCGATAAGGTGATCCGAGATAAGATGTGGTGCATAGTTGCATACTGCATCCCCGCGGGATGGATGAGGTCGTGCTCTAGGGCTGACAGCTTAATAGAGCCTACCTCAATCTGATTTCATGGCTTGTCGATGGTCTGTAATTGGTCTGGTGCTCTACCTTGGTTGTTGAGGATTTGGCGGGCTTGGTCGTGGTTTTAATTCTCGGATGGGTGGGTTTCCTGAGGTCTTGTCTGGGCTTCTGAAGGGGTGGCTGATTGTTAGGGCTTTGCAAGCTCCGTGTTCCTCCGCCCATACTGCGTCTTGAGATGATGTTCACAACATGCGATTACGAGCATTTCCAGCAATTTTCATGGTTTACCTAGTTTCAGAAAGAAAAAAAAAAAGCCAAGATTGTACTACTTATGAGTATCCCTTATTTCATGCCATGAGAATGTCACTTTGCCTCACAGTAGAAGGTACAGTCGGGAAGTAGAGTTGGATAAACAGATTCGCTTGTAGCATGTGACCTTCATGCATTCATGTCAAATGAGCATTGAGAAAAGAGAGAATCCTCCATATCAACTTGCCTATGCTCAGAACAACCAAGAAACAAACTTGCGATAGAACCAGTGGGACCCAGCATGATTTTCCATCTCCGCGTTGCGCGCCGCAATGAAAGCAGCTTCTTCCCGGTCGATCTCATCTTTGCCGGTCCACAGATCGGCCTCCTCGGGCTTGACTCCCTTAGAGCCGGTCATAAATTTGTGGCCAAAGAGAAGTAGAAGGTAGAGCGGTATTCCGAGGTAGGCTGTAATGAATCCGATTTTATCAAAGTTTCCATATTTCTTGCTGTGGACGAAGACGTCGTAGTTCTTCGTGAAGATGATAAGGATGCAAAATGCCAGCGCCAGGTACGATCCCCAAATTCCGAGAGGCGCAACGTACGCTAAATCGGATCTAGGCACTCGTTGAGCTTCTCTTGCTCGCACAAAATAGATATGGGTGACGAGAATGGAAAGCCAAGTCAGTAGACCAAAGATGGTGACGAGATTGACAAAATACTTGAAGACGGTGCGGGAGTCGTTGGCGACGTTCATAAATGCGATCAGGGCAACCGCAGAGCAGATGGCCAGAGCGAACACGGGGACACCGCGCCGATCCGTACGGGCAAAGATCTTAGGAGCTTTACCCTCGCGAGCCAGGCCGTAGATAGTTCGGGTGGCAATGTACAGATCGGAGTTGGCAGCGGAAAAGACGAAGACCAAGATGCAAGCGTTGAGAACGTGATCCAAGGAGGGGATCCCCGAGTTCTTGATGGCAACGACAAATGGCGAGGCAGCTGCACTAGAAGTGCTCAATTTGAACTTTGAATCATTGTATGGGAGCTTTGGGTCATTGTATGGCACCAAGCAGCCCACCAAGAAGACGGAGAGAATGTAGAACACCAGAATTCGCCAAAAGGTCAACTTGATTGCTTTTGGCACAGTTGATCTCGCATTCTGCGCTTCTCCTACCGTCACGCCAACCAACTCCGTGCCAAGGTAGGCGAACGTGGCGCTCACCATGGTGGACCAAAATGCCAGGAAGCGGCCAGCATCTCCGTCCAGGATGTAGGTGTTGAAGGCACCGGGATTTTTCCAGTAGCGGAAGCCTTTCCGGTCATGATCAGGGCCGCCTCCCAACATCAGAATGAAACTGAGCAGTATGACGGCAAGGATCACGATGACCTTGAATGAGGACAGCCAAAACTCGAATTCGCCGAAGAAGCGGACGCCGAAGTAATTGATGCACACGATGGCGACAAGAAGGATTGCGATCCAGACGCCTGCATTCACTCTTTCCTGTGGTAACCAGTATGATATGACAAGTGCACCGGCCGTGAGTTGATTCGGCGTGACAATGATATATTTAAACCAGTATCTGAGCAGTGACTTTGTTAGCATCACAAAAGGGAGGGTGAAAGAAAAGCCGGTTACGTACGTCCAGCCGAGAGCGAAACCGAGAGCAGGATCGCAGAAGCGAACCGCGTAGCCAGTGAAACCAGAAGGGAGGGGAAGCCAGGTGGCCATCTCTCCGAGAGCACACATGACTAGATAGACAATGAAGCCGACCCAAGAGTAGGCGATCAGGACAGAGCCGGGCTGCGGTCAACATGTATTAGAGAGGTATCGAAGCTGAGTGGGAAAGAATTCCATGTACTCACGCCGGCCCTATGAGAAGTGTCAATATCAATTCAACATTGATCAAGTGAAGAGACACGAAAGATGGAGTCAATACATACTTTGCAAGAGCATCACCAGTACCAATGATCAATCCAGTTCCAATCGCACCGCCAATGGCTGTCAATCGTCGTTAGCCTTGCTTATCATCACGTCATCTGCTTATGTCGTTGAATGATACCGATCATTGTAATATGACGAGCCTTGAGGGCACGGTGCAGGTCGACATGGTCCGGGTTGGAGAGACCACCCGCCTCTGCGACACCCACTCCATCGTTGCTGTATTCATGTTTGACTGGCTCTGCCGAGGCGTAACCCTCAGTTTTTGTCTCGTGCGATAACATCGAGGTTCGCACGAGTTCAAAGCCACTCTGGGATATCGTCAGAGATCGCTTCTCACTTCCTCTGCGTGAGAGCCGAGACGTATCTGAGCTGGTGAGTTATGGAAACCCCCGAAGGACAACAGCAGCCGCAAGAGTGAGCCACCGGAAGAAAGGAGAGAAGTCAAAAAGACAATGGGCCAAAGAGAGAGAGAGAGAGAGGAAAACGAAATGGGCAGAATGGTGGGGGAGAGGGAAACGTTAGTATTATACGAATCCCAAGCTCGTCGCAAGTCTGGGCAATTCAGCCTCTTGGGGTCTCAGAACTGAGCTGAGGGATCCCTGCCGCCCACGTCTTGCAGCTGACCAGCCATGGTGAAGATCTCATGCGCCTTCTCGGCCAGCGTTCCATCCCGAGTCTGTCTGCCTCGCCGCAAAAGCCAAGCGTCGATCCAGGCAAAGTAAATCGAGCACGGAGAATCTCAGAGCGCACGCTGGCCCCCAGTCGGGGAGATAAGCCGCAAGCTCCCTCGCTCTCGCTCTTGGCTCCATTCGAGATGGCTGGCCCCACTCCGACAGGCAGAGTCTGGGCCCGGACTGGGTTGAGCAGCTTGGTAGCTTGAAGGGGGAGGGGGAAAGCCAAGCCCGGGGGAAATGGAGGTGTTGAACTGGGTCGAGATTGACCCGGTACGGGGAAGATATCCATGCGGTAATGGCCAAGGTGATGTCGCGCAAGGAAGGTGGGGAAGAGCCAGAGATATCCCAAAGAAGTAGAAGAGCCGATTGAGAAGAGAAGATTTGGAGCGGAGAAGACCCGCGAGGAATCTCCCATTTAGGGTTGATGTGCGCCAAGCTCCACTGAACATGCCATTCGCATCGTAGAGGCCTGGAGGGCAGTGTTCTCACATTGAATACCTTATCCGGGCGATTTGGAGAAGTCCCTCAGTCCCTGGACTTCAGGTCTCCGACGATAGTACATGTCCTTTGCGACCTCTGTAGACTACCTGATATGACAGCTTGAAGGTAGGTGCCTTCAAGATGGTCTTTTGTAAAGGTTCTGTTGAAATAGTCGATGAGGTAGGAGATCGTATCCTAAGGTGCTTCTCTATGTTCTGACCCATACTACTATGTAGTCTTTGCAAATTTGGCCCGTCACTGGTGGAAGTCTTCGTAACAGTATCAACATTCCCGAACGGCGAGTACACTAATCGGCCGCCACAGATGTGGCCTTGTCACCCCTACATGCGTAGATCTTGCACCGCCGTCAGTCATTGCCACGGAAGGTGATTGCCGGCAGCATGTCAGACGGTGCATCGTCTGAGAACTACAGAATGTCCAGGGACTACAATTCGGGTGACGCGAGCCGAGGTGCCTCGCGGACCGCTGCCGGTGCGGTTTCCAGAGCCAAGGAGCATGTACGTTACAAGGTTGCAACCGTATCAAGCGTCGAGCATGAAAATCCATGGCCCTGGATCTCATCCGATCTCCTAATTGTTTCCCGTCAAGTACAGTTAGCTACCTCAATTCGGTCCATTGCCCGCGATAAGGCCTGATTGCTCCACCGCTATCCGCCGGTCCCTCCCCTTCAAGCCAAGACAGCCCCCCGCGCCACGGGTTCGGCACGGCTGGCGTCGGCTGCTTTTTGGTCGTATGCACGTATTGATTGACTGTCTGGCGGTCCTCAGGTCCTGGACTACACTTCCTGACCCGTTGGAAGAGAGAAGCAACCCGGTTGATAAGCAAGATCCCCACACAGCCCATTCCATCTCCACGGTGAAGGGCATTGGGCACTTTACTGTTCGCTCTCCTCAAGGCCCGACGTCTTGGCGTTCAGCCAACGTTACTTTGGCCCGTCCTGCCAAGCCCGACTGGACGGCTCGAAATGTCTCCCCCGATGAAAGTGATGGCCAATCACTCGCACTCAACCCTCCAGGTGAACGGGGGATGATTTCCACCGGAGGGCGGACAGGTCCTACACCGGCTCCGCTCGTCTCGTGATCACTTCGGGTTCAAGCTTCGACTCTCATCGGGAGGATCCAGGCTCTGTCGCTTCACGGTTCACGCAAGGCCCTTCTAGCTTAGTAACGTGATCAAGTTCCCGTGGACGAAGCTTACCGTGGTGATGTAGATCCTGATCATAATAGGGACTTCAAAGACAGTAGCCTACGATTCACTTAGATCCAATCACCCTACTAGTAGCCACGATACCATCTCTTCCTCGCTACTCTTTACATTCACGCACCGTTCTGCAAGCCTCCCACCGAGTTAGAACAACACCTTGTTCTAGCGAAAATGTCTCGTTAAGCGGGCTTCATACTGGACTGCACGGAATATAAACAGTGGCTAGCAGCTAGGCAAACTCTGTGTAGAATACGAATATCCCGTTCGTTTCCGGTTGCAGAAGCGTTTGAAACCATACACACAAAAGATGTGTTTTCGAGTATAAGCAGGTCCCTTCGATATTCAGTCTACGGATGGCGCAAAACTTGCCAATGGCCGATTTGGTATCTTTTTCGTGATTGCTTCCTTGCGAAGGAAATAAAGACTAAGTTGCACTGTGAATGACCTGACGCAATGGTCATGCTGTCTGTCTATCGCGACTTTTGATGGCCGCCTTTCCTGAAGCTGTTCCGATATCAGCACCGATAACCTTGGACTTTCAGACGACGAGTATCGGATAAACGCCAGTCCTTTTGTCGAACTCCGCAATTGATAGGTCAAGCAGGTCCCGTATTGATCACTCGTCCGTACTGAACAGAGCTTTGACCTTATCGGAGAAGCAAGAATTCTATGTATCTACCACGTCATCGACGGTGTGGTCTTGGTAGAACTGGCCTGTGCAGTCCTTGAGCCATCTTGGCTCGGATCCATCAGGACAGCTTTGGATGCCTTGTTGAGCGTCTAGATTGTTACACAGAGAGCAACTCGAATACGGTCTGCGCCGACGGGAACCCGTCCAGCGGTTTTCGTATCCACAATTACAGAATTCCCTGCATTTTTCGAGCCCTACTCTGATTACAAAAGGGTCATTACCCGGATCGGTAGCAGGGTCACCCATTGATTTGAATTCATTCCCGTCATCAGAACTAAGGTTCAATTCATCCATCCAATCTTCAGGTTCAGAGGTAACTGTGGTTGTAAATGGTAAACCAATGGAGAATGGAAGGCTTAGCGTTCATGTGAGATTTCATTTGGCTAGTAGGCACTAGACACAAAGGAAGCATGTCAATGTATGGTGGCAACGAAGGCTTGTCTTTGTGTTTGGATAGCCAAGTAGAATAGGAACGATCCACTTTCTGTCTTGGTCTCCTACGGTCCGCCGATGCTAGGACCCATGCAGAAGCACCGATGCTGGGAAAACAGACGTAATCTTATCGAGTCTGGCAAGCAGTTGACCGAGTAAAGAGACACCATCTGAAGAATACCGGACAAAGGTGCAGAGAAAGCCGCAAGATTCTAACTGACATCCATCAAGGGTTATACTTTGGGCGCACCGGGGCTATCGGTTCCACGTCTACAGTTTTGGAGTCTATTACTCGTGGAATCTTAAACCACGTATAATGCTGCAATTTTGTATTACTTTCCTGGGCGGGAATCGTCAAGGTATCGGTCAACTGCCTTGAAGAATCTAGGAGCGAGTCTTGATTCTTCTTGATTCTTTTTACCCAGTCGTCTTTGAATCTCCGTCCAGAAATTGGCGCCCTTGCGGCAGGGATGATCTGTAGCTTGAGAGAGAGATTTACTCCAGGCTCTTTATTATTGTCAGCTGATGATTGCATAGATCGGCTTGATCAACTCGAAGCAAGTGAATTTGAGCACTGAGACCGGGATAACATGGTTAATTAACCTTGGTTCACCTCAGCTGCATGGGCGTAGTTTTTGGACCCTACGCTTCCAAGCGCCCGGGGATTGTACTCATTGGTCAGTTAGCTTCGGTACTCTTGCTTTCAAAATGAGCCTCATGGATGGTGTCAACGTAAAAAAACACCTGTAGACCTAGACACCTGTCTCCGGGCTAGACGAACGGCACTGCGGTTCGAACAGAGTCCGGATTCGTCATGGATTTGCGTTGATGAGCCTGTTGGTACGCCAGACACGGTGGGCATCAAGTCATTGTCCAGGATCTCTTCCGAGCCTATAGTTCGCGGTAAGTTGGGGGGATGCGTTGTTCTCGGTACGGCCTGTCGACAGCACTGATGCTGCTTGACCGGCGACCATAGGTTACGACATGTTGGGTGTTGGGTTGGTGTTCCATGCCACGGAAGCGAGGGTATAACCTGTCATTACATGAAAGTCTGAGCTGTCAAAAGTCAATCTGGCGATTGTGCTCCAGATAATCGCTTGAATGAGGTGAGTTTGCGGCATCTACAAGTGGCAGAAGAGTTCCAGCTCTTTGAAGGCGAAGACTACCGAGCATCGCGCGGCTGAGAGAGCTTGATTTTTTCTGATCAAGAGGTGAGTGATCGAGCGACAAGAGAATCTATGAAGGATACCGTATGGGTCAGCAAGTCTCATGAGGGTTCTGAGAAATATTCAGAATTGCGCTCAAAGGAAGACGCAACAATTTTTGACCTCGTTCAAGTATAAGTCAAGCGTTCAAAGGTCACCGGATGAATCACCGTGCCACAAGCGTGGAGGAGTCGCTATCGAGAGTTTTCTTCTCAGATTCGTGAAGCAGGGAATGAGTAGTCGAGTACTAGTAGTAGACTAGTAGTCCCCCCGGTAAGTGGAAATCAAGGCCCTTGACATGCTCTGCATCATTTGCAGGTGATCAAGCGTCCAAGAAGTGTCTATCGCGAATCGTCAACCGCTGTGGACGAAATGGAAATTTCTCGTGGAATTCGACCACGAGAGTAATGTGACCAGCTGCGTCGGCTGGCGTGATTGATTGCATACAGAACGCCCCGGGCGGCTACAACAGAAGTTATTTTTGTTCCCGCGGTTCCATTTCGAGTAATTGGTGTACTTAGGGCCTTTCGGGGGAGGTCTGGACCGGGTGGTGTGGGTTGCGGTGGATTGGCCGAGTGCTTGGCTTGCATACGACGCCGGGTTGGAGATTGGCTGTTCAGGTCGAGGGGTTGACTATGATTAGCATCAATCCTGCAGCTAAAATGACGGGTAATTAGCCGCACTTTCCATTCAAGCCGTGCGGGGAGAGCCCAGAGCCTGGGGAAGAGTTGGTCCAACTGTTGGTGGACACTCGTGCAGGAAGAGGAGTCGAGCAGGGGGAAAGACAACAGTTATATCACCACGGCGATCCGACTGTGCATCCCTTCTCGATCCACCACCACCACCACCACCACCACCACTACCTCCTCGCACAGCTATATCAGAGCCCAGTTCATCAATTTATATCCCCACTGGAATCAGTTGTTCATCCATCATTCTATCACGTTCAGTATTATCTGCTCTATCATATCGTCGCCATGGGCGTCTTCCAACGGCCAACCGGTATTCTCGTGCCCGGGTCACCGGTTCGCCTGCTCACCAACGAAATGATCTCTCCTCCTCTCTCTCCGGATTTCAATTTTGACTCGGAAGTGGTGCTCCCCTCCATCATTCCCGCACTCGAGTACATCTCATCCAAGCTGCAGCAAAAGACAATGCACGTCACCCTCCTCGTGGGCCGGGGTAAGCCCTACCCCACGGGAGAGCCATCCGACCTGATGGTGATCCCCATCACGCCTCTCGACGTCGCATCCTGGCGCGTCCTCGAACGGGCCATCGCCAAGGGAGCCAAGAAATTCTCTCTGGGATCGAGCTGGACCGAGGCGCTCAGCCGCAGCCAACACGAACGCAAAGCCAACGAATACCTTGTTCAGCAATCCATCCTTCAGAACGAAGTCATCTTCAGTCAAGAGGGTCTCACCCTTCTCAACATGGACCGCATTTACATCTTCAAGCGTCGCATGTGCATCCTCTCCTCTCGCCCCTTTTCCCGCACCGATGAACAAGCCATGACCTCTTGTGTCCAGCTCCTGCATCGAATCATGCAAGATTTCCAAGGCCGCCCCTTCAGCAAGGCCTTTTTCCACCGCATCTATGAACAGTTCGATGTCAAGAATGAATTATTGGCCACCATTGCCACCGCACACCGAGCCACCTACAACCAAGAAGCTATCATCATTGCCTCACCACCCGCACCCGTCAAGACAGAGGCCACACGCAAGCCTCCCGCTGCGACAGCTCCCCTGCGGACTGTCCGGGCGCGTCGAGAGCCATTGACCAAGGTCTCACCAGCCAAGTCTAATATCATCAGAGGTCTTTCCACCAGTCCTGCGCAGACGAGAGAGAGGACCGCCGTAAAGCCAAGCACACACGCCGTCAAAGCCAGTCCACTCAAGTCCAGCACGATGAAACCACATTCTTCAAGACGCGGACCAAAGACTCCCCTTTCCGCATCAGATGTCACCCCCATCACGCGCAATGAGTGGAATTTCCTGGGGGCGCAGGACATTCGCCTACAGCCCACGGTGACCACGTGGACTCCTTCGCCGGTCGTGTACGCCGTGGCTTGAAGAACAGTGTGCAGGCGAAGGATGTTCTGAACATCAAACTAAAATTGACAACATCGCTCCATGCTTGATAACCTAGACAGAGTGATAACCCAAACAGAGCACAAATCCCGCCCGGCTTTTGGCTGGTGGCTCTTCGCAGTCGCCTCCAAACAGAGGCTAGTCAGCGACTCTGAGGCGCAGTATGAGCAAGACGTACATGTATTCTCTATACACTCGACTGTCCTCGATGGTCTGAGAACTGGGAAATGCGCGATCCCGAGTCTTGGTAGAGCTCGAGAAGAAGTTGGTTCCCGTCCTACTGTGATGCCATGCACACAGGGTGCCGAGTGAACGTTACCGCACTTTGTGAACGGACTTGATTCTATTCCATGCAAGTGTGGTCTTCATCACAAACTTATGACCATGCTTTGAGCCTGAAAGGAAGAAGGCGAATTTGGGACCCTCTCTGTCATGTACTAGAATTCATCAAAATCAGCCAAACAAGCTCATTGACCCGAGTCCTTTGTACACATCAAGAAAAGTGAACTTACTGCTTGAATTGCCTTACCTTCACCACAATCATCGAACGACATGCATTTCACTCGACATGTTTCTGAGACCGTAGCGTAGGAGTAAGTTAGTAACCCATCAACATGTCACCAGCATGAAGGACGGGCAAGTCCCAACATGGATCCACATGCAAGAATACAACCAGACCGACGAGCGCATCTTTCTACATCATTGTAACTATCCCCGAATAACACTCAATACATCCGCGAGCGCATCTACGATAAAACCAGGCCTCATTGCCTCACAGACCGCTCTATCCCCATATCCATACCGACACCAACAAATGCTCCCGCCGATATTCCTCGCAAACTCAATATCTGCCACCGTATCCCCCACAACCAACACATCCCCCGCCTCAAGCTTCCCAGCCTTGACCAGCATCGGCTTCAACACATTCTTGAAACTCGCCGGGTCTGGCTTGCGCTTCGCGCCCGGCGTATTGTCACCCACGATCCAATCCTCGGGAACAAGATGGCGCAGACCATTGCGTTCAAGCGCCGTTTTGACCGCTTCCACGCCCTTGTTGGTCACGATCGCGACGGGGATGTCGGCGGTACGTAGCTCGCTTAGAACGATCTCTGCGCCGGGAAACGCTTGGATGAGGCTTTGGCCGTGGATTGCGTATAGCTCCCGGTATTTGGCGATCCAGTGGGCTTCGATCGATGTGGTCAAGGTCGAGGGGGTTGGGTGGAGAGCTTTGAAAGTGTCGGAGAGACCGGCGCCGCTGGCGATGAGGCGTTGGATCTCGGTCGGGGAGGGAGGTTGAGAGGGAAGGAGAGCTTGGAAGGTCAATTGGATGGTGTGGGAGATGGAGTCGTGGGTGTCGAAGAGGGTTCCGTCAAAGTCGAAGATGGCGAGGGAGATCATCTTGTGGTGAACTTTGAGGATGTATGGACAGAAATTCAAGAGTTGGATGATATGAATAGTGCAGGCGGGGGTTGAGACATAGATCAGGGAGGTTTAGGTAGACAGTCTATGTTTGAAGCGTGGTCGAAGTATGTACATGGGCACGCGGTACAAGCCTTGCTTCATATACGAATTGAATCCAAGTTCCCTTCACAAAATTGACTTGTAGTCTGGAAGAGAACTCGCGCCGTGGCTTACCTGCATCGAGTTTGCGCTATGGGTCGCTAACCTTTTCGGTTAGATCTGCGAGCGACATGCATAGTACCGTTCCTACTACCTTAACTGAATACTAAAGTATGACCAAGTTGTCCCCGAGTCTCTGTCAACAGGATTATCTTCATATCCATCTCAGTAAATCGGTGGCATGATGGACGACCAGTCGAGCATTTAGTCACGGACCATCTCGATGTCATGGCACATGCCTTTCGCATTGCGTTGACACCGATGTCCTCATTGCTCGTGTTCGACTTACCTCCTGCAGGCCCTCCATACCTGACCCATGATTTCCCCGCAACCCTGCCAGGATAGGAGTATATGAGACGAGACAAGGTTCCAAGAGACTTCCCCCTCGCTGGCTTAACGAGCAAATCATGAGCAATCTTCAAAGGATGACAATCAGTGCTTACCGTGGGATACATCGGTTAATTCGAAACCATGTCACGTTTTCTCAAACGAAAGATCTACAATACGTTGTTCTTCATGCGCAAAAAAACCCCCGAATACTCCAGACATCGTCTCGGCCCCGATGCAGTCTGTTGGCGTTATGGGACACAGAGTCGGTTACCCGTGAGATTGTCCCTTTTTTTTTAACCACCAGAATCTTCTCCGCGGTAGATTTATTTCTACAAACTTGGGATAGAATGATTGCCGCCCGACACTCGAATGAGCATTGCCCAGGGATGAGTACAGACGAAGGTCGAGAGTGTGTGGATCTGACATGAAACCGCTATCGGCACGTGCCTCTCTCTCTCTCTCTCTCTCGTGTAGTACGAGAGAGCAAAGATCATGACCATCACCACCACTTTCCCATTTCCATCTTCAATCAAGCCAGGCGGGGCCTGGCATGCCGATCGGACGGCGATGGCGTCTCCTGATATTACCTCAAGAGTGCACGCACAGGCTCTCGGCCCATTCTGGTTCCCACTTAGTCGCGGCGCCCAGGGCCGATTCTCTCGTGAAGACCCGAGTATGGAGTCCCTGAATTGATTGCAACTCCACAGTCCACACAATGAATGCGAGTCGTCTACCGAATCTGGCGCTTAGCGGACCCATCATGGTCGCCCAATTGGGAAGGCCCATGGTGCTTGTGTTCTTCCACCATTTTATCTCCTCTTACCCGTTAGCGAAGCCACTCGCCCAGATCTTCTTCCGGTTACGAAGGACTGGATTGTGGTCTGTTTGACTCGAGGACAATGACCTCGTTATGGGGGGGGCTCGTCTTACTGTACCTTCAACATCCCGAATCTATGCTCGCACCGGAGAATAGCATTGTAAACTATTGGAGGCTACTGGGAGATCGTAGCAGACCCAAAAGAGGGGAGAAAGGAATGGTGAGATTGAATCTGGTGAGAGGTGCCTATCTAAGCTACGAAGGTGGTGTGCGTGGGCGCGCACCACACTGGTGACACGCCTGACCACTAAGCTATCTCAACACCCCCCTGGACCTCGATCCACCAATCTCACTCAAAACACGAAAAACATGAAAAGTGATCATATAAATATGTTAATAACGCCTTAATATAGCTTTTTGAGCTTAAAAAGGTATTTAAACCCTTAGAATTAAGCTCGCTAGAAAGGCTATTAAATCAGAGCTTTTTTATACCCAAAGGGTGTAGAAACCTCTCGAATTAGACTCGCTATAGCGGCTTAGTGAAGCTATCTACTGCCTACTCTGTAGTAGAGATTTTAACGAATTTATATACCCCCCTAGAGACTTAGTCTCTAATATAATAGTATTTAACGTTAATATACTTCGTTCGTTAGTGTAAATCATAGCTTTTAGTAAGGTAAATAGCGCCTTAGTTATCCTCGTAGATTATAGTAGGAAGTTATAAAAGGGACTCTATATTAAGTTCCTTAAGGAAAAGCTATAGCTATAATACCTCTTAGATAGCTAAAGATATAGCTATATACTCGCTTTCTGTAGAGGAAAGAGTAATATATATTTACTTTTTATAAGCCTAAGTAATTGTACTATTCGTAAGCTTAAAAAGGAAGCCGGAGG
Source organism: Penicillium diatomitis (assembly GCF_028827545.1). NCBI lineage: Eukaryota > Fungi > Ascomycota > Eurotiomycetes > Eurotiales > Aspergillaceae > Penicillium > Penicillium diatomitis. The sequence goes on along the minus strand of NW_026623177.1, from coordinate 3,534,343 downwards.
TTAATATACTACTATCTATATATTTACCGGCCTAATCTATATTAACGAATCTAAAGAGGAGGTCTAGTAAGTAGGAATACGCGATAGTAAGCGTTTCAGAACCCTTAAGATATCGAAAGATACGCTTTAATATAGTTATATACTTCGCGGAGGGGTTATATATATATCTTATAAGCTTTATAACTATAAATATAATATCTAGTCGCGTATTAACTATTAGCTAAATAAGTAAGCCTACTATCTTACAGTAAGCTTTAACTTCGGCCGGAGTAGTAGTATCCTTACGCGGTTATAGGATCTCCTTATTATAAAATAGCGTAGGGACTATATATATATCTTATAGGTTAAATTTAGTAAGGACTTTACGAATATAGGCGAGCTAAGAAAGTATAACTTTGCTATCTATAGATTAAATGATATTAATCGTAAGGAATCGCGTAGTAGTACTATTATTAGTAATATCGAAGGATTTTCGAATATAGTCCTTAAGCTATATAAGAGATATATATAAAGGTATAATAATTAGTATATTATTAATATATATAAGAAGATAGAGCTTACGTTTTATATATATAAATACCGAATAGTCTACTTATAAGTAAATAAATCTAATTACTATTAGAGCCCTATAGATAGTATTATACTACTCGCGAGGACTCTGTTTTAGACCGTATAAAGTCTTTAAAAGAAGGCCGTATTTTCTAGGCTCTTTAAAACTATTAGGAAGTTAAATATAGATTTCTTTAAGAAGCTCTACGTTAAGAAACGCTATAATGAAGTTAATATAATATATCTACTAGCCGAAATACGTAGCGATTACGTAGAATATTTTAAAGCTTAAAGCTTTAGCTATACTTATATAAATATTAAGATAATCGATTCCTTTACGTTACTTAAACCCTTTTATAATAAGACGCGCTTTATAGGACCTATCGTCCTTAATACGAAAGACCTATCGAAGCGGAAGAAGCGTCTTTTTAGTACCCTTAGTAGGAAGATTATATACGCGCTAAGTACCGTTTTTTAGCTACTTCTATATTTCCTTATCTATAGCTTTAATCTATTTAGTCTATTTATCCTTACTATAATTTTATATTATATCCCGCTAGCTATCTAGTTTATATAGCGTTAACTAAGCTAAAGCTTAATATAAAAGCTTTAGAAGTAGTTATACGTCTACGGTTATACTACGAATTAAAAAAGTAGTATATTTAATATAATTAGCCAGAGCTATATTTAAATACTTAAGAAAATATAAATATTCCTCTAACTCTATAGCCGCTTAAGTCTTCTTACGGACTCGTAAGGAATACCGAAGACCTATCTTAGGTATAGTTTAAGAACTACTTTCGATAGTTTTAGGATTAGCCTCGATAGTTTCAGAACTACCCTCGATAGTTTTAGAACTACCCTCTATAGTTTAAAGATTATCGTCGATATTTCTAGGACTACCCTCGATAGTTCTGGAACTATCCTCTATAGTTTAAGGGCTATCGTCGATATATTTATTCTATTTATAGGCGAATCTCTACTTAATCTATTCACGAAGCTTTTTAAGTTAGACTTCGCGTTTAAATAAAGAAAGTAGTATATTAGACTACTTAGATAATAGTAGGTCTTCTATTAGAATATAAGAAGATAGAGTTACTAGCTATACTAGCTTATTAGGACTATTAGCTAAATCTAGCTAAATTAGTTAATCGCTATTAGCTAGTAGGAAATCCGATAGTATATAATAGCGTTAATTAGCCGTAGATTATATAGGAACTAACTTTAGCTCTATATTAAGATTATATATAGGCTTAGGTAGATCCTTCGTTATATTCTTATTAAAGACTATATTACGAGAGACTACGATCTTCTTTAAATAAATATTATAGAGTCGATATCTATTAGTACTATAGCCTACTAGCCTTACTTCGGCTATATACAGAGAAAGCTTATCTACCCTATGTTCCTTTAGAATTAGATACTAAGCTTAGTAGCTAAGTACGTATAGATTTAAAATATCTAGCTTTTTGCTATAGAAAGCTTTATATAGAGTTATATTAATAGTAGACTACTAGAGACGGTTTATTATATAATTAATACCTAAAAGTAGCTTACCCTATAGATATTTAGGAAGCTGATTTTTAGCTAATATAGCGATTAGTAGCTTAATAAGCTAACGATTCCTAATCTCCGTAATACCGTTAAGCTAAGGTATATAGGGGGGAATAGGATCCTAAATAATACTGTTTTCTTCGTAAAAAGTAGCGATTTTAACGTGTTCTTACGTATTATCGCCTAAAATTACCTTAACTTTATAGTTAAATTATATTAAAAAATAGGTTACTAATATACGAATTTTATTAGTAATTTCGCTCTTCGCCTTTAATAGGAAGACCTAATAGAAGCGAGTAGTATTATCGGTAACTATTATAAAATAACGATTACCTCTAACGCCTACGATAAAGATAGGACCCTAAATATTAATATAAAGCTTCTATACTAGTATAGTCTTAATACGCTTACTTCGTCTAAAGGGTAAGATATAGCCTTTACTAAGAATATAAGGAGGATAAGGGTACTTAATATTAGATCCCTTTTTAATATTAATTCCTTCGGTATATTTAGGTATACGCTTTATCTTCTACTCGTCTACGTAATAGGCTCTGCGATAAGCTAGGTCTATTAAAATAGGTTAAATCTTACTAATTTAAGAAGCTATAGCTAAATCTATAGCGGGTATATAGCTATTACTAAATATGTAGGATAGTTAAATAGATAGAGCTCTAAGTATATTAATAAGGCTATTACTATTATAGATACGAACCTAATATTAACCGTTCTCCTACTTTACTATAACGATAAGCTCTTCCCTTCTATATAGGGAGCTATATATCTTATTAAATCGAGTCTTAATACTAGAATCCTTCGTAAGTTACTATAAGGAAATAAGGTTTATATTAAAAGAAGGAATATACTAGACTCTAAGTAGCTTAAGCTTAGAAATATTATTTCTATTTAAAAAGTTTAGGATAATATTACTATATCCTTTAGTCTATACTTAATAACTATTTAGGAGCTTTATATTAGTAATTAGTAGCGTGAAATTAATAAAATTTATATAATAAGGTATTATATACGCTAATACGCTAGAGTCTACTATCTAAGTATACTATTTGTTATTATCTATTAATATAGCTATAATATTAATAGCTAATAAGCTTATTTTAGCGAAGCTCGTTAAGATCTTCTTTTCGGATTTCTCCTTTAATATCACGGTATAGTTATATATAGTGACTTAGGACGATTCACGATCGAATCGACCCCGCGTCGCCTTAGGATAATAACCCTAAAGGCTCTATGCGGGGCTATAGGGACTCGGTACACGGAACCCCTATATATATATTATATAAACTAGTAAAGTCTACTACACCCTAAGATTTAGTCTTTGATAATTATAATTATAGACTTAGACTCTCTGCCTAGCTAATAGGTTCTCTGTCCTACGATATAGACCCTCTAATAATTACTAAATCTTTCTATTTAGCTACCTAGAGAAGAAATATCTATACCGACGATCTATTAATAATCCGCCTATCTTATAGTAGCGGAACGATCCCGATAAGTTAGTAAGAGGCTTAGGTAATCCTTAAGTAAACTTAGCCTAACCCCTCGGGACCTAGAAGATAGGTCTAGTTTCGAGATACGATTTCCCGAATAGGCTAAGTTAAACGAACAAAATACCCTCGATTACCTCCTAGTACGGATCTAGTAACTCGAATATAAAGCTACGATTCGGTAACGAGATACCCCCGAACCTTAATCCGCGCCTCCTCTTTCCTATCGACCCCGAGGTATAGAGATTAAAATTAATAATATCTTATACCGCTTAAGCTCTATCTTAATCCTAGAGTAATATATCTAGTAGCTCGATAAATTAGAATATATCTTCGAAGCTAGTCCCGACCGATATATAAGTAATTTATATAAGATTCCTATTAGATTCTTTATATTAGAACCGACCTAATAGGCCTAGTAGATAAATTATAAAAAGACCGAGTTTATAGCCTAATAGCCTACCTAGGATAATTTTGTTAACTAGATACTCAAATTTATCCGAGGGGATCGATTTACGGAGGCTAATATTACGGAAAAATACTATAGCGCTTACTAGCTTAAGGACTAAGACCTACGCGTATTTTATAACTATCTCTAATCTATCGAAAACTATATAAATATTTAGGAGAAAGAGCGTACTCTTAGCTACTACGTAAAACTACGTCTAGTCCTTAAAAATAAACTTAAAGTACTATACCAGAACGATCTCCCGGAGAATCGTACTAATATAGTTTCGGCCGCGATCTATATATAGGATAGTTAAGGTATAGGATATCGGAATCCTTCTCTACCTAGAATAAATCCGAAGAAGTAATACCGGGAAGACTAGGACTAAAAGGGATAATAGGAAAATACTAAGAAGTACCGATCCTCTTTCTATAGATAAGAGACTATAAACCCTAATCGAAATACTCCCGTCTTATCCTATTATTAGTTCTACGGAAATAAGGACCTATCTTCGGTTACCTATTATATATATAAGAAAAAGGAATATTATACTTCTAACTATTCCTAGGTAAGACCTAGCTAAGGATACCTAAATATATATATTAACGAAATTATTACTAATAACGAAGCTATAAAAGAATAGGGAAACGCTAGCGAGTCGGAATAAATTCTATAGCCCTGACTTAGTAGCTACTTATAGAGATCCTCCCGATAATTAAAACTGTTATATATATTAAGGATACTACTATTAAAATTAGCCTAGATATAGGTATAAGTATAAGCGTTATCGACTATAAACTCGTAAGATCTTATAAACTATAATAAGCTACTCTCTAAATACCCGAGCTCCGTAACTTCTAGGATTAATATAGTAATACTAAGGGCGCTTTCCGCGTCCTAATTATAGTAACTAATTAATAAGGAATTAGAAAGACCTAGATAGTAGAGTACTATACTATTAACCGGAAGATAGGACCCTTTATACTACTAGGGATACCTAGATTATATATATAAGAAATCGTTATCGATATAGATATATATTATTAGTACTTCGGGGTTAACTATCGAAACCTCGATCTACTTACCCTCTATTAATTCGCGAAATATATATATAATAAGATATATATCTTTATAGTAGTATCCTATTAGATTAACCTAGAAATAGATCTTAATACTCTCGATAATCCGCTTTTCGATAGTTCGCTCCTATCTACTAATATCCGAAGGAACCCCGAAAGGACTATAAATTATACCGGAATTACTAGTTAGCCTAAAGAACTTTATAACTTTGAAGATTTATACTCGGCGGAGAAGGTAAGGACCTTACTCTAGCGTAAGAAGACTAATTATATAATCGATCTTATCCTAGGGGCTACTCTATCCTATAGGCCTATCTATCCTCTCTCTCGCGCCGAGCTTTAGGAACTTAGGAAGTATATTTATATAAATATAGAGAACGGCCGAATCCGTCTATCGAAGAGTCCTATAAGCGTATCTATTCTTTTTATATCTAAAAAGGACGGCGGATTACGACTCTATATAGACTACTAGGGACTTAATTACGTTTCGGTAAAGAATTACTACCCTCTTCTATTTATCTCCGAAATCCTCGATCGCCTCTTACGCGCTAAGAAGTTCTCTAAGATCGATATCCGAGAGGCTTATTACTATATTAGTATTAAGAAGGGCGATAAGTAGAAGACTATATTCCGAATATAATATAGCTACTATAAGTATATAGTTATACCTTTTAGTCTTACTAACGCCCTAGCTACGTTCTAGAACTATATCTATATTATACTATAAGAATACCTAGATCTTTTCTATATAGCCTATCTAGATAATATTCTAATCTTCTCGGAGGATATCGAATTATATATAAAATATATCCGACTTATTCTCGAAAGACTCCGGTAATATAAACTCTATATTAATCCTAATAAATACTTCTTCTACTAAGACTAGATAGAATTCCTTAGCTATATCGTTACTACTACTAGAATATCGATAGATCCTTTATAGATTAAGTTAATCCGAGAATAGCTACTACTATCTATAATTAAGGAGGTCTAATCCTTTCTTAGATTTTATAACTTCTACCGCTACTTTATCTATAACTACTTAACTATCGTAAAACCCCTTATAGACCTTACGAAAGGCCTCGAAAAAGGAAAACGACTAGATAGGATTAAACTTAGTACCTATATAATCTAGGCTTTTTATAATTTACTCTATACTTTCGAGTCGGTACCGATTCTACGATATTTCGATCCCGATTATACTATCTAACTAGAAACGGATATCTTATAATAGAGAATAGCTAGGATACTATCCTAACCCGATAATAAAGAAATCTAGTATCCGGTTATATTTTAGTCTCGTAAGTTCTCTAATACCGAATCCCGCTATACTACTAGAGATTAAGAGCTATACGCGATTATATATAGTTTTAAGATTTAGCGGTATTATCTTAAAGGATCTTGGTACTAAATCGAAGTCTTTTCGGATTATAATAACTTAAGATCCTTTATATAAAACCCGCGATTATAAGGGTGTTAAGTATAATAGTATATAACCCTCTCTATATTTAATTTTATAATTTTATACCGTATAGGAAAGAAAAACCCGGCGGATATATCTTTAAGAATAATAGAGCTAGCTTCGAGAGACGCCTTAAATACTACTCTATTAAATCTATTATAGGCCTAAATAGTAACCGAAGAAGTACCGGAATAGAGCTAGGCGGTAGTATAGTTAGTACTAACTGATCTATATTAATTTAAAAAGGAATTATTACCGGATCCGGGGGTTTAAGAGCTAGATAGTATCTTAGATACCTAGAGATAAGAGCTAGATCGCGTCTATTACTCCTACTATAAAAAAGTAGTAGCTTATTATCTTAGGTAATATACCTATATCTTAAATATAACTAATAACCTACGAAGTATAATCCTTAAGACCTGGCGAGACGACCCCGATATAGGGAAGATTTATTTATTAATTAACTAGAATATCCCGATATTAGGGTACTAGTTAGTCGATCCTAATAAATTAGTATAGTTTAAAGGATGACTATATATTCTAACTAATAAGAAACTAAAGTAAGAGCTAATAAAGCTATATTATAATAATCTAGTAATAGGGAGCTATTTTAGCTAGTTATAAACGATTAAATCGATTAGTCGAAAATTCTACTAGAAAAATCTCTATAAACGAGTAGATAAATATATAAAGTTCTATCCTATATACTAAAGAGCTATACTACCGAGGTATAAGAAGTATAGCTTATTAAAGCCTCTTCTAATTCTAACCCGACCGTAGTAAGAAACCTCGATAGACTTTATTATAGGCCTCCTACCTATAATTTATAAGGGAAACGAGATCGACTCGATCCTAGTCGTCGTAGATAGATTTACTAAATTTATAAAATTTTTCCTAGTATATATAATAATTAATACTATATAACTAGCTAAGCTATATTATAATAAGATCGAATTAGTCTATAGACTATAAGAAGGAATCGTATCTAACCGGGGTCTAGTATTTACTAGTAAATTCTAGCTTTTACTATTTAATACCTTAAAAATAAAGCTTAGGTTTTTAACTATATTTTATCTATAAACTAATAGCTAAACAGAACGAATAAACTAAACCCTCGAATATTATCTAAGATACTTTATAGGAGAAGAATAAACTATATAGCTAAATTTACTATAAATAGCAGAATTCTATTATAATCTATACTAAAATAATATAATAAAATTTAGCTCCTACGAAGTACTACTCGGATATAATATATCCTTCTATATACGCGACGAGGCCGCTATAGAAAAAGAAAGGCTACTAGGAGTATAAGCTAGGATCGAGAAACTATAGAGTTTACGTAAGAAGTTAACGACTTACTAGCGAAAGGCTAACGAATCGATAATAAAATACTATAATATAAAAAGAATCCCTATTATATTTAAGTATAACGATCTTATAATACTTTCTACGTAAAACTTACGAATTAAAGAGTCTAGGAAGCTCGCTCCTAGGAGAATTAGCCTATTCCAAATCCTATAAATAATTAGAACTTAGGCGTATAGACTAGTACTATCCTAAAAGTATATACGCCTCTATAATATTTTCTATATCTTTCTTTTAGAAAAATAGTATAATAATCTATCGCGAAGCGCTCCTAAAATACTCCTACTTCCTAATCTTATCGAAGATAACTAAGAATACGAAGTCGAAGAAGTTAAAGGGAAGATAAAGATTAATAGATAACTTTATTTCCTAGTTAAATAGAAGGATTAGCCCTCTAAATATAATAAATAGGTACCTAAAGAGAATATATAAAATATAAAATAATCTATCGCGAAGTTTAAAAATATATAGAAACGTATAAGACGAAACTAGACCGAACCCGCCATAATTTATCTTAGAAATACTCTATAAACTCTAATACTATATTCTTTATTGCGGTCGCTTCTACCCTAAGTATACTATTCGTAGTTATTATAGTCTCTAAGCGCTTAGTAAAGTTAACTAGCCTAGTCTGCTATAATATAAACCTAGTATCTCCTTCTTTAAGACCGAGATACTAGTCTATATATATTAAGGGAGGACCGAAAGCCGTAATTAGATTCTAGTAACGTAATACTATCTTTTCTAAATAGAAATAACGGTATCTCTATAAAGAGAATTTATTAGAATAAATTATTAAGAAATTATAGGCGATCTATATCTTTTATATATACTTCGGACCTTCGAATATATACTCTTTCTTATAGGCCTATATAATCCCTAAGAAAGTTATAGTAAGATCCTTACTTATCTAGAATAGATCGGAATAAATACCGACCGGCTAAACCGAAATATATAATAGCCTAGGCGCTATAGTAATCTCCTAGGTACTATTAAAGATTACCTAGTAAATCTTTAAAAGAAAATAGAATACCTATATATCCTAGATTATTAATATAGGAGTCTTATAACCTATTAGTAATTCGGAAGTATTTCGGAAAAGAGTAGAAAACTTATAGTCTTATATATATTATAGTTACCCTTATAGCTATTATAGAGTACCGACCCTAAACGATTAAACTCGTACTCTATAGCGAAAGGGACTATTATAACTAGATAGTTATACTCTATCTTAGCCCTACCGAAATACTTTAGATACTAGAGAAAATCGGGGCTTATAGTCACGAAGTTTAGCGTAGGAGGCGTACGGCCTATTCCGCTAGTAGCCTTGTAGCGACGACGATTCCGATAATAATAGGGTATTCTAGAACTAAGCTTAAATAAGGGAAATAGGTTAAAGTTAAAAATCTCCTTATCTATAGGAAAAATCGATTCTATAAATCTTCGGGGATAAATCGTTAATAAAATACCCTATTACGGACAGATTCCTAGCTTCCTAACCGACGTTAATTAGGTAAATAGGGATTAAGCGCCCTACCGCGATTTCTTTTAAATAGTATCGCCGATAGTAGTAGGAGGTTACGGCTATATAATATAGTAATCCTTTATTTATATCTATATCTCCTAAATTTAAGGATATAGCGTTCCGTATACGATATACCTATAATTCCTTCCCTTAATACTATAATAAAGTCCGGACTATAGTATTCCCTAGATAAGAATATCCCTAGTCGGGATAACTAGTATAGAAGGAGGTAATAGTTATTACGGTATAGTTATACGTAGTAACTTAGGACGATTTACGATCGAATCGACCCCGCGTTGTCTTAGGGTAATAACCCTAAAGGCTCTATACGGGGCTATAGGGACTTAGTACACAGAACCCCTATATATATATTATATGAACTAGTGAAGTCTACTATATCCTAAGATTCAGTCTTTAATAATTATAACTATAGACTTAGACTCTCTACCTAGCTAATAGGTTCTCTGTCCTGCGATATAGACCCCCTAATATTTAAGTCCTTTTTTAAATCAGAAGTACTAGCTATAGCTATATTAACTCCGTCTTAAGAGATATCCTTAGATTTAGGGTTAAAGAAGTACTACTTACTAGTATAGGCTATTAAATACTTATAGTAGATATAATAATATAATAGCTAATTATTATTATTCTAGTTATTTTAACTTTAGCTATAATCTCGTCCGGAGCCTCTATCACGGTCTCTATCTCCTCGGTCTCTGCCTCTATCTCTGCCTCGATCGTTATTTTATATAGGTTTCGTATCTTTTAAGGTAGAAATAGCTACGATTACTATATTTATAGACTTTTTATTCGACTTATATTTAATAAATTTACCGAAAATATAGTTAAGTATACTATCCGGATTAGTTAGAGGTTTATATATATTTAAGAAACCTTTTACGCTTTAGTAGCCGTTAATTATAAGCTTAAAATAAGCTAGAGCCTATTTAGGTAGTAAGAGGGTATTTAGAATAGCTAAATTTGTAAGATCTAAAATAGCTTACTATTTAGTAATAAAATTATACGGATTACTACTAGTATATATAAGCTTAATTAAAGATAATAGCCTATAGCTTAAAGTAGTATAGTTACTAGTACTATATATATTACTAATACGAAGGAAGATTTTATAAGAATCTTTATAATCGCGTATAAAGCTACGAGCTAAATCGCTAAGTATATAATAGATTAGGTATTTCGTAAGCGTATATTTCCGGCGAAACTAGTGAAATCGGTTATTTAGTTAAGTTATATTCTTATTAATCTACTTATTAAATTCCTCTTCGGTAGATTCTCGTCTAAGTTAAGTAAAAAGGACGTTTTAGATAGCTTCCTCTATAGGAGTATTACGAGGCTCTTAAATAGGGTATATTAGGTTACCTATAATAATAGACTATAGATCTTCGTCTAGGCTATCTATAATAAATCAAAGCCCCTATTTCTATTTCTCGAAGTTAGCTCTTCCCTTAAGTATAGGGACGGATTCGGCGAAGGTTTTAGCCGCCTTATAAGCCTCGAGATCGGAAACTATATTAAATATATATAAATATAATCCTACTATAACGAAGTACCGCTACGTAGGTAATACCTACTATAGCGATATACCGCTACGTAGTTAAGGAGCGTAAGAGCCGGAAGGTATAAGGTCTACGATAACGAAGGTATATTATATAGTAATCCTACTACGGCGAAGTACCGCTACGTAGGCGTGCCTACTACGGCGATATGCCGCTACGTAGGTAAAGAGCGTAAGAGCTCTAAAAATAGCGTAGAAGCCGGAAGGAGGGACTTTAGCGATGATTCGATACGATAGCTTCGGTAGCTGTATTCGATGCGTAGGGATCGTTAAGTCGTAAAGAGGTGCGAAGTCTGTACTCTGTAGAAGGCGCAAAATGCGCCGAAAAACGATGGAAAAAGAGGTTATTATACAAGTTGTGCCTAGGCAGTGAGGAAATGTGAATAACCTCACTTTTGTGCGCTAAGCAGGGCTCATAACCTATTGGAGGCTACTGGGAGATCGTAGCAGACCCAAAAGAGGGGAGAAAGGAATGGTGAGATTGAATCTGGTGAGAGGTGCCTATCTAAGCTACGAAGGTGGTGTGCGTGGGCGCGCACCACACTGGTGACACGCCTGACCACCAAGCTATCTCAACATAAACGCTCGCATGACCCTTGATCTGCAGAGTCATGTCAGATGAAGGGTCATTTTTGTGAAAACACGTTGCGGATGGTGGATAAGTGATCATCAGTCTGGTCGCTACCTGACAGATGTCAGGAGCAAGAGTGGAGAAAGATCGTTGCCATCCAGATTCGGCCTTTGAATCTTCAAATCCGTCAAATTGTTGTTCCCAAATGTCAACCAGGCACGGATTCGATTGATTTTCAGTCAGCACTTTGATGTCTCTGCCTAACACTCCTTTCGGCTAGCCTCTTCGTGGTCGTCCGATCCCGTCTCTTGTCGGGATGAAGGGAGAGCAAGAATCCTTTCGGCCCCCGTGAGGCATGAACGCTCTCGGATCTCTTCCGCGCACGACTCCACCGTCGATGCACCCACGATTCTCTCTGGGAAGCGTCCAATGCCAAAGCCAATGAATCACGGCACAGGCGGGGGCAGCCATCTTGACAAATACTCCTGCAGCAAATCGACGAACAAGAAGCGACGGATCAAAGGCTATTGTGCTGGGGTGTGAACTTGAAATGTATGTCTTCCCACTTCGACACGAGCGGAAGCCTTTCCCAATGCCGATATTCCTCGGTGTAATCTGTCTATTAATACTCGTTGAGGGGTTCCAGGGGTGATTTTGAACCCTTGGCTCATGGTCTTTTGATCGTCGTTGTTTTCAATTCCAGAGCCATACTCAGGCCAGGTTGAATGCCGCAAGACAGACTACTTCCTATTTTCGTTTTTACATTTGACGATTCACCCCGCGCAGCATGTCTCCCGCGCAAACATATGACTTTGTGGTTGTTGGAAGTTAGTCGATGCCCCTCATAAACCCCTTCCTTTCCAAGTAGTCTTGTCAAAGGGAACCAAGAGACAACGTGTGATATGAGCAGCCGATCATCCTGGTTTTCAATCTGACAAGCAATCCTCTTTTAGGTGGCCCTGCAGGCAGCGCCCTCGCTGCAGGCTTAGCACAGTCGGCAGCCCGCCCTCAAGTCCTTCTCCTCGAAGCCGGTGACGACAAACGGGACCGCAACCTGCGAGTGGACGGTCAAAGATGGATAACATTTCAGAACCAAGATATGAACTGGGGTTACAAGACCACGCCTCAGGACGATTGCAACAACCGTGAAATTGACTATAGCCGAGGTCACTGCATGGGTGGATCAAGTGCCATCAATTTCGGCGTGTACAGCGTCGGAGCCCGCGATGACTATGACGAGTGGGCGCGCATCACAGGCGACGGTACCTTTGCTTGGAACAACATGCACCGACGATTCAAAGAGTTAGAGACGTTCCACGGAGAGCTACCCCACGGCGTGTCCAAAAGGTACGCCGATCCGAAAGCTGAAGATCATGGAAGTAAGGGCCCGTTGCATGTTGGATATGCAAAGGAATGGGAACGGGATTTGACGGAATTGTTGGACGTCTTTGAGGAGGCAGGATTTCCATTGAATCCTGACCATAATTCGGGAAATCCAATCGGCATGTCCGTACTGATCAACTCGGCTCACAATGGCATCCGATCGACTGCGGGCGACTTTGTGAAGGAGAAGCTCGACAATCTGACCATCGTCACGGGCGCGCCGGTGCAACGAGTTCTCTTGGAGGGTACCAAGGCAATTGGTGTCGAGGTCAAGGGAGACAAATGTAGGACCCGACTCTGCTTTCGACCCGACGAGGGTCATTTTTTTTGGAAATCATGCTAATGGCTTCGTTCCAGATTTTGCCTCCAAAGAGGTTGTCTTAAGTGCGGGCTCACTTAACGACCCCCGAATCCTGATGCATTCCGGTATTGGCCCAGCTTCCCAGCTGAAACAATACAATCTGCCCGTTGCTCTCGACGTGCCGGGTGTCGGTCAAGGTCTTCGTGACCACTGCTTTGTGCCACTCGTAAACACTCGCACGGAAACAAGTACACAGCGAAAAGCCTTTTATGGGGACAAAGCCGCCATGGATGCAGCCTTGAAACAATGGCAAGAAGACGGCACCGGGCCGTGGGCTAAATTCGCCTGTGAGATAGGCATTGGATGGTTCAAGCTGGGAGAGAAGCTCGTGTCTTCGCCTGAATTCCAGGGTCTTCCTCGAGAGGAGCAAGAGTACCTCCTTCGAGAGACGATCCCCCATTATGAGATCATCACTCACTTCCCCATCCATTGGTTCATCCCGGACTTCCCCACCGAGGCCCTGGATTATTCGTGTCTGCTGGTTTTCTTATACAATGCGCAGACCCGCGGACAGGTCACCTTACAGTCATCTGATCCCGATACACCCTTGGCCTTTGACCCCAAATTTCTGGCCCACCCATTTGATCGCCGCCTCGCGATCGAGGCTTTGCGTGATTCGTTCCGCATTGCGAAACACGAGGCATACACCAAGGACAATGTCGCAGCTCTGGCCATGCCTACGGGTGAGTCGGACGAGGAGCTGTTGGAGTATTGGCGACAAAACATCAGCTCCAGCTGGCACATGACGGGCACCGTGAAAATGGGTCAAAGGGGCGATCCGGACGCTGTAGTGGACCCGGACTTCAGGGTGATGGGGATTGAGAACTTGCGGGTTGCCGATATGGCCGTTGTACCCGTTTTGGTGAATGCCCACATCCAGGCTTGTGCCTATATCACCGGCGCAACCTGCGCGGAGAAGTTGATTGAGGAATATCACCTAGCTTAAATGAGATGGGGCGGTGTGATGATCTCATAATATCAAGCCCGCTCGGTGAATCTAAGAAGAGGGTATGTTGTCAAAGCTCGATGAAGAGAAAGACGTTTGAAGGTTTCCAGGTTGGCCAGCTGGGCGAACACAATTTGCCCTTCCATATGCAACTTTGTAGTGTATAGTCCGTGTAGTATTCGAGACACGCTCCAGTCTCACGATTAAATCGCATTGTTGCCCCTCGACGATCGGAGAAGCATTGCTACGGCATTGGCCGCATTGCTACGGTCCTTGTTGTGGGAGAAAAATGGTGTCTGTCTCTGCTATTTTCAAGGTCCCACCGCCCAAGTACAAGGAGATTTGATCTTTCTCGACAGACAAACCATGTGCGATGCTTCACGCACAATTTTCATGGGAGCCATCAAATCCTTGCAATTTTGGGTAACCTGGCCAAGCCCAGCGAGCCCCTCTGCGTTCCCCCTGGGCGAGACATCTCGAGAATTAGCAGGCGATCAAGAGGTCACAATACCTTCGAACCCGTGGTTCAGGGTCGTGTTCCATCGTCACGCCAATTCCAAGATCCAAGATCGACGAGAACCTCTGCATTCCATTCACCACCTGGCTTTTCCCGTGCCTCGACTTGAAAATCAGCACACGAGGAACCAGATCGCCAGGCGTCCCAAGTCCACAGACGACTCAATTTCCTGGCCTTGTGGGACCGTACTCGAGTCTAACTCTCATTTCAGCCCCTGCACCAGGCAAAGGATGAAGACGAACAAGTGGAACTCTTCTCCACCGGGGCGGGAGGAAAAGGTCAGGGTCCATTCACGCCCGTGGTTCAAAAGTATAGTATGTACCAATTTTCTTTTCCTTTCCACTGCAGCGGTATCAGACTTGTCGGACAATTGTTCAGGAGTTCTCTTGTCGATATGGCGAAGAGTTTATCTATGTGAAGCGAGCCTCTTGCACTTCGACTTGCATCTATCTCTTCGAAACACATCGATAGCGGCTTGAATGCTCATCGGGAGCCATGGCGCAAAACGTCGAAGCATGGACGCTCTTAGCTTTGGCTCTCGTGGTGATTATCATTCGAATCTACGTTCGATGGAGCCTGGTTGGGCCCAAGGGCTTTCAACTGGATGACTATCTTATGCCACTAGCCGGGGTATGTGATCCTATTGGAGTTCCAGACTCGACATGACTGTCGATGGCTGTCCTTCAGGGTACTAAACAGGCATATCCAACCAGATTGTGTTCGTTCTCGAAACGGTCGCAGCATACCTAGTCGGCGCCAATTATGAAGGCCTAACGAACAGCTATATTTCGCCTTCAGAGCGACAGGCCATTGTCCCCAATTCCAAAGAATGGAATAATCGCGTCGCCGGTTCCAAGATTCAAGTTCTGGGATGGTCACTGTATGTGGCCATTCTATGGCTCGTCAAGTTTGCGCTGGCGGTCTTCTACTCGCGATTGACGACCGGTCTACAAAATCTGCCCCAGAGAGTTCGCATCGCATACGTTATCCTCGGCATTACATGGCTCGCAACGCAACTGTCTCTTCTTCTGTCCTGTCAACCTTTCCATGCGTTTTGGCAAATCAATCCTGATCCTGGCGGTAAGTGAATCCGCAAGCGGTCGTTCTCGACGCTTTTTGTATCATCAACTCAACTGACCGGGTATTGCATAGATGTCTGTCAGCCAGCCAAATCTCCAGTCTATGTGCTAGTCGTCGTGCTACTCAACATCGTCACTGATCTCTACCTACTTTCCATCCCACTTCCCCTGCTCTGGCAGGTTAAGATCAGCTTGAAGCAGAAGATCCCTCTCATGGGACTCTTTTCTGGTGCGGCCTTTGTCATTACCGCTTCTATTATTCGAGCAGTCATGATCAGCGTTGTAAGTATATCGCGCGCACATCCCGCACGCTTTTCGCGAGGGCAAACACATATCGTACGGTCTCAGACTAACATCCAAACAGGCTGGACCAGAAGGTGCTGTCGCCGGATCCAAATGGGCCTGTCGCGAGACATTCGTCTCGATCGTGGTTTCTAATCTACCCATCATTCAACCCCTGATTCGAAGAGGCTTCAAGAAGATCGGTCTCTCCCAGCTCTTCTCCTCCTCTGGCAAGGAATCCAATGGACGATCCTACCCTCTCTCCGGTCGCGGTCGGCAAACTCTGGCGAGCCATGCGGATCGCATCACCAAGAAGGGCAAGCATGCCCAGGGACTCACACAGACTCAAGTGTCAGCATGGGGCAGTGACGAACACATTCTCACCAGTCCCGAACCTACGTCAAAGGAGATCACGGTCGTTTCTGAGACTATCGTTCAAACCGAGCAATGGAACAGAGATCGAGCACCGCAACCGACTCGAGTTTCATCACCAAATCAATGGGACGCTCGAGGGACCACGCACGCAATGTAACTTGATCGCTCACGTGTTGTATGCTGGAGGGAGGACTCTCAAACATCCGCTTCCTTTACGTTTTCTTCTTATTTTCGTTTCCCTTTTTCATGCCAATTGCAGGCCCGGGCTCGTGGCATTGACGTTCTGTCATTTTCGATCTCAACGGTCCGATTTCCATGTTTGACTTTTTTTCATTATATCCATTCTGTTTGACAATATCCACCGTCTAGCGACCTTCTCCCAAGAATCATCAATACTAATATGTTTCTTCTTTCCCCTGACTCCTATCTTTGCTTTATTCGCATGGTTGGCGAATCGCTACGCAGATCAACAGAAAAGAGCAACCCATACGATAGACCGCACCAAGTGACATGCAAAGCCAAGAGACTCTTTCGCCACTTCTCTGGATCAGCCAAGTTGACAGGGCTGCGGAGATAGTTTAGTCTTTCTCATGAGGCTACAAAAGTACGAGGGTCTTAAAGTTCAAGCCACGCCACCGGGTAATTTTCTACCAAACACCCTAGCGGGAATGATCTGCAGCCTTGGGCCGTCGCACCGCAGTCTAGGGCACGTGTGTATGCTTGGCATGTCTCGACGGACCAGTCATGATTGGTTTCCGAAAAGGATGACGAGGACTATTCTCGAGTACAACTGGATGTCTACAACTGTAACTTGGAACTTTTTCTGAAGTACATACTGTTTGTAAGGGGATTGACTTGACCGTCGGCGGCAGCTAGATGTAATATTTGACATCGACTAGCATTCGCGTCTCCGCAGGTAAAGTACCTTATCCTACGAGAAGCCCTCTGTGCGAAGCAAAGTCCACCCGGGCGAATTTGATTCTACGCAGAGCAATAGGATTGGTCTACTCATTACTGACTGCACTTGCAGGGTTCAAAGGATGATCGCTCCAAAAACCAGTCGACATGACGATTAGATCGCGTAAGAAGAATGCCATTTTGAAACAAAGAAAAGAAAAAAAAAAAAAAAAGCCAAACCCTGAGCAGCGGTGCAGCGCGCACTTGGCGGAGTCTAAACGTGAATGCCAAGTAAAGATCAACGTGTCTCCCATCCGGTTTGAGCAAATCCTTCGAAGAAGGATTCGAGAGGCGCAATGGACCCCACAGACTAGTTTGGTGGTTACAGTGCCACCAACTCACCAACTTGGCGATCGGACAAGTGCCGGGCGATCATCATTTGGCATACGCCTTGGGCCTTCAGACATGATTCAAACTAGAAACAGATCCAGTGTGTTGGGACTGCGTAGACGGATGTTTGCAATCAATGGAACGAATGGTTTGAATGTTACAATATAGATAGCAGACTGTAGTACGGTAGTTAAATGAATAGTACCTACTTCCTACTACCTCGCTCACTACTAACGTAACTACTGTAGCAATAACAATTGCCATGGGACCAGCTTTTCATCACATACTCACGGAGCCCTTGGACCAACGACGTACAGTCAAATCGAGGCAAACTCCGAACAGGATCCCAACCTGTGAGTAAGGCAAAGTGGTTCCAATGTACACATTCAGCCTCAACCAAGGGAATGACGGATTGGATCCGGTGGAAATAGTAGCGGTGCACACACCGAGCTATCCTTCATCGAAGATAGTCGAACAGTAGCCATGTCTGCGACCGGAAAGGGGCTGAAACCCTTTGGCCGAAGAACTGGGCATGCCGAGAGTGGTTCTACCGAAGAATGTCAAACCTTATCGGGCCCGAGTCTTGGTGCGTCGACACTCTAGTTTTACGTGCACTGAATATCGAGGTAGAGAGCATTCATCTCCATGATGTAGTCTTGGATCCCGTCCGAATACGAATGACAAGAGAACTTACCAGATGACACGCTACCTAATCGGGCAATTGCTCCAATTGTTGGTCGACTCGCTTCAGCATAACGTGATTGACGGTCTACTGTAGTCCCGACGCCAACAATTAAATGCTCAAGCGCAGGGTATTGATCTCGCCAATTGAACTTTGGCAGTATTTCCATCCGAATCTCCTCGGCCAACCTCTGGCTCGAGCACCACTTGACTAGGGGAAGCTTTTTCCAGCCCGTATAACTCCAACCCTAAGACCTTTAAATTAACACGCAATAAGCGTGTTGCGTCTGCACAAACTCAAATGACATCAATAAAGCTGCGCCCGCTTTCTATTTCCCGATGCACATGATCACGATGACTTGAAATACATCAAGGGGAACGCGGCACAGCTTTGAGGCGGACGGCCCTTCTTGGAAAGTCAATGTCCATGATGGGATTGAGGTTCCAGTACAAATACACTTCGTTAGGCCATACCTCTCCGGGCATGGAATTCGCAAGATAGTGTGGAAGCCCAAGTCTTGCCAGCCTGCCTTTGGATCGACGCTCCTGCTGACAATTTAGGGAAGCTACGTCCGAAAGGCTTCCTTCAAGACACAATCCGATCCATCTCAAGCTGTGATCCCAGAGGCATGCCGCAATGATGCGGGTGCGCGATCATCTGACTATATGTACCGTTGCATGGCAAACCATTCTATCGAATGGGTTGGCATAGACCTTTTGGTCCAATGGTAATACCATGTGAGCAACGGCACCGTTGATTCCAAAGCTTCGCACAGTTTGGTCAATCTGCGTTCTCAATTTGCTGATCGTGACGCCAATGCATGCAGTGAGATACCACCACCAGGACGGTCTTGACAGCATTGAGGGTTCCGTCCATGCGACTTTCGCATGCAACTTCATTTTCCAAGCATCTCCCAGTGACGGTCTTGTGAACCAGGATTGAACTCGGTAATGCTGCTAATTCTAGGGGTTTCCGACCATTTGATCCTTTACCCCGATGTTCACGAGATCCATTCAATGCACCTCCTGGTAAATGAGATGCACGACGACTGTATCTGCGGCCCGATAGAACCGCTCCGATTTTCTCCAAGGAATATGATCAGTCACATGGCCAGGTGTCGATATAATGCAGAGTTGCAGACGGATAATGTACGATTCCAAAAGAGGCACCATCATTGTGGATTATGTTGTCGAAGAGCTCACAGTCCCTATGACTCCAGCAAATGCGGTGTAGGAGAAACCTGCGAGGGGTGTTGCACAAGAGACGGCCTGCAGAAATACGCGAACAATGTGAGTGTGCAGCGGTGTCGCTGAGGTTGCTACAAAGATCCTCACTGGGACTCTTGAGCAGTACCCTCCCGCGTCAAAAATGAGCATCATCTGAAGAGTATTCTCAAGAAAGTCTTCCATTCTGCTTCGGGTCTGCATTCGCAGAAACTATTTGATCAAGCGATACATTGTCAGCCATGGCAATTGAGAACAAGCCGCCATTGTTACTCCTCACATATCCACGTTCTGCATCGAATCTCCTCGTGCGTATTCTTTCGTTGCCTCAACAACCAAATACTGTCGCAGCGGAGAGTGGAGGTTACTTCTTCTACGATGCACGTGATCATGTTCGCCAGAGCAAGTTACAAGAACGGCTTCCAGCAGAATGGACTGAGCAAGAATGGGAAGCAATGGCAGACAAAATTCAGTCGTGCTACGACAACTTCAAGGGTCTTATCGATCGGGCCGAAACCGAAGGAAAGCGGGCGGTGATCAAGGAGCACGCGCCATGGTTGATCTGCCCTCGTGTACAGGCCAGCTATGTCCATGGCCAAGAGTATCTTGATGCACCATTCAAGGTCAAAGATGAAGCTTCTCCTGTCGGCCAGCTGATGGCCGGGATACCGAGGAATGAGACTGTCTTGCCCGACGCAATTCTACTAAGATGCGTGCCCACTTTCCTCGTCAGGCATCCAGCGCTGGCGTTCCCGTCTTACTTCCGTGCGAAGATGTCTTTCTCGACCAAAAAGCTGGAGGATCACGTGGTGGACATGACGGCGATTTGCACTTTGCGATGGACTCGCAACTTATATGATTGGTACACTGCCGCATGGAAGGGACAGAAGTCACCAATTATTCTGGACGCAGACGACATTATCAACAACCGTGAGGTGCCTCGTCACTTCTGCGATCTTGTGGGCCTCGATGCTGGCAAGGTTCAGTTCCAGTGGGATGCTGCGACCCCAGAGAATATGCCTCAGAATCCCGTGGAAAGTCGCTTTCGCAGTACACTGTTGGCCTCTTCCGGCATCGTTGCGGGCAAAACTTTACAGGGCTTGTCAATTGAAAAGGAAGCAGTCAAATGGAGGGCCGAGTTTGGGGATTCTGTGGCGGCAAAGCTACAACAGTTGATTCAGGATGCCATGGCGGACTATGAATATCTTTGGAGTCGCAGGCTCACCGTGTAGAATCGTGGTGCATGGTGCTCTAGCATACCTCGCAATGACTTTCAGGTTCAAGTGCAGTGGCCATAGTAATGCAGTACCCTGGTTATGAGAAATCACCGCCAAGGTCACAGAAGCATTGAGCCACAATGTCAGTTCCATTACAATCCGTCTCAAGTTCGTGCTTTGCCAAGAGAGTCTCCATCTCGCTAGGATGTTCGTAGATTCCAAGTTCCTGTTGCCATACAAGCATATGGATAGAAAATAGAAGATAAAATCAGGGCGAGCGAGGTGCCACCCATCCAATCTACCACATGACTGACAGTCTTGGGCAAACGCCAGACATACATATTGGCGAATCTCAGTCACGGCAACTCATCTTGAGCACGGCTCGAGAAAGTGAACAACCTCCGACCATGCACGTTCGAACCCTCCCTCAAAGTCAAGAATTCGAGTGCTTGGCGGACACTGGCTTGTGAGACTCAACGCGACGCGGGCTTGTCGCGCGTGAAAATTTAAAGTCACCTCCATGAGCCACATCAGAGCCCACGGCATCCTGATCTCGGACCCACTGCCGAGCAGCCGGGTATCTGATGTTCAGGCCTTGACCCAATTACTTTGTCCGGCATTGAGGACCCGGTCCGCTCTCCTGAATCGGCGTGTCTGCACTTGGCCTGTGCCAAGTGAAGCTTTGATTTCTCGGCTTCGGTCCGTGACAGAGTCATGACAACCTTCTTCAATTCGGCTGGGCATCTGCGATGCAGATTTCCGGAGATGGAGAAGACCCCGAAGCGAAACTTCGCTAAGGGTGACCGTCGGCTAATTTGAGGGTTTGCCGTTGAATTACCACACTGAAATGTCCCGCATGAGTCATTCCGGTCCTTTGAACCAGTGAAGTCCAAGATTTTCCTATCAATCTCTCTGTTGAGATTCCACTGCGACGAGCTCGGCGTGTCCCGCCGCCCCGCCATGTCACGTGATGATAAGTAGCTCCGGCTTGGCTTCCGCCGAGACACAGTCACGTTATTCTTATCACAGTGCGTGGCACAGGTCATTCGCTATTGTTGTACTACTGCTTGACGTGGACGGATTTTCTAGTGTGCAAGAAAGTATGAACGGTGCAGACAAGAGCTCATGTTGGTTTTTGGCATGAAACGCTGAAGGATCGTCAAGTCCATACCAGTCCCATAGGACTAAAAGTCTTGGGGTAATGACCAGAGAATTCGTCACTCATCCCGGTTTGGTCGACAAACCGGCATGCCCGCAGGGAGCTGAAGCTTGTGCCCAGACCCAACGCGGCCGGTTATCTCCGCAACCCCGCCATGAAGAGGACCCCTCGACTAGGCAGAGCAACGCGTCCGTCGGCGGAGCTTGTGAGGAGCTTGGGGTTCTGGGCGATAGGTCAGCGATAAGCCTGCGTTCATGGAAAAATTTTCCCTTGATCGGCTTGAGCCTGATTCAAATTGGATTGCTATAAGATCTTCATCTCGGCCAGCTTCAGCCGGTCCCATCTTCATTGCTGAAGCGGCTGATTAAAAGACAGTAGTTAGTCCCTCGACTGGTGTCTCTTGCGGACGAAACTTATCGGGGACGCCTAAAAGCCGACTGCAGAATTGGACGAGATAATCGGATATCTCTACAAGCTCCTTCACAATCACAGTCCTTCTGCCCAAGTCTCACCTTTTACGTTAGGATCTCCATTGATTAGAAGATGGCAAGCTCTGATGACGGTCGCACCGATGGCGGTCGAAGTTGGAGTCTGACGCCGCTCATTCACAAGGCCGAACATCATCATCGACGTATACCAGGAATTCGAAAGATTCCCTTGCGGGCTATCGGAATCATTATGTTGATCGCACTTGTTAACATCATTGTCTGGGTTGCGGCAGCCATTGTATTGGTAGGCTTTCCACGTTTCATCCTTGAATTCACAAAAGAATTGGCTAACAACCAATACAGCGCTATCACCCGTACGTCGCTCCAGGCATCTTTGAAACGACCACATTGGCCGGTACACAGCTTGTTCTGTAAGCTGATGTTGTGATTAGCAAGTTGGTGTCTACTGCTGTCCTCGCCTATACTCTCGGACTGCGCCATGCCTTTGATGCAGATCACATCTCGGTAGGTCCGAGTTGCATACCTTTCTAAAGTTGGGTTCTCCAGTGAACATCAGCTGACTACCATCAGGCGATTGACTTGATGACTCGGAGACTGCTTGCCACTGGGCAGAAGCCAGTCACTGTGGGCACTTTCTTCTCACTCGGTCACTCCACGTACGTGTTCCTGTGATCGTGAGAGAATACAGTCGCAGTACACTAAATTCAGCTAGGATTGTGATCATCACCTCAATTGTGGTGGCTGCTACTGCTGCCGCCGTCTCTTCCAAGTTTGACAGTTTCAGTCGGATCGGCGGTATTATCGGCAGTTCCGTCAGTGCCGCGTTCCTGATCTTGCTCGGCATTATGAACGCATACATCCTGTACAAATTAATCAAGCAGATGAAAAAAGTCTATGCGTTGCCGGAGGGTCATGAGGACGAAGCGTGGAAAATTGAAGGTGGTGGCATTCTCTTCTCCGTGTTGAAGAAGATGTTCAAATTGATCGATCGGTAAGTTTAGCTCGGTAGGAAAATGCTACAGAGACGTCCACTAAACGCCGTTTACTAGGCCGTGGAAAATGTACCCCTTGGGCATTCTCTTTGGACTTGGCTTCGACACATCTTCAGAGATTGCTTTGCTTGGTATATCTTCAGTAGAGGCAGCCAAAGGCAACTCGTTTTGGGTCATCTTGATTCTTCCAGCCCTGTTCACCGCGGGAATGTGTCTGCTTGACACAATTGATGGCGCGCTCATGTTCTCCCTTTACATCCAGCCATCTGCAAACTTCCTCCCCTCTAAGCAGACAGACTCCGTATCCGAAGTGTCTGCTGACACTGACGAGGATCAGTTACCTCAGTCTCAGGACAATCATCGCGATCCCGTTGCATTCCTGTACTACTCAATCGTTCTCACTACGCTGACCGTCATCGTGGCCATTGTTATCGGAGTCATCCAGCTCCTCACAATGATCTTGAATGTGACCAATGCAACGGGCAAGTTCTGGGACGGTGTGCAAACCGCCGGGGACTACTATGATGTGATCGGTGGATCCATTTGCGGCTGTTTCATTATCTTTGGTGGACTAAGCGTGCTGCTTTTCAAGCCGTGGAAACGGTGGATGGGCCGTCGCCACAAGAGACCGGTCACTCAAGATGAGGTGCATAGTCCCACTGTGCTCTCACAGTCTGGAGAGGACGAATACATTGTCCATGAAGCTGGAGGTCATGGTAAGCCATTATCACGCGAGGTCGGGAAGGGTGCGGCAGCGGAGGTAGCTATCAAGGAAACCAACGATCACCGTGGTGGAGACGAAATTGTCTGAAAAGTCTTCAGACGACACAAGTCTCATGTAGCTTTATCGCCCTGTTCTGCTGAACTCTATTGTGGGCTTTCAGAACGAATGATCTACATCCTAGTCAATATATGACCCTTTCAACTCTCCCAACGTGAAACTGAGGCCTCAGGCATCAAGTCATCTCGTGACGTCAGGCTAGACCGGTCTTCGAACTGTCCCACGAGACATTTGATTTTGTTTCAAATTCCTCCTATCAATCATCCAGAGAGATCGGTGGCTAGCTTCCTCGGAGTAATAAACCCAGTCACTTGATCCTTGAACTTTGTGATACTCGCTGACCCAGCTCATGTAACCGTACCTCGTGATCGCATCAAATTGCTGTGGATCCACTTCCGCACAACGACACTCAACTCTGCACATGTGTTTGATGTGTGAGAAATTCAACGAGTTCAAAGAGATATCCTAATGTATACATCAAGTTTAACTCCCCCCTCACCTCAGAGTCAGCATGTCAGAGCCAAATTTGTCCGCAAATACTGCAAATCCGCTCAATGACCATGCAGATGGGGAAGAGGCGCCGCAAACCACGATATTTTCGAATCAGCCGCCCATTTTCATACTCCCCACTCATCTACCGATAGATCGCCTTGACAGCATCGAGAACACAGTAGTCTTGAACGGAGGAACATTGACTTATGATATCGCCGAGGCTGGCATCGTTCTGGGAAAAGTAGCCCAGAAAAAACGAGGTGCACTTGAGCTGCGTTCCCGAGGGCTGTGGACCGAAGAGCTTCCAGATCTGACAAAGCGCTCCACTCTCATGAATGATGACAACGAGCCTCCATCGAAAAGAAGAAAGACGTCACCGGGTCATCCAGGACCGCCTGCAGGAGTTGAGGTCGTTGATCTCGGCACAGAGTCCGAATCCGAAGAGGATGGAGTGCGAAGTCGCCATGATCCAGCCAGACATCTGGCACTAGCCACCGAAGTACCTGAACCAAAAGACAGCGTCACGCTACTCTCACTAGACTGGCTTCATCAATCCGTTGCAGCTGGGAGAGTCCTTCCGCGAAACTCATTTGTGGTATTCAGGGGACGCAAGATTGTGAGACCAGCTGCTGGCCCAAATCTTGCTCCGCCAGCAGTAACATTGCCCTTGCAACAGAACAGAAGCGGAATCTTGCAACGTGCAAAGGAAGATGCTTTCTCGCAGCCTTCTGCAGCCTCATCTCAGCATTCTAATCTTCGACGCTCCAAAGAGCCTCCTGGCGGACAAGATAGCCAGCGTCAGGTCCCAACACTATATCGGCAAACTACATCAGAACATGACGAGGTGGCTAATTTGCCTCCACAGCCGGATTGGGTGCGCGATCGAGTTGCTTATGCATGCATGCGCTCGGCACCCTTGCACCCGCCAAATGAGGACTTCATCGCTCAGCTCGTGAAGATTCGTCGCATCAGGGAACTAACTCTAGATGAAATTGGTGTACGTGCGTATAGTACTTCCATCGCAGCGATTGCAGCATATCCGTACGTCATCAAGCGGCCAAGTGAGATTCTCGCATTGCCGGGATGCGAAGTCAAAATTGCAAATCTCTTTGCAGAGTATCAGCAGCGCGGAACTTGCAATCACACGGATGAAGATGGAAATATTAGTGCAGCCGACGCCTTGGAGACTGATCCTGTTCTTCAAGTCCTGAATCAATTCAATTTGATATGGGGAGTTGGCGTCAAGACTGCGAGAGACTTCTACTACCATCGCGGATGGAGGGATCTGGACGATATTGTCGAGCATGGGTGGAATTCTTTGTCTCGTGTACAGCAAATCGGGGTGAAGTTCTTCGATGAATTCTTACAGGGAGTGTCTCGTCGTGACTCAGAGATCATTGCCGAGACCGTGCGTGACCATGCCAACAGGGTGCGACCCGAAGCAAAAGGCAACATTGAATGTGTCCTAGTTGGAGGCTATCGACGAGGAAAAGAAATGAGCGGCGACGTGGATGTCATCGTTACGCATCGCGATCCGACTATCACCGAGAGCCTCATTGTTGACCTCGTGGCTAGCCTTGAGACCGAGAAATATGTTACACATACATTGTCCCTTCACTTGACTGCGACGCACCGCGACCAACAAACCCTCACGTACCGAGGAGACGAGCCTGGCAGACACTTTGACACTCTTGATAAGGCGTTAGTCGTCTGGCAAGATCCCGAGTTCGACAAGTCTCTCAAGAAAAATCCAAATAGACATCGTCGCGTGGACATAATCATATCGCCTTGGCAGACCGTCGGTTGCGCCATTCTGGGTTGGTCAGGCGATACCACCTTTGAACGAGATCTGAGAAGATACGTGAAGAAGGCGCATGGATGGAAGTTTGACTCTAGCGGCGTGCGTCAGCGCACCGCAGGAGGCCGAGTGATGGATCTGGAGGAAGGAGGAGAAACATGGCAAGAGCGAGAGCGATTGCTCATGGAACGACTCGGCATAGGATGGAGGCCTCCTCATGAAAGATGTACTCGCTGAGTGTGCAAATTTCTTAGAGATGTTCACTCTTCACGCGATCACATACAACGGCAAAGTACTTACACTGGGCTTTTGCTTGATGACTTCAGACTTTCAGGATTCTACGACCCAATGAATACGCATACCTCTCATGATTATTACTTCCACGCGAACCCGTCTCATGGTCGGGAGGGCGCTGGAATCACTTCGATCCTCATTACAAGTAACGCTTGCACCGACTAGACCCAAACCCTACCCAGGATACTTCTTCAAACATGAGCCTGGATCATTGAAAACAAAGCGGTGATTGTCCGCCTTGACGCATCGTGACCAAAAGTGAGACTTGCGCTCATTCTAAATTATCTGACATCTTGCTAAACGACGCCTGTGAATTACAAAGGGACAAGTCGCCAGAAGACAGCACCAATCACACTAGAGGAAAACAGTCCAATATTCTTATAGGGTACTGAGCTAGCGTAGAAACGTGGTCATTGTTGCCAGGCATTCGCGACATGGGACGTGGACGGCACGGTTTCTCGTGGTGCATGTTTTCGTTGTGCTTACGAAAAATATCCCCTCATGTATCGATGAATAAATAACCCGAAAAATAAATCTCATCAATCGTTGGGTTCACTTCATACGTCTGACTGAACCCGCGACCGGCCTAGAAAATACCTGATAGAAGTGTAATGGACCACTATAAAAAAAGCACAACCGCCGGGATTTGAACCCGGGATCTTCCGTTCACTTGAGTGTTTTGAAGACTAGGAGACGGACGCCTTACGACTAGGCCACGGCTGCCTTAGTATGAAAACGCTAAAAGCTAGCGCTTTATATTCAATATTTGAATTTGGCGCTCCGCCAGGCCCGGGCAAAAATGCCTAGTGTATTTCTTCTGCCCAAATATTTCTTTTTCGAGTGCGGCGCACCCTCGGCGTAGCTTTGTAAGAGGTCCAACCGAAATATCAACGTTATCTTGGCGTGAAATGACGGGATCGTTTTCGCCGCATAAGTTGCGCCATTGCACGGAGATGTCATCTAGCCCTTCTTGCGGATAGAATTCCGGGGTGCAAATCGGCTCTCAAATTTGCAAGACATAGTTGTACCTAAGACTTGATAGTGACTGGAAAGCTGGTCATACATTTCAGCTGCTACAGATACGTATGACTTTCTACGGGCATACGGGTACGCTTGCCGTCTCCGATGCATGTCTCTAGACTCTCTAGCATGCTGGTTCCATTTCATCGAGGTCATTTCAATTGAAGATCCATGCTCGAGGCATACATAGTCAAGTATGTCAATACGCCGCCATGGTCAAATCACGTACCACGGCTAGCGATAAATACCAGAACGGGGGTACAGCGAAATGGGAAAAAAAGGTTGATACAAAAACTAGATACATATCGTCACAGACATCTCAGCGAATCATGCAGCAGAGAGGCGGAAGAGCGGAATAAGAAAGAGAAAGGCAACAACATCATCACAAAGATTGGTGTCCCAATGCATTGGGAGACTTCATTGCCCAGGATGTCTTGAGCTGGTCATCTCTCCGTAACGTCCACGACCTTGAGTCGTGTCATAAGCGTTCAAAACTCGCATTTGGCCACCATCGTCGGCCTGCGAGAATGCATAGCCGCGCTGCTTGCGCATACGCTGGACCTGACGGACCTTGCGGATGGCTTTCTGGAACTGCTCCATGCGTGGACGGTAATCCTGGACGTTGTACTTCTGGATCTCTTGCACATGATGATAGTGCTGAGGATAGTACATGCGCTTGGCATATTTCCAGGCAAAATCACGCATGAGACAGATGCACGGCAAGACAATCGCCATGAGATAGAAGACCGGTGTTTTGAAGAGGAAGGGAATGGTACCATAGTACTCGCGAGAGAATCCAATGGCAGGAGCAGCAAACCCATAAGCGGGAAGGAAGGCGAGCCAAAGAACCATGGAGCCGGGGATGGCGATGAAGTGATACTTGGTCCAGATGTTGGAAATCAGAGCAGCCTTGCCGAGCACGGTCGCAAGGACAGCGGTGTAGAGGGCTTCCCCCCAAACCCAATGGCCGGCCACTTTGCCGTCGCTCATCGGTAGATCCCAGAGAAAAATCAATTCGGAGACAAGATAGAGGAGCAGGGAGTGGAAGAACCCATTGAGCACCCAAGCCCAGAAGCTGTGTTTCTTGAAGAAGACGCCCTTCTGGCCAAGTTGATATAGCTGGGGATAACGGTCCAATAAACGAGCCGAAATGAACTGATCGAAAATTCCCATGGCGAAAGGAGGCAAAACGGTGAAAAGCACGTTATAGAAGGACAAGGTCCAAGATTCGTAGATAACTTCACCAGAAAAGGCGTTTTGGAACGAATACTAATCAAATGATTAAACACGCGAAACGCGGCTCGAAGATAGGGGTCACGAGAGAACTTACCCAGAACTGTGTCATGTACAATGTGATGTTCTTATAGAATGAGTAGAGAATGACTCGACTGATACGAGAGTAACTCCAGGCACCATGCACCAGCAGTAATTTTCGGAGGAATCTGAACTGCGCAATCGCCACATCGGCTGAACGAGCAGCTTGAAGACCCTCCATACCGCTGATACCAACACCAACGTGGGCGGCCTGGATCATGGAAACGTCGTTTGCACCGTCGCCAATCGCCAGAAGCAGCGACTTGAGGTGACGCTTCACCAATTTGACAACCAGCGCTTTCTGAAGGGGAGAGACACGACAACAGACGACCGCCTTACACATAACAGCAAGATCAAGGAATAGCTTTTCCATGTCCTTCTCCAGAGCGAATGTCAAGGACTTGCCATCGATGATCAAGGCTAGAGGCTCGACGTCGCCTGACACAGCTTGGCTTTTGACTGCGTCCATCTTGGATTGCAGGTTCGCACGCGTCGCTTGCGAGGTCTCCTCATTGACAATTAGAAGGCTCATGTCCTCCGAGATGAGCTTGCACGACATGCCAATATTGATGGCAGTCTCCTGTCGATCACCGGTCAAAACCCAAATCTTAATGCCAGCAGTTTGCAAGGTGTGAATAGTGTCCGGAACACCATCCTGAAGACGATCTTCGATCGCGGTGGCTCCCAGGAGATACAAATCTTTTTCAATCAGCTCTGCTGCCTTGTCCAGCTCGTCAGCACGAGTGCCCCCAACAGTCGTATTGGCAGCATTGAAGATTTGATTCCAGCGCTGATACTCGTCCTCGGGAACCTCACGCATGGCGAGACACAGGGTTCGCAATCCCTCAGAGGCATACTCTTCAAGGTGTTGCAGGGTCACCTCGACAGTTGGGTTATCTGGATGCAAGCGTTCTAGGATAACCGTGTCGGCACCCTTGCAGTAGATTCGAACCTTGCCATCCGGACAACGGAAAATGGTTGACATGCGCTTTCGGGTTGAATTGAACTCGCAAACAGCAAGTAGTTCGTATTCCTGCTCGACACCGTTTGCGGTGAAGATCACTGATCGTGGCCTGCGGTTGGTGAAGCGATATCCCAACATCGCGGCTCCATCGACCAAAGCACCCTCATCGGGAGAAGCGGCCTGATACTTGATCTGGGACGGATCGTCGCCTTTCCATTCGGGAATGACGGTGTGGCATGTCGCTAGAAGGGTAAGGAATTGTTGAATTGCCCCCTGTGACGGGTGGGAGACAAGATTCTTGCGAAGAGCCTTGAAGTCGTGAATGCCATATTCGCCATCATCGTCGGCGGTAGCTCGACGGTCTTCCGAAACATCATCTCCATATTGAATGCCCGCAATTGTGCATTGCTTGAACTCCATCATGTTGCAAGTAAGCGTACCCGTTTTATCGGAGAAAATGTACTCGATCTGACCAAGCTCTTCCACCAAAGATGACGTGCGGCATGTAGCAGGTGTATCGGTTTTGTCATGGTACATATCCAAGTCAGAATTAATGAGGAAGGCCTGGAAGTATTTGACGATCTCGATCGTGACGAAAAGCGAAATGGGAACCAAGTTTGAGTATAGGACCCAATAAGTGAAGATATCCATGAAAAATTGCTTCACTGGGTTAATGGATCCATAATCCAGGTAAGCGAGCTTGTTCGATGCTGTTTGCCGGACGACAAGGTCACCAACGGAGCTGATGACGCTCAGAGCAACCAGAATGCTGACGAGCATGAGAATCTGGACGTTCACCATGCGCTCGACAGCAGTCCGCTTGATGGGTGTAGCGGTCGCGTTCCGCATCAACTTGGTCTCATGTCCGGTAAAAACCACAATGCCATGGATCCATGGCGTATTTCGCAGGGTTGCACCGCGGAGCAGTAGTTGATCCGGTGCCAGCGAGAGTTCCTTCTCGCCGCCTCCGACATTCATCGTCAATGTCGCCTCGTAGGTGTATAGACTACTGTTTGGTTGCTCGGACCGAACGCGACCGCTTAGGCGGCTGAGATCACTGGGGCTGACCAGATGGGCGGTCTCGGGAATGGCTTGCTTGATCTTCAAGTTGGTTTCGCCGTCAAGATTTGCCGTTTCGATGTAGCATAAACCTTCGGGCTCCGATGAGGCCAGCAATACCAAGTCTGCGGGGAACGGTTCTTCAGACTCGACTCGAACCACATCTCCCACTGTCACGTCCACCCATTTTGTCTCGTGGAAGGAGGAGCCCTTGAGCACTTGGGTCTTGGAGTAGTTCAACCCTCTGTCGGACACTCGACGTTTATAGTCTTCAACTAACTCCTTGATGGCCGACACCAGCAACACAATAGCCAATGGAACGATGGTCGTGAATCTGTTGGTCGGAGAGACGTTGGGAATTTGTTGCAAGACAGCGGTGAACAGGAAAAAGAGATTGGCATATTTTGAGAATTGTTCGAAGAGGAATTTCGGGACAAACGTGACAATGTTATACTTGGCGGTTGAGACGTGATTGCTGATGAATTTGTGTACTGCATTCGCCGGCGCATTGTTGACTTGAATAATGCGAGGACCCAGGCTTGCGGGATCGACTTTGCGACGCCCAAACAGAGAGGTCAAGCCAGATGCGCCGGCCTTCTTATGCGCTTTCGGAGCTGCAGCCGGTTGCCCTGTACTGTCCACGGTCGCTCGCCTCGCGCCAGCCTCCGTTAGTGGCAAGTCCATTTCTGAGTACTGCGGACCCATCCCGAACATGTATTTGGCCCTCCCCACCAAGCCGCCTCCCAAGCCGAAAATGCTATTGCGCTCGTTCGCCTTTCGGACACGGCCTTCACTGGGGATTTGCGGCTCGAACGGATCGTCATAGTAGCTTCCACCATCGTGGTACTGGGCTTGATCATAGTGGGAATCATAGTGGTCCAGATTGGAGTCGTAGCGGTCTATCGGCTCTTGTCCATAGGCGAGGTCGGAGTGCGACTCTGACCGATACCCTGCCCCATGTGACTCTTGGAGAAATCGGCTCTGAGGCGCAATCCCTGAGGTACCCGAGGCATAGGAGCCATGTTGTTGGACCTGGGCGCCGATGAACTGATCATTGGATATTGATGGACGGGATTGGTTGCTGTGCTGGTTTATAAACTGCGGTAGGTGCTCATCGCTAACTGGCGGGGGCTGACCGGTATTATACACCGGCCCCGGGCTTGGACTGGAGCTCAAGAGCAGATCATCGTCGCCAGCGACATGTTCGGGTCCAGGTGGCCGACCACTGGCCATGCTGCCGCGGGGAAAGCTGACAGCTTCAAAGAGTGCAGTGGAGACGATGCCCCTGAGGCATTGAGCGGATCGCGATTACGTTGGCAGGATATTTGCGCCCGAGATGACGGGTGGCGAGACAGCGGTTCACGAGCTCAAGAAGAGGACTCTTTTAGTCGGGAGGAGGACCAAGGAGAAGTTCTGACGACGAACGCAAACACGGAGGAAGTGGAAGGTGGACAAAATGAGACCGGAGGAGGCTGAGCAGGCAGTCATAGTCTGGTTAGCTCTGGGCTCTTGTTTCCTCCACCCGAATAGAGTCGATTCGTTGGTTGAGTGCTGGTTGACTTGATCCCGTCTGGGCCGCGTCGTCCCGCTTTTCTGGCGCGGGCGGTAAACCACTTCCAGCAACGGATCTACGCTGCTCGATTGCCACGATGCTGCGCAACTTGGTACGTAAGCTAGGCTGAAAAGAAAGAACCTGCTTGTCTTTCTTTGAGAGAATGAT
Organism: Penicillium diatomitis; assembly: GCF_028827545.1. Lineage (NCBI taxonomy): Eukaryota > Fungi > Ascomycota > Eurotiomycetes > Eurotiales > Aspergillaceae > Penicillium > Penicillium diatomitis. Next base: position 3,501,315 of record NW_026623177.1, on the reverse strand, counting down.
AAGCTTGCTTTACTATAATGTACTAGTGACTAGAGACATATGCTTTCCCGTCCAGGTTGTCTAACCAGGCACTCGAATTAGTTCTAATTGTACGGTGCATTGTCAAATCATCTATATACTGAGTACTACGAACTGGAGGCACCTCTCCTTGATTTCTTATCCTTTACCTCACAGATAGATAGTATAACCTCCTATATGTTCTCCGACAAATTGAGAGATAGCAAATAATCTACCTACGTAGGTATCAGCCCATTTGTGGGATATAGATATGGGAAGTCAGTACGGTACTATCGGCACTACGATGTATCGAAAATTTATTCACTTGCAATCTCATATCCTATCTACTGGAGCCTGAAAGTCATTGTCCAAGCGTATGATAGAGTGATGCCCGCAAATTCCTCCAAATAAGAGGCTTAAGAGGCTTTCAGCCCATACGGAGCATCAATATGTGAATAGCTCGGCTACGAGGATTATACATTTTCGATATCAGTCGACTGCCGAATCTCCTTGGTCACCTACCTCCAACCTTGAACTTACGAAGGGTGGTAGGTTTTACCAGGGCACCAAGTAAAGTAAACATCATGCATTTATGAAAATCTGGTCCTCTTCCATCATTTTCACGAAAGATTCAATGGTCTCACAATTATCTGATGTGACATCCACCTGCGGATAAATCGCTCTCCATTCATCTGGTGCCTTATCAAATATCCCGTTCGCGTAAGCTTTGGAAGCGGCCAGCCTCAAAGTTCATTTCACGTTCCACATTTCAATTCTGGAGTCGTCTGCGGAGTCGTCTGCTGGAAACAAAAAGTGATGTGTATTCAATACAAATGCAATGTTTAAACTCCAGGCCCAGGTCATAAAAGCTCTAATAATACATTCGACACATGATGGTTCGTGATTGCACTTAGCGGTCATTCTCGGCGCGAGATTCTTCAGCCATTCCCCTCTTCGCTCGCAGGGCCAGGTCAGCTTGCATCGCCCTGTCGATCTGAGCATTGAGATCCTTGACCTTTTCCAAGGCGACAGAAGTGCGCGTCACGATTTCTCTGGCGTTGATGGTTGCACCCGAGAACTTGTTCATGAAGCACATCTCTCCGCCATTGTTGATGCCGATGACCAGTTCACCTTCGGAGGCCTGCTCCTCCTTCAGTGTCGCATCGACAATGATGTTCTTGCTCTCGTTGAAGGCGAAAAAGGTGACGGAGAGAGGCTTATGGGTAATATTGAGCGCCACGGGGACTCGTTCCTCCACGCCGTACACAACGACTTGACCATCACGCACGACAGCATCTGGGCGGCGGAAGTGCTGGAGTCCGGTCATGACAGCAATACAGGCGGCATCAGTCAAGTTTCCGTCATATGCAACAACGTGCACATCAGCACGGATGCTCCAGCAGCTCACGCCTTTGAGGATACACAAGGATTCGGTGTCGAGAGCGTTGGAGTGGCGGATGACGCTGTCGAGGACATGCGTCACAGACGATTCGACATCGTTGGGTCTGTTGAAAGAAATTTATTATTAGTCAGTCCAGATGAAACCCCACGAAGACGAAGTTTCGTGCACCTACCGACCATTCTCCCACGCGGGGGAGCCCATTGCGGAAAGCTCTAGGTTGATGTTGAATAGACCGTCGAAGGGACGCTCATCTCGTGGCTTCGTGACCTCAGCAGAGATGCGAACAATGATGCTGAGGTGATGTCAGCAACGAGAGGAGAATGTGGCATGGCCATGTAGAAATTATCAGATAGGGCGCAACATTTCATACCTAGTATTGCCAAGCTCCAAGTTCACATGTCCATATTCGTCCCCAAATGAGATCTTCAGGGGACGGAACTGGTCTGGTGTGCGTCCATCGAGGCGGGAGTCCTGTCGCAAAGCTTCAAGAATGAACTCGCGCTCTGCGATTGAGAGAGGGGCTTCTTTCGACATTGCACGAGGAGCAGCTGGTGCCGAAGAGCTTTAAAGGGAAATATCCTTCGGCCATTGGGAAGTTATTTTCGATGGTTCTGCCGTTGCGGGCCGCATTATGGGTGGATTTTGGGGGGGGGGCGGTGAAACCGGGAAGAGGAAACTTTGGGAAGGCGGTGATGAGCAGCGAGACACGAGCGCTGATGGGCACATGCAGTCTGGAACCAACCTTCAATTATCCTCTTTAGTGACGAAACGCCAAGATGACCACAGGTATGCTTAGAACAGTGCCGGAGCAATGCGCGAGTATTTTGGACTGAGAGCTTACAATCAACAGCCCACAGACCTACTTTCGATCCAGTACGACTTCCAAGCACCGATTACGTTCGCGCCGGTAAATCGACTGACTTGATGATCTATTTAGGCGCAAGGAAAGGAAGCTCTTCGAGGACCGGCCTACCACCAGCGCCTCCTTCCGGCTCACACTCACTTGAAAGTCCGGTAAGATCATGGTGTGATTAAGATTCCAATTACTCGACTCTCACATATTTGCCGTGAAACAGACAACCTGGTCAAGGTGGTGATGCCGACCACGAAGTCCGCGACTTGCGCGCTGAGCTCCTGAGGGCTGAAGCTGCGCACTTTGCCAAGAAGAATGGTACACCAATTGAAGAATCAACCTCAACAGAGACAACAGCTCTCAAGCGCCATCTAGAAGGTCCACCCGCGGATGCCGACGCCGAGCTCGAGGAAGATCCAGAGACCAAACGCCGACGCATATTGGAGGAAACGCGAGACATCGATGCTGATTCTGATGGATCAGAACAAGATAGCAGTGAAGAGGAAGACAGCGATGATGAAGATGAGGCGGCTGAATTGATGCGGGAATTGGAGAAAATTAAGAAAGAACGGCAGGCACAAAAAGAGAAAGAGGTTCGTCAATCACAGACGGGAGATCTTCCTTCATGCAGCGCTATGACGTGGTTGCAGGAACTAATTTGGATAACAGGAACAAGAAAGAGCCGCACAAGAAGAAGAGCAGCGAGAAGTGGATATTGCGCGAGGGAATCCTCTGCTTAACTCTCAAGATTTCAACCTCAAGCGACGGTGGGACGACGATGTCGTGTTCAAGAACCAAGCTCGGGGTACAGAGAAGAAAGATGGCAAGGAATTCGTCAATGTAAGTTATTGCCGACGCTCAGACATACAACTGCATGTTAACGCACTTCGCAAATATAGGACTTGCTGCGATCCGACTTCCACAAGAGATTCATGGTATGTTCACGTCACATTTTGAATTTGACTGAGGGAAACAGGCCCGCTGACTCTACTAGTCCAAATACGTTCGCTAGATCAGGTTCGATAGTCACATAAAAATAATATTATGCGGACGGTCTGCCATGGACAAGGTCTACAGCGGAAGACTGTTCAAGTCTTAGTCATTCGATCAACCATAAGGTAAGTACGCAAGGCTTCGCAACATCAACAATCATCGGAAAAGCGTTATTACATTGTAATGCAAAAGGCGAGACAGATGACGAAGCGCAACGAATCCCATATACAACCTTTCGATATCGTAGGAGTCGAGTAAAAACTAACGGACTTGCTGAGCATTGCTGAGGAGGAGAACCGTTCTGTTTGTCTTTTCCTACAATGACCAGCGTCTCATGGATCTATCCTACCATTTCTACTTACATCCGCCTGTTTCCGTAGGGTAAGACACCCGGGTCCTGGCATGAGTTGTTTACCTGGCCCTGGGCCCTGGGCCCTGGGCTGATTGCGACACTCCACTTGCCCCGACATCTCTCCCCTCACCCGTCCTCGCCGGCTTATCGCCTTACTTTACCACCGACCGCCCTCCGTGCCGCCCGTTCCACCGCCATTTTAGCGTCCCGAAACTGCCGTCGACATGGATAACCAATCATCATTCCTTCCAACTCAAGCTCGCTTTCGTCAGACCGATTCGATCGAGCCTGAATTCAATCCGCCAGCCGACGACATCGACGCATTTGCGGCAGAGCTTGCTCGAAGACTGTCGCGCCTAGAACCTACCTCGGCCGAATCCTCATATCTGGAGGACGACAGTTCAGACGACGAGGAAGAAACTACCGACGAGGAACTTCCTACGGACAAGTCTGCCACGAACGAGGAAACCCCCACCGAAATGGCTCCTCAGACAACAGTGAAGCAGCTGCATGGTGAGTTCCCGCCGTCAAGTGACGGCTTGATAACGCCTCAGTCCGACATCGAACCGTCACATTCAGCTGACTTTGCTTTGACGGAACGTAGAACGACTCGACCACGATGTGTCTCAGCTCGTGCAGCGCTTCGAGAACATCCTGGCTCTTGCAGCTGTAAGTCTAGTACCCTATCCCAGAGAGACATCGCTTTACTTTGTACCTGAGATTCCCCGCTGACTGTACTTCTTCTAAGGCCGAGAACACCAGCCACACAGCGACGGCTGTAGAGGAGAACCAGATGGAGGTGGAGTCTTCTGCCTTGGTAAGGAAACCCGGCTTTTGTCTTAGCGGTTGCGTCGATCGTACAGGGGATGTGGCTGTGCTGGAAGCTTCTTCCGTAGATGATCACATTCAGTGACTGACTTTGCTTTGCTCTCTCATAGGTCCGCTCCGCCGAAGATCTCCTGGCCATGAGTCGAACCGTCAAGGAAATGTGGTTTTTTGGCAACCTCGACACTCTCGGCGAGGACGACCATGATCGCGAGCGCAATGAAAAGCTCGAGGAGAGTGTTCGCGCGGTCGAAAAGGCCGTGGACGAGGGCGTACTGTCGAAGCTTGTGCCCAAGGAAAAGAAGGAGCGAGACTGAGCGCAGAGTGCTCATGCTCTGCCAGAGACCGCGATCAGCGCTCTCTTACTTCGCTAGCATCTTTCTGGCATGTCTTCGGGTTTACGGACCTCATCGGCGTTTGGGACTGGAGGGGTGAATCTTGGGCGTTCATGGCCATGCATTTTGAAGATACCCGTGGCTACCTAAAGGAGTCACACTCTGCATCGTCCAATTGATTTTTACCCGAATCGTGTATTGCAATCATTCGTAGAGTGTTGTAGTATTTTTGTTTTTGTTCTTCCAATCGGCAATCAATGACGGCGATGCGATAAGCGATAAGACCGGCTGCTCGACACGTCCCGAGATTTCGGCCATCTCCACTTTGACGCGTTCAGCCCTGCGCCGGGGGATCTTTGACGTGCGATCAATCATTGCAGCTATTCCGTTGCCCTCGCCGCGATACAAGTCCACAAGCCAGTCCTTGTCCTTCACCACTAACAAAACTTCGTTTCTCGCATTCTCTCATAGTCCAACTCTCTCAGATACCTCACAATGCCACCCTCAGCAACGCACCAAATACCCAACACCCTGCCCCTCACCCTCATCGTCGCGACCACTCCGGTTCGCGCCGCATCCACCTCGTCTCCCAATGAAGCAGCGACACGACTTGGAATCGGTCTCAAGGGAACCCTGCCGTGGCCACGCATCAAGACCGACATGTCCTTCTTCGCTCGAGTGACCTCTCGAGCGCCAGCCGCGGGTACGACCAACGCCATCATCATGGGTCGCAAAACCTACTTTTCGGTGCCGAAGCATCTCCGCCCACTGGCGAAGCGGATCAGTGTGGTCGTCACGCGGGATACCACGGGCTCTGTGCGTGACGAGGTCATGAAAGATCTGGAGGCGCGCAAGGCGAAATTGGCCGAAGCGGCGAAAGTCAAGGCGGAGTCGGCATCACCGTCGGAGTCTACATCGAGAGATGTCGGCGATGAGCCGGTAACGGATGCACTCGTGACGCGGAGTCTGGAAATGGCTCTTTCGGAGCTGGAGGCATCGTATGGATCGTCTGGAAAGCTGGGAAAGATCTATGTGATTGGAGGTGCGGAGATCTACGGCCTGGCTTCTCGATTGAAAGTCGTTGATGGACAGGATCGGAAGAGACCTGTGAGAATTGTCTTGACGAATGTCGTACGGAAAACTGGGGGTCAGGGCGATGCTGCTGCTGCTGCTGCTGCTGCTGCTGCGACGGAGGGGTATGAATGCGATACTTTCTTTCCGGTGGAAGGGCTCGGGACAGGAACGGAATGGCGAACGGCCACTTCTGTAGAGGTCTCTGAGTGGGTTGGGGAGACGGTGACAGGGGAATGGATTCGAGACGGCGACGTCGAAGTGCAAATGGTCGGCTATGAGAGGGCGGACTGAACTTTTCACAGCGGAGATTACGGTCGGGCGGGGTGGCCATTGAAAAGATGGATTCACATGCATACTTGGCCCAGAGAGCAACCAGAGACAAGCGAGTCCTCATCAAAGACCAACTCCACGTTAGGAGACAATCACATATCCTGTTACTCGCAAACCCCATCAGGGTCTCCAAGTCTACCAAAATGGGCCTGATTTCTTTCATGCAAAGCATGTCACCCAGTTCCATCTACCAAATGTAGGCCACCTGCCACTTATCTGCGTACTATCCATCGCAGCTTAAGTTGATCAGATGGATCTAGTGCCAGGCAAACTACGCTGGGGAAGTGGATGCAGCGGAATGGACGAGCAGAATCATTCTCCAAATTGGACTGTAGTCTCGAGATCACAATAAATTTCCACCAAGGTGATCATTAGGCTCTCAAACAGGACTATTGAGAGGATCGGAAGCGCATCACTGCAGCTGTCCCTGAGATGGAGAAAGTACATGTGCCAAGTTAAGCGGCCCCCCAAAAAAGTCGCGCTTTTGATCTTACTCGCAAGCGCGAGGTCAATTGACAGCCGCGTCATTTCGCCGACGCTTTATCGAGCTAACGTGGCGGCTCAATTTCTAGCGCCGGACGTGGAGAACTGGAAATGAGTGGAACTCATCGGGGCCGTCCCAAAAAAGTGGGTGCAGTGGGGTGTAGCGGGGCGACGATAGAAGTAAACTCGACGTCCACTTTGAGAATATCTACTACTGTTCGATATGAGGCCAAGGGGAATGAATATGTGGACCGGACGGACATGCTCAAGATGGAATCTTATAATGAATTAGTCTTTTAAGTGTATTGTCTATCCAAGAACAAGCATGAAAACAGCCCACTCGAGATCGTCAGGGAGTCGAGCCCAGATCCTCGTTGTTTATAAACCTTGGAAAAGCCACCAACGCCGTGTGGAATCACTTCGGAACAAGAAATCTTATGTAGCACTTTTAAGATGGCTTAGTAGCATGTGTATCCACCGTCAATGATACAGTTGGCACCAGTCATGAACTTGGATGCATCCGAGCCCAAAAACACACAGAGACCATTCAGCTCATCGACGTTACCGAGACGGTTCTGAGGAGTCAAGGATTTCCAGATCTTCTTCTGGGCCTCGAGGGCGGGCACTCGGTTTAACGCGGTGTCCATGTATCCGGGTGAGATGCAGTTGACTCGAATCTCGTTCTTGGCCCATTCCGCAGCAAGAGACTTGGCCAATTGAATGACACCAGCCTTGGAGGCATTGTAGCAGCTCTGTTCTTGGGGGTAGTTGACAATGGTCCCCGACATGGAAGCAACCAGGATGATGCTACCGGGCTTTCCAGCCGCGATCATGGTTCGGCCCACCGCCTGGGACATCAAGAAGGAACCGGTGAGATTGATATCGATCAGCCGGCGGAACATGGCCACATCGTAGGTCTCCGCCTTGATGTTGGAGTCGGCAATACCGGCCGAGTTGATCAGAACATCCGGTACGCCGTACTTCTCCACACAAGCCTGGACCGAGGCAGTGATAGCAGCCGCGTCACGCACATCCACGCGGTAGAAGGAGATGGGCAGCCCGGTCTTATCGTGGAGCTCGGCAGCAGCCTCGTCTCCGAGTTCTTGATTGGCATCAAAGATGACAATGTTCTTGGCGCCGGCCTCGGCACAAGCGCGAGCCATGTGGTTCCCGAGACCACGGGCGCCACCAGTGATGATGACCGTCTTGCCGAACATGCTCATGTTGCGCATGGTCTTGGGCATCCGCTCGTATACATCGCGGGTGAGGGGGTCGACCGTCTCCGGGTCGGGCCATGATGATGATGATGTGTCCCGGAGAGGTGTCGGGTTGACGGGGAGAGTGCGCTTGTGTGCAGAGCTGTGGCCTGCATCGTAGTCGGTGACGGGCACTTCTTTTTCAGGGATGCGGTTCTTCTGGTCTGTGGTCTGAAGGCAGTTGGCCCGGGTGGTGGAAAAGTGGTTGGTGGGAATGCGAGTGACAATAGGAACAGTGTTACGACCTGCCCGGCAGGTGCGAAGGAATTGACGAGCTACGGACATGTTGTGTGTGTGTGTGTATAAGTGCTTAGCTGTGGCGATTGGTGAGAGTGTCGACTTCTGACAGGAGACGAGAGTGGTCGAGGCCGGTAGATGAAAGGCGCCGAGTGAATGAGGAGGCTATGGGAGATACGTGGACAAGTCAAAAGGCAGAGAGGGGGTATCAAGAAGAAGAGTGATTGATGATGAGGGAAAAATGACAGCGTTGAGGCCGGGGGAACGATGAAGTTGTATATAAGTAGTTGACACAGTCCAAGTAGTGCTAATCGCACACCGCAAAGAGTTGACCGGAGACCGAAGATCCTGTACAGTACGTACAGATGCAAAAATTTTCCCACCAGATCAGGCAATATCAAAATTATCAGAAAAGCAAAAGACGACCGGATTCATCACCCTGGAAAAAAAATCGATCAATTGCAGAAGTCGAAGAATCTCCCAGGAGAGTTGGCAGGAGTACACTCCTGGAACCTGGACTCAGACCGCATCGGCCCTCTCTACCAGAGGTACCGAGCCAAGTACATCAGTATTGCGGAGAACAAAGCTCAACTGCAGCCGGAAACCGCGGGTAAGTGGATCCGATCTGAATCGGGCTGGGGTCATGTGCACATTCCTGCCGGTGGGAGGGGCGACTGGATCCAACAGCTTGTGCCTGACTCGAAGGACCATCGCTATCATTTGGAGGTACACGCGGAGTAGGGGCTCCAAGACCTAAAATTAGTGCCAAGACCCGCGAGACCGTATAAAGGGGGGGGGGGGTTATGGGACGGGGATCCAAAGCCGAGTGAGTCTAAGAGGAAAAAGCAAACCTTAAAAGATCAAACGGACATGGAAAAAATAGGATAAACACCCCAATAGCCAGAAACAGAACAGTGGCCCTCCACTCATAAAGGGAAAGGTTCTCATCGTGTCTCGTGAAAGATCGGTGAGAAGAGGCGGTTTCCAGGCCCCGACTGGGATGGTAAGGGGAAAAGGGGGGGGGTCTAGGCTTGGATTCTCTTATACTCGCCATGCTAATCTAGACAACAGTGTCTGGAAACCCCCGGCATTGTACAGAACCCAAACAGACAGTCTTCAACTATAGACCTAAAATCTCTAACTGACGTGAAGCTCTTCCACCGTAACTAGCTCATGCACATATCGATTCAGTATATACGCGGCCCCTGAAGAACGGCCAGGATCCGACCTCGGCATGGGAAACTTCCGTCATCGGTTGAGATGACCAAGCAGTAAGCACGCTCTCTGCAGGTCGGCAATTTTTTTTCTTTTCTTTTCTTTTCTTTTTCTTTTCTTTTTTTTTTTCGGCGGCAAGCCAGGGATCAGATTAAATCAAAAACACAAAGAATCATGTAATCTGCGGCAAAGACAAACTCCAGAACTGTTGACCGGGACGCATTCGGAACTGTCAGATGACATTCCCCCTGCACCAACTGTATCGGGGAGGATAAAAGAAGGGAAAAAAAGATCAAGGGAAAAGAAATACAGGGAAGAATAACGGGAATCTTCGCCCAGTGGAGGTAATAAGGGTCGAAGAGTGGCTAGACCCGGGATCACCGAATTTGCAGAAATCAAGATATCAAACACCAAGTCTCAAGCTACACGGTTTTCATGAATTTCAATCCCGATGGATCCGTGTTTGGTTGCTAGATCCAGCCCGTGGATGATTCCAACGGAGCTGAGGTACCTGAGTTACTATTGGAAGGCAGGTACACCGTCGGCTGACGAAGCCGAGGACTTTTGCAGGCATGTTGTTCTTCTTTTCCACTTATGTTCGTGCAACTCCGATCTGCCGGCCAGAGTCGATGCCGAGAACACAAGCATCTGTGGAAGTCTGCCCTGGCTAATGGCGACAGGAGGAGTAGCTCGGCAGTACTTGGCTTGGAGCAGGAGGTTTTCACAGATCCCTGTCCAACGTGACCCCGTGACGACGCCCCCGTCTCATGGCCCATGGTTGACCTGGAGTGCGGGCCGGGAGAAGTGGAGACTTGGAGAGTGGGGATGCGATCCAAGTGGAGTGAAACCGCCCGGGGGGGTTGTGAATGGAGTAAGATGATTCCTCACCTGTCCCAGATTCAGGAGAGTCAGTGGCATATCGCTCGGTAGATATGGTCCAGGTCGGTGTAGACAAACACACGGTGCAGCTTGCATATTATATCACTCCATACTCAATCCCGCACACAGCCAAGCATGCTGATAGGTGAGACACAACCCTCGGATAAGCGTAAATGATGACCGACACTCTTTCACGCAGTCAGTACGTGCCAAGCATTCAACCGCTGCACTGTCTGGAAAAAAGGAAAAAAAGAAAATCAGTGACCGGTCCAAGCTCCATACACCCTGTTTCCGGGTGATCCCCTACAGAGGGACCCAATCGAAGGAGACAGGGACCTGAGGAAATGAAGAAACAAACCACTTGCCCCTTACTGCATTTTCGCCCACACATAGTAGAGCCGACTCAGGTGGAATGACCGGGACTGCTACGTATGAATAGCTCGGGCTGATGCCCGTCAAGGGAGGCTCTGCGACTAGACTACTACTGTGGGCCGGAGCTCGTACCTTAGATCGCCAATTGTCCATGCAGATGTTCCAGCTCGGGAGAAGCGATAGAGTCTTTTGACCAAGTTCATCCCACAGGATTGGAAACCCTTCGCCTTGCCTTCTGTATTCAACCACATGCGCGTGGCGGAGCTAGCCCGGTGGTTCTTTTCCCATCGCATATCAATTCTCATGCATGCTCTCGCATGTACAACACTCACCGACAGTATGGCCTGCATTTCCTGCTAGACATTCCATGGGGTTGCCTGCCGCCCTCAGAAAAACCCCGTTGAACAGGAAATCCCTTATTTAGGTACTCGGAATTGATGTTCGCTAAGAGATAGCAGTCTCTACTCTCTACTAGATTCATGATCAGTCTCCCGGTCAATGCACCACATAGTGCATAACTGCACACTGCACAGGTAGTAAGAGTAGGAAAGTACCAAACTGAGACCTGGTACCTACTGTATCTCATTAATCTCCATTTCAATTCATCATATCAGATCGATTAAAAGCCAAGAGCATCACATTCACAAGGTAGTGGACCCAGTCAACCACAAACCCCTCCCAGATACAAAAGTACCAACGAACATTAATGGGAACATTACCTTTGGAAAACACCCCCCCCCCCCGAACCCGGCCCGCATCAGAAATCCCAACCTCCTGGACACAAGTCATCTCTCCGAACCCGGGGAAAACCCCAAACTGGACACGAATCAAGGGCCCTAGCCGAGCTCCCAAGGAATGGATAGTCGTTCACTACTCACCACTGCCAAGTCACTCCTCCTGTCCCCCCTCCCCTTTTTTCCCGCAAGAATGGGACTGGGTCCGTGTTCGGATCAGATGGGGTACTGGACTAACATAGTTTCCTTATGTCGGGAGCTTCCAATTGCACGTGGGAGAGCCCATCACGTTCATCGGGTATATGCTGGGGGAAGATTGACTTAGGTTCTCATTATGTTTGGATCCATTTGATCTCAGAAATAGTGTATTCGCCAATCGCCTTCATCTCATAACGAACCAAAGGACTTCCTCGAGAGATGACATCCGCCCGGGGGAAAGCTCTCCTTCGAGTAGTACCACTACCCCGGACCCACCATAAAACCTATCCTGAGTCCTGACTGACTGTGGTAGAATAGACCGCCAAGCCCGAATGGCCGGTTTTCAAATGTGAATTTCTGTCAGTCAAGTAAGGCAGGACCGGTCTACGCAAATCTCTCCAGCCACGGATATTGATGAATCGGCCCAGGAGTCCAGATAGGGATGGTAGTGGAGGGATTGGAGTCAGATGATCGCCATCAGGTACTGGACTTTCCGCGGGATAATATTGAGACCGAGGACATGACCTTGAGTACGGATAATGCATGCTAGACGTATTTTCAACGTGAACCGCCAGATGCGCTGTCAATCCCCGTCAAGGGACTCGGAGGTTTCAGCATCGTGAAACGGACCCCTCGCGGCGGGAGTACCGAGACGCATGAGACACAATCCATGCATAACATGCCTCCAGAAGTTTCGCATCCCTCGCTAATAAATATATCATGTGCGATGATGAATGCAAAATGTTGATGTAGATACAAGGTTGTCTAGATTATTACCGAGCGGCAGCAAGGAATTCAACAAGGCCAACGCCCATCAATGCGGCTCCAATCAACGAGGAAGCCAGATCGCAATAACACAACAACAAGAACAGACGCGCCGAAGAACGGCCCCAAAAAGTGTCAAAATGCCGGGTACAAGAGAGAAGAGAGAAGAAACATGAACCAATAAATACCAAACAAAGCTATGAACGGGATACATTATATTCAAGTCAGGGTCATGGCTGAGAATGCAATATGCACACTTGTCGTTAATCATTCCTTCTCATGCTCCTTCATGTACTTCACAAAGGCCTTCTTATGTACCAAGCCGGCGTATTGGCCATTTCGCAAGACGCAAAGATACCGCAGCCCGAGCTTCACAAAACATTGGTAGACGACATCGATGGGTGAATGTACGTCGAGGGAAATCGGTGCCTATATCCACAAACCAGGACTGATGAGCTAAAAGTGCGAAACGCGACAACTATCCACATGCAATATGAAGACTTACCGGGTCAATGAATCGAGTGAAATCCTCATGCACCGTATTCTCGGCCTCGCTGTCATACACGGCGACCGAAGTATCCATGGTCATCAGACAAAGGGTGTTCTCTTCTGCCTCGCCCAGGGAGTCGAGCGCAAATTCGAGATCGGGGGCGGGAATGAGGCCCGTCAGAACGCCATCGCGGAGGATAGGCAGTCCACCATCCAGCTCACCCGCCATGAGGAGATACTCGAGCTTGGTGCGAAGTTCAGTCGCGGGGACAAAAGCAGAATTGGTAATGTCGATGATTCTGCCCCGATGAGGCAGACGGACAATGTCGCCAAGCTCGGCATCAGTAATGGGTTGTAATTTGTTGTCGAGGAAGGGGTACGAGTTCATATCGGTGAGCAAATCCTTGAGTCAGTGTCAGTACCTGGCTGATATTCAACACCAAAGTTCCTCTGTCAGGCGGGACTTCTTACATATATACTGCGTGGCTCGAGTGCGTCCGCTGTCCACTTGGCACACAACACGGATAGAGAGAACGGCAGCACGTGATCCAAGCTGCCAGTCAATTCGAAAAGGATGACAGCAAGGGTGACGGAAAGTCGAGTGACGCCGCACATGGTGGCGCCCGCAGCAACCATAGCATAGACACCAGGGGTGACACACGACTCCATTCCCGCCACATTGGGGCAAGAGTCAAACAGGAAGAAGGTGGGATTCTTGGCGACCCAGTACTGTACCGAGTGCCCAACAATTCGGCCCATCAAACCACCGACCACCATCGAAGGCACGTAGATTCCGGCAGGTACCTTGATGCCAAATGTGATAACAGTCAGAAGGCTCTTGATCACGAAAGCAACCATCAAATACTGGATGATCTCAACGATACCATCTTCGCTGGGACAAAGCCCGGTACTGGACCATGACTCTCCTTCGCAGGGACTGGCGAGCTCGAGCAGCAGCTCTGCGACGGGCAGCTTAGTGTATCGGTTCCAGAAGCTGACCGCACCCGTAAGCAAGGCGACAAGAAAGACCTCTAGCATCGGCCAACGTTTGATAGCCGGAATGCGACGGAAGGTGCGTGCCCACCAGCTCGAGGCCTTGATGAAAAGCGCACCCAAAGCACCACCGAGGACACCCAAGAACACAAAGATGATGATCTCGAAGATCTCCCAGTCGGTGCCATAGCGCACCTGGAACAAAACAATCTTGCCAGTCCCGTACGGGTTCAAGAACTTCAAAGACAATGCTGCGGCGATACAGCAGAAGAATGTTCGGAAGAGAGTCTTCGGTGGGAAGTAATAGCTGACTTCCTCCAGACTGAACAAGACTCCGCCAATGGGTGCTCCAAAGGCCACAGCCACACCGCTCGCGGCACTGGCACTGAGCACTTCTCGACGCTTGCCGTCGTTGTGATTATATTTGGAGAAGAGTCGGCAACAGATGTTTCCCACGCAAGTGGCAATGTGCACAAATGGGCCTTCTTTACCGAGGCTGAGACCCGAAGAAACACTGAATATCAACGCGACAGTCTTGACCACGAGTGTCTTCAAACCCAAATAGCCGTGCAGCACGAATCCACTATTGATGACTTTGACTTCAGCCACTCCACTGCCTGCGGCGGAGTAGTACACCATCGCCGGGCGAGGTGGGTCGTTGGGAAATGTACCATGAGGACTGATCAACGATGCGGGAGATCCAACAGTTTCACCACCGGATCCTTGTTTGGCAACACGTGCCTCGGCGCCGAGGTTCTCGTCCAAAGTCGCCAATGAGATCGAGGATGGCACCACTGTCTTTGTAAACAAAGTCAGCGCGCAGGAAATCGAAGCCAGTGCGACAACCCAAACGATGAACACAGCAAAGTCGACCCATTGGTTTCCATTGCTAGAGGCGTTGAAAATTTGTGACCAAGACCGCCAATTGGTGCACGTGGCACCCTCCCCACAGCAATCACTCTTGCTGGCCCAGAAGTCGCCTGAGCAATAGCCCAATTTCATGTCAAAGATCGACCTTTCTGTGATATCGACAAAGTAGGCGATCGCCGCCGTAATGCATCCAATGACTGCCACCAGCACCCAACCTTGGGCCCCGTCGAACCATGCCATCAGTCGCCCACGCACATCTTTGCGCTGTCGTAGCTGGCGAAGACGAGCCCCGTCGGCAATGCTATCGTGAACCCAGTCGGTCGACGTGAATTGATCGTACCATGTCCGCTCATCGAGGAAAGATGAAGCGGTCAGCCCATCTTTCGTGGATGGCGGTCGACTCTCCTGCTGCGGCTGTGCGTCCTCACTCGCACTTCCTCGGCGGCTGAACCGTTTTGCCACAGAATTGGCCCGACTGTGGTGTGCCGTCCGACGGAGACTTCCTGCGGTCAGCAGATAGCGAGGTGAATCCGGGCCCGACACGCCCGAGGTACTTGTATATGACCGCCGAGGTGCGCGACGCTGCGATTCCTCTCCTAGTAAACTGGTCGTCTCGCCGATTTCGAGATGGGATTCCAGGGACTGGTAGCCCGTGTGTGGTTCGTAAAGGTAGCTTTGGGCACGGCGGTAAGCAGTTGGAGAAGGGGGCGCCGTGCGGGACGAGGGAGGGGGAGTTCGGCGTCGACCTCATCCTGCTCGCGCGCGGCAGAGCTCACTTGAGGCACGGAGCGAGGCATAGACTTGCTGAGGCGGCCACTAGAAGTCGTAAATGTGTATCACACTCGGTAGTGGGGGGTTAGGAGAGTCGAAAGAAAGAAGAAAAATTGACCAAGGGAGGAGCCACTGCGCCCGGGTATTTTTTGTGTACAGTTGGAGCTTGTTGAGCCGCGATCAGGAAACACGGGGCACCCGCGGCCCACATGGACGCAATATTGGGCTATACAATTACTCGGCTCGGGCAGCGCCAGATCGCTTGGCAGGCTTTATGCACTCGAAGACTGGACATGAACCACGGTCTGGTGTCTATGGGAACCTCAATGGAGACCGCTTGGGAGATTCGAGAAGAACCTCAAATGGAGAGATCACCAAGGACGAAGAAGGCGCGTGTCGAGTCTTTAAGACGGTGAGTCCCGGCGAGTTGCCCCAAAGTGTCAGGCAGCTGATCGGCGGGCCGACCACGTCAGGTGAGAGCGATGGGAGGGGGGTCAGCCGTCATCTCTTCGCCAGTCGCATTCCTCATCACAACCACACATCATCCGGTGCACACTCGGTCTCACTTTCCGCATGGCTGAGACATGATATCTGATCCTTGTGGAAGCAATCTGCTTGATTGGTGACTTTCTTGCCTAACGAACAGAATCCTCGTCATTAGATCTGATCTATTCGGGGGTTTACTTTCTGCCATGACGATGGTGTCGACGACTGCCGCTCATAACCATCCGTACAACACCCCCGGTCGCATCGACGCTTGGATCGTTGATCTCCCCGAGATCCCTGCCGATTGGAGGGTCGGAAAGATGCTCCGTTGGTTTTGCTGCACCCAAAGGAACTAACAATCGTGGCCCCCTTGCCCGCCTCAAACTTACACGTTAGTTGCGCGCATGGCTATTGATGGGTCCGTACAATGTCGAATGTATGTGCTCTGCTCGGCCGAAGGAAGCAGTCTTTAATCGAGTGCGAGACAACACGAATCATGTTGTGTTGCGAGGAACTCTTTGACGCACCCCGAGCGGTGGTCACAGCTTTCTTAGACCGCAGATGAGCCTATCTCCGCCATTTGAGGTGCATCCTTGGTGGAGATCTACAATCCTGCTGGCTCCACATTGGCACCTACTGTACTGAGCGATCAGAAGGCGCAGAGGCTGCACCCAAGGACACACAGTTACACACATCATTCGTTTCCCACTTTGAAGGACTGCATGCGTAGGTGGTTTTGCCGCGCAAATCCGAGGCAGAACTTTTCCTCGCCTGGCAATTGGTGAAGATGATCATGAAGAGAAGACATACTCGATCGAGGCAACTCGACAGCGAAGCGCACGATGAGCAGTTCAGCTGTATGTGAAATATGGATCTCGTAGTTGTCTGACGCTCTACGTTTACAATGGTCAATGGTCCGTATGAATCGCACCACGATCAATGTCTACAAAGGGGCCCAGCAGGGTCAGATATTTAATATCTGGCTCGCCTTCCAACTCGGTCTTTCCTGACACCACCCATACCACTTGCATCAACAGTAATTCTCCTGTGCTCTGCCGCGTGTGGCTTCAAGGCTTGCACTCTCGCCCCACTCTCCGATACCCGCAGGGATACACGTTGATGGAAATGAGAATGTCCTTTACAACGATGGTGTCGATTATATCTCGCGCGTGTTGAATGATTTCAGCGCGATCAATTTGTCTTCATGCTCGTCAAACTTTCCTGTGGCCAGCTCAACAAGCAGGAAAGAACGGTACCTGGGTCAACGTCCCGCCATTGCTCGTCCGTGGACACTGGACAGTACCCAACAAATGGCACACAACGAATGCATCCCCATGATGAATCATCCAGAAAACAACATAAACGATGCCAATGATTCGATCCCCCAGAACCTCGCGAATGGTAGGACTCTTTTTAGCCGCGGTTTGTTCGAATTGTCGGACATGTCTAAGTCCACATAGCCGAGTCAGGGTTACAATTGGTGGAGAAACAATAAACAACCGTGTCCGGCGATAAGCTCATCGCCGCTGCTACCCCACCTGCTTCCTTTTTGTCACGGAGCTTCAACTGCCCGACGTAGACATTCAACCCCGCCATTATTCCTCACAAAATTCGTTGAAGCATTCTCTATCACCATCGCTCAGAAGTCTGCCGCTTGCAGCAGTCCGCTTTAGCCATTCTCTGAAACCACCGACGAGATCAGCACGTCGGGTTCGCAAAATGTCAGCCACCGACGCTCAGGCGAAGGATGTCAACCGGTCCTATGACCAGATCATTCTCTTCGGAGACTCAATCACGGAAATGTCCTGGGACCAAGGCCTTGGATTTGGATATGGCGCTGCCCTTTCAGATGGTACGAATAGAACAAAACGCTCGAGTGGAAGGAACTCAAACAATTGACGCGTCTCCTCCCCGCATCAGCGTATCGCCGCAAGTTGGATGTGGTCAATCGCGGGTTTGGGTAAGTGGGAAGAGCCGTTGTCATGCCGCTGAAAAAGACATCGATTGACTTTTATGACAACCATCAGAGGCTATACCACGGCGCACGCCATCAAAATAGTTCATGAGATTGTGCCATCGCCAGATGTTGCCAAAGTCCGGCTCATGGTAGGTTCGCTCAGCCCACGTTCCGTTGATCTGCTGGTCAATTGCAATACAATACATGCAGAGAGAAGAAGGAAGACAAGGTAACAAGCCTAGACCGTATTCTTCGGCGCCAATGACGCTTGTGTGCCGAGTCATGTGCAGCATGTTCCTCTTGAAATCTACAAGGAGAACCTGCAAAATATCATTCAACACCCTGCCACTCGCGCCCAGAATCCCCGGCTCGTCATCATCACACCTCCACCGGTAGACGAGTATCAATTGGAGGGCTTTGACAAATCCAAAGATACAGTTTATCCCAGTCGGACTGCGCAGCGGGCAAAGGAATATGCGGAAGCTGCCAAGGAGGTGGGAGCTTCACTCAAGATCCCCGTGGCCGATATATGGACTGCGTTTATGGCGGCAGTCGGATGGCAAGAAGGGCAAGCTCTGATCGGCTCGCGCGATACTCCCATGAACAGCAAATTTGGTAGTCTTTTCACAGATGGTAAGTGAAGACGTCTCAAGTCACATCTCTTACCGTCCGTATCATGAATCAAAAACACATGCTGATCATTGATGGAATCAACCAGGTCTGCATCTGACGGCTGCCGGTTATCGCCTCGTTTATGACGAGGTCCGCAAGACCATTCGCGCTCACTATCCTGACCAGGACTCGGATGCTCTCCCCATGCTCTTCCCCGCCTGGGGTGAAGCTCCCCGCTGATGCGCTCGAAAGTGTGATGCAACGGAAAGGGCCTTCGCAGCTCTGACCCACACTCCTTGTACTTATCGATAAGATTACTTGAGAATAGACAAAACAGAAGGTGTACTATTTGAAAGCTAACATGTGCCGAGTGATCAAGTCAACATGTGCTTTCATGATAGCAAGTCAAGTCATTTTTTCGCGACTGACGGCGTGTTCCAATACGGGCAAAGATGTAGAAGACTAGCTTATCCAACCCGTGAAGCACTGTTTAGTTAGGAACTTTGTCGAGTGGATCGTGCTGCGGACCGAAGAGTGGATTTGACCGCCCTCTTCCCCTCGTGCATGACGCTGCCTCCATCGGGCAAGCTTCCCCTCTCACATCCCCCAATGACGACTGGTTGCTGATTAAGAGCTCTCTCGAATTCTCTTTTCGAATCAAGGATCTTCACTGCCTTTGACTCGGAATCGCGCCTACCTCGTACTTTTACCTGTCCGTGTTCAGCTCTTCGAGACTCGTATTGCGTCCGTTGAACCCCTTCGCTGTCGACACAGCCGATTGCCGGGGACCAAAGTCGAAATCGCCCTTTACAGTCTGCCTTTACCCGGGTTCTCGTCGTTGAACACCGTCTCGTTCACAAACAGACCTTTGCCATCTTTTGTGCTCATACCGTTCTCTGAGCCATCACAAACCCGAGTCTGCTGCAAAAATCTTCACAATTTTGAAATTCCGGGCTTTTTACCTCCTGTCCCTGCCGTTGTTCCTCTCGCCCAACTGCCAAACCCCAAAGATTTCAAAGCTGTTTTCCGTCAAGCTTTCAGTTCGTTGATTCGGACTAGCGAACAAGACATCGTCGGCGGCCCGGTGGGCCGTCAGTTCCAGTGAGTTGTGACGGCGAGAGGTGGCGAACGGCGGGGGGAGGGCGTCAGGGAAAGACACAAGTTTGGCGTGAAGCACGCGCAGGATACATACAGGAGCTTTTGAACAAACTCAGATCTGCGAACCGCGAATTCCCGAATAATCCGGTCACAATCGATCCTGAAAACGGTCATTGTGCAGTCAACACGGGTTTGACGGGCTTCCCTTCTCGTCTGCTCTAGATTCGTTGTCTTGATCACGAGTCCGGCAATGGACGCCCAGTATCCGTTTGCCACCCGAGATGACTTATGGCGAGTGTTCAACGAGCTGAAAGGACTGCATGTTCGTCAATTTGAACAAAGCGAGCGGATTGCTAGGCTTGAAAGAGACCGCGAAGAGCATACTCGGCTAAAAAATGTCTGGGCTTCTTCTCTATCGCCCCTCCACTCGGCTGCGAGCGGCCCCATATCCTCAGGTACTCTTGGAACCAACAGACCGGCAAAAAATTGAACTAGAGCTCTCACTAACCTTCTTATCTCAGTTTCTTCTTTCAATCCTCAAGCGGAACCATTCAAAGGCTTCGAGCAGGGACCCTCGGCTGCAGTGAATGCCGTAATGTCCGGTGTCGATGTGGAATATGAGCCCCGAAGAGGCGCCTCACGAGCCAATAGTGTTCGATTCGACGAGAGCGCAATTCATGGGTACAATGAGCAAACCAGCCGTTCTAGTCATGAGTCTCAGATTCGCCCAGGAAGAACATTGGGAGGTCTCCCTATGACCGAGCGATCCTCGTCTTGTCGATCGGATGGCCGAATCAGCACTTCGGGGCTGTCGATGCAATCTACGAGGAGCAACAGTCTGCGCCTCGATACGAGCAGTCGCATGATGGACTCCTCTCTAAGTGTTTCGCCATTGACACCCCCCCCCGGGTCTCTTTCTGCTCGGACCCGTACCAAGCGTCATTCGTTGTTGGCTAACCATGAACTTTACCAACGAGACTCTGTTATATGCTGCGGTCTGCTCGGGGTCTTTTGTCTCGTCGCTGGGCTCGAGCTTGATTCATAAGCTCTCGTTGGAGGACCAGGTCTTTCGCGATGGCGATGGCCGTTCCTCGATCAAATTGAACATGTGGCTGCCTGAGGCGAGCGTGCACGCATCGTCATCTGGTTCAAGTAGTCCCAACCCTCAGGTTCCATCCCTGACAGTACACTTTCTAGTGCACGATACTCATTCCGGAGATGAGTCTATCCAGATCATACTAGGTATTGACGTGCTGCGTTGCCACAACGCGGATATCATGTTCTCTCAGGATAAGATGACGCTGGTTGATGAGAATCGAAGTCGCATCTCAGTGCCTCTTGTGCGCCCTGAAAAAGACTGGGTCTTCAAGCTTCTGCGCACCGCTCCCGACACCACCAACCCCGAGTACCCACAGAAGTCCCTGACTCGTCGACAAAGCTCCGTCGGCATCATAGGACAAGGCTCGCCTGGGTTCAAGTACCCTGTCTCCGCTCCTGCCTCTATACGTGCCTCGGTGGGAGAAGCTGATGCGAAAAGACCTGTTCTAGCGCTTAATCCTACTGACTCTGGGGAGGTGACTGATATGCCTGGCCCCAACGCGACGGAGCCAAAAACAGAGGCCTCAAATGTACAGGCGTCGTGGCGCCGAGGGCCAAGGTCTGAGCCCAGTAACGGAAGCAAACCCAAAGCTAGACCTATGACCGTCCTGAAACCCATGAAGTCTATGACCCGTGTCAGCTCTGGTGTCATGACACCTTCGAGTCAAGCGGGAGAGGCTCCTCATTTGGAGAATTCGCCATGGACAGCGCGTCCAGTCGGCGACGGTTCTGCCAAAATGCCCTCTAAAAATCCTGCTGGCGACGCCACGGCTTTCCCATGGCTCAACTCTTACAAACCGACAGGTTGATACACCGGCGAATTGATCGTTTCATTGATCAGACGGCCAGCCATGCCTTTTTTTTTCTTCGTCCTTTTGCCTGCCCCTGCTCATTTGGCCTTAGCAAGCGATTTCTCCCTTTTCTTACTGTTTTCTTCAAGCTTCTTACCTCTAGCTAGACAACCAGACTTCTCTCATTGGTTCGCATGTTTTTCTTCGTTGTCTCTTTTCGCTTCAATCGGGAATTTTCTTGCTTTCCATAAGTTCGAGCGGGCGCTAGGATCTGACGGCTTTGGTGGATTTTCATGGAACGTCAGTTAGTCTAGCTTTTGATTTGGTGTTCTACGATGGCTTCTTGGTTCATACAAGGAATGATACATGCCCGGTCGCGAAAAGTCAGTCCAATCAATACAAAGCTGACCCGATACTGGGGTTGCAGTGAAACCTGGCAATCTGGAGCTAGACAAGACCAAGACCCTGAACCTTTGCCAGCCGGAACATGATACCTGAGTAAGTTCCGTCAAGAGGAACAACGTCAGCACGCTTGATCGAGGGGCTAGTCATTGTCATCTCTGATGGGAAGAAGAGCGTGGAGACGGAGAATACTGTCTACTTGATTGTTTGAAGCAGGTCGATGCAATGGCAGAGGAAGGTCAAACTTAGACCAACATAATTCTTGTCCTACATGCATTCCTTCAACGCCTCTTTCATGCACGCCGCAGTTGTAGTAGCAGCATAATGTTGCCGGTTCTTAATTTTATGGCTATCGGCATAAGGGCAAGACACTGCAAACAAGACCAAGGCCCAGAAGCTTCCATCTCAAATTAGCAAGGATTGTGCTGTGCCGCAATTTCGTCTATATACTGGCTGAACTTCATGAGGTAGTCTCCTGATTCCTCCGGATCAAATGGGATTTTCAATCTTGGGTAGGAGTCTTTCGTAGACGCCTCTTGTAGTCGTTTGCGCTGGATTAGGGAGAGCTTCTGACATTCAAGTTGCTGGCACCTCTTCACACACTGGATCCTTCCCGGCTTCGCAGACAGAGCACGTCATGCATGCTGCCAGGTCTGAATGCTTGTGCCGTTAGGCTGACGGAAAGAATTCGTCCTTGTTGAAGCCTCTGTAGCCAGCTCTCTTGAGGCCGAGTTTTCTAAGCTCTCAGCAGAGCTTGGTATCAATTCTTTGTCGCTCTTGCCACCCCTTGGGTTTAGCCAACATTAAGGACGTCGGGAATCTTTTTCGAAGATCTCGGGCGCAACGTCTATAAACATAGCCAAGGTCAGTTTTGGATGATTTCCAACCGAGCTAGTGCCTGGAAAGTGACCGCTAGGTATGCCGCAGCCGGGTCCATAGAAGTTGATCCAGTCAAGTCAGTAAATGACCAAGGTCATCAAAAGGGTATATGGGGGCCACACCGCATGGTCTCGTATGCGCCTGCTCCAACGACCGTCGCAAGACCCAATGTACCAAGCTTAGCGGTCAGATTTTCGTCAGCTAGCCAAAGAAATACTTTCCTGGCCCACTACGCCATGTCGTAATTGATCGAGAACGTCCACGGTCAGTGATTGTTGCAGCTTGTGCGAGACGTGCGCACCAAGAGTCCAAATGCGATCCAAGCTGCTTTTGAAGCGGTAGTCAACTGGAACTGTCTTGACTCTGGATTATTTAACGACGGTCCAGTCAAGTCATATTGGGAAGGGTCTTGAAATGAGAAATCCGCTTCTCCACGAGACAGTTATGCTGCCTCAAAGATGACTGGGTGATCCAGAGGATTCCAGGAGGTACAGAGAATTACCACGCTGGAAATTCCACCTCTGCAAAGCTCGAGCGCAAGGCAACGATTCTGTTCGGCGGCAGCGTTATTGAAGCTGAGATGCATACGGAAGGCATTGGTGGCCCGGCTGAGGTCACTATTAGGAGTGGGTTTGGAAGGAAGAACGCGCACAAGGCGAAACAGCTTTTGTCTGTTCGTCTAGAGTATTTCATAGAACTCATAACTACCAGGTTCGTGAAAGGGATGTGCCCGGTGACAAGCCGCGGACACATGGTAGAGTCCTCACAGTTACCGGACAAATGGTGTAAAAATCATTCACTGGAAATGTTGGACGTCATACAATCTTCTCTCTTCGATGATCCTGCGATAGGAACTTTCTTTCCTTATCCTATACGAATTGGTACGGGCATCATCACTTGTATAAGGAGCCTATCTCCGTCCACAGCTGTAATTGCGACCCAACGAGGGGATAACAGAACCAAAGAGACGCCAAAGTCTCAAATCTTCGAAAATGCCTCCAACGCACCTTTGGTCTCCGCTTTAGTCTCCTTGACCAGCCCACTGATCTCTTTAAACGCCTCATGTCCCGCATCGCCCAAAATCTCGAACAAGACACTCTCACTCGTCGTCATCGTCGCTCCAGCGTCCCTCAGTCTTGCCAACGCAATGCCCCTCTCCTCTGCATTGATGCTGCTCACCCCATCCACGACCACATACACTCGATGGCCCCTCTCTAGCAAGTCAAGGGTAGTCTGGGTGACGCAGATATGAGTCTCGATCCCGACCAGAATGACATCCAGTGGATCCTGAGCTTTGACGGGTAATTGTTTGGCAATCTCGGGGGTGATCATTGAGAAGAGGGTTTTGTCGAAGTCGGCGCGGATATGGGGACCCGTGAGGTTGGAGGACAGTTCGGGAACGGTTGGGCCGAGTTTGGCCCGGGATTGGGTCGAGATGTAGGTTGGAATGGACAGGATTTTCGCGGCGCGGACTAGTTTGTCGGTTGTTTGAACCCTGGATATAGAGATGGAGATGTCAATTCAATTCTGTATTCGAGTGTTTCGTGTAAAGCCTGGGGAAGGTGTATAAGATTGATAGCCGGCGACAATGTTGAGTCTGCAGTTCCGTCTGTGTTGATACGCTTACATTTTCGGGAACTCATAGATTGCATTGCGAAATTTGTCCTGAATATCGCACACACTATTTCCGAAAGCGGTGGTTAGATCATCAGCTTATGATGAACAGGGGCATCAGGAAGTGAGACTGCATCAGTCGTAGCATGCAACCTACAACAATGCGGGGTTCCCTATGAGTTGCAGGGTGGTGTTAGTTTCGAGCCCGTCGATCGATCGATGTGCTGGCAAAATCACTTACTGATACGCTTAGCACGTGAGACAACAGACATGATTGATGCGAAAAGAAGAAGTTCTTGGAGATAGATTGCACTGGTGTTGTCAAAGTCAAGTTGAATTCGGTCGATGTTGAAGGACCGGGTGGGGAAATTCGGAGATGCGGGGAACATCGGAAATCGATGCCCGGAGTCTTGCCGAATCAAGTATATCGACTCTGCACACTCATTCTGAAGGTCAATCAAGGCAAGCGAGCGATCCACACAATTCATCGGTACAGATTTATTTGGAGGGCCAGTACACATTGAGCTTGAACTCCACAGTTTTTGATGAGCTCTCTAAGAATCACCTGATTCCTATCTTCAAACACAGTTCCTCAAAGGGAACCAGAAATCTACCTTGAACTTACGAGTCCCAGCCCGTTTCGAAATAATCTACGGAGGTATTGCTATTCACGATCATGCGCGCTCTACCCAGAAAACCGACCAGCTATGTACAAGTTCGGGGCGGCTAGAAGTGCATCGTACGCGAACTCAGAAATCGATATCAATAGTCTAATGGAAAGGATCGGATTGCTCTCACTGCGGAGAAGCGGCAGGTCACCCTCTATCAGTTCAAATGCCACATATTTGATTGAACTATAGCCCACTCGCGTGGAGTAAAGTTACCCGATACATCGCTTCTATGAGGGAGCTTTCTTCAGGATACCTCGAGAGACCCTGCTTCTTACCAAGCCACATTCCCAAGAATGGGTGTTATTCCAGCCTCGCACGGTGGGCCATCACCGAATATAGAAGCAGATAAGTCACTGATGCCCTGAGAAGGCGTGGTGTGTAGTCTGAGTCCTTGTTGATTCTGCATGTTGGATAGGCGGGGCGGCGGAATGAGTGTGAGCCAAGAACGAGCAGACCCTGGTGTAAGATCTTTGCTTTATGAGAGTTCAAGTTGGGATCCTCACGGAAGCTTGATGAGAATTGAGAAGAAGGAAACCCAAGCGATCGTGCAAAGCATGCGGCAGTGAATTAATGTTCGGTGTGTTCACGTGTCGGAGTTGTCTGCTGTTTGTGGTGTGAGTCAAGTAGAAAGTTGTTCAGGGAGGTATGCTCGCTATTCCCCAAGTAGGTACGAAGACGCAAGGCAAGAACCCTAAAGCACATACGGAATCACATGGCGTGTTTTGAGGACAAGATGGAACATTTCAAGCAATGACAGGGACGACAGAATTCTGTGGACGGTATATTTGTTAGGATATTTGCTAGAAAAGTCAAAGAATTTGATGACCAGTCGCAGCAACCGGTGTGCTTATATGAGTAAGTATCTGTGTACGATGGGGTCTCCGTGTCATATATTCTTTCCACAATGCACATTGTTGGCACTCAAAGAGCCCACTTTATATGCTCGAGAGGCAATGAGTGAAGTGTAATTTCCGTGGCATCGGCTCCCGATTTCACCAGATCACAGACTGGGCAGCAAGTTTGCACTTTTGTAACTGTGAGTGTCAATAGTATCCCGGGCAGAGTAGCAGGAGGTTTCTGGAGAAAGATCCTAATTCGGACTTCCTTCAACACACCCATGTCCCGGGAAAGAGGTGAAGATCGCTTGACGGCAAAGTCTACAACTTCACCTCGCGCAACTTGGCACGGCCAGAGATCCAACCGTCCTGACTCTTGAATGCAGCTGTTCGAATCGCGTATAGTTCATCCAAGAAAGCAGGCACAAAACTGCCCGGTCCGCGGACAAAGTCCCTGGCGGCGGCATTCTCGGCGGCGATTTCAAACATCAAGAGACCGGACAGGACGGCTAGAAGCTTATCAGAGCGATGAGCAGCTAGGAAGCACCCTGAAACAGAGCCGATGGCGCATCCAGTCTGTGAAAGAGGACAGTCAGCAAGTAATTCGGGACATTTCAGGCGACGTCACCTACTCCTGTCACTTGGCCGAGGTATGGGTGGCCATTGTCAACGGCAATCACTCGCTCGCCATCGCTGAGATAGTCGGTAACACCGGTTAGGAGGACGACGTTGCCTGTTGAATGTCAGATACTGCCTCAAAAGGTATTGTCAAGAATTTCTGCTTACGCTCTCGGCGAGCCAGATCGCGAGCCAGTTTCGCTTTTTGCTGTTCATCCAAGGTGCTGGGTCCACTGTCTACACCGCGCTGTTGAACAGCACCACTTCCCCATACCTGACGGATTTCACCTTCGTTGCCTTTGATCAAATCGAAGTAGCCACCGGCCATAAGAGTGGAGACGGCGTTTCGACGAATCTCCGTAGCAGCTGCGCCAACTGGATCATAGATTACGGGGTTGCCTCGGCTGTTATAAGCCTGGATAGCCTTCTGGTAATTTGACACACTTTCACTGGTCAGGGTGCCCATATTTATGAGCAACGCTCCGTCAAATTGGCACAAGTCCTTGGCCTCTTCACCGTGTGGCGCCATGATTGGCGATGCACCACTGAAATTCATTAGCATAAATCTCCCCACCACCCAGGTCTTCGGCTGGAACACGCGAACGTACATGGAGAGCGCCACATTTGCTACAAAATTGGCCACGACAAAGTTGATCATGTTGTGGACCAATGGATGTGCCTCGGTCATCTTCCGGACAATCGCTGGTACCTCTCGTGTCAAGCTTTCGATCTCGTTGGCACGAGAGGGTGTGGGGGTTAAGGCGAAAACAGGTGCGTCCTTGATCAAGCGCGCAAACTCTGCAGCTGATTCCTTGGGACTCTCAGCTCCAACGATGGCGCTAACAATGGCCACGCCATCGAGGCCCTTTGCATCACATCGGGATTGATAGAGCACCCGCTGCACGTTGGAGTGGTTGATTCCTCCAATTGCAACCGTGGCCACAGAGGAGTCACCGATTGCCTTCAGTAGATCTTGCGTTCCCGCAGTACCGAGAATAGACTTGGTGTTCGTTTTGCTAGGACCCTCGGTTAACGGCGCTTCCTCAATATCCTTTGTTGGCGGCTTTTCCGCCGTCGTTTGCTTACGTTGGAGTGGCAAACATGGTTCCAATGCCCAGGTAGTCTGCTCCATCAGAGATAGCTTTCTGAGCCTCTTGCACGGTGGATGTACTGATTCCAATGATAGAACCTTCGGGCAGAAGCTTCTTAGCCGCTGCAAAATCTGGAAATGACATGTCTGTCAGTACCTCTGTGGATTCGTGATCACTTCGGGAATCGATTCTGAATACTGACTCATATCATCCTGGCCCAAATGAACACCCTCTGCACCGATGGCAAGAGCTACATCGACACGATCGTTGATCAACAGGGGTACGCCATACTTCTTGGTTACTTGGTGGAGTTTGCCAGCCATTGCGATGAGATCACCAGTATCGCTGGTTTTGTCCCGGTACTGCACGATCGTGACACCTGACCACGATTGTCAGTGTACTGCACCATACGTTGAGGTACTCCAAGGTTGTTCTGTCATACCGCCCTTGATGGCTTCTTCCACAACCGTGCAAAGATCCCGACCCTTCAGGATAGCTGGGGTCGAATCTGTGACCAAATATAATGAAAGGTCGAAAGACATGATGAAGATGTGCGAGATTGGGCTTTATTGTGCAAGGACTCCGCCACCATAAAAGACCCTCGTAAGTCAAAAGTTGAGGAAAACTTTTATTGCAATTGGCAACTTAAAAAGCAGAGCTCGGAACTGGTAGAATTGACGTTCGATCCAGGACCATGTAAGTTCACGCCGCGGTTGGGGTTATGGTGGGGCGATTACTGGTAGCCTTTTCTCCACTGAATAATAAACAAGCGCAGGCTGTGCCATGAAATTGCAACATGAACTGGTTCCTATCCAGACATATGGCTAAACGACCGCATGTAAAGCTGCTGGTCTCCAGTAATTCCCCAGCTAGAGGATGTCTAGTCCAGGTGTCTAAGGACCCCGGAGATAGCTCGGAGGTGTCACTCTCCACGGAAATCGACCAAGTTCGGACCACCGCTCGAGTCCGTATTTTGTCACTGGCCCGCACACGTGCTGGATGATGTAAGCAAGACCCGCCGAAAATCCTCTTTTCCTTTTTCTTGCCCTCCCAACCTTACCCGGCCTCTCCTCTTCCCATCTTCTTCAACAACATCATCCGTTTTGGCATCCAGGTTCAACTGTGAAGCCTCATCTCATACGCGTCGGCTGTTTTGCACAGTTCTCGCTCGCATACCATCAAAGTTCTGGTACGTGTGACCTGCTCTCTCCGACAGGAGTGTCCTCCGCGAGTCTTAGCTAACTTGGTGCTCTCTTGACAAAGAACACCTCGAGTCGTTCTCCCTTTTCCACGCGCAACCCGCCAAGTCAGGTTCTCGCCAACTTGTTCATGTATCCGTCCTCCGTGCATCATTTCGAACACCACCTGCCGCTCAAGCTGCAAACGTTTCGCGCGCCGAAACCTTGTAGCATACACCTCAGATCCTGTGGTTGAAACATCATCTCTGGATTGCCCCTCGCCATTGTGACTTTTCACGTCATCATCAACATTGCGATCATATCAAGACCCAACTCTTGTCCACAAAACTTCCTAACTTGACACGCATGTCTTGTTTCGCCGACCAAAATCCCGTCAAAATTCCTTTTCGTCAGCACAGTAATTCCTTCTCGTGAAACGTCGTCCAAATAACCAATCTCCACCGTCATCATGGCTACCGTCAATATTCGCCGGGATGTTACCGATCCCTTCTACCGCTACAAGATGGAGAAGATTCAATCCAAGATCGAAGGCAAGGGCAACGGTATCAAAACCGTCGTTGTCAACCTTCCGTCGGTTGCCCACTCGCTCAGCCGTCCCCCTTCGTACGTGATCAAGTACTTCGGTTTCGAGCTGGGTGCTCAGGCCAACGCCAAGCCTTCTGACGACCGTTGGATCATCAACGGTGCTCACGACGCGTCCAAGCTCCAGGACTACCTTGATGGCTTCATCTCCAAGTTTGTTCTCTGCAAGAAGTGCAAGAACCCGGAGACTGATGTCATTATCAAGGATGAAAAGATCACTCTGGACTGCAAGGCTTGCGGCCAGCGCACTGACGTTGATCCTCGCCTGAAGCTTAGCACCTTCATTGTTCGCAACAATCCCAAGGGTGGCAAGAAAGAGAAAAAGGACAAGAAGGCCCGCCGTGAGCAGAAGCGGGAGAAATCCGCTGCCAACGGCGATCAGGACGCTAGCCCCGGCGACAGTAACAACTCTGAGAATGGTTCCTCCAACGGTGACGCTGAGGATGCTGGTAGCGATGATGAACTCACCCGTCGCATCAAGGCCGAGGCTGAGACCATTGAGGTTGAAAAAGAGATCAAGGACGACGACTGGGCTTTTGACGTCTCCGAGGAAGCTGTCAAGGCTCGTGCCAAGGATCTGCCCTCTGATCTGAAGCGCTCCCTCGTGCTTGAAGATGATGACGAGGAGGCTGATGGACCCTCTTCGTACGAGCAGCTTGGTAGCTGGATCGTCGAAACCGCCGAGGAGAAGGGTGGTGTCACCAAGGTCAGCGACATTGACATCTACAAGAAGGCCAAGGACTTCGGCATTGAGACCAAGCACAAGACCGTGGCCGTGCTCGCCCAGAGCATCTTTGACGACAACATCGCCAAGCAGGTTGAGGATCGCGCTGCCCTCTTGGCCAAGATGATCACCTCTGAGCGCCACGAGAAGGCCTTCCTTGGTGGTACTGAGCGGTTTGTCGGTCAGGATCGTCCTGCTCTGATTTCCCAGGTGCCCGCCATCCTGCTGGCTTACTACCAGAACGACCTGGTTTCCGAGGAAACTCTAAAGGCTTGGGGCGCTAAGGCTAGCAAGAAGTACGTCGATATCTCTACCAGCAAGAAGATTCGGAAGGCGGCCCAGCCCTTCTTGGAGTGGCTCGAGACTGCTGAGAGTGATGACGAGGATGAGGAAAGTGATGAGGAGTAGATCAGGCTCTCTTTCTTCTTGCTCGTTTTATTGATCAAGCGCCCACGCAACTTTGCGTCGGATCGACTTCCTGGAAGCTCAAGTTCTATCGTGTGTTGCATTTGCCCTTGGAACTTTGCCAGCTCCCTGTTCTCCAGGTGATTGATTTCTCAGGAAACTTGTTTTCCAGTTGTTCTAGCTTGACTTAGTTGAATAATCGCCACTCTCATTGCCTTTTATCCTCCTTTTGGTGTAGTCGCACGATGATCTACATTGCTTGTCAAGGCATGGAGATAGTTGTATCATTCATAACAAAGCCACATAAACATGGCATAACAGCTCAGCTTTTGACCTGTTCAAATTTGCCTCGATTCATCTAACCAGAGAAACCGAGGTAGTAGCGTCTGTGCTACCGCATGAATTGACCAGCCGGCACAGAGATTGGGTTGCCGCGATCGGCTTGATGCAAGCTCGACTCTTAAACGGGCACGCTGCTGTTGACAAACTGAGTAGAATCCCAGTCGCCCGCGAGCTACAGTAACGGGCGTGTCAGCCAAAGCGTTGTACATTCATCATGCTTTTCAATCTCCACTTACGTGCCACCCGTCAATTCGCAAAAGATTAAAGTCCCCCGTACTGGGCAGCCCAGTCGTCAGCACTCCAATGGCTGCAATAACATCGTCAGTTTCTCGATGAATCCAGGCTGTGGTCTCTCACATCCCGATTCTCAATCTGTCAGGACGACTCCTCTTACCAACAATATTGTTCAGCCAGTAGTACCTTGGACTAGCCGTTTCAAAAACCATGCGCAAGTGAAGATGACCATCCGGGACCTGGGGACCCGACGTCTGCACAAAGATGTCGGCCCCGTCGTCGGTGCGAAGATTATACCGAGTGTCGGCAGAGAAGATCTTTGTACGAGGATCGGTCAGCCCCCAGTCTGCGCCGACGTTGAGGACTTTGCCTGTGCCGACGAGATTGTCAGCCGTGGAGTACATTATCAGGGGTGGAAAAGAGAGGGAAAGAGTGACGATGCACTCTTTGCGATCCTGTGGGAAGTTCAGGTTCCATCTTACCTGACAGATGAGGACCACTGAAATTTCCTCCGACGATGGGGATAGCGGCTCGGATGCCATGAGGCCCAGTGCCGGCGTGCATCAGGTCTGATTTACATTCTGCGAAGAGTGTATAGAGGAACGACAATTTAGGTGGCTTGGGTGATGCGTGGTGAGTCGCCGCAGCTGTCTGAATCAATAGACCGAGCACAAGATATCGAAACAGGGAGAAGACCCCACTCCCAAAGGGGTTGGATGCGATCATGTTGGGATCTCGCTTTCGCCGGCCGTCTTGAAGCTTTCAATCACTGAGATGGAGATACTGACAAGCGACTTCTCGGGCGATAAATTCTACCTATAGTGCCCTCGATCTCTTTAATAGTGGTTCAACACGGACCTAGCATCTACTCCAGACACGACGATCCCCCGCGAAACTTCCAGTTTGAGATGCACCCCGCACTAGATGGTGTAATTGTGCCTGATATCATCACCGGAGTACCTTATGTTCTGAGTCAAGGTGGAGTTCAATACGTCTACTACTATACTAGTATACTAGGATCATCACTGCGCTGCCTCCAGTGGAGGTGGGCTGCATCCAGCTTGGACGAGACTCGGGAAATGAAGCGTGGGCATCTGCCGTTGCTGCTCTGGACAGCTTGCCTCTTATACTTCTTCCTCTCGATTCAACCGTACACAGTATCTGCGTCAGCCTCGGTCGCGGATGATCTTGCGGCACTTGAGATCTGCATACATGCTATCCAGTGCTTGGATGACAAAGAGTGAATAGGGTACTTTTCTATTATTCCAGGCAAGATCATAGTATTCAGGCTGTCTCCGGGGTGGCTTCGTCGGCAAAGAAAGTTTACATGTGACACTAGACATCACTGTCACTTTACTGATTTCTCGAATCTTCCCGCTCGGACATACCTTTGAATCAGTCGAGTCGCATACCTGGCGAGTGGTCCAGATGGACAAAGGCGAGATACCCACCGTCTGGAGGGGCTTATGACATGAATAGACAAAGGACCGAGTCAACGAGGTTCCTTGGTCTTTCTCCCGTTTGATAAATGGACGTGCCTTGATCAAGTTAGAGCACCTTTGTCTCAAGGACAATCGGCAGGGTTCATAAATCATAGCTCTATTAGAGCGCTATACTTCTTGGTACATGTAGTGATTGTTGCACTTCGCTAGCAAGACCAGCAACGGGAGGACGAAGAAGGGATTAGGCATCGGCAATCATCGTACTTTTTTCGTTTCGTGAGGGCGGGGAAATAACTAGGGTAAGCAAGTCAAAGGAGACACTTCTGTCAGCAAAAATCCCCCCCCCCCCCCCACTCGGCTCCAATTTGAACAAAGAAAGAAAGACGGCTGGACAAGCACTGTATGTGCCCGATAAGGCCATTTCCATCGCAGAGCTTGTCCCCGTAGATCAAAGCTTGAGGCAGGCCTCAATCCGCAGTGAAATGATGCCTCTCACACCATTCGATGGTCTTCCCCACCAAGCCACTCTCCAAGTCATCCAGCACCTCAAGCGCGGTCATCCCTCCTGGAGTCTTTGGTCTTTGGCCCGTGTCAGCAAAGCGTCTCAGGCTCTGATAGCCCCGTACCTCTACGAGACGGTCAAACTCTGGCTCGAAGATGAACGGGACAGTACCATCTGGAGAAATGCGGTATTCCTCCGCCGCATTCTCGCACATCGAGGCGCTCTCGACCACGTCAAATGTCTCATGGTCAACTCGGTCCCCGCGCTCACAGTGAGCACTGTCCGTCTTCATGGCGTCATGCGGCAAGATACCACGCCGTATCTGGCTCGTCTCGCAAAGGAGAAGCGTCCCGGTCTCGGACTGGATCTGGAAAAGGAGATTCTCTCGGAAACCATCGCCTATAGAGAGGACCCATGGGAAGCGCTTGCGGATTTGATTCGAGAATTGCCCGCTTTGGCCGATCTTTACTATACGGCTTTACCTCAGATCGCGCCCTGTCTGCTAGATGCCCTGCAGATGTACGCGCCAGGGTGTCGCTTGTGGCTGAATACCTTTCACTTGGGTACCAGCGAGGCGAACTTGGAGCTTGCTTTGGCTCAGAAGGGAGGGATGAATGTGAACTACGTCACTCTACCTCCACGATAGTGCGATCTTCCGCAAGGGACGAACCAAGACTCGATCTCCGGCGATGGCAGCGGGGTCATAAGCGAACATTTCGAGGACATCCTGTCGAAGGGTAGCCTATCGAGCGCCGGCAAAGGTAACGACCGGCATGTAAATGCTTGACGTGAAGACCACATGCTGTGATTGCGCACTTGGAGTCTGCCACCTGCATGACAGGGCACGTCACTTGTCAGGGGTGCTGGAAACTGACGGCCTGCGGATACACATCTCCATCTGGAGAAGGAAGAGAGAAGGAAGAGAGAAGGAAGAGAGAAGGAAGAGAGAAGGAAGAGAGAAGGAAGAGAGAAGGAAGAGAGAAGGACGAGAGAAGGACGAGAGAAGGACGAGAGAAGGAGAAGGGAGAAGCAACAATAAAAGAGTTTTCGTGGATTCTTACTCTGTCAGCTCGAGGATCTCGTAGATCATGACACGGGAAATCAAGCAATCGGGGAAAAGGGTTACCTTGTCTTGAACTCGAATTTCAGTGAGGTCATACAAGAGCTTCAACCTAGGGCTGGTGCCCGATTGAGCACTCCAACATCACTGGAGGTTGCCAGATGTGAATCTTAGACCTGTCTAGGAAGGATCCAAGAGGAATTGGAGATGCAAACTATTCAATAGTACCTTATCCTTTATAATAGATTCTCCCAGTGGTTTTGAATTCAAGCATTGCCACCATGAAAGTTCCACTGCCAACGCCAGATTCGATGAGTAAATGCATTAAATAACTTGCTCGAGTCTAACGCACGTGTGCCGGTGAGAAATGAAAGCATTTGCCCATGTTATTATGTAAAACATGGTCTTGCTGGTGGACCGAGATTCCGTGTCTCAATGGACCGTACTCGACCAATTCATGAATCCTTTACGGAGTTCGAGGCTTTTTCCATGTCCGCTGCCCATAGAGCTGCTCCCACAGTATTGGTGTATGAGAACGCAATTGAAGCGAATGGGATCATCTCCAAAGCAAAGGCCGCCATGCCCAATCTGTCAAAAATCCATATCAGTATATGACCCAAGCCGAGGACACAGGGACCTTGATGTCACCTACCCAGTGTATGCCCCATGATGTTTGGCAACCCATTCCTCCCTCTGTCGAGCATTCCAGCCTTTGAGCTCGAAGTATCTCGCATGCAAAGTCGGTCCAACACGCTTACCCTGGAAGGCGATGTAAAGAAGGGTTCCCACCACAGGGATCAAATTCAAGGGCAAGTAGATCAGGGAGCGGAAAATAGCCTGGGGGGTGAATCGTGCCAGAGGACGTGAGATGACTTTGCCTAGTCTTGCAACCGCATCCGCACCACCAGAACGTGGCTTGATCTGACGACCCTGAGAGACAAGGGTATCTTGGCCACGAGCCATCAGGGTACCATCAAAGGTATCGACGAGGGCACCCTCGACCAACAATGAGCGCGATAGGAAGTTGGTGATTGTTGCGCTCTCGGTCAACACGACTAGAGCGGCGGAAATGGCAGCAAGTGGGCCACTGGTGAATGCCATGATGGCCATTTGCGGAACGTACGTGAAGAAGAACATGAAGGAGGTCACGCCCATCCCTAATCCCAAGGTTCGCCCAATACGTGACATGAAGGGACCCCAGAGATCCTTGTGAGTTGCAAAGTACACAATACCCTGAGTGGACAGTTAGTTTTTGTGAAAAGAGGCTGGGGCCAGCTGCGGAGCTTCCACCAACTCAATCGACGACCTCTCTTACCTTGATGGGATACAGATAAGCACCAGACCTGAGGACTGCCTGAGAAGCCGCTCGGGCGTTGTTCGCCTCTGCTGAAGCCATGCTCTTCAGTTTGTCGGACATGGCTGTGGTAGGAAGTAGCAATTCAGTCCAAGAAGTGTCTGAGATTGATCAAAAGTCATAAGAAGAGAAGAATCGCGTGTACTCAGACCAGGTTCTCAACTTCCTGAGCACAAGGCTTGTTCCAAAGACGGCGTGACGGGAGATGATGTCACTATTCTAGAGCAGCCCCCGAGCCTCAGGCCGCCACTGAACTTAATCGCAGCCAGCTCTAGAATGGCACGTGCTCAACCTTATTACCATTTCAACAACTTCAGTTAACAATCAGCTCGAATCTACTCATATCTTCCTAAACAGCATGTCTGGTCCAGTGGCCAGGCAGAGTTCACGGCTGACTCCAATACCGGATAATGCTTATCGTCACGTAGCAGGGCGTGGAGGGCGACACCGAAGGATGAGCCCATGTCCCACTGTGAAATGAATTTGCAAAGCGCGAGCGAGAGTCTCCGCTCGTTTGGCGATAATATGCCGGATGGCGGGGCTCCGCGCGAAGCTCGCTTGGAGATGTTGAGGTTTTTGGGCTTCCTCGCTTCTCCGCCAGATCGCTGTGAGACTTCCCAAAAATTTAAAAAAAAAATAAAAATAAAAATCTTCAGTTGGTCATCATACTTCACAGTGTTCTCGGCTGTTCTCTGGGTCAAGGTACGCCCATGATACCTGGAAGCAGGTGCGATCCGGCCTGGGAGGCATTGAGTTTAGAGGTCGAGATTCTGCCGCCTCGCCATATCCAAAGTCCAAACAAGTAATGACCATGCAGCTCCCAGTGGTTATCAACTGCACAGAATCACGAAAGACCCGCCAGACAGGCCATTTTTGGGCGCCGAAAGATCCGATCGGCGCAGCCGCCTGTTTATTGGCGTTTCCTACGGATGCACCCTTGTGTCTTGGAATGGACGCTTAACCATATTTTAACGGAGGCCCCGATTACTTTTTGCAAAGGATCGTACAGTCCCTTACACTTCCGGGACCCCACTGGAGTTTCCATCGCATGCTCTTGCTGTTGCCACCAATTGCGAGGAACGAAAGATCAAGCGACAAAGTCTTCCACCCTTGTCCTTTGAGGCCCTGTGGCAGTACGACATCACTGCGTTGACCACCCGCGTTTGCCGGACATCTCCAAAGAACGTGCCACACTTTCAGGAACCACTCTTAGAAGACATTTCTGCGAAACGATGAAAGTCCTTATGGGTGCCTCTTTGGCGACTGTGGCCATGGCGGCCTCGTCCTCGAAAGTGGCAGCCTCTGCGCCCACGGGCGCCGAGTATGCCTCTGGATTTGACATGACACGCAGCTGGGGCAATCTCAGTCCCTACAAGGACACAAATACTTTTGGTATACCAAAGGGAATGCCCCGAGGATGCGAGCTTTCTCAGGTGCATGTGTTGCATCGTCATGCCGAACGGTATCCTACTAATTATCCATTGGACGGCAAGGGCATGCAAGACTTTGCTGCCAAGTTATCCAACTACTCCAAAGCCCATTCTGGTAAGCCCGTGGGCAGCGGGCCCCTCAAGTTCCTCAACAGTTGGGAATATGTATTGGGTGCAGACATCCTCATGGAGACTGGTGCAGCGACCGAGGCAACATCTGGCGCGAAATTCTGGATCAAGTATGGGCGTCTCTTGTACCGCCCAGATCGCGAGAATGTAGCAGCATGGAATTCATCCCTCAATGTATACGTCAATGGCACTGAGCGTCCACAGCCCGTAATTCGCACCACCTCGCAGGCGCGTATCTTGGAGAGCGCTCGATGGTGGCTCAGTATGTCGTTGAGATATCTCAGTATGAGGATATTGTATGGCTAATCAATCTCTTAGGTGGTTTTTTCGGCAACAGCGGAGCAAACAGCTCTTACGAACAATATGATCTAGTGATCATTCCCGAGGTTGACCCCTTCAATAACACCCTGGCTTCCTATGACTCGTGTCCCGGTGATTCCACCGAGGGGTAAGTACAGTCACCTCAAGGGCTGGCTTGATATCGCTTACTCACATTGTAACAGTGACGAGGCTGCAAAAACTTTTATCGCACGTTACACTAAACACGCCCAGTCGCGGCTCTCTTCCTACCTGCCCAGAGACTTCAACCTGACGGCAATGAACGTCCTTGCAATGCAGAACTTGTGCGCTTATGAGTATACCAGCCTCGGTGGTTCCTCGTTCTGCTCGCTTTTCACTGAGCAGGAGTGGGAGGACTTTGCCTATAATCTCGACATTCAATTCTACGGCGATTACTTTTTCGGGTCGCCAACTGGCCGCGCACAGGGGATCGGCTATGTCTTGGAACTTGCCGCTCGTCTCGAGCAGAGGCTTATCACATCTAGCGATACCAGCATCAACTACACCTATGACAACAATCTTGCACAGTTCCCTCTAGACCAGCCTTTCTACCTCGACATGTCCCATGACGATATCATCGTATCTGTCATGGCTGCCCTCGGTCTGGATTACTTCAAGTATGGGCCTCATGGTTTACCCGCTGATCGCGACCATGCCCCTTCGAACCTCACCTTTTCCTTGTCAAATATCACACCATTTGGAGCCCGACTGTTCTCGGAAATTTGGACATGCCCATCCCATAATTCAATTGATGAACTAGACCCAATCATTTACCAAAACCCTCGTCTGAACTCATCATCCGAAACGAAAGACTACATTCGCTTCGTTCTGAACAGTGCGCCCTTACCACTAAGGGGTCTTGCTGGATGTGAGAAGTCAAAGAATGGGTTTTGTCCGGTTGAGACATTTTTGAAAGTGATTCCGGGCCTCAAGGAGACGGCCCAGTACAAGAAAGCCTGCTTTGGTAACTATACCACTGGTAGTCAGGTTGGAAATGGGGTTCCCGACTCCTAAATTCCGCTACGAGTTGCCCAAGCAAGAATGCCTGGAACAGTCAACATGGAGGACGCTTGGTGACTGGAGCATGGATGAGTTTCAATGTCTACGAGAGCACCTCTGCGCTCCGCTTGCAAGAGATCATCTTGAGACCCGCGGAGCCCCAAAAGAGGTTGAAGCTGCTATCGATAGCTTAAAAAATTCACTCTATATCCAACTATCCGATACATCTTTCCTAGGCATCAACAAAACCATGAATGAAACAAACACAAAGTCTTCCAGTGTATCCCTCAGTCTATCAAAGTACGACAGACTAGAAAACAGGCTCCCCAATAGCAATTGGCTTCCTGAACGACACCTCAACATCTTGCCTCATAGTAAAGACCAAGGCCAACTTGAAAGACATCAGTCCGCTCAAACGGCAAGCCCTCGTCATCATATCGGCGGATCCAAGACTTGACCCGCTTCTCAGCCTTGTGATATGCCTCTTCTTCGGACGATGCGCGGACCTTGATAGACAGGCAATTCTCGGTGTAGTCATCTTCGCGACAATCGGTCAAGGTTGCTTCGTCGTTTTCGATAAGCCACAGAAGCGACTTCAAAAGGCGGTGATCGCACAGATGAGCGTCGGCGGGTTCGAAATGGACGTTGACGTACATTTTCCAAATTTCGGATGTCTCGTGTTTGTTTTTCTTCGAAATGTACAGGAATGAAATACAGAAGCTGTGGAGGGTGTTCGGCTGTGGTACTCTGAAGTGCGAGCTTTGGGTGAGGTAATGTGATGGAAGACTTCAAAAGACAGAATATCAAGGGCGAGCAATGGTAGAGATACTCAGTCAGTCCAGTGGCTGTGGGAAGTTCGGACATTAAATGGAAGTGAATTGGTAAAAGAAGGCGTTCCCACTTGCATATTCATCATCCTCCCCATGAGAGGTTATTTTTGGGACTCCGAGGGTAGACAAGGTTCAAAGAACCGTAGCCGCTGGCAGAGCTCAATGAATTTGCATTCTTTCTCCAAGCCGGGGAAAAAGGATTATCACCTATTGAAGGCAACCCTGAAAGACGAGGGTCTTTATCCCGTCTGGGTGCCCCGCTGATATGAATGATCAAAGTCATTTGTCCAGACTGGCCGCAAGTCGGGGAGTGATATGCTGAAGCGAGTCGATGCTTGATCTCGAGCCATGGAATCTCGGGATGCCGCTGTCATTCTTTGTTTGAAATTTGGACCGTCTTTAGTATACCATACTCGGAGCACCTAATATGCATGACCATCAACGCTAAAGCCCGTGTGGTCTCAACACCCGAGAAAAAGAGTACGTTTGAGTCATATACAAAGATGCAATCAAGAAGCCCTTTCCGGTTGTCCTCCCGAAGCTCGGCAAACACTGAGCATTAGATCTGACAAAGGTTGAAGAACTGCTTGCGAAACCACACATTCGTACTAAGATGGCTACTTTTTGTGAATCTACGCAGATCGATTGTCTAAATATCACAAGTCCAAGCAAGGGCTATGTCACAAAGGCAGCAAATCGATATGCTTCGCCTTCAACCTCGACCGTGTGCACTTCTTGTAAAGCACGGGGTGGGCCAGACTTTTGTCTCTGAGCAGCCATGATGAACCAGGTCAAGTCAGCATTCCAAGTATTCATCGCGGAGACGACTCGATCAATGGATTCGACCACTTCCTTGTCTGCACCAGCGGATCCCTCAACACCTAACTTATCACCCCGTAGGTAGAAGTCCGGTCCCACATAGAGTCCAACCCATGATCCCAGCAATTCACAGATCTGATCACCTGCTTCCAATGGTAATCGCACATGAGAAAGAATGGTGACAAACAAAGAGATCAAAGACCTCCAAAGGGTAAAGTGTGAGGCGTAAGAGCGCGAGCCTGATTCGAAGGAGGAAATGGCAAGAGAAGGGTTTAGAACAAGGGCTTGATTGGATGTGTTTCCTATGAAGTGTGTCGTTTCAGAGATGTTAATTGCGCCCTTGGGTGTTTTCTGATGTCGGGCTCTCCGTTCGTTCGCTGCCTGGGCATCGCGTTTGACTTGACTCCAGATTCGCGTGTACAGACGAACCCAACGTGGGAACTCCGTTTCAACCCGTGTCGCCATGAAGTCGCCCGCACCAATGCACATAGCTTCGATCGTTTGACAGGCAGCTGTCATGACAAATATCTCTTCGTGAGACTCGGATGAGTCCGAGAGGGTGGTAAAGCCTTTGAATTCCGCTGAGGAAAGACTTTTGTCGGTTGAAAGATGGGAAGACATCGTAGACGGGGAAGATGGGAAAATGACCCGGGAAGCCACTGAATGCCATAGATCGTTTATGAGAGGGAGGAAACTATTCTCGTTTTGAGACAGTGTAGGAAGCGACTTTATTAGCATCGACAGCAGCGATCGCCGAAGGTGGGGCGAAGGTGAGGAGATGTGCGACGGGATGGATTTCACAATATGAAGAAGAAGATTATGCGTTTTGCTGAGCGGTTTCTCGGCTTCCTCAGGTTCTGATGGAGGCGGTAATGGCTCGTCAGATTCAGCTTGATTCAACAGTTCCTCGATTGTTTCAGGTTCGGGCTTTGGCTTGTCGTAGGTTTCAGACCAAGGTTTTTGTGGGTGAGAAATGATACCATCAACCTCCTCGTCAGCTTCAGCAAGTTCAGCGCGCCTCGATTTACGCTTGGCGATATCTTTCGCGACAGTTGCTAGAGCCAAATTCTGATACTGGAGTTTGCGACTCTCGTGAGGCCCCATTTCACGGCCATTGTCGATTGTTAGCAGGGAAGGCTTTCTGGTCCCTTCCTCAACAATTGCAGCCAACGTTTTGAACATTATCTCGACGAGCTTTGGATAGCCGTGGTACATGTCCAATATGCCAAAGATGGAGTCAACAAGATCGTCCAGATACGGGACCAGCTTGGCACCACACAGCTTGACCATCATGAACAGCACCTGAGGCGGATATGGTGACACGTCAAATGTATTGAGCTTGAGAGCAACAGAGTTCACCAGGTAATCGACGTTCTCAACGATCATAGTACTCGTGTCGGTATAGTTGCAAGCCTGGGTGAGGACATTGAGACAGATCATAGCGTGTCGCTGAAGCTCTTTATTATTGGATGCGAGGAGATGGAGTGTAGGGTATAGGGCATCAATGAGTTCCGGCCTAAACGCTTCTCCCTGTTGTTTCGCCTGCAGTGCAACTGCCTCTAGTGCTAAAGCCGCCAATCGCCAATCTGAGGATACATCGGCAGGGAATTCATTGAGGATGGTTAAGGATGAGAAGTAGAGTTCTTCGATCATGCTGTTCCGGCTGGCTAGGGAGGAGAACTTCTCCGTACTATCATCAACGATGAAATCATCAAACTCAGCGGAGTGTTGGCTCTGCGCGCGGAGCGCGTTCAACGCTAACCAGAAGGGGGCCAAGGATGAGTTTTGCGGACCAGCATGCAAGCGATTGATGATTGACCTGGTGATTTCATTTCCTGATTCAGAGCGATTCAATTGATGAACAAGAAGCAACATGTCTTTCAAAGTTTGTTGCTGGCTCTGATGTTCCAACAAAATGGATGGAAACTCTCTTGACCGAGACTCGGAGACAATAACGTCCCACTGTAAGCCAGCCGATGCCGAGACTGGCTGCACAGAGCTTTCGGTGTGTTTGACGACAGCGCTCATACTATCACACAATCCAGAGGCGAGACTTCCTGACAGAATCACTGAGCCGCATTGGAGCTGTGAGAGAATTTTGAAGACCGTGGATATTTGACGGATACCCCATTGTTTTGCTGTTTCGTCACTGCTTTGCATGATTCTTGGAAAGGATGTAAGCCACGTGTATAGTGACTCCTTCAAAGAATCGAGCACGATAGCATACGCAGTGGCAAGGTGCAGAATAGTCACGGAAGCTTGGTTTGAATAAGTCTCGTCAACACCCGCCAGCACTACGATGGTTTCCACCATCATGGGCACAGCATCCTTGAGAGTGGACTGACAATCTTCGATGACCATAGTGCATAGGTTCAGAAGTGCTTCCTGTACTTCGAGCCTTGAATGTCGACGAACTTGACTGACATTCACAAGGGCCAGCTTGATTTGCGTGGTCGTCGCCTTTAGCCACGAAGCATCGAGGGTCAATTTATCACTCTCGCCAACGTTGGCAGAGACAACCGCTGTGTTTTCAACCACGTTATCGCTGAGAACTGCTCTTATCATTTGCTGCAGGATTTCCAGGCATGTCTGCAACAGTCTGTAAGAGCGCCGACTCTGTGTAGTGGGACGAATGACCTTCGCCAGGGCTGAGACGGTACGCGGCATGATGCTCGCCAGCACCACACGATCGGTTATGCGAGCATACAGAGATTTCAGCGACTTGGCACTCGAAATACAAAGGGCGTCAGACTTATCGTCCACAACTGCTTCGAGGAGCAGGTACACTGTCTGATCGACAACCGTCGCCGTGCCAATCTCATGAAAGATGGTCTCATCGGCAACTGGACCGCGAACTTGATCAAAAACCTCACGGAGGCAGTCAAAACAAGCTACAGAGAGCTCTTCTGCGACCTGTGCCTTGGCTGACTGCCCAGAGGAGTTACTTGGCGATCCCCCAACAATAAGTGTCAAGAGGATGATCAGCTGCTTGGCCAACGCTGGGGATAACTGCTCGCGCCAGCCATCTGCAATTAGGATGTGCAAACACTGTACAGTGATTTCGAGACATCTCGCTGGAAGTCGTTGTGTCTCATTGAAGATATGTGAGAGAGGGAAGAAAGCGTATTCTGCTAGCTTTCTATCCAGAGCATTCTTCGATGCCAGATCTTGCAAGATGCGGTAAAGAGGAGTGACTGCTCTAAGCACTTCCGCCGCAGAAGCATGCCCGCCACGAAAACGCAACCCCACTGAACTCAGCTCAACGCACGGCTCACGCAGCTGTCATGTGTTTCAATATCTTAGTTAATGTGGATTTTTGAACAGCAACGAAAACTCAGAATAACCTACGAGCTTGAAAGATTCCTGTCTTGCGTCGGCCATCCTGACTCAGGTCTGTTCTTGAGTCCCGCCGTGTGAAGAATCCAAATCCATCAGAGAGACAAGACGACTTCTCGAAATTACCCGGACGATCAACAGCGCGCTACTCTTTGGCTCTGGCTATTCGAGAATAGACAAGATTCAGGTTACCGCCTTCTTTCTGCCCGGTGATGCAGGCGGTAAGATGCGAGGCTCTTATCGCTACTCTTGGCACGGTAGCCTGTTTCCGGTAAGATGAGTATCCACGGCACGTGACGTTCGCGTCACGTCGCGTTTAGCATGTCCTGGCGTCCTGGAGCCTAAAGGTCGCATATGGAGATGTTCAGCCGGTCATTGTTGCCTATTCACGGAGCTTCCATTTAAAGCCCTCGAAATTGGATGTTCTGCCGAGCTTCTCATACCTTCCGGCAGGAATTTCGGTGAGGTTCTTCTATGCGCGGTTTCAAGACACTAAGTGCGCGTACTCCGTTGTCGCGTCCCGAATCGTTCTTGTTCGCAATAAACCCGGAAACGAGGGCAAAACCACTATTCAGCATAATCGATTCCCTTAGTGCTCTGCCGCAATCGAGATTAGCACACTACACGCCAACATCTCGCTCGACGCACCGCGCCTTCTATACAAATCACAACTGCAAGATGGCGGACGACAAGAGCCGCAAGCAGGCTACATTGGGGTATGTGCGCGACTCTCAAATGAACATCGGGTGCGTGACTCGAGAGACGTCGCAAATTTCTGTTCTTCAACACTTTCCCATATCGTGAACTTGCTCGCTTGTCTTTTTTGGACTTTTTCTGACCGAGAAATTCATCATGGTCATTACAGGAGATTTTTTGGCGGAAATGCCGGCGGCAATCAAGCACCGAAGAAGCAAACGACGCTATCATTTGGAGGACCGAAGCCCAAGAATGCTTCTCGGGCTGAAGATGAGAACCGCGAATCTCCTCTTGAGTCTAACGAAGTCGACTCGAACGCCACTCTCAAACGCGAAAAGGATGAGGAACTACATGACAGCGATTCATCTGATGCACAGCCAATCTCGAAACGGCAGCGCAAAACCATCAAATCACGTTCCTCGTCTGCAGAGCAGAAGTCATCCTCTCCGCCAAAGTCAGCGAAAAAGTCACCCACTAAAGACGCTGCACCCACCTCTCCAAGTCCACTCAAGCCTGAAGTCGTGTCGCCGACACCCTTGATTCGAAAGGCCTCTGGCGAAGAGACCCCGGAAGCAGATCTTGATTCTGACGCCAGTGATGAATCTATATCAGGAAGCGAAGTGGAGGAAGAATCCAAACCTTTAGTCAAAAAGACCATGGCGAAAGTGCAGGCCACTTTGAAGGCCACTGG
This sequence comes from Penicillium diatomitis, assembly GCF_028827545.1. Classification (NCBI taxonomy): domain Eukaryota; kingdom Fungi; phylum Ascomycota; class Eurotiomycetes; order Eurotiales; family Aspergillaceae; genus Penicillium; species Penicillium diatomitis. The sequence goes on along the minus strand of NW_026623177.1, from coordinate 3,456,626 downwards.
CAAGGATCCATATCCCGATTGGAAGGCCGGAGATCCGGTACCCTATGCTGCTCTGTGTAAAACATTTTCGCTGGTTGAAATGACGACGAAAAGATTGATCATCCTAGCACACTGTTCTCTCTTCCTGCAACAGGTGCTGCGGCTGACCCCGAGTGACCTACTGCCTACGGTTCAGCTCATGATCAACAAGCTTGCCGCTGACTATGCAGGTATTGAGCTGGGTATCGGAGAGTCATTGATCATGAAAGCTATCGGTGAAAGTACCGGCCGAAGCTTGCAGGTGATCAAGGCAGATCAGCACGAGATTGGCGATCTGGGTTTGGTCGCCGCCAAGAGCCGTGGCAATCAGCCCACCATGTTCAAGCCGAAACCATTGACGGTCAGGGGCGTCCACGAAGGACTGCTCTCAATCGCTAAGGTACAAGGCCACGGGTCGCAGGATAAAAAGATTTCCGGAATCAAGAAATTACTGTCTGCTGCTGACTCTGCAACGTCTGGTAAAGGCAGCAAGGCTGTGGATATTACCAAAGAAAAAGGTGGCCCTAGTGAGGCCAAATTCATTGTCCGTTTTCTTGAAGGTAAGCTTAGACTTGGCCTCGCAGAGCGGACGGTTCTCGTGGCTTTGGCCCAAGCTATCGTCACGCACGAGGCCGCGGTTGCTGGCGAAAAACCGCCCACCCCAGAACGGCTAGCGGAGGGAGAAGCTGTCCTCAAGTCTGTCTACAGCGAATTGCCATCCTATGAAGTCATTGTACCGGCTATGTTGCAGCATGGTCTCTTCAATCTCCCCAAGGTTTGCAAGCTTCAGCCTGGTGTACCTCTGAAGCCCATGCTCGCCAAACCGACCAAGTCCATCACCGAAGTTCTTGACCGATTTGAAGGAAAGGAATTCACCTGCGAGTACAAGTACGATGGCGAACGAGCGCAAATTCACTTTGTGGCGCCCGATCACGTCCACAAGTACCCCGGATCTGCGATCACATTACAAAAGGATCAAAAAGGCCTGAGTGTGATATTCTCGCGAAACTCTGAGGATCTCTCGAAAAAATATCCCGACGTGCTTGGCAAGCTCGACAGGTGGGTCAAGGAGGATGTCAAGAGCTTTGTCTTGGACTGCGAGACGGTTGCTTGGGATACAGTCAGCAAGAAAGTCCTTCCATTCCAACAACTTATGACCCGCAAACGCAAGGACGTGAAAGCCGAAGACGTCAAGGTCAAAGTCTGTGTCTTTGCCTTTGATTTGCTCTTCTTCAACGGAGAGGTAAGCTGTTGAACTTGTGGGATGAGAAGCAGGTGTCATCAAAGATTCGGTTACTGATACTTGTCCTCTGCAGCCCTGTGTCAAGAAGTCACTTCGTGAGCGTCGGGAGATACTGCATCAGTCGTTTCAACCTGTCGAGGGTGAATTCCAATTTGCGCAATTTGGTAACACGAACGTCATTGATGAGATCCAGGACCTTCTCGATGAGAGTGTCAAGGCCTCATGCGAAGGGTTGATGGTCAAGATGCTGGATACCTCAGAAAGTGGTTACGAACCTAGCAAGCGCAGTCGTAACTGGCTCAAGGTATGATTTCTCACAGCTTGCCATGTCTTTCGCCCGAGTAGTTTACTGGATCTAATCAATTCGCTCTGGGACAGGTCAAGAAGGATTACCTGGCTGGTGTCGGCGACTCACTTGATCTCGTCGTTCTTGGAGCTTACTACGGACGTGGAAAACGAACCTCCGTCTATGGTGCTTTCCTTCTCGCTGCCTACAACCCCAACACCGACACCTACGAGACGATCTGCAACATCGGCACGGGATTTTCTGAAGCTCGTCTGGAGGAGCTTCACAAGGAGCTAACTCCCTTGGTCATTGATCGGCCTAAACCCTTCTATTCCCACTCGACCGTTCCCAAGGACCAGCCCGACGTCTGGTTTGAGCCTCGTCTTGTCTGGGAAGTCAAGACCGCCGATTTGACTCTCAGCCCTCGGTACAAAGCTGCAGCCGACGAATTTGAGGGGACCGGTGGTGGTGGTAAGGGTATCTCTCTCCGTTTTCCCCGCTTCATCAAATCCCGCGAGGATAAGAAGCCGGAGCAGGCGACCACCACGCGTGCGGTAGCCGAGATGTACCGCAAGCAAGAAGCGGTGGCGCAAGAATCAGCGGGCAAGCGCGGCGTGGACGATGATTTTGAATACTAAATATCCGCTGCTTGCGTAGACCATATGATAGAGAATTATGACTTGCCCTTTCCCGGGAGGGGATGTGGCTGTGTGCTCACAACACGCCGCGACAGATTGCATCTATCTGACCATCTTGTTCCTTAAACCCGACACGAAGTGAACTAATTGGTAGCATCTCTGCAGGTTCTACCCTCGGTAGTGGCATTGCAAGCCCCACCGTTATGCAAGTCAAAGTGCGAGGTGCATACCACCGATCACAAAATAACACCACTTGCGGTAAACCAACGCCAAGGGGGCCCGCGGGCATTGGCGGAGGCTCTTCCTCTGGTTTCAGCTTGCTTCATAAACTTGCCGACATCTCTTCAGTCTAGACGGTCTGTGAATTGTACTATGTACTCTGTAGTGGACTCTGTAGTAGCAATCTCATTCTCTTATCCGGCACGGCGAAAACACACTTTCGGAAGTAATTCCGTTAGGAGCTGAGCGGGACCGGACTCTTGGCAGATGGAGGAGCAGGACTCCCACCTCTTCACTGCTAAGCCACAAAACATTAGGTAGGTGGTTTAACCGTGGATGGGAACTCGGTGTGATTATCCACGTGCCGATCGATCGATAGCGGCTATTGAGATTCACCGTGATGCATCATCCTAGTACTACCTATTTATCCTTCTCGGTGAGCTTGTATTTCGGAAGTATTGTATGTTGGATTATGCACCGTTGCACACAGTCCTAGCGGTCTGCCCTTCTTGCGCACCAAACTTTGGAGGTTAAACCCCATCCGTGCTTGACTTCGTTGGTTTTTTGAATAAACAGAGTCCCCGAGGCGTCGCCGGGGTTGACCGCCTCGAAGCTGATCGACAGTAGAGTAATCCGCTTTTGTCAGTCTGGTTCCGCCTGTCTTTCTGGAAACGGGTCAAGTGACTTCTTAGACGATGCTCACTGAAAGGCCCGCCGCATAGCGATGGCGACAATTCGTGTCCGAAGTGAATTAGATTGTTACATTTATTAGCACAGTCGTCTGCATCTATCAATCTGAAGGATTTCGGCGCGATCACAGTCGCCGGCTGCTGAACTTGGAAGACTTACATGTGTACATAACTACGTCCTACAGAACATGTACTATGTAGATGTTCAGAGTAACTACATTCCATTCCGAGAGGTCCTCTCATTTGATTCCATCCCGTCACGGTCCATTAGGAAGGTAAAGTTGATGTACCGTATGCCTGCAACCTCATGCTCACAGTCCACCAAGAAGGTACAGATACAAACCAGAATTGCGTGATGACGCTACTACAGTGAAAATCGTCCAATCAAGGCCGGATGACGAAAGTCAACAAACCTGAGCGGGTATCCATCGGTCTAGTCTCGATCGAGCCACTGACGACCAGATGACCCGCGTTGGGAGCTTCCTCTTTCAAGCGATATGGAATCCTCACGGACGACCGAGTCAAGTCCCGTCAACAACGTACCCTTTGATAGAAATTCATGCAGTCATCAGCATTACTGTCTCAGCCTCTTATCTCAATTTTGCGGGGTGCAAGGCACGGATTGCCTGCGTTTCTGGTGATATGCTCCATGCCCACACTCGCCCGTTTGGGTCGTTCCGGGCGGATATCAGCGGGTCTTCCCCGCTTGGCTTGGCGCTGCAACCCAAGCCCGGAGTGTTCGCTTGGCAGAAACATCAATTTGTACAACTCGAGAATCGTCCTGATTTAATGGCTCGCCCATGGGGTAATTTATGGGATGGTTTCCATCATTGGTGATCCTCCTCTGCCGACTATCTTTCGAGTTTTAGCTTCAGGCTCGGCTCTTCCCACTTTCCGCCTTCCCAACAGTAAAGTACCTCCATCGTCATGCCCGCGCTGGGTCCCCTGTTGCCTGTTAATCACTCTTGGCATGCTCGAGATGCAACCATCCTTCCCCACGAGGAAGCTGCTGGGTCGCGGAAGGTCCCGATGTCCAGAATCTGGGCAGTTGAGAGCAGACTTCTCTAGGGGTAAGGTATTTAAGAGCAGAGATCTGCCCTGAACTGCCAGACTTCCGGTTCTGTGTGCGAATCGAGTCATCAGTGCATTGGGCCCCCTACTGAAACTCACATTGACCAAGATGCGTTCTCCGCAATGGGCGATTTTCGGACTGGGCGTCGTCTCGGGCGTGAAAGCGATGACACCCGAGTAAGTACGGCGAAGATCTCGCACGTCTCTATGTGTCTCGCGACTTTGGTCTGAATGACTGAAGACTAACATCCAACTAGGCAGTTGATTGCTGCTCCGCGACGAGGTGATGCTCTTCCAGACCCATCAGGAGTATGTCCACATTCCGTTCTCTTATTCTTTATTGATACGCCGTGCAAATATTGACCTGACTCAACCGCAGAAATGGGCCGTGTTCTCGACGTCCGAGTACTCCTGGGCAGAGCATCAAACGTCCTCGGCGTGGAATATGATGGACCTAAGTACACGTAAAATCAGCGTGCTCACCAATGATAGCAGTGTTTCCGAGGTGACCTGGATGGGCACTGATGAGTCGACTTTGCTGTACATAAATGGTACCAATGCCGAGATTCCCGGAGGTGTGGAGCTTTGGATTGCGGACGTGAATAGCTTCGAAAAGTCGTACGTGTTTCGCCATCTTGGGCCCAGATTGGTTTTCGTGTCAATACTAATAATCCATACAGCCGATACAAGGCAGCATCTTTACCGGCCCCGTTCTCGGGTCTCAAAACAGCCAAGACCGCGGAAGGGGACTATAAGTTCCTCGTTTACGCCGAGTCTTATCCTAACGGGACCGCGTACAATGCAGAGCTCGCTACTGCTCCTCTGAGTACTGCTCGCATCTACGATAGCATCTATGTGCGTCATTGGGACTCCTGGTTGACAACTAGATTCAATGCGATCTTCTCTGGCTCTTTGAAGAAAAAGGGTGACCGATGGGCGCTGTGTTCTGACGGCCACGCGGAGCCTCTCAAGAACCTCATCGCTGGTGTCAAGAACCTCGAGACACCGTACCCTCCTTTTGGCGATTCCTCTGATTACGACCTGTCGAGTGACGGTAAAATGGTGGCTTTCAAGAGCAAGGCACCAGAGCTTCCTCGGGCGAATTATACCGCTTCTTACATCTACCTGGTCCCTCACGATGGTTCGCAGAAGCCAAAGGCAATCAACGGCCCAGAGAGCCCTGGCACTCCAAATGAAATCAAGGGCGACTCGAGTGCACCTACATTTTCGCCAGATGGGCGTCATGTCGCCTATCTGCAGATGGAGCGTATTTCCTATGAATCAGACCGCCGGATTCTATACGTACACGAGGTGGGTTCAAATGAGACCAATCGCGCAGTGGCCGGTGACTGGGATCGCTCTCTAGATTCGGTGCAGTGGACATCCGATGGAAAGACCTTTGTAGTGAAATCCGAAGACAAAGCACGCTCGCGGTTGTTCACTCTCCCCATCGACGCCGACGATGATTTCGTGCCGCACAACTTGACCGATGGAGGTTCTGTCCGAAGCTATCACCACCTGCCCAATGGCGATTATCTGGTCACCAGTTCGGCGATCTGGACTAGCTGGAGTGTTTCCACGGTGAGTCTCAAGAGCGGCGTTGTCTCAACATTGGCCTCTGCCAATGAGATGGATGCTGGTCTGAAGGGATTGAGCCCTCGGGATCTGGACGAGTTCTACTTCGATGGAAACTGGACCAAGGTAGGTGGTGCTTGCTTTTCCACGAAATCGTATAAGCAAGGCAGATAAGCATATGCTAACGTACACAGATCCACGCCTGGATGGTGTTCCCTGCCAAATTTGATAAATCGAAGAAATATCCTCTGGCCTTCCTCATTCATGGTGGACCTCAGGGCTCATGGGCGGATTCTTGGAGCACTCGATGGAATCCTAAGGTTTGGGCCGACCAGGGCTACGTTGTCGTTGCACCCAATCCCACCGGCAGCACTGGTTTCGGGCAAGCATTGACCGATGCCATTGCCAACAATTGGGGTACGTCACTCATCTGCCTTCATGGCTGGTCTGTTTCAATTCCACTGACAGTCGCACAGGCAGCTATCCTTATGACGACCTCGTGAAAGCGTGGGAGTATGTACGAGACCACTTCGACTTTATCGACACCGACAACGGCGTTGCTGCAGGTGCCAGCTACGGTGGCTTTATGATCAATTGGATCCAGGGCAATCCGCTGGGCCGTAAGTTCAAGGCTCTGGTCACACACGATGGGACATTCGTGGCGGACGCCAAGATCTCCACGGAGGAGCTTTGGTTCATGCAACATGAGGTGAGCTTCCCTTTTCTAAGATTCTGAGGTGTTGGAAAACGATATGCTGACCGCCGACACAAGTTCAATGGCACGTTCTGGGACAATCACGAGAACTACCGTCGCTGGGACCCTTCTGCCCCGGAACACATCAAGCAATTCGGCACACCCACCTTGGTCATTCACAATGCCAATGACTTCCGCTTGCCGGAGGCCGAGGGACTCAGTCTCTTCAACGTTCTTCAGGAGCGCGGTGTCCCTAGTCGATTCCTGAGCTTCCCTGACGAGAATCACTGGTAAGTCAAACTCCATTCTCCACTCCATTCGCAAGTGATATGTGAAGCTCATTTTTGGTGGTATAGGGTGACCAAGAAGGAGAACAGCTTGGTATGGCACCAGCAAGTTCTTGGATGGATCAACAAGTACTCTGACGTTGGCAAGAGCAACCCTCAAGCTATCAGCCTGAACGATACTGTGATTCCCGTCGTGGACTACAACCCTTGATAGAGAAGTGTATGGACGGGGTAAGGGTGTGACGGTTGAAGGCTCACTTGAGCCCCTTGAGTGAAGTTATGATGTAAATAGTCTGCTGTCAATAACTAACATTACCCTACTGAGATGAAGTTATTCATATATTCTTCTTCATGGACTTGTGACGAGACTCATTCTCGGCGAATTGCGATCAGGAGCGTGGTAATTTGTTGCCACGACTGGAATGTGTCTTCCTGTCCTTGCAGATACAAGTTACTGATAATCCGGGTGATAATTCAATGGTATGGGATGGAAAGGAGTGATCACAATAGCCCGTGTACCATCTTGCTTCTCATTACGGGTTGATTTTCAATAACAACGAGAATAAAGCGAAACATGCCGGTCCATACTACGTACACCCGACCTTGACACGCCCATCTATTCACATGATAGTCCATCATGAATATTGCGAACAGCGACCACCGTCTTATATCTGCGGTATGCCCTTCCTGAGGTCAGACTTAAGCCTCAGCCATCCGCAGCGGCTACATGCCCATATCCAGTAGCGCATCGTACCTACCAAGTGCGTCAACCTCTTTTCCTCTATTTCGATTTTAATCCCAGCATTATTAGCAAAAATCCTTTTTCCACCAGATTCTATGTCTGAGCAATGATCGTGATTCCTAGAGCCCTACAACATTCTGTAGCCTTCTTCAAGAGCACACAATTGCCACATCGGTGCACGATGGTCACCAATGTTTGATTGCCCATACCACATGATCGAAAATGGTCTCATCTTCGTCATTATTTTATCTTCGCCTTGAATTCATCTCTCTTCCTTATTCTTCCTCTTTCTACCCTCTTCCACATTCGATTTTCTACCTTTTTATTCTGACGCAAAGTTCAAAACATTCCCATCTATTTCACACTTACGCGAAATCGTGTCCTCTACACACTCCTTTCCACTTGGGATCTCCACTTGATCCTCTTCACCACCATCCACTTCATTCTTCGACTCACACACTCCGGTCACTCTCACTCCAAGACATACCCCCAGTGAGATTCACCATGGCCGGCTCGCCACATAAGGCGAGCCCCAGACCTTCCTTCGACAAGCGTCCGGCCTCCCAGTCGGACTCTGAGAGATCTAAGAGACAAGCCACCGGATACTCGTCATCCATTGTTCAAAGCAGAACGAGCCAGCAGCCTCTGATTCCCCGGGCTCGCTCAAAAGTCCTGTTGCGCGTGGCGTCTGGTTCTGGAGTGTCTGTTGCTCAGAGCATCGAGGGGAGTGTGATCCCCGCGGCCGCCACTGCCAATGCCGAAAGATCTGCAATCCTCAAGCCTCGCGTCCAGTTCCACTTCTAACGGCCTTCCGTCAAGAAGAAGCCAGCCCGGCAAAAGCATGCGGCCGGGACTGATATGGCACACACTGACAGCGAGAAGAAGGATAAGCATGCGAAGCAGACCATGGATCAAATTGACCAGTTCGTAAGCGAGACTGCGCCTCGCACTGGAGGCAAGCACTCGGTCTTCTCTTTCACTTGAGTTCTGGCCATGGAGCGTGTCCACAACCTGCTTTGCATTTCATTGTAAACTCCGCTAACCTGACATTATCCTTGTTTTGGAAGCATGCTTCATGACTCGTCGATCCTGCAACGCGTGGGGTCTGAAACAAAAGACGCTTTATAGGAAAAACAAACCATGGCGTGCCCATTCGTCATGATTCGGAGTTATATACTTGCTTGCAAAATGGAGATTAACGCCGAGTTGCAGAGGCTGGAACTCCCCTCGAAGCTAAAAGGGAAGCTCCTTAAAGATCAGTAAACAAATTGTATAGTTTTTTTATCATCCTAGTTATGGTCATTCCTTAATGAAGCTCAGACCTCTCCCAACCCAGACTGGGAAAGCTTATGATAGACCTAGAATAAATGCCATCTTTTTCGTGTCACTATCACCCAAACACGCCATATGGTACTGGCAACTGTCCGTCCACAAGAGCCAGCATATTAAGAGAGCCCTGGGCACAATCACCATTCACGTTCAATACTTGGAAGAACAGTCGACCAAACTTTGAATGCGCGGCCGTGCAAAGAAGTGCTAGTAATTGACGTTTCATTCTACTGTCCTCTGTTCTCGTCCCTGCACCAGTCCCTTCTCATTCGTGACGCTTCGGCGCCGATACAGACCCTACAAGAAGATTTCATACGGCTACCAGGTATAAATACATGACATTCCAACTCTCGGCCACTTTCCAACATTCACCTCACAGCAACAGCAACAACCTTGAGAGATGCCCTACCTCAGTCCACGTAAGGCCGCTGAAACGAAAAAGAGCACCATGGATGAAGAGTACGTGCACCCCTTTCCATCGCCCGCTCTGACCTCAACGGGAATGCACAGATTCCATGACTGACAAAATGGGGTGTCACTGCAACAGGCGGGCCAATTTGAACAGGCGGGCCGAAAGCATCGAGGACAAAAACACCAGAATCAAGGCGCTACTGGAGGAGGCCGAAGTCCTTGCGCAGGATATGCTGTCCACCCTTGAGGCTCATAGAAAGAGACTGGAGGAAGCGGATGAGAAGATGGATAAGGTGACTTGACAAACTTTCCAGTTCTCTCGGTGGATCTGCTAGGGTCTCTTATGAACGTGAGTGTGGTTGAGATTCGAGGCGCTGGGTCTTGGGCTTTGAGTGTGCAATCACTTGGGAGTTACTTGGGTGCTGACAAGATCTTCGCTTTCTTTTATTCTAGGGGGAATACCTTGGTTCAGGTTTGACGGCATTTTCTCAGATTCCTACTGCATACGTATGCTCTTCCGCTTTATTCTTATGGTCCTGCTCTCCGTTGTGCAAGCACTCGCAAGATCAGATTTGCTGGGGATAATTGGAGTGGTTACACTGTTCACAGCGGCATCATTACTCGAGTTAGCGAATCTATTTTTGAGTTCCAGTCTAATGCCATTCTGAATTGGATATCCTCAGCAGCGGTAGCGATATCCCAAGTTTTTCCGTTTGAAATAAACACCCACGCTCTCCTATCCACCGCCGCGCTGCGACACCTTGCCCTTCCCTTTTTCCTTTTCCTTTTCCTTTTCCTTTTCCTTTTCCTTCTCCTTCTCCTTCTCCTTCTCCTTCTCCTTCTCCTTCTTCTTCTCCTTCTCCTTCTCCTTCTCCTTCTCCTTCTCAACGACCTGCCCATTCCGACTCCCCTGTCGCACATTATACCGGTCCACCCACCACGAATGGAACATCCTCACAAAGTCCATGATGAGCTCAATCGGTGCATCATGCGCACTATACTGCGTCTTGATCTCATCGAGACTTCCCTGCAGCGTATCAACCTTGGCCAGCAGCGGGCCCACCTTCTTACGGAGCGAGTGGAGCTTCTTGTGCATTTGTTCCGTGTAGATTCTTTCGCCTTGGAGGACTCGACGGAGTAGTTCGTTCAAGTGGATGATTTCGTCGATTTTGGCCTGGTCTGTGATGGTTTTTTCGGCGTCGTCTGGACTCGTGGGAGCAGACTTCTCGTTGCTGCCTCCGCAGCGAAGAACTTCCAGATCGGCTCGGAGAGCAAGTAGCTCATCTTGGAAAGAAGAAAAATGTACTTTGCTCTCGTCCTCGGCAGTGAGCTGTGAACGAAGAGCTTCAAAGTCTGCTCGAAGACTGACGATATCGCTGGTATCTCGAGCAGCTTGGCGTTTGATCTCGTGAAGGACTTGTCTTTCTGAGAAGAGATCTGCACGTAGAGCAGCAAGCTCAGCGACTAGGAATTGGGTTTCCGTGTTCTTGCAGTCACTCGTATCCTGATGATCTGTTGACCCCCTGATCCTTTTGATCTTGGAGGGAAAGCAGGTCAATTGGTCGTCGCTCACCGGACTGTCGAGCCTGCAAGATGAGAGCAGATTAGCACAAATGAGGTGTGCGTGATATACAAAGGGGTTCTTTAAGAAATGTGTACCATGTTCGGCATTTTCCAACTTTGATTGGCGAGACCGTGCTTTTCTTTGTCCAGTTCGACTTGTTCACGACCGGTGTACTCGGACTCCACGTCAGCGGTGTGATGACCACACTGGGTGATCCTGCGCGTTTGCGCTTCAGACAACGCGGTGTCTCTACCTCTTCTTCTTCTTCCTCTTCTTCCTCTTCTTCCTCTTCTTCCTCTTCTTCCTCTTCTTCCTCTTCTTCCTCTTCTTCCTCTTCTTTCGGTTCGTCAACGTCGTCATCACCGTCATCTTCATGGCAGCCGCCATCTCGCACAGGTGTATGTATACCTTTGGTGGTCTTCGGAGACTCACGACATTCGACTCTGATGTCGGTGAGACTATCTCGTGATGGAAGCAATACTGAGCGCTTCTCGTGATCGGAGACTTTAACTCGCCCTCGAGATGAGCATCGAGAACTCGGTGCAGCTCTAGTTGCATTGTCTGGGCATGCCCTTGTCTTCGATGCTCGATTGATGAAAGGTATAGGCTGCATGTTGTCCACGAGAACGGATATTGAGAACAGGAGCCTTGAGAAGAACCTCTTTTTCTCTTTTGGTTGCGGGCAAGGCTGGAATTGGAAGATTGAGAGACGGCAAAAATCCAAGAGGGATGGTTTTCTCGGAGGAGGAACTGATGTTGGCCGGTCGTATGTGAGGGTGTTCACTTCATTTTCCGGAGTGTGAGAGAATGACTCGATGGACTTGAATTACTGGGTGGGAAAGTCCGTGTTGGGAGACTCCCGACACTGGCATCTCTCTCTCTCTCTCTTTCTCTCTCTCTCTCTCTCTCTCTCTCTCTCTCTCTCTCTCTCTCTGGTATTAGTGTTCTTTGTAAAAGTGATGGAAGTTGCAGCTTGAGGAGAATGGTGAAATTATGCAAGACGGCTCGACGAACTGACGGCGGGGGAGGGAGTGATCAAGGAACTTTCCATTTGTGAGACTGGATAACTTGAGACTAAAACTTGATTACAGGAGAGTGTCGCATGAAAGGATATCCAACCATGTGCGTGCACTGTGCCGTGTCATATCAAGCAGAATAAGAATTGGGGGTACAGTCGAGTCCATCATCGATAATCATAATATTCACGCTTGCTGGCTTATTTATAATACATCAAATAGCATCGTGGCTTCACAACCTCCCAAGATAACAGAAAAGAGTAGGACAGAAGAACCCAAATGCAACGCCAACGACAATTATTAAGAAACGAACAAACGGCAGTCTTCCTTCATAGTGCGCTCGACTAAACTCAACGGACATGTCAAGTAAATGATCAAATATCATCCAGACAATTTCCCACCCAGATCCAATTGATGACCCTTTTATAGTTCACCACCATGACGGGGATGACCATCAAGCGGTGTCTTGCCCTCCATGAACCCACCGGCCTTGATTCTCAGCCCGAAATTGATCAACACCACGGTCACCAGGCCGACGCTCACAACGGTAGGACCCCACTTCTCATAGTACACGCGTTTGACATCCCGACGCTTGCGAATCTTGTCCACACGCCAGATGTAGAGCATGAGAGAGTAGATCAAGGCACCGGCGGCCAACATGGTGAATGCCCATGAACTGATCAGTGACACGGTGTCGACGCCAAAGTTAAGCAGGGTGGCGGCGATACCGCCGAGAAGGATCGAGAATTCGAGCCAAGACAGGAACGTGCGCTCAGCGGCAAAGTAAACCTTGGGCTCAACGCGAACAGGGACGAAGATTTCTGTTTTGAAAATAGGTCAGTCAGAGGAAATGCATGGCAATTATAATCAATTTAGAAAGGTGGACAAGGACCCACTCTTGCCAGGTGGCGCTTGGAATCTTTGCAACCGACGCTGCGTTCCAAGCACCTGAATGCCTCGCGCTTCCTGCGGCGGCATGTCTGTGGCCCGAGGTCGTGGAACCAAGGCCCACAGGCCCTGCACAACAGCGCGTCCAGTCTTGCGCGCATAGTGCTTGACTAGTTGCTCGGCATAATACCTTCCACCGATGCGGCGAGCTTCCTCCAGCTCTTCCGTATCCACAGTGTCGTATTCGTCGTCCGAGTCGTACAGCGGGTAATCGTCGTCACCGGGAAGTGGACGTGCCGCGATACGTTCCTCGATATCCAACTCATTGCCGTTGGTCTCAGTGAACAGGTACCGGTCATCGACACCTTCTCGCGATCCATTGAGAGTCGGGGTCTCGGTTGACTGCGGGGTCTCGTCATCGTCGGAATCTTCGTCCATGGGAGAAAGTGCCGTGGGACGATGAATGCCGTAGCGGCGGGTGGGAGCCTTGCGGATATCTGTGTCCATCTGCGGATACCAGAAGGGCAAAAGGTTGATGCGAGTTGGGAAGAGGGTCGCAGTGCCGTGGATGAATTTACTGAATTTGGGCACTGCTTCAACTAGATGTGACGCGGTGAGGTCACGAATCCACTGAGGGGGTTCCTGGCCCGCCTGAGTCTGCAACTTGACCTCCAGCACGGCGTACGGGAAACGGTCGATGTCTTCGGGAGGAAGCTGCGAGAAGGGCCAATCGACACCGATGTCCATGCGACGCCAATTGGAGCCGGCACGACGGCGGCCATCCAGGTTGTCCTCACGAATCATAGTCAGCTCGGTATCGAGAGAAATACGCACACGAGCATCACCCGGCAATTGGAAGGCGGTTCGGTGGTAGAAGGTTCGAGTCACCGGGACAAGACGGCGCGTAATCACTCGGTATTGAACCTCGCGGGCCAGCTGTTCCAAATCATTGATCTCGGCGGCACTCTTCTTGCCTTCCTTGCGCATCTTGTCAAAGACCTGCTCGACGGTCATGCGGCCATCCAAGAAGGCATTGACATTCTTCTCCTTGAGGGAAAAGCGCGCCTTGACGGACTTTTCACCCGTCCAATCCTCACGGTGAGTCTTACGCTCGACGAAGATCTGATCGCTCTCCATGCCACCATACCAACGCAGACGGATGGCCTCGGCACCCTCGGTCTTCTTGAGACGGCCCTGGTACAGCTCCCATGTTTCCGGGTTATCGTAGTAGATGGAAGAGATGGCGGTATCCTTCTCCTCGAATTCTTTGCTGGCGTTGAACACCAGGACGGGCAGATGCTTGAGAATGACGAGCTTCAACTCGGTGATATTGTCTCGGTGCACCCAGTATTTGGTGGTCTGGCGCACAAAGTTCTGTTGGGTTCCGCCGGCGGATGAATCACCCTTGACCGGATTGCCCTTGGTACGAACCAGATCGTAGAGTTTGGACAGCTTCACCACAAAAGCGTCGTAGTTGTCCTTGAAGAACGGCTTGGCGTTGAGTCGGGCGGCAAAGACGGGCTTGAGATACCACTTGGTCTCTTTCTGTGGCAATAATGGATTAGCTTTACGGTCGTAGTCCTTACGGCGAGAGTTCATGCAGGTCGAGGGGTTGGCTCTCCACGAAAAACCATCAGACGAAAGAACATTCACATACGTCATGCTTCTTGATAATCTTCTGGAACCCGGTGTAATTCAATTGCGTAAACTTGGCCAGATCGTGTACGTCGGCGATGATGTCCGAGAGAACCTGCTCCAATTCGAAAAAGTCCTCGTCGGTGGGGACGGGCCTTGAGGAGCGACCGTTCTGATGACGATTGTTGGTGCTGTCCTCTAGACGCGAGACCACGTCTGTCACCTCGGCCTCACTGGCCTTGATGCGCTCGACGATTTCCTCGGACTTGCGCTTCTGGAAGAGGAAGACCTTCTCCAGCTCAGACTCGAGCAGCGTCACGAATTGAGTCTCGTCATCCTCGGTCCACTCCTTGCGGGCCGGCTTGGTATTGTCGGGAGTCGGCTGTGTGACAAAGTCGGTCTTGAGGGCTTTCTTCAGATCATCGTATGCGATATAATAAGGATGGTATTCCTTGATCATGGAGGATCGGAGATGCTCGCCGAACCTGCAATTGAAGCAAGTTAGTGAGTAATGCGACCACAAAGACAGTAATGAGAGCGTACGGCGCCGCGCACGGCGGACAATACAGCTATATGGGAGGATGTTGTCGTTGTTGTGGTTGTGGTTGTTGCCGGCGGCACCGTAAGGGAGCTCATTCACGGCAAGGCCAATTGCACCGCAGTGGCTGGGCAATGATGGAATCGGCAGAGAGTCGCGGGGTGCATCATCGCGCCATTGATGAGAGGAGACAGAGCAGACGACTAGGGTCGGGGAGAAGGGCAACGTACCTCATGTTGGGCAAATGGTCAGACAACGGATGACTAGACAGTAGACACGGTTTAGACAAGCATCACAGGAAAAAGAGAGAGAGAGAGAGAGAGAGAGAGAGAATTTGGCGGCGCCCGTTGCAGACCGTCATGAGAGCGTCTGCGAGGACCTCTTGTCTCTTTTTCTGTCCAGTCTCTATCGGGCCGTTAACGGTTAGCCTGGGCCCTGGGGCGGGGAGGTCTCGTCCCGGTCCACTTGGCGTTCCAGAGCTACAGAGGCACCAACGTCAGGCTGAGCTTTCTCACTGTCTTACCTCAGAGGCTCAGCGTCTCCGAGGGGGTTTGTTCCATTGCTGGGTTGTCCCGCTTGTATTGAGGTACGCGAGAGGTACGACAGGTGTACTTGTGCTCTTGGGTCTCGGTCGGCCTCCCGAGGCTACGATGCTCCACTCGGAAGAGTCCCTTGACCGTGCAGGCAGTGAGGAACTCAAGATATTGCGTACATACGAGTAGTACAGGAGTACTACAGTACTCTTAATGTAGATATCTGTGCATTACATACCACTGCATTCTTTTGCCTTTTCATTACCCTCAGATCACTACCCCATCTGATAAACTGTGATTCCGGTGACATTGCCGTACTGAAATTGCTGATAGATATCGAGATATGAGATCACTTCTGAAGTTTCAACAACTACTAGCCCATTCTCATATTCTAGAGCCATTGGGAAGGTATATACTGTTACCTGCTGTTCCCATCGAGGAAGTTAGTCGGTATCTAATGTACTACCACTGAGTGTATGTGAGTCGTGACGATGAATAACTGTATAGAAAGTACCAGTAGTTCCAACTTCCCAGTTACCGTGCCGTGGTACCACCTAAAACCGGTCTCGACGTCAAGATCACGGTTATTCCACTTCTGAACTCCATCCTGGATATCCTCTGCAGTCTGCAGTCTGCACGCCTCAGCCGCGTGGTACAGTTGTAATGAAACCAGACCAGACACCAAAGATGAAAAGAAAAAAAAACAATATCCACCAGCCGCCGTAGAGCCTGGCTGTTCGATACGAGCTCCGAGAAGCTCCAGTTATGCATATGCAGAGTTGATTGGCAGGGATCGCTCTGATCCGCTGCAATGGGTGATGACTCAGCATTGTGCATGTGGGAGTCAAGTGACCATTCAGCGTCACGGGATCTGCACGTGCTGGCTCTGGACATGAGATGGACGAATCCCAAGAGGCTTCTCGAGCAAACCCAGAGAAAGCCGGCTAACAACTGAATAGTCTGTTGCTCCGTCTCGGCTACCGAACTAATGCACGCTAGTTTGCTCGAAATCCATATCCATCCATCAAACCACCAAACCAGCGACCGGAATTTCCGCTAGAGACGCCCTGCGGCCCATAGTGTTGAGTGTGACTGTGCGTAGCACCCACTACGTATGGACTCATGGAGTATCATGGTTCCTCGAGACCTCGACTACTACTGCCGATCAGAACGTATTGATTATAACCGCCCGCCATCGCCCGCGACGAGAGCGTCGGCAGAAAAGTCGAAATTTGCCGACTTGACATCATCGGCAGATGTTGCGATTCCGTGGCGCAGTGTATTGTGGACGCAAGCTCAGTCCATATTACCTACACTACAGGGCTCGTCCGTCATGACTGGACACCCAAGATATCTGGCTGCTGCTCTTGGTAGCTATGAGGGCACATCTATCGAGATGATTGATAGCGGCAGACCATCATTATCTAGAGACTAGTGAATCTCCACTGTCACGTACAGGCACTTCTGCGGAATGGTCACCAGACTTCCAGGCCATGCCTGATTCAGAACATTATTTGCCTTGATCATCGAGAGGTGAACCAGCCTGAAGGTGAACATGATTGTAAACCCCCTGCAGCGGCGTAATCAACCGATGAATCTTGGAGAAGATAACACTTTCCAAAATCATGTGCCGTACGATGGCAACACACGATTCAGTAGTGCAACCGCATCCATCATGGTGCAGACGGCCACGGCCACCCCTACACCGTCTTCAGACTCTTCGGTAGGATGAGTTCTTCTCTTATGGCGCATGTACCAAGCTCATCCTGCTCCATAGCTGTTGGCTTCGCTTGGCCCCGGGCGGAGCCTTGGCCGCGGCAATAAGTGGACACTTGGCAGTGGGCACGTCCCGACGGCAATTCGAGCTCGCATCGTGGAAAGGACCGTTCCACATAGGCCTCGCATTCGGCCGGGTCACCTGATTCGGTGTAGACGCGTGAAGATGCGCATGGCGATCTCCGAGGCAAGTGTCAATCTGTAGCCAGTGGGATGATTTCGCAAATCTTGTTCATAAGTTTGTCCTCTGGGTCATGAAAGTTCTACTAAGCCATGCGCCTGAGGCGGCGCAGACTGCACCATATGTTGCACTATAGAACTAGAGACAAGAGAGCGCCGTCTCTACTTGCTACTGAGTATTACCACAGTCTGGCAGGCTGTAAACACTGGACCAATTGGCATGGTCACAGTGACACACCTTCAAATGAAGCCGTCAAGACCTGCTCCCATCGTGGAGAATCCTGGATGTTTGAGGCAGCCAGACTCATTCTCGGTCGACATCAACAATTCCTTCCTTGTGATTGTCAGCGCGTAACCTCCAGCCTTCACCTTGCGATTCCATGCAGTGTTTTGTACTTTCCACATTGCCTACTACCTTACTCACTCTGCTACCCAATGAGTACCTCGGTATCGACTCATGACTCGTTGGCAGATATCACACAGCATACCAGCAATACACCAGTGACCAGGCAACCACCAATTCGAATATCAATGTCTAATATGCATATTTGTAACCGCCACCCGCCAACCTCATCCACTCTCATTTCCACTCTAACCAAATCGAATCCCTTTAAAGTCCAGACTGGACACGAGTCCTCGGCTGAGTGTTGACATAGCTTTCCATATTTTCCGCCTCGTCTAAAACTGACTCGCGAAAACTCGCGCTGCCGGGGGGAGGGGGTCCGGGTCCACTTTACCTCAGACTAAAATCAACCAAACACACCTTTTTGGGGCATAGACCCAAGGCCCAGTTTCATACTCATCGACGCTGTTTAGCTGGACGGGACGATGCTGCCTGTGCAGATCACGGCACTACTACTACTGCAGTAGCTTCCAGAGTTGGCAGGCAGTGGCCGATTCTAGTCACACGCGTCAAAGTCGCAATAGAGAATGATGGGGACTTCCAGCAGATGTCTGAATACACACGAGCTGTGTGACAAGGGGGACCACCAGTCCCAAAAGAACGGGGGCAATTTCGACCTTTCAAGTAGCCTCAAGTGAGTCGGTAGGAGGTCAGAAGCCTCGGACAACAATAAACACTCCCAAGTCAGGGAGCTCGTCGACGATAGAGCCTCCTTTCGAACAGTACATCCAGTCCGGCCGCATGAGTAGAGGGAAAGAAACATATTCGAATTCCATGACCCGATGCGACTACAGGAGTGGGCTTCCATGCAGTACGTTCCATGCTCCGGCCAAACTCAATTCGGCAGAGATCGCCGATCATGGTAGCCTGATGCGGAAGGTTGGCACGCGACTGAGGGCTGCGCCGAAACACACGATAATGACTTACTTTATCTGATCGACGTGATCTGTAGCTTCGCAGTCATCGAGAGCGAGGTTATCAGCAATCGAGAAAGGAAGGGGAAAATTGTGTAACTGGGCTTGTTTCCTACGTGTGATCCCTGTAGATGTGTAAAGGATAATATGATTATATTACGAGACCAACGCCGTCGCCAATTAGCGTAGAGGAACAAATTCCCAACAGAAGACCACCCCCAGAACCTATACTGGTTGCTTTGACATGCAGCCCCGACGATCATCACATCGTATGAGAAAGATTGTACGACAAGGAAAGGGTTCCATCAACAGCT
This sequence comes from Penicillium diatomitis, assembly GCF_028827545.1. Classification (NCBI taxonomy): domain Eukaryota; kingdom Fungi; phylum Ascomycota; class Eurotiomycetes; order Eurotiales; family Aspergillaceae; genus Penicillium; species Penicillium diatomitis. Next base: position 3,437,663 of record NW_026623177.1, on the reverse strand, counting down.
GGGCGCGGAAAGCTCCCACGACAGTGAGCAGTGATACCCAAAGCCACATCAGCTTCCCTTCATAATAAAGTAGCTATCATTCACTTTCACATCTTAACCAAGAACCAAGACCTCTCAAGCAAGACCAGTTGCAGAGCGGCGAATGCTGCGACGAGCGCCCTCACCAGACACGTGAACCGCACCCTCGGCTTCCAGCGAGCGTACAGCGTCGGAGAATTGATGATGATCCAACGCAATGTCGCTGGACTCGCTCATGTCGCGGAAGAGATCACTCCAACGCACAGCGGTGCCGGCCACACCCCCGCGATCGTCGAGCCGTGCCAGCACAGCCCGCTTGAGGTCCTCTCGCAGTCGTCGCTCGCTAGCACTTGTGCCCTCGGTCAACAAGCCCATATCGATCAAGCCAGTGCGCGAGTCGGTAGCCGCCTGCTTGATGGCCGAACGGATCAGACGTACCGCCTCCTCAACATCAGCGACAGTCACTTCAGGCGAGAGGCGCATACGCGCGTGCGCTTCGGAGAGACGAATCATAGACTCCAACTGACGAGTGGTGGCAGTGATACGACGCTCCGACGCACGGATGTCATCGCCAAGCTGGCGCATAGCCACGTAAGCATCCGATAGCGCTGCACCCGCTTCGGGTGTGAGGACAGGATGGATACGGGTCTTCGCGTAGGTGATGTACGCGGTGAGGAACTCGATCGGCTGCAAATCAAAGAAAGAAAGTAATTAGTGGGTTGAAGCTCAAATTCAGGTGTTGGGACAAGCTATGACAACTTACCAGCACCTCTTCCAAGGCGGCGTTCTCTGGGGTATCTTCCAGATACATGCCAACCAAGTGCTTGGCCAGACGGCGATCTTCATTTTCGTCCACACGATCCAGAACTAGATACACCAGGTCGAAACGGGACAGCAAAGTCGGAGGCAGGTCGATGTTTTGCGGTACAGGCAACTTGGGATTGTAGCGACTACCAATGGGATTGGCGGATGCCAAAATGGAAGTTCGGGCGTTGAGAGTGGTGATGATGCCAGCCTTTGCGATGGACACAGTCTGCTGCTCCATGACTTCGTGAAGAACAGACCGAGTCGCTTCGTTCATCTTGTCAAACTCATCGATGCAGCAAGTGCCTCCATCGGACAAGACCAGAGCACCAGATTCCAAAACCATCTGCTTCGTTTCCGGGTCCCGGGTGACGTAGGCCGTCAAACCAACGGCTGAGGAACCTTTGCCGCTGGTGTAGACACCACGAGGCGCAATTTTGTGCACATAGCGGAGAAGCTGAGACTTGGCCGTCGAGGGGTCACCACAAAGCAGGATGTTGATATCACCACGGTATCGCGGGTTGCCACCTTTTTGGAATGTTTTGTTGGTTCCACCGAACATTTGCAAGAGAATACCTTTCTTCACATCGTCGGCCTCGTAGATGCTAGGCGCCAATGATCGAGACAGCAACTCGTAAATATCGGGCCGTGATGCAGTGCGTCGAATCTTCTCCTCCTCCTCAGCTGAAATCTTGCGAGCCTGGTCAGCCTCAGCAGCCTGCTCGGACATTTCTTGCTCAATGGTGGACACGTCAATGCCCATCTTCTTTCGGTCGACTTTCTGAATATGCAAAACATCGATATAGGTCTTGAAAAGTGACTTCTGTGATCGCTGGCGAGCGCTGACACGCATTGGATTACAGCGAAAGATACCGGTCACCTCGACACGATCACCAGCCTTGCACACATCAACCAATTCGTCATAGACGCAAAGCGAGACTGAGTGCGGCGTCTGGCCATCTGGAACATTGTCTGGGGTCTCTTGGAGTTTGATGACTTGCTTGTCGGAAAAGCTGCAGCGATTATGGATCAGCTGCATGGAGTTCTTGGACTTGCATGAATCACGAAGACAAACAGTGGGTTCGGCAATTCGACCACGGTCAATCTCCACAGTCACTCCATAACTGCATACGCTGCAGCGGAAGAAAGCTACAAAGTGGATCAGTACGTGCTCGGCCAACATCATGCCAAAGTATTGGGCCGACAAGTGATGTGTGACATACCATCTTTCATATCTGGAATGACAGGAGTTGTTCGGATGACGAGACCCTTGATACTGACAAGCTTATCCATGTCTGCAAGAAGTTAGTCTGCGCTGAACTCGAACAGCGAACAAATATTCTCTTATCACTCACCAGCTGGATCCAAATCTCTCATGTTGATGGTTTGATCCAAACCGAACGGCAAGACCTTATAGTTGACACTTTCAACTTCTTGAACAAGATCGGGCACATCGGCGGTTGGACCAACACCGTCTGATGTAAGAATAGACTGGCCGTGGCGATCTCGCGACTGGCCACCTCGCTGCATGTCTGACCGCAATGCATCCATTTCCTTTAACGCCAGGTCCACCATCACGTCCTTCACAGCTTGGTCCATCAGGGGCACAATCTCTTGCGGGTAAGCGAGCAGCTGATGCCAGAGCTTCTGTGTAAGAGGATAGGCCTTCAAATTCTTGCAATCAAGATTGAAAGTCGTCAGGCCTAGTCGCCGCATATCGTTCATCATTGTAATGTATTCCCTCTTCTCTGCCGCTTCGCCCATAATGCGGACCTCGCTTTCGGATGCTCCCTCGGCCCAGAGACGGTATTTGGTCGCAAAGTTGTACAGGAAATTTTTGAAAGCAGACATGGAATCGTGAATGGAGACATTGGTACCCCAAATCACACGGGTAGAGTTTCCAGCCATGGCCTCGGCCTCGGAGGTACCAGGATTGATGTTGGAGAAGGTTGCATCGGATCGTGGAGCATTATCACCGGCAGGCATGCCATTGGGCCCGACGAACAGGCGGTTACGACGAGTGGGAGTTGAATTCAAACCACTGGAGTGCAAATCACTTCGCCGAGGCCCGCGGCGGCCACCGCTAGGTGAAACGAACAGTCTACTGCTGGTGCTGAGGGCATCAGAACGGATATCGGAACGAATTTCGGATCGTCCCAGACCGCGAGCTGGACTGGAGCTTGCGATATAGCTGATGGGAGATGAGTCTTTACAGTGTCAGCATTAAGTGCGCCCTTCGATCAATGAATTACAGTGCAGCAGTGAGGAAGACAAAACATTGAGGGTTTCGCTAGCATACCTCTGATTCCCGGATTGGCTCGCGGTGTTCGGTCCCCATCATCAACCTGTGAGCTCATGTCACCCATTCGAATATCTGGCGTCGCTGCGCTTTGATGCCGCACAGGCGAGGATGATTGATATGCTGCAGGCGACGACGACGGGACATTGCGCTCAGCAGCCAGCGCCTGCGCCGCACGAGGCGTATGTTCTCGCATTGTGGGACTGCTAGGGGGTTCTCGGGACGACCTCAACGGTATCGATGACTGATTAGATGCGCGCGTCCTCCGCGCTGTCGGCGACGACATGACGAAGATGTTCTTTGCTGGGAACGAAAAGTTATTTCGTGGAAAGTGGGTTTGAAGGGGACCGTCACAGTGGAGGGAGGGGGTAAAGACTGCTAGGCGGAGTTTCGGGACTTTGGTGAACGGGGTGGTAAAAGCTCGGTTTTTTCCAAGTGGGACGCGTGCAGCGGGACGTGACAGCGCGTTAAGTGGTTCCTGATCGTTCTCGACGCGTTGCTACGGCAAAGGTCATGTGACGTTGAATTGATAGCAAAGCCACTATCACGTGACGTTGAGGCGGTACGGTGTGTCAGAGCCGGTCCCACCGCCACGTTGAATGGAGAGAACCCCTTGGGATCCATTGCCTTCCTAATGTGGACTAGCCGTGGCGCTGTTCTTCCCCTTTTTTATCCACCTTGGTTTTCTTGGTTGTCAAAGCGCAACTGCCTGGGTAGAGTAGCGTCGTGCGAAAGAAAGATTGGTATGACATCTATACATTGGGTTATGAGTCGAGCTCAACGTCGGAGACAGTACAGCCATACTGGAGGTAGGGTCTCGCTCATCAAGTTGCTCAGTCTATGTCTTTCCTCGGTCTCTGTTGCCGTTGAGTACATGCATTCTCCTCTTTAGCCGCTCGGGTTCTGCTTTGGCTGTTTCACCAGACGCCTGATGTCATCCTCATATCGATCGGCAAGTCCACACGTCCTCCAATCATTCCCTTTCCAAGCAACTTCGCGGGGAAGCTTCAAGGCGCTGGGCGTCAATTTGTGCACCAGCCACTGTTGTCATTGTGCACCTGTGCTGAGTTGACAAGCGCGACACTCATTCGCATAAGGCGCTGACTTTGAAGGATCCAAATTTCCCGACCGGTCTCCACGCTGGTCTTTGAGCGGAGACACCAAGAAAGTCGTGGTGCCGATCTTCTTTGTTGCTCAGTTTCCGTCTCAACATTTGCTTTCCTCTTCAATCCTCACGTGTGCGAGTTCTGTCCAACTTCTAGTCCTCGGGCCGCTATCTACGGATCGGGTGTCTGCCAAACTCTGCCCCAGTGCCTACACAGCCTCGGAGACTTGTCTGTTCACTTCCAGCTGCTGTCAAACCGTCGAGTGGGTGCTCAGCGAAGCGCTGGTCCGCCCAGCACTGGTGTCCCATCCCGGCCCTCGCAGTATTCAACTTTTAATTTGACCGCGCAAGAGGAAGCTCGCTTGCCATGTCTTCCAACAGCAATAGCCTGGGAGATGCGTTGAGCAATGCGGGCGGTAATGGCAAGTTGGACCATGGTGTCTCGCTCAAGACTTTCTTGGCCTCGCTGGCGACGGCTACGGTTGTTTTTGCCGTCGAACTTCTGCTGTTTATGCTCCTCAAGAGCAAATTGACACGAATCTAGTAGGTTTCGAACACAACTAGCTAGGAGGAGGTGCACCGCGACTGCAAAGCGCAAGCTAATAGATGCAGCCAACCCCGAACATACTTAGTCCCGGACCGCGAACGCACTGAGCCCTCTCCGCCAGGTCTGTTTAGATGGGTCGGACCAGTATTTCGAACTTCGAGTTCGGAATTCATTCAGAAATGTGGTCTGGATGCCTATTTCTTCCTCCGCTTCCTACGAATGCTTCTGAAAATATTCATTCCCATGGGATTTTTGATCTTGCCGATCCTTCTGCCACTCAACCGTGTAGGAGGTAAGGATACCTCGTATCAGAATGGAACAAACTCCGCGACTGGAACGCCAACGGGTGATCGATGGAATGTCACCGGTCTCGATCAACTAGCGTGGGGGAATGTCAAGCCTGAACACACTAGTCGCTATTGGGCCCATTGTGTTCTGGCAGTGATCTTGATCTGCTACGTCTGCGCAATCTTCTTCGACGAACTTCGTGGCTATATTCGAATGCGCCAGGCTTACCTGACATCACCGCAACATCGACTCCGAGCGTCTGCCACAACCGTTCTTGTGACTGCAATTCCCCATAGCTGGTTGACGATTGAGGCCTTGGACCAGCTGTTTGACGTCTTCCCCGGCGGTGTACGAAACATCTGGATCAACCGCAACTTCGATGACTTGAATGAAAAGGTGAAGGAGCGCAACGATCTCGCTCTCCAGTTGGAAGCAGCTGAAACCGAATTGATCATCAAGTGCAAAAATGCGGCACTGAAAAGAGCGAAAGCCGAGGCGAAGAAGGCAGGGAAAAGCACGAAAGAGGCGAAGAATAATGAAAAGGCAGCAACTGACCAGCGAGCGACTCAAATGGCAATGGGGCCTGGTATCAGCTCTGGCGATCCCCATCAGGCTCGCACTTTGCGTGAGACATTGCATCACCATCACAACACGCAGAAGCGCGGCGAATCGGATGAGTCTCGCAGTGGCCGAGGCGTTTTTGATCCGGCGGTTGCGGTTGCGGCGGCCGATCTGGTTGGACACAGTGTTGGAAAACTGGGCAAGTCAATGGTCGGTGGACTCAAAAAGGTCGAGGCGGGTTTCGATAGCACGTTAACGCGTAATGGTGGTGGCCTTGTGGACACGCTTGATGTCGATGTGCCGTCCCGCGGACGTACACCTGGAACTCAGATTCAACCGCAGCTGCAAGAGGTGCCATTGGAACAGCGGCCTTCTACAGCGCCGTCGCAGACACGTCTTGAAGGCCAAGATGAGAGCTTATGTCGGGATGATAGACCCGTGCCTCAGAAACGGCCATCGTGGAAGGATCGCATGTCATCCCATCTCTCTATACACTCGAAGAAATCAGGTCCCGAGCCTGACGAGTTTCCTCTTACCGCACTTGAGACGCCCACTCAAGACACATTTGGTGATCGACCTGGTGGAAAAGAAACCGGCAAGAACAATGATGAATCGCGCGAAGCCCACAAGGAAGGAGACAAACTACCGGGTGAAGAATATCCAATCGCTTACAACGAGAATTTTGATCAAGAGGATTATGGAGAGCCTTTGTGGAAACAATACATCAAAGAGAAAGACCAAGCCACTCATCGGTTGCCGATCTTTGGCTGGAAATGGATGCCCTCGCTGTGGCTGATAGGCAAAAAAGTCAACACAATTGATCACTGTCGGAAGGAGTTGGCTCGCCTAAATCTCGAGATTGAGATCGATCAACAACATCCTGAAAGGTTCCCGTTGATGAATTCGGCGTTCATCCAGTTCAATCACCAGGTAGCCGCACATATGGCTTGTCAGTCTGTCGCTCACCACGTCCCGAAGCAAATGGCACCCCGGATCGTCGAAATTTCGCCGGATGACGTGATTTGGGATAACATGTCGATGAAATGGTGGGAACGCTACCTCCGCACCTTTGGCATTATTACTCTGGTTATTGGCATGGTGCTTGGATGGGCCTTCCCCGTCGCTTTCACTGGGCTTTTGTCACAATTGTCCTACCTGGAGGGCAAATTCAGCTGGCTTGCCTGGCTCGGTAACCTGCCTCAGTGGCTCATCTCAGCGATTCAGGGTATTTTGCCTGCGCTCTTCCTGGCTATTCTGGTTGCCTTGCTCCCCCTCATATTGCGATTCTTGAGCAAGACTCAAGGGCTGCATACAGGCATGGCTATCGAGCTGACCGTTCAGAATTACTACTTTGCCTTTCTATTTGTGCAGCTGTTCCTTGTTGTCACAATCGCCTCCAGTGCCTCGACCATTCTCAACAACGTAACAAATGTGACCAGCTGGCCGGAACTGCTAGCCACCAATATCCCGCGGTCTAGCAATTATTTCTTCTCGTACATGATTCTGCAAGCCATGTCTGTGAGTGCTGGTGCACTGGTGCAAATTGTTAGCCTCATCAGCTGGTTCATTCTCGCTCCAATCTTGGACTCGACTGCTAGATCCAAATGGGCTCGAACAACAAATCTCAACCAGGTGCAATGGGGCACATTCTTCCCTCTTTACACAACTCTCGCCTGTATTGGTAAGTCTCGGTGTTTTGAGCTTTCCTTGCTCTTTTCTATCATCGGGTCACAGTATCTAACTTTTGCTCAAATGACTCAGGTCTGATCTACTCTGTCGTGGCGCCTCTGATCATGGTTTTCAACATTATCACATTCAGTCTCTTCTGGTTTGTTTACCGATACAACACGTTATACGTTACGAAATTCCGCTTCGACACCGGTGGTCTGCTGTTTCCACGGGCTATCAATCAGCTATTCACGGGCTTGTACTTCATGGAAGTCTGCCTAATTGGTCTCTTCTTCCTCGTTCGAGATACCCAAGGAGCCGTTGCATGCAAGGGTCAGGCCATCGTGATGATCATCATTCTGATTCTCACTATCGGATTCCAAATTCTCCTAAACGAAGCATTTGGGCCTCTCATTCGTTATTTGCCCATCACTCTTGAGGATGATGCGGTGAAGCGTGATCAGGAGTTCCACAGGGCCCAACTCACCCGTCTCGGCCTTGCTGCGGATGATGAAGAGGAGGACGCGGATCAAAGTTTAGAGCATCGTCTCGCCAAAGGCGAGCGGGAACAACGCAGCCGGGATCATGATGCAGAGAACATTGAGTTGAGGAATCTAGAATCAGAGCGTGAGGACTGGAAGCGTCAAGATTCGGGACTTAACACCCCAACAAGATCTACAACAAAGCAATCGTCCTGGGCTGAGCGATCGCCTAATCGACGATCGAAGTTCTTCGGCATCGATTCAGCGGGTCCAAATCCGACACTAAAGGCACTTAGGGAAAGAATGGCACATGACACCGAAGCGCAAGGGCCTGCTACGAACAACAAGGGCCATGCTCTTTTCGCTGGCATCCATGATGAACTCGAGGATCTCACTCCGGATGAGCGTGACCAGCTAGTGCAACGTGCATTCCAGCATGAAGCACTGCGAGCAAAGAGACCCGTGATTTGGATTCCACGAGACGATCTCGGCATCAGTGATGACGAAGTGTATCGCACACAACGATTCAGCAAACACATCTGGATCAGTAATGAGTATCAGGCCCTTGATGGGAAAGGCCGTACCATCTTCAGTCGAAGTCCTCCGGATTTCTCGGAGGTCGATTTGATTCAATTGTAATTCTAGCGCACGATTCACGACAACACTTCTTTCCTACTTTCACATACCATAGGCTCATGCTTTCTTGATGTCAGCGCCGCTTGCTTTACCGTTTCTCAGTACCTAGAATGTGGCAAATTCCGTTCCTCATTGCAAGGTCCGAAGTCTAGGCCATTTACTCTGTTTTCATTTCCCATAGACTCTTACCTTCATCGCGTGAGAAGAGCTGAGCCAGTTTTTCCAAACCTTGATGAGATGTGTTGGTGTTGTGAAACGGTCACTACCTTGTGCACTGCCAAGTATTACTTTGAATCTCTAGAGTTGCCGAAACGTAGTGTCTGGGTTCAAGTACCCTGATCGCAGTTCCAGATTGCCGCGCAAGTATAAGACCTTCAGTATTCTGTACAGTGTGCACCCTAAGGGGGAAGGGTTCACTTGTGGAAGCGGTCCATTCATTGCTTGTCTGACTGAGGCCAAAAGAAGGGCAGTCGAGCACGACTTATCTTTGATGTTTTAATCCATGAAGCGACACAGCGGCAATCGATAATTATCGACAACCCAGTATGCCCGTCTTACACCTTCCCACTCACCCTCAAGTTTGGGTACAGGGATATCCTCCCATTCAACATCAAAACCAGCTTCAAACAAGTCCATCTCAGCGACCTTTTGATACACATCGTAGGAAATTTGACGGTCAGCGCCCATTCCGTTGAAGAATCCCCACTTGCCCTCTTGCTCAAGCAAACCGATGACTTGCTCAGAGAAAAACTCCCTAAAATCAGCGTATGACTCGGCAAAAGTATCATAGTAGATCGCGTCAAATGTGGCACCCTCTGCGACCAGACCCGGAAGAACGTCTTGCCAACGCCCTTGGTGAATAGTCACGCCGGACTTGGTATCCCACCCTTTCGCTTTCATGTCGGCCAATACGGAGGGATGAGCCTCCACGATATGATGCTCGGCGGGGGCTTGATCTTGGAAGAAGCCATCCACGATACCCATTCCGTGTCCGATGTTGAGCACTTTGAGACCGGGACGAGGAAGCAGTGCCTTGGCGGATTTGAGCATGATATCGCTTTCCCAGCGCATCATCACACCGTTGTGGTCAGAATCGAGGATGCGATCATTGTTGATTGAGAGTGATGATGAAAGATAGCCCCGATTCTCTACCTCTGGGTTCACCAGGGCATTGTCAGATGTATTGGTCTGTTCTGTCGTGACTTCCACAAGCTCGGGCGCTGAGTCGTCTTCGGCCAGCCTGTCTTCCGACGTTCGTGCTGTTCCCTTGTCTGCATCTCCCTCTCCCTCTTCCGCTTCCTCGTCATCATCGTCCGAGAGAACGTCGTACTCGTCTAGCCGGTTCATCAGCATCTCTGCGCGAACACCAGCGTCCACGATCAACTCGTACAGCTCAAACGCCCCAATGCGCCTCGCCAAGCACCCGGGTGTCTCATTCTTGTTATCGAGATCATTCCAGATAGCGCCCTCCTGTAGCAGGAATCTCACAGTCTCTGCGGCAGAATTCAACAAGCTCTTGTCCAATCTTGATGCATCAACATTCGTCGTCTCATCTTCGTCCGCCTCGCAGGCCGCAATGGCTGCGTGAAGAGGTGTATAGCCTGTCTCTGAATCTTTCACATTTGCCGCGTCGGGCAGCGATGATTCTGTGCGACAAAGACGGCGGAGTTTAGCGATATCATGTTGAGACGCAGCGAGGAGGATTTCTTGGACATCTAGGTCGACGTCGATCTCCGTCAAATGGATTTGAGGATCGTTCGTGGCAGCGTCGGTCATCTTTGCAGAATGACCTCTATAGCGAAAAGCACGTCAATGGGGGTTCTGAGATTGAAGAGTTGACTGAGTCAATATAGGACAGTTTCACCGCGTACTTTGACATATCCTCTCAAGAGCTGGAAAATCTTAAGCTGCAGAACAGGAAGCTGCGAAAGTAAAAGATGTTGATGCGAAAAAAAGTTTGGGTGGGGTCAAATTCCAGATCTTAACTCCGCTCAGCGCTAAAACGGCCCCCGCAATCGTCTTTCAAGTATACACCCGCCTAGGTGTCCGGTACAAGAGGTGTCCTTGGGTTGTCCACTTCGCTAGGATCAGAGTGGAAAGACTAAACTCTATTCTTCACGTGACTGTTCTGTACTGTTCTGTCATCCTGTATCGATGCTGTAATTGCCAAGAGACGGAACCATTTTCTGCTGCTCCTTACCGCCTACTTACTTCCCGACCAAGAACATCAATACTCATTCGAAGATTCTCTATACTTCAGCACTATTATTTATACAGGGATATTATATATCTAATTAAGGTGCTATGAAATTATCAAGGACTAAGTTTAAGAAGTAATTTTATAGGGCTGGTGATTGATTTGATTACACAGGATGGGTAGATACTAGATAGCTGACTTGGAAATTTTGAAGTGTTGAGTCGAAAAGTAGAGGCGGAATGGTATTTTTCTTTGAGGGTCAAACACCTTCGAAACGACACCCGTAATAAATACATCAATTGACCTTACTGTTTCGGTCCTAGCGAGGTACAGTAGACAACCTGGGGACACCCAGGTACATGACATGGATACGCGTGAATATATTATGCTGACGGGAAATCCATGTTATCATCCAAGGCTACCGTGCTACATGTGTACCTACCTACCTATATCACTATACAAATGAATCATTGGAGGCATATTTGAAGAGTCATTGGAGTCAGTCACATTGAGAGGTTCAAAATATATGTATTCGAGCTCTTTTTAGTAACCTACTCCTCAACAACCTGATATGAACGAATGGAAGTGTAGCAAGATACAGGTAAGCGTCCACGAGCATTTGTTTGGTCCTTGCTCATGAGGTGGAAGTCTGCCCATGAATTGATCATACATGATCGGAATTGTCCACAAGTTGAATCAAGTCAAACCCGTTCCCGAGACGCCTGCACGGAGGTAGGTGCCTTTGTCAACTATCTCGGGGCATAATCTTTAAGCTGGCTGGCTGGATTGGAAGATGTCTCGTCAAAAATGGTCGAAATACCTGCTTAATCTCTCATTGATGATGGCAACAACTCAATCAATGACCTTGGACAGAGACTTATACTTGCAAATTCAAGAGAAGAGATCGCATTGCCTGACTGCGACTAAATAAGCTATTTGTACACAATTCGCTACTCCAGCGCCCCAATTAATTCCATTTATTTGATGTCCTCATTCGGCGTGTTGACGTTCAGACCCAAGCCCTGGGAGTCCAGATACAGCTTGTTCTTGCCCCCGGCCTCCTGCAGAATCTGAGCGATCTGGCGCGCGTTCTCAATCTTCCGAAGCTCAATGTAACTCTTGCTCTTCTTGATGGCGTCACCGATCAGCTCGGCGGAGCGAGCCTCACCCTGAGCGCGAACGATAAAGGCCTGCTTCTCCTGACGAGCCTTGTCGACAACGAAGGCGGCACGTTGAGCGTCCTGCTGGGCGACCTGTTTAGCTTCGACAGCAGCGGTGAATTCGGGAGAGAAAGTCAGATGCTAGACATTCGAATAATGATCAGTACCGTGTCAAGTCCAAAAGATGACGGATAAAGCAACGCATACCGTCAGGGAAACATCATCCAGAGCAATGTTGAATCGTGCCGCACGGCGAGCCAGGTTCTCCCGGACCAGTCGGGCAACATTCTCACGCTGGGTGATCAGCTGGCTGGCGTTGAATTGCGCAACAACGCTTTTCAGGACCTCGTTCACAATCGATGGCAGCACACGCTCATCGAAATCCTGTCCCAACGTTCGGTAAATTTGTGGCAAGGCATCGACTCGTGGGCGGGACAGAACACGACATGTGATATTAACCATCTGCAAATCCTTCGTTCCGGTCAAGGAGGCAATATTGCGAGGCTTAGCGCGCACGTCGTAGACGATGGGAGTCTCGATCCAAGGAATCCGGAAGTGAGTTCCTGCAAATGTGTTTGACCGGTTAGTCCGAAGCTCCTCGGCGCGATCGGGTGGGGATGACATACCTTCGCTATAGATTTCCTTCTTCACACCACCAACACGGGAGTACTTGATGGCACGGTGACCACCATCAACTAGACAGATTATTTAGTAAGTGAGAACTTCGCTTGGTCACTAATGACTTGACGTACCGTTGAACAGCGAGTTCGAGATGGCCCAGCTGCCAACACCGAGCAGGACGAGACCAGCGAGGCCCATGCCACCGCCGCGGCCACCAGAGGGCATCCCTCCAAAACCACCCTTGCGCCTTTGCAGCATAAGCTGCAGTCGCTCCCAAGCCTCTCGTTGATTCTGAGACATATCGGAAGACTTGTATTTGAAGGTATGCAGACGGAGTGGATGCGGAAGGGAGTACGAAGAAGGTCGACTGACAGGCGGTCACACCGAATGTCCGGCAGAATCGCCGATCTTCCTGCGCGCTTCTGCGCAGCTTCGCAACAGCTTCAATCTTGAATCTACGCAACAGCGCCCCTACTATCAGCTCTCAAGGATTGCAGTCATGGCGCCCGATCGCTCAGGAAAGAGTGTGTTTCTGGGAAACATTCCCTACAGTAAGTTTCAAATTGACAGAGGCTCTTGAAATAGGCTTTGATTTGCTAACCAATCACTTAGACCTCACCGAGGAACAGGTGAAAGACATTCTCAGTACAGCTGGCACAGTCACCAAGTTTCGCCTGATGATGAACCCCGAGACTGGCAAGCCTAAGGGTTATGGATTCGCAGACTTTGCGGATGCCGATGCAGCAGCCTCGGCCGTGCGGAATTTGAATGACTATGAGATTATGGGTCGCAAGATTCGGGTGGACTGGCCTCACAACAATGAGAAGGACTCTGTGCCCGCGGACTATTCCCAACAGACACAATCGATGGAGCAAGACTCCATACCACAAATGCAGCAGATTCCCGGTGCCGCTCCGCTTCCTCCATTGCCTCCAGGCGTCGATGTCCCGCCTCACCTCGACTGCCCTAATGCGATCTCACAAACGCTCGCATCTCTTCCCCCAAATCAGCTCCTTGACGTCCTTACACAAATGAAAGCTCTCGCTGTGGCCGATCCAATCCGAGCCACGGAACTCCTCCGCCAAGCTCCTCAGCTTGCTTACGCCATATTCCAAGCTCTGCTGCTCATGAACCTGGTGGAATATCAGGTGTTGGGGTCCATCGTGGAGCAGGCGGCCCAGACACAATCTACTCCTCAAGTACCTCCCCAGGTGGCTCCTCAATACCAACAGTATGGTGTTCCGGGACAGATGGGGACACCTCCTGTGGCCGGTGGTCCATATGCTCCTCCACCGCCACCTACTCAGGCTGCCCCACCTCAGGTGCCGGGCCAGGATGAGTTGTTACAGCAGGTGCTCAGCATGCCACAGTCTGCGATTGATGCTCTTCCCCCAATGGAGCGTAGTCAAATCATGCTATTGCGCCAACAACTGATGCAGGGCGGTATGCGATGATCCCGTGTCCATCACGCGCCGGTCAAATTGGCCTTTCTCTCTGGTCTTTTGTCTTGCATAATTCATAAAGACATCGGATGATTTTCCACTCACGATGTCTTACCCGGGTTCGCGGCGTAAACGAAGGCGTACTGGTTTCAAAACATATTTCATCGGATTCCCATACAGCGTATCATAGCTATCAGAGAACTTCTACCATTGAAAAAAACCCCCATTTTCACTTCGAAGCTCGCAAGACAGACAATTTAGCTTTTTAACGTCAAGCTGTATAAGCTGTTCCACTGCACCTCTTTGTGATCCGTTATTGGATATGTAATATGTCCATGCCCGTGTATCTTTGATCTCTACTAGACACTGCAGTAAGATGCATTACCGCATACTACGACGTCTCATGAAAGAGATATTACTTAAGCACATGGTGTGGCCACATTGGCTTCACACAGGAATCTTAGGTCCTGACCTACATCGTTCAGTGGAATTCAAAAGGCAATGTGCTCTACACACTTTGAATGAACGTTTCAGACCACCTATAGGTATGTGTCCCAGCCGAGTAACCTGCTCCAGCAGAAGCTTTATGTTCATGCCTTAATCAGTGTTCAAAGCCGAGTATAGATGACTTACAAAGTTTCAGCATTATAGATGAGTCGTGCGACCAAATTGTTCTGAACGACGACCGGTGGCTCTGCATTTTGATTTTCAACTTAATTCTGCATTGCCCTCAATGAATAAGCACAAAGCGATGGTTAATGAGGGTCACTCGCTCGCTATATATAGGGGGATACGAGAAATCCTCATAGCAGAATTTCAGATTCCCCTCATGTATAATCAGTGCGTCCATCTGTTGTCGACCCAAGAAGGCCGCCAAAGCAAAGTAGTAAAATATCACAAGCACTAGACGCTGAAATAACAGACGGCATAAGGAGAAGACAAAGGATGGGAAGAAAATCCACAACGAGCACTTTCATTTCAAGGTGGTAATGCAGTCGCTCAGGTAAATATCAAGCAAAAGGACCGTAATAGTATTCAGTCATACTGTAGGCTTCAATCTTACTGTTAACAGGACAAGTTTAAGACGAGACGTGAGGACAATGGCATTTTCGATCTGGCGAAGTTGATGAGAAACAAATTAGATGAACGCTGATAAGACAATTCGGTGCTCACGAACTCATTCTGTACTACCTGATACTAAAATATCGTGTCATCTAATATAGTGCTCGCAACCGGGTAACCAATCCCAATAGAAGGCGAGTCTGCCAATGAGGTAGATATTCACGACGCAGAAGCAATGATAGAGTGCGACAACAAACAAGGAGGAAACGTGAAGCACCAAGTGCGGAAGATTCTGTGAGAGCGTGAGGGGATAAGTAATAATAAATTCTGCCTAGACCAGAGGCTCAGAGATCACTGAGTAGGCCCAGTGTAAACAAACAATTGTCGTGACTTAGGACATACTGATGACTTCCAAAACTCTCTCCCACGAGCCCCAGCCCACATTTCCACGCACCTTTAAATTCTTCCACGCCTAGCCTTTTCTTCTTCCAATTCCATCTCACTTCCCATCCACGCACGTGACTCAGAACTACCAGGCACTCTTACTGTACTACGTTATCGGCACTTGAGGTTTTAAATTCTAGAGACTACTCAGCACGTGACGCAATAAACCCACGCACTCGCTTTCGCCTCGGAGCCGGACCGTCATTCACCCGAATCATCCATACGTCATTTGACTTTGACGTCCACGTGACGGCGAGCATCACTCTACGCACGTGATCACCTCTTACCCTAACTCTGAATAGCTTCAGATTTATCTATTTTAGGTAAGTATCATGATGAGACTGAAATCGAGAGAGATGATAATCTGCAAGATGTCACTTATTAACTCAGTCTTCCCGAGGTTAGGCTTTTCGGCACAATCCCCGAAGATTCCTAAATGGAGTTCAGAAGGCTCATGGAGACACCTGATGAAAGTTTCGTATCTTCTGATGAGGATATGGTTCCTGGCAGTCGGCCGTCAACTCCTGGCGTCGAGTGGGGACCGAGAGTGAGTTGTGATGATAGTCAATTTATTCGCGACTCATTCGAGGACTGTGATATCCCTGAGGTGCGCCGAACTCGCTGCGGTCCTCCCAATCGTTATCTTTCCCTCGACCTGCCACCCATGCACAAGCTGGAAGACATCTACAAAGATATTGCTGAGCGTGCCATGCGTTTGGGCTTGGGTCGTTTCTTGAAGCACATCGGAAAACGACCCTTGCGAGTTGCCACAGCTTGCTCCGGCACCGAAAGTCCTATTCTTGCTCTGGAAATGCTTCGAAAGGGTAAGTTGTCATTTCACTCATTCCATCTTCCCTCCACTCGATACCATAATTGTTGCGCTGCTCGTGTGAACATGGAAAATTCTGCTTGTCTTCGAAGAAAGTCTCTCCTGTGATAACGGCGCAAGACTTGGACACGGACACGCTTTCTTTCCCCCCCCCCACTTCGCAAAGATACTAACTTCAGTCGTTGTCATCAGCTTTGGGCAGTGAGTCTGCTTTTGAAATGTCTCATGTCTTCAGCTGTGAGATTGTTCCATTTAAGCAAGCGTTTATCGAGCGCAACTTACAGCCACCGATCCTTTTCCGTGATCTGTTGGAACTCGGAAACGACGAAGCGTGAGTCTCCTATCCGTTTTCACTATTTTCACATGTCGTAGACAAGTGACTAAACAGCCTTATAGTCATACGGCCTACGGAGCGTTGGTTCCTGTCCCTGGTGATATTGATATCCTGATCGCCGGAACTGCATGCGTTGATTTCTCAGCCTTGAATCATCGGCGCAAGCTGCTGAGTCAGGAGGGTGAGTCGAGCAGCACTTTCAATGCGTTGTTGCGTTACGCACAAAAATATCGGCCTGCAATTGTCATCATGGAGAATGTCAAGTCAGCTCCCTGGAAAGACTTCATCGACATCTGGGACGAGATCGGCTATGATGCCACATACACTTTCGTAGACACCAAGTCCTACTACCTGCCCCATACTCGCATGAGAGGATACTTGGTCGCAGTCGATAAGCACCGCAAGACGGAGCGGCTACCGGGAGACAACTTTGTGGACTCACGTCCACTGTCTAAGCGCTTTGGAAAGAGCATGACTCAATTCGCTCGCAAGGCAAGCTCTCCTGTTGGCAAATTCTTACTGCCCGATCATGATCGCCGCATCGAGCAAATCCGCAATGATCTTACCACCCGTCTTGACGCCAGTACGAGATCGGAGTCCAGTTGGGAAAGATACAAGATTCGACATGCAGAGTTTCGGGCAGACCATGGACTAGGTGACCAACGGCCTATTTCCCGGTCTCTGCCGGGGGGCTTGGGATTAAGCCCGCCGGATTTCTACTGGCACTCTTGGATGAAAGCACAGCCCGAACGTGTGATTGAGACTGTGGACATGAAGTTCCTCTATTGCTTGACGAAGGATATTGATTCCAACTTCAAAGAGTGAGTGAGGTCCAATGCTGATAACAATAGACACGCAACTGACACCAGCTCTTTACAGACGTTGCATCGACCTGTCGCAAGGCGTCGATCGTGGCACAGAGGGTATTTCGTCCTCTGGAGTCGTTGGCTGCCTCACACCATGTGGTATGCCCTTTGTGACCTCAAGAGGAGGCCCTATCTCTGGTCTTGAGGCGCTCTCGCTGCAAGGACTTCCACTGGATCGAATCATCTTGACAAGCGAGTCACAGAGAGACCTGCAGGATTTGGCGGGAAATGCCATGACATCGACGACTGTTTGCGCTGCCATTTGCTCCGCTCTCATCGGATCATACCCCAAGCTAAAGAAGGAGATGGATGTGCCACTGAATGCGCGTGCTACTGCCAAAGAAAAGTCAGCTCGGATCGCGATTCTCGGGGACATCGACAGCAATCTTGGTCCAATGTTCACCACGGACTCATCGCAGTTCTTGAAGCCAGACTCCACGCTGTTGCGACGCGCAATGCAGAGTACTCAATTCTGCTCTTGCGAAGGCCAGTCAATGGTCAAGGATCTGAAGCTTCTGAGAATCTGCTCCCATTGTCAACATCGTGCGTGTGAGTCCTGTGCGGGTAATCCAACGCATGCCTATCGCGCTCTAAATGACAATGATATCCCGAGAGATTCAGCCGTGGATTTCATCGCCTTTCTCAAGAGTTCTCTGCCAATGAGACTCAAACTGTCTGGTCTTGCCGCCGAAATCTTCAGCGAGTTCTCGGACACATTCCCCGCTCCGCCGGTTCCATCAAGTGCAGTGAATTCAAAACACTCAAGAACTCAAACACCGGGAACTTCGACAAGCAGTAACACAGACGGGAGCGACAGTGAGAGTGAAGAGGAATCCCTTGACCCAGAGACAACATATGATGGCCTCATTGGGGCTATCCGCCTTGCTCTTTCCGAAGACGTCCAATTCTTCGATATTGAGCGATCCCACATTTGGACTGTCATTTATGAAGGTGAACATTCCAGCATGCGATTGGAGATCGGGCCCAGTGGACTCCAGTGGCTTTATTACGTCAAACCTTCGCCGCAGTTGCCAGCGCGCTGTCTGCTGAGAGAAATCTTCGGTAAGCCAATTGCTCGGCTCCTACCACAGATCGGAACCCTCCTTGACGGAGAGTGGGCAATTTCTGCTCCTTTGAGTATGCCATTTAGCCTGATGATTTCTGGCATGGGAGAGCAGATCCCAGCCTTTCCAGCAGCGGTGGGCATCGTCAAAGAACCTTTTAGCCAGATGAAAGTATGGACCCAAATCAAGGTCGATGGTATCATTGATGACAACGTACTTGACTGCGATGTTCACGGCATCTACGACGCTCTCCCGGAGTGCGGGACGGCAATGGCATCACTGTACAAGAAGAAAAATGACAACCTCTACCTCTTCCTGGACACCAACAAGATCAGCGCCCCAGATCAAGATGTCTGCGTATTCGCATTCGACCATAGTCGCCTTAGCGGTTATGACCAGCGCATCACAGTTGCCGAATTGTCACCCAAATGGCGCGCAACAAGGGTGACAAGTGAGCCGGAAGAAGTTAAGGCATTTAATCGGCGTTGGTACAGAGCTCCAGGCAATGTGACACTGAAACCATCGATGACGTCCACAGTGGCCTACCGAACTATTCAGTCAGATGCCTCCGTCAGGCTTGCAGGAAACAACTGCCACCTGTCATACACCCCACTGATCTCGCTCACTGGGCCCGACTGCTATTTGAAGCTCCATTGGCAGGCACCGGTGTCGACAGATGCATCAGAAACACTTCCCTCTTCTTGGGAAGTGATAGCCCTGGAAAATTCAGAGTTTGATCATCGGAGTATGGCTTGGGCGGTGCAGAATGTCGCCAGTCAAACAGATGTGCCGTGGAACCGGGTCCCCATCAGCAAAGAAACACTGCCTGACAACGGTACTCTTTGCCAGACCTGCGATCCTCCAACGCCTAGCATTATCTGGGGACGGGACAAACAAGGAAAAGTAACCCCATACGAGGATCCACAAGGCGCGGCAGCATACGAGCGTGCAGCCAAGTCCAAGCCGGCCCCATTCATTTTACTGCAGCGAAACACAAGCATTGGAATGACCGAATTATGCTTTGCTTTGAACATCCAATCACTGGCGCACAGAGCTTTCGGACGCCTTGTCAATCGTGTGAACTCAAGATCTATCGCATTCTATTGGCGACTGGTTGGCAACACCAATGACTGGGGACGAACCAGTCACCCGAAATTTACCCTACTTGACAACAGTGGCGACGAGGAACATGCGCAGCCGCCAAACTTCCGGGTTTGGTTGCGGAGAGATCAGCGTCGATCTCTATCCTGGATGGTCAAGCGAGAGGCAGACAAAATCAGCCCATTCTGGGAGCAGGAGACCGAAGAAGCGCTTCTGCCTTTGATGTCGTGGCGAGCCGAAGTAAGGGTCATGATGCCCAGATTCGTCAGAGGCGGCGTCCTATGCGATGAGGTTGGCTATGGCAAAACCGCGACCATTCTCGGATTAATCGATGTCCAGCACGAGGTTGATGTGGCTCGCTCTTACCACAACTCTGTTGATTCCGGGCTCATTTCAATCAAGGCCACTCTCCTTGTCGTCCCTGCCAATGTTTACAAGCAGTGGGGAGGTGAGATCACCAAGTTCCTCGGCAACAAGTACAAGGTTCAGCGCCTCGATTCTCCGAAGTCAATCAGCAGTGCCTCAGTGAGACAAATGCGCGAAGCTGATATCATTCTCATCCCTTGGCCGGTCTTCAACAACGTCACATATTATCAGAATATGCGGTACTTCACAGGCACACCAAAAGTACCCTCCAGTGCGGGTCGCGATTTTGACAGCTGGTTCAATGATGCCAGCCAATGCCTTCGTCAGATGGTGCGAATCTTGCAAGAACAAGGGCCCGAAGAGTATTTGAGCAACTTGTGGGCTCGGAGATTCGAGTTGCGACGCACCCAAGCAACTTCCACCTACGTGCCGTCTCGTCGCCTCCGGGGCGCTGCCTTTGTCCGCAATCTGGAAAGGCAAGGCGCGACCGCCACAACACAAGCGGGCCCTGAGAAGTACTCCATTGCTAGGAGCTCAAGGATTTCTCAAGGCTCTTTTAGCGCGATTTTCCGGCAGCCGATCTCTCCTGACGATCGCTACTCGTCTGATGAAGCTTTGGACGAAGAGCCTGATTGTCCCGGCGAAGTAGACGACCAAGAGCAGGATGGTCGAAAAGGAAAACGCAAGATAGCCAAGCAGAAGAAGATCAAGCAACCACCAAAGGCTCGCGTCAAGAAAGCAACTGCTTGGAGCGATGATCGAAAGATGTTCAATATCCCAGCTCCACATGCCAATTGCATTCCCTCAATGGAAGACATGACAGGGCTCCCACTTCACGCATTCCACTTCAACAGGGTCGTGCTCGACGAGTATACTTACTCTCGCGATGAGCGCATTGAGCCCATTCTCTCACTTGGCGCCCGTTCGAAGTGGATTCTCTCTGGAACACCCGCGCTCGATGAGTTCACCGACATCAAGGACATCGCAGCTCACCTGGGCGTTCACCTCGGTATTGACAATGACGGCGATCAGCCCACGTCCAACTCACGGTTGAAGACGACTCGTCGAAAGCTGACTGCACGAGAGGCCTTTGAAATGCATGAGCCTCCTCGTAGCATGGCTTGGTACGAGAAACGACGTAAGCTGGCGCAGGGCTTCTTGGATCAATTTGCTCGTCAGAATACCACAGATGTGAGCGAACTATCGATGGCATGCCACCTGATTGTCAACGATATCCCAGAGCCAGAGTCCAAGCTCTACCGCGCGCTCTATGATCACTTGCATCAAACGCAAGGTATCATTTGCAAGATTCCCGGCTCAACTCTCGGTGCAACTGAGACGGCGATCAACGCGGTTCTGACAAAGAGCAAGTCGCCTGACGAGGCCCTTCTGAAAAGCCTCCTCGCAGACGACATCTTGGACCATGCGTTGAGCGAGCGGAGTTGCGAAAAGGGCTTTAATGCCTCAACAAGGGCATCCATCGAGACCTGGAAGAAGCTGGAGGTGGTCATCAAGATGACTCTGCTTTCAATAATTGGGCAGAATGACCACGTCAGTGAAGGCCACTTCAACATGTTCGTCAATTTGAGTGCAGATCCTCATACGCAACGAGACGTCGCCCGGTTCGTCGAGAAAGTGGGAGACCATCTGACCGGCACGATGGTCAACGACGCCCTGGACAGAATCTTGTCCAATTTCCAGGAGTGGATCGCCGGCCCGGAGGGCGAAGAGCTCAGGGCGAAGCTGGAAGACAAAATGGGCAACATCAGGCCTACCGAGAAGCAAGAGGCCCAGTTGCGACGATCGTTTGGTCTGCAGCCTGCTTCCGCCAGCCCGGGCACCGTCACGGACGACAATGAGTACCTGGAACAGCTCAGGTTCTGGCAGGCCAAACGCGTCCTCAAGATTCTTCTCAGCGACGCGTGGAAATTGGTGCAAAGGCTCGTCGAGAGCAACCGAGACGTCCGCTTCTGGGAGTGTGTTCGAGAGATTCGGGGCGAGCACGGCCGTCACTGTGACCGCTGTTTCACAGTCTCTCTGGCGAGGGAGGAACTGACAATCCTTCGCAAATGTGGGCACTGCCTTTGCCCAGGATGCCTTGCGCTCGTCAATGAGCCGGCGAATAGCTCGCCCGCGTGTGTTGTCCCCATGTGCCGCGCCGCAGCTGGTCAGGCGTCCCAAGTCAGTGGACGTTCCGTTGATGACACTCGCGCTGTTCACGAGAACAGCAAGCTCGCGAGTATGGTCGACATCATCCGTGCCGTCCCGGACGATGAGAAGGTCGTGCTCTTTGTCCAGTTTGAAGATGCCATGGCCCAGGCGTCTCGTGCCCTAACTGCTGCGGGCATCCAACACTGCGTGGGCCGTTCTGCGAAGGTGAACGGGTTCACAGACTTTTTGAATCCCAGGACAATACCCGTCTCGCAGCAGGGCCCTGGGCAAGCCGAGATCACCAGACCGGACGCGGGTGGCCAGAATAAGAGGAAGCGAGGAGGCAAGACGGCCGTGATGGGCAACAAAACCGCCGGTCCAAAGGTGCTGATCTTGCGCCTGGGTAGCGTGATGGCAGCAGGCCTGTAAGTGTATCTCGCTTAATACTTCTTTTTAGCTCCAGCCGTCATCGATCTGAAGTCTGACTTGTTATCGCTATAGGAATCTGCAAGTTGCCAACCACGTCCTCTTCCTTTCTCCGCTGCTGGCTCCCACGCAGCACGATTACGATGCCAGCATGACCCAGGCCATTGGGCGCTGCCGCCGCTTTGGACAGCAACGGACTGTCCACGTCTACCACCTCCTGGCGCGAGGAACTGTCGAAGTCAACATCTTCGAACAGAGAACCGCCAGCGCCGTCGTGGTGCGTGGCTCCCAGGTCCTGCAGGTCCAGCCATCCGAGGTTCAACCCTTTGACGGGATGTGCAGCGGTCAGACTCCGGACTTTTGAGTCTTAGACGGCCTTGGGAGCGGTCTGCTTTCTTCGTGGGCCGTCGCGTGTGGCATTCGTGAGGGGTTGTCTCCGGTTGCTTGTTCCTTGGTCTTTCTCGCCTCGTCTTCCTTGTCTTGCTCTTCGTTCCTTGTCTTCCTCTGGCGGTCCTGTCTTCCCTTGGTTGTCTTGTCTTTTCTTAGCTCTCTTGTCTTTTCTTTGGTTGCTTGGTGGCTTGGTTTTTGTTTTTCTCTTTCTTTTCTTTCACCGTTCCGTTCTTTCTACATTTCTGTAAATGGGAATGAGCGTCTAATTTCATTTACAGATTGGTTTGATTTCGTCGGTTCCAGTCGTAGTTTTTCCATAGCCCAACTGCGGCCGTAGAAGCATTTTTGAATGACTGTATACTGCAACGGTGCAAGCCCTAGCGACCTCTCGAGTCTTATGAATACCGATTGTCAAGGGCTGGACGGAGGGCAGAGACGGGACCTGCTAGGGCTCGCCTTTGTCCTTTGGCATAGTCGCTTGATGCTAGATCAATTGTCAGCCTACACTCTGCAGCATGGAAGAACTATATGGGTATCGGCAACTGGCACTTTCAGAGGGGAACAGAAGAATAACAATGAGTAAGGCCGAGGCAACGACATTGGAATATTCGCATAACATTGGCGCCGATAACTAGTGATCCGGATTTCTTTGTAATCCGCGTTTCACATACTGTACATAGTAGACAAGACAAGATGAATAGGACGTCTCCGTTGAGAAGGACGAGTTTGGTCATGTGAGAGTTGCGATGAGACGTCACTAACTTCTAGATATCTCTTTTGTTTCGGTCCTGCCGGACTCTTCTCCCTGGAAGTAGCAGGCGGTTCGGCAAAAGATGGAGGACGACTTTTGCGTGATCATACTCTGAGATGAGAAAAACAAGGAAAAAAAGGCTGTGCTGGCTAAACAATTTGATTCCGTGTTTATTGCTTCGCCTCGCCGTCGAAGACACCGTCCTTGCGCATGAACTGCTCGGGAGTCCATTCGGGCACCTCGTGGAGGCTGGTGAGGCCAGCGCTGTTCTCGCAGGTTTTGCGGCCGCTCTTGGGGCCAGGCGCGGGCTCCTTGGCTCCGGTAGTAGCCGACTCCTTCAGGGCTGTAAGCAGGGACTTGATTGACTCGGGGGTCAAATCCTCGTAGTACTCGTCGTTGATCTGGACCATGGGAGCGTTGACACAAGCGCCAAGGCACTCAACCTCCACGTAAGTAAAAATACCGTCCTCGGTGGTGTGACCGGGGGTAATGCCCAGGTGCTCGTTGATGGCCTTAACAATGGCGTCAGAGCCGCAGCCACCTAGCTGGCATGGGGTCTAGCAACACAAGAGAGACGAGTCAGAGAATGTCCGGTGGAGTGTTCGACTGGCATTGAATCGAAAATATCGCCCGGAGGAATCGCTGCTTACAGTGGTGCAAATTTGCACAAAGTACTTGCCGACAGGCTCACGGTTGTACATTGTGTAGAAAGTGGCGACTTCGTAAACGCGCATGGGGGGCATCTCCAGCATGCGAGCGACCTCGTTCATGACACTGATGCTGGTGAAGCCGTGCTGGCGCTGACCGAGATCCAGCAAAGGCATGACGGCGGCCTTCTTGTACTGGGGAGGGTAGCGCTTCAGGATCTCATCGACGACCTTGAGGTTCTGCTCGGAGAACTTGAACGGCACGGACGGGTTGTTCTCGGGCTTGTTGCGGTGCTGAAAGGAGTGGAGGAAAGTCAGCTCTTGATGCTCTGCCTCTCGCCTATAGACACTGATACTCAAAGCGCATCGAAACCGGGCAATTGCGAGCTTGGGCAGTCGGGTGTCGTAGGCGCCCTAGCTCACGGGAAGACGTACCACCATGAGCGCATCGCTCAGCCGTTGAGGAGCGGCGGAGAAGGATCTGTATTGAGGAATTGAGGTCGGGCGCAGCCACCGGCTGGCTCTGGGAAGAAGCTTCGAGGCCATTATGTGAAGGTGTATGTGGTGGGACGTTGAACGCGGATCGAAGGCTTGCACGACGCACCGAACGAGGAGAGGGCGAAAGAGTCGAAAGTTGGCGGAGAGACCTTTAGAGGGCCCCTCGACCAATCAACAACGAGAGATTACTCCCGCTCATAGTACGGCCGGATGCACCTTCGAACTCTACTCCGTCATTAATGATTGTTTCTATGGTGAATCTCGTTGTCCGCATGAATCACTCTTTAATACTGTGGGCAATTTCCATTTATATACATCAGATGTTTCCATTTCAGAGTAAACATTCCTATACATCCTCCATGCGATAAACCTCATAGGCAACTTCTTCATAGGGATGCGCCTTGATCAGCTCCCGCACCGCATCCAGCATGACGGACCGACCGACACACATCACCTCCACCTTCATCTCCTCGACTTGTTCCAGCTGGCCAACTGCACCGATGGCCGGATTGGCGCCATCGCTGGGCAGGAACTGACCTTGCCCTTGAGTCTGAAAGCAGCACTTGCTGTACTTGCCGCCTGGGAAGCACCCAGCGCCCACGGCGAACACGGCTTCCTTGCACTGCTCAAGGTGTTCCAGGGGCACGTAGAATATGAGCTTGTAGCGATCAGGGATGCTGGTGGAGGTGCTCATATTTCCTTGTAGTAGACTTGACAGATCTTTGAAAGATGATGGAAGATAAGGCGAAGAGATTCTTCGATGTCCGCCAGCTGGCAATCTACAATAGTGCCACCCTCGGCAGAGTAGAGTAGAATTTGTAGATGAGCAACTGAAGGCCCGAGAAAGAAGCCTGACTTGACGGTGAAGAAGTAACTTTTGAGATGATCTGAGAGTATTGAACATCAAGGTTGTCCATCTGAAAGTGACTGAGAGCCTTGACCAAGATGTTGGAGCCATAAGCGTCGTTGACGCTGTCGAATTTGCATCACGACTGGCAGTGTTGTTGCCAGCCTTTTCAGGCTGCAACATTCGCCTGGTACTGTCAGTGTCTTCTGCCAAGCAATTGCTCACTGCACATGAGTCAGGTCGCCGACGACGATGTCCGGTCACTCCTTCTCCAGCTTCAACAGTCCAAAATGAGCAACCTTGGCCAGCTAGGACTTACTCAAGGGGATAGAATACTGAAGTGCCCTCTGTATCGACTATGAGATCAACGAATGTTTTCACAATCCGTCAGCGGGCGAGTCTACTCATATCGGTCCGAGTCAGGACCGTAAGGAGGAGACCCAAGCTTGACTCGAGCAAATTCCCAGCATGTCACCCAAATTAGCATCTACATCCAGCTTTGAAGGATATGGACGACAATTTACTCTGGTGCAAGGAATGACGTAGACCCGAACCTACACATGCGATCAAAATTGGCTCCGGCGCTACTCGAGTACGCCAGGTCAAGGGTATCCACGGGTTCGAGCAGTACTTCGCACGTTGTCTAGTAGATGTGTTCATCGGTCTGATGCGGATGATAGGTAGCGATGACCTTGCCCATAACTACTCCGTGGTCTGTCATCAAGGCAAAAGCAAGGCTGCGTAGATTTGAACCAATACTCATGCGCTTGGTGCTTTCTCGGAATGATTCCAAATGTTTTTGTCTGTTCTAATCCAACATGACTTAAGGCCTGGTTCCCTTGTGAATGAGGCGTAGGTCTTTTCTTGAGAAAAATGAGTCTGTTTTCACCACAGACGTCGGAGTATTTCCGGTATCATCATATATACATCATGGATCATCTCATCGTGCAACTTCCGCCCACATGGTCGACCATCAGCCCGGGTTGACCTTCCAAATCTTTCTTTACAATGGTCGATGCCTCATGCCTCTCCCACAACCATCAAGTGCTGCTTCACGTGGCCCTCAATCTTGTCCAGCAACTCCGCCTTTCTCACATCGGGAATCCAACTCTCTTGGACACTGTTCTCCGCGATGATCCTCCACTCCATGGCCGTCAGCTGGTGCGCCTCCTGAACAGCGCAGTAATTATCCAGAATATATCCCCCAAAATAAGCCGGGTCATCGCTATTGATCGAGAACTTCACTCCACTAGCCAAGAACTTCCGAATCGGGACCTGTTCCACACTCGGAACACAGCGCAAGCGGACATTCGACAACGGGCACACCGTCAACAGCGTCCCCTCGGCCGCAATCCGCTTCAGTAACTCGGGATCCTCGATCAGTCGGATGCCATGGTCGATTCGCGTCGCTCCTAATTCGAGAGCAGTACTGATATACGTTGGATCGCCTTCTTCGCCCGCATGCGCCGTCAAGGGGATTCCCTTCGTGGCCGCTGATGCGTAGATATCTCGGAACATGTCCTTGGGCGGGCCCACTTCAGAGGACGACCAACCGAGGCCATGCACAATCCCGGCGCCAAAATGCTCGTGGCTCAGGAACTCCTCATAGACCTGTTGCGCCGAGGCCACGGGCAGATGGCGCACAAAGCACATGATCAGCCTCGTGCTAAGGCCCAGTTCGGTCTCGGCGCGCTTGCACCCGGCTGAGAAGCCATTGACGATGGTCGCGTAGGACACGCCGCGACTTTGGTGGACTTGGGGGTCGAAAAACACTTCGGCGTGATGAACGCCGTCGGCGTGCGCCTTCTGGAAGTATGACGATGCCAGGTCGGTGAAGTCTTGCTCGGTGCGGAGCACGGCCATACCCTCGAAGTAGAAAGCGAGGAAGTCATCCAGTGACGTGAAATGCTCGTAGCGGGTCTCGAGCGCCGCGACGGAAGCATAGGCTGGATTCTCAGCCACGGAAGGGAGTTGAATGCCGTTGCGTTCCGCGAGATGAAAGATCAATTCGGGCGTGAGGCATCCTTCCAGGTGGACGTGATGTTCGCACTTGGGGAGACCGTGAATAAAGTCATGCAGAGGGGATTGACACATGGCGGGTTTGGACACACGCGCAGATGCAACAAATAGGGGAGAGATTATGTACCAGGGAAAATGCTTAGAAAAAACGATTACACAAACGATCACGAAGCCCGTACCTGCACACGAGGCAACATGACCCTCTAAATACTGGCCGATGCAATGGAAGTCCCGATCACGGCCCGTTTTCCAGTCCCTCAAGGGAGCCACATACGGTCTGCCTATGGAGCAAGTCGCCCTGCCTCAACCCCCATCAGTGTACCCACTGAAGCATATCGACTCGCGGTGGAGGCCATCCACCCCGACATCATTGGGTTAATTCTTCAGCCAAATCGAGGAGGCAGAGCCGGGCTAAAACTCTTAAATCGACGGGCGGACTGCCTCCACGGGCATTGATTGGGTCGTTCTTCTGTTGACTCCCTGTGCGCCCGCCGTCCCAGAGCGGGTGAATGTTTGGAACTCGAGCACGCGTGATAAGGCACGAGATGAGCACCGTCGATCGGCGGTCGCCGAGTGTTCCACCGAGTACTATGAGGGATGGGCAATGGAACTAGTTTACAACGAGTGAAGAAGAGTGAAGACTTGTCGGGCGGCGTTCCTGTTCACTAACTACTTACTCCTACATCTGCATAGTTACTGTTCAGTGCCAACTATCTACCGCGGAATTGATAAACTATGAATGTGGTGGTGTGGATCATCGTAAACAATGCTCACAAGCACCAAAGGTAATAAACCTACCCTGGTCGGATCAATTTTTCTTCTTGGCTTGCAAAAGGTTCACCTGGCAAAGCCAAATGCTTGAGAGACCACTTCCTCCCACAGCAAGGTTGCGTGGACTCGTGTGCTGGCATTGGATGAAACTGTGTTGAGATCAAGTGTCACTGTAAGTGGAAATGATCCTAAGTAACATGGAGAAATACATGTCGATCTAATCATGGGTATGCGAAGAGTATTGCGAAGCAGAAGTGGATCGCAGCATTCAAGTAATCAATGCCTACTTCCAACAAATACAGGATCAGCTATTTTCAGCTGGAGAGACAGAGAGAGATTCCTATGCCTTCAGCTCTGCCCCGGCCGCTTTGCGTAACCGGTTCATCACGGCAGCTGCCAAGTCACCGTCCGCATCCGCGATGCCCTCTACGTAAATGACATCCGTTTCCAATTCATCCAATGCCCGCAATGCTGCGAACAGGCCATGCGCAATGGATTGCGTATCCGACCCCAAGTGGTAGTCATATGCAAGCTTCGTGCGACTACTCGGGCTGCCCATCTCCTGGCCTGGGACGGGGAAGCTCTGCAGATGCTCGATGGCGGAGGGAACAGGACGCAGAGAAGATGCCAGATCATCGGTTGGCAACAAATTCAATCCCTGGGGCCACATGCGCGTGCGGACGATCCCGATGCTATGGGCGCCAATTGCACTGTCGGAGAGATCTTTCCGTACGCGGCGTGCCACACCCGCAACGGAGGAGCCCGATTCGAAGAGGACAACTCGTGCCTTGGGGGAGTAATGACGGTACTTCATGCCCGGGGCGCGCGGAATCTCTTTGGCATCAAGCGTACCGTCGTGATAGCCAAGGGTAACGTTTTCCCAGCCAGGACAGCTGCGAAGCTCTTCCAACCCGATGCCGCCAGGGCGCAGGATGGCAGGTGGATGGCAAAGGCCGTCGACAACAGTACTCTCTACACCTACTCCCGAGGGACCACCGTCCAGAATGAGATCGATGCGTCCATGCAGATCATGGTAGACGTGCTGCGCGGTGGTTGGAGAAGGTTTCGTGGAGGCGTTGGCGGAGGGGGCAGCCAAAGGGCGGTCGGCGACGTGGATGAGTAGGCGTGCCAGTGGGGATTTCGGCATCCGCACTCCGAATGTGGTCAGACTGGACGTGACTTCGGGGGCAAGCTCCGACCCTGACGGATTGGGGAGGATGATGGTCAATGGGCCGGGCCAGAAGCGTTCCACAAGCGGGTGGTAGATCTCTGGAATCTGGATGCGCGGCGTCTTGGTCGAAGAAGGGCTGCTGGGGGTAGGGGAGGATGGATTCAGCAATCGAGTCAACATGTCAAGGGAGTCGACATGGACGATGAGAGGATTATCTGAAGGCCTTTGCTTGGCACGATAGATGCCCTGGACCGCAGCGCTTCGTGTTGCGTCCGCTCCCAACCCATACACTGTTTCGGTAGGGAAAGCGACGGGGATATCACTGGTGCGGAGGAGCTGTGCCGCTTCCTCGATGACCTTGGCTTCGGGAGTCTGCGGCTTCGCCTCATCCGCCCACCACTCTGCCAGCGTCCGGGGTCCAGGACCCTGTTGCAAGCGCTCAATAGAGACCACTCTTGTCTCTTGCGTTGCCATCTTGGCGGTGGTGGTGTATGTATTGCGGGTGACGAAGTGAGCCAGTTGGCGCCGACCAGTGCCAGCGAGAAATCGAGCGCACAGCAATGTGATGGTCGTACAGAGTAATCGCCAGGGGCGGGGCGAGACACGAGAGATGTATAAATCAGACGACAGGCAGATCAATGACGCAAAATTGGTCGCACATGCAATGGATAGGTCTGGGCGAGGAGGGGTAGCAATAACAGACACGAGCAAAGGGCCCAAGTGACCCAAGTGGACTGCGACGGGTGGACTCAGTCGACCGAATGGAGCGCGATGGATGGGGGACAACGGGGCCCTCGTGGATCTGAGATTTGGGAAAGCTGACTTTGTTAGGCGCCTTGTTTCAGGTATCAATGTGTCACTCTCGTTCGGTCAATTGGCGAGCTCTACACTCCCATCAATACCGGCCGTGGATGATTCGGATCTTTGACGTGTCGTTCTTATCGCAGGGCCGAGAAAAAAAAAACCGCGCACGATAACCGCTCGGTGGTCACCTGCGGGGACCGGCAATCGCGAGATGACGTCGGGTGAGTCAGCCGAGCCCACGAGGGGCAGCCCGACGGCAGGTAAGGAACTGGATGAACTACAACAGTAACTAAACTGACAACTGCTTCCTTGAACCTGGCTGTCCCTGATTGTAGCTGGCAGTCCGGTATATGGTGACAGTAGTCATTATCACACGGCAACACATACAATGTGCTGAGAACCAGACTGTCATTCTATTCAGCTGTAATTGATTCCACCTTTCGCCAAGAGAGTGACGCTGGATTTGAGAATGTTCAAGTAGACCTAGAGGCAATGAGATTTAATAGTCCGAGGTTCTTTTCCAGCTCAAAGTATGAAAAGGACTGCATTTGATTCATCCCGATAACACATACAACGATCTTGAGCGAACAGTCATACCAGCTGATTCATGGATCCCCCCCCCTGGTCTAAGCCCTATGGATTCGGTGGATCGGCGCTGATCGGCTCTATAAGCACCGCCATCCACCTCATAGTGCAGATCTTAAGAGGCATGGCATGTGCTGAGTATTCGAACACGTGCCACCGCCAAGTGTAGATATGAAAGAGCAAGCACGTGCGCCTGACCGACAAGCAGTAGGTCAGCTGTCAAATATCAGCCTTCAGGTTTCATCTCTCGGAAGCGTTGGGATGCGACCACCGTGTGGCGATTGAACTTCGACGAACTGGCGAGCTGATTATTACTGACTAATGTGACCCGAGATACAATAATGTCGCCCAAGAGGCAAGACATGACATCAGCTCCACATTGTGAGAACTCCCATGATTTTTGGTTCCAGTGTTGTCTTAACTGTGCTATGCGTATTGGCAATGGTATAGCCTATGATTCTCTACCACTATTCAATGGAAATATCAAACGTACACCATCAACATAAACAGATGTCTCCTCACGGACATGGTGGCTAGGTAGATAGCATTGCAATGTCAATCGAACATCCACAACCTCACTCTATTTCTTCTTCCCTCCTTTGCCCCCACCTCGACCACCTCCACCTCTGCCACCCTTTCCACCACCTTTCCCTTTGTCACCACTGCCTCCGCTGCCACTACCGGCAGTCATGATTCGGACTTTGCCCACAGTCATGGTGTTGATAATCTCCGTATCCTTCCAGCCCTTGATCAACTCTCCCTCACGTTCCCGCAATTTCTCCGCATCCACCCGCGAGATGCCCAGATCCTCGGCATACTCCTTCTTCACTTTACCAGTCGTGGTCTCGGACACCCACCGGCCCACGATCTCTTTCACTGCCTTGCCCTTCTTCACAGTACCAGGTTGAAGCTTGACCTTGTACTTGTACCGGCCCAGAGACCCCCAGGGTGCGCACATGGGAATCGCAGCGAGGATCTCGTCATCAGGCGATGGGTTGCCCACCAATGCAGGCAACCAGCTGAGAGCAGCGGCTTCCGCGGCGGCAACATCTTCACTGTAGTCATCACCACCTTCTTCGAAGGCAGCTTGCCGCTTTCGCTCGGCTTCAGCGGCGCGTTCGTGTTGCGCACGACGGCGGGCCTTTTGAGCTTCGGCCTCGCGCTCACGCTGAGCTTTGGCTTCCGCAGCCTGCGCAGCCTTGGCTGCTTTGCCCTTGTCGGCGCCGAGAAGACGGAGAGCGAGTTCTCGTTCCTCGTCGTCTTGATGAGCATACTTGGCGGCGGCTCGCTTCTCCTTTGCTCTCTTGCCGCGAGTGGGGGGAATGCGCGGCGCACTAGGCTCATCTCCGGCTAGTCGCTCCACGGGCTTTCCTTGGCGCAAGTTGCGTCGTTCTCGGGCGTTGAGCTGTTTTCGGTCGTCAATCGAAGAGGTTTGCTCGTTCACTCTGTGCGACGCCTCCTTGGAGTCTACTTCAACCTCGTCAGCCTGTGCGGACTTCAGATCTGATTCAGCCTCTCCTATAGCTTGATCCTGTTCTTCAGCATCGGAGTCGTTCTCTGGATCGGTAAGCGAATGACCCGTCTCGACAGATAGCTGGGAGTCCCCACGTTGGAGAGGATTGCGCGCTGGAGGCTGATCGTCCTCTTCCTGTCCCTCAGGCTCCTCGTTGTCAGATGATTCATCTTGTTTAGGCTCGTTTTGAACCTGGCCGTTCTGTTGCACATCGTCGCCTCCTCTGGTCTCTCCCTCGGTTGGCTCAGGCTGTTCCGTGACCCGATCCTCTTGTTCTGACCGAGTGATCTCTTTATCCTCCGTAGTGGCCACTGCAGGTAGTTGACCATCTGCGTCGTACAATTGCTTGTGGTTCTTCACGCTGTCCGGGCTAATTTGCCACAGGACCGCAAATCCAAGCACCAGCTGGGATGGAGCAAGAAAGTATTTCTCTCCCTTTACCTCAAATCGGCCTGTAGGAAGCAGGCCTCCGCCGGCCTGGGAGGTTTTGGTGACCTGGTTGGCGTGCACCCACCAGGCAGACATGACGGCCTTGGACTCCCAGGCAATAGATGACGCAACACACATGTTTCCAGCCTGAGAAAGGGTACTGGGTGAGATGGGAGCCTCAGACTTCCCGGGGCGGTTCTTCACCACAATGGGAAGCGCTCCCTCCAGGTCTGCATGAATGAAGATGTCACCCTTGAGCAGATACCGACGGTAAAGCAACTCGCTTTGCATTGCGTCGCGGGCACTGTTGAAAAAAGTCGTTTGTCAGATTCACTTCCCATATCAATGGAAACACGTGCAAGGTGATCAAAGAAACATACCCAATAACCAAGTAACCTTCAGACGAGATGAAGAAGACAAATTTCTCAAACCAGAATGGCTCACGGGCTTGACGCAGAACTTGTTTCTCTTGTTTCAAACTTTTCTTCAGATCTGCCGTTACCTTCTTCTCGTGGCTCTTCAACGCCTTTGTCGATGATTGGGCCGTGCGTTGCTGCTTCTCCGAAGCTTGCTTCTTCTGGTCGAAATACTGGGAAGCATTCGCCCACGGAGACAAAGCCAGGTCAATATCAATAGTCAACATCTTGGAGGAAGCATCAGCACGGCGCTGCTTTTCTCGGGCCTCGCTTTCCGAGTCGGAGTCGGAGTCGGACTCGTCACTAGACGCATCTTCTTCCTCATCCTCGTCCTCGTCTTCATCTTCGTCGCCGGCTTCAGCCAGTAACAGGGTAACGGTGTTTTCATAAAGTTTCAAAGGAAGCTTGATGACTTGCGCGACGGGGTTTCCACGACCCTGTTCCATTTCGATCAGCCGCTCGATCTCGCCCCAATCCATTCCTTGCGCAACTAGACCATTGACTGCATCCATGGCCTCCTGAACTCGATACATGTTATCTTGGATGGCATTGGCCTTCCGAACATGGAGTTCTTGTGCGGTCTTGAGCGCGTCGATACGCTTTCTGTGCTCTTCCCGGACAGCCTCCAGCTTCCGCTTAGCAGCTTCCTCTTTCTCGGTCAGTCGAGACTCCAGGCGTTGTGATTCCAGGGACGAGAAATACTCGTCGACAGTGGCATTGAACTTGTCGAATTCAAGAATTGTGATGCCAGGCTTGCCTTCAAATTGTTGTGGTCGAAATGGGTGGAAATCCTCGTACAAAAGGCCCGTCGTCTGTGACGCATTCTCGCCATCGGCAGAAGCTCGCTTATCCTCTTTCGCAACGATATAACCCCGATGGCTCTCGCCAGTGTCGAAACTTTGGGAGACTCTCTGGGCTTCCTCGAGCACTTCTTTCGCCTTTTGTAGCGCCCCTTCGTCCGCCAAAACATCGTCCAACGGCGTCGCGGGATCGTAACCTTTCACCGCAAAAGCGTGATCTAGGAGTAAAGGCGGGTACTCAGGGAATCCCTGAGAGAATGCTTTTCTCAAGACATCTGTATTCTTCTTCTTTGTCTTCTTCGCGGCACCCTCGTCCTTGGCGAACAGCGCTTTGGCTCTTTCGATCGTTTGCCTGACTCGGTCATCGGTGATCTCCGGCACACCTTCATAGTTTTGCTTATTTGTAATAGTGTAGGTCAGACCCAATTTGGCTTCTTCACCCTCGGCTGCGGACACTTGACGAAACAGCGCAATGATCGTATGGTCGCGGTCCGTAAGAATGATGTTGCCGCCGGCGAAGAACTCAAGGAAGAGATGGTATGTGCCGTCGCTGAAAGAGATGTCAATGACGCGATCTGTGCCGATCTGTTTGATGCTGGTCACACGGCGAGACTTGAGGTATTTGCGCAGGCGAGTCACGAAAGGCGAGGGAGCGGAGGCTGCGGTGCGGGAGTAGTGAGTGACATGGGTACGGAAGCCCGAGTCAACGATCAATTGGCGTCGGTGATCTGGCTTGGAGAGCTTGAAGAGAAAGATTCGCTGTAGGTGGCGTCAGACATTGGTGCTCATTGAGGGACAAGCAGGGTCTATCATAGGTATAGATGTAGGCTTGAGACGTACTGAAGAAAGGTCATAGATGTTGGACACGCGGAGATTGACAAGCTCCGCGGCCAGCTCCTGGACAATGACCTGGGCAGGTGTGTTAGCTGCTTTCCCCGTCAATCGAAAGAGCTTTCATGCAGGTCAATGTGAATACCTTCACGTCAAGCGACGAGAATCTCTGCTTCATCTTGGTTGCTGGAGATGTTTGGAAAGAGAGGAATTTTTTGAGCGTGACGTATGCGGGGCAGTGATCCGATCGGAGTCGGGGGTCTAATCGGGGTCAGGCCGCACGCGATTACTACTACGCGGTCCCCCGCGGGCCATTGGAAGCCGATGACTAGTACGGTAGGTAGGTAGGTACCTGTGCAGGTCAATTGTCGCACTTGATGAATTTATGGCTAACAGCTTGTCATAATGTATGCTCATCCATGCATAGCGTTTCAATCCTCTCGTATGGAAACTGAGTCTTCCAAAGATGCAATGCCACACATCGCACAGAACTGGTATAGTTTTAATCGAAGAGAAATCAGAGAGGTATACAGGATTTGAATCTATGAGAGTCCAAAATAATGAGGAGAAATCGCTTGGAATCAATCAGGGACGAGCCGTATCACGCCAGAGCCAGGCAGGAAAAGAACAATTGAAAGGGTAGTGGTAGTCATAGAAACAAAGGAAGTGGGGATGCGAAATGAAACAGCGGTTTCTCGAGACCAAGAATGCGCGCAGCTCGGCATCAGGGAAGGATCGATGGAAGAGATTCACCCGTGTACATGCGCCAAAGACATTGAAATTGCAAAAAGACAGATGAGATCATGGTGTTCCTCCTGTCTACATGTGTCGCAGACCCTCGGCCAGGCGCCGCTTGCCGAACTCCCAGGCATTCATGAGACCTTGTTCCGAGAGGTCAATGTTTTTCATATTGGGCGCATCCGCGGCGGGAGCACGGCTGACACGAGAAGCAATCATGACAGGGTCGGTCTCAAGGATAATTCCATCGTCGATGGTCTCGTCGATTGCGAGTGCGACAAGGTCGTAGTTCTCCACGATAGTCCGCTTGTCGGTGGCACCCCTATTGAAAAACGACAGGTCAGCTTCCGCTGCGTTGAACGAACATGCGCCAGATTCCTCGGATCTGTTCAGGGCCTAGAGAAAACGTTACAACATACTTGAAGAGTATTCCAAGCGCATCCCGCAAGGACAAGACAACATTGTACAGCAGCACTTCGTTCTCGTCGGCGCTTCCAACAACATAGATCATCACGTCGCTCTCCATCTTGAAGACCACGATCCTGTTATCGTATAAAATGACATCGCTGGTGGACTTGTTTGTCTTCTCAAGCAATCCTTTCTCGAAAGCTCGCTGCTCTTTGACAGTGGGGTATGGGTTGGCACCAGGGTAGTCGGTGGAAGTGGGTGCTGTGCCTGTAGGCGGGTGTGGAGCGGCATAGTATTTGGCGAGGATGCGGGATCCATCATCTGCCGACATTATGAGGACCGCATTTACGGAGAATAACGACAAAGGGCCTGGCATTTTTGTGAAGGTACCTGCTGGATTTTGGGTACGTAGTGTATTTTTAAAGATAGCTCCTGGAATTTGTTGATGCGAGCTGGCACCTGTCCGCGGATCCAAATCGCACTAAGGTTTTTCCGGGGGCTTATCAATCCCAGATAGCGGTGGGGTGTCAATTAACGGGAGGACCTCCGGCTCTACGGTTAGTCCTCGTCATTTGATGTGATCAGGCTCGAGGTCGAGTCGATGACTTGATCGTTGGCTATTACTCACTTGATCGAGGGCATGGAAAGACTGTAGTGGACACGTTCCCTCATCTGAAGGTTGATTTCAAATTCAAAACCTGTCCTCGAGATGATAACCGAATTGAAAACCAGTTTCCATCCACCTTCATCCACATGACGATGGAAACAGTTAACCCTATATATATTTCTCTAGGCTGTCCGAGTGACTCGCATGTCATGAACTCGGGCATGGATCTATTGAGTGATTTGCCACCTCAACCATTCAGGCGACGCATCCACAGCCTGCCTATCTACATTTGAAGGTACCTGGATAGTATGAATAGTCCTCAAGATAGACACTAGACACAAGTGCCCGATACGTACCTAAGGAGGTATTTCAGAGGTGCTTAGCAACTTGTCGACTTTGGGATGATACCTAAGCAGAAACTCCATGCTAATTACTTAATCGCTCACCTTATGAGTCTTCAAGAGGACGATCTAGAAGTGCCTTAACCCATGGAATCAAAGTGGAAGAGAATGTTGAACAAAGGGTACGCAGCTACCGAGAGCAAAACCAGTGGAGAAATATCAAGGGATAAATAGGTTGGCATTCCAAGTCACAATGCTTGCCCGACACGAACTGATTGATGACGCATGAGAGGACATAAGGCATTATATACAACCAAAGGCAAGAAAAAGGGGTATGGGGAAACGATACAAAACACAAGTCCAGAAGCCCATCGAGTCATCCAGATCCCGAACACGTCACAAAGTGAGGGAAAGTTCAACATGTACAAAAGAAGCATTCCATAGTCATAACATTGCCCTGGAAAAAGGACTTAAGAGGGAGACTGCGCTTGCTCCTCCCCGTTGGCAGGGCGATTGAACCATCCCGGAATCCAGCTGGCGCGGTTGGCCTTCTTGCGGGCGGCCTCTTCTTCTTCCTGTCTCGCTGCATCACTGACCAAACGCAGTGGCCGCAACTTATTTTGCGTCATCACGGCGCCTGTGTAGTTGGTCATGCCACTAACGGAACGGGGTGGGCTCGAAGTCCCTCCGGTCGAATTAGTATCCCCATGGATGTCACTGATGACGCTCGGGGAGGTACTGCGACCGGCCCGATCGGGTTGACTAGACATCGACGGCGCCCGGCTGGAGATGTAGCTGGCTGCACTGGAGAACATGCTCTGTCGAGAGCCAGGGCCAACCGCCGTGGGGCTCAGCGGGCCACCAGAATTGCGACCGCGATACATCTGCCCGACCACCGATGCAGCGTTCGGGTCAACCTGTTCCGATCGAGTCCGACGATGATTTGCACGTGCGGACTGGGTACGGATTGGAATACTCGGGGCCGTGTCGGGAT
The DNA here is from genome assembly GCF_028827545.1 of Penicillium diatomitis. Classification (NCBI taxonomy): domain Eukaryota; kingdom Fungi; phylum Ascomycota; class Eurotiomycetes; order Eurotiales; family Aspergillaceae; genus Penicillium; species Penicillium diatomitis. The sequence goes on along the minus strand of NW_026623177.1, from coordinate 3,399,632 downwards.
TCTCATTGGCACTCAAGGGCAGTGCCGGCGGCGGCATCATGCTATTAGGGCGTGATAGAGGTTGCGAACGAGGAGGGCCGGCGATGATCGACTTAGTACGCTGGATGAAAGATTGCGAGGGTGCATCGTCCTTCTCAGGAGGCGTTGGAGGCAGTTCTTTATCATCCAGCTTCGAGGCCTTTGAGCTGGTGTCTTCCTCATTTCGGTCCAGGACGTGCTCGAACCCATCGTGCTGCAGTACGCGACTGATGATGCGCTCAATGTAAAGGGTCAAGGCCTTGTTCTGATCCCGCAAAGCCTTCAGCTCAGCTTCATACTTGCTGCTGAGCTCATTCTCCGGAGTCTCGTCAACAGACTCTAATTCATCAGCCAAAGAACCCAAGCCCCCGCCCGACGACTTGTCCGGATGAATGTGTTGCATGAAGTCACCCTTGGTGAAGTCGCCGGTGAGGGTCTTTTCGCTGAGCAAGAGTTGGTAGCTTTCGTTGTCTTCCATCAAGCGAGCGTTGGCCATGCGAGCCTCCAGGAGCTCCTTCTCCAACTCTCGCTGGCGGCCCCCGCCTGCGTTCTCCATCTCCACCAACTTGATCTGAGATTCCGCCAACTCGAGACGAAGTGATTCGATCAGCTTGTCTTTCTGAAGCAGCAGATTGGAGTTGTTGCGAGAGGGGCTACGCTCGATATGCGACGATGGAGCGAACTGCCCATCCAGATCGGGCGAAGTGCGGTTACGGAAACTGGCTGTAGATGTGTTAGAACGGTGATCAACATCAAGAAATCATAGAGGAAGAGGAAAATCGAAGTATCGGAGAATACGCAGAAGGGCCGTCATACAAGATCTGGAAATTTGCCGTTCCCCCTCGGCGTTCACGGGCATGCTTTTCTGCGCCACAGAGTCCTTCAGTCGTTGAATGGTCGCCTGCAACTCCTCTTCCCGACTGGCTTGCTGCTCTTTCTCCTGGAGCAGTGCATTCCGTTCCAGCTCGTGATTCTGTTCCAGGTCCCGTATCCGGCGAGCCTGCTCCCGAATCTCACCATGAAGCGTCTCCAGCCGGGTGTCCTTCTCGTGGGCTTGATCCTCCATCTTTCCTTGCTCGCTCACAGCCTCATCGAGTCGCATTTGCAGGACTCCCAGCTGTTTCTGATACTGCTCCGAGGCGGTCTCCGCCTTCTGGAGTTGCTCTCGCAACTCCTCGATGAGGGCTGCATTCTGGGCGCGAGCCTCCTCCTCGGAAGGATCATGACTGACCCGCGGAACGTTCGACATGCTCAAGTTGGACCGGCCGGGCTTTCGTGCGGCAGCGCGCGCAGAGACGGGAGTAGAACTTCGCTGAGAGGGGGAGCGACTGAGACCGTTGGTGGCGGCAGCGCTGGGCGAGCGGGCATGACCTCGAGTGGCGGTTCCGTTGGTCACAGGCGGTTCCGCGGTCGATGATTTGCTGGGACTGCCGGCACTGGCAGGCTTGCGAGTCGCGGCGGACATCGAGCAGGGTCCTGAGTGGAGAGGGCCCCGATGCGTCGATGGAGGGTATGTGAACAAAGGAGGAGTACTCGGACTGGCGGGTTCGAGGGTCTTCTTTCAGGGGATGCTGTCAGAGTCCAGGATGAAAGAAAGATCAAATGAATTGAGACTGGCGAAGAGGTGGTTCACCTGTGGTGGTGCTTGTGGTTGTGTGCTTTCTTCTGGCTGTAGTTTGAGGGGAATTGGGGGGGGGGGGGGAGCGGTCAAAAAAACGTAGAGTGGGTCGGACTACCGCAAATCGGTCGGTTTTAAGTTGGTACCTTGAGAAGTGAGCAGGAAGAGAGCGGGTCACGACGGGCAATTGCGAATGGATCGCAAAGCAAAAGATGGAGATGACGGAGGGGCGGAGGATCGGAGACGGCTGCTGCTGTTGGTAAGGTTGCCGATATTTGGGCTGGTACTCAGACTGTAGTTGTTTACATTGAGCGATGGGTGGATGGATGGATGGGGGTCTCGTGATGATCAATCGATTGCGCCCGAGAGTCTCGAGGGCGACAGATTCGAGGGTGTGAAACAGAGTGCCCAGATAACTCAGGAGAGAAGGGGAGTAGAAGAGAGGCCGCTTGAACGAGGCCGCTGGCTCAGCGGAATGAGGAGTTGTTGAGCTTCTTGTATGTTCTGACTCCAGACCCTTTAATTTCCTTCAGGTGCTACGGACTGCGGACTGCGGACTGCGGACTGTGTTTTCTCCTTACTGGGTAACCGGGTAACGACTCACAAGCCCCCAAAGACGAGTGGTACGCCTACGGAAGCGTGTGCTGCACACTCCGATCCACCCTCAATCTCCACCTCCATACATACATGTTCCTGCAAACGGTGGACTGAAGAGTCAATGATCAACAAGAGGATATATCGCCATCTATCTTGGACTGCATTATATGATCGTGGAGTCCGGGGCATTATTCGGATGGAAGAATCTAAAAATATCGGTCCCGAGACATGGTTTGGGGGTTCGGGGCGGAGTGAAGCAGAAAACAAGGGGCCAGAGGCCAAGGAAGAAACTCAAAGGAGAGAGAGAGAGAGAGAGAGACCTAATTCATATAGTAAGTGTACGAACGAGATATAGCCTGAACCTAATCGCAGGCAACGGTATACAGGACAAGATAGGTAGCAGCCGGATCGACTAGGGAGCGAGCACTCCCATCTTGATTCATATCAGGAAAGCAAGGGCCCCTGACTTCTATCCCACTACACGTATATTGTCATGGATGGAAGTAAATATTGTGCCCAGATCGGCAGTGGATCGTAAAACGCTGAAGGACATAAGTAGACCTCGTCTAACTTGATCCAAAGCTGCTGGAGGTTTCAGATAGGTCAGGGCCAGTCAAAGGGGCATTCCGTCAGCAGAACTACAGTACTGGTAGTTCGATCTTGACTCGACTTTCCAGTCGAAGCAGGTACTCCATCACGTAATACCCTAAGATAAGTAGTAACTAGCAGTGCAGTGGTCGCAGTTATTAGCCGGAAGTACTGCGCTCGGTACGCTGTCGCGCTGCATCTGCAATTCTGCATATAGCCATGTACAGTACAAGCCCACAAGGTAGGAAAAGTTAATACCCAGCTATCATCCGTACGCAAAGTACACTAGTACAGTAGCGGTTACTCACAGACAACCCTATTTACCTGAGTGGTTCTGTATGTCGTGCATCTATGATACGGATCTTTGAGGTGCAGGATGCAGCTTTGCATTATAGCCGAATATGTAAATACTAAATAGTGCTGTTCCCGTGGCCTGCAGGGGTTTAGTAAACGCGCCGAATGTGATGTGCGGCGGGCAATAAGGCGGTTGTTTGTTGCTCGGTAGGGAGAATGATCCTCGGGCGCAGAAAACGGAACAGTCTCACATGCGATCCACAACGGAGCACACATGCTCTGCACTGCATCCAGGTGGGAGGTAGGGATGCCCTGCAGCCTGTGGAGTCAATGGAGTGTACAACTTTCACTCCGAACTGAGCCATATGGCGTCCTCGAGACGGGTAACATCCAGGTGAACGTTGTGCTAGGAGAGATACAAGTCACGTGTTAAGCATGGGGCTGGACCGGGCGGCCAGCGGAGACGTAGACGGAGCGGAACAACGGCACCTCCGGGGACCGTTTGGATATTTCTTCAACATGGGCAAAACTCGCGATTCCCGCGATAGCTTCTCGTTATCCACGCCGGCCGGAGCGCATCTCTCGATCAACATCCTCAGATTATATTTGAAGTTCACCACTTCAAAGCGTAAAGATGGCCCCCAGCAAGAAGTCCAAGAAGGGTTCCGATAACGTGAGTGGATCTTTATTAGATCGTGATTACATTCCCGATCGCATTCCCCATCTAGATCCGTTGTGCCGTGCCCAGGGACCGAATGAAGTGCTGACCTTCCCATTGCAGATCAACTCCAGGCTCGCCCTGGTGATGAAGTCCGGCAAGGTCACCCTGGGTGTTCAGTCTACTATGAAGACTTTGCGTTCGGGCAAGGCAAAGCTTGTCATCATCGCTGCCAACACTCCCCCCTTCGCAAGTCCGAGCTCGAGTACTATGCCATGCTGGCTAAGACTCCTGTTCACCATTTCTCTGGAAACAACGTAAGTCACTCACCATCGGATTGTTGTCACCGAGGATCGCTTTAGCATGGCGCAAAGGTCCAACCAATTATCATTGACTGGACCCATGCTAACAGCGACTTGCAGATTGAGCTCGGTACCGCGTGCGGTAAGCTCTTCCGTTGCTCTACCATGGCCATCCTCGACGCTGGCGACTCCGATATTCTTACCGGTACCCAGTAATTGATGGAGGTTCAGAGAAGCCAAAGGGGAGGAGGTGGAGCAGAGCTGCCTGTGAGGACTGTCGGAATGGCGTGTTGGTGAATGCTCTACGTTGGCTTTCCCTGGAAGGAGGTGTATATCAGGTCCAGTTGATTACCGTCACTGATTCTCTGCAAAGTCGAACAACGAGCGTTTCACCACCCAAAAGTGCTGCCGTGCTTCCTTTAGAATTCCAAAGGGAGAAGCCGTATGACGTGATCTCCCAGAAAACCTTCCGACCCTGAACTGGAGGCGACGGGAATCATTGCTGGATTTGTAATCGATGCACGGATGAAGGTAACCGTAGTAAGCGCTAGTTAAGGGTTCATCCTGTTGGAGTCTCATTCGTAAGCAGCCGCGATGACTCAAGTTGAGTCAAGCACACTTGGGCTGATGAGCTCGAGTATATAGTCTTGAACGGAGCATCAACTCCTTGATCGCATCTTATCCTCCTATCAGTACTACTGAACTACTGATACAGGCGGACGCTTATCAAAGGGCGCCCGTTGTCGTAACCCAAATCGGCTGAGAAAGCCAATAGTGGATCATACATCCACTCTGTGATTGGTCCGCTCACTAGGGCTAGGGCTTCGCCACTTTGCTGCTTGGAAATCAAACAATCCCGTGACCCGCCCAGTTTCCCTTCTTTTTCGTTTTCGAACCCTCGACACCCAACGACAACCAAAAAAACCCAGTTCGCAGGAAGTGCATATCGCCAATCTCCAGCACTCACAATGGCTCGCCGTCCCGCCCGCTGCTACCGCTACTGCAAGAACAAGGTGCGTTGCCAACATTTTCGACTCTTGATGGAGAAGATATCTTTGTGTGCGGAAAGCTCGGCTGTGGGGGTTATGACGATCGCATGAAGCATCCCGTCTCTCGCGACCTCGTTGCGAAAGCGCCGCGGCGAGAGCATATATTGGATGTTTATACAACTCGGACGACAAATCGGGATATTTGTTGGAAATGAATCGTGGATCAAAAAAGAAGGATCTTTCTCGGGGGAAGGGCCACACGTGCACAAGAATTGAATCTACATCACATGGCTTCCGGCAGATCTTGGTTTGCTAACATCGAACCTTTTCGTCACTTTTAGCCGTACCCCAAGTCGCGCTTCAACCGTGGTGTTCCCGACCCCAAGATCCGTATCTTCGATCTCGGTCGTAAGAAGGCCAATGTTGACGACTTCCCCACCTGTGTGCACATGGTCTCCAACGAGTATGAGCAGCTGTCTTCCGAAGCCCTCGAGGCTGCCCGTATTTGCGCCAACAAGTACGTCTTTTTCCTTTCCCACCCCCAACGGTGGTCCGCTTGGTGCTTCCCTAGCATATACTCTCAAGATTCGCCCGCGAAGCTTTTCTGCGATGATGTCCATATGATACTAACAGCCCTCGGTTCAGGTACCTTGTGAAGATCGCCGGTAAGGAAGGTTTCCACATGCGTGTTCGTGTGCACCCCTTCCACGTCATCCGTATCAACAAGATGTTGTCTTGCGCCGGAGCCGATCGTCTGCAGACCGGTATGCGTGGTGCTTTCGGTAAGCCCCAGGGTACCGTCGCCCGTGTGAACATTGGCCAGATCATTCTGTCCGTCCGCACCCGTGACTCCCACCGTGCTACCGCCATCGAGGCTCTCCGCCGTGCCATGTACAAGTTCCCTGGCCGCCAAAAGATCATCGTCTCCAAGAACTGGGGTTTCACCCCCGTCCGCCGCGAGGAGTACGTTCAGCTCCGCCAGGAGGGCAAGCTCAAGCAGGACGGTGCCTACGTTCAGTTCCTCCGTGGCCACGGTCTCATCGAGGAGAACATGCGCCGCTTCCCCGACGCCTACGAGAACGTGTCCCAGGCTTAGATGGAGATCTGTCTTTTTTTTGAAGTTTCGACACAGAATATGAATTCAAGAACGATGATATTTTGAAGTTCTGATGACACTTTTAAAAAAACGGTTCTCTTTTCTTTTTAGCCAGCTTGTTCCAAAATATCAATTCCCCCGGCCTTTTTCACATTCGCATCCTCGTTTGTAGTACTCCGTAGTCAGCCTTGCACGTTGGTCAAGGACAGTCATTAAGACTTGATGATAAATTGATAGTGATGTCTCTACTCTGTACGACGTCAGGCTCAACTCAACTAGGGTACCTCATTCCATCATCTACCATCTACTGCTCCAAGCAGTGGAGTCTAGACCACGATCAACTCGCACCGGTAGGAGGCACTGGAGGTTCTCATCAGCCGCATGAGCCGTCGCTATCGCCTGGATGATGCTTCCTGCACCGAGACCGGAATCGTCAACGCCCCGCTCAACATTGGCCATTGTATGCACTACGTCTTGACATTATTCTTCCTTACCAGTACAAACAAGAGCCGAGAACGCAGCGACACCATGTGTAAGCGTCAGGTAGCTATTATTGTTCACCATGCGGCAGATTCTCACAATTTCGAACTCAGGGACCTACTCTGGGCCATCTACAAACCACCGCCGACCTAGTGCCGGACTGGTAATCTCACAGAGGAATTCAATATGTTCTATGTATGTCTAATCGATCAAAGCCCAGGTCACCGGGTATATGAAAAAGGAAAAAGGAAATGGAGAAACGCAACCAAAACGAGCGACGAAAGCTGGAGAAACAAATAGATACAACCCACACGGTCCACCTCACTTTTGGCCCAATGCTAGGAACGGAACCTGCTTTTTTTTTTGCCTTCAACAACCTGCTCTGACGCCTGCACTTGCGCGTGTTTACTCGGTGTCAGAGTTCGCGGGCACCTGGGCAGCCGCGGCAATAGCACTGGCACCGGCTTTGGCACCGCCACCACTGCTGGTAGTCCCGGCAGCACCGGGGGTACTGGGCGCAGTGCCGCAGCGCTCCTTGTGTACCTCGCCGGCGGCTATACGGGCCGAGTCAACGGTTAGCACTGGGTGGCCTGAACGAACTTGGGATGGCAACAAGAAGACAAAACACGGGGTATGGCTGGTAAGTTCCATCGCAGACGTACCTGTGATATCGTCGGGCGTGCAAGAATCCGTCAGACACTTTTGCAGGGCGTCTCTGAAGGCGGGGCTGGTGCAAGTGCAATCTGTGTCCCACTGGGAGAGACAGCCTGCGACGATGGCACCCTCGTTCAAGCAGCGGTTCTATGAGATGAGGGGGATATTCGATTAGACTAGGGAATCCAGACGTGTGTATGGGAGATCTCTTGTGACGGGGTGAACATACCAAGCAGTTGCTGACTTGTGTGGTCTGGTATAACATCTCGGCGGCGGTCATGGTCAGGAAGGCCGCGAGGGGAACGAAAACGGAGAGTCTCATATTGAATGATTGGGAGGTTAAGGATTGAAGATGAATGGAGGTAAACAGGTCAATGTGATTTTTATGAAGGATCTGTAGGGAGAGAGAGGAAGAAATATAGACGGTTGAATCAGTCTGCTAGATAGAGGAAATTAGGAATGAATGTGTGTTGCCCTAAAGAATCGTCGGCGGTTTCTCTACATTAAATAACGATCTCGGGAAAAGGACTTGAGGACTTGCAATGAGCTCGTCACTAACGCGACACACCGAGTCCAGGTAGTAAACAATCATTGGTGCCCGGGCAATGCGAAGAATGAGACAATAATAGAGATGCAAGGAATGCTGTGAAGATGCTCCCCCCCCCCCCCCCCCACCTTAGCAACCGACAACCCCCTTGGCATGCGCTGCCGGATGCTTCTGAAGATTGATTTAGAGCAGAAGTACTACACACTGTTGAGACATCAACCTTAACTCTGGGCTGGTATCGAGGCTGGATATGCTCACTGACAATATGTCGCTGCGTATGCCTAGGAAGTACCTTATCTAGTCCCAACAGTCTGTGTTGGCAGAGCGTTTGTTCATCTAGCAAGTTTGATCCTCGACCTTGAAAAGCCGTTGGTCCAGTACTTTTGTTGTAGTCACATCTGAATCTAACTTGTATGGAGTCTCCACTTCTCCTTAATCCCCAGAAAGCAAATCCTCCAATGGATACATTCGATCGCTCATCCGGATGCGCCTGACCAAAGGCTTTTCCTCCAGTGCTTCGGTGCTTCAATGCTTCGATTCAATGCAAAAGACAAGTCAAATCCAATTCGATGCCTCTTCTCCTGCAACCGCATCGATAAAAGGCCCCCCACTGTACTTATTCTGCCTAATCTATCAATAGGTAAACACTCCACAGTCCTGGGATCTCCCGGCCCGAATCCTCCGAAGAAATTATCAAAGGATCTCATTCGTGATTCTAGCCGGATAAGCTGGACCCGTCGATCGTCTTATATCAAGGGGGCTGGGATGTTTGTCCCATGACCGGCGGGATTGCAGACAATACAGCAAGTACTAAGTAGTAGGTACTAAGTTAAGTGAGTATATCAGAGATTTCCGCCGAATAAAAAGCCCAAATCTCTGATTCGGCTGTGGTCAACTTGGAGTTGTTGAGCTCCTGGGCGAAAAGATCTGGAGAACCTTCGGAATTGCACCGAGCCTGAAGTGGTATGGTCAAGGGCAAGAGCTCATGAGTACCCAAGAATTACTGGTCCCTCGTCGGCTGAAAGGAAAAGGGGCACCAATGCACTCGATTCCAAGTAATCAATTTGAACTGACGTAATCAAAGGGCAGCGAAAACAAATTTGAAGTCGCTGGGTGGGGATCGCTTCTAGAACATCTTGGTTGTCTTATGGGAATTTTATTCGAATTGGAAAAGGGGTTTACCATGTAGTCTGGACTCATGGAGTACGGAGCATGGACTAGCTATACGGCGTAGATTCCTATTGAAGCTTCTACATTCTAGTAGAATAAGAACCAAGAGGCTTTCACCATTTTTGTTGGCCTTCTAGGTGAACAGTACTGAGCCAATCTCATGGAGGTACTGGTGGTCTGGCTGCCATTCTGTCGGTCGTGATCATATTGATACATTACTCTATTAAGGAAATGCTTGAACTTCAAAACGAGCCAGTATGAGCTATATCCAATAGTCATGTATGTATATATGTAGATGGCAAGGAAAGAATCCAAGAGCCGAGAGTCAATGCTTGCAGGACCCAATAGGAAGATTCCAAAACCAGCCAAAGGTCAACAACTCGAGCAATCGAACCACAAGCTGAACCCCGGAAAAAGTCACTGCCAAGCGCCTGCAGATCGAATCAATGCCGCCAACCCTCTGCTTCGCCGTTGTATACGTATGTCCTTTGCCCCAAACAAAGGTTGTGCCACCCGCCACCCCCCGCCAACACCAAGAAATTTGTTGAAAATATGCAGACCGAAGTCGTGAAAATCCCAAAAAAAAAAAAAAAAAAAAATCGAAAGGGCGAAGAATTGCTGAGATGGAAAGAATAAAGGAAACAGACATATCACTTGATCATGCTTCCGCCCATGTGCCGAGTCCAGCTCCCACACCGATGGCGCTATTGCTATCCACAGATCCCCCAATATCCCAGTAATTTCTACTCGAACCCGTCAACGTACGATGACTCGAGACGCCCGATAGTTTGCTTTGACTCGCACAACTCGACCCTGGCCGACGCAGGTGCTGCCGGGTCAATGGCACCGGGAGTGCCGCAGAACCTGATACTCCTGAGATGTGAGATGGTCGGCGGGTCTGAGTTTGCGAGCGGGTATGAGCACGGGCAACGAGGGGGTGATGCTGACGAATAATGGCTGCCCTCCGCGAGGCGTCCTGTGTGTGACGTGGAGGGGACGGTGTTGCAGTCTGCTTCTCGCCGGACATGTACCCACGGCGACTGAAGCGACTTCGAAGATAACGAAAGACCATCATGACATCCAAGCCACGCTCCCAATAATCTTGCTCCTGTTGTAGACGAGCGGACTCGGCAACACTCGCGCCACCGACAGGGTCCTCATCTTCAATGCCCCACTGGGCTTCATGGTCGGGATTGGGATCACCTAGAGTTGGGTGGAACTGTAGGGATGGTATCGATTCGGCAGCGAGAGTCTCATTTGAAGATGGCCGTGGGGCGTTGGCGCTTTCGCTAGACTTCTTGATGGACGTACTGTCCGCCAGACGGTTGAGTGGCATGCCTGCATACTCACCTGAAATATCCTTTGTCAACTCGAAATAGGATGTAAAGGCACCAGGATGCTCACAGAGCTGGTGCACGAGTATCCCCAACTCGTGAGCAATTCGCTGAATGACTCGGCTCTGCCAGAGAGGCGCCTCGATTTGCGGGACTTCGGGTTCGCGTGCCAGCACGGTCTCCATGTCCAGCGGCGGTGAGTCTTTGTTCACAGACGGCACCTCCACCAGTAGGGTTTCTCCGAGTATGACAGAAAGCAGAGTGTCATCGATCCCGATGAGATCTTCGATCACTTTGCGAGTGATGCGGCGCCAGAATGATTCATCTATCTCGGCAACTGCTTCCGTTGACGACGTATCGATCTTCACGGAGCTCTTCGGCGTGGCTGCCAGAGGTGTAGACTCTACCGAGCGTGGCACGGCCGACATACTCGCGCGGCTCGACCGGCGTTGACGGCGAGTTTCCCGCTCGATCTCCTGTAGAAGTGCTCGACTCTGATCCATTCGCCACTGCTCTATCCTTTGCCAGCGCTCTCGGTCCATGAGGTTATCTTGCTCATTGATCGTGTCCACGTGACGCAGGACACTGGCCCGTCGGCGGGACTGGGTCCCGGTCTGCTGCCGCTGAGGATTATATTGCTCGTGCTGCCACAGTTGGGCCTGTGCCACGGGGCTCGATGCCTGGAAGCTGCCGAGCCCATCGTGAGCGGGCAGCATGGCCGGGGGACCCTGATCTGGAGAAGATGGAGATCCCGAAGGCAAGGAAGGTGCCCGAAAGGCATGCAGTCCATCATCTAAGCTGTCCAGCTCGGTCCCATCCTCATCGAAGTGGTCTTCCAACACATCCTCATCCTCTGCGATCGCGTGGTCCCCATCGTGCTCGACCGCCGATCGAGTCGCTGTGCCAAAGGAACCAAAATCACTGAGACGTGACGCTCCAATGGTGCGTGTATGCTCTGTCGAGGTGGTATGCGTACGGGCGGTCGGAGCAAAGAGCACCCATTGTGTGGCGTCCTCATCTTGTGGGGTTGACGATGGGGACGGCAGACCGAGCGACGGCGGGCGTTGAGGTGGTGAATGTGATGCTCGCCGCCGAGGTGCCTGAGTCGGCACCTGGAACGCCATGAGGAGGGGTGTCTGTGTCAGCAGCGGCAAAGTGGACAGTGGATTGTGAAGAGTAGCAATCCAAATTGACGGAGAAGGAGTGAATCAGTCGTGAGTCGAGGATGCACGGTTATTGAACTAGATCTTCGCCCGGGGGTGGATACTATGAGGATGAGGCATATAAGGGTGGATCTTCGCCCCCCGCAATCCTAACGACCGCAACTCGTGGTCACTCTGTCCCGATCAGCAAGTGTCTCAGGGAGACACTCAACAGTGGTGGAAAGTGGTTGGGAGAAAGTGACATGGAGGTTCAGAGATGATCTAGAGGGACTCCGCCATGCCCCCTTTCCCTCCGGGTTTTAATGGACAGGGGCCAGGAAGGGTTGCCAACGCGAGGGAGTGATGATGAGATACACCGCCGATAAGGGAACAGCCGTCTACGCCCGATAAGGTAGTGGAGTCGGATGATGCAAGCGAAATCGGACAAACCGGGTGCTAAAGAGGTGTAGCGTGAAGCATCAGGCGTCGCAACTGGTCTCCAGGTGTGTCCACGAACAGGGAATGGGCATGGGAACGGTAATATTCTCGAAAGAGATCCATCTTTTCGATGCCATGGCCCAGTGAAAAGGAAGGGGAGAATCACCAACAAAAGAAAACACAGAGAGCATGCAGATACGAAGACCGAAAATCAGCCTTCCTGAACAGATGGGCTGGCACGACCTCAACTAGACGTAGTCCTTACAGAATTATGAGACTCCGATCAATATAGGTAGTATACGCTGTCTTTTCCAGAGGCACCAGATCATGGCCTCAACATGGCACTTTTGTTGAATTGGGCTCCCAAGATGTCCAGCACTTGGGCGCTCAACTTGGACTGTACGCTCGTGTGCGGTGTCGAGCAGTCCGGATCTCCGTCCAGTGTGTCCACGGACCGGGCTTATTTCCACTGCGAATGTGATTGATCCTTGATCGCGTGAGGCGTTCGGACTCCAGAGGCAGATGATCCATCACAGCTGGGGTCCACCCGATCCATCTGTCCGATCAAAATGGACAAGACGTGTCATTCCGTCGGACCACTCCTCCTCCTTCTACTCCTATGTACTGTGTAGTATGTACTAACTATGCAGAGAAAAGGGGATTGATGGACTCATCGCGCGAGTGTTCGAGGCTGCACTGATGAGGCGCTGGCCACTCCTCCAAATCAGGTTGCAGCTGTCCCGACCTGCCATTAGTAGTAGTGTAAGCATGATCATATAACTAGCTTACTATACTACTACAGTGAGTACAGCAACACTGGAGGCTGGGTGAACTGCCTACTCCTAGTAGATGCCGTGGCAATAGAGAATATCCTGCTTATCGACCCCGGTACGAAAGTGGCAAGAGGATCGACGACCCCGTGACTGGCGGGATACTTCCGGCCTATCACAAAGGGCACTCGGCAGCAGGTCACTGTTTTACCACTCGGAGGGCTCATACTAAAAGTAAAGTACCTCACTCTCGTGATCTCGTCAGAGTAAGGTCCTGCGATAATAGACAGTACAGAGTACAGACTATAGAGTAACTCTGTTCGTACCGTCCGTGAGGGACAGGCTGACTCCAAAAGCAACTTACTCAGTGTAACCGGCATAGAGCCATAAGTGAGTAGGTAAGTATATGTAAGTAGTGACTTTACTTACTCAATACACACACACACACACACCATATTACATATGTTGACTTCGTTCACTACACGCCATCTCGCTCGACATGGACCCGACGGAACTAGGTAGTACTAGTGACCCGTGTGTAGGTGGTGAGTAAGTACCGTTTTATTACCTACTGGACAGTAGACGCCGCTTCAAATCAGAGGAACATCACGTCGAAAGTGAACACAGAGAACATCATCATCTGAAGAAAAAAGCATCTAGGGTGTCTCTCTTCGCAGTATATTGCACAGAGCAGGACCGGGCGGCACACACCCAAATGTCGAGAACCACCCCGACCATAATCAGGACGAAGTGCTCCGCCCCATGGATTCCGGGTCGTCACGCCTCGGCCGGACGGACCATGTCTGTGGCGTTTTAAGGATTCCACCTCAATTACATCCAACCCCCTAACGAACCTTGATCACTTGCCCGCCAGAGCTTCCCCAACCCAATCCATCTGCACAGCGCTGACGCCACGGGCATAACTACGATTCGTAAAGACAAACTCATTATATAGAATGGCCTCCACCTTCTTTCCAAATAGGACACTGGACGGGTGGATGGCAACCGTTTGGTTGCCGACAATGGTGCGGTAGCTGCCGTCGGGCACGAGACGTGCCGTGTTGGTTGCGAAGCCGGCCAGGAAGCTGCGCAGGATGAGTTCGGGGGATGGGTCGGGGTACTGGTCACCGCGCTCTTCTCGCGGGAGCATCTTGGTTTGTCGGCATTGAGCGCGAAGTTGCTTGCGAACGTCCTAGATGAGCATTAGTAATTGATCCGTAAGACCATGGCTTCAAAATCAAGCAACAGGGTCAAGGGGATCTCGTTCGTGATGCACACGAGGCAGATTTCCAGAGGAAGGGCAGAGAAGAAATGGAGAAGGACGCATCATTGCTAGAACGTACCATGACGGATTGCATCGCTCGATGCGATACAAGATGTCGCTCGGCCCAGGCCTTTCGGTCCACATTCTCGCCCGCGTAGGCCCGAACGGTCGAGAGCATCGTCAGATGGTCACCTTCGCGACGATACAAGTCTCGTCGGGCTGTCTCGGCTGCCTCCTTCTTCTCTTCCGAGGTAGTGTTGAGGAAAATGTTTTCAACACTGAGGCAGGAGATTATGTCAATCACGTCCAAAAGACATTCGTGGCCATGCTCGGACGCAGCCAACAGGACCCGTCCAAGCGTGGGCGACAGAGGCAACTTGGCCAACTGGAGACCAATCTCACTGATGCGGCCATCCTCCTGGAGGGCGTCAATGTTCAAGAGCTGAAGCAAGGCCTTCTCCAAGGCCTCTCGAGGGGGTCGCGTCAAGAATGGGAAATGCACAATGTCATCCACCCCACGAGCCTTCATATTGAGTAAAGCCTGAGTGAGGTCACACCGGAGAATCTCCGGCGTGTTCGTCTCGTCCAGTGCCAAGTAGTCTTTCTCGGTATAGAGGCGGAAACATTGCCCAGGAGCTTCACGACCAGCACGACCTTTTCGCTGAATGGCAGCAGATTTGGAAATCGATTTCACCAGCAGCGAGTCGAGCCCCAAACGCGTTCGGAATTGCTTCACCTTCGCCTTGCCGCAATCCACGACGTATCGTACGCCAGAGACCGTCACCGAGGTCTCGGCAATGTTTGTAGCCAGAACGACCTTGCGGGTTCGAGGTGGCGCAGGTGCAAAGACTCGCTGTTGAGCAGCTTGAGGGAGAGCAGCAAACAAGGGGAGGACTTGGATTTTGGGTAGAGATGGATCCATCCCCGTTGCGTACTCATTAACCAGATTTTCCAGATTTTCCACCGTCTCTTGACCAGTGAGGAACACGAGAATATCACCAGGCATAGGTTCCTTGTAGTGAATCTGGAAGATAATCTTCAATGCTGCATCGACAAAATCGTGGACGGGCTCAGGCGAATAGATCATCTTGACAGGGAACTGCCGTCCCTTGATGTGGCAAGCTGTGATGATCCGAGGAGCACGGGTCGACAGCTCTCCGGTTTGATCATCATTTGTGATCGTTTTGTGGACAGGTGGTTGTGGTTGCGGTTGCTCCTTGAGTCCCTCCTGAAAGAACCCCATCAAACTCTCCATGTCAGCCGTAGCACTCATGACCACAACCTTCAAGGGCACGCCTCCTCGTCCTTGCAGGTTACCAGAGACAAGATTCCGGAGAAAGCCAACAACCAGATCAACGTTGATACCACGCTCGTGCACCTCATCCACCACCACGGCACTATACTTGGTCAACCAAGGATCATGTAGCATCTCCTGAAGAAGCATACCCTCGGTCAAGAACTTGACCCGCGTGCTGGGTGATGTGGAAGTGTCAAATCGCACCGAGTAGCCAACCTTACTCGCCGGAGAAGAAGAACCCAGCGGTGTTCCCATTTCGTCGGCCACACGACGGGCCAGCGAAATCGCAGCGACTCGACGTGGTTGTGTGATCGCAATGCACCCGCCGACTGTTTTTGGCTTTTCTGACCCATCTCCCTTTTGTATCTTCGTGGGCGTCGGTCGGCACCAGAACTCATTTACGAGGAATTGTGGAATCTGCGTACTCTTTCCCGAACCGGTCTCACCGACCAAGAGCATCACATCCTGATCACGAAGCTTTTGTCGAATCTCGTCCGCATGGTTAAAAATAGGAAGCTTTTTTCGAGATTCGTAGAGCTTGTTGGCTTTTTCACGTAACGAGTTGAAGTTTGTTTTCGTGTCGGTGAGGGACCGATGAACGGGCTTTGACTTGGGCTTGGGCTTGGATGTGAAGTTGGACGTCTCGGCAGGTGTATCTCCCTGCTCAATTGCAGGAGCATGCTCATTTTCGGAAGCTTCCTTTGGAGTCACTGGTCGTGTCGGTGACGTCTTGTCGGTTCTTGCGACTTGGACCGACCGCTCGCTCGTCGCAGTCTGCGACTCCTCGGCAACTTGGTCGAGTTTCCGCTTCTTGTTGCGCTTCTTCTTGCGGTTGCCCTCCTCGACTAGCGACGCCGGCGGGAGATCACTTGTTTGAGGGTTGGAAGACTCATCGTCTGACTCTCCAAATTTGGTGTGAACCTTCTCTGGCATGGTGAATCAGTGCTGATTGAACCTGGCGTGGTCCTTTGCCTGTGTTTCTCCGCATCCCGATTTTTTTTTAGTTGCTTATCTGCTTATCTGCTTATCGGCGCGTGGACTTATCGATAAGAGATGCCCAGTGTAGTGGATCAGTACAGTAGTATGATTATAACAGTATGATTATAACAGTATGATTATAACAGTATGATTATAACAGTATGATAGTAGTATGATAGTAGTATCACTACTATCCGGTCGCTTCTCTTATCACTCGATCTGGTGGCTCTCTCGGGCTCTCAGCCCACGTTCAAAGTGGTTGCCGAGGAACGTATCTCGTCAAGTCACAAGTAGCCTTGCCAGCAGGGCTTCAAACCTCCTGACTTACTTTGGCGAGCGACAATCAATGTCACTAGTGCCGTAGAACAGTGTATGACGGACCACATCACTGGACAGTCGACCTGAGCGTCTTCAACAAGACATGTCACATCCACTAATTTGCTTGTTTCTGGGACCCCGAAAGCCCGAAGGACCGGCGACAACATCGTCATCTTTGGTCATGAATCGTCGTGCAATGGGGGTTCGCTTCGAAAGTTGGATATTAAACCAGGACCTGGTACCTCGCAGAGAGAAGCCATTGGCAGATGTAATCAGTCATAGGATGGATGGATGTTGAGAATTACCTCTTACGTATGCGTCATCAGCAGGTCACCTAGCGCACGCTCATATATACTCTACGCTTTCCATGAACCACAAACGGGTGAATTAAGGTGAGCGACAGGATAGGGTGGTGCAATGGGCAACTGATGGCCAGCAGGTGGATTTTTAGCTCGACCTTATAGTGAGTTCTCAGTTGTATTTGTGGATGTCAAATGCCAGACAAATCCTGCAACCGTGTTCGAATGGATTGCCCCACAAGGCAGTGGGCAATGAGGCACTGGTCTCAAGGCGGGTTTATGATGCTGTTATGTGGTGCTACTATGGTGGTGGATCTGGATCTCGCGCGTCCCATCTCAGATCTGAAGTTAACCTAAGGCTTAAAAGTCGAAACCAAGTTTATCCAATCCGCACCTCAGTAGTGTTTCTTGTCCGCCTCGGTCAACCAGTGTTCACTGTTCAGTGCGATTGGATACAGTTCCTGGACAGCGATCTCCGATCTGAATCATTGCCTCGTAGTGATGATTGATCGAGACTCCTCGACACCCCAGGCACTATCGGCAATCCCCAGTAGCGGGCTTTAAACAGAACCAGAGACGTGTAATAAGACACCATGACGCAGTCAAAGCTTGACAGACCTGACTCTACTCGCAGAGAACCGGGAACGTTCGAAGCAAGTCCTGCGCGGTCGTTTAGCCATGAGCAGGCAAACGAGGGCCAAAGCGGAACGAGCGGGCATGCAGAATGACCACCGTGCTTGTTGAGCAAATGTCAGATTGTGGTTGGATGGATTGACCGTTGTTGCAAGCCACAGGGGAACATACGACGCCTGCGCGTCCGGCGAAAAAGACCCCTGGACCGGAAGTAATGATATCGAGATACGATGACTGGCTATATTGTCTACGAGCAGGAGGGAAAAGGGGGCAAGAGACAGAGAAAGACGAGGCTGTCGTACACTTTGCGCCCTGGCTCGATCGAGAAGATCAAGTTCGCCGACGAGAAACGCTAAATCGGCTCGATGCGAGTCTCAGACCAATGCAAGGCAATCGATCGACCCTGCACAGTTCTGGATCCCAACGAGGACACAAAAGTCACACGAAGCGTTCGAGGCCCGCCACCCGTACTTTCTTCTCGTGATATTGTGGTCAATGCCCATTGTCCACTACAAGCAACCCACGATTGTTCCACTGAATAGGCGCCTGCCGTCGTCCGCCCCGTTCCCGCCAGAGCGGAAATCTGACCTGTCGAAACTCTGTCTGCCGCCAATGCAGAACGTCAATGCCCGGTGCTTCTCACCCCGAAATGAATTTGTCAACCCAGGGTCGTGAGACCGAGGGATAGACGCCCTTCGCAGGAATTGCTCCGCTTGTGCAGACTCGTTGACAGGCTCGCCGTCGTCCGCGGTTGCATCATCTGCCAAGAGTTACTGTCGATCTCGTGGAGTTTAAGCATGCTCTGGGGATCGATCGGCTCGGGCGACGGTTGTGACCTGTGCAAAAAGACGCACGCGTCCATGGCTGCTTGGCCCCATGAAAACGGTCCGATGTCAGGCAGCTGTCGAATGAAAATGACAAGGACGATGCGATCAGACTTGAGGCCAGAGATGACACATCAAATGTTCTTTCTCGATGCCAACGAACCCGAGTCAACGAGGAGAAGGATAAAACGTATTCATCTCCTGTGAATCCGGTCTTGCTCCATTTTCTCGGCGCGCGTCGCAAAGAACACAGTTCGATCGGAAACATCGTTCATGCACATTGATATCACGTACCCTTAATGATGTCGTTTGTGGATTTCCATGATGAGATGTCTGGTCTCGACAGTGAGTCCTTGCGTTCAGCGCCGGAAAGTCTTCGCGATGAATACCACGAATGGATGTCAGAATCGGGGCGAAACTCACGGGCTGGGATGAATGCGGTGCTGGACAGACCTTCTCCGCGGATTCTCTCGCCGTCTCGGAGCGATCATATCCTCGATGATTTTCCACATCCTCCCAATCGAACAAAAGGACTAGACATCATCACCGAAGAACAGACGACGCCCTCACAGTCACTCGCAGAACAGGCGTATCCCACTCCGAAGTCCTCGATCAAAAACATGCGACGACATGTCACGGTCAGTGAGCTACCGCTGCTTCAAGAGACCAATCCCTATGAAGATGCGGAAGATTACAACCCAGTGAGTGAAGAGGGCGCTTCATTCGAGTTGGTGGCCCCGTGGGACGGCGTCGATGCTCCTCTTCATAAGCTAGAGCGAATGTCAGATGTCATGTTCGGGAAGGAGCACATGTTGTGTATTCTTAACAATCCTCGATATCTCGCCAGGTTTCGAGAATTCCTGCTGGAGGAGAGACCGCGGTCGATCTCAACTCTCACGTACTATCTCAATGCCGTCAAAGCATCGAAAGCGCTTGAATATGCGAATGCGCTCGTCCGATTGTCTACCGACGTTCCGCCTCCGGCTGTTCAAGCCATCCAAAATGAGACTGAAGCTGTCGGGACGACGGTCAACCGAGTGCTCGAGCGGCGTATTGAGGATGGTCTCAATGCCCTGGTTGCCGAGGAGCTTCCTGCATACATCACTGCCCGATGCATCACTATTACCAGCAAAATTGTCGAAGAGCGTGTTCGCGGCACACTCCCCATGAAGTTCCGAGACACAGCGAATGCCCTGGCCGAGGTCTTTTGTCTAACAGACCCATCGCGTCCGGATAATCCTATCATCTTTGCCTCAAAAGGTAGCATCTCCTTGCTCTCAAGACCTTGTTGTAATTCTGCGCGAGGAATGCTCACCAGACCACAGAATTTCATCGAACAACACAGTACGGCATGGACTACGTGCTAGGCCGAAACTGTCGTTTCCTCCAAGGTCCCAAAACAAACCCGAACAGCGTACGCCGGCTCCGAGAATCTCTGAAGGCAGGGAGACATCACTCTGAGCTGTTTCTGAACTAGTGAGCTTATCCATTGAAACTGAAACCCTCAAAAATGCCCTTGCTCACTGGGACATATTTAGTCGTCGAGATGGATCCCCATTCATGAATCTCCTACAATGCGCACCGCTCTATGACAGCAAGGGAAACGTGAAATACGTGATTGGCGCCCAAATTGACGTCTCTGGACTCACGCTTGACGGAGTGCAGATGGAATCCCTCCTTGACCTTCAGTCCCGCTATCGCGATCCAGACGAAGAGAGCATTGCAGAAATGTCCACCACACCGCACAAAGATGAATTCCGTCAGCTCTGCGAACTATTTAGTCCCAAGGAGCTTGCAGCTGTACAGGAGCACGGCGGAGATCTATTCCAGCCCCTGCACACGAGGCCGTCGTCACACAATCACAGACATCGGTTGCCGCGAGGAGGATCCATGGACAGCGAGTCAGAAGCGATTCGCCTTCGAGACGTCAAGTCTCCTCTACTGCGAGGACTGACTGGTGTATATGAAAATGTGTGTTCCCGAATGCTCTCGCAGATACGCCCCCTCACTGTCTTGCCCGAGCTAATGATTTGACCTCCCAAGTACCTTCTTGTCCGGCCTTACCCCTCCCTCCGCGTCCTGTTCACGTCGCCCTCGCTACAGATTCCAGGCATTTTGCAATCATCATTCCTTTCTCGCATTGGAAGCTCTTCGTCTGTCAAAGAGGAGTTGATGGCAGCGATGCAGCAAGGCCATAGTGTCACCGCACGAATCAAGTGGATCACCCGATATAACAGCGACGGCCGCAGTCGATGGATTCACTGTACACCGTTGTTTGCTAGCAATGGGCAGGTCGGTGTGTGGATGGTGGTTGTTGTTGAAGACGAGGAGGAGCAGATTCCTATTAATTGGCGCACGTGATCGTTGCACATCGCTTTGCACTCACATTCATCTTCCAAGATGCTTTTTCTTTTCTTCTTTTCTTCGTTATTTCCCGCGACAGCGTTGCATGATGACCAGATGCACTGACACTAATAAACTAATTTAAGAATTTAATCTCAAGAGCTGTCGCCCTGGCCGAAGTCCTTCTCCAAGCGAAGAACGGTGGGCGCTGTTCACAACGAAGCAAATGCACCGCAGCTTAGAGAGCGCAGTACCACTTGTATTCAAACCACCATTGAGCATCATAGCAAATTATAAGGCAGGTCGGATGTATGGTTCCCGTGCGGGAGCAGCTTGGAAGTCGGAAGAACCGAAGCAGAGACGCATATTCTGGACTGGCTTCCAACCATTGGCGCTAGGTGCACGGACCGCGAGGTTTATTTTGCACATACTACTACTACTATATCTTATAATTGTTTGAGTATCCTGTGTTTTGCCCAATGGAGTGATCGCGGCTCCCTGTAATCGAGCTTTCCTTTTGTCGACAAGCCCGGCATATTTCCCTCCTTTTGAAGATATCTGTTTCCATGGCACGGCCTTGGGCAAAAAGCGCTGCACTGCTCCTGGGAGCTCCACCTTGCAAGGACGACAAAACCCTGGCAACTTTGTACGTCGAAGCGAACAAGAATTATAGCACCAATAATATGACATGGCTAGCTTTGTATGTGCGACACGACAGCAGTCTGGGCTATGTCGAGTATTCCGGCTATATTAGCACTGGAGAGCTCTATCCGGACTTTAAGCCAACGACGTTCCGTGGGTTCCTGGCGGGGGTTCTGGCTGGAAAGGAGAAGGAAGTGTATTCAATGTGGTATCTTGGCTTTTTTTTTTTTTGCTGCCACAGGGTCATGACGTGAATGAGCGGCCGTCTAGAGGTTCCAAAGTGTTACCACAGGCGAGACTTCCATACTCATCATCTTCATGGAGAGATTTATTCTAAACTCCGATTGCCCATCCGATTACCCAGTTACGACAGCAATGAAAATCTTTCAGCCATAGAAACATTTGGAATTCGATGCAATAGTATGGAATACCCGTACATCTGTAAATCAAATGACAGCGCTCATACCCAAGGTAATGCTAGCTAATATCCCCACGCCAAAAGGAAACCGTGTGCAAAAGACAAGCGAAAACAGTCCAAGACAATTCAAATCAGATCATATCTAAAATCAAATCCAACGATATACAATCAAATATCCCTGGTCCTTGCGCTTTGCAATTTCCTACGCACAACAAAAATATATGCCATGAGGACTCCATCGGAGCATAAACATTCAATAACACCCGTGATCATAATCATGCGGTTGAAAGCAAGCAACATCTAGATGGCATTACTGGCGCAGGTCCAGCTGGCCGAGGAAGTGCTCTTGTTGATCGACTTGCCGGAGACGTAAAGTCCCAGTCCGCACTGGCTTGGAGTTAGAATCGAGGGATACTCGAGCTATGAGATAAGGATGGGGGTAAGATGGAAGCGGAAGGGTGCTTACAATTGCGCAGGCAAATCCGAGAATGGCGACGTTGATAACAAATAAGAAGATCTTCTTGGGCGATGAGAACCACTGGCCCTTGTTCATGACCATCCAGAAGATAGCGGGTAAGCCGTCTGTGAGACGATTAGCATTGTTGCATTCACAGTATCAGGAATATGAGACGGGGGGTTACTTACAGCTGAACCAACTTCCAAAGAGAGCACTCTGTGGAGGTGAAAGTTAGCAAATGCCCTAGTCGTTTCGCCCAGTATGAAGGTTTTTTTGGTATTCGAGGGAGAAGCTTACGATCAGACTCAACAAGTCATTGAACACGGGAATCGACTCCGCAATGACCCAGGCAATGGTCCATGTGGTCAAACCGATAGCGACCCAAGTGCCGGTGGCCAACCAACTTCTCTCGTGCATGTGATGCGCGTGCTCGCCACGGAAAATGCGGACGTAAATATACTTGCAGGCAACGTGACCAAAGACAACACCTGCAACGATGACCTATATCGAAATTGATTGGTCAGTCTTATGCTGGTTCACGACGGTCTGTTTTGCTAAGCTCATGCACCAGGGTTTGGATCATACCGTTGGAATAGCCAGCCCGTAGGCAACCTTCTTCATCAGGGGGCCAGCAGACGAAAGCGCGGGCGAGGAGACACCAGGACCGGCGTAACAGTAAATCACCATGGCGGCAACGATATACATGATGGTGTCGACAATCTGAAGCATGGCCAGAGACTTAGGGAACTCGGCGGGGTCTTGCATTTCCGACATGATGCCGAAGAAAGAAACGTGGGCGATGAAGGCAAAAACAATATTGGTGACCGCGAGGAATGCCTTGACGAAGGTCGGCTCAGTGACAATGTCGTTCTGGACATTGTCAGGTGCCTGCACACCGATTGAGATCATGGTGACAATCGTGGCGATCAAGATGCTGGCTGCAGAGACCGTGGACATGATGAACACCTTCTCCGAGGTTCGGGGCAGGGCGCAGATGCAGCTCACCACCAGACCGATGACCCCGAAGACGATGGTACAGGTGCCGTGGTCGGTGATGGTGTTGAACAGGACCGTGAAGGTGAGAATGTGACTGGCCATGAGGAAAATGATGAAGAGAAGTTGGCCCCAGTAGCACAGTTCACGACCGAACTTGCCCATGAGCATTTCACCGGCATCACCCATGCTGTGTACGTGCGGATAGCGAAGCTTGAACTGTCCCATGATCAGGCCCGTATACCATGAGATTGCGGAAAGGCCGAGAATGATAATGAACGCTCTGCAGTCGGTCGACTCATTAGCTGATCCCCGAAGGAAAAGATCAGAAGTCGTAGAAGGGGTTCTCTTACGGTACTATGCCGAGAGTTGCAACCGCAGATGGGAGCGACAAGATTCCCAGCGAGATATTCTCCGCAACCATCACTGCGAGGAGGATAATAAGATGATTAGTTACGCATGAAATTTGACAATCTCAGTTCATCACTGCTAGGTGATGATATCAGTCGAGCAGACGTACGCATTCCCGATTGCCTAATACAAACAAGTTAGTCAACTCGATACTGCAACGATCATTGTGATATGGTAGACTCCCAAAGGCCTTGCTTTGGATACATACCACCACTTCATCACCCGATACTTGACCTCTCCATTCTCTTCATTTCCAAAAGGATCATCCGTGGGCGTCGGCTTCTCTGCATACGCCTTTTCCGCATCATCATGATCATGATAAGTCTCGACGTCTCTCGTCGGACCGGTCTGCTGGGGTGCTTGCACAATGCTCATTGCGTGTCTTGCCAGCAATTCTGTGTGTTCTGTTCCCTGTTCTTCCCACGATTGCGGAGGAGTCTGGAGAAGAAGCAGACCACTGCAAGATGAATGAGGGGAAAAGATGGATTCTGGGGGGATCACGTAACAAATATTGGAATGTCTCGGTAATTTGCCAGACAACGTTGCAGACCTAACCATGAACCCCATCGGATTTTTCTCTGGGCACGCGTGGCGATGGGCCATACCCTAAGATGCGTGCTCCACCTGCGATTTTCATCGTGGAGAACGGGTGAATTCCGAGTTCTCAATGGCTTTCATGGGAATTGGTGTGACACAGAGTGGTCCTGATCGTTGGGTCTGGGAGGGAAGAGCATGATGTCCATATCTATAAAACTTCTCCTTGTCCCGAACTTATGCTCATCAGCGACCAGTGGTGAATAGCACCTCGTCCGCATACTTTTCGACCCAAATGGTGTTCTGTACCACAACAGACTTTAACAAGCCTCGAAGGGCTGATTAAGTCATAAACCGCCACCCGACGGCATGCCGACCAAGCTAAGGTAAGTTTTAGTGTTCATCTGGCCGTCCGGCCGATCAGGGCAATCACATCTGGAGGCCACTACTACTCTCCGTTCGCCCTTTTTTTCTCTTCCCTGCATTTTAGGTTCAACCCACTGAACCCAGTGCCCGGCTGAGATAATCATCCGTCGGTGGATCCCCTGCATCATGTTGATCCTCGTCCGACAGTTCAAATCCGGCCCGGGAGTACGCAGTGGGTACCCAAGAGCTACCACTTATTAAGCGAGATCCGACACAGAAACCACGAGTACCCATAAAGTACTTCCGCCAGATCACGTCAAATTCGAGGCCTCCTGCGCCGGCCCGGGGTCATCGATCCCCCACGGGGGCCTGCCTGCCTGTTTGTCATGAGTTGCTAAATCAAGGAAAAGCGTCACGGATTGACCACATTGCAATGCGGAGAAATGCGTGATGATTGTGTTCCTTGGGGTGCAAAACATGGGGTGGCGGAGAAGCAGCGGTCGAAAAGACTGGAAATGGAGTGTGTGATGTCTATGAAGCCAGCGGAGGACGGCCGTCGTAGTCTTTGAGCAGCCCTCGACCCTGCACGTCCGGGAGTCCACTTATTTTCGCTGCGACCTTACCTAGATCTAGTTCACTCACTTCACTGTCAGGTGGATACTGGATCAGTGGACACTGGACAGTTGGGCACAAGGCACAGTCGTGGGCAGTGGGCACTGGGCACACTGCGTCGTCGGATATGCTTGCCTATCAGTATTCAGTAGTGACCTTTAGCAGTAGCACTCGCTGTCTTTCCACCTTCTGCTCACCGGCCGGTGTGGTAGTCCTGACAATCAGTCAGGGTCCCGCTTCAGAGTACAGCTCGCTGGGTCGCTTATCTCGAGTGGGTATGCTTGGATATACGAATTTTGGTCCTTTCTCTTACGTGAATGGAATTCATCCATCGGTGCCAGAAGCTGATTAAGCTGGTATCGCTCGGCCAGGACAAACAACAGACGACAGACTGCAGACTACAGACTACAACTACAGACTCAGAGAGGTCCATCGGTTGAGTACCTCCCTCAGTTCTTACCTTCTTAGTGCTCAGTGAATAATTGATAGCCCGTTCAAGATCCGACCCCCTTCTACAACAAGACGCCAACGTAGCGCACCTCTTCCTCCGGCAGATCCAAGATCTCATGGCCACATGAGTCAAGTGCTGTACGCAGCGCACACACTATAGTCTATAGTCTATACTCTCAGCTCTGTACTCGCCTCGTCGCACTCGACATCCGACACACACAAGAGCCTCTGAGCCTACTGAGCCGTGAGGGTTCACTTGCGGATCAACTCGACTTCCGAGGCCATGCGAATGGGCATGGATCGGCATTGATAGGCACTGATAGGCATTCAGAATGACCAGAGATGCGCCGAATCCCGTTTCGGAGCGGGTCAAAGGAATCCTGTACCCGGGGGACATCGTAACGTTCGACTGGACTCGGGACGGGCCTACATTTAGTGAACGAGGTCTTCATCCACTTGGTGCAGGCTACATGCGGTAGAAGACGGGAGAAGCCATGAGGACGGATTCCAGACCTTCCATTGTGGCGCTGGACCACGGAATTACCACTTGCCATCCAAACATTGATTCAACCCATCACACAGGACTCTTGGAGGACTGTGATTGTTGCGCAGTCTATGGTCACTTGCCCAAACATGACATTGTGGATTATGGAGCAGGCGATGCCGCCAGAATGCACAGACGGATCCCAAATCAGTATCTATTGGCTCTTCATCTCCAGTATCTCGTGGCAGCCATCTCGTAGCAGGTCTATGTGAGGTGCGCCATATGTACGCAAAATATGCCCACATGTATATGTCCAAGGTGAAATGGATCATAAGATACAAATCATCGTCACGTGTTCTATTTCAGACCCCAACCCCGGACGCGCCGGAAGACGTATGGGCGATCGTTCCGAAGTCCAAACTCACCCCAGTCATCGGTCATTTGGTTATAGCTCCAGAAACCACGCCAAGCGAGTTTGGTGTTGCGGGGAGGGTTCGGGTGAGCCTTGGTGACCGAGGAGGATCGTAGCGAGAGATGCATGGTGTATCGGTACTTGGGGTCGACGCCCTCCGTCTCTACAATCACATCACGGGGATCAAACGATGGGGATTTGTCGATAGCCGACGGAGGAGCGCTGTGGTCTTCAGGGTCATCGGCAAAGTCAAAGGGAGAAGCCAGACGCCAGCGCCCACGAAGGCCGTGCTTCAGGGCGTTGATGGCCACTGAGGGGACAGGTTCTGTGGAGCCGCCGTGCAAATGGCCCTGATCAGAGGAGGCATGACGCGGGTACGATTTATGAGTGGTAGGACGTGCGGCCAGCACATTCTCCGTGCTAATGTAGGGTACAACATCTACAGGCTCTGTTGTGGTCAGCAGGGACACTACCGACCCGTCAGGATAGAACCGCAGGTAGCGGTAGTAGGTCACGATGTGAATCGGGCTGTTCCAGGACACCGTCTGGAAAGAGGAAATCTCTCCTGGACGAGAGTAGTTGACGGTGCTGATGTAAATGCCTGTGAATCGGATACGGGGATAGCACTGGAAGACTTGACTCCACGAAGACAAAGGCTTGGGAATCTCGGCTGGTACGTTGACCGGAAAGGGCGTGTATTGCTCGACTTGGTCCAGTTTGTGTAGGGGGTGACCGACCCCATCACAAGCAAATGTGTAGTGCATGCCCTGAAGTCCAAACTCCACATGCTGACACAAGTCCTTCCAGATACTCTGCTCATGAGCAAAATGGTATGCAAACCGCTTGCAAACCAGGCTCATACGAGCCAGAGCTGCCGGGTCCATGAGTGCGACATGTCGAAGAACCTCGATGAGGACTTCGGACGGGATATTGGCGATAGGACATGGTGGAGGAACATCTCCTTCAATGAGCGGCTCCGCTCCAGGAACGGGCAGACAGGCAAACGATTCTATTAGTTCTGCTGTAGGGAGAGGAATTTGTTCCTCTGTAGGAACTGCTGAAGTCTCCTTGACGGAGGGTGCGAGATCATCGAGCGCCGGTTGAACGGGCTTCTTCCAGCTGTGGGAGTAATGTTTGTTGCGATAAGCCTTGTCCACCCCAGCATCCAGCTACAACAGGTCAGCACACCATTTCAAACATGTATTGTTCAACCCATGGCAATTCTTCTCACCCGATAGGCCTTGCGGTAATGCTGAAGACTGTCGCCCAAGTTGCCGGCAGCCTCTTTCTCAACCGCTCGTTCAAAGTGTTCCAAGGCCGATTCGGGTTCTTCTTGGGCTCGCCGTGTGAACACATCTTCCTCCGTCTCTGTATGCTCGTGAGTCACCCGTAGGCGTTCGATCTGCCGAGTTAGCTCCTCCGTAGCCACAGTATTAGGCAAAGAGCTCTCCCCAGCCAAGTCCTTGCGAGCTCCTGCCGCCCGGCGTGATGGCAGCTTGCTGCTTGCATTTGCAGCAGCCACAGCTGGACTTGGGGCTGCAGCGGACTGTGAAGCTTCGGAGGAGCTAGTAGCAGCGGCAGATTTAGTCCGCCGAGTAACCTCTTCACGCCACTGGCGACGAAACGACTCGAGCTCAGCGTTGTCTTCCATAGCGGGGATTTAATTGACGTGTCCGGGGTCGGAGATCGGAGGATCTGATAAGCCCACTGATGCAGGGTGGGGGACGCGCCAATGCGGCGGCTGTGGGATCGATGTTCGAAAAAAAAAACCCCTACTCATGTATATACAAGCCAGCTCATCAATGATTTGCGTTAGAGGGTTGAGCATCAAAGGCACATTTTCATGTAAAGACGGTGGAGAGTCAGATCGGCTTGGACAGAAACAGGACGCTTATCTCCGCCCGCCGCCACCCGTCAAACACCGAAAATCTTCCAAGTGACGCATCACTCCTTCATTGAAACTCTGCACGATCGCATTGACATGCCCACTTCCAGACAGCCCTGACCCAGACTTCGCGCACTCTTGGACAACTCGTTCATTTTGACCGTGAACACACCAGTCTGCGGCCTGACTTCAGACTCGGCATCGACACACATCGCCATGGACTGTCGGGCGTAAACGAAAACTTGCAAATGACGTCCACAGCCCCGACGGGGGCACCCCCGACTCCTCATGTGACGCCGCCTCCGACAGACGATATCACTCTTGGCCAGCGAATGATCTCTGCGACTGCGGGAAATATACTGACTGGTCTCCTTGGTATGTGCTTGTGGTTGTGATGCGCGACTCCCACTAGAATGACAAGCCACGCATATGATGAGCTAATCGGGGAATCGCCACAGTCACTCCTCTCGACGTTGTACGAGTACGCCTTCAATCACAATCCCAGACCTCGACACCTGTACCATATAAAACACACACGACAGCATCATTAAAGAATATTCCACCGAACCTCGGCATTACGGCTTGCTGTCGAGAAGTATTCTGGGTGGGAAACAACGCTGAAATCTGCCTATTCGGAGCCCCCGATGGCATTCTAAGGACTCCGGCGCAGCCGGGGATTGATTGCGCCGTTGAAGAGACACAGCGAAGGACTTTCACGTCAACCTTTGATGGGCTACGAAAAATTGCCCGCAATGAGGGTCTGTGGACACTGTGGCGCGGCCTCAGCCCGACCCTGATGATGGGCATCCCCGCAAATATCATCTATTTTGCCGGGTATGACTGGCTGCGTACTGATGATCGCAGTCCCATTAAGCAAAGAACCTCGGATGTTTATGCACCATTTGTGGCCGGCGCGATAGCTCGCACCGCAGCAGCAGCGGCGACGAGTCCGGTGGAGATGTTTCGGACAAGACTGCAGGCTACGCCCGGTCACGGCGCAGGACACTTCAAGGCTACCCTTGAAGGTTTGTACCAGATGACGCAGACCAGCGGATACACTTCCCTCTGGAGAGGGCTGGGGCTCACCATGTGGCGTGACGTTCCCTTCTCTGGTCTCTACTGGTGGGGGTATGAAAAAGTGAAAGAAGGACTGCAGCGAACGAGACACAACGGATCACATCATCCGGACTCGGAGAAGGACGCGCCCTCCTCCTCGACCGCCTTTTTCGAGAGCTTCATCGCCGGTGCCACTTCAGGCTCCTTAGCAGCTTTCGTCACTACGCCATTCGATGTGGGGAAAACACGACAACAGGTCTATCGGCACATGGACCATGGCGGTGCCTCAAACGGAACGCACTCAGCTCCTTCAGCCTCCAAAGCTGTGGTACCCGAGCAGCTATCCCTGCCAAAGTTCCTCGCGCATATCCTTAAAGAAGAAGGCATTTCCGGCCTATTCAAGGGCTGGGGAGCCCGCTGTCTTAAAGTCGCGCCAGCATGTGCCATCATGATCTCAACCTACGAGCTCGGCAAACGCATGGCGCGAGATGCCAATGAGCGCCGACATACAGACTGCTCATGAATTTCGCCTTCCTTTTCTCCTTCACATCTCATCCCTTCTCCTCTCTTCTTCTGATGTACCACGATATTGCATGCGATCGTGTTATTGATCGCCACATCTCAGCACTCTCCCATGTATAATTTTGACCCACGCTGTTCGTCTTCTTATCTGTTGCATCACATGAAATATAGAGACAATGTTGCATTCATAATCTTGTATCCTGAACTTTTGTGACATTCACCGTGCAATTTATCCGGACTAAAGTTTACCGTGAAATCGCGCCTTCACTAGTTGTATATACAATATCTCAATCAAGAAACACATGACAAGTGCATCTTGCCTGACCTTTATTACCGTCAGAACTCCATCACGGATGTCTTTGGCCCCCATTAATCAATGACGCAGGATCCCGAGGCCACTTCGTGCTTGGACCTTCGCTATCCCGAACTCGTTGCTAAAACGAGGCTTAGCGGCCTGCACGCCCGGGCACGGGGCAGATGATCACGGCTTGAGGCTGACATGACTCCGCCCGTCATCTGTTAGATTTAAGATGGCATGTCCGTCTGACTGCAGGTGGTAATTATTCTCTCAGGGACGATCGGCAGAGATGGTCCATTTTGTGATTTCGTCCCGTCCAGTATGTCGCATTCTGTGTCGACCAGAATTATTCAGCCAGCGGGCTTTGAGTGCCTCAAACCAGTAGATCAAACGAACGTTGAGTCCGTGCATTTGGCTTTCCGATCTGTACAAAAACGCAAACTGACCTTTTCATCACCATCAGCATCGTCGCCGTCCCAATTATCGGAGCTCATCCTCGTGATTGTTGGACTCCCCGAGGGGCCCAGTTGCCATGGCTAGAATCCGAATTGCTGAAACAAATACCGCGCGCTCGCGTACTACTGTACAGCCACGGACAGGCTTATGAACGAGACAGTATCGAGGCTCTTGGCGAGCGATTATTGAATCTGCTGATGCATGAACGTCGTCACGAATGTCCTCAGCGACCAATATTCTTCCTGTGCCATAGCACGGGTGGCTTGGTAGTCAAGGCCTGTCTTGCTCTAGCATCGCGACACGAGCCAACCTTGGCGATTCAGACGAGCTGTCATGGAATTGCATTCTTCGCCACTCCTCACCAGGGCTCGACATATCTATCAACCAGTGAATATCAGAAAAGCATTCGTCAGTTATTGCGGCTGGAGCAGGAGATGCCCCATTCACTTCGAGGTCAGCTCCGCCCACGAGATGAACGGCTGTGGCATCTTTCCAACCAGTTCAAAGCTCTTTCCGCGGACATGAAAGTCTGGTCATTTCTCGAGACGGTGGACTCCACGATGCAAGTGCAAGATTTATACTCAAACAATTTCATCGAGTTCCATGCCCCCATTACCTCCATCAGATCTGGACTTCTCAGTATTGAGCATGAGACTGAGATTCCGGTGGGAACCGACCATGCGGGAATCTCATGCTTCCAGGACCAGGAGAAGACGCTAGAAGCCTTCTTGAACGATCTCAAAGTCTCGGTTGAAACTGCAATTGAATTGTCCACCCGATTTGATTACTCGCTGCACGTTGAGGACGAGGTGCGGGTCCAGGTAAATGGGTTCTTCGAGGACGTAGCTCTGGGTGTCAGCGAGGAAAGTCCGCTCAGGATGTGGACTGCACAGGTCTCATTCAAGGATTATCTTGCCCTGGGTCCCTCGGCCTGTTTGAAGGAGCGTCTGGAGCGGTTTCGTCCTGATACAATGGACGATTCATCGCTCAGTAGTTTCGATAGTCGAGCTATTCCTCGCGAGGTGTTTCAGGCCCATCCGGACACCCCTCTTGACGAGAGTTCAATCGATGAGAAGCACAGCGAGTCTCGTCAAGATGACCATGAAGGTCATAGAGCACAAAATTATGGGACACGCTCGTTCAGACCCTCGTTAGTACACAGTCAAAGTGATGAGAGTAGTCTTAACCCTGGATTTCACTCTCCAACCATCCACATTACCAAGGCTTCGACAGATGGAATCCTTGATATTCAGTCTACCGAGAGCTCTCTTGCATCGATGGTACGACAAGGCAAGAGGACGTTTCTCGCTAGAACCAAGCGCACAAATCCAACGCGTCAACTATCCGGAGAAAGCATACAGCTGACAAGTTCTCGACCCGTTTCGTATGCTCAAATCCTTGTAACCTACTCAGCATACGATAAGCCTTCTGATTGATTCATCTTGAACAGGGCATCGGAATCACCTTCAAGAGAAGCGGAGTTTCTGAAGATTCCATCATCAACGCGAGATCGGATCAATCTTGATGCTGACGGGGCAGATCTCCCTCGGTCACTGCCGCGATTCGATCGACCTGACCCTGGTACTGAGAAGCTCTTGTGGATCCACGTTCCCTATACCAACGCTGGATGGGTCTCTCAGGTGATTCGTCGGGCGTGTGAGGACCGGAAGGATCCAGCATTGTGAGAAATCATCAGAATCAATTATGGATTTTCAAGAATTGCTAACCGTCAAGGTGACTGGCGCACTAGTCTCCGCAGGTTTATCAATGACAAGAACTGGTATTTAAACCTCAATCGAGCTCGACACAATGAGCCTCACGCTCGATTTGTTCGGCCAACGTGCATTCATTCCCGCCAGAAGGACGTCTCAGATGGTGCCAGGGAGAAAGATGCGGAAGATCCCCAGCTCGCTCTATACGTAAGTATCTCTTCACTGGGGCCGACTGCGCTAGATATTAGTGAAGCGTTGAAGACTAACCCTAGTGGCAGGTACCATATGTAAGACCGGCAAGTGATGTGCGCCATCGTGCCCCATGGCTGATATCTTCTTTAGCTCCACTGGGACACCTATCGAAACCTGATTCAGCGACGTAAAGTGGTCGAAGACCGGCTGCATCAAGGCCGATCCAGGCCAGTGCCATTTCGCATTGAGAAGTCCAGTCTCGAATCCAAACTCATCTGGCAGTATCTGGGGTGCGAACCTCCAATACACTTCCGGCGCACCCTGGACCAGTTCGGGTATCCCAATCTGCGGTCCACAGTGGCTCGGGACGATGACCAAATGCTGTGGAAAAGGACACGGAAGCCTGCTCAGATCGACGAACAACTTCGTGGCTACTTGGACGCCAATAGCGATGATCCCGAAGACGAGGGACCCAGTGAGTTCATGGACGGTAATGTGTTGATGGTTGATCAGCTCTGGCTCTGGATCGTCGACAGAAAAACCATCATTACATTCTTTCCAAACCAAGAGGCAACAACCTCAGAAGGTAAGCTATTGGAGCAGACCAACTTGCACAGTAGTATCTACAATGAGTTGAATGGTGACTTGGCTCGTCGGTTCGAGACCGCGGGTGACCTGGCCGCCTTGATCATGTTGCACGCCACAACTGTTCTCTTAGACCGGACCTTGCACCGAGACTTGCAAGTCCTGCGAATATTTGAAGAGTCAATCAGTATCCTCGTAAGTAGCCCCGATTATGTTGATGTGCCAACCGGGCCACGATTCGCAAGACCTACTGGGAAATGTCACTCACTTTCTTCAGACCGAATCTGTGACCAAATCGTTCAAACGCTTTCGCAATCAGGGTTTTGTGAAGGGGCCTGCCGACCTTGGTCGTAAGTCTCAAGGAAAGCATGACACAGCTGCGGAACGCGATGCAAAAGATCGCCAGACGGCTCGCCGGAACCGAGACGACCTGTCCGTGCTTCTCGAATTGCGGGACATTGAAGATGAATTGTCAACCATCCTAAAACTCCTGGATCAACAAGACACAGTCTTGAAAAGCATGTTCAAGTACTTTGACCAAGGTGGCTGCGGTATGGCATTCCTTGACAGTGCGCAGTTGCGAATCAACGAGTACCGGGTGCAAATCGGTGAAATGAAAGAGAATAGCCATCTGGCTCAGAAGGCGGTAGAGACCTTGCTTGACCTGAAGCAAAAGCAAGCCAATGTAGATGAAGCCAAGATGGCTCGGTGGCAAGCGGAAGAAACTCAAAACCAATCCCGGTCCCTGATGGTCTTTACCATTTTCACCGTCATGTCAGTCTGGGTCGTCGTGCTGTCGTTACTGGAGAGACGCATACTGACCATTTCTAGTTTTCTTCCTCTCTCGTTCTTCACATCTCTATTTGGCATCAATGCCCGTGAGTGGAGCGGCACACCGGAGAACCTGTCACTGTCTGAGATGTTCGAGATTGGTGGTATGTCTCTGTCTCCTCTGGGGGTTCAATCACAAACGCACACACTGACCACGCATCATCAGCGCCGGCCTCATTCGCCATCATTGCCATCGCCCTCCTCCTTGCGTTCAGCGAGCGTCTCCGGCAGGTGGTGACCAAGTCCAGTAAGATCGGCCAGGGAGCCTTCGAAGAATTCGTCTCTGGTCCCATCAAGCTGTTTCTTCATTGGGAGTCATTGAAGAAGAGCATCCCAACTGTGCGTCCTGCAGAGGACTCCAACATGCGAAAACGCTTCGATCAGTATCTTGGATATGACAATCAGCGGATGCAGTTTGATGAAGACTTTTGGCAACGTCGACAGGTTGATCGCTCACCGCTCGAGGAGTTGGAGCGGCGGCAGAGGAAGCGGGCCAAGTCCATGTCCGTTGCGAATGGATGGGGAGCAGACTTCTCGGATAAGCTGCGAAGAGTCAGCGCGGGTGTATCGAGCAGTGTGTGACTGGGGGATTTATTACGACTGTCATCGGCAAAGCATGGTTGGAGATGTGTTGGGAAT
Organism: Penicillium diatomitis; assembly: GCF_028827545.1. Lineage (NCBI taxonomy): Eukaryota > Fungi > Ascomycota > Eurotiomycetes > Eurotiales > Aspergillaceae > Penicillium > Penicillium diatomitis. Next base: position 3,365,026 of record NW_026623177.1, on the reverse strand, counting down.
GATCCAGCGCTCTTGAGTTGCAGACCTTTATAGTGAGTGCTTCCTTAGAAGCACCTGTGCCGTGATATGTCCATTGATGAATTTTGGCGCTCTGTTATGACTGCAATGACTATGAAATGCGATATCTCTTCTTTCTTCAAAACCGTACTGAAAGCTTTCAAGTTTTCATTTGTTGTGCAAGGTTTGTGAATCCAAATAAGAAGGAGTGGACGGGAATAGGAACCGCTCTGTCTATTTCTCTCTACATCGGGATTGTGACATAAAGACAGGATATTGTTCATTTGTAATCTCACCGCAAAGCTCCAAGTCAAAAGGCTACATCTAACAAAACAATAAGATTATCATACCCTAGGGGGATCAGGGAAGGAGATATCAAACATAAAATGGAAGCATAACGCAATAAGTAAGGAGAGAAAATCTGGTTCATCAGAAACGCCGGTGATCTCCAAGGCCATCAGCATCACATCAAGATCCTGCGAGGGATATGAGCGTTGCGATGACTCTCCTGGTTGGCTTTTTCATCATGGAACACAGAAGAGAAAGGGTGAAGGAAAGCCAAACCCAGAGCTGGTGTTGCTCGGGTGCGAGAAGAGAAGAGAAAAGAAAAGAAGCCCCCGGGGATGCCCACGTATGACTAGCTAAGGTGTCCCTAGTATAGGTGATGGGAGCTTACATGGTTCGCATGCTCTGGGGGCCTTCTGACTTGTTGGTACTCTCACTTCGTGCCCGTAGCTCCGAAGGTTCCCTGTCAGTCGGAAGTCCAAAGCACGCAGAGATCCATGATGGCCAGGACAGTACAGTATACACGGCGGACGGCGGACGTGGGACGGGGGATGGTGGTCGTATGTCGGGGTATCGGGGTATCTCTCCGTTAATGAGGTATGTCGTGACACCTCTCCGTTGGCAAGGTGCGTGGGTGAGAGAGATTGAAAAGAAAGAAGGTTGGAGGAGGGGGGGAGATCGGGGGTTTTATAGTCGTGGGAAGGCAAAATGTTTGCTTGCCCGATTGGGAAGTTGTGCTTGGACGTGCGACGCTGAATCATCTCATCTTTGCCAGATTGGAAGCCGGACTTCAAAACAAACAATCACGTATTGCCGGAATTTTCAGGTACATGTTTCGGTTTACATCACGGCAGCTTCGTGCAAGGACGTGTGCACATGCAAGAGCCTCTGACCAGATCTCTTCAGTATCATCTACATGTCAGTTCATCTACATTTCAGTTCATCTACATGTCAGTTCATCTACATGTCAGTTCATCTACATGTCAGTCTCAACGGAATCTTCACTCATCCTGGACTCACTTGATCCCTCAGTTTCCATGAGCTTTTCTCACCTTGAGCAGACATATCAGAGCTTCATGGATAGCTGCGAATAAAGTCTTATTTCAAGTGCTCACGCATAAAGACGACCAAAATGAGACAAGAGTATTTGTTGATCTCGAAGACACGAAACGCAAAGGCTCCTGCATGGTTTCGATCACTTCTTTTCAGATGTTCCGAACAATGCTAATTCAGAGTAATTCTACATAGACTGAGGACTTCTTTCTTCTTAATCTACATGTCTCCATTCACTTCCCAAACCTGCTCGAAACCAGAAAACCTCGACACAGTGGATGATCAAACCGTCTGTATTCAGTACGCAGACTTTCTTACGACATCACAGGAAGCACAGATGTCCGGACCACCTCACCTTCAATATTGGAGATGAAATCTCGAGCCCATATGATGTGCTTCCTAGAGCGAAGTGTGTGTGCTCCCATACTGCAAGATCCTTCGCGCAGCCATCCAACGACAAGGCGGGTAACGAATCTTAGAGACATACATGTCTCCGAGTACAGCACAATTAGAAACTCTATTCCTGCACAGTCGAGAATCTGCCTAAAATGAATTGAGCATGTCTAGGCTTTGCTGCCTTTGCATCCGTTACAACGCCTATGTGGTCACATCTCAAGGGTCTCTTGTACCCCGCTGGCCACCTCTGGTAGTTCTCAGCTCTGGGCAGTTGCTACACATCCATTGTCAGGGGCACCTCCATCATTTCATATTCTTTTTAAAAAGGAGGTGAGAAGCTCAACAGTTTGAAGAGATAGGCACTGAAGCATTCATTCATGAAGAGGCTGCGAAACATCTTCAGCTCGTCCTTGTGGCGGTGTCGTCGATGATCAACCTATCATATGGGTAAGTTAACTGACTTTGGTCTCTGTAGTCGTTTTCCCACGCTGATCGTGTGATAGCTTAATGAGTATCCAGAAAAATCTGAAAGCCAAGTCCAAATCATGGGCCATTTGAGGCGAAGCAATTTGCATCAGCCGAGAGACCGTCGGAGCTTGACTCTGAGAAACGTGACCGACAGTGAGGCGTCGCGCATGATGGATGCAATCTCACAACAGCACCGTCTTAACGAGCTTCTACCTACAGATAAGACGACAATCTGCCCATGAGACTCACAACGTTGACCCGCGCCCTCATGGTCGATGGATTTGTCGAATTTGCTGCCGTGGTATTCCCGGACTATTCAGGTTTCTGTATCGGCAATCTCAGTGCCCCTTACCTCTCACAACTTCAGTCATGGTTCGTCATCCACGAGTGACATGCTTTTTATCATTTCTCTCGAGACCTGAGAATGTGTTGGTAGGTAAGTCCAACCCTCCGACAGTACCGCCACCTCTGCTTCCTACATGTGTAGGAACCACATATTTAGAGATTCTCCAGACGCTGGTCGGTTCGATCTCAAAACAGACTTCCAGTATGCACGTTCTCGATCCTGTCCTTTCCTCTGACTCGCACTTGCTCGTATCAATTTGCTGATATTGCGGGCAGCCACTGTGTAGTTCATAAGTGTCGAGCAGGTCGCCGTTGTTTCCCACTGCTGTCCCTGCGGAGTGAATGTGAACTAAACAAATAGCCCAACGACTTGACTACATAGTTTGCTTCCTCCTAATGTGCAAATGCTGCCTATTGCTGGCTACCGCTTTCTCTATTAAAAACTTACGTGGAGCACTCCCTCGGAGCTTCTCGTAGTACCAAGCTTACCAGGTGCCCACGTCACGATTAGCTCTTGTTTGCGTCCCGTGTCTCGGAGTCCGTCACGGCTGCTGCTCGAAACACATCCAAAATGAGAAGCTCTTAATTCGCAAAATTTGCAGGATAGACTTTACACAGTTTCGTATGGCTGCCGCTGAGTAACAACGTGACATTGCAGAATACGGTACTCTGTATTGCTATTTCCAGGTTGTTCCGGTCCAAACCCGAGCTGTTCCTAAGGTTGACTACCGAAAGGTGTGTGGCGCAACGCACACGGCAGGCCCGAACGAGCATAGTCCAGGACTAACGATATCCTCCGTTTTCCCGTCTCCTGATCAGTCATATGTATATTGCTGGTGGCGGCATCCTCACTGCCTCAAGAGTCACGTAAACGAATTGCTTCCGACTGAGACTTCCACCCGACAGGCTCGCATCGGAGTGAGAAAGGAGTGTAGATCGTAAGAGGTAAGTGACCTGCTTGCTAGAAGCTAGAATGAAACCATGTATGTAGGCGGAATATTCGAAGAATCACCCTTCGCAAGAGCTGTGTTGGCTGAATAAATTCGCGTAGATTCGGCGACTTCTGAGGCAAAAAAGGTGTGACGAAGGCCGAAGGAGAGAAGGGCGCAGGCTTGCGCTTTCAGACCCAGAGGACCACGTTTTCAGGTCAACTGCGATCCAAGATTATGCGGATGGTGAAATATCAAAGAATTTCGCGCCTAGGGCTGAAATCTTAATGAATATTTTCGAAAGATGATGGTCTCCTTGAATTCAAGGTGCTTGCTCTCCAAGCCTACCCACGACGGCTTGCGGGTACTGTGTGTGGGGAAGTTCAAGACTTCCCAGACTGAAAGCGTTGGGCGGTCGCATCCTCATGATAAGTCGTATGTCAAGCTTCTACAGCCGAGACAAGATTCATCGAGGCGCATTTCAAAATCGTCTGCATCATCATGTTGGAGTTCAGCGGTTTCGAAAGATAGTCGTCCATGCCAGCTTGGATACACTTGTCGCGGTCACCAAGCATAGCATGCGCAGTGAGTGCCACGATGGGTGTGCGAGGAAGACAGTTGAACTTCTCATGTTGTCGAATCTTGACAGTTGCTTCGAAGCCGCCCATGACCGGCATGGAGACGTCCATGAGAATGACATCGTAGCGGTGCTGCTGTGCTTCTTTGACGGCTTGAAGCCCATTTTCGACCACGGTGACGTTGTGGTTGCACTTTTGCAAGATGCGAACGGCCACTTTCTGATTCACGTCGTTGTCTTCGGCGAGGAGGATGGCAAGCGATCGCGAAATACCCTCGGAGATGCGGTTTCTGCGATTTCCAAGAGCAGGGAGAATACCACTCCAAAAGTCAATCGGACGGGTACCAGCTTTCGTCGTAGCGTAGGAGGATATACCCAGTTCACCTGCAGACTTCAAAAGCAGGGTGACGCTGGGGGCCGCAATCACCAAAGGATTGAGCGAAAGAGTCGAGTCGGCTCGGAGTTTCGCAGCCGCCTCGATGCTGGGCACTAGCATAGCATCAAAGGATCCACCCAGGTCGTTCCGACGTTGCGTAGACACAAGCTCGTTCTCATGCACGACGACAGCTTCAAGTCCGAAATCTTTGAGCATCGAGGACACGGGGCAATCTTTCCAATTGCCATTGTCCACGAGCAAGACTCGACGGCCGCGGTAGGGCGCTAGTTGCTCCGCAAATCCTGCGGGCGCCTGTGCCAACTTAGCACGAGACGTGAAGGAGAATTTACTTCCTTCGCCAACACGAGAAGTAACCCAGATTCCTCCTCCCATGAGACAGACCAGACGCTTGGAGATTGCCAGTCCAAGACCAGTCCCGCCGTATTTCCTCGTCATACTGCCATCGGCCTGCTGGAACTTGTCGAAAATCAGGCCGAGCTTGCTTTCTTCGATACCAATGCCGGGGTCTGAAACTGAGAATTCAAACATTGTCTCGTCACTTTCCAAGCAAACGTTGGTCTCGGCACGCTTGATGGTGACGCAAATCTCACCGTGATCGGTGAACTTAATCGCATTACCCACAAGGTTCAGCATGACTTGACGTAGACGGTATGCGTCACCGATGAGGAAATCCGGCACGTTCCCATCGGTTGTATATGACAAAGTCAGAGCCTTTTCGTTGGTTTCCACTGCAAGTGCTTTGAGAACTCCCAGGACGGTGGATCCCAGGCTAAACGGCATTTTCTCAATCATCAAGTGATTAGCCTCGATTTTCGAGATGTCAAGGATATCGTCAATGATGGTCAAGAGCGAGTTGGCGAGATTATGCACCATATCGAGTGTTTCACGGACCGGTGCAGGAAGATCATCAGTGTCGAGTGCCAGACTCGAGAGACCAATAATGCCGTTCATAGGTGTCCGAATCTCGTGGCTAGATCGTTTATTAGCAATCTGACAGGGAACTCTGGGAGAAGGGGGGGGGGGGGGGGGGGGTTCGAAGTCGTAAAATACCTCATATTAGCCAAGAACTCTGACTTGCTTCGATTAGCCAGCTCGGCAGCCTCACGGGCAGCCGTATTGCGTTGGATACTGTCGCGTAAGCTCCAGATCATTTTATTGATCTTTTGCTTCAAATCATCCATCTCGCCGGATGCAGAGACAGTGATCAATTTTGTGAAGTCGCCGCTCATGGCAGCCTCAGTGATCTCTCCAAATGCCCGCACTTGGGAGGTCAGATTGTCGGCCATGATATTGACGTCTTCACTAATCGAGCGCCAGATACCGTACGAGCCTTCCAATTTTGCCTGTCCACCAAGTTTACCCCGAACACCGACGTCGCGAGCCACAATCTTGACCTCTCTTGCGAATTGACTGAGGCCGTCGACCATACGATTGATCGTTTCTTTCAAAGTCAAAATTTCACCTTGCGCGTGAACTTCAATCTTGGTACTTAGGTCTCCCCGAGCAATCGCTTGCGTGACGTTGGAGATCTGTCGTACTTGCTGGGTAAGATTCTGCGCCATAGTGTTCACATTGTCGGTCAAATCGCGCCAACGACCCTCGACATTCTCAACCTGAGCTTGACCTCCTAGGGTGCCATCAGTGCCAACCTCCCTTGCCACACGGCTCACTTCGAAGGCGAATCGATTCAACCGGTCAACCATAGCATTAATAGTCAGCTTCAGATCTAGGATTTCTCCTTTGACATCCGCAGTGACCTTCATAGTCAAGTCGCCGCGAGCCACAGCGGTAGTCACTTTGGCGATCTCGCGGACTTGTTGAGTCAGATTTGACGCCATACAATTGACGTTCTCGGTCAAATTTTTCCATGTCCCCTCCACTCCGTGAACGACTGCTTGGCCGCCCAAGGTTCCGTCGGACCCGACTTCTCTGGCCACGCGACTTACTTCGAAAGCAAATTCTCTAAGCTGATCCACCATACCGTTGATGATATTCTTGAGGAGCAAGATTTCACCCTTGCAGTCTGCTTGCACCTTCCTAGTCAAATCGCCTTTTGCCACGGCAGTAGTCACGGTGGTGATGTCGCGCACTTGGGTAGTCAAATTGTTGGCCATGGCATTCACATTCACCGTCAACTCTTGCCAAATTCCTTGGATTCCTTCGATATTAGCCTGTCCACCAAGCACACCTTCGGTGCCGACCTCACGAGCAACCTTGGACACTTCCTGACTGAAGATTTGCAACTGATCCATCATCGTATTAATGGTCTGCTTGAAAGTTGCAATGTCCGGCGACATTTCGAGGGGATGCAACCGCGCACGCTGCGACAGATCACCATGGGCCACTTGGGTGATAATCTCGCCGATCTCGCGTAACTCTTTCTGGAAGGCCTCATTGATATGGATATGTTTGCGCAATTCGCGCCGGAGGGAAGAGCATTCATGTTCGACTTCAGCAATCTCCGAATGAGACTCCCGACGATGTATAAGCTCTTCGACGATCAGTGAGATAAATTCGCGTGGGACCGAGACCTCGGGACAGTCTTGATGCTGCAGAGCCGCGCGGGCTTGTTGCAAGTCGGAATCGCTCACTAGCGCCGGGCGTGGCAGTTGAACCAAGGCAGCCGCCATTGTGTTCAGGGATTGTCGGGGGTTCTATACGTGTCAAATGCCGCTTATGCTGAATGCCGTGGAGACGACCTGACGACTTGAGTCAAGGTGGGTGATTTCACTACTGGGGAGTCCCCACACTATCAGCGCCTTCAATCTCTCTCGCTGAGGACGATAGCGCTGTCTGGGTTACGCTAATAAGTGATCAAAAGTCAGTGGAACACGCCATTTGACAGGGCACCAAATTCGTAGTCGGATGGATGTCTGGATATCACCAAAGGCTCCAAGGTGGATGTATCTTGGTCTCATGATCTCCTGTAGCCGATCGACCACTCCCGCCCGAATACGTGCTCACCTAGTTGGCCAGATGTGTCCGTCCGTATGGGCAGAGAGCGGACGTAGGGTGCGGCAGCACGATGGTCGAAAGCTTGTAGATGTTTATACATTCCCTAGAAATTGGTGTAGATGCGTTCGCAGGGCCCCCTCAAAGAGACAGGAGATCCTCGGAATAGAGAAGAATCAAGCACGACGGCGAGGCGAAACCATAAAAAACAGACCCAGGCCTGTCAGAAAATTGTGGCGCGGGAGGTAGTCTGACACTTTCAAGTTTTGGGCATCGGGCTACACCCAAACCAGACATGTGGCAATGTGTTGATTGCGACTTTGAACCCAAGGTTCGGGTCCGGGGTCGAGTGTCGGCGGGACTGGGACAAAGTCACCGGTCCAAATGTCTTAGTCTGTTTTATGGGCCACTCTCGGTCCGTGAGCAAGCACAAGAGGAACAGAAACAGAGAGCAGATGATAGCTTCCTCAGGAATTCGATGCAGGGACTGGGTGGCACAGGGTGGTCATTAAGCAAGGTCTGGGTTCACACTGCAGTCGTAGTCCTCGGCTGGGGCATTGTCCTAGACTGGAGTGCCGGGGTCATACTCATTGTGTCAATGATATTGTGTCCCAGAACCCAGCAGCGCAACGCCATAAACCCCCCTCCCAACTTCCAGTTCTCGGCCGCAGTCGTGAGCCAGAGTGCGCCGTAGCGGTGCATCGAGTCTAGACTCGCATCGGCCCGTCCAGAGTCTCCCAGCGGAGTCTAACGAGTCGCGCGGATCAAGGAACCGACCGTCTGCGCCAATGATCTGGTCAGCTGACCGCGTAAAGAGGACACGACCGAGACGGGCCCAAGTTATGTCAGGGAACCGCTTGTCCACGCCGAAAGGGCCAGGCATGCCGGAAAATGCAGGCAAGAATTCAACGGGATGACGAGGCCTTCGATGCGGAATGATCGAGGAGGCTTCGAGGTATTCTGACAGTCGTTCTTCATTGGTTCTTGTGTCTTTCAGTTACCCAGGATCCTGAGGTGGCTGCACATTGAAGTATATTGCTTGTGGGTGAATGATCGGGCGCGGGGCATTTGATGCAGTCATGGGGACGAATCGCGCTAGTATTGATGTCAAGTTGGTATGGGATGCCGTTGAGGATGAAAATCGATGCAACATGTCCTGCACCCCCATCGTAGGTGCATCACATATTGCACAAAGTCAAGGAAAGAAGCAACAACGGGCATATGGTCGATCTTGGTCGATCATCGTTGGCCGCCCGATACTACGGGGAACCACAAGTGCCACCCTGCGAAGGGGCCTATCCCCATTGATCACATGTCTAAGGAGGTACGTACCATGACCCTATCCAGGATCAATTCATGTCCTACGAATAAGGTATCTCCCTTGAGCATTCACTGTCTTATTCCGGATTTAGGACTGCTAGGCTCAATGCCTCGCTGGGTGAAGAGGAGCGAGACGGCAGATTGGCCACCAGACACTGTAGAGTGTAGAACTGTAGACAGCAGACAAGTCTTTCGCAGTACAGATGTACTGATCTGCTTCTCAGTCGCATCTTCACATTCAATAAAGTACGTCAAATCTGAATTGCCATGCATGATCTATGTCCCTCCGTCTCTTCTAATTCTGCTCTTCTATCACAAGGCTCGCTTACCCTCATAATAAAGGCCAAGGGCGGCACTGGTCGTTTCCCGTGCATCGATCATTCCGGGACGATCACAGATTGGACTCGACATTGACTGACTGGTACAAGTGGAACATCCAGGCGGGTGCTAAATCCAATTAGTCACCAGTCATATGCAGGTGTTGTCATGTTGCCCCAAGTCGAGATGGAAAAAGACAACGACCACACCGAGTCAAGGGCGCCGAGAATAGATAGGCCAACCCTGGCGTAGATACCGATCGATTGTTTATGCCATAGGCCGATCAACCGAGTCCGGATTGCTGTCAAGCCTTGTTGGAGAAATTCCCGAGGAACGTGGAGGCGCAGGCGCCTGAGCCCATGAGAGATCGAGTGATATGAGAAGAGTAGATGCTGTCCGGACGTGGACACAATTTTCACCATATGCCAAGAGGATTGCGTCTAGCATCAAAAATGCATTAGAATCACTAATTGAACAGTAAAAAGCTATAATACAGAGTTCTGCGCCGGTAAACCGTTCGTCAAGCCCCCCAAAGAGGAGAGTGGAGAGGAAGGGGGAGGTATAGAAGATTGATGAGAATACATGAAGAAGGAGAGGAAAAGAAGACGAGGGCATAGGTAATAATAGCACAAAATAGGTTCACAAAGAGCATGAGAGTGTGAATCCAAGTTCGCGCGCACGCAATCTCACGACCATGTAAAAGAGATGTGAGGGGGAGATGAGCTTTCATAGATTATCTCATGGAAGCGGATGGATTGAAGTGGGAATCACGAGTAGGAGAGAGTAAAGCACGGTGAGTTCGTTTAGAACATGCCGCCGCCCATGCCGCCCATACCACCCATGCCGCCCATGCCGCCACCGGGAGCAGCGGGGCCCTTCTCTTCGGGAGCCTCAACGATGGCAACCTCGGTGGTACCGAGCAGGGAAGCAACACCGCTGGCATCAACCAGGGCAGTGCGGACGACCTTCAGAGGGTCAACGATACCACTGGCAATCATGTCGGTGTACTCGCCCTTGGAGGAGTCGAATCCGCGGTTGAAGTCCTTGGCGAACTCGTCGGTGAGCTTGCCAACGATGACGCTGCCTTCCAGACCGGCGTTCTCAACAATGGTGCGGGCAGGGCGAGTAATGGCGCTCTTGATGATGCTGACACCAAGCTGCTGGTCGAAGTTGGCAGGCTTGACGTTCTCCAGGCCGTTGGCGGACGCCTTGAGAAGAGCGGTACCACCACCGGGCAGGATACCCTCCTCAACGGCAGCGCGAGTAGCGTTCAGAGCATCAACAACACGGTCCTTCTTCTCACCAACCTCAACCTCGGAGGCACCGCCCACCTTGATAACGGCGACACCGCCAGAAAGCTTGGCCAAACGCTCCTGGAGCTTCTCCTTCTCATACTCGGAGGTAGAGGGGTCAGCCATGACACCACGGATCTGCTCACAGCGCTGGGAGATATTGTCCTTGCTACCCTCGCCGTTCAAGATAATGGTATCCTCCTTGGTGATGGTGATGGCGCCGGTGGAGCCGAGCATGTCGGGGGTGAGCTTCTCGAGCTTGACGTCAAGCTCGTCAGTGAAGACGGTACCATTGGTGAGCACAGCAAGGTCGCCCAGGATGCTCTTGCGGTTGTCACCGAATCCGGGAGCCTTGACGGCAGCGACCTGGAGCTGGCCACGGAGCTTGTTCAAAATACAGACGGCGAGAGCCTCACCCTCGATGTCCTCGGCAATGATGACGAGGGGGCGGCGAAGGGTGGTGGAAGCCTCCAGAGCGGGGAGGATGTCCTGAACGGCAGAGATCTTCTTCTCGGACAGAAGAATCAAGGGCTTCTCAAATTCGACCTTCTGGGATTTGGGGTCGGTGATGAAGTAGGGGGAGGTGAAACCGCGGTCGAAGCGCATACCCTCCGTGACCTCGAGCTCGTCCTCGAGAGTCTTACCCTCCTTGACGGTGATGACACCCTCCTTACCAACACGCTCCATGGCGTTGGAGATGAGCTTGCCAACGTGAGTGTCACCGTTGGCGGAAATGGTCGCAACCTGAGCAATCTCCTCGCCGGTGGTGATGTCGCGCTTGTTGGCCTGGAGGTAGTCAACAACAGCGTCAACGGCAGCCTGGATACCACGGCGGAGATCCATGGGGTTGCAGCCAGCAGCGACGTTCTTCACAGTCTCGGAGAAGATGGCACGGCCGAGAACGGTGGCGGTGGTGGTACCGTCACCAGCGAGCTCGTTGGTCTTGGAGGAAACATCCTGGAGGAGGCGGGCACCGAGGTTCTCGAACTTGTCCTGGAGAGTGATAGCCTTGGCGACAGTGACACCGTCTGAAATCAAGGGGGAAAGAGATGTAACGTTAGCGATTGCACGTGGTGGGGAAGGGGAATTCGCCCAGTGGCCGAAAACGCGTGGCTAAGGAAATCAACATACCCTTGGTGATCTTGGGGGAGCCGTAGGGGGATTCGATCAAGACATTGCGACCCTTGGGACCGAGAGTAGAGGTGACGGCCTTGGCAAGAGTGTCAACACCCTTGAGGATACTGGCACGAGCCTCAACGCCAAACTTGATCTCCTAGTCGGACATTAGCTCCATTCCACACACGTACAGCTCCAGGACTGTACAGACGCGATACTTCTAACAACTGTCGGTGGTCCAGTGCAGTTGTCGGAGGCACCATGTATCGAAGACATACCTTGTGGGCAAATCGCTGCTGCTGAAGGTTCAGAGGAGAGCGGGCGAAGGGAGCACGCTTGGACGCGGCGGAGAGGACCGAAGTCCGGGATGACAGAGCGCGCTGCATAGCTATGGAAACAGAACAAGAGCAAGGGAATGGACGGAGGGTATTATGAAAGATGCTAGATGAAAAAACCCGAGAGCAATTGATGCGGGTCGAGCGAGCAATATAGGTGGGAGGATGAACGGAAGATAAAGGTGAAGGGGAGAAGCTGGGGAAGATGAAGCCTAAGTCTCGAAATTTTTCCAGGCCATTCTTCACTCTTCCCCATCCCCAGACTGCTGGGCGGCAGAAACAGCTAGAACGTCACGTGAGTCCCGGCTTTCCGAGGTGATGGGCCGCTGGAAGCCGATGATACCTTGCTCCGAGGTCGATACGAGCTCCCCTTTTGCCTGGGCTTGGAATCTGTTTGACGCACGAACTACCATAAAGGCATCAAATGAGCTGAAAGCTAGTAGTAAGGCTTTGGAGTCTCTGTTGGAACCTCAGCCGTTGACTCAGAGATGATGATCTTTCTCTTTGATCAAGGACAGGGCAAGTAGCTGCATCGACTGCCCGCAGAGTGGATCCTCACTAAATCGACCGGTAGTCCTGGAGACCACCGTATATCGATGGGCACTTCGAACCTGTGCCAACGAGGTGATCGACGCGAGGGTTTATGCCATGACTCACCTACACCTCAAAATGGGCGCTAACAGTAGTCATCTTTGATAAGTCGCCAAATTCCAGCCACCTGTCTGTCATGCACGTTTTCTTTGATTAAGCTAGCCTGGTGCAGTGCCAAGTGGTGCCTGAGGAATGATTTGTCTTTGGAGCATCTAGGGACAGAGTATATTTCCTATTCATCTACCGTCACACCTAGCTGTTGACGACACTTCAATTTTTTCATTATTTGAAGTTTAAAGAAATGAACCGTCAAAATTTCATGTCTACCTCATAGTTGAAAAAATGCTCATATCTCGAAACCTCAAACCACATACACATATTGGAATCCTCTCCATGAGAACATGAAATTTGTTCTCGATCGTCAAGCCTTAAAGGGAGCTTCAAGAACTTCCAAGTCTTATGCCGTAGATTTTCACAAGGACGTCAAGATAGCTGAATGGATGCTGGCAAAATGAGGTGAAAGTTGGCTTGCTCCCGCCCCTTTTCAGGCAGATTTGATACAGACATGTGCACATCGCACAGTCCTCCTCAGACTAATGCTGAGAGAGTAGATGCACTGCATCACTATCTGTAATTCTATTTCATAGACGAATTCCGCTCAAAATGCGCCAAAATTTCCATAGGGGCACGTGGGAGCAATGGAAGCGGACTTTTTCTCAACCCTACATCATACCTTAGGTGAGCCTGCTCACCAGATCAGCAGCAGGGGGTTCACATCACAAATGAACTTCCAATAAGCTCAATTATTGAAAGACCTCGCAGTTCACCTCAACGCCAAGATATATACCAACTACAATGCAGAGACATTGGGTAGGCGGAATACTCGATGGGGTGTATGCTGATTTATTCATCGTAATGACGAAGAAGAGTGGAACTAATGCCTGAAAGTACGAAATGCATCGATGCAGCGAAAAGAGAGCTGAAACCAATGCAAACCAGCCTTGGATTTCACGACATTCGAATCTGAGAGTCGATAGCCGGTGCACCAATAGGGCACGACGCAAGAAAATTCCAAAAGCCTCTTGAAGGACTGGAATCAGAAATTTGGAACTGAAGTTGCTTGAAATCCAAAGTCACTGCACGTAAACCGCAAAATACCGCAAAATGCCGGGAAATGGCAGAAGATACGCAATAATATAAGAATAAAAAAATGCAGGAAATTAGCCCGCTTCACTACTTATTCCGGCTCCTCGTCCTCCTCGTCCTCCTCGGTCATGCTAGAATTCCGATGCGCAGGTGGCTTCTCGGGATACGGCTCCCACGAGCCCAAAGTGACAGCACCCTGCGGAGATCCGAATGGTGCGCTTGGTGCAGTCCCAGTATTTATTGGTGCACTCGGTCGACCGGAGGCAAAAGCAGGCGCATGAGGAGACCAGGTATACTCGTGCGGAGCCAGCAATCGACCTCCCAAAGCTGGAGTGATACCCGGCCAGGTCCTACCAGCTGGCTGTGATTCGGGAAGGCTTCCGGAAATTTGACCTGATGGTGCTGGACTAAATCCAGTAGGTGGGACGTTGACTATGGCCGGATCATTGCTCATGTAAATAGGATAGCTGGACTCGGTTGCGCTTGAAGTAGGGAGAGTTGGGGTGGGATTGGCGTTTGCTGAGCCTGCTCGATACTTCAGACTACCGCCAAGAGGAAGCTTCGTGATACGTGAAGGGCGCGGGCTTGGAGTGCTCTTTGCGGCCTTAAGCTGGCGCAAGTGATTCGCGCACTGCTCAATGGCCTTTTGGCGCTCAATCTCGCGCTCAGTCTCCACAGCGCTGTCTTCGCCATCATCATCTGAGCTTTCATATTCTTTCTCAGAATCCCCTTGAGACACAAAAAGGGTATCACCACGTTTGGCCTTAGTATTTTTCTGCTTCGGGCGGCTCTTGTTGGACATCTTGACCCCCGAGAAAGACTCGCGTCCGGTTTTCAGCCTCTTAGACTCAATCTGTTCATGCGCCTCATCTTCCTCGTCGGAGACTTCCTCGTCATCTTCAAGGCTCCCATAGTCATCCGAGAGCTCCTCGTCCTCATAAACCTCATAGCTCTCATTTGGGTCAATTGTTTTGTTGTATTTGTCCTTTGGGCCCTTCTTAGTAGCCGGGGTATTCGCAGCGGCTGGAACAGAGCGACGAAGTGGCGGCGGAACACGCTGGCCTGCAGCCTCACGACGAATTCGAAGCTTCGAGAGATGCTGGACGATTGCACCTTCGGTAAACTTGGTTCCCATGATCTCAGCGACTTCTTTCCAGGGAATCTTGACACCGGTCTGGTTGCACGCGGCTTGAATGGTGAGAAGGAGCAGGTTATCAAGGTCCTCTATCAAATTGGTCAGTTAAGCTAGTTGCCAACGTGAAGTACATCATAGTGGTTGATCCCAGGATGTGGAGCTTCAGCATAGATAAGGGGAAACTTACGGTCCCAGCGAACCAGTTGGCGCTTCTCTTTGCGTGGAGGTCGCTTGCCCTGCATGTGATCAGCCTTACCACTTCGAGTGAAAGGCATCTTGATGATTGGTTCTTGGTTGAAAGATATTGGTTGAGAACAAGGCTCAAGTTGATGTTGAGATGTGTTGCTGAGAAAGTCGTCCAAGGGTTGTGAATGGTAGGAAGATGATCGTAAGAATGTGTTGCAAACTGTAAGAGAAAAGTGTTTGAACGAGAGCAAGCGCGATGTGCAGTGATCGATAAGATATCGAGCGTCCTTGCCGAGTGTTTTCGAAAAATAGGCCGAGAGCTGACCTCGTATCGACGTGGATTAATCGGTGGTCGAAAAAAAAGTTGCCAGTTAGGTTCTTCGCCGGAGTACAGACTACAGACTGCGTGCTGCCGACTGTCTTGCACGTCGAAAAGTTGATTAGTAGTCTAAATGTGGCTGCACTGGAAGAAGTAGCAATCTCAGCATAACTCGGAGACTGCTGTGAGTCAGCTGTCGTTAAAGCTGTCGTATTGCTTGTCGTCGTGTCGTCTCACTGCCTGTGCTAATCTTGGCGGTGTTCTCGATTGTATTGGTAAGGTGGTGTCTGTTCGTTTAAAGATGCCGCTATGAATCGATGAGAGTTAAGAGAGAGAAGAGGGTTGAAGTGAGGGAAGATCCTTATTTATATAGCCCCGTATCGTGCTCTTCGCGTAACGGGAATCATCTTATAGAATCACATGGAAAACTAACCTAAATGTTTGTTCATAAGATATTTTTCCGAAATTCTAGGGTATTCTGTGAAGGGAAAATTGTAGGGTCAGGAAAAGTATGTATTAGCAGAGTCATGCAAGATACAATTCGCGTAACGATGACTATAACAACTATACGGAAACTTATATGAATGTTTGCTCACGAAATCGAATCTTCTTCCTAGAAGGAAGACCATGGCGTATTCAACAAAGAAAAACATCTACTCATACATTATTCAAGCTTTAGAAAGCATACCATGATAGCTGTGTAACAAGAAGATTAGTATCACACGAACCTAAAGCTCAATGCTTACTTACAAAATCGTCCTCCGCCGCTATCGAAGCACTGAGGGTAGAGTCACGATAGAGCTTCTATCTTTCTTGTCGTCCTGTTGTCGTGCCGTCGGTGGTGCTTTTGTGGCGCTCCTATGTAGTAGGGTATGTCGGCACATCAAATGTGTAGCTATGATCAGACGAGTGTTATGTGAGAGAAGAGAGTTAAAACAGGGAAAGTTATCCCTTTATATAGTCCCGTACCATAATTCCCGGGTGACATCAATGATAGAATCACACGGAAAGTCATGTGAATGTCTGCCTGTGAAATTGCGTCTATTTTCGTAAAGGCAAATTTCAAGGTATTCCGCCAAATAGGGAAAGCAAAGTAAGAGAAAAACTTTATTGATATAGCCTTCTGCCATAATATTTGTAACAGGGCAAACAATAGAATCACACGGAAAGCTACATGTTTGCTTGGAGAAGTGTATTCCTTCCCAGAAGGGAAATTCCAGGGTATCATGCGAAAAGAGAGAGATGATCTAATAAAGCACGAGAAAGTATGCAATGCTATAGCCTCATGTCATGACCCTTGCGTAACGGCGACACACGGTCACACGAAAAGTCATATGCCATATGTTTGTGCATAAGTGCCCACCAAAAGATTATACAGAAAGACGGTGAAATACGAGTTGATTAGGTGAAAGGAAAGTGAGAGAAGCTACTTGGCCTTGAAGGGGAAGGGGAATCTATGTTCTGACAGTGGCAGAATAGATCAGACCACCGTCATCTCATCCAAACAATGTTTGCGTGCGAGATCATCTCTGTATTCTCAGTCGAAGGTTCTGGTGCTTCCGTCCATCACAGGATACGATAGTTAGATCGCCGATAGAGCTGTTGCCCTTCTTACCGTATTGTGGGAATACTGCTTGCGATGCGCTTCAAGGTGCTCTTCGGGGACCCACGGTCATCTTTGCAGTGCTTTTCACAGTCCTCTTGACCGTACTCTTTGCTATCATCCTAACTTACTGTATCCGCGTCCGCTACATATACGCCTATGAATAGATGAGATGAAAGAGAGAGATGAGGTAGATAAATAAGAAACACTCTCCATATACGTAGCGATATACCCCATTCTTCAAGCCCTAGGAGTATCAGGAAAACGCAGAAAGCCATTTCTTTGCCTACGAAATCGTTTCTACATCTCTGAAGGGAAGTTTTAGGGTATTCCGCTACTTACAGAGTGTTGTAGACAGGTTGTCGTCAGAGCCTTCCTACCTCTGACATATTATTTGGTATCTTGTGTTATCTTGAAAATGATAATCTTTGTGACTTTTCCAATAGTATTCGTTGGGTAGTGTCTGTATTCTGAATATGCAGCTGCAAATTGTTGAGATTCAATAGAGAGACAAGAGATGATGGATGGCAGGGGCGGGAAGATGTCGAGAAATATGTCTGGCTAGACATATGCGTGAAGCTAGTGACCGTGTGGATATTTGTCGAAAGATGCGTGTTACCTTAGTATCGAAGAGACTATGCAGTAGTTTTCTCCAATTGATCACCCGAGTATCCGGAGACTGGAATCCAAGACCAGTTCTCTTAAAAGCTTATCTGCTAGCATCCTTTTCCACAGACAGAGGGCTTATCAATGTTGTGAGGTTACATGTTATCATCACGTGGGTCGTGGATAGCAGATGCTTGCACGTGACCGAAGTTCCCGATCCTCCGAACGTCCAGCGCTTCCAAACTCACCCGAACCCGATTTTACCCCTTCAATTGAATCAATCAACTCCGCATCCATCATTCAAAATGACTGCCGCTTGGAAAGCCGCTGGCCTGACGTAAGGTCTCTTGACTCGAATTTGCCCGCGACTCTGCTAACTGTCGAAACAGCTACAACCGCTACCTGGCGATTGCCGCCCGGACGGTGCGCCGCTCTCTGAAGGAGCAGTCCCGTCTCGCCGCTGAGCGCCGCGGTCAAATGGACTTGCGTTTCGCCAAGTGGGAGGTGAGTTGAAAAGTTCGAGCTGGTCATATGTCGGAATGTTGAAGCTGATCGAATTATCATGGAAAAAGAACGGCAAGCAGGGTGACGTCCGCTCGCTCGCCCAGGCCAACAACGAGGCCATCGCTCAGAACGCCGAGAAATAGATACTCCCGGACCTTAGGAGATCGGCCTGAAAAGCAGACGTGGAATTTTTCGACAGCTTAAGGGTGCTTCAATTGGGTTGGGCGCCATAGTTGAATATGGCAGAGGTCATGGGGAGACAATACACCTTTTTGTACATGTGTAGCAATACAAAACCTGTCTAAGCCATTAGACAGACTTTTGATCAATTCCTGAGTGTCTGGCGATTATTTCTTTCGGTACTTGGTAATTCGAGACTAGCAGGTGGTCTATAGAGGTCTCCAAATCGTATTGTACCTTTAGCGTTTCCTCGGCCGGTACTGCACGTCAGAGGACCACACCCAAATTGCCCTTCCTGGCGGACATCCTTTTTTCCGCCCACCTCTTCCCCGCCACGCCCCTCGCGCTCTCCGCAGTTTTCAAATTGAGCCCCAGCACCAATTGCGAACAAGTCCATCCATTGCTCATATGAACAGAGCAGGCAGCATATTGCAGAGTCCAGTAGCCCTGCGCGATGCTGCCGAATAACGAGGTCCGCGTGCCCCTGCCGCGAGCGGCTGCGCAGTCGTCTGCGCCGCGCGACATCACTGCTCAATTTACGCAAGCCGCCTCAAGTACAGCTAAGCTCTAATACATTCCAGTCTTGTGGCCTGAGTCAAGTCTAATTCAAGTTTCTGAAAAATATAGAACTCCAAGTCGGTCAGCTTGTCAAAGATGAGTCATTTACGCTTTTCGAGGCCGTAGGCGCATTGGAGGTGCGTCGGTGGGAGATCGACAGCCAAAATTACACAATCTAGGAACGAAGACTAATGTCGGACGGTCTTGGAAGTAGATTATGGACTCCAAGATGGACAGTGGGTATATTGCACCCGGTGAAGATCATGCGGAGGCCCTTGAGATCAAGTACGACTCACGACAAGATCTAACGGCCGAAGAGGTGGTTGGCCTTATGGATCAGCTTCTCTGCCATGAGGTTCGCTTGCCACCTAAAATTTGATTGGAAGTGTACATGCTCACGAGTATACAGATGGCTTGGCACATGGGTCATCCATTGTCACAAACACTGTTTACATCGATTTATATCGACAAGCTGTTATGGCCGACACCGAAAACGATAGAGGAAGCCCATTTCGATCGCGCCCCCAGCGAGAACCGCCTAGTCGAGCTTGTGCTTCGTGCATATTGTCTAGCATTATTGAAAGCTTGCGACTACGTTCATGCTCGAGTCGCATCCGAGTATTACTATGAAGTATGTGGGACCACTATGATTCTTCCAGTTCCCTTTGCTAAATGAGCGAATTACTGGCGGCCACAGGAAGAAGACTTTGTCACGCAGCTATACAACCGCAATCTGTTGTCCGGGATCGACTCGTCACATTTCTATCGCCTGCTGGACCAAGCGATTGACTGGGTGGAGAATCAGGACACGATTAGATCAGACTTCAAAGATGCGATTCGTAGCCGACTTTGCCTGCGACGGGAGTTCCTCGCCTCGGTTGACCAAGATCTTGAGATTCTGGAGACTCAGTCCACAGAAAGTTTTAAATTGTGTCTGAACCACTTGGCATCAGTAGCCGACACGGTCACACTTGGGAAACCGGTGCCAGAAGCCTTCAGCCTCAAACTTCAACGGAAGCTCGCCAGTACGGTGCCCCCTCGGCCGATCGTTCACATCAAGCAAGAGGCTGCTCTTGAACAAATGAGACGTCTCTGCCAAGACGCAATTGACATGCAACAGATGCTAGACTACCGGGGCCCTAGCAACTTCAAGGTACGTGAGGGAGACGTACTGCAAGTTCGAACCTTACTAACTCATGGTTTCAGACTGCTGTCTGGACGCTGGTCTCACGAAAACCACAGCCATCTGTCTATATTAGATCACTCCTGCAGGCTTTGATCATAAGCGACTCGTCGATCCTTGGGACTGTCCCTGTGCGAAAATATCTGTACGATGATCTTGCGGAGCTAGTCTTGCCTGCGAGTATGCTGCTTCGAGCGAACCTTGATGATGTTGAGCTCCCCTCGGATCCACGGTTCCGGATTGCTCAAGTCATGGATAGCTTCGTGAAGCGCTTCGCCCAGGTTTGTTCAGATGGCGGATGAGGCGTTGCCTACGTCTGGCTGACTGTCATTCATTCAGCCTTTTGTCGATACAATACGCTCTGCCTGCCTTAACCGCTGTCGTGTTCGCCGTACCGTCTGTCACACGGTAGTCGACTGGGACAATCTTCAAATGGAGGTAATACGAGTAAATCCACATCCAGGAAAAGAGCACGGTTGATGCTAATGCATCATGTCTAGGCCGAAGAGATCGATATGCAACTTCAGGGTTTTAGTGCGGAACCAGCACTCCAAGTCCATGGAGGCGATACTACGTTCTCATACCCGCTCAGCAGCTGGACGTATCACCAGAAGCTACTCCAGCTCCGGCTTATCTTGCAGATGGGGTTCGAGCTTTCTATCTATGCCCCGGAAGAACTTCCCGGCATATACTGGTACCTTTCGCACCTCTGCTCCACGCACTTGGGCCATCTCGACCGCATTCGCACATTCACTGTGGCGGCTCGGAAGCGTGACCTCGTGAGTGGCGGTAATGATGCCGCAAAGTCGGCGGCGTATCATCGATCATTATTACACCTCGAACGACTCACGACTCACATCATCGCGATAGACGCGTTCGCCATCGCACTTCACGCGCTCTATGTCCTACTAGCACGTCACGAGGTGCTTCCTTGTGCGGCTAGTCCCCGGGCATACTCTAGCGACAAGCTCCGCTACGAGCTTCGCATGAAACCTTTCCTTCCTATATCGCTGCCGGAGCCAGTTCCGTTCGAGGAATTCCGGCGCGAGGCGACTTTGGAAGGCGACTCGGACACTACTGTCTTGGACCGAGCTTCCAAGGCTATTACGGAAGCTCGCAAGGCGTGGGAGGCCACTCTCGCCAATGGTGCGTTTATTGAAGATGTTGCTTTCTCTTCGACCACGAAATCGGCTCCTCTTGCTATCGAGGAAGACTGGCGTCGTGAGATCAAGGACACGATGCGAGCTTGCATCGGAACTAGCATTGCTATTGAAACAGTTAGAAAGGCCATCATGGGCGCCGCGTCCCCCTCGTCGAGGCAAGAAAAGCTTAGCCTAGATGTGGTGATTCCTGAGATCGGCTCCAAGGCGCGCTGGCACGACTGGTGGGTTGTGCCGCAAATTTCACCAGGGAAAATGTCGTTGGCGACTGGATGAGCTTCATGGAACGGAGCAGATCAATTTTAGAAATCCAAATTCAAAGGATATTTGAAGAGCTCCATAGCTCTTCGAATGCATTTCGTGACGCATTCTTGCCATGTGGAGAAACCCCTGACCGACTTCTCGTACTTGCGATCCCCCATTGTCCAGCCATGCTAGCCTGCCTCCAGCGTCCAGCTTGGAAGTCCCTCTGCTGGGTACTAGTAGTAGGTGTCGATGCGCCAACATGACTAAGGCGGGCCGGTGCACTTTCGCAGTAGATGATAGCGCTTGTCCCTCGTAGTGAATCGCACGTTGGCAAGGTAGGGGACTGGAATCGAGTTCGGTCACTGCTCAATGCGTGGTCTGTTCCTTGTACCACGGAACCTCGGACAAGTGCATCTTCAAGCAAAGCCTGAATCGATCAGTCTGTGAGAAGTCAGTGAAGCGACCATCAGCACAGCTGCGCCCACGAGCGGACGCCCGTGAAGAATCCTCAGTAAGGAGCGATCTTCCAAATCTCGTGACTTGGCAGAGACCCGTCATTTACCCGGTGCCTCAGACGGCTGTCCCGTTCGGGATGACGAGGTGAACCCAAGGAACCGGTCCGCTACGAAGGTTGCGCTGAGATCATCCACTTTTGCCTTCCAACCTTGAATCATCCAAGCTCCACGGAAGTCGGAGCTGCTGCACCGTCGTGAATTCTTGGATCTGCTGAAATTCATCTTGGCTGCAAGGTGAACATCGTTCTTCCTTCAATTTTTCAAAAGCAGTTTTCGAAAGCCATCATCATTCCCCATTCATCTAAAAGCAGTCGTACAAACTGCCTCGTGCAAAGGTACTGTTCAGTGCCCACCACCTTATCCCAAACAAGAAACCGGGTCACTCTTCTCGGTTGGGGAAGCTCGGATCACTTGAAAAAGCGGAATACCGTCCGGCTCCTGCAGGTGAACCCGCGCTTGCGAAAAACCTCAGCCACTCTCTGGAATTGTGAATTTGCGTTCGAGCGTTCAGCTCAGCCTGTACACTCTTCGATTCGTCCAGCTCAGATCCAACCGATTCCACAACGACCAACTTGGTGGGCCGCGATCCACTGCCGCCGACAAGGTATCTACCCGACCGGGCCATCACGATTCATTACGACTCTCGAGAGTAGTCGCAACCGAGTCGACACCGTTCTCTACGCACTGGTGTGATCTCTTCAATCTCCTAATACCTAATTGATCAAACTTTATCGGGGAATTTGGCAAAAAGTGACAGATCTTGCAGCCACGCTGCGTGAACCCCGTTTTCTTCGTCCCAGACTGGTGATAGTCGACGCCAATGGCGGTTCTAGCCCGTTCCCTGTGATCTTGTACGAATCGGACCCTCTTTCTACCAGGCTCTCTTCTCCCTCGCTCCCCCCCTTTGTGCGCAAGGTGGGTGTGCCACTGCTCCGGATCGTAGCAAGAACCTTGAATGATCCACTGGGCCGGTCGCGTCCTCCGTTGCACGACTGCATAGGCGTGGTGAGCGTCTCCTTGGCCAAGTGACAGACCCGGCGCGAGTTCTTCGGCACATTGGCGACATCCTCTTCTCTTGACGCATTATTCCAGGGCCGATCTGCATTGCAACCTGCCTATGCGGTGCTCTCTACACACCTCCGCTCGCCGCAGGCAAGCAAGCACTCTTCGCTCGTTCCACGCCGCGGGGCTCTGAACGATGCCGACGTATCCCATCCGTCGCCGCCGCCCGCGCGATTGCAAAACGTGTCTACCCTGCCGCGCCAGCAAAGTCCGCTGCGATCGCAATGTGCCTTGCAGCAACTGTGTCAAGCGCAACTTTCCGTGCACCTACGGCCGGCCACCTCCGTCCGCGAGGATCTCGGATCCTGCGACATCTAGCGCTGCATCTGCTACGCCGCTACAACCCTCCTACACCTCGTTCGGCATTTCACCTCGTGACGACGGCCCGGTGCCGCTCCCACATCAGGCCCCGCTCACACGCGATGGCTCTTGCGCCGCCGAACAGTCAGTTTCCCCGTGGGATGACCCGGACCTACCAGAGACGATCGACATTTCACAGGAGGAATGGGATGAAATCAATATGAAGATGGTCGCAATGGAGGAGATCGCGAGCAGTCTGCACAAAATGTTCAACATACATTCTGCCCGAAGGAAACCAGATATCGGAGATTCCACCGCGACTTCAGCCACTCCGTCGGATCGAAAGGGCTCTATGCGATCAGAAGGCGTGTACGGTTCCAATGTGATGAAGACGGGCGCCGTACATCTCGGGTCTCGGTCAGCGCTCGTAGATATTTTGGACAAGTCCAAGCGCTCCGAGGACGTGGCGCAGGCGCTGCCTCCGGAGGATCTGCTGGCGGATCTTGCCTTGGGTAACGAAGCCATGGCTTATCCATTTGTTGACCTGTGGTCCTCGGATCCGTTCACCTTCAATATTGCCGGTGTGTGTAGCGTGCTACCAGATGATGAGCAATGTTATAGGTAAGTGGGCGTGAGTCATCGTGCGATGACTGAGCAATATCCTTGGCTGTGTGATGATCGATTGTGCTGACCAGGATGTGTTGTCTCGTTCGCGATCCCGCAGGTTCTTGAACTTTTATCGAGACATCGGGGCAGTCCTTTACCCGGTACTCCCGGACCTTGACGCATTAAGCCGCCAGACGGCCCTTTTGCTCGATGGGAGACGACGGGCGGGAGGGGTCTACAAGCCAGACGCGAATGAACCGGTCAAACCATTCGGCATGGAGTTGCATTTCTTGAGCTTGCTTTTCGCCGTACTTGCCTCGGGTTGCCAATTGTCTGATCTGCCGAGTGCAGACCGCGAACTGACTTCTTGGGTATATAGTAAGCAGTCCAAGCTGGGCGCGAGGTTCACGTGGCCATGACCAGATGTCCGAAGAAACATAGCGCTAACCCGACTCGTGCAGTCTCTTGTGCATATCAGTGTCTGCGGATGTTGAATTACGTCTCACAACCGACGGTTGAGGCGATTCAAATTCTGCTCATTATTAGCAACGTCCTCTCATACAACATGAATGCAGGGGCATCGTACACATTACTAGGTGAGTCATGCCATTCCAGACCCCGGCCCCTCTCTGATCAGGGAGGATTCTTACACTCAGACTGCTAGGCATGACGGAGCGTATGTGTCTGGTGCTCGGTCTCCACGAAGAGTCCAGCGGGTTTACGACCGAGGAGCAGGCCACTCGGCGACGGACCTGGTAAGTTTTCTTTCGACTTCAGCTCGAACGATTGCAGGAGGGCTCACAATGATCTAGGTGGACCATGGCATTTCAAAATAGCCATTTCTCCCTTGCATATGACCGACCTTCCATCACCATGGTCAGCCAGCCTGAGATTCCCTTTGACCGAAAATCGATGCCCGGACATCGCCCGTATTTTGAGACGCTGTGTCGAGTGGTCTCGCTTGCGTTAGAGCTTCTCAAGTCGCGCATGTACCCTGGCCATCAGGAGCCTCGGCCTCACGACATCCGCGAGTATAAGCAACGCATCCTTCGCACACTGGCAGAAGCCTCGCCTCATCTGCGACAGAAAGACCAGTGTCGGTCTCTTGCCGAGCACATCGAGCGCACCGAACTGCGACTTCATTCCTCATATCTCCTTTCGGTCGTGACTCGAGTGTCATTGGATCGACAAGCCCATCTTGACGAGGCTCGCCGAGCCTGGATCCGCGAAGAGTGTCTGAGTAGCCTGGCGAGCACGATCGACGCCTTTGTGGAGCTGCATGAGATCAACTCTCACTGCTCTCGATCCTGGATCAGTCTTCAACGGTCGATTGCGTCCGCCTTCCTGTTGGTGACCAACGACGACAGCCCTCAGATCTGGACTCTAGTGGACCGTCTGGAGAAGGTCCTGTCCGACCACGTTTCCGCAAATGGCGAGGCCGAACAGAATGAACGCACCGACTCAGCCAAGCATCTCTCCTCGTCGTTGCGAGCTTTGCGGGAGATTCGCGTCTCCTTTCGGAAACGACCCCTCTTGCCGCCGACGCCCGAGTCCAGGCCCGTAGCATCCCTCAGTCATACCCAACCCTCACCGCTCACGGGGAATGGTACATCGGTGTCTCCATTGTCAGCACCCACGACACATGCACCGCCGGTTCCGCAGGTGGAAGATTGGCACATGCGCAATATCCTTGGCCGGGTGTCTGATGTCATGCTGTTCCCGAGTATGAGTGGAACCGGTCCAGTGGTGTAACCACAGCGTCGTCCACAGCCAGCAGCCACTTTTCTCTCTCTGGTCCATTCTCTGGGTCCACCCCCAAATGATCGCTTCATTGTGTCAAAGCGTGGTTGGGACTCTGTCTATTGTACGAAAGCGATTCATGATCATCGCCTTTCATTTTCCGAGTTCCGTGTTGATGCAGCACGACATCTGCAGAGGTCGTCCTTCAGCTGCCCATTGTTCACATTTCACGTTCCATTTCTTTATTTTCCACCCCTCCCCCCCCGTTCCATATACCCATTGTGGCCCCTGAGGTAGTTAGTGCAAGTTTTCCAAATGGAACATCCATGTCAAGACTTCTTCCGTTCTGATCAGCCCCGACACCCCAGTATGCGACACTGATCCCGTAGACCCCGCTTCACTCAACTCAGCCCATCTTCCTCTCGAATCGCGCTGCGGCCGGTGTCATCACATTGCACATGATGACACACCGGTCTGCTGCTGCTGCTGCTGCTAGTCACTGAGTGGTTATAAGGCATTACACATGCCTTGCCGAAAAACAATCCAATCCAACCCGCGATCGGCAAAGAGACAGCCCAGCAGAGGGGGGAGAGGAGGGACGTCCACGACGGTGAAGTTGTAGGAGAAAGACACTCCTTCCGGAAGATGAGTGAAGAAGCAGCCCCGGCGAGAGCAGAAAAAGGACGCGTGGTGCCCGCCCCTGCCATTATGTCCGTGGTGCCGATTTTCCCAGCTGAACCCCCGTTCGGTCTGCGTCAATCGTCACTAGTTTCGATGATCCTTCGATGATCCCACTCAGGCGCGCCCCCTTCCAACAGGTGTCAGAAACCCGACTGGAGCTAGTGAGGGCGAACTCGTGATGGCCCGGTCTGGGCTACCGAGGCAGACCGTTACAGGAGAAGATCTCGCTTCAGAGGCCCGTTTTGTGTTTTTCGCAGCCGGACTGGGAAGCAATCGTCCTGTTTATCTTCCCATCCCCTCTCTTTTGGTGTTGTTTGTTCTGAGCGTGGTGTAGATTCCATGGGACGATAGTCGTGTGTGACATGACCATGGCGCAACTCTACTCACTGACTCTCTGCCAGTGATTTTGCTTTTGATTTAATCAGACTGTAGTGGCATCCAATTGCGTCTTGCGTTCGACAGCTCAAGGATGCTGCCTCGCCCTGGTTGGGAACTTGGGGTACTTCTAAAAGAGGCGGACCAGTCTTTCGGCCGGCCGGGCTTTTTCCGGGGGTTTACCTGGAGGATGATAGGATCACAGGATGGTACTCGCGTGCGGGTCTCAGGCTATGAAATATGTTCCATCGTCAGACTGGAGTCACTGGACTGGACGAACTGTTAGCTTGTCTCACCTGGATTTAGGGTCGGCAACGGCCGGGGTTTGGGTGTGGCTTGATGAAGCAACGGCGTCAAGTGGTAGGAGAGACGAAGTGGGACTCGGAGCTGCATCAAGTGGTCTTGTTCTGGGATTCGGGCTTTGCGATTGTCCCAGGCCGGAAGCTGCGGTCGGGATTAGCTCGGGGCCGGATGTCATGTCTGCAGCGATGTGCTGCAGAGTCCAGCCTAGAATCACGTTCTGGGATTTCGGCCGGCACGAGGGAGGCGCAAATGGTTAGGGGCTGGGGAGGTCCTACTGCTATGGAATCATGGATCCTATAGTACCTCAGTACCTTACATGAAGAGTTCTATGGTAACATACTAAAGTTCCACCGACATCATTGTATAGTTGGGCTATCGCAGCCGACGGCGGTAGGTGAGGTCCCTCACCTTGATCATCTTCTCAATTCTTCCGAAGCAACTGCATGTGTGACGATGGGAATCTCCATGGCAGTGATCAACTGGGAATCTTGTAAAGCCTTCATAGAGGTCCATTTTTGGCAGGAGCAGGTGGCCTGTTAATCCAAACGGCCATTCATCTCTCATACCATACGTGGTACTCGTCTTACATCCATAGAACAGCCAAGGGCTATCATCATGGGCGGAAGGGTCTGGGCAAACGACAGCATTGGGGATCATTCACTTCTCACGCTTCCGGTTTCAATGCTCGGCCCGCTGGATCCCCCAGCATGATATCAACGAAATCGTCAGCCACGGACTGAAGACGATTCGTGTGCAGGTGGGAATACGGGCTCAGCGAAGATTTGGTGGATGCTTCATCAGAGCATTATCTTCGGGGTGGCCTCAAATTCGGTAGAAAGGTCGGCAGTGAGAGTAC
The DNA here is from genome assembly GCF_028827545.1 of Penicillium diatomitis. Classification (NCBI taxonomy): domain Eukaryota; kingdom Fungi; phylum Ascomycota; class Eurotiomycetes; order Eurotiales; family Aspergillaceae; genus Penicillium; species Penicillium diatomitis. The sequence goes on along the minus strand of NW_026623177.1, from coordinate 3,337,391 downwards.
CTTCGCGATGCTGACATGTACATCCATCATGGACCACGGCACGCACGGTGCCTCTGGTGCGCAAACTGCCCAAAATGCATTCACGGCTCAGAGTGCCCCCCAAGCGAAATTTTACAAAGATAACCAGTATCCGAGTGCGCTCAAGTTCCTCGAATGAATGACGGGAGTTGATTCGTTCGGTCAACGAATTTCGCAACGTTGGTATGCTGGAGGTGGTCAATGAGCCTGTGCAGGAGAATGACAAATCTAGCCACATGCGTCAGAACTACCTACACGATCCAAAGGCTTTCGAGGTAGGTACCACAAGGCTCTTTATCTAGAGACAACCGGAACAGGGAAGCTAATCTGTTGAAAGAGCGCATTCGCGCGAATGAGACTAGTACCGGTATCGACAAGAACGACCACCTCCACATAGTCATACGGATGATGGATCAGCTCTGGGTATCTGAAGATCCAACGCAATACATCAAAGACTTGTATTCCGCCGCTTACAATGATCACCAATCCCTCAAGTGAGACACAAACGTCCAAGTCTCCCACGATAGCTACATCCAGACTTTTTGCAATAACAGGCGTGACTCCAAGACCCCGAGCCTTGTCGAGTAGAGACTCGTTGTTGCCAATGACGCGGAAAAGACATCGGACTGGAATCCTAGCACCCAGACTGACTTTTACTTCAGTTGGTCTGCCGCGCAGGTCCATTCGTACAAACATCAGCATGGCTGAGTCTTTTGGACGTGGAAGACGGACCTGAGTGGTGATTACCGATGTTTTTATCAAGGTATGATCGATGCTTCTCACATCGGTGGAGTTAAAGTATTCGAATTGAGACCATGCTCATGTATGCACAGGTGTGGTCCAGAACGGGTGTCATTCCGAAGAATCTTAACTTTTGGCCGAGCGTGTGTTGAACAGAATGACTGGAACCACGCTCTCCTCTTAGCCGTGTGTAAATTGCATTTTTGATCAATTTGAAACTCGAAACACATTTCGATATACTCATCATTCATGCTCGATGCGAAGTGGGTGTCAAGGCCGAGAGACCCACATCAGTAGGGCCAAGTATGAGTTTGTCTCGCCAACCTGAAGTTAGGATGATGCTTAAACCTCCAGGAAAACGTAATAAAAATGCCTTTAGGAGAACAAACATCTAAGCCGAAGAAGACGCTTCAGCCGTAGACTGCGAGGGCCACCAAATCATCGCCCAAAGAGGCACTCCGGAGCCTTCGCACTGCAGTTGAGCCTGATCGTCGACTTTGCCCTTGCCCAAGACGATTTTCTCGACGTCCTCGAACCCAAGGGACAGATATAGCTTTCGTGAGTTTGGAGTTGTAGCTTCAAGCCATATTGGAAGATTCTCGAATTGTGCCTTCCTCATATAATCTTGTATGATGGCCCTTGCAAGTCCTATAAGAAGATTAGTGAAGGATTCTACGCGTTCATCGAAGGGTTTTCTCGAACCTTTGCCGCGATGCTCGGTTTCGGTGCCGATAGTGAATATGTAATAATATCGCTGTTGACCCCGAAGACCAATCTTCTTCGCATTATCGGTCATGCCCAAGAAGTTGGAGAACAGTCGCTAGGATTCGGTGAGCACTGACAAAAAACTCCACGAGACACACCTTGAAAGATTCTCCCATTGCACCCTTCCGTACCTTGAGACCAGAGAACCCCATTTTCCACAACACACCTCCAAACCCAGACGAGAACAATGTCCACGTATTATCGACTTTCTTACCAGGTGGAAGGACCACGGCTGCGGATTTCCAGCCGTCGGCCTCTGTGATCACCGCGTCATTCAGCAAGGCTGACTTGACGAAAACAGACCAATAAGTCGGTAAATACGCATGTCGCTCTTCTCTGGACATATCAAGGAGCATGTAAGCAATGACCGGGTCGTCGCTAAATGTTCGGCCATTAAGTTGCGAGACCTGGTCAAGCATATCTGCGAACCGTTAGGTGATGTTCACAAGATTGTCCAATAATGGCCTTTCCTATCTCGTAATGCATACCATGCTTGCCATGAGTGAGTGGGATTGCAGAGTGGGCCATGGTCGATTCAATACGGTGTGTTTGGTCTGAGAGGGCAACTCGGGATATTCAAGGTAGATCTTGGCCCAGTTTCTTGGCCTAGCTTCTTGGCAGCAAGCTTGGCTCCTTTAAGACATACTAATTAGTTAGGTTTATAAGTTGAGCGTAGGATGTCGCCGGCCGATCTTCAGTTCCCGGGCTGAGTGGAGGCGACTGAGTCACGTAATCGTTCCTTATGTAAGCCAAATGAGACAGACGAGGGCCCGATCCCGACACCTCCGTCTGACCTCCCGCCATGTACACACCTCATGTGCCTCACCGTTGGCTGGTTAGCCAGCAGAATCACCTGTAGATTACTAGTATGACCACCAGGGACGGTTAGCATCTTGTTTGGCCAGCTCTATCGGATTCCTTTTTGGATTTTTTTCAACATCTTGGCATATGAAAATTACGGAGTTCAAGTATGTGCCTGGCATGGGGTCAGTGGTAACTTAGCTCTAAGCTCAGTACCTTAGTACTATAGGCATGACGACAGGCAAATGAAAGCCTGAATTACAAGGAAACCAAGAATCCACGGGGCTGCTGCATGTGATGGACAGAGTGGTGAGAATTCTGCCACACACAGCTTGAGAAATTTCAGCGTCCCAAAAGAGCGCAAGAGGCTGTTCTCCTCGTTCGTGACGCCTTCTTGACCTGTCAATCAAGTGAGCTATACGTAATTGTCATGTACTGTTTACATCTGCGTCAAGAGATCGACGTCTTTGCTGAGCTCGGATAGAGCTTGATTACCTACCCGAAATAGCTCTCCAATGGTAGGTAGGGTAGCTTGGGAAGGATGGATGTGGATATCGCACAGCAGAGTTGTGGAGCCTTCCCGAGCTGTCAAAACGATGTGCCGGGTCAACACCAGATGCCCGGAAGTGTGACGGCGATCAGGTTCTGCCATGAACGGAGTCAGCACCTCGTCTCACGCTTATACTCGAGACGCAGATGGACGAAGGCGCATCGTCGTTCATTATTATTCTTCAGGTCCAGTTGCATCTCTGAGCCAAACGCAATGAATGAGACTGATCAACCAAATCCAGGGGAAAGATCAGGCATTGACAGGCTAGCTTCCGCTGCCAGCCACATGCGAGCTCTTGTCCAGTGAAATCATTTGCTTCAAAGTGACCAGTCGATTCTCATCTCCTGTGGGTGTGTATTTCCCATAGGACTCTCGTAGTGCTCCTCGGCGGAGGTGACTGCCAGTGAAGCACCACCAAGCTCAAATTACGATTTCAACCCAAATTGGTTTACACAAAACGCAGATAGCCTGTTCACCACAAGACCGTGCCTCCGCCGGCCTGCACCTGAAAATTCTCCGTGTTTCCATTTCATCTTTCAATCAATACGACAAGTCGATTTGGCAACAGCAGGACTCGGAAACATTGAGTGGAGAGCTGCAGTGGAGGATTCATTCGGTCTCTGAGAAACAGTCACTCAGGATTCATCGTGCTTGTAGTGGGAAACATGCGCCGAGCCGTCCACAGTCCATCAGCTCTATACCGCACTGTTGTCAGTTGTCGATCTCTTTCGGGTCTGTCAAATCGGCTTCTAGAGTCTAGTCTTCGCGAAGAGGCCAAGTGAAGCGGGGTGGCCCCGGCAAGCGGTTACTCCCGTCCAGATCTAGCTCTGCTTAATTTGCCGATTTCAATCTTGCTATGGAATGTCTTCGTCCGTGAAGACTTGAAACTTCTTCACACTCAAGCAGGAAAGTCAGCATGTCGCTGAATGGCACATGGTCAGGTTTCAGAAGCTTGCCGATGCATTCATTGGCTGCTGCTTCTTTGCAATCTCTTGCGCGGAATAGACCTTCATATTCCAGCTCTTACGCCAGTGGCTGATTGGATTCAAGCACGAGTACTACTGTTACCCCCTTAACTGCTGTTGACTGATCCGTACCACAGGCTTGGTGGAACGCCCATCTGCCACGCTATGTGTAACGTTAACATTGACAAGTTGGCTTCTCGAAAGGGACCCATATGCACTGTGGAGGGTGTGTTGGGTTGGGCACTTCTCCTCTTGCGAGGTCTTTTATCCTCGGGCCATTGTTGACATTTTTCCCGAATGGGATCAATGCTGTACACTGCCTTCCGCGGTCTTTTGATTTCGACTCCTGACAATCGTGGACGCTGAGGTCCCGCGTTAATCTTGAGCATCTGGGTTTATTTGACCTTGAGACCTCGAGGAGCTCTGAATTTGAACGAGTCCTTTGTTGCTGAAGCCAGTATTCACTGTCAGCCCATGGGAGAGCTTCCATTTGAGGATGAACCCTAAGTGTGCTGTTCGCCTATTCGCTGTGGATCAATAACAGTCTCTAATGCACCCTGATTGAACGCAATAATACCTCTCCTGAAATTCCGCCAGCAGGTTCTCCAACTGAGACCACCATGGCAGAGAATCAAGGTACTACTGTTCACGATCAATCCCCACCTGGAAACGGCCGTGGACCAGGAGCCACTTGTGCGAGTGTCGATGATTGCTATCCCTACCCGAACGGGGACGATTATCCTCCTCGCGGGTCACTAGGGTCCCGGCATCCCCGTCATTATTGTTTTCCTTCAGACGAGAATGACAAATCATCTTAGTGTGAAAATTCGCTACCACGGTATCACGGTCATCCAGAAGGGACTGCACATGAAGCTTGGGATCGCCGAGAGACTGAAAATCTGCAATTTGAAGCAGACCAACCGACTTCCTCGGCTCGCTCGTCAAAGAATCGTCTTTTGAGCGACGACGGTGAGACCACAGTCGTGCAGTCGTTGACTCAGTGGCTACATTGCGGCTTTTACTTGGAGAGCCACAAGTATTTCAGCCCGTTCCCTAGGCATCACATACGAGTGACAAATCCTTCAAGCAGAGATATCACCGTGAGTGACGCATATTACAAAAGTCTCAAGCAGCGAAATTTCAATTTGAGGAATCTAGTTGAAGAAGCCTGTGCGACCTGGAAGAAAGCCAAGCCGAAAGAAGAAGCAGTTGAAGCAAGAAACGACAGGCTTCTGGCATTTCCCATGCTTCTCGAATGCCTTCAAACTCAACATAGCGTCCCTCCCGATCGTGTGTATGTTCTTGGACATACAGGATTCTTGTTGGATATATACTCGGAGAAACAAGCTCCGGGGGTCAATTCTTCTACGCGCCACGAGGGCGGTCATTGGCAGATAGTATCTGCTGTGATCTGTGCCAACAATGAAGGCAAATTTCTCTCGCCTTATTTCGTCGGCAAGTCTCGAAAGGTTAGGAAAAACCCTAGCTTTTTACGCAATAATCAATTGTCCTTTCCTACAAGGCCGTGGCTTGATGTTGTGCTGTTCAATGACTGGCTAGAGAAGGTCTTTGAGCCCCAGACATGCAAACCGGCATTCAGGCGTGGTCAAAGACTGGGGCGCATCCCACTTGTTGACGGCAGGATGTATGGCATCACCCCATCAGTTTTCATGAATTGCTGGTAAACAGGTATATATCTAGCATGTATACCACACACGGGTTCTCCATTTCTCAATCCGCTGGAGTGCAGTTTGTTTGAAAAGAGTCTGTACTAGACCGACCTGCTACCTGAGGTGTAGATCAATCCAGGTCCGGGAGGCTTCGACCAAGCTCAGCCGTGGGTCAACGATCATGTACATCCTTATCTACTTTTAGTTCCGCGGCGCTCGAGTGGCGCCCAGTTTTGACATGGCCAGCCGATATCGGTTCTTTTGACGTTCTTCTCTCACATTCAAATCACCTGATCTGCTCGTGTTCAGGCCCTGGCCAGCTCAGCCGCAACCCCGCATTGACCACGGTGTGTCTGGTCTAAAGGGCGCGAGGAGCAATTGTCGACGACATGGAAAGCTACAAAAGCTGTTTTGACGGCTTGTCGGGCGACCTACCACCGACATCCAAAACCTCAGACTCTTCGGCCATGCGCTCTCGATCGCCTCAGTGCACATCCATTCGCGCACCATCCATGAACACAATTTCACAACTATTATTCTAAATCATTCCTGTGCCAAATCAGCCCCCATACAGGAGGGAAGCTGCAATTTGGTGGTTCCAATGAGTGAAGTCTCACTGTCTTGGTCCATTGTCATCAAAGCACATGTTGCTCCGTTCCGCTCGCATTCACCCAGAACCTCAATTCGACTTCTCCCAAGCCATCCACCATGGGCTCGCACCCGCTTATTGAGCCCAAGTCTCGCGAGCAGTACACAGTAGGATGGGTCTGCGCGTTGCCCAAAGAACAGACCGCAGCTACGGCCATGCTACACCAGAGACACTGTGATCTTCCGAAGCCAGTGAATGACCCCAACGTGTATACACTTGGATCAATCGGCAAGCACAATGTCGTGATAAGCTGCCTACCCAAAAAGCAGATTGGTCCGAGTCAGGCAGCCGCAGTTGCGGCACGCATGGTAGCCGCTTTCCCATCTATCAAGTTTGGCTTGATGGTTGGTATTGGTGGTGGCATTCCAACCAAGGTTCGACTTGGCGACGTGGTTGTCAGTACACCAACAGGCCAGTTCCCGGGTGTGGTACAGTGGGACTTTGGTAAGGCAAAAGAAGGCGGAATATTCGAGCGCACGGGCGCTCTGAACAATCCACCGACTTTGTTACTCGCCGCCTTGTCGAGGTTGGAGACCAAACATGAAATGTCTGGGTCCAAAATTCCGGCCTACCTGGATGAAATGGGAGAAAAGTGGCCTAGACTAGTTACGAAGTATCTGAGGTCGGATCTCTTGGAGGACAACTTGTTCAGAGCGAATTACCCCCATCTCGAAAGACCTATCGATAGCTCCGATGGAACCTCAGATGATGAGCGAATGTATGCGGATGGGGAGGTGGAGGAGGAGGACGAGGAGGAGGAGGAGGAGGAGGAGGAACAAGGACAGACCTGTCGGTTTTGTGACAAGACAAAGCTCGTGAAGAGAAAGCCTCGAGGCATGCGTGTGCATTTCGGTCTTGTCGCATCTGGCAACCAACTTATCAAAGATGCTTTACTTCGTCAAAGGCTCAATCAAGATCTTGGCGGTCAGGTCCTTTGTATCGAGATGGAAGCGGCGGGATTGATGAACGATTTCCCGTGCCTTGTCATTCGAGGAATATGCGACTATGCAGATTCCCACAAAAATGATGCTTGGCAAGAGCATGCTGCTGCTGTGGCTGCCGCGTTTGCAAAAGAGCTTCTGGAGTGTGTTCAGCCGAGCGAAGTGAACTCCGCGCGCCCGGCGAAGGAGATACTTGGCCAAAGTTAGCTAACCCCTGACATCGTCAGCCTTTTCTCTGACCCGAAATCTGACGGTGAACCAGTTCTTGAATCCGTCTCGGAAGCAGCTGAGGATATCCAATGCATACGCACGTTCCTTGGGAGTAAAGAAGACCTTGAGGTGCTTGAATGGTTCGCACCAGAAACCTACGGTCCTCAACAGAGTGATCATCTTTCCAGACGTCGAGAAGGAACCGGCCGATGGTTCATTGAGTCAGTCGAATTCCAGACTTGGTTGAGCACAGAGAAGCAAATTTTGTTTTGTCCGGGCATCCCGGGTGCTGGAAAGACAATCCTCAGTGCGATTGTGATTGATGAACTTGGCAGACGTTATTACCAGAACAAAGACATCGGGATTGCCTATGTCTACTGCAACTTTCGACGAGAAGCTGAGCAAACAGTTGGAAAACTCCTTGCTAGCCTGCTGAGGCAATTAGCGAGCAACTTGCCCTTCTTGCCGGCGTGTTTGAAAGAGGTCTACAACTTCCATAGATCCAAGCAAACTAAGCCTTTACCGGAAGACATTCTACAGCTGCTCAAGATCGTGTCAACCAGCTTTCTGCGAACCTTTATCATTATCGATGCACTCGATGAGTGTGGTGTCTTTAATGGTTGTCGGTCGCGATTATTGTCGGCGATTTCTTCCCTCGAGATGCATAATGCGAACATCCTTGTGACCTCCCGACCAATACCAGAAATAGTGGAGCATTTCAGTGGAAAGCCAAATTTGCAGATACATGCAAGAGACGAGGACGTGCGGAGTTTCCTAGATGGGGAGATGTTCCGACTCCCAAGTTTTGTGGCCAGCAACTCAAAATTGCAGGATGCGATTAAATCTGAAATCGTGAAGTCGGTCGACGGCATGTAAGTTTGGGCTTTGAGGCAAAGACGTGAAGTGAAAACTAAACGAGTGCAGGTTTCTACTTGCACAACTCCACCTCGATTTACTAGTGGGAGAAAGATCAGAAAAAGCCATCCGTCTTGCCCTGGAAAACCTACCAACAGGTTCCGAGGCTTACGAGAAGGCATATGGAGATGCGATGAGGCGAATTGAAGGGCTCATCGAGAAAGAGAAAATCCTCGCCAAGGAGGTTCTGTCATGGATCACCTGCGCTAAGAAAGCATTGACCATCACCGAGCTTGAGCATGCTCTCGCAGTTGAAATTGGAAAAGATGAGATCGACGAAGCCAACATGCCCCACATCGAATACATGGTCTCGTTATGCGCCGGACTAGTGACGGTGGACAAAAATAGTCGAATCATACGCTTAGTCCATTACACTACCCAACGCTATTTCGAGCAAACGTCGAGTATTTGGTTTCCGCATGCTCACAGTTATATCGCTGAGATCTGCACTTCCTATCTGTCGTTGCGAGCCTTTGCGAGCGGAAATTGTTCTACTTGGACCCAGCTCAAGGAACGGCGCTCATTGTATCCATTGTACGAATACGCCGCCTTCAACTGGGGATGCCATGTGCGTTGTGCTGCACGTTGCTCTCCAAGTGTCATACAATTCCTTCAGATGCCGGCTCATATAGAGGCTTCAAGACAGGCATTCTGTTTGAATTACGCGTTTGAACATCCATGGGTTTGCTTGCGTGATATCCGTGAATATCGGTCAACTGTAACAGGACTTCACCTGGCGGCGGAATTTGGCGTCGAGGAAGCATGTGTGATTCTTTGCAAAACTACTCCAATTAACGTGCAAGACACATGGCTACGAACACCATTGTCGTACGCCGCGCAGAATGGCCACGACGCAATTGTTGAGTTACTTCTCGCGAACGGTGCGGACATCGAGATGTCTGATGACAAGTCTCGGAACCCGTTGCTCTTTGCAGCGCTGGAAAACCATCTGTCTGTCATCAGAACGTTGATCAATCACAATGCAATTGTGACGGCTACCGATCAGTACGGCGACACACCTCTGAAATGGACAATGATTCATAACAACGAATCGGCGGCTATGCTGCTACTGGAGAAGAACACGGGAGCAGACACTCTGCATCACAGTCATCCAGGGATATTTCACTGGGCTGCCAAACTCGGCTTCGTGAGCATTCTGCAGTTGCTGCACAAAAATGGCATGGATGTCAATGCCGTCAAGGATCATGGGTCTCAACCCTCAGCTTTGTTACAAGCCGCGGCAAAAGGCCACGAGGCGGCTGTGAAGTTCTTGCTCGAGGCGGGTGCAAATGCCCATCTGGCAGATACCGCCGGTGACACGCCCTTGTCGAGCGCCGCCCGAGGAGGCTATGTAGACGTGGTTCGATTGCTCCTCAACAGTGGCGCCGATCCGAACGCTAGGATCGAACAGGCCCGGACACCGCTGGTTCTGGCTGTGTTGAAGGAAAATTACACAATGGTGAAGCTCCTTGTCGAAAACAATGCAGATGTCAATCTTCAAGATGGACAAGGCTGGACACCTTTGATAGCAGCAGTGTTGAGAGGCAATCTCGAGATAGCCAAGCTGCTTATCCAGCATGGTGCAAGCTGTATTCGTGAAGACATACTGGGCCGGACACCTCTTGTTTCAGCATCTATGAAGGGGCATGAGTCATTGGTTGACCTGCTTCTCGCATATGGTTCAGATGTTAATTCTGAAGACAGAGTTGGCCGAACGCCACTGGTATCTGCAGCACTAGGTGGGCACCAGGCTGTGGCTCAGGTACTGCTCGATACCTTTGTTGACGTCAATGCAAAAGACAGAACGGGACGAACGCCGCTCATTTCTGCAGCGTTGAAGGGGCATTTTGCAATGATCAAGCTCCTTCTTGAGAACGGGGCAGATGCTGATGGAACGGATGACCTTGGATGTACAGCGCTGTCTTACGTTGCGTCCCGCGGACAGAAGGAGGAAGTCGCACTGCTCCTACAATATAAAGCTAGCGCGAATTCAAAAGACCTGAAGGGACGGACACCACTTTGGCGCGCCGCCGAAAAGGAGTACGAGGGAGTTGTCGAGTTACTTCTTGGGCACGGGGCTGAAGTCAACATCGAAGACAATAATGGGGATACACCACTTTCCATGGCTGTGAGGGGTGGACATGTCACGATTGTCAGATTGTTTCTTGTGCATGCTCAAGGCAGCGTCGCCACAAACATCGAACACGCTCGTAGCCTTCTACTGTGGGCTGTCAAGAACAGTCATGACACTGTAGTCAGTCGGTTAATTATGGATGGACTCGACGTGAATTTCGTGGACACTGAACATGGCCGAAGTCCTTTAGATTGGGCTGTAGGCAATGGCAATATCATGGTTGTGAAGCTGCTTCTTGCGGCCAACGCAAGATTAGATCTAGCAGACGGTAGTGGCCAAACGCCACTACATCGGGCTGCAGAAAAGGGGTATGATGCGGTGTTTGAGCTGTTACTCTTGGAAAATGCAGAAGCCGATGCGGCAGATTACCACGGTCAGACCCCGCTGCTACGGGCTGCAGGAAGTGGGCATGTCTCGATTGTTCTGCAATTGCTGGCCAAAAGTGCAGTATTCGAAATTCCAGATCAGTATGGCCAAACGGCACTATTTCATGCCGCGAAAAATGGCCACGAGATCATCGTCAAGACGTTGCTGGACCGTGGAGCCATCATCGATGCTGCAGACAGGATACATAAACGGACGCCATTGTCAATAGCTGCGCTCAATGGACATGAGGCAGTGGTGGACCTTCTTCTCGAATATGGTGCTGAAGCAGACTGCAAAGACCACTTGAATCGTACGCCACTAATGCTCGCCGCGCTCAATGGACATGAGAATGTTGTCAAAATGATGCTCTCATTTCGCGTGAGCATTGAATCTCGGGACGTATATGGTCGGACACCGCTGTACTGGGCCGTATACTCTGGCAACGTGACAACAGCTGCAGCGTTGCTTCAGAATCTCGCAAATTCGAATTCCAAAGATAACAATGGGCGTTCTGCGTTGACCCTGGCAATTGAAAGAGACCAAGAAGCAGTGGTCAAGCTCCTTCTTGACCACGGTGCGTTTGTGGATTCCGCGGGAGGAGATGGCCAAACGCCTTTGTCCGTGGCTGCAGAGCTTGGTAGGGTAGGTGCCGTCAAGCTGCTACTGGAGAGTGGAGCCTATGTAGACTCTATCGACGTTGAATATGGCCGCTCGCCACTATGGCGCGCTTCAGAAAGGGGACATACGGAAGTGGTGAAGCTCCTGCTGGCTCATGACGCCGATGTGGACCTGGCTGATAATGATGGGCGCAAGCCAGTTTTTAGAGCCGCAGCAAACAATCACAAGGAAGTGGTGGATCTTTTGGGAGGAGGGTCGTGAGAGACATTTTGAATCTGGCAAATATACCAGCCTATATTTTTGAGCTCAATGCATGCGTCGATCAGTCTTGGTGTTCGATTTGACTTATAATTTGAGAAGGTTTCTGTTGCCAGGAAACCGGCAAGTGCAATGTGAACGTGGCCCACCCTTGGAAGCATTCCTTCTTTTCATGTGTCGTAAAGGATAAGATACGTGCTCAAGGTCGAGTGGGCATGAAGTCATCAATATATGCTGTCTAGTAGGCTCTGGCCCTGACAAGTAATAAGACAAATCTGGGGAATATCACAACATGGTATCGGTATCAGTATCAGTTCCGAACAGACACCCCCCCCCCCCCCCTCCAAGCGCCTACAATTTGACGTGGCTGCGGTCCTGCGGTCCAGAGCAGCAGCTTGGCTCTGGGTGCAAGGTAGAATGGTTGAAGGACTGCGAGGACTGTGGAACATCCAATGCAGGGTTTTGCGTGAAGAATCCATCCGGCTTGAGCATGACACTGACCCGCTCCACTGGCATGACGGGGAAATCCTCAATGCGAGAGTTGTGAGTGAGACCAAATGCTGTTGGGAGAATTAGTCTGGAGGCTCATCACGAAGGAGACCGGGCAAGGTTTGAGATGGACTTACTATGCCAAAGAACGAGATCCTCGTTCTCCACGTTGTCGTTTCGTGCAGCCCAGACTTCCACGCCCTCTGAACTTTTGCTTTGATTGGTGAATTCACCGGCGGCGAATAGCTCGTCGTCCTGGTATTTGGTCACCCAGATCGGGCGGGTAGCGAACTGAGCACGCTTCGCGCCAAAGGACTTGGGATGAGCAAGGAGCATCTGGCTCGGGTTGGTCATCAATTTGTACGCGATGGGGTGGTACGTGATGGGGTTGATGATGTTGTCGTTGCGAATCTTGAAGACGCGGTGCTTTTCAATGCTCGTTGACGCGCTACCACTCTGCTTGATCACGTTCTTCTCGGTAGTGTAACCGACCGACCAGGGGTTAGCATCATCCTCGGGCATCGGAACGCTGTCCTCGTAATAGACTGTGTTGTTAAATCCATCCAGAGCAGGGTCAATGCGCAGAGAGAACATGTGCTGGTGGAAGGGAGCCATCACACCCGGTCCAACGTTGGTGCCCCATGGCACAGTCTGTCCGTCGCTGTGGTCGAATGGCACGGTAGATAAGATACCTGTGGCGCGGACCTCGAGCTCGATGTTTGCCGCCTGGTCTAGAATGAAAGCGAAAATGTATTCATAGTTGGCCACAGTGCAAATCATCTGCACCACCAGCTGTCGGTTGCGGACGATTGTGGCCGCTCCCGTGCGGTAGTTGGTGTGCTTGTGCTGCAGACCGTTGTCTTGCTCGTGCATGCAAATGACATTCTTGAGCTGGACTGGCTCGCCTTTGCAGTCGGTACGGTAGCCATCAAAGTACTTGATGTGACCCAAGCAGTCACAGCCAAGGGCCAGCTGGTTTGCGGTGATGCCGAAGCCCACATCACCAACGTCAAAGGCCTGCTTGCGGTGGTAAGGGGCCCGGGGATCTGGAAAATATTAGCGAGTGTTGAATGGGTGTTGTAGGGATGTCAAAGCTGTATAAAACAGTCTGATTTCATGGTACAATGAACCCACCTCCATAAGGCACAGTCATCTCGGAGAAGGAGAGACGGTAGAATGTGTTGCGACCGTCGTAGGTGATGTTGTGCAGAACAAGACCCTCGCGGTTGTTGAAACCAACCCGGAATCGCCATTTCTGCCATGAAACTGCATTCCCGATCACATTGAATGAAGCGCCCTCAGGCTGTTGGACAATGTAGGGCTTCAGGTCGGTGCGGAGTGGCTGATCCAGCAGCTCATGAGCGTATTGAATGGGAGCGACTTGCTTCCACGGCTGTGTCTCGGCCGTCTGCGTATCGGCTCCACCGGGCAGGTAGTCCATGCGGACCAGCTCGTGAGTGATACCATCGAAGACAGGTGAGAATTTGCAAGGGATAGAATACTGATTGTTCTGGGGATGGTCCACCGCCACAATATACATGTAGCACTGGAATAACCGCCGCGTTTCCTTGGCATCTTCGGTGCCGTAGATCCACGGATCCAAGCAGACGGTCATTCCGGCGGGAAGTTCCAGCTTTTCGATCTCGGCTTGAACTGCGGGATGCTTCAAGCAAATCTCTTCAATCTGCATCATTTCGTCCACGTCCAATGGACCCTGGACATCCTTGGGCAGTTCCTTTGCCGATACAATCAGCTTCGAATCTGCATTGACGATCGCCTTGTAGAACGATCCATTGTCGAGACGGTGGAATAATGTCATCAGAAGACGCGCCGGCTTGGCTGGCCGCGGTTTGCCGAGGCGTTCAGCCTCAAGATAGGGAACAGTTTCATGTTTGGTTGGTTCCTGGAGATCAATTCGCTTGTAGCGCAGCTTGACATCGGGGAATGCCGCCTCCAAGACCCGAACAGCCAGCTGAATTTCCCCGGGCGTAATAGGGTCAAAAGGGTGTAGAGGAGCCATGCTGAGAATCAAAAGAAATGACACCGTATAGTTGAGAAAGACTACACATCGACAATTTCTTCCGGTTCAACTGGCGGTGATGAAGCACGTTTTATACTATCCTCGAGGCAAGGAAGCACAAACAGCCAGCGGCTATTCTCTCTTTGGCAAAACTTTCGACCTCCATGCAGGAAGTGATTCGTTTATGGTGAGTCCATCACGGCGCATCTTTGCCTGGAAGGAGTTTAGCGCTTGAAACCGGGGCCAACCGCAGCAGTTGCGGAGTCATCTCAAGTGGAGTAGAACAGGTTCAATCAAGATAACACGATACTGCGGACATGTCCCATTGGCGTGAATGCTAATCGACATCCCGATCGGCACAGGTTGTATAGGAAGTCTCTTGGTCGCGAATGATACTCACGGTGGGCGACATGGCCGCATGTTACATGTATTTACATGTATGAACGGCCCAGCAGTTGATCCCGGGTATCGAAACCATGGCTCAAATAAAAGCAACCCATAGCACTACCGGGCCAAAGAAATGCAGCACGGATAAGTCATGCGGATAGCATTGAGATCTACCTGTCTCATTTGTCTCCCATCGGATGTCCAGTTGATGAGATACGGCTACGGTAGGGGCAGCAGTATCGATGTGTGAGAGGGATGAGGAGTGAGATTGCTGAGGGGGGAGAGATTCTACCTAAGCTTTGGACTGTGGTGAGTGGCAGAATCACATGCCATGCAAACACCAGTGACTGTGATCAACTTGGGTATTGAGTTTCAATAGATTCCAAGATTACAGATTAGGTTCGTTCTCGAGGATTCTGACTATAACATCGTCGTAGAGGGGCACATTATATCTAGGAGAAGGGGAGTAGGTAGATGAACTGTTCTATTGTACTTATCACTCGTTCGCGACCTCCTACAGACCAAGATGAATCCCTTGTTTGCCTTTCTAATAGATCATTTTCGAATGTCGATATTATGCTTTTGCAAGAACCATTCATGGAATCTTAAACATAACTTTTATAAGCACCTATCGATGCAAGAGTCTTTGCGACAGCCTTTTTCAAAGTTTTCCTGGAAATTCTATCGAAACCTAAGCTACAGTACACTGAGTACATCAGTACAGTCCTCCCTGAACATTACCTAATCCGGTATAGCAAAGGAAGATCGGGAAAGGCATTGCCCTTGATATTTTCACGTTTCACAAGCTCCTGCTGCTCCGGTAAATACATGATATCAAGAAAAACGAGAAGAAGGGCGATTCAACAGCCTTTCAGCTCCAGCCTGGTCAGGACCTAGCACTGGCAAGGTGGCTGGGGGTGGATGATGCTTTCATACCTCAATTGATGGCCTGAAGGCGCGAGGATCCCGCCCGGACTCGTTGACACTTTGGCGTGAGTCTTGCCTCTTTGGGAATAATCTGTCGGTATCCACTATCCAGTGATCCAGTGTGTCACGAGTCACGACCGATCGATGAGTCTTATCTACAGCACGGTCTACATGGTTCTTGCCTTATCAAAGTGCTATCTATCAGGATTCTTCTGAAGCGCGGACTACCACCTCCGACGCGTGATAGACTCGTGGCCTTGTAGGTCCAATGGCCATGACATACAATGCCATCTCGGATGAAGTGTATGCGCCGTCAGGGATGGTTCTCATCCCTGCGCCGGGATTCTAACTGAGCGGCTCTACAGTCTACAAAATGGCAGTCGAAGTACAGAGTACGACGTCAAGATGCTCTGAACTTTGAAGCGCAGCCGTGACCGAATTTCGCATGCACGCAAGTGGTCGCGGTTCGGTTGGGCGGGAACTTCAACTGGTTACGCCTACCTAAACGATCATATCAGACCTGCGTCTGATATAATCATAAGGGTGGGGTGGGCTGGATGCAATAGCCTTGAACCGTAGTGTATAGACATCCTTGGTAGTTGTTATATGATGGTGTAACTGTAGCGTTGGAAGGCCTGTGTCCAAGTTGAAGGCAGCCTTCAGCCTACACCAGCCCGGAGAATCAATTGAGCCGCAACCCGGCCTCGGGCCCATCCCCATCAACATTCTCCTTCGGGTTCAACCAAAACAAGAACTATGGTACACTTTTACTCACAATAGCAATGAAGTCCTCTACAACACCCATCCACTCCCTTGTATCTGGAAAGGGAATTTCGTGTAAAGGACTCGCCAGGGCCTTCAGGTTCACTTGGCGGTAACTCCATTCTCAAAGGACCATCCAGATCGACGACTTGAATCAAAATGACGAAAGAAACCTGTCCGATGAGCTGCCATGGCGGTTGGAATGCCCTTTCCCCCTGTAGGGATGATGTCGCAACGAAAGGGAACCGGCGCCCCTATCCATAGCCACTGATTACGGTTGGCTTTTGACTACTGGATCAATTCATTGTCAAGCCCGAAAGTCGAGAAGAAAAAAAAAAAAAAAAAAAAAAAAGGACTGTCCCGACCGGTCCTGGACAAAGTATCAGTCACTTGATCGCAATTACGTGTCCAGCACCTTTCGAAAGAACAACATGAGCTGTGAATCACCAGATATAGGGTGGGTTGATGATGGCCCTGGATTCAAATTATTGGCAGCAAGCCAAGGCAGTCCGGTAGGGCCTGGAATTCAGGACTGCTACTGTCCAGCTCATCTCAGGGTCTAGACCCGCAACGAGATAGTGGCATTCCTGTGAAAACAAAAGGTCAAAACTCGTGACTTGGTGTTTACAGGCCAAATGTGCCGATTTAACATGGATCCTCGCCGCAAATCTGATCAGCAACAACAATCAACACCAAATGGCAAATCGCTCACCTCTGTTCGACTGAGGCTTGACACAAGGCTAGTTCATCGTGAGTAATTACGGAGCTTCCTCAGCTCTGCACGGCCCTGTCACACAACACCACAGCCATTACAGGACTATTCTGTCCGTTGGAAGCCAATTTCCACTCAATAATCATTTGAAAGAGCCAACCAAGTTTCCAACTTCCCAATCTTGGGATGCATTGGGGTGTATATGGATCGGTTCTGGTGACGCTGGGGGCGTGTCCTATCTCGGCTTCTCACCATCATCGTATGAGACCTCGCTTTATCCGACCCATTGTCGTGTCTGAAGGTCCGGATGCAAGTATTTCCAGCTGGATGAAGCAAACAGCTCCTGGGCCGCACGTCGCGACCAGCACTTTCACCACTACCGTCTATACAGAGTGTCAGTCCACTCAAGCCGTCAACGCGACCAAGCATATTACGGCGCACATAATACATGTTTCAAATCACAGTACCAGCAATGAAGTAGTCGCACCTGCCACACCAGCCTCTGGCACGACCGTGATCGACGTCGTGATTCCCTCAAACACATCGCTGGCTGGGATTGCAACAACGCCATTCTCATCCACGCAGATCGTGTCACCATTGGTTCCCACTGAGACTCTACAAAAGCGGCCGGCTCACCCAACGACAATCCATATCCACAAAACAACCACCGCCACTGTGTTCGAGACCGTGCATCCAATCGTCTCGACCACCATTTCAAAATCCATCACAGATGAAGCATCAGTCAGAACAAGCTCGAGTATCAATCTTCCTATGTCTTCTATCACAACTGCCATGACGACAAAGGCCAGCAATGTCGCAGCCCACAAAATTCTTTCACTGGTCTCTGATTTGCCTCCAATCCTCGGGGGCATTCCTCAAGCCATCTCCTCGAATCTCCTTGTGCCGAATATTCCATCCATTCCATCGATCATTTCAAACCCACCACTGGACGCCAAACCACCGTCGATCCCTGAATTACTGAACTGGACCACCACTCCCCTGAACGGCGTCTTTGCACTCGAGGGTTTTGGTCAAAGAACCAAGCCGTCTGGTGAACATATCCAATACCGTGGTAATGTCGGCATCCCTTGGGGAAGCAACATTATCCCCGTGAGCCCCGCAGATGCCCACCGCTACAAGTATGTTGCCCAGTTCAGGGGCTCCAACAGCAAACCATGGACGATCGTGTTCTGGAACAAAATTGGCCCCGAGGGCAAAATGGACGGATGGTATGGACACACTGCACTGAAAGTTGTCCTCCCACCTGGCGAGACTCAGCACATCGCCTTTGACGAGAACTCCGAAGGTGCGTGGGGCGCCGCACCTGGAACCACGGGATTACCAGTTGATAACTGGGGTGGATATACATCCACGTGGGGGGAGTTTTCCTTTGGAGATGGAGAAAACAAGGGGTGGTCCGGATGGGATGTCTCTGCGATTCAGGCGCAGATGGCCAAGCAGGATGTGCAGGGGATGCGAATCTGTATGCCGGATGGAAAAGGCTGCTCGATTGTCACGCCACAGGCTCGAAAGGTGGTGGATGCTTATGTTGCGGACAACAGACATCATGACGGTATTGGGGGTGCGGCTGCACCGGGACCTGTTAGATTGGTTGTGGACATTGACTATACGGAGTGAACCCTGTCCCGGTGATACCTGTCAACTTTAATTATAATTTTTTGGACCTACAAGCCCAATTCTAAGCTGTGAACATCTGTAACTGGAGGCTCTCGGCGGGCTCCAAGCCAGCCCGGTTCTGCATTCCGTTCTCATTTTACCTACGAAGGGTAGATACTGTTCCCACGCGCCATGAAATGCTGACTTTGTGAGTTAGGTACCTATCTATATCTCTTACCTCGTCTCTTCAAATTTGATTAACTATTTACCGTGGGCGCAACCTTAGCTGACTACACTCGTCGCCTGTGAGTTATACCTGGTTACTTGGTACACTTGTACCTGGCCCCCGACTTGGATAGATCTTCAAGATCACATCAATCTGGAAGCAATCTTGTTCAACGGTAAAGATGACCTTCCGATAAATCGTCAATAATCAATCCAACCTGATTGCATTGTGCCATTCTCCTAAATGTTCATTCTGTGTGCTATCACGGATACATATCCGAATTCAACCACCCAGATGAATGCGCATTCCCTTGATCCCCATCCGCTCCAAATCAACACTTACCACTACATCAATTGCCATCCGCTACTCCAAATACTCCCCTCCCGTCTCCTTATGAATCACATCAAACAACGGCTTGGCACTAAACCAACCCGCCAACGGCGTCCCCACCGTCTGATACGTAAACGCCGCATCCGCATCATCAATCTTGACCGTCTGCCCACCGCGTCCTGAGGCCGCAGCATCGGCGAGAAGCTGTGCATGGCAGCATTTCTCCAGACTGACGAACCAGAAGATGGTCTCTTCGATGGACTTGCCAACGGTCAACAGGCCGTGGTTTTGCAGGAGGGCGGCCTTTTTGGTGCCGAGGGCCGAGGCGATCTTTTTGCCTTCTTCTTCGGCGAGGACGACGCCGTTGAATTGTTCGTAGACGACGTGGTCCTGAAATTCTCAAGGTGAGTATGATTTGATTCTTTTGTTTTTCCCCTGTGTGTTGTCTTTTTCATGATCCCGCCTCTTGATGCGCGCGGATTAGGTAGGGAAGGGGAGAGGGAAGGGGAAGCAGACGGTGAAAGATTTGGGGAAGGAGCTCACATTATAAAAAGCACACGAGTCTTGAGAGATAATATCCAACGGCCGACCGAGTGAGCAAAACGCCCGGCCGTATAAGCTGTGACTATGCGCTGCGCATAGGACATCCGGTCGAGCGGCGTGGATCGCAGAGTGAATCATAAAGGCCGCGGCGTTGAGCATGCGGTTAGGTCCACCGTCGATCACGGTGCCGGAGTGGTCCACCTGGATCAAGTCGGATGCTTTGATCAGGGAGAAGGCCGTGCCAAAGGGGTTGACCCAGAATGTGGAGGGGTCTACGGGGTCGCGAAGGGTGATGTGGCCGGCGACACCTGTCGAGTAGGAGAAATGAATCAGTTGAGGGAAATTGTCGTTTCTCGGACCCGGGGTCGAGATGACGGATCCAAGAGGCAGTTCACGAAAGAGACTGCCGTCGATGGAGCTCAACCCTATCGACATGTGGGACAGACATACCTTCATCGAACCCGTACTTGCCAAAGATGCGAAATGCAGCAGCCAGGCGACCCTTCCGGAACTCCCGCTCTTTGTATTTATCGTCAAATTTGGGCATTCCGGGCATTTGCATCTTGACTTTGGCCTTTTCGACTCCGGCCACTTGGGATGATTCTGGCGCCTGCATGGTGATGTTGTTTACTGTTTCGGTGGCTGTTGGGGGTGCCATTTTCGACCAGGTTTTATCTTGTAACACAAATGCTGGTTGGGGAAAGATATTGTATGACGAAGGAATATCCAAGACAGAATTATATGGGGGGGCAACGACAGGCTGAAATGGAAAGGATGGGCTATGTTACGGCGAGGATAAGTAAAAAGAGAAGTATCACTGAATAGACGCCGGATCAAAAATAGAAGCGATCGAGTGACTAGGAGTTTTCACTTGGCGGGGTTCCCCTCCTTTCCAGGCGGACACTTCAGTGGTTCATGAGCATTGGTTCGTACAAAGTATAAACTACATGAGCATTGCAGGTGCCAGGAGCCAACTCGAGAACTTGTGGGGTAAGCGGGATTGTAAGCAGAAGTGAACCAGCTCAGCCGAGGTTCCTCTTGCTTTCTCCGCAATCTCCGCAGCGGGAGTCGGGTAATTTCCCGTCGGCAACCTCTCCGCTAATGCATTTAAAGTTCATTGCAGGGAGCTGCCGATTTCAAATCTCCCCTTTCGTCCATCGATACCAAAAGCAGTACGGTAGTAGATGAAGAGCTGTTAAGGGATGTATTTGGTATAGGCGTCTTTGTGAGAAACTTCAGTGGTCCTGTGTCTCATTCAGGGATGTTTGGAAAAAGGACGGAAGAACTAGCGGAAAGGATGAAAAGTCCGTGAGATTTATCTATCGAGTTGATAACAGTTCCAACTAACTACAAATGACGAAGTTATTTCATACGAGGAGGAAGTAAGGTCGCGCTTTTAATAGATACCTTGTTGCGGGTGATCACGTTGCCTCTACAAGTGACTGGGGCGATTGCGGATTGGATGGCGTCCAAGGCAGATTGATGCGGCTTAAAGACCAAGCTCAATAAATGACCTGGTCCGATGAGAAAACTTCTAACTCCGATAACGACCACCGTGGAAAGAATATAGAGAAGAGATACTTGAAAGAAAGGGCATATCAGCGTTCGATGCAAAGAGTCCTACCGGGCTCGTCGCGAGGAGATGGGTAAGATCACATTAGCCGTGCCGATATCTTTCTGAGTAAGGAGAGAACTCCTTTCAACTTGCTCCAGATAATCCACGTAGGAAGCGAGGGTGGGATACTTTTCATAATCCTGGCGTGCCACCATCCGCAGCTCTTGCCGGGAGTGTTCCAGTAGATGTTTTCGGTCATCCTTGTCGCCCTTTTGATAATGCGGTGCATATTGTTGGATCCACAAAGCAAAGTCCCGGATAGACTGATTGGCCCGTTGATAGGAGTTATTGTACTTCATAATTGCATCGAGAGCTCGATGAGACGATGAGGAATGATTTAGCAAGAAGACGCAGAAATCGAACCACGTGATTGGACGGGCGTGTCGGCTACTAAAAAAGCGGTATGTGTCCGACACGACAGGAGCCAGGAATCGCTCGGCGTAAGAAACCTTCTTCGAGTCGTCGATAAAGTATCCGCGGTGATTGTGAAAGTGTTTTTCCATACCGGAGATGAATTGTCGACAAGCGAAGAAGCTGTTGGCGGCCGTGATTTGGATGTTGGGCGGGGGCGGCGATGGGCCCCGACTCGATGCCGAAGGGCGCGCAATTGAAGATTTACGAACCGAGGGAGCTCGTGAGAAGCCTCTCGAGGAGCGATGGCTTACATCTCTCTCTGGGGTTCGCCCTCGTGAAACGCTGGGTGAGCGTCGTCTGGGCTGTTCACTAGATATTCCAGATCTATAAGATGAACTTCGCTCACTTTCTTTTTTGTAAGAGGAGGACAGTTCTTTCATCTCCGCTTGACGCTGCGGAAGTGTGTCTTCAATATCCTGTAGATAGCTGACATAGTCTGGGTACGTCTTGAAGTAGGCGAAAGGACGGTGAGCCCGATTGCGCACCGCCGATACCACCCCCTCTTCAAGAAACTCATGCGATCTTCAAGGCTGAGCTCCACATCGATATCAGGGAGCAAGCGTTGGAGCCATGCCGAGAACGAGCTGACGGTCTCACCGGGTTCTTGCTGGCCGTTCCGGTACCGGGCATACGCCTCTTCAGATCTAGCTGATGGCTTCTTGTGAGTTTCAAAGGGGGGTCACGGCCGTCTCGACCTTGATTCGGACAGGTGTGGTCGGGGTTGGGGTCTTGGGCTCGTTATCTTGTGCTTGTGCGACTGGCTTGGCAGACGAAGGCGGGAACCTGAATGAGGGCGGTGCCATCGGACCGGCATTCGTAGCGGGCGATGCAACAGCTGGGGTAGTTGGCTGGGTCACTGGAGCGGGCTGTGAAGGGATGATCGGCTGAATACTGGCTACCAGCGGCTGTGCCTGCTGCACTCCAGATGACTGAGTCGTTGTGCCAACGACAGTTTGGGGAGGCTCAGCCGCTGGGGTAGGCGCCGGAGGTGCGGATACACTCTTTCTGGCGCTTCGAGCTTGTTCGGCAGCCTTCAGTTTCCTCACCGCATCCTTGACCAAGAATGCGCGGAAGCCGTACCACGTCGCGGTCCGATCAGGTGACGCATACCAGCGCTCCCGTTCAGCGGGAGACACATGTTCAAGAGCGAGCTTGACTCGCCGGTAGTCGCGTTCTTTGGTATAATAGGTTGGCGCCTTGGCAAAGTGCGCCTCGAGAGCGGTAATGAAGTTGGCATAATTGTCCCGTGTCTCTCCAGTGTATTCAGGTATCTTGTCCTGGCTAGATTCATTGGGAGCTCCCGGTGTTCGCGGGCGTTCATACCACTGAAGATGGCCTTGCTGCTGCTGCTGCGCGTGAGTTGTGGAAGCGGAGTTGACCTGGGTCGAAAGGTTTGTTGGAGTTAAGGTGCCATTGGTCACAAAAGACGTAGGCTTCTTAACGGGGGTGGTAGGATTGGAGGCGTTCTGCACACTGGAAATTTGCAGAGGCTTAACAGGCGCTACAGAAACCGCGGCTGGTGCTGATGCTGGTGCTGATGCTGGTGTTGATGCTGGGGCTGGGGCCGGGGCCGGGGCCTGGGCCGGGCGTTTCAGCGTCTCAAGTTGCTGAACAGCAGGGGCTGCTGGACGTGGCTGTGTTGCGACTACTGCAGTCGCATTGATAAAAGAGGCGTTAAGGGTCGGAGACGCCCGAGGTGCAGAAGCAGGTGGTCGCACCACAGGCTGATGCTGCGGCGTGTGAGGTGCAGACGAGGCCGGACGTGGGCTTGGCACCGATGAGTGGGCAAGCAGGGGAGCTGGGCTATTCTGCGGCGAGATGGAGGCGGTCGCGGTGGCAAGGCTCAACCGCTGGCGAGTGGCTTCGATTGCCTGCTGCTCCGCTAGGATTTTCTCCTGAAGTTCTGCGATCAAGCGTTGTTTCTTCAGATCCTCCAATTGCTGGGTCATGCGACGGATCTCGGCGTCGAATGGCGATTCTACAATCTCATCGGTGGTTTGTAAGCTGGTCTTCAGTCGCTTTCTAGCGGCCTCGAGGTAGTGGTCATTGTCCGAGGACGTGCCATTAGGCATGTCGGGAACCTCGCTGTATCGAGGGTCCTCGGACATTCTTCAGGTCTTGGTCGCGGGTGGCTGGACCGGGACGGGTGTGTGTGTGTGTGTGTGTGTGAAATGTGTCGCGAGAGGTAGTGAGAGAGTCCAGGAGTCGGTGGGCGGTGGAGACACGAAAAAAATAGTTTGTTGCTGGAATTCAGATATGCGCTGTCGGTTAGGCTTCACTCTGGCTTTTTGTCATGTTGCCGCACGTTAGGCTTCTCCACTCCCTAGTACGGGGGTGCATACCAAGTCGTCTACTACTGACAAGGCTAATTGACTCGGTCTTGAAGAAAAGCACCTTCCAGGTGCCGGCATGAGACTCGAATTTCATACTTTATTGACGTTTGTCTCGAGTCCACGTGGTCGAGAGTCAATCTCCTCCGTGCTATCGAGTTTGTGTCGATCTCGTCGTCTGGCACCTCTGTGAGTCGAAATAGGGCATGGCGGGTGAAGCTGAACCGACTGCATGACGTGTGTCAACCGAGAACGCAGTAATCGGGTGCACTTGATGAAGTTTATTCATTAGTTTGTGCTGAGACCCAAAGAGCGGATCGCGTCACATCGCCTCGCCAATGCCGCCAGAGAACGATCTTTAGTATACAGTTTACACCTCTCATCTGAAACTGTGGGTTGATGATGGACATCACCTCTGGAGCCTCGGTCGTCAATAAATCATGGGATCATTGAGGTAATTGTGTACATAAAATGCCTGATCCCCGCAATACGCCTGGCCAGCGCGACCACGTGAAAAACGGCTTACTAAACACCAGAGACATGTCCATTGCCCATCTCGACGCTCTCCCTGAGATCATGTCGATCTCATGGTATTCACAATGACCACCGTAAGGTCACTTCATTTACCAGGCGATCCAAGCAGACAGAGGAACTTGCGATTCGGGGTATCATCCAACACATTCTTGACCAAGTTCCACACATTCGTGTCGTAGGCCTCACCGATATGGCCAACCGGGTCCAAGGGACAGGTGTCCTGCACATAGCGGTTGGTCACGCCAGCCTCCTTCACAAACGAAGAGACACCTGGGGGAGTCACCAGCTCGTCATATTTGGACGCGATGATGGTCACTTTGTTGCCCGGCTGCACAATGGGCGTGCCGTCATTCAAGCGAGTCACGGCCGCACCGCCGGGTCCAAGATCATCACATGCAGCACATCCCACTGTCTTCAGAACATCGCCGACGGCCTGTCGCGAAGCATTACCTAGCAGATAAGCGAGGTTGTATAGCCCCGCGAACGAGGTCCCGTGCGTGGGCGGCGCAATCGCAGCAATCTTGTCGATGTACTGGCTTACGCCCGTAAATTTGGGGACATACAGCGACTGGAAGGCGCCCTCGGAGTGACCGACAACGTCGACTTTGCTTCGGCCGGTCTTTTGGATAACTTCCTTGATGTAGTCGGCAATCTCTTGGGACGACTCGGCGATGGGCTTCAGGCCTCCGACCAGAGGGCCGATTTCGTATGCACCGTAGGTCAGAGAGTATGTGCAGTAACCTTGATTCTGGAGCCAATATTGGAGCACGTTTAGGTCCTCCAGGTAATTGGCGCCCAAACCGTGCAGCAATACGACAGGGTTGGACTTGGATGTGCAGGAAAAGTCATTGATGCCGGTAGCAGAGACTGTCGTGGCAGCTGCCAGACCCGAGGCCAGCAAGTTGCGGAGGGAAGGCATATCCGCGTTGAGTTTGGTGCCGTGGTAATATAGATAGATTGACAGGCGATGGATGACACAAATGGAAAGGCAAAGTCTCGACTGTCTTGGACTACTTCCAAGCCCCTGTCCTGCAAGGCGTATTTATAACCCCCGGGCGCACATCAATGAAGCATACGAAGGCGTGTTCAAAGGTAGCTGAAATGCCCATGATCCTTCCAGCACTCCTCCCGAGCCAATTTTGACGTCCCCTGCTTATTCATTTTCTTTTTGGTGTCCACTTTGCCGTCAATTTCGCACTCTTCAGCCGCGGCCAGATGGGCGGGTCTCTTCGTGCCAGGAACTATCGATTTGCGATCTGCAGACGTCGATGCAAAATCAAGGCCATGACTGGCTCGCTTCAAGATCGGGCTTGTAATCTCCACAACGTGTCTTGTGCGCTCAGGCACCGCTGGTTGGCCCGACCCTGCATCGTCAGCACGGATCCTGGAGGAGGATCCCAATCAGAACCTTCTTAGAGTGCTTTTGTTCTTTCTTGACCCGTGTGATGTATCACCTTAATCACCTCGCCTACTAAACAATTCATTTCTAGGCGAGGGGAAGAGGCGATGACCTAGTTGATCTGGATGCGGAGTGGAGACCACGCAGCTCGGCTCTTATGGATGCCGGTTCATCGACGCTATTGAACGTGGGACAGGGGAGGATCCTGGTCAAGGCGTCCCCTCTTTACACATGGATCGCGAAGACACGACATTCAATTGGAGAAACAAGAAATTAGAAGTAATGACAAATCGCTAATGGGATATTTCTTTTGAGCGGATGTGGGACAGGCTTTCGTCGCGTCGTTCCGGCTCACTCTTGGTGAAGCCGCTTCCCTGTCATGGGGACTGAATGATCCTCATCAGACATCAGATTCAGAATTCAATGGAGAGTTTTGCCGCACGGACAGCTCAGCCATGGCACTTCCCCAGAGCCCTAAAGCATGCCGGCGCTCCACGAGTTGTAACACCTCCGCCAGGAATGCTCGTTCGGGACCACCGTCCGGAAAGGCCTCCCACGCAACTCGGGTGGGAAACGCAAGACGATTGATCATGTTCCCGGGCGCAGTGAGAATGTAATACGCCATAGTCCGACATATACCACATCCAAGCTCATACTGTTCCATGGGTGTGACGCGGTCTTGAGGGCGGGTGTCAATACTTGACAGTATCAGTCGAACGGCATAGTACAGACACATCGTCTGCGCCAGCAGCAGATTGGGATAGGTGAATCTCGTAGACGCGAAGATGGCGCCCGTCCGCAAGTCCCGCCGTCTGAAGATCGGGAAATTTTGATTTTCGTTTTGTTCCACTTCTTGTATGAGGCCTTGCGAGTTCTGCACCACCCATTCCGCGTACCACTGCTGGAACTTGCCCATGCAATCGGTGATGCCGTTCCACAAAGCCACCTGCTTCACGGCGGCCTCCTGCGCACCCATTGTGCGAGCCGCTTGACTCTCCTTAAATTGGTCCGACTGCGCCAGCAAGCCGGGGATTTCTGTTGCAATATCGAGTAGATAATGCAGCATGTCCTTCTTGGTCGTTCCGGCCGACCAAGGTATGGTTTTCCACTCCTCACGAGCGAGAAACGATGGTTGGCGAGCCGCCAGCGCTCCACCAATCTGGCCCGTGTTAGCTTCTGCAGCTGCGCTGTTATCAGAATTCGGATCACTCACCCAGTAAGGCCGAAGTTCAGTGAAAAGGAGATGTTCTACCCCGTACATATGGTTCTCAGGGCCCCGATGCTCGATGAGGCGCACTGCACCACGCACATGTGCCGGTACCCCGCTATGGGTTGTACGCTCCACACTCTAGTCTAGTTAGAGACATTGATCCTCCACAGGCCTGTAAGGCAAAAAGAAAATGGGCTTAGGCATACTTCAAAGGCAAGCAATAGGGTCACGGTGACCAATGTCGACTCTGCTTTGGATCGCTCTGGATCGACCAGCGCATCCTGAAGTGCGCGAAGTACTCGCGGATACAGGCGAAACCCAGACGCCTCGACTTGTTTGTTCTGGATCGACCGACCAAAGAAGGCCACCGAGACTGCTTCAAAGGCATCCGACATCAAAGGTGAAAACATACGAATCCCTGCTGCGGCACGCAATGCTCCAGCACGGCCATGCTTGGAATCTACCATGGGGGCAAAGGCATCGACGAATCGTTCGACAAACACGTCCACGGCTGATCGTTGTAAATTGATTACCGAACCAACACCAGATGAGCCAGATGTTTCTGAAGTTTCGTCCGACGCCACGTCCCCAAATTCACTCTCCTCGTCGGCGTTGGTGACACGGTCATTGAAGTTACTCTCCGGGGTTGCATTCCTGGATCGAGTGTGAAGAGGGATAACAGTACGTGGTGATACATGGTCCTCGTATGCTGTACAGGATGTCTGAGCGAAGTACTCTATGCCATGACAACCGTCTCTCTTGGTGCAGAGCTTACCTTCGTAGTCCTCCCATGGACCCACTGCGATCAATCCTTTCTTCAAGCCGCTTTGTGTAGTTCTGATATCCCGCACTAGCGTGTCCACTTCGCTTAATGGAGCTGATCGGATGGAATCAAACAAGCTTTCGAGTTGATCGAGGCGGGCCAAGTCTTTGGCTTGTGACTCTGTTCGTTGGCGGATGATGTTATATCAGTATCAGCTGGTTTCGCAGTGGTTGTCAAAGAGAGAGATAGAGAGAGAGATGGGCTTGAGTACATACGGTCTTTCCTTTCATCTATACGCGCTCGAAGTTCTCGAATCTCCAGACGCAGGTTCCGGATTTCCTCCGCTTGACTGATTGGGCGAGCATCTTCGTCGGGTACGTCTTCATACACACATTTGGATGGATACCCATGGGCACAGCACGCATGACAAGGTTTGACTCGATCGCACTACACCACAACCGGGGATTATGCGAGTTAGCGTCCACGGTTCGCACATGATCCCCCTGATTCGGCAATCGACCATCGTCGTTCCACCGTCCGGCGACAAGTTCACCACCGCGATACACCAGCACATGAGGTTATTCTGCCTCTCGTCCTGGGGTAATTGAAGGGAAATAGATCTTGGGGTCTTGGTGGAACAAGAGGCAACGGCCGGGACGGACGGTCCCTCCCGTCGCGATCTGAGCCCTTCTCAATTGGGGGGTTCCTGACGGGGATCGTCTCTGATTTGCCTTTTCGTTGGCTTTTGCTTCGAGTACTGACCTTCACCTTGCGGGCCCGGCAGACCTTGCATGATCGTGACTGACGGCTGGGGGTCCTCTTGACATGTGAATTGGCCGGGAACGGGGGTGAATCCATCGCCATGGTTGTGTGCACACGGAGCAAACTGGGGCGGGAGAGGAAAGAGGAAACATTACTGAACCAACGGGGCGACGGGAATTAGGGGCACCAGATTTGCGTGGAGGGAGTCCGAGATCTGCGAGTCTGACGGTGGATCTCTGGGCCACCTGGGAACAAGACGCTGATGGTGGGAAAGTCCGGTCTGGATACAGGGCTTGAGATCCCAGCGCCGTGTTCATCATCGATTTAGTCGATACGGTGGATGAAGCTTGGAGCTCAGCAGTAGCCCTGATAGGGTTGCTGGAGCTGCTAGTCGTGGAGTGGGGGAGACGACCGAGACTGTGCTCCGCCCGGATCACCGAGGAGCCCTTGCCATTGGCGTGAGACCAGGTGGAAATTATTGAGTTTGGACGTTTTAATGTCAGTCGCTCGAAAAGGTCATCGACGGGGAGGAAGGCTGGTCCGCCGCGAACAAAAAATAACACAGAGGATGCGCGCACGAGAAAGCAGGGTGGTGGTGTTGCTTCAGGAGGTGACGAAGGGAGTAAGTCGGTCACCTGGCCGGCGCACGAGATTTACGGGACCCTATCTTATACTCCTCACACGCTCCGTCGTTCAGCTGCGAAATTAGTGTCCTGGTGCATGTCTACATGAATCTGACAGCTCCAAGTCTGCCAACCGGAGTATTTTTCTGGTCTGATGTGTTGTGTCGCTTGGCGTTCACGGACATCAAGCTGAGTGGATGCAATAGTGGTCTCTTGATTTGATTGGTGATACTAACTGCGAAAACGTGCCCGACCCTGGGAACATGAGCACAACCACTAACTTACCAGGTCTAGTAGGTCCTCCGTACGAGTCTTCAGACCGAGCAACTTACAAAGACTCGTCACAAATTCAATCACGCGCTCAATTCCGTTCATTTTAGATTGAATCAAGAGAAACAATTGATGAGCCGTCCAGTGAAAGCGAAAGTCCGTCCCGCGGCTTCAGCCCAGTCCTACAGCCCAAATTTGAGGCATTGTGACGATGGGTCACTCGATGGAGTTGTTCCATGCGATCGGTGATCTACGCTCGCCCGTGCATTGTTGCTGCTTGACATTATGATTGCTCTCATGCTAGCTGGCAATTCGCTCTTTTTGACGAATGTTCCCTGTTGATTCGGCATTCGAGTCCAAGGCGCGTGGATCCTGTGCGTCAGATTTCGGGACTTTGGTCACTTTTGATCCATACCCTCCGTCGACTTTGGAAAGGCAGCGCTCAGAGACCTCGGCATTTGCTTTCTACATTGACTGTGGATTGAATATACCCCGACCGTGCGACGACCCGACGGGGACAAATAGTGGCCTGTACACAGCGAAAACCGGTGGAGATTTATATCTCCTGTACGCGCAATCGCGGAACTGCCCATCGGATCACGCCAATGTATCTGATCAAAACCTCCCATGTGGATAATCCTCAACCACTGGCGATGAATGATAAAGAGTATGTTTGACGTAGTCTATCCCGTCAATATTGGCCCCGCCGCCGTTGTCGTCGAATCTGCAAAATGAACATTGCATTCCAGTGGCCCATGCAGCTGTGTCTTGCTTCCGATGCGTACATTGTACACAGTGTACAGAATTTGCTTCACAACTACACTCACACACCGAGACGTCGAGGCAGGCTTGATCAGCTGATCACCTCTTGAATTTTTACTGCATCCAGGTGGAAGATCATTTGGTTTCAAGAAGATCCAGTGTGGTCCTTTGGGTATTTTGTTTGCTTCATTTGCGACTTTCTTCATTTGCAACATATAGTGCGACAACGAACGGGGTTCATCATGTCAGTCCCGACCGTGCCGACAATCCAGATCTCTCGACATTTCCCAGGATAGCCAATCGAGACCGAGATTGGAATTTCATGCAAGTGGCCGCGATCAGAACTCGGTCTAACGAATCGGACCGAGTTATCGCTTTCTCGTCTGGCAAAGTATGCCGAGTCTCTCAACAATGTCCATACATTGTGAGGAATCCTCGGCGTTGAGCCTCCTTTCAGCTCAAGCCACTTCCACGGAAGAGGACAAAGCTCCTTGATGCGTCTAGAGCGTCAACTACTGCGGCGATAACCAAGTGCCGTCTCGCGGTCGGCACTCGTCGTCTTTAAATCTCAAAAAATCTTATGCAATTGCGTGCGCTTGATCTTGAGTGGCTGCACTTTGGACCAAGGGCTGTTCCTTCTACCTTTTCGTCGAGATACGAAAGTCCTACATCTGTATCCGCAGTTACACGAGCCCGGTGAAACCATCTTCGTACCGGATTTGGCTTGACGAGTGATGCAGCGGACAGCGCATGTAGGAGCGGTCGTCAACCTTAGCCAAGCTGGTGAGTGAGCATGGACTACTTTGGTAATCCGACACAAAATTGTTTATCCTCAAGGATCGAGTGTTGACCCAATTGTGGCTTGGTGGTCGAGTAAGCTGGTCGGGTTGAGCCCATACTGTTGACTCGTTGAGAAGGACGGTGAAACAACCCGGTCGCAGGGCCCTCATAAGATTTTAGGTTCTCTGAGAAGATCTGTATTCTTCCACTTTCTGGGTATTTCAGAACCGCCGGGTACTGCGTAGCATCTGCTGCACTTCTTCGTGCGTCGCATTGGGGCATCGATTCATTTACCTTGTGATATCTGGCACATTAGACCCTCGTCGCAGGTTAATCTAGCCCATCGTACATGTCCGGCAATCAGTACGGTTACAACAATGTACCCAGGCGGTTAGAATAGGCTGATCTCCGAGTTCCATGTCTGCAAGGCCTCGCTGTAGCAAATTCTAGAGACTGAAGTTGGCAACCAGAAAGTAGATCGCTGGCATGGGCCAGAGAGAGTCCAAGCACCAAAGAACGTCGATCGTTCACATTCCCTATCCACCGGGCGCTGCGAGAGACTAGGTGCCAATCGCGTCTTTGACTCGACGCGCGCATGTCGCCACTATGTTTGAAGCCTCCATATAGTGGTCTCTCGGGCATTCCGAGGACCGGTGCGATCGTGCAGGGGGGTTTCTGAGACACCTTCGGTAGTCCGAGGTTGACTGTATCTCTTGCGCTGATAAGATCTCGGTGACGACCGGGACTTGATGTGATCGAAGAGGACGGATCGCCGGCAGACCACTCTGTCTCACTAAGTGATTGTCTGGCGTCGTCCACCGCATGAATTACCTTCAAAGCTCGTAGGTATGATTATGTCAGCTGGTGCATCAAGGTCAGTGTACATGCACAAATGCAACATGATCAGCTGGCATCGTAGTCTTGCCGTCAATATGAATCATGACGATGTCCAGAGCCAATGTGACGCCTCCAAAGCGTAGGTGTCAGGTGGACTCTCATTAAAGCATTGCAGGTGTAGATCGCTTCTGTATTCCGCCGATGTTACCATTTGAATACAAGGGCGTGGTGATTCCACAGGAAAATCCATGGGCTCATGCTCGGGCGTAGCTGCAACGACGAATGACCCTCCATCCAACCTGGGCTTTCCAACCCTGTGGACAGCTTTGAGCTTCATGGTCGATTCTTACGATCACCCAAGGAGACAAGGAGTGCTATTTCCCGGGTTGCTCCCCATCTCAACACGCGGCAGCGACCCCGCAAAATGAATACGTCCCGAAAGTCAGTGCCGCAGTGGTTCGTGCCCGACACCCGACGGGGGTATCTTCTCTCGATTCGGTAGAAGACGTGTTCATCATGGCGCCATCTGATCGGAGAAAGTGCGAGACTGGGGCCCAAGTCGCGTGAACGCGGGGGTGGGGGTCTTGGCAGGACTTTCCACCCCAAGGCCTCTTGCGGTGGGGAGACCCGAGGACGGGAGGTCCAAGCGTCCAAGCGTCCAAGCGTCCAAGCGTCCAAGCGTCCAAGCGTCCAAGCTTGGGTCCCTGTGGTTCGGCGTGGGGTGTGATTGCCAGGAAGGAACAACCGCGGGGACAGACCGCGGTTGAGCGAGCCGCAGATCGGGTGAAGCTCCGGGAGAAAGGCGGTGATGAATCGAAATGGCAAGTGGAGTCCACCGGCTGGCAGTACTAGTACTGCTTCAGTGCTTGCTGAGCCGCGGGGCTGGATGATGGACGGTACGACTGTACTCAAATCAGGACAGAATTTGTAGGGTATGGACAGACGTTGTGACGAAAAAGACGAGTACACTGCCCACTGCCCTGGCTGAGTGGGAGGTCTGTTGACAGAATTGGCTTGAATGGTGGATTCGCCTACAAACCCGAGCGTTCGGACCTCATCAACGCCAAATGGTTGAAGCTTTCTGCCTTCGGGACGACACAGCTTACCTGTTAGGGTTTCTCGGCCGACTTTCGCTATAGAGAGCCGAAGAGAAGATCCGGGAATGCTTCCGTCGCGGTCGGTACAAAGCGTTTAACCAGG
This sequence comes from Penicillium diatomitis, assembly GCF_028827545.1. Classification (NCBI taxonomy): domain Eukaryota; kingdom Fungi; phylum Ascomycota; class Eurotiomycetes; order Eurotiales; family Aspergillaceae; genus Penicillium; species Penicillium diatomitis. The sequence goes on along the minus strand of NW_026623177.1, from coordinate 3,304,278 downwards.
GTGGTTCCAGCCACGAGGAATCCGTCTCTGCGGGGGAACGACTTGGAACCCCAGGCGAGTGGAGGAGTGACTGAAACCCATGCCTCTCAATCTTTCCCTCCTTCCCTACCTGGGGTACGACTTGTTCCATTCGATGCACGACTTCATTCTTAATGTTTACACGGTGACTTGCGATTCCATTGTCCCACTACCGCCCGTGGATCTCTAGCACAAGTAGGACGAAAGTCAACGGTGTGGGTTGACTGGGTACAGCGTAGGGGTACTGGGTACTGAGTACATACTACATTAGTAGTACTCATACTACATAGTATACTCAATACTACTATCACATGGCTCGTATCAAATGCCCATTCTCTTCCACACCGCGGATCAACTCCGATGGCGACCAAGCACAGACCCAGCATATCTTGGCGAGATACGTCTACTTTGGGAGATCCCGTTCAACCCTGGCTCACATTCACGGACGTTGTCCGTGGAGGAGACGAGGCATTCCATCCGTCCATCATTGACCTGCGCACCAGTCATAAGCCTTCAATGTTCCTTCCCCAAAATGGGGGTTACATTTTGACTTTCTCTGAAAATGATATGGACTTGGTTCCTCTCGGGGACTGGTATGTCCGCCGTGGGGGTGGAGGCAAGGACCCTTGCCTCCACTCCGGTGCCAGAGGTAGTATGTCCGGGTCCAGCCTGGGCTACCAAGCACTCCATCATGTCGATGTCGACTGAAGTGATAAACTCCATATTTGAGTGCTGAGCACGGCGCACTCCAGTCTGGGACAGGGTTCAAGCGATGTGGATGACTCCACGTGTGTGGGGTGGTCATGTGGTCTTCATTGGATCAACCACCACGTTCCAAGCTCCATCACCTTCCTAAAGCCCGCAACGATCCCCCTCCCCCACGCACTCTGTTTTCCCCCGGCTTGATCTGGACCTGGAGTGGAGTAACTCCGGGGCAGCAAAAAGACCGGGGTAAAATGGATCCTCAGCCACGGGAGAGGGTAACGCTAAATGCATCTTTGGCAGAGCTGGTAGCAAGGCTTGCGTTGCGGAAAGGCTGGATCCAGTTTCCCCAGGTATTCCAAAAGGGAAAGCAAATGGGTGGTGATCCCGACCCACTCGTCGCAAGTGCATGCTTGAGGACAAGATAGCCGCACCTTGGCCATGCGATGGTCGCAGTGCTGACCCCCGCCCGTCATTCATATAAAGCAATGCAAGTCCGGCAAGGGATCGACGCAAACAGTTTCGATCCAGGATCGAGAAGCACACTCTGCGGGCGATATTTGAAGTGAGCGTTGTTCTCGCCGCGTCTTCTCTCGACCGCATCCTTGTCCATCTTTACCTCGTCGGCCCCAGGGGTGTGTACACCGTTCTCTTCACAATCAAAGCGGATATCGCCCACGATGACCACACGCGCAATGGCCAATACCACGGGGGTGATCTCCGACATAGAGACCATGGGCATGAAGGCCGAAATGACCCATGAGGAGGTGGTTCATCTCGCCGAACTGTCACCCGAGGAGAAGATCCTCGAGAAGAAGCTGGTGCGACGCATTGATTCGCTGATCATGCCGCTGGTCGTCTTGGTCTATCTGCTCAATTACATTGATCGGTACGTGTCACCGCGAGATGGCGAGGAACGTTGTGGCTGCTGTTCAGGGCAGCAATAGATTGGCCGCCCGAGACTAATCGCGGCATGTGGAATGGGGATAGAAACAACTACGCCGCTGCAAAGCTACAGGGCCTGATTGGTGATTTGAACCTGACGATGACGGAATATCAAACGGGTCTGTCGATTCTGTTCGTGGGCTACATCCTGATGCAGGTTCCCAGCAACCTGTTGCTCAACTACATGGGACGGCCTTCGCTATACTTGGGCTTTTTCATCATAGCCTGGGGACTGGTATCTGCCTTGACCAGTCAGGTGAAAGGGTACGGCTCGGTTGTGGCCTGTCGCTTCATCTTGGGTCTCGTGGGTGAGTGTTTCCGCACATCTCAGTCTACCCCTTGACTTTCCAGACTCGTTGGGTTGCTAACGATTTTCCGTTGTTGGGCATGAACAGAGGCCCCCTTCTTTGCCGGCGTTCTTTTCTACCTGTCCAAGTGGTATACACGCAAGGAGCTGGCCTTCCGCATGAGTATTTTCTACTCTGGCTCCCTCCTGAGTGGTGCCTTTGGCAACCTCATCGCCGCTGGTATCCTCAAGGGACTCAAGGGCCATCGCGGCTTGTCCGCTTGGCAATGGCTCTACATCATTGAGGGGACTATCACCGTGGCGATCGGACTGGTCATTTGCTTCATTCTGCCCGATTTCCCCGAGACCTGGAAATTGCTCAGCCCGGAGATGCGGAGCGTGGCCACACGTCGTCTGTCTATCGAGGCTGCCGAAGCCGACATTGATGAAGCGGGCGGTGTCTCTCAGATCAAGGGTCTCAAGATGGCCATGACCGACATCAAGACCTATGTCCTCGCCGTGGGTTACATGTGTATCACCGGTGCCGCTGGGTTCCAGAACTTCTTCCCGACCCTGACCAAGACCTTGCACTACAACGACACCATCTCGCTCCTGCTCGTTGCGCCACCCTACATCTTCATGGTCATCTACAGTCTGGCCCACTCACACATCTCGGACAAGATGGGCAAGCGCTTCTGGTTCTTGGTCTACCCGATCCCCATCTCCATCATCGGATTCGTGCTCTTCTCCACCACTTCGGGTTTCGCCCCTCGCTACATCTCCCTCTTCCTGATGATGTTTGTCTTTGCGCAGAACGCGACCATCTATTCCTGGATTGCCAACGCCTTGCCTCGGCCCCCTGCCAAGCGAGCCGCTGCTTACGCCTTTATCAACTCCATTGGTAACTCGGCCAGTATCTGGACACCCTACACCTACATCCAGTCCGAGAGCCCCAAGTTCTGGACCGCGATGGGTGTCAACATCGGTCTTCAGGTTCTTGGGCTGCTGTGTGCGCTGTTCATGTACTTTAACCTGCGCATGTTGAACAAGCGCCAGGAGCGTCTGGAGAACGAGGATGTCCAGTTGACTGAGAAAGAGCTGCGCCGACTACAGATCACGGCCGACGTGGAAGGTATCGACATTGGGGCTGCGAGACGTTTACAAAAGGGGCTTCCGCTACGTGCTGTGATGGTATTTCAGTATCCTGTTTTTGACCAGTTGAAATGAAAGTTTGACCGATGGAGAGCCATTTGAATGTCAATAATGAAGAAACCCTTGAGCTCGCACATGGCTGATTATGAGTATAATTGAAAACAAAGACTCCCCCAAATCTTTTGCCTGGATCCTATTCTCGGTGCGGACCCTAGATCCATTGACTGTGGGGGAAGACCTGGGGTCTATGAGCGCCGCGTTCCCAGTACTTCCTAATCCGGTCAAAACGGCAGTCGATGAGTCCATGACTCGCCCTCGGCGGGACGTTGCGTGAGTATGAGGTACTCTCATCCGTCCACGAAGTCACGAAGTCTGGTTCGTCCAACTAGGACTGGGTATTCCCGGTGTAACTCACGATGGAAAGACGAGGAATCAACCCAGTGGTTAAAGGATCCAGGTATCGCGCTTGAGCTGGGTCGATTCACGCCAACTCTTAAATCCATCACTCTTACCACTTCCATTTTCTCTAGACGGATTTACCCTCAAACCTGGCGCCTGTACCAGGAGCTCGACCATATATCAAGTAGTACCAGGCTTATCATATCCTGACACTTCAAAGCTTGTCACATTGAACTCACACCCTCCACTCCCCCAGTGCCACCAATTCACCTCCCAACGACAGATCGTCTTTAAAAACAGATACGAACCTCAAACAAGTTTTTGCACCTTCCTCCCACTTCCATCCATCGCCTCGTCCAAAGCCAAACACCCGCGGACAACACTTCCACTATGCACGCCCTTGCACGCCCTCTCCTCCGCAAACCCTACCACCACTCCACTCGTCCTCTCTTCTTCCTCGCGCGCTCACTATCATCCACCACTTGCACCATGGGCGCTGGCGATACCGGTGCCCCAAGAGCAAGGGGCTCACTCGCAGAGTAAGTGTGTCCGTTCAGCTCGTTCTCTTTCTGATCTTTCTCCTCGGGACGTGCAGTGCTGCGACCGGGCCAGATGTCAATGACGTCATTGATCTCCGGGCGGAGGGTCTACGCCGGTCTGAGTCCTGCGGGATGCGAATGCAGAGACACGAACGACCCTATTGTCTTGTGATATTGAAAATATACAAGGCTAACGAGTGTTCCCTTGACATCACCGAAATAGAAAGGACAGATTTCAACAACGCGAGGCAGCGCAAGAGGCCATGTATATTCGACAGCACGAGATGGAAAAGTAGGTTCTTTTATTTTCCGAACGGACGAGCTTCAGTCTTGAGACGACTTGCTGGAGACGGTGATTCTGTTCTTCAAAATATGATCAACCACGCATAGCTTCAATGTCTGACCAATCTTTAAATTGTCTAGGCTTGAGCGCTTGCGCGCCAAAATGAAGGAATCGCAGAAACACATTGCCGAGTTGGATAAGCATTTGTATGTTCAGCGCTCCACTTCCTTTTCCCCTGTCTACCTGCTCGGTCTTGTTCTCCGTCTTCGTGTATCAGATCTGGGAGGGTCCTTACCCGGTAATTATGTGCCCAGACATGTTCAGTTCTGATGTTGATGTCCATTTTCTATTCTTCAGGGAAGAATACGCCAAGACCCAGGGCGGCGAGCAGAATTAGTCGAGTTCGATGCTATCTCGAAGATGTGAGATGTTCACACGGAGAGTCCTAACGGGCTAGATGGGATCCGCCAGGTCTAGTCAAGACGAGAGCACTATCTGACGCTGCTGGTCTTTTTCCGACGAGAAAGCGAAACGTGGTGGTGGGATTCCAGTGGAGCGAGCAATGACATTATCGCGCGCAAGGATTGACATTCACTTTCGAATGCTAGAGTGTCACATCTCATTTAAACCAAGTTGATCCGACTGTAATGAGGTACAGAATCTCTATGTACGGTGCTGTCTTGATAGAAGAGCCAGACTAGATAGAGAGGTGCCGTGGTAGTTGGCTTAATCCAAAGAACTTCCAAATGGAGCCCACATGTCTGGCGGGAGACCGGGATTAGTATGACTGTTGATCCAAGATTGAGAGCCATGTAGTTGCTGCCGGAGGACCCACGGGAGATAAAAGAATTGTGACAAGGATAATACAAAAAAGGAAATGATCTATGGCTATGTATTAGAGAGAGGGAAAAATAAGAATCTAATCTATAATGGTCCCGAAAACTCACAAACCCCCCCAAGACACGAGGGACACGGGAAAGAAAAAAAAAGCAACGATGAATAAAGGCAACCAGGTGATCCTGATCCAAAACTCGTACCAAGTCCAGATCAGCCTGATGCATGCAAAATTAAACCAGTAATCCGACCGCACGAGCAAAAATTCCCATACGCGGATGGTCATTCTCTCAACCTCCTTTCAGCGCCACCGCCAACCTATTCAGCTTTCTTGGAGGCCTTGGTCCGCAACTTCATCAGCAGGTAAACGAGGGCGTACGAGCTGAGTGCAAAGAGAGCCACGATGCCAATGTCGCGCCATCCGTAATAGTACTCTTTCAGGTTCAGAGTGTAGAGATAGTCACTCCCATGGGAGAATTGACACACGCGGCAATTCTCGGTTGCTTCCGGGTTGACCAAGTTCATGCGGGATCCGATTGTCTTCATAAAGTCATTCAGGTAATTGGCGCAAGTGCTTCCGCTGGGGGGATTGAAGACGGCGAACTCGCCATCCTTGCAGTGGATGTCCGTGTCCCAGACGTTGAAGACGAGTAGACCACCCATGAGGTAATTGAAGGGGTTGAGCCAGTAGATCCAATAACGCCAGAAGGCTTGGATTTGAGCGTAAGGGACCAGGACACCGCAGAAGGAGACGAGGGTTCCGATGATGAGCGGGTTGACCAGCGCGGCAAAGGTCGCGTTCGGTGCGTAGGCGGCGACGAATTGGCCGATGCCGGTGTAGACGAACTCGTACAGTAGCATCATCAAGAAGGTTGGGCCGGATTTGCTAGCGGCCGTGTCGGCACCGATGGTCCAGTACCAGCAGACGAAGTAGAGGACGCCGCAGATGATCAGGTAGGGGACTTCGGAGACTACCAGCGCAGTGACAAAGGCCCACCAGGAGTACATCTTGGACTTCTTTTCGCGCTGTTCGTAAATGCTGCGGCGTTCAATGAACAGGGGCTGCAGTTGGGCTAGGACACCGGGCGCGACGAAGATGAAGTTGAAGATGGTGAAGAGGCGCAGCTGCATGTCTCCGATGCCATCACCAATCATCCAGAACGAGAAGCCGTTGAACAGAGCGGAGCCAAAGTGAAGAGCAAACTTGTTGTTGACGTAGTCGGTGTTTCGGAACAGAGCAGTGCTCATGCGCTGGGTGACGAGCTTCGTCTGTTCCATGACCGAGGTGGCAAATTCTTGTCCATCGTCGAAGGTACCGGGGGGTTTGGCAGCTGCTGTGCTGATGATCTGATCCAGTTCTTGGATGGCTTTGCTGTGTTCCGGAGAATCGAGCCAGACTTGGTTCCAGTCGCGACCCTGACTGAGTCCCCCGGAGACGACGTCGATCATGTGTTCAGCTGGATTGGTATTGGGCGGGCACGGTGCGCCATAGCGACCAAAGTATTGCTTGACCGTGTTACCATTGTCACCGATATCGCCAAAGTACACAGTTTTACCACCTTTGGCAAGGAGCAGGAGGGTATCGAATTCGGCAAAGAGCTGGGCCGACGGCTGGTGAATGGTGACAAGGACGGCCTGACCGACATCAGCCAGTTTTCGCAGGAAGCGGACAGTGTTGTAGGCGGATTGCCCGTCCAGACCGGAAGTGGGCTCGTCCAGGAAGATGAGAATGCTCGGTTTGGAAACCAGCTCGACGCCAATCGTGACACGCTTGCGCTGCTCGACGCTCAATCCGGCGCCGGTGCGACCAACAAGAGTGTCGGCGATGTCGTGAAGCTCGAGGAGGTCGATGATGGTATCAACATACCTCAGCTTTTCCTCACGAGGCGTATCTCGAGATTGGCGAAGCAGAGCGGAGAACTCCAGAGACTCTCGGACTGTAGCGAATGGCTCAAGCACGTCGAGTTGCTCACAATAGCCGGCAGAACGTTGGAAGGAGACGGGAAGAGGACGACCATCGACCATGATGGATCCCTTAATGGTGCCCTCGGTCTTACGCTGAGCGAGAACGTCCAGCAATGTGGTCTTGCCAGCACCGGATGAGCCCATGAGAGCACCAAGCATGCCCGGTTTGACCCAGCCATAGACGTTGTCAAGCAGGACACGATCGCCTTCGGGCGTTTTCACGGTGTAGCTCAGATCCTTCCAGGTGAAAACGGAGGTGTTCCGTACCAGTTGATTTTCCACGTCACTGTCATCGCGAGCATCGCCCTCAGAGGGCTTCTTGGACTTTTCGTCAACTTGGGACTCTTCGTCGCGGGAACTACTTTGATTGTGCTGCTTCAGGCGTTCCCGGGGGATGAGCAGGGAGCTACCGCTCTCACTGGCCGAGGTCCATTTCGAGGTGGCATAGATAGTGGCGCCCACAAAGAGTGCCCACCATGCCCAGTTGATGCCAAAGTTACGCCAGACGTGCGAGTGGCTGTACGAAAGGGAGCCAAGATATTGGTCACCAGTGACATAGGTGTTACCCTGAACAGCTCCCCCCACCCCAGCGCAGGACTGGTGGGCACTATCTTGATAGCCGGGACCCTGAGGAATCAGGTTGACGCCAACACAATCGATCGTCTTGCCATGAAACTCGTTCGCTAGTAGAGCTTCAAAGCCGTAGGCTAGGGGGTCGATCCAGAAGATCCACCCAAACCAGGGGTGCATCTGAGGCTTTCGGATCATGTACCCGGTGTACATGATCAGGGCAGCGATGAGGAATCCAGAGACCTTGGAGGCACCATCGAATGTTCTGAAGAGCGCACCCACTGCTCGGAAAAGAGCAGTCATGCTCTACAATATATGTTAGTAAAATGCTCTCTTGAACAGAAGGCTCGGGATACTTATAACTTACCATTGTCGTGGTAAAGACGAGGGCCCAGTAGGTGAAGAAGACACCCGCCGACATGGTCAACCCGACCATGAAATACACCACGATGCCGAACATGGAAATTTGGAAAATAAGTACAGGGATATCCGCGGTGATTTGAGCAAGACAAAACGCAGCAGGGTGGAACATGGCGAATTCCTTATGCTTCACCAGGACCGGGCGACCCTCGAAGGACTCAGTCACCTCCGACATGGCGAGGAGACTGTTGTACAAGAGGGAGAAGAAGATGGCGCCGGACTTTGTGAAGAGACCAGCGGAGTTGTTCGGAGCATTGTAAAAGAGCGAACCGGCAACGAGTGCTTGAATGAGCGTGGCGACCTGCTTGATGACAAAGGTTGGTTTATCCCCCCAGATGATCTGGTACTGGCGCTTGATGCAGGTCTTGACCTGTTCACCGAAGCCGACGGTAAAGGGACTGTTGCGAGGTAGATGCTTGGACGTCTCGAGCGCCACACCATCCTTGAAGTCTTGTGTCCGTTGGCGGGCAGTGTCGGAGTCGGGGTAGTCGTATTCGGAAGTGGCCTCTTCGAAGATCGGTGATGCTTCGTAGAGTTGGCGGAGGGCGTCTTTGTTGCGAGGGAATCGATTCCCGTATCCTTCGCGAATACGACGCTCAGTGGGAACCGTCACACCGGTGAGGTAATCGGCGATGTTCGAACCTTCGCGACAGATGAAGCCCGCTTGCTCCATGAAAGGACGAGCCTGGGCCCGTGTGCCGTAGAAGACCTGCTCACCCTCATCCAAAACCAGAACCTTGTCGAAGAGCTCGTAAATACCGTTACCGGCCTGGTAGAGGGTCACGATGGTCGACAGACCCAGGGTGTCGGTCATGGCGCGGATTGCCTTGGTCCATTCCAACGCCGTACTGGCATCAAGCCCGCGAGTACTATTGTCCCAGCAAAAGACAGAGCCTCGAGTGGCGAGACATTCGATGATGGAGACGCGCTTCCGCTCTCCACCAGAGACTCCACGCACGAACTCATTTCCCACCTTGGTGTTCTCCGTATGGGAGATTCCTAGTGCCTCCATGAGGAACTTCTTCGACTCGGCCGAGTATTCCTCGGGCGACTCTACCCCGTCGGGGAGCTTGAAGGGGACCTTGAGACGAGTTGCAAAGTCCATGGTCTGGCCGACGGTCAAGGTGGGGAAGAACAGTTCCTCCTCGGTATTCATGACGATCTGGCCGCGGTAAGCCCGTGCCTCCTTGGGGCTCAGTGAGCCGAATCGCACATCCCCGGTGATGGATTTGTATCCACCGCGGTGATTTGACAGCAGCTTCAGCAGAGTGCTGCATCCCGAGCCTGGTCTTCCCAAGACCAGAAGCATCTCGCCGGGCTTCACGCAGCCATGGCTTTTGTTGAGAATGGTTCGCAAGGGTGTCTTGTTGCGAGATTCTTTGATATGCTGTGGAATGTTGAATTGTGAGAGAACGTTCTCGTTGACGGCAGCATCGGCACTGATGACATCCACGCTCAAGTCTCTCCACGTCACACCTAACTCCTGACGCTTGAACCCGGAGGCCATCTCGCGTGCGTGTTGTTGTTGAACCCGGCTCAGCAAGGTCCAGTCACTTGGTGGGTTGTGGGGAGGAGTGGTAGGTCGAGAGGAATCTTCCCCCAAGATGGTCGCATTGCTCTCGGTCTCGTCACGGGGGTCGACGGGAGCCTGGTTGGGCACTGGCTGTTTGTTGACTTCGTCCATGACGGGCGATGACACACGACAGCGTGAATGGGGAGAAAAAGGAACACCAGACGAGCCTAGGCGGCCTCTCTCTATCTTTTATGTAGAACAGAAACACCAGCCCACACTCTTGATCATTATCAGATTCGATTCACTCTAGTTTGATCTTGGCTCTCACTCCTAATGTGGGTCTAGGCTGACGAACGTATAGCGACGGACGGGCCTTGATCTCGCCGACTTCCGTGAGAGCCGAGCAAGTGCAACCTCACCTCAGTTCTCTCTCACCAGTGATCGGAACCATGGACTCCCGTACTGGCAGTCCGATGGCCGAGAAACACATCGTGTTCCAGAATAGACTCCCGGTGGATGGGAAATGTGACTGGCTGCCCGTTGGAGATTTACACGTCTCTTGCTCCACGGCCGAGTAGCGTTCCCGCCGAAGCGTCGTGGGTTTGTTCAGCCACATGTCTTCGAGTGGAGCCTCCCGGACGCTTCCACGACTTGTTACGCCGATTCCGAACGGTTGTGGAAGTTCTTCCGCCCCCGTCTGATTGGTTCGGTCCCCACGGTGCGACAGGTGCTTTCCGCTGACTCAGCGGCTACCTGCAGCCCGAGGCGCGCGCACGTCCCGATGGGAATCCCTTCCTCACAGTTTCATCAAAGTCCACGGGCACCGAATGCCTAGACCGGACACAAGGGGGCTTAGAGAAGTCCGAGAACTGTTCTGCATGTCAGCTTGGCTCAGACAGATGGGAGTTTCTGATCGAGATTTTCCGCCCGTGAGCTGCCACCCCATGACGACAGTGGAATTGTAGAAATCATCCTACAGGCCACGATTCTACAAGCAGGTACCTAGGTGTGGAGACTTTCCATGTGCAGGTGATCTATATCCAATTTTCGATTACACCGAGAAGGGTAAATGCGTGTGTCAGATTTGATGAGAGGAGCTTACACCTCTTCATCAACATCCACCTGCTGCAGTTTTACAGCTCTGCCACAGGACACAGACGATCAATTACCCCAACCTGGGTGAACAAACACAAATGGCCATTCCGCCATTACCGGCATCACTGCCAGGTGGGATGGGTGAACGTGGTGGCATTGCTTCGAGTGATAGCCTACAAGAATGACTACGGTGTATTTGAGTCAACTGGATTCGATAGATCATCAAAGTGTCACCGCAAAGACCATCACAATTCATGCCGAAGTGGCTGGTACTGTCGCTATTTGGTTGAGGAAGACCATGCATAATAAACGCAAATAGCGGAGCCCCCAAGACCGTACTGGAATACATAGCGGATCTCCGATAAGTGCATGATAGCCCGGCCCAAGGAGAATAATGGCAGAGACCATTATAAACCAGATATCCACTCACTCTCGACACGGGCGGCAATAGTAGAGCCTGGTATCTCCGATAATCTAGGCGGCAGACACATTTGAATTTCTAAGCTTGGCACCGAAATTTAAGGTTGAGGAGCAGCCGAATGAGCTAGTTATCTATCTGGCATGACGAGCTTTTAGTGTAGTCGGCGAGTTCACAAGTCCACCGAACAGGACGGATGACCTGCGACTCAGTAGAACCAGAGTCTCAGCGAGGCCGCAAAATGAAGACAGTCGAGGAGGAAACAAGTGCAATTCAGGAAGACCGCCAAAGACACGAGAAAGATGAGACCTAGAAGAACGGATAAGAGCACGTGGGGAAGATGAACAATACAAGCAGAAACCTTCCTCCAGACGCATGATAGCGGGCCTGGAAGCGAGAGAAGGGCAACCACTGCGTGGAAAGCGAACATGCCGTAACAGAACGAAGCTAGGTAAAGATCAAATGATAAAAACGTGGCCTAAGGACCAGGCTTATTGTTTGTGTGCAACTTTGGAAGGGGCACCGGTATTGTTCCACAAATATTCTGGGCCTTCTCGCCTCAAAAGTTTCATTTAAATAAACGCATGGCGGCGTGAGGTTCCCTTCTTACAAAGACAAGCATCTTGGTATCATCAAAAGATCATCAATGCTAGTAACGATGAATATCACGTCCTGCGAGCTTGAAGCTCAAATAGATCCTAACAATCAATCAAGGTATGACTGTCGGCTCGAAGCAAAACGACTTACAGCAAAACAGCACGCCGCAAAACAAAGAATTCCAAAAACAAAAAGAGGCCAAGTGACACGCTGCACGCTACATTGCGGGACTCAAAGCAGCGCAAGTCAGTAGGAGAAGTGTTACGACTTGAATCGTGACGAGACCACAAGTCGTACCACTGCATATTGTAACAATGAATTCAAACTAATACATAGTGTAACAATTAATTCAGATTAATACTTTATGAGTGGCGCGCTTTGTCACGGCACTCCTTACACATCTCATGCACGCTACCATCTGAATCGGTGAACATAGTCTCCCAAGATTCGTGAGCCCCGGGAATGCACCATTGCTTGCGGACCGACAAACAGTAAACGCACCACTTTCCTTCGAACAAGGCCTTTGGACGTGCCCGGACACACCCCGCACAATAGCCCCACTGGCGCTGGGTGGAGTCTCTGTCACGGAATTCTTCATGTGGCAGTCCAGTCTCACATGATGATTCACGTGATTCCTCGCTTGGCATCGTGATTGTGCTCTCACGTGATTGATCGTCGTCCTCACGAGTGGGTGCTGCGGATCTATCCGGGGTACCGCCGCGAACCTGTCCCTGCGTTCTCTTGCCCCGGTAGGTTCGACTGTGCTGTGAAAGATATCAGTATCTCCTGAAAAAGTTGGCTGTAGTTGGGTGGCTGTGGTTGAATATACTAACACGGCGAGTTTGATGCCGGCACGACGCGCAGGTCACTGTTGGCGTTTGGTTCGAGCGCTTTGACCAAAAGCTATTGATCGGCCTCCACTTGGAGCAACGTTTGCAACATTTCCATTCATCGGCCAGTGACTCGGCGGGGTTGCCTTGGGAAGAAGTCATCTGCACGGCAGCAGGACGAGCCTCATGCTCTGGAGTGCTCATGTCTGGAGACGCGAGTCGTGGACTTGGACGGCTGGAGCTCCGGGACAGTGAAGAGATGCTAGACCTGGGCCGTAAGGTCAGGACGGCGCTCTTTGCCAATCGTCGACTAGGTGGCAAACCCCCCGTTGAAGAGAACTAGGTGTGCAAGATGGGTGCTTGGTTGTGATCGACGAGGCCGGGTATTGGTATCGAACACACCCGTGGGCCGATGGACTTACTATTGGCGTGGGGAGTACTGATCCCACTGATCAACGGGTTGATGCGTGACGATGACGACAATGGCTGTGCTCAACTTTCTCTTACTTGACCAAACGAGGGTTATGGGAGACAGAGGAAGATCCCAGTCGTTCCACGAGACGTGTTGTTGATGAGTTGTCGATGAGTTGTTGATGAGGTTTTGATGAGGCGTTGATGAGATGTTGATGAGATTTTGATGAGGTTTGGATGAGGTGTTGGTGAGAAGTAAATGTTTTGGAACGGGGATAAGTTGATTTCGAATGTCTTGAGACGGTTGTGTGGTTTGGGACGCGCTGCTAATCAGACGCGTGCTCAGTCAATCTGCCTGTTGTATACCGCTCTTGCAAGCGGTGTCTTCTAGACTGCTGGGTCGATGAAAATTGATCGAAGTTCATGGAAAGGGTGAATTGACGTCTTCTATCGTACCCCAGAAGAATTGATGCCAGTTGCATAGGTCCCAGGTCTTTGTTTAAATTTCTGGGCATCTAGATGGATGTGTCTTCACCGAGCCAGTATCATTTACTACAGATGAACGCTTGGAGTAACACGTAGAATACTCGCAGTAAACAACGTCACCGATACCCAGATGGAGAAGATACTCGAAGGGTCAATGATATGCGTCCTCTATCGTTAGCCCTAACATGGATGGATCTACAGATTCTGGGGCTTTTACTCTCGAGTCTTCATAGAATACAGCTACTGTAGGCACAGCCACACAGTGAGAGAAGGGAATGAGTGTGATATCGACTGGCTTAAGAGAGATGCTGTCTCGACTTTGGGCTGCGGCGAGACGACAGTATCACATGCCATACGAATAAATCGTGCTTGAATGATTCTGCCGACTCACCACCGACCCATAAACCCACAACATTAGATAGCCTCTCTTCCTTCTATCTTTCTCACCAATCAAGTCGTGTTTCACCTTCCTCATTTCCTTCCTGTACATCGATATCTACAAATAAGTCGTTTCTAAATACAAGGGATGTTGAGACCCAGTGGACAGTTCAATATGAACCGACTCATTCGGAAGGTAAGTAGAGATCAATTTGCTCAAAGCCAAAGGAAAATCGCCTAGTGGCATGGAAGAAATCTTGCTGTTTGGTGGCCAACCCCAGTCCCAGCCCCAGCACGATACGCTATTACGAGCAGAATCGGCCATATCTCAGGTCCCGCGCCCACACACCACCTGCAAGTCGTTGGATGTAGCTTCAAACGTATATCCATACTCCAAGGCCCAGTGCTTAGAGGCATCCCATGATCTGACAAATCTCTAGAATGTCTGTTCAGATACCTCTTCCAGTTTATGCGCCGACAAATTAATTTGGCACTCACCCAACAAGTGGGCAACTAGTACTGTACATAGACCTCGGCGACTGCCACTGGTCCATTGTAATTTATGCGGTTGCCCCCATATGAAAGTCGCCCGGTTGACTAAAGAATAGACCTGGGGAAGAACTGCACCATGTTAAAAAGGCGCATTCAAGTGTCTTCCAGCGTTGCTTTGCATCCATAGGTATCGAACCCAATTTCGATTCAAGTCCTTCTCATGACTGAACACCCCAGAACGCCAATGCTAACTCGAGGTACCTATACATGCAGACAGGCCCGGGAACTCCAGTGATGAATCAAAAAAAGCCCTAAAGCTGTATCAAAAAGCTCCCCGTGATCGTCAAATCCCTCGCACAAAGTGGGATCTGATGAAACACCAAACGCCAAAAAAGCAACTAACATCGAACGCCTCCAACTGTTCCACTTTGATGAGTGCGGCAAAATTTATCGTTGCCCCAACGGTGGCCTCGCCTAGACAGCAATCGCTTATGCTGCGTCTCAGGGTATGGTCCTCGAAGACATTGATAGCGTCAAGATGCTATTTCGATTGTGCCCTCTCATGGACCGCCAGCTAGGGTAAGCAACCAGACGGAGAGCAGCTCACATTTCGCTGGCATGTTGAAAACATATGAGACGCGCAATCTCACTCCTTCTTCTGGCTTTGTCGAGCTCACTGACGGCCATCTCAAGCTCCATCCTGTTCCAGGCTTCATCATCCTCGAACTCAGGACCAAGAAGCCAGAGAATGTGTGGGAATGGAGCCACTGATTTTGCGCTGAGTAGGTGGTCGAGTCGAAGGACGAGGTCCTTTTCAGCCAATTTCTGCATTGAGGATGAGGCTAGCACGTGCCGTAAATCTGGCTCGGGAGCTCGTGCTTCTTTTTGCATTTTCCTCAGGGATAGCTGGCAGAGGCGCACGGCAAGCTGATCTTGATCCTCTGTTGAGTGATGCAGGGTACTTGTTGACGAGTCGTTTCGATAGGGTATTGACTTGGCACTTTTTGGTCGCTTGCGATTGACCGCAGGTGATATGTTTCTGACAATCATTCTTGTGCAATGCATTGTTGAGGTTGAGATGGTTTTGGATGATAATTGACTTCCAGGTTGGGTTATGTGATCGAGACAGTCTGATGTGGGCGGGGCCCGGCAGTTGCTTGAATTTATTTGACGGCGTGCAAGCAGACTTTAATCCGGATGAAATCAGAATGACCATGCAACAGGCTGTCAATTTGCGGCCTACTCGCAGGTCATCAGTCATGCCACTTTTCAACCTGCAACCTTAGTGACCACAGAGTACCTCCAGAGGCCCGACAAATTATCGAAACGCTCTGCTGGGTGACTTCGTCGGCGCTTGCCGCTGATCACACCACCCCCGGATCTTCCCGCGTGAAACCAGACATGTTCGGGTTCGTAAAGGTTCCTACATTTGGACGCGATCTCCCTCCAATAATCGGGTACCTTGCTGGTACCTCGTCATGGAGGCTTGCGTCTGCTGTTCTTCGAGCAATTTTTGCGCCAGCTTTCTGTCGGCCCATGAACGGGTCGCGTGACGAGACTGCCTTTCGTTTCGTCAACACATGCAGTGGTCTGGCTCGAGTTACCGACTTAGAGCTGGTGAGCCGAAACCGAGAGAATCCCACCACTAGAGCTGAAGTCTCTGACGGTGGCCTTGATGTTGGCCTGATTCCGAATGAGGCCATCAGTCGAGGACTTTGGGCTATCATCGAATGAATACTTGCGACTTGTCGCCAGTGATCATGCTCCCGGTCCGGGTCTGTCAGTGGAAGCCAGCAAGTACACGTTGCTTAGCCCCGATCGATTATGGCAGATGGAGAGTAAGTTATCAAGTTTTGCGATGGGTCTCCATCTGCAGCTTGGTCTAAGTCCAGTAGCTCCACGGTATGAACTTGACGCTCAGAGCAACTCGAATATTCCTCATCCGCATGAGCTAATATTAGAGATAATTAACAGTGAAGCTGCTGTTTACTATCCTTCTTATCGCGATACGGCCAGATTTCCAGCGCACAAGTGCGATCTGGAAACAGCATTCAAGAAGATTCGACCTTCTCTGGACCGGCAGCTTAACGGCAGTTCTTCTCGAAGCGAGGTGGCCGGCTGCGCCCAGGAACGCCAGTGACGTCACTGTCCGATCGGCTGTCTCGGCAGCGATCGGCCGAGCTTGACAGCTGGCCACCTCCTGCGATTGTTGCAGCATTGGATGATTTGTCTCCTGTTCCTGTTCAGACGTCTCAGATTGAAGCTTCAGAAGTTCAGATACCCAGCTTTGGATATTCAAGTCTGTTTGCCATCAGCCTTCCCACGCCGTGTCTGCTATCATGCCTTGGTCCTTTGCCTTGCCCCAGGCGATCTTCGCGTCGCCGCTTCTTGCGGTCGCAACGCCTATTGGCGTCGGAATGACTTCCGCGCTTCTCACGAGTCGTACGTCAATCCACTGCTTTGTAACACGGAGCCCTTTCACCTGCTTTGATGGACAATGAGGGTGTCCCCTAAGCGCAATTGTCTCCTTCAACGCGATGCACACTCGGATTGCGAAAGACACATCTCCGTCTTTTCAATGGGATTCCACCTGCTGACCATTTCCCCCCTATCTACCTACTAGGCTCCAACACCAAAGACACGTATAAACAACTCCGCCAACCACCCTTCAGCCCCCCCGCCTGGCTGTTCGGACCAGCCTGGACTGTCCTCTACGGTCTGATGGGTTATGCCTCTCACCACTCAACCGCTGTTGCCTCGCACTCTATTCTGCCTGGTCTCCGTGAAGCCAACCAGACTGCCCAAGTACTGTACACGTCACAACTGGCGCTCAACTTCCTCTGGACTCCACTCTTCTTTGGACTGGGCCGGCCAGCCAGCGCTTTGGCCGATATGGCTCTGCTGATTGGCAATGTCTCTCTTCTCATGGCCAACTGGTGGGATAGTGACCGCACGGCCTTTTGGCTAATGACGCCGTACCTGGGCTGGTTGAGCTATGCCTTCTATCTCAATGCTGGAGTGGGATATCTCAACAACTGGACTCTGTACCCCAAGTCACACTCTGAATAAGACAGGAGCCTCCACGTCACACCGAGGACGATACTTGGCCGAGGGTAGAAAGAAGAGATTATCTCCTGTCATGCTATGGCAAGTTAATATAGTCACTGATGTAATGACGTGTTCTGAAACTCGGCAAGAACCCCACGTGGTCCTATGTATATCTACTCTATCCCTATTCTCACATCCCAACCCATTCATCACCGTATTGGAGTGTAGACTGTAGACACTGCACCTATCGGGATCCGTCGTGTAGCTGAGCAAAGGGCCTGGCCGTCTCCCAAAAAATGTCGGTGTTTGGTCCGAGAAGTGGGTTCCTCATAGCGGGGGGGGGGGGGGGGGGGTATTTTTTTCTGAATGATCAGCTGAACCATTTCAGGTCCCACTTTCCAGACGTGCCGGGGGAAAGGTTAGAGTCTGGCCATTTGACCCGCAGGAGAAGTGCTGTGGGTGTCAATCCGTCTATATACATTATGAGGTCGAAGTTCATATTGCTAGTCGCCAGTCGCCAGTCGCCAAGCCTATGATCTGGTGTCAGCCCGTGTGTGAAACGAGCAGCCTTTGAGCGTGACATAATTCGTCATATGCAAGTAGGAAGCAATCATCCAAGCCCCGTATCACGAGAAAAGCAGTCGGATATTTCGGCGGTGTGATGGAGAGCTTGATTTCCTTTTCACGATCAACAAGAGCCTCCCATCTCAGCTCACTATTTCTCTTTAGGCAGCACTCGCAGGGGCATTATCTCACACGTGCAAAAGAGCCCCTATCACAGGTGAGTATCAAAGAATGAGAGGCTTTTATTACGGCTTTTTATTGTTTTTCGGTGGTGTGGTTCTCCACTCAGCAGAAACGGGTAGGTGGCATGCAGCCGGCTGCGGCCCACTTTCTTTTTTTTTTTCTCACTCATCGCCGCCACTACACAAAGCACGTTAACTGTACTTTGTTGTCACCTTTTTGCCTCTCATCCACCGTCGTTGACTACAGCACAGCGTTTCTGTTCAGCATATGATACACTATCTTCAGTGGACAGCCATATGCAGAGACTTTCTCATCATCATTGGTTCTGCATGGCCACGCAACAACCTGTCATGCATGTATATCGCTATCCCACTCCCACCGATTATTCCGAGCTGGTTGATTGGATACCGACCACACTGTACTCGCCGATCAAACAGACCTGACAGCCGGAAGGGAGATGCTATTTCCACACGCACCCATCATCCAGGTATCCCAGGTAGGGTATGAGCCGAGAATCATTCCAGAATCCCAGATAAGGGTCGCGAGAGAGACATTGGGAGTGTGACCCACGATTGGGCATCAGACAGACCGGACGTGCTGCTAGCCTGCTACTATCTCGACTAAGTGGCTACTCCCGCAGCCATGTCGTGCAGAGTCAAGAGGCCGAGTCCGCACAGAATAGGCAGCTTAGCCGGGGCTAGATGCACCCTTGACCGGGTCTCGGTTATCAAGCTCCTAGACTCTTCGACCCAGGTCGGGCCGACTTGGCCTAAGGTGTAGTGGTGTATGTACTCAGTACTGCGCCTCAGACACCTACGATCCTTCGATCCTGTTGGAATTCATCGAGCTGGGAATCAGGAACCACCGGATGTCAGAAAAGGTCAAAAGAGGTCAACTGCCCATTGAACCCCCCCCGGGAAATAGACTGAAAAATATCATAGACTTAAGCATGTATCCTCGTAGGGGTGATGCAAAATACAAAAAAAGAGCATGACGTGACTGGCCATAGCCCGGTCGTCCACTGTTTTGTTGTAGCGGGTGGATAAATGGCGGCTGGAGCTGGATCGCCACCACCGGAAACCCCACCGAGAATTTTCTTGAGTTTGAGACGGATGAGCAGGGTTGTGGATGGTGGGTGCACAGATCACTCAAATGAAAATCCCGACCCGAACAACGATACTCAGGTTTCTCTTGTGAATCTAGAACAACACACCTTGTGTCGACGTGGATGATACTAGCCGTTGTGTAAGGGCTTGGGGACTTGCCATTTCGAGTAGTATCAAAATAAGCGCAAGTCATGTGAAAACTACTCTCGTGTCGACCTCGTTGAAGGTAAGGTAGCATCATGTCTGTTGTACAACCCCCTGCACGAGTGCTCAGTGAGTTTACACAATCAAAAGAACTATTACAGACTCTACCAGCGACAGTGGCTCATACATGATTGAACAAATGCCGCAGCCACCAGGCACGCAATAATATTGATAGGGAAGACTAGAGAGGAGAAGAAAAATTTTCAAGGGCTAGCGCACGCCGTTTCCTGCATGGCGACACTTAGCTTCGGAACATTCGCACATGGCGCTTTGTATAGCCACGAACATGCAACATGATGTGCAGTTGGTCCGGCTCATCCACGCTCAGGCCGCTCAAAATGAATGGTGATGGAAGAGTCTGATTCATGTCATATCGAGACTTCTCACAGACCTGTCTTCGGTCGTCCGAGGCCATATGGTGAAGAACCGGTATTGCCTGTCTCATAGTTGCGAATCTATAGCTACATTCCTTTTTGGGACTTTGACTATGTATCCACTGTGGAACGTCTCCATGAGGCTGCAGTGAGTACATTTCACGATCAATGACAATTGGAACAACACATACCTTAATAAGTGAAAGAGGGAGGAATGGCCACAAACGAGCGGTCCTTGTTTTATCATTACGAAGCAGAGGCCGCCGATGTGGATCTCCAGACGATCCGTGGT
Source organism: Penicillium diatomitis (assembly GCF_028827545.1). Lineage (NCBI taxonomy): Eukaryota > Fungi > Ascomycota > Eurotiomycetes > Eurotiales > Aspergillaceae > Penicillium > Penicillium diatomitis. Next base: position 3,284,174 of record NW_026623177.1, on the reverse strand, counting down.
TTATCAATGGGTCAAGGATAAGCCGATCTTTGTGAGCCATTATGAGCCAACCAAACGAGCATCCAGACGCCAATCGATTGACCATTTTTTCTGTGAGTCTTCTCCAGAACAGAGGTTTCCGTGGGTTTTGCCTCGCCATGCTGCCTCCCTCCAAGTCTATATCAGCACGGGCCTCGGCGGAACAGGCCTGGAATGTGTCATAGCCAGCGACGGCTGCTCAATCCGTGTGCAGTCTCCCAAGGTTTATTTTATATTATTGTTATTCTCACAACCACTTTTGTTTGGCTCTATTTCTCAGTTCCCATGTTTACTCGATCCCATATCCCATACATCCCTTAAACTAGTCGAAGGCTTAGGGGAAAACCACCTTCTTCTTCCTTAACCTCGGAATTCTTTCTCCTCCTTTCTCAACTCTTACACACTTCTCATCCCCCTCACTCCTCCCTTTTGTGATTGCACACCCGCAATACTCTGCATTCACGGCTCTTTCAACATTCCAACCTCATCGATTTTGCGGAGCGACTCAGGTTCTCGCCGTAGTGCCTGTTTGGGCCTTTCGGCTCTCGAGTACCGCTGAAATGTCCACTCCGATCAACACGCCGCTTCCCAGCCCGAATGAAGAATACGATGAATTTCCTCTACTCCCAGAGGACTTGACTATTCCACTGCCATCTCCTGTTCTCCCTGTTACCGGTCATGCGGTGGTCCCCGATCTCTTTCAGTCGGAGACAAGGCATGCCGATCCTGTCGCGGCGTTCTCAGCAGAGCCCGAAAACGGACCGACTCCCGTGACCGACCCCGTCTCCCAACCACTTGCCACACCCGAAACCGAACAACCTCGGACCCGCTCACCACGCGTGCGCTTCCACTCCATCACCCGCTCCCTCAGCGACCGATATCATCACATCCAGGATGGCAATAATCGACTTTTCTCTGGCCGGTCGGATTCTGCCCAGCATCCATTGCTGCCACCGCCCACTGACCTGGCTGATGATAACTTGTCGGGATTCGTGACCCCGCCGGCCCCGGCATATTCCCGCCCTGCAGGTCATGCGGGCGGCCGTGCCCCGTCGACGGAGTATTTCTCCACTGATCCAGAGAAGTATGCCCACCATGACCATGGAGATGACGAGCATACGAATCCTGCGCGTGAGCGCCTCCGAGCTGCTGGTCAGCTCATTCGACAGAAGACCACCCATTTGACCCAACGTCTTCGTCGTCCATCAAATGAGGGTGAGGCTCTACATGCCTCGATCTTGCCAGAGGATATGGGAATCCCCCTGGAGGAGGTTCAAGCTCGACGCGCCCGGCGTCAAGCGGATCGGTTACGCATGTTAGAGGAGGCAGGCGAAGAATCTCTTGAGCCTCCTCCAAGTGCAGAAGCCCATCGCCTGGTGCGCAGTATGACCCAGGTGCAAGACCAGCTGGCTCTGCGCAAGCGCCGGCCGCGCCCTGCCTACCAGCGATCCGGACAGACCACCCCCGAGGGTGCGCTGAGGGGCTTTGCGGCACGTCGTCGTTCCAGCGGAGGCTTCGGTGGTGGTGGTATTCTGGCACAGTTGTTGAAGCTACAGGCTACGCAGTCAGCCTCCTCACGACCGGAGAGCGTCATCACCGACGACTCGGACAGTGATGCACCCCTCTCATCTGGCGCGACCACCCCCAAGAAAATCAGCTCCCAGTCTCCCTCCATGCCATTGTCTTTGCCAGCTTCGGGCGCAGCAACCCCGCGCAAGGAGAAGCTCAAGTGGTACAAGAAGTCTCCTCATCGATCCACTGCGTCCTTGGTCGACGCATCAATCAATTTGAGCCGCGCGAGTCTTCCAGCCGGTGCCGCCGAGTCTCTCCACACAAACAAGCGGACTCGGAGGAACAAACGCCGCACGCGTCTCGAGGATGAGATTCGCGTCACCGTCCATATCGCCGAAATCCTTGCCCGACAACGGTACATTATGCAACTGTGCCGGGCGCTGATGCGCTATGGGGCGCCGACCCATCGCTTGGAGGAGCACATGTCAATGACGGCACGGGTCTTGGAGGTTTCGGGTCAGTTCCTGTACTTGCCCGGTTGCATGATCATGTCCTTTGACGATCCCACCACGCGCACGGCCGAGGTCAAGTTGGTGCGCATGGCTCAGGGAATTGATTTGGGTCGGCTGGCCGATACACACAACGTCTACAAAAATGTGGTGCATGACCTGATCGGGGTCGAAGAGGCCACTCAAGAGTTGGATGAGATCATGTCTCGCAAGCCGCGCTTCAACAAGTGGATCCTCGTTCTCATGTATGGCTTTGCAAGTGCCACCGTCGGTCCGTTCGCTTTTGGTGCGCGACCTATTGATATGCCTATGATTTTCTGTCTGGGCTGTATTGTGGGTCTGATGCAGCACGTCTTCGCCCCCCGCTCGGCTCTTTACTCCAACGTCTTCGAGGTCACCGCCGCCGTTTTGACGTCCTTCCTGGCCCGAGCCTTGGGAAGCATCACGATCACGCATAATGGTACGACACAGCAACTCTTTTGCTTCTCGGCGCTAGCTCAGTCCTCTATTGCACTGATTCTACCTGGGTTCATGGTCCTTTGCAGCAGTCTGGAACTGCAATCTCACCAAATGATCGCTGGATCCATCCGAATGGTCTACGCAATCATCTACTCCCTCTTCCTCGGCTATGGAATCACTGTCGGGACAACCATCTACGGTCTAATTGATCGGAACGCCACCTCTGCAACAAGCTGTGCCAATCTTGAAATCTACGGCTCTTCGTACGCTCGTCAGTTCCCCTTTGTGGCTATCTACGCCGTCTTCCTCGCCATCGTCAACCACGGCAAATGGAAGCAGATGCCAGTCCAGGTCCTTATTGCCATCTCGGGCTATGTGACCAACTACTTCAGCACAACCAAGTTTGGCACGCAGTCCGAGGTGGGTAATACCGTGGGCGCGTTCACCATCGGCGTCTTGGGAAATCTGTACAGCCGGATTTGGCACGGGCAAGCCGCCACTGCCATCCTCCCGGGTATCTTCGTCTTGGTGCCATCTGGCCTGGCCTCGAGTGGTTCCCTCATCTCCGGCATTCAATATGCCGATTCGGTGCGGTACAACCTCGAGACTCACGGTAACAGCACCTCCACCAGCAGCATGACGGCTACCTCGGTCGCGAGTCTTGGCTTTGGTATGATCCAGGTCGCTATCGGTATCACCGTGGGCCTGTTCATTGCCGCACTGGTGGTGTATCCGTACGGCAAGAAGCGAACGGGGCTGTTCAGCTTCTAGCCCGGGAGGTTGGTCGATCTGATGTCTCGGGAGAGGTGCTTGATGCACTGACTTTCCCTGAGCGTATTATTTCTTAATTCTTTTTTCCTTTCACCTCACATTTCTACAGCGTCTCATGGATAGGTTCATCTTAGCATGCATGATTTCTCTCTCATTTCTATCTCATCTCCTCCTGACTTTGACGTTGTCCAGCGTTTGTTATCGGTTTCATTTTCATTCAACTGTCGTGGTCTTCCACGATATTGCATTTATATTCGAGGAAAAGCGATCATTCAATACACGGAGCCTAGACATTATGTTATGGCCAAACGCGCGGAAGCTTGTCACTGACTATCATCATACATATGCTTAATAATCAGTTCATTTTGATTACTGTCGATGACAACGACCTGTACACATCCCTCGTCTCCTTTAATTCCCTCGCGATTTACTCTGGCGTTCCACGTCTTTTTTTCACCCGGCATCTCGCCATATGTGTTCTTTTCCTCTAGCTTCATGGTCAACCAACCTGTCGTGGGGATTTTGATGCTGTATGATAACCGCTGTATGATAATCTCTCAGCTTTCCTCCTATTTGTTAGGCCAAGGGAACGGAGAATACTTCCCGTTTGCAAAGTGGCTGTCTCCAACAAATCTCATATTGGGGTAAAATAAGCCCGGCCTTGTGTTGCCGGGTTTTTGGGAGGCCTTAGCGTTCTTGATCGCCTATCCTCGGCGTAACCCACTTTTTGATTGGGATCCCGAAATTTTGCAGATTGCAGACGAGATTTTGTAGCAAAACATTGAGGATTTGGGTGGCCAGGTAAGTATCGTTCCTGTCATTCATCGAATAGACCGCGTTTCCAGCGCTGATTTATATTCTGCCAGCGCGAGTTGGACCACTTGCACCTGTTTAGCCCTCACTGAGTGAAGGCACCAAGCCCCTTCGATTACCGGCTGACAACCGGAGAGAATTAGCTACACGACTTCTCCTTGATCTGGGATCATGTTGACGCACCTCACGACGGACTACGTCGTCACCGACCGGGCAGGTGTGATTGAAAACCGGCACGCCGTCCACGCAGCCATTGTCGACGCCAACGGCCAAGCATTATATGCCGTTGGTGATCCCTCAAGGATAACCCTCGCTCGATCCGCAGCCAAACCAGCCCAAGCAGCTGCCATTCTTGAATCCGGTGCCTTTGAGAAATTTGATCTCGACGATGCGGATCTGGCTCTGATGTGTGCATCGCACAGCAGTGAAGAACGCCACGTCTTACAGGCTCGTCGCATTCTTTCCAAAATCCAATGCAGCGAAACTGACCTGCAGTGTGGTGGTCATCCATCCATTTCGGATTCCGTCAACCGCGCCTGGATCAAAGCGGATTTCACTCCTTCCGCAATCTACAGTAACTGTTCCGGTAAACATGCGGGAATGCTCGCTGCGACCAAGGCTCTCGGCGCTGATATACAGAGCTATCACTCGCCAACGAGTCCAATCCAAGAGAGGATCAAAGACATGGTCGACGAGCTTTGCCAGTTGCCGAGAGGAAGCTCGCTATGGGGCATCGATGGGTGCAACTTGCCTGCGCCTGCCTTCCCCTTACATCGCTTGGCGCACATGTACGCTGCTTTTGCCGAGGCAGCCGGTCAAGTCGAGGCGAGCGCTTCTGCGTTGGATTCGCGCACGCGGGCGCTCAGCCGCGTGTTCAACGCCATGTCTTCATACCCAGAGTTTGTGGGCGGAGAGGATCGCTATTGCACTGTCCTCATGCGCGCGTTTCCGGGGATTCTGATCGGAAAGCTTGGAGCTGATGGTTGTTATGGAATCGGTCTCAAATCGTCGTCTTTGGCGAGCGAATCATCTGGTCCATCGGCTGTCGGGATCGCTGTGAAGATTGAGGACGGCAACATTCCAATGTTGTATGCTGCGGTCACAGAGATTTTGTTCCGTCTTGAGGTTGGGCATTTAGAGATGCGAGAACAGTTGGCTCGGTTTCATCGTCCACTAATTAAAAACACCGTTGGAGTTGTGACTGGAGAAACGACGCATATGTTTAAGCTTCGCAAGATCGGCGAGGAAGATGTTGCGTGGTCTCGATGAGATAGAGCTATTTTCTCTCTGGGGTATAGTTTTGTGCTGAGAATTCTTCCTTGTCTGTCTTTGCACAACGACCTAGAAGCATAGTAAGAATATGAGTGCTCCAACAGACCGTGGCATCTTAAGTACCTAGAGATGCCGTACATTAAGAAGACTGTTAGTCTGCAATCTCCCGGTCTATTCTCAAACATAGGTAGACAATGGCTTTTGTGTGCATGTCTCGATACTGTCAAACACCGAGCGCAATTGCCACGCATCAGTGACGGTCACAGCGTTGTTTGAATCAAAATTCACACCGTAGGTAGAGGCTATTCCGTATTGTTTGGTGTACGGTGGAACCCTGAGTGCGGTATATCGTGCCTTAAAAGGTCTAGTCTTGAAGGTCGCTTCCGGCCCTGGTGAGTGGCAATGAATAGTCAGATTTCAAGAGTCAGTGTCAATTTCAATGTTGACCCCGTCTTTCGGACAACCGGGCCAAGTCGTATCCGAAACCGCGAAATATCAATATAGCTACTCATTCGTGATACATGAGGTAGCATCTTTTTTCTCTGGATATCCGCATCTGCCGCTGTTGTGAACTTGCGACCCGCAGAGTATACTTATCGGGGTCTTGTGCTAGAGCCTTGGTTTTTATCGCTTTTACCTTTCGAGGCACCAGTTGTTCCATCTCATCTTTTTCCTTTTTATCTATTAGGCAAGGTCTCTCTGTCTTCACTCCGCCGGGTTTCTCTGTCGGTCCGAAAAAGCGTGAATCGATCTTCTGCCATTAGACTGTATCAAAGGCCAAGATATGCAACACCGACTGCATACATTATCCAGAAACTCCCATTCTCCCAGCTTTGGCCCATAAGGTCAGAGAGCCGCTGGTCGTCTTTCATACGACCCTGTTGGATCGCTATGTCTTCACAGTTCTTCATCATCTTGAGGAACGTCTTGATGGGTTGATCACACACTCTTGTCCAGTCCTTAATAGTCTTTAACCAGTATTCAGGTTTCCTTATGAGCAGCTTCCAAGAGAGCGCATGAGAAAATTCCGTAGGTGCCGCGTGGGTGAACTCCCAATCCACGACAAGGACAACTTGTATATTCTCGTTAAGTAGTATATTAGCCGGGCACTCCTGTGTTGTGGATGGGGACGAAGTCTGCAATTGGCCGCATTGTCGCAAGATGTCAGCTTCAAGGAGTTGAACTAGCCAGTTGTCGGATCTTTCTTCAGCTTGTTCTCAGGCTACTTCATGACGGCATAGCCGACTTTGCATAATTGTGTCGTAGTATAGAAGAAATAATGTACCGCAAGTTTCGGCGAAACAGAAGATTGTATTCGAGAGAGATAGACTTGACTCTACCGCTAGTATAGTACGCGGTGACTACGTGACCAAACTCGTGGAAAGCGATGATAAGCATCTGCGTGGTGTATTAGGTCCCTATATTCTTTTGTTTATCTCGGACTACATCGGTGACTGAAAAGGGGACGAGTGTCTCGCTATACCTTGAAGGGCTAAAGTAAATATCATACGTATAGAATGTTCTAAAGTAGCGCAATCACTATTACGTAGGCACTGATCACCCCGAAAGTGACTGCTTACGTATGGTTAATGGTCAAGTTGCGTTTTATTAGGTACGAGCTTATATCGGCCGAGCGGCTTTCGATGGCTATATAGAGGGCGGGCATTATAGGTAGATACTTAATACGGAAAGACGACCAGCGCTACTTTGAAATATAAGGTTAAAGGTCGTGAGTGGTTAATCTTCCAGCGGTCGTACAGTCGTACTACTACCTGCTCCTCCGGTCGGACCTTCTCAGCACGGACGACGTATACTTATACCAAGGAAGATGAAAGGTTAGTTTGCGTATTGGTTTATATTAATCTCTCCGAAAATTCCAGCGAGAAGATGAAAATAATACAAAAGTCAAGGCTTGGTCGACTATATCAAAACTACTCCGTCAAAGCAGAGCACTGACGTTCCGAGGTGCCCAGGTTTGCAAGCGTGCTTGGCGGACACACCTGATCAACCCTTTGACTGGACAACTTTTGAGGCACGGGACGCAAAGGTCGCTGCAGTGTTTGTTTATTGACGCTCGTCGCTTGACGGTGGCTGACGACTGCCGCAGTGGCTGGGCGCGCCTATTTTTTTGTGTAGGTAGGGCTGCGCTGAGTGGAGCATCCCCATCAATCTGGCGCTTCTCCCGTCCGGCCAGGTGAGTGTTTGACGTGGACATTGTCCACCGCGCGTCGAGACGTATGTCATCATGTATGAGCCTGGGAGAGGCGTGTTTATGATAGGTAGATGCAGATCATACTATTACCCTGGATCAGGCATTTGTCTTTTTAAAGCAGTATTGCCCTAAACTACTTAACAACCTGCGATGTGGCGGGAAAGGGAGACGAGCATACGATGTTCGGATGTTGTGATTGAGTCAATTGACACCGAGGCAGTTCCTCACGCACTATCTTGTATCGCTTCGTGTACACAAGAGGCAAGATTTCCAGCTTTACCGAGTGAAATGTCTATACTTTCCATTCTCCTTCGCTCGATGCTAAAACTGCCAGGTTATTCGACACAGCATCGTACTCTCGTCTACGGGACATACCGCGGTTGGCGCTTTGTGGAGTGGTGCGCTCATCAGAAGCAAACTGTGATGACCATCCATGAAAGTCGCAGCACCTCTTTTATACCAGCGCCAGTGTAAAACACGGATGTCGGTGTCTTAGGATCCATGGAACTACATCATCGGGTTTGTCGCAAATGCTGGGCAGGAAGAGCAATGTAATAATGAACTGTAGTAACCTCAACAGTACTCAAAAGCAATGTAACAATGAACTGCAGTAACCTCAATAGTACTTAAAAGCAATGTAAAAATGAACTGCAGTAATCTCAACAGTACTTAAAAGCAATGTAACGATGAACTGCAGTAACCTCAACAGTACTTAAAAGCAATATAACAATGAACTGTAGTAACCTCAACAGTACTCAAAAGCAATGTAAAAATGAACTGCAGTAATCTCAACAGTACTTAAAAGCAATGTAACGATGAACTGCAGTAACCTCAACAGTACTTAAAAGCAATATAACAATGAACTGTAGTAACCTCAACAGTACTCAAAAGCAATGTAATGATGAATCGCAGCAATACCGACACGATTCAAGGTGTCTTTAGTAGGCAGGACTCAAGACAATATCTTGACCAAATTTCCTTTTCACCCCCCTCCTCGAGGTCGTCCATGGACATCGCCAGACCAGCATTTCCCTCAATCTCGTGGTCGGGTCCCGCCCAACGTGTGACATTTCCGTAGTAAAGCCCGCAGATGGTCCCGAATTCATCGAGGACCACAGACCCAGAATCCCCAGGATCGCCAAACTTAATTGACATGGGCGAAGTTTCATCGGTCTGTGCGATGATCAAATGTTCCTCAGTATCGCTTTGGTCCATAGCAACTTGGGCGCCCGATAGATCGTATTGGATGTTGTCATTCCCAGCCCAATTTAAACAGACATGGACACCATTGGCGATTCCTGATTTCACCGAAGACCGCCCAATACGAGTGTACCACTTCCCCGGAACGATTTTGCTGAACCGTTTTTCCGGGAAGCTGTTCCGGTTTGCGTCTCTATCGATAACTGCGAGGTTCAGGCGAGGGGTAGGTGACCCCTTGTCTATCAAACGCCAGATTTCACCCATGTCAATTGTCGGTGCCATCGAAGCGAGAGACTCTTCCCCCAGTTCGATCAGGGCCCAGTCTTGTACGCGGCCACCCCAGACTCCTTGACCGCTTGAGCAGAGAACGTTACCCAAGGGTCGCGGTAATTGCGAGAGAAAGTCACGCTGCTCGGTAAGGCGTGCATGGTCGTCTTTCGCAATCTCCAACCTGTATTGGATGCTCTGGGCTACCTCTCCGTGCTTCAGCTCGGCCCCGAGCGCCGTTTCCTCCAAGTTCTCGAGCTCCACAATAGCTTCTGCCAAGTCTGCATCAACGAGGCGGCGAGTCGCTGCAACATCCATGGAGGCAAAGAATTCCATGCGGGAGCTCAACTTGTCGAAGTTGGAAATCGGCACACCGAACTGGTTTGCGCGTCTGTCGACGTCGTTCTTTGAGACTGTGGGTTGCACAACGTGGTGGTTAGTGATACCACACTTGTAGGTCTGGCCGTTATGGGTAACCATCACCAATGCCCCCATTGTGCCTGCTCTTGTTTGGCCTGACTCGCCAATCGATAAGCCAAGGTGAGAAAGCCCGTCAGTCCCACACGACCGGAACTGGGAACGCCCATCAGCCGTGTATTCGTCTTGCGACGAAGTGGAGCGCTCTGGGGATGAATCGAAGCGCCCCGGGATAAAGTCAACCTTGATAGAAAGGCCGGACGGACTGTTCTCAGAGATCAATGAGCGAACCCAGTTCACTAGGTCAAACCAGCTATGGGAACTCTGCTGGTTGACGGTGATGATGATGCTCGGCGAGGCAGTGAGCCGCTCTCGACCGAGAAGAACGAGGGTGAGGGATGTCCAGTCGAAAGGAATCTCCGTGCGGAGCCGCTGCAGCAGCCGGGGTTTGATTTTTTTGTAAACGTCGACGGCCGGGTGGGATGGTGAGATAGCGAACCAACCCGGCTGGTAACAGTAGTCGACATTGACAACCTCGACATCGGCTGAAATTTCTTTGGCGACAAGGAACCGTTTTAGATGGTCCCGTAATGGCGCGAGACTTGGACATCGGCCTCGAACTTCAACCATGACAGTCGGGCGGGGGGATGGCCTCCCAGGTAGCCAGGCTTTGACACGTTGACGGGAAACAGGTCACGATTGTCATTGAAGCCTTCCTTGGCCAAGATCTCTTTGAAGGCGTCCCGGTTTGCCCAAAACTGGTCTCGCAAGACGCCGGGGGCAGATTCCCGCTTTAGCGGGAACGGCAAGGGAAAGGGTGCCGTAGTGGCTCGGTGCGCGTCGATACTGTAGAGGTAATCCTCAATTTTCAGTGTATCCGCGAGCCCTCCGTCGGTGAAACGCCGTTTCTTGCGTGGCGACGTTTCGCCCGCGATGGAGCCAGAATTCGAGCCCGACGACATTGAAGTTGGAGGCGTAGGGTAGGCTAACTGGGGGAACGACCACAGGCTGGGTTGCCTTGGGGATTCTGGGGACTGAGGATTGTCTCCTGGGCTGAGGCCAGCTCACTGTCCTGGGCAAACTGGGGTCAGCGAGCCACGAGCCGGAACTCCGAAAGTAGGAAATGATCTTGAACTGCTCAATCGAGATGGAAGGTTAATACTGGAAGAATCACTTCGATAGACATGTACTCAATCCTAGATTGAGAGCCTTAATCGAGATAATCTCGGTGGATGGACTCAACAACGATGAGCTCAAGATGCTGGGAGGAAAATGAACTACTCACTTGAGTCGAAACCGGTCTCTGATGAATTTCAGGTAGGTCCTCAATCAAGACAGTCGACGGCGATGGCTGAAGGAGAAGAGGCACAGTGGTCCGAGAAAGAGGAAATTGCCAACCGTTGGGAAGAAGACTGTGTTTGATTGCTATACTTCGCTGTCGCTCCGATTCCCGAATAGGGAAAGCACGTAACCCGCCGTCATGCGATCAAGTCCGAGTCCCAACTAGGGAAAGGGTACAGAGCCGTTCCGCTGTTGCGATACTCCTACTTCCCAATTAGGCATAGGACTTGACATTTTCGGCAGATCGACGAACCGTGATCCCGCTGGATCACTACAGTGCGTTATGGATTGAATATACTTGAAAATCTCCATGGTCACGGCTACATTATGGCATTCGACCTTGCCCACATCCGGGCCTACCTTACTCCTGCCATGTCTTGGGTAGGAATCATCATTTTGATACGTGATATGTATACATTGGTAATGATTAGCAACGGCCAGACAATGTACACTGTACAATACTGGCGACTAGACGTACAGGAAATTCCAATCTGGTAACAAGAATCAATCTTAATACCTCTCATAAGCAAAGGCTCAACAAAAACAAAAGAAAAAGCGATGCGGACCCGGCTAGCCTCCCCCACGGCCACGAACCCATGCCCAATCCTGGGCTTCCATCAAAGCCCCTTCTGAGGGCTGTGTTTTTTCCGGAGACAGGGACCGAGCTCCGATCGGCCTAGGATTTTCTTTCGTTGGGCTTCCCTTGTGACTGGTTGGACTGCGACGGATGCGTGGCCGGATTGGCATTGGCCGGGAGGGAAGGACATTCTCGTCAGGATGAGCGACAATTTGGGCTGGCGGCTGTAGCCACGAGAAGTCCCTTCCTCTTGAGAAATCCCATCCGTCGTCTCTATTTTCGGGCTCGGCGCGGACTGGAGGAACTACACTCCGAGAAGGGACTTGGGTCGTCTCATAATCACTCAGGAAGTCATCGTCTTCGTCCTCTGCGGCACCCTGCATAGCCATAATTCGTGACAGATGCCACCGGAGCTCAAGTAGTTCGAAGGACGGGAGAGGAATAATCTTGGGATCCGGCGTGCTCATTTCGAAAATGAAACCGGAGCGGATTACCTCCATTCTTCCCCAGTGGAAGAGTCCTATCTCCCCGTCTTCCTCATTTTCCCTTGGGGTATGGACCCAACCTTGCCGCCGTTCTGGATAGGGATGGGACTGAAGGGGAACACGAGATGTCCGACGGGCATCAGCCATCGGCAACGGTAACCAGTGAAAGGAAACGGTCATGCTAGTCTTGGCTTCATTGATAGAGATGGGACGGAAGGCACAGAGACCGGCGTCCAAATAACAGTGAGCCTGAACACTCAATGTCATAAGGTTGGCTAAAAACTCGGTATTCAGAGCATCGTCCTCGCCTTGGATAAGCTGTTGCTTCCATGAGCGGGTCCTCTCTTCGCCCCAAAACGTTTCGAGCCAGGTCCAGATTGGGTCGTCTCTACCTGTTACCCCGTTTAGCTTGAACGGGATAATGTGCGCTATGTGAAGCGTAGGTTGACCTAGTTGGGTGAGGACGCATCGAACCCCATCTCGATCCAATATCTAGAGTGAGTTGAGTATGTTAGTAACTTAACGGTAACTGGGATGTTTCATGTAGCTAGAGTCAGCTCGAATTTACCAGTTTCTTAGACTCGCTGGAGCTTCTTAACGGCCGCGGAGAGGTAGACACTTGCGATGGGACTGGTAACTGTGATCTCGCAGGGCTTCGAGGACTGCGGATCGCGGAAATTCTTGGGGTCGCCTTGGTCGAACAAGCAGTATCTTGTAGATCAAGACGCCGGAGTTTAGCGCTCCCTTGCCGAATCCTGTCTCCTGGCTCGTCTCTGACCACAGCCTTGTTGCCAGCCCCTAGCACGACCACATCATGGTAAGCTCGGGCAAACCACAGAAAAACTCCAGTTAACTCACAAATGCCAGCGTGATCCATCATCGGCACTGTCACGATCAGTTTCAGAAACCGTCTGTATTCCTTCTGTTCAGGCTCCACTGCCCTCCGAAGGATGTCGAGATCGCAAAGCCACATGAGCAACATGCCGGTGCGAGTCACAGTAGTGAAACCGGTATCGAGATTCACCAGGCGGTCGATGAGTTCTTGCCGTTCTGGATCCTCAAACTCCGAGAAGATGGTAAAGGTGTCCATTTCGAAAGAAACTTGGAAGATTTGGTGGGGAGGTTGAGAGTTGAGCGTACGAGAAGGAAGTTTACACAGAATGGGGGAAGGATAAAGACGTAACAGGACCTTGTTCTAAGTGCAGGAGCCGGGTCCCAATTAGGAAATCTGACGTCGGCGCGGTACCGGAACCGAATGGAGACACCACTGAAGATGACCTTACACTAGTAGACCTTGAATTTACCAGAGTCCCCTTATATCTTAGGTAATACGTTCGAGTGCAGAGAGAGTTACGGAGAGAGAGGGGCCGGTACGGGCTTAAGCTACCGCGACGGTTTAGAGGGCATGAGTTTTTAGTGGGGAAGATAGAGAGGATAGAAGAATGGGGAGTATGAGTATTGCAGATAAATAAAGAGAAGAGGAGTAAAAGAGAAGAACAAAATACAGGGTAAGATATTACTAGAGATAAAGCTCTTCTTTCTTGTCCGGAGAAGAGGCCATATTTCCGGGACTCTCAGTCTCAAATTCAACAAAGATTCGACTCATAACCTTAAGATCTCCACCCCAAAAAAACAGCAAATGCCGAGGTGATTCCGCAATCTATTCGGAGAAGTCGGGGTAAAGCATTGCAAGACGCTCCGAAGTCTCGGCATGGGGGGAGATCCGATCGCGGCTTTGTCTCCTCTCGTACCCGATTTGATTATCTGATGATACAGTATGTTGGAAAATGGGTCCACGAGTCCCTCCTGAGTCATGCGTACTTGAGCGAGCCGAACATTTGGGAGTCATAGTATGCTTCCTAGGTTGTCAATCCTGTGGTAGCAGTTATCGTGTTTCTAATCTATCAACCTAAATGCCGTTTTCTATAGTGATGTCTATCTCTCGAACGAATCTCGAGGGTGCAACAAGAACAACAGTAGAGAGACCATAGTCAAAGTCAAATTTTGATCTCGAGTAAAAAGCTTTGATATCCTCGTTTCCACTCCCCATTCTATAGAGTTCCAGTCCCCAGGAGTCTACAATCTGCATTCAACGCAGACCGTACATCCCAGACCTAGGATTGATTCAGAGGTTCCAACCAATGCTTTCTACGCACATGTTTGCCGAGATTATCTTTTCGTCTCTTACCCTGGCGCCCATTCGCGGTGTACTTGCAACCGGAAAAGGGACAGTGGTCCAAGAATTGAGACTCATGCTCTAAGTCCCCATGAACTGAAGCACAATGGCGATGTAGATCTTTGAGCCTAGTAAAGCTTGGCTCGCTGGGGCATTGAGAACATGGCAGACGTTGGGTGCGTGGCGGAGACTCGATGAGATCGCTAGCGACTCCATGGTTTGAAGATTGATTCGAAAAGAAAGCCCATCGATGGAGTCTTCTACCCAGCCCAAGTACTCACATCGGTGGCAGTTGAGTCCCGGCCGCCTCTGTCGAGTTGTCATGTAGAGCGATTGCAGGTATATCAAAGAACAAGGGATCATTCCCAAACCCATCATGTTGACTCCATTCAGGGTGAAAGTATCTTATGATCGCCTGTTGCCTGTCCTGCTGAACCTCCCTGTCCTGCTGAACCTCCCTGTTGGTGCTGAGCGCTTCCATCCTGAAGAGAGATGCCAATTGACCGTGGCTGCGACTCGAACTCACAAAATGAAAAAGACGCACATGGATCAGAGCGATCCGATATCTATAGCCACGCAGGGTCGACGTAGCCGAGCTCAGGAAGCTGTTGATGATAGGGATAAAGTTGTTCGAGATGCTCAGCTCGTGATCGGCGGCTTGAAGATCGGCTTCTGGGGTGTGTCTCGCTTCTGAAAAGAAGAGGGATTGTGTTTTTGTTTCATAGGTGAATCGAGCCGACGGGACTCAGACTTGACAGTCACTCATAGAGGAAGGAAATATTTAGCTTGACAACCCGGCAGTACCACAGGAAATGAAGTTCACGGTACAAATGCTGATTTAACGGAGAGAAAGTCAAAACCAGCAAATACCTCTGGATGTAGACAACAAGGTTCCTCGTCGTCTTGAAAGCTATAGAAACCGAGTCTCAAATCCCTGATGATTCGCTCGGCCTCTCTAACTGTGGTGAGCTGGAATTCTTGAGAGCTCCTGGTGGATAATAGACCTTCCTCCTGTTCGAGTTTGACCGTCCTCCGGGCTTAATATCCTAACAGAAGTTAATGAAGTCAACACAAAGCGATTATACACGACTCAAGGAAGCAATAGCAAAGGAAGAAGGGTAATATTGCCTCATACAGCCGGTACCATAGCCAAAACGCAACTGCCGCCATACAGTATGACGGTACAAGTGCGGCCCGTGGGCGTTACGCTACCGCGCCTTCCATTTTTGGTCGCGGTTGCATCATCCGCTATATGACAACGCCATCTTCCCGAGTCCTAGCTCCGACAGACTCTTCTTCCTTTCTTCTCGTCCATCTTCCCCCATCAAATCAGTTCCTTTCGTTATACGAGATCCTTCTCAAAACCAGCTACAATGACCGACGCAAAGCGTCAGAAACCGGAGCGTCTAGCTCCCTTTAATCGTCTCCCAATTCCGGAAGTCAAGCCTGATTCCCCTCGTCTAGAGGGATTGGGTTATGCGAGGCTTGTGCCAAGTGGGATCTTATGCTCTTCTTCTCCGAGGCCATCGTTGAGTTTGCTTTACTGACAAAGAGAAAAGAAACGGATTCACGAGGATGGGGCCGGCCCGAGTTGGCCGAGTTTCGTGCCCTGCAAACACCACAAGTCGCCCCGGAGGACGAGATCTTTGTTCGTACATTTCATCCAGCCCTGCGAGATTGTGATCGAGTTTTCGTCTCGGATCCACGCTACGGTCCTGAGGTTTGGCTCGTGGTTGGCAACTGTACAGCCAATGTGGTAGCAGGAAGACCTGTCCATCCGATGCCCGGAGACAGAAGCAACCTGAAGCCCCATGGCATCCTGACTCCACGATCCCCATGGAAAGAGGAGTGGCTCTTCCAGACAGACATCAATCCACGCAAATTTCTCTCACATGATCAACTGGATGCCCTTCGAGAGATTTTTCCCAAAGCTGTTGGAGCAAGAGTACACGCTGCGGGATACCTGGTCATGCTTTTTACCTCGTTGTCTGACATTCAGCATATGTACTTGAATGACTGGGTGATGGTGGTCGGTGGCTTGAGAGTGATGTATGACCTTCTCGAGATTGATATTACCTCCGACACAGTTGCCTCTGGAATGCCGGTATCTGGGAGCCCAGATGCTATTCATGGTGACGGCTGCTTAGGGCTCAGGATCAAGCTGCAAGACGGAACAGAGGGAATCACGACGGTCACGCATGGATTCGTCAAGCAGCCAGACCAGTCTCGTATGCTGCCTTTTTTCGACTGGATTTGTAAGAAGAAGGATTCCCTCCGACGACTGCTATCTCTGCCAACCCGTGCAGACACCCCGGCATCTGTGATGTCTAGAGGCTGGCTATCGAACTCACCCATCGGGAAGGAAGTCTGGCTTACTGCGGCCGACAAGCCGACACTGGTATGGTCCTTATTCCACCATCCATAGGCTTCACTAACTCTAATCTTGATCTAGGTTGGTACGATCACTCAAACATTCGACAGTCCTAGCCTAGTGTTTCCTTACCCGACCGGTTACCGACACGATCTCAGCCTAATCACTAGTGAGAAGTTGCCGCACCTCATCAGCCCCCCCGGATACCCAGTTGTGACAGGATGGGCTGAGTACTCTGAAGCACTCTCGGGTCACCACGTCTACTTGGTGAAGCTGAATGCTATCACCCAGAGATGGGTAGTCGCGGATGGTACTATCAATCCCGCTGCCATACGGGACGCCGGTGTAATCGGGACTCATTACATGTGGGATACTGCGTCTCATACGCAATCTGCATCATTATTATGGACAACGGTAGAGCCCACGACGCCAGCTCAGGGTTGGTCGGGCTCTGTTCTGTGCTTGGGAAGTCCAACAGATGCAGCTAGTCGAGCGTTGGTTTTCCAAAACTACCAGATGCACTGCACTTGTGACGTCGATCTCGTCACCGGCGAGAAAATCGAGACCATTGTGAAGGCTGGATTCCTTCTTCCCGAAGCCGTACGCAGCTCGACAATCATGTCGGGCTCAGACGAGTACCGCAACCGAGCTTCGGACAGTTACCCTCGCCGGAGTAGAGAGGGCGCAATGCCTGGCCACCGGGTGTTCACGGCGTAGCGGATGATCTTGCTAATTTATCCTCTGTTCTTTTCTCTGCGTTCCTGTATTTTTAGCTTGATTGCTTTGAGGACGTTTGGAGTACACAAACGTCATGGAGACTACCTAGCGAATTAATGGACAATTCTGTAGTATCTTCAAAGTTTCTTCAGAATCTCTTGGTCGATGATTGAGATTGGTATGCCCGCTCCGCATGGCCGCCAAGGCCGTATGCCGTGAGAAATTATATAAAAGCGAAGTTGACAAAGGCAGTCAAAGAAAATCTGGAATTGCTTGAGCAGTATAGGAAGTTAATGAATCTAACAAATAAGTTGCGATAAATTACGTACGAAATAAACGCTCGATTACTATTTGACTGCAGGATCCTACGAAGGAAAAACCTGAAAGGTGAAAACACTCGACGTTGACTAGAAGAAGAAGAGGAGGAAGAAGGAAGCTAAGCTAGACTATTGAGGTTGGTGGTCCTAGGTGGTGAGAGGGCGTAGTCCAGGCGGTATGGTAGGCCTCACCATCAAACAACGATCACATAGAATATCAGACGGTTATACTACGCGATGCGAATTCTTTCGGGCAATCGCCGGAGCCACAAGGCGAGAACTAAGATCAAAGGTATCAGCTCCCAAGGACTCTCATGCAGAATCGCTTGCGCTCGAGAAGTACAGGCATGTCCCTAACAACGCGTGCTCTGCTGCAATGCAACCTCAGTTGAGGCTGAACAACGTAAGGCGTGCGGAGCCGACCGCATTGCCACACTGCAAGCGCGCAAGGTCATCTGGTTCTCCAACCGCTATATACCTGACTGTTGTCTTGTACAAGAACATCATATAACCAGAGTTTATCTCGTCGCTGGCCTTACTCATGAGGAATCAAGGTGCTGCGTGATATATTCCTCTGCTTGGTCCATCACTCCATGTCAAAAGGTGTGTCTCTACCAATCGAAAGTGAAACCAAGTTGCTCTGGCTCACCCGAACAAAGCAGACAAGGAAGTCCGCGATTTTCCAAATCCTGACAGAATGCTTTCTTCGAAAGAATTTCCCTGCTGGGTGGTCATGATCCAATTCATCACGACTGTCGCCATTTGGCTCTCTGCCATTGACCAAGTCGGAGTTTGCTGCCGTCCTGATTGATGGTGCTCGGTCGCACCAGGGTCAGCCAATTCTCAAGGCCGCACCAAAATTCTTGAACAATGCGACCTATCGCCGTACGCCATCGGACGAATGTTGACTCGCTGTTGGTTCCCTCAACAAGAAACCTCTTAGTGTGCGCGGCCAATTCTGCAACCGTGGCGTATTTGTTATGCCAGCACTTGTCGGTGATATCGTCAATCAGTGGATCACCATTCAGTTTGGGATATTCCATATCCTGCAGCAAGTCCACCACCTTAGGTCCATGCTCCCGAGGATCCTCAGTAAGACGTCGATCACCGTAAACTTCGAAGCCATAGTTTATCAAATTGTATAGGGAACCGAGAGCGAACTGCTCTGTACGAGGACCCACGGAGCTGGGTGTTCCACGTCCTCCTTGGTCAGTCTCGTTGACGTTGAGTATTCGTCCATAGGGTGCCATGCAAGCTTCGAAATCTGTCCCGATCTCCGCCGTACAATCAAAGTCAGACAGCTTCACCCGATCGCGATCAAGAAGGATATTTTCAGGTTGCAGGTCGCCATGAGCGAGGTTGAGCGATTCGAGGAGAGCGACGGCCCGAGCAAGGTCGTTCATCCATTCCCTTCGCAGGGCAAGAAGTTCTAATTTCTCTACTTTGGTAACCATCTTAAGGTAGTATGTTGGTCTCGAATATGATTATGTTGTATTTTAGAAGAAAGGGACACATCTAGTGACGCAATCAGTAAACGGACCTATAACTGCCAGTCAAGATCCCACCTCTCATGGACTCGAGGGTGATGCCATTATCTGAGTAAAAAAAGCACTGCACAACGGATAGACAGGGTGTGTGTTGTGAGAAAATCTCATAGACCTTGAGTTCTTTACGAAATTGACCTCTCTCGAACTCTCCAGACTTTGCGACCTTGACCACAATGCGAGGGTGAACCTCATAGGCGAAGGAGATGCCTCCTGCCCAGATCCAGTGAACATCTGGAAATTGGCGCTGGGCATCCATCGCAATAATACGATGCGAGAAGCAATATCAGAAGAAAGTGATGCTTCGGGGGGCGGTGAGCAAGGAGAAAAAGAGCAAGGGCGCGGAAAGAAAAAGGGAAAGAAGTCGCTCATGCATTTTGATCAGTCCATATCATGTGTGCCTGGCCTATCAGGCTAACAAAATACTGCCTATAATCAAAGCCCAATAGCTTAGAAAAGGACCAGTCTGAAGCTAAGGTGCGCCTAGCAGCTCGCTCTCGGTCTCGAGTCGTACGAAAACCTTCCCACTGATGATGATTATGTATAGAGTAGGTAGTAGACTGATGCATATAAATCATTGAAAATAGACCTCACAAGCAATAATTCTACCCCTTTTTGATCAAGCAATTGAAAATCATTTCGGTGATTGACTCCAAAGTATCGCCTACTACCTAGTACAACATCGGATGTGATTGGTTTCACTGGTTCACGGAGTGAGGCTCCGCTGGGGCCAGGCACAGTCCCTCGTCAATCGAGTGGAGCTCCGTACCGCCGGAGCTTGGCCCGCACGCCTCTCATTTTGTGGCGTCGATTCGTGCGGAGTGGGTCAACCGCCATACCCCAAAAATTGGACGATTTCCGTGACCCATGCTTTCCAGTAAATCTTGAACCCTTTGAAAAGTACCGATGAGGTTACTGATATTCGTCGATATCCTCTACGGAAGGCAAGAGAGAAAGAGGAAGGAAGAGAGCGAATAGGCTGGGCTAGTTAATGTGTGGGGTTGTGGGTCCCTCGGTGGTAGTAGAATGGCCAAATCATCCAAACAGACAGTCGAACCCGCAATTCCACATCCTGCGGATGCGCCCGGGGTCTTACCTGATTTTGACGCGCTGTCACAGCGCCGGCTGGCTAACTAATAAAGTAGAGAAGAAAAATCCTGGAAGTGCCCTTGAGCCATGATGGTAATTTAACACGGGTCACGTGGTCTATCACCTGATTTTGAGCTTGACGATATCACCCTAACCACCAATAAGACGGCAATGATTCTGCCGGAAGTGAGATCTTGGCCGCATTATGGCTTCGCTTCGCTCAGCATAAATCAAACCAGAAGCCCACCACACTCGGACACACTCTCTAATCTTCAACAACCCCTTTCGTTCCATTGAGAAATTTCAAATTGACAACCCACCTATGACTCTGCGGACCTGTACCTTTTCTTGACAATGCAATCAGAGTCTGAGGATCTAGAATGGGGATCCCCATCCATTGTTGTTTGGACGGAGCTCCAAGTGCCTATCGGACTGGAGTCTGATCAACAACGATGGATAGGATACTTTGAACCTTTGGTACATGCCATAGGCCACCATGAGACGGCTTGGGCTCGCCTCCGCGTGAACAAAGATAGGGTTATTCTAGGCACATGTACGTGATAATACCTATCAACAACGAGTAGGGTACTAAGTCTGGACTCTAGGGTGGCAGGGTGGTAGCCCGGCGTATAGAGCATTTCAAAACTCTCCGTCAGCTCAGCTTTTTAGGGAAACTCTTGCTGACGATGGAATTACGTTCTTGACATCTTATGAGACCGCCTTTCGGGGAGGACATTGGTTTGACCTTGTACCCCGATACTTTGTCACCATCTTCTGGGTTTACTTCAAAGCTCCGGTCACGGAAGCACAGAAGCGCGAAGTCGGAAATGGTGATGGTATTCGCCCACCTGCTATCCTCCGCCCCCGACCAAACGAGTTGCTATCACCAAAACCTCCCGTCCAGCTCTGGGCTTTACATAATGAGTATCTACATGGCGAAGAAGTTCACTCGCTACTGTGGCCGCATTTCTGGAGGGATGAGGAGGCATCGCTATTCAGACACGTGAAGTTTTGGACAGGTACAGGCGAGACGTACTTGGAGACCTTTCATCGGTTCCTCCGTGATACCGGCGCGATGGAAGTCAAAGAAGATTACTGTGAATTCAAAAAACTCGTCCCCATATAAGTGCGGCTGCATTTATGGCGACATTCCCGAGTTCCCGGTCGTATGTGCAGGATCTTTGCATCATGTCGAGAACAGGACGCTACGTGGAAGCCAAATCATTGGATGCATGTAAACCTGATCATCGAAACGCAAATATCTCGGACGCGAGCCAAAGCCGTGTGCGAAAAGCGGAAGATTCAACTTATTTATCAGAGTATAAGGCATAGCCTACGCACCATTAGACTTGGTTCATACTTTTGCTCATCCGTGTCGGTTCAATAGGCGTGCGAGCCTTGGAGTTTATTTGTATACGCCTAATCTATGACAAGCTCATATCGAAATTTCCACTGTTATTGATTCATGCTGCTTCGCTATCAAAATAGCTAGCTCTAAATTGAGATCAATTGAGCAACCCCAGTATCGAAACTCCATCTGTTATCAGACGACCCCGACCACTGAGTCTGCAGGAAATACCAATAACCCACAGTGAACCATAAGTATGATTCAGGGTTACGTCGAATAAGGTGCTCGTGGTCTTTGTCGTAGGGCACAGGCACAGCAGTCGGCTGCTTGCCCTGGAGCCAATCTTGAGATTCTGTCCATTGATCTTTGGGGCCGTTAGAAAATGCACGGATAAAAGACAACCTGCGCTCTCTCGTGGAAAACTCACAGCTCAAATCTGGTGTCTGATCATTCCCTAGGACCACATGGTACAGTTCGTGATAAAACGTCCCGGACTGTGGAAGAACATTGGCGAGCGCCATTCTTGCCTTAGGTGCTGTGTTCCCAAGCTTTGCACGTTTGACTGTAGATTTGAAGGATCTGGGGCACAGTGTGAGGGTATTTGGCCTTGTCTGCTCCTGTGACGCCCCAAGGTTTTGCGCCGAGTTGGTGCAATAGGTCTTGCCTTTTTTGTAGCTGTCATCGAAAAGGTATTGAGACATGTCACCCGCCCAGTAAGGTACTTTTCCAGTTCTCTCCCAGTTACCTTCCTTGTTTAGCTCCCAGAGATATTTTCTGTAGGTCTCTATTTGATCAATCGACACTGGTTGGAAAACACCATCTTCGCCGATCGTGTACACGTCATTATTTTCATGATCCCAGGCTATATCAGTGGGTTCCAACTTCACAAGCCATGTGTCGTCACAGTATAGACGTGGGATCTTGTCAGATCCGATGACTTTCTTGCCAGATAGGAAATCTTGAACAACTCTCAAGAACCCTTGCAGGTTGTCAGATTACGGGCGAATGAATGGTCAATGGTTTCGAATTGGAGAATGCGCGGATTGCACTTACTCTTCACAAATTCAATCGATGCGTCATCTACCGCCCTGAAGTATGTGTATAGGTACCGTTTGGCAACGACGGACTCCTTCGCGGAAGAGTCTTTCGCATGTTCAATTGCCTGCAGACCGGCTGCGACCAAAGCTCTGGACTCGAACAAGTAGTTGTCGAGGGCTTGCCGGCGTTGTCTGCACCCGCCGTGTGTATCCGTGTCCTTGATCACGAAGATGGTATCAATCGTAGGGTCAGTGGCAAGTACTGACAATAGAAAAAGACAAAATAGGGCAAGGACGCTCGATAGCATGATGAATTGAGTCAGCGCAACTTCCGCTCAAACGTTGAAATAGGAGCCTGGCAAGTGCGTCCTTTGCAAAGAGTAAAATCTTCACTCTTATAGTTCTATCGGAGAAATCAGCAGGAGTGGACCCTATAATCTACATATTACCTGCTTCATAATTCACGCGAAAAGATAGCAACATTGTCAATTGGTCTCCATAGAGTGTGGTAATCGCATGTGTCCTGGCCCCCTGGGACATTCTGGCCCGCCAAGGTGCTAAAGCAATTGCGGAGGCACCGACGGCACGATGGGTCTCCGAGCAAATTTTTGCCAAAGTTTGGATCCTCAAGTTCACAGCATCGTGTATACTGCTAGGATCTAAGCGAGGTATTTGAACGCTGGTGTTATGAAAATACTAGATCTCCGAGGCAGACTACTGTAAGTGTGCGGTATAATTCGAACTCCTGAAGTAGCAGCACTAGCTACTAGTTAGTAGCTAGTAGCCACTAGCCACTAGCGCCGCAGAATACCCACAAAGCAAACGGATCCGCAATTCTAGGTGGGCAAAGCGCTCTCTTGGTACTCGCCTTCGCTTTGCCATTTTGTGGAATCGCCTGCTCGGCCTATTGCCTGTAGTAGTGGTCCCAACATGTTGAGTGCACGAAGCACAAGCCACCGGACGCACTACCTATCTGGAGTGTAGATGCAGGTGGGGGCGCACTTGTAAAATAAAGATGCCTGTAAGAAAGTGTTTCAGACACTACTTGACAACGCTTTGACATTGAGGATTAACTGTAGTGGAGCTCATTAATAGGTATTAGGTGATAGTGTACTGGGATTTGGCACCCCTGAGAAACATAAAAATTGTCTGAATCAATAAGGGGGCAATCCTACTACGTACACAGGTACACCGTTTAACCTAAGTCATGTCACGTGTTCGCCACAGCGGCTGACAATGGCTTGACGCTCGTCCATGTACAGTAGTTCCCGGCAGGTTTGCCTATGCTGCTTGACTCGATCTTCAGCGTCCCTTGGAATAAGACTTTTATCTAATATCATGACGTGATCTATATCACGTCCCAAAACAACCATCCGATTCTGCTTTCATATTGTCGCCGCCTCAGATTCTTTGGCCGCTGAAATTTTCTTGGGTATACGCCGGGTACATTTCCGAGGAGTCGTGTTTTAAATGAAGACTCCACCACTAGTGTGCAACTACTGTACACTTGTACAGTGGTCACATCTGACAACCCAAGGGCCTCCACTCAAGACAGCCCGAATTTTCCGATGTCCGTTGACTAGAAAAGCTAAGCTCTAATTTGGTGTATACTTTGTGTCGTAAATACGCACGAGATTCATCCTTTATAGTATTCTACAGTACCAAGTATTAACAACGTCAAGTGGTGCTCGAAAGCCCCAGCTATAGGAAGTTCTAGTAGCCACTAGCCAGTCATAAAGATATGGTTTATCCGGCTCTGTTGAGTAAATTGTTGAGGCATGGGAGCGGAGATATACGATAGGTCAACCAGATTTGATAGTACAAATGGTACGTAACACGTAGTACGTACAATATTGAACGCTGTCCCATTTGTTCCTTTGCAACGTACGCGGAGCTGGAAATGAGCTAAAACAGTAGTGGTCCTAGAAATTATTCCTTAAGTCCAACGAGCTTTTCTGTTCTTACCATCAATTCTTTCGCACAGGTAGACAATCTTTACTTCATGGCATACCTCCATTCACTTCTGCTTATCACTACCCTGGCTGTCCGAGGCAGCCAGGCTGCATCCGACTGCCCAGACTCTGTTCAAAACAAGACAATTGCCTACTTCAACAGTGCTCCTATGACTTTTAGTTATGAACTCGCAACTGCTTCGGACTGCCAGAAATGGTGCGAGAAACTCCCGGCATGCCAGGCATGGATCTATGTTGAGCAGTCGAATCAATGTGATCTTCATCGCACACCGGCGTTAAGCGTCTCAGACAATGCAGGCTTCATCTTTGGTGGATGCATGCCGGACGCTGTCAACGCATCTACCAAGCTCGCTCCTACTCCAACGCCCTCGTTGCACCCCTCCTTGCTCCGTACACCGGCAGCTTCAGATACCGTTGCTTCGGTGTGTCGTTCCCTTTTGCTCTGTTATCACCTTCCAAACTGATGGCTAACTGTACTTTGGTGCTCCAAGATCCACACCAAGCGCGATCTTTTCCGCCATAAACACAAACATCGCCACTGACTTCCATCACTCGAAATCACAATTTCGCGGGGAAATGGAGTTCGCATTTGTTTCTGGGAGATCTTGAGTCGTATTCGAATAAAGATCATTGTGTATTTATTGTAGCTATCAGGAACCACCACGGACCAAGCCCCGAAAACACGAAAGCTTCCGGACCGAAATATGTACGTCGGCTATACAAAGCGCCATTTCAATAGAGTAGATTGCGACCACATATCGTCCATTACTAGCGCTATGACACTAGCTCTTTACAGAATGAGTCATTATACTCACAGGATCGGGAACGACAGCACTGGACCTATTGGGCTAGTGTACGTGATGTCGTACCCAGAGCTTCGGTGAGAGACTGGAGAGTGCTTAGAATTAACTTTTGTATAGTTAAACGCAAGAATTCTTGTCTGAGACATGATCCCTTTAGCGGCTTGGCACGCTGGGCTGGGAATTACAATCCCAGTCAATTTGGCAGAGGCAGCCCATCTGACTTTACCAGTTTCGGTTTCGGTTTATAATGACTTGAGTAAATGATACCCCAGGACGTTCGATAGTTATGTTCAGTCTGGCACACTGCGCAGCTGACAATCAACGACGCAATAGTAACATAATCGGTACTGTTGAAAGGGTTCAAGATTTTCTGGAAAAAGTGGGTCACAGAAATCGTGTAAATTTTAGGATACGGCGGTTAACCCACTCCGTGAAGATCACGCCACATAGTTAAAGGCATGCGGTAAGCTCCGGCGGTACGATGCTCCACTTGATTGACGAGGGACCGTGCCTGGCCCCAGCGGAGCCTCACTCCGAAATCCAGTGAAACCAATCACATCCGATATTGTACTAGGCGATACTTTGGAGAGCGAGTCAATCACCTGGAATGATTATGGTGAATCGCACTATATCGGACCACTGCGTGATAGAGCTATGGAAGCCTTTGAGATTGGCAAAGCTCCCTTCAACTACGCTACCGATATGCCTCACGATGGCTGGCGAGAAACTCTTC
The DNA here is from genome assembly GCF_028827545.1 of Penicillium diatomitis. Classification (NCBI taxonomy): domain Eukaryota; kingdom Fungi; phylum Ascomycota; class Eurotiomycetes; order Eurotiales; family Aspergillaceae; genus Penicillium; species Penicillium diatomitis. The sequence goes on along the minus strand of NW_026623177.1, from coordinate 3,258,213 downwards.
CCTACTGGATCGATATGTACAAGAATGGATTCGCAGAGGTTACCGAGGAGAAAATCATCGCTTGGTATCGAACAACTCCTGCAGCAGCTTGCGGAAGTGGTGGTACGAGTGGTAATACTGCCTCGCAGTTACAAATTGAATTTCCACCTGCAGATCTTGTTGAAGATCGAATTTTCTTCTCCGCTGTTCTTAGCTCTTTCTCGGGCGCTGTGGTATCTATCGGAGGTGATGCGCAGACTGTGGGCTGGTCCTTTGTCCCTGAAGATAACGTTGGTGTCTACTTTGGTAGCGTCGCCTTCGGAGGTCGAACAGGACCTGTGACGGTGTCATTGATGCGGGATAATGTTATAATCGCTACAGTGAAGGGTAAGTCTATCTCGGGAAGCTGTCCAAATGGCATTCAAAATTGGAACGCCTGGGTTGGTAGCGCGATAACAGGGCGCTCAGTATCGGCCCAAACGACTGTCCTGCTTATGGACCAGAAGTGTATGAATGGCACTGGCAGTTACAACTTCGGCGGTCTCTGTGAGTATGCCTGTTCCTATGGTTACTGTCCACTTGGAGCTTGTACTTGCACCAAGATGGGCATCGGCAATCAGAAGCCAAATTCGACGGGCGTTGTAGGGTACCCGATTGCAGGAGAGGGTGCCAGCTACAGTGGTCTTTGCAACTTCGATTGCAATCTCGGTTTCTGTCCTCCCACGGCATGTGGACTGGTCGAGGTGCCCCTTTCGACGCCTTCTGTCTCGCCATTCTTGCCTCCAGCGTGCACTGCGGGCACGGGTGCCGGCAACCTCGCCGGTCTCTGTAGTTTCAGCTGTGGTCATGGCTTCTGTCCTATGAACGCTTGTACGTGCACAGCGCAAGGAGCAGTCAATGTCATGAGCCCTACGACCAAGATGAGCGGACAGGCTGCCCCTGGACAAGACCCGGCAATCTACGGCCCACTGTGTGAATACACGTGTCAGCGTGGATACTGTCCCGAGGGCGCCTGTGTGCCGCATGCTGGAAGCTCCACTGGATCAGGGTCGGGCTCTCATTCCGGAGATGGCGACGTCTATATCTCACCGTCCATTTGGGGTCATGCTTCACCCGTGATACAATGCGAGCCACCATGTTCAATTATCTTGCCGCCCATTCCTCTGGAAACACCATCGATCATTGAGATTCCGCCATGGGTCATTCCTGTCGAGCAAAGCCGCACAAGAACCAGAACCTCAACCGGCGAAGACGGCACGACAACAACCTACCACGGCTATAATGTGACAACAATCACTATCACAGTGACGATTCCTGATAGTGAGTGGCCTTTCTTTCTGAATTAAGATCTCTTTTACTGATAGCTGTTGCAGTCACGCTCCATTCAATCCCTCTCTGGGGAGTGTCAGTCAACGGCAGCCAAACTGCGAATTCCACAATCACTCTGACGAGCAGCGTCTCCTTACCTCACATTGTTTACGTTTTACCACCGGTGCAGGGCGATCCTACTTCAACACGCAGCACGACAACGCTCATCCCACCCCCTTATCCGTGGTCCCAGATTGCAAAGGAAACGGGTGCGAATAGCAAGACACCTACGCCGGTTTGGACTTCTGGGCCTCCTACTCCAACGGTGTCGAAGGGAAGCCCAGGTGCTGGAAAGAGTTGCGCACCGTTCTGCAGAGGTCCCTGCCTACTTTGCCCTCCGGCGGGGGCTGATACAGTTGGTGGGAGCGGTGGTGGCTCAGATGGCTCAGAGGAGAATTGCAGCACTGACACCGCTGAAGTCTGTTCAACCGCTTGCGTCGCCGGATCTGAGTGTACTTTCGATTGTACAACAACAACTGGATGTTCCGTGACGGCGTCATCGACCAAAATTGTTGGCACTCCCGCACCTGGCGTTGCAATTACCATGTCGCCCCACCCAGCAGAAACTCCCGATCCCTCAGCTGCTCTCAGCATAGCAAGTGAACTTGAACCAACCTTGGCTTCAAAGTTTGGCACGTTGTCTGTCATTAGCGGAGCCTTGTCCTCCCCAACTCCGACGGGTGCTGCCCCCATGAACGGCCCGTACCCAGGTGTGATCATCCTCAGTTACTATGTGGACAAGCACTCAGGTGTCGGCCAATGGGACTTGTACCAAACGTACTCCAACGGACCTGGGAGAGATACGTGTCCGGAGGTCGACAAGCCGGACTTTGTCATGAAGGACGGTGCCTTCTTTGGGATTCATGATGGGACTGGAGGTTTCAAGGCATTTGGCTCAACATGTACCTACAAGGGGACCAGCTTACCGGGTTCTTCCGACCCAAGTGAGGCAACTGGCAGGTTTGTGTGCGACGGATATCGTGACGCTGATTGCCACGGGTGGATGAGCGATGGAGGCTCCTGCTCGCAGGGCTGGCTTGAGCATTATACTATTTTGGAATGTAGGTGGTAGGCTGGTAGCCAGTACAAAATAAAGTCATACTCGTTCTTTAATTTTGATCGAATTTCGACACCCAGGGATCCTCTTTACGTACGAAATTGATTTGTATGAGCGTTCCTAGGGGTCCCTCCCCCTCGGAAGGAACTGCGGAGTGAAGCAACTGCGGAGTGAAGCAACTGCTATAATTAATCCGTTGAATGCCGTCGCAATGCTTGATGTTCTACGCTACCGTAATTGACAGGAATGCTGGGCGTTACGGGCATTGGCAAAGCCGACGAAGTCACCTGATTTTAATAAATCACATGATTTTAACATATCCATACCGCTACGAACAGCGAATCAGAGGAGGAACATTCTGCCGGAATTGAAATTCAGCCCCCCCCCCCCCCCCCGGGGGAATAGTAGTAACGGCGTTTTATAATAAAAACCACGTGATCAATCACCTGATCTTAACAGAACACTGCCCGACCACCCAATCAGACAGCAAAAACTCTGCCGGAGGTGAGATTTGGCCCCATTATTATAGCGTCGCTTCGCTCCGCAATAATAGGTTGATAAGATAAGAGAAAGTTAATACCTCAAGGGATACTATAGACTCAGAACCGTCAAACAAAAAGCTTTGTGAGAGACTAGCAACATAATATGCCGAACCCGAGGACAAAAGAGTACCATTTCGAGCCCTTATAGACTCCGCGAAGGCGCAGTCACTCGTGCTCTCCTAGTTCTATGACTCAGACATACTGAGAAACGTTGTGAAAGTCGAAGCAAGTCAAAGATTTTTGAAGTAAAGGTATACCAGATTTCAAGTGAGCGGATAGGCTGCGAGTCACCCCTACGTTATAAGAATCGGACTATCCCCCGAGACTAAGGGATTGTGAGACGGATATCCATAAGAATGAGTTGTGTGACTCGTGATATAGACCATGTGCCCGGCCGTGTACATTAAAACCGAAACCTAAATGTCGCGCCAGTCCGGCATCTCAGCACGCATCAATCAATATTCACTCTATACCATCTCGATTCGTATCATACGGTTCTGCCAATATCTTGATGGGCTCTATATTATTGTCAAAGCAGGTCTTGCTGGGCCTTTTATTGGGATCTTGATGTTCTAGAATCTAGAACCTGGGATGAATAAATCTCAAACCCTTCGCAGGCTGTGAAGGCATGCTATTTAATCTGGCGTCGTGTTATGCTTTTAGATTATCTGAATAGTTTTAGAATAAGTCACACAGAAAGGCCTATAGCTCCGCGTCTTGGTGTATCTAGCAGTACTGAACATCCATGGATAGTATATCCCTTCAACACGACAAGCGACACTTATCACCGTGTTTACATACAGAGTCTATGGATACACAGCCTGTAATTCAGCCAATCGTGCTAAAGCCCTCGGAGCAAGACCTATGTTCAAACGGTCCCTGTCTTGGAGAATCAGAGGAGACATCATTGAACCACCTGCAAGCGGAGCTTATGCAGGCAAGTCTACCATCAGAAAGGCGCTTCAAGAGTCTGGCCTGACCTTTGATGGGAGTTGACGAGAACGCAAAAAAGGGCACAGGCATGAGCTAGAGCTGAGACTATCAGCGAAGAGTTGATGGCAGTTCTGATTAGTTATTTTCCGCCAGGTGCCCTAGATACGCGGCCATTGGCTGCAAGCAGTTAAACAAAAACATGAGGGTACACAGCGATGATTAGTGGACGGGTTGACGGACGTGAAGGAAATTCCCGCTAGATACTTTGATATAAACGAGATCATATTCCTATCGTCTAAATTGATTAGAAAACACCTTAGGTGCCTTTTTTTCTACAAACCCGACCGACTTCATTATCCGAACCAACGCAATGATCATAAACAGTCCGCAAGTTATGGCTACGGCTGCTCCGTTGATGGGCTTTTTACCTTCTGTCTTTGCATGCCTGGAAAACAAGGGATCGACAAACGTTTGTTTCCAAGGCCTAGGCACCATAACCAGAATCGATTATGATGCTCAACCCTGCAACGGCCAAGTAGGCTCAGAAGACCAAAATGTGAGTATTGTGTTGTTATACTCGCTGTTTATCTCTCCTTATTGCTTCCCCTTGGACCTCAATGTTGTTCCAGTATCTAATTCAGAGAAAAGCCTGCATCTCTGATTACTCGTTGAAGTACGACAACATCGATAACAGCCTGACTGGGTCTAGGCCGATAGCCTCTTGCAACCCATCGAACTAGTATGTACTACGTGTCCTACACGCTAATTTATGAACCTTGACAGCTTGCAGGTTTCCCCAAGACATAGAATTTGAAGCCTAATGTGATCGGTATACTAGCTACGGGATTTACGTCCCACTAGGCCGTCCTTTATCTAGTAATGACTACTAGGGATGCAAATTTGACTATACAACCTTCTGTTGATAAGAAGTCTTAGGCTACCAGGTTGTGAGATCGCCTTATCCTGCGGACAGCTTTGAAGATCTGTCTACTCTTCAATATCTCCTACGAGCGGCGAGCCTTTCACCGCCCATTATTTCACACCTTCTTTGTGTCTCTGTTTTTCGGATAGAATATAAAATCGAATTCACTTTATATTACATCTCATGCTTGTATTGAATAACAAAAGAGTCACGGGGGTTGTTAATACAGCGAAAGGTCGACACACGCGAAGCGATACATATAGTCCTGTAGTTCCCGTCTATGGACGTAATTGTATGACTTAAGCGAAACTTAAAGAGCACCTCCAGAGCATTATTACCCGGACCTCTATCGCCTAGCCCGCAGGAAAGAATTGCTTCTTGCACACTCTTTTTTTGTACCCACCATATCGACCGACCATTCAAAGAAGGTTCCAAAACCTCCATAAGAAGAATTCTCAACGTTAATGTGAGAAGCCTAAGCGACGTCGGCTTTATCCTGATTAGAACCAATGGGAGTACCTGAGAGGAAGTGGTAAACGTGTAGAAGTTAACTTCGGTTTCGTGCTAGCAATCATCTATGATCGTGAACCACAATTTGCGGGCGCCTTTTGGAAGATAGTGCACTGTGCGACAGGCCGTAATTCGATGGGAGTATATTGACGGCATTCCATCCCCAAACGGATAGTCCAAGGGGACAAGCGAGCGGAAAGTTGAAAGGCGCCGTCGATTCTGGTCCTGGCCGGGACTATCAACAACCGAGATACCGCTTCCAAGGGGTTACCACCGTTCTTTCTCACGCACAGCTACCAAATAGACTCTAATCTCTATGCCCTAGATGATGAATTTAGTGCGACGACTAATCGGAGCCAATAACCAGCGCCAGTCTATAAGGCTCAGGTCCGAGTATAGTTAAATTTCCCTAACATTCGTACGGTACATACCGCTTGCAGGTCTCCCCCCTTCTTCTCCTTTCGTTTATCTGCCTTCTTCCATCCACGCGGCTAATCGGTATGATTATTTGATTCTCTATTCCCTGCTTAGACAAGCTTAGCTTCTTATTCTGCAAGTGAAATTTACTCCCGGCTAAGAGTTAATTAGCGAAATCGCTTCATCCGACAGAGGATGTTGACTGTCAAAGAGAGGGCGAGATTCAAGGGTTGAAGACCAGGATGACTTGCAAGATAGAGAGAAGATGTTCTCTACCAATTACTAGCAAAAGCATGAGTAATATGTCTTGGCAGAGTAAAGAACCAAACGGAGCAGTCAGAACGGCGATGTTTGGTCAAATCACGGGGCCGACCTGCTCTAGCGGGAACTCACTTGGCGAAGCCTCGGCGTCAATGAGCGATGGCAAAGGTGTCTATACCGTCCAGCGCGAAGTCAACATCAACGGTGAATGTGAAGTGTCTAGATTCAATCGGGGATAGAACACTGTGTACAGCCGAGGATACGGAAGCTTTTCGAGTCCCAAGCACTAGACCCGTTAAGCCCGGAATGGGCTGGGAATAGGCGCGTGATGCCCGGCGCATTGAATGGTCTACCGTTACCAATGCACAGCCTTGATACTTGGAACTGGGCCGGTCTATATATTCCCGATACTTGGGATGATGCGCAGTATCAATCCATGATTCATATCTATCGCTCCTGTGTTCCCACAAAAATCTTTCAATCCTTGAACCCACACCCGCGCTTTGACTATGCCCGTGATGCTGCCATGCAATTAGAATAACCCTGTCTTTCCTCGTTGACTGTACAGCAGATACCACAATAAAAGTAAAGAAAAAGCGCCCACGGTCATTGTGATTCCACTGAACAGCTGAATACCCAGAAAGTTCAAATCTGCACTGCCCTTCGAATTGATCGATGCCAGTGCTCCAGCAATCGGTGGACCTATCAACGATGCAAAGCCACTGATGCTTTGGGCCATTCCTAGCCATGTGCCGAGCGATTCGGGATACGGACAGACATGAGGAAATACACTCGGAGGCAGTGGTACCAGAGCACCGGAAATAGCCCCTAAGTGGTGCTATCAGCCATGTTTTCTTGTGCATAAACACAGTGGAATGTCTTACCATAAAAGGCCACGAACAGAACGAAGCGAAGTATACTGTCTGCACTGATCCAAGCCAGGCAAAGGATACCTGATAAGATGCAGCAAATGACCCAGGAGATCATCGAACCAAATCGATGTGCAAAAACCGTGGTCAAAACGCGACCCACTATCGAAGCTGCTTGTGAGCCCATCAGAATGTACGAGCCTGTAGAGCGCGATGCGTGAAGTTGGGTTTGCGCAAAGGTAGGTATGTAATAGTACGGCGTGATGTACCCGAGATAGATCAAGAAGTTCGAGGCCGTGAAACTCCAAAATGGAAGATCTCGCAGTGCTCGATTGTCAAAGAGTCGGCGCCGCTGATCCGCCGACTGGTTGGTTGGCAGATTCGCCTCTGATGCGAGAAGCAGGCCTGCGAGCACAAAAAGCGCCAGCATAATGAAGGCCATGATCCGAACAGTCCAAGCGAAGCCCATGCCCACAATGAGCTGATTGAAGATAAGAGTGTAGATGATTCCGCCCGCTGGAGCTCCACTGGTAGCCACTCCAAGGGCAACAGCGCGATTCCGAGAGAATCTTCGACTGATCAAGGCAACAGTGGGGACATAGAGCAGACCAAACCCCAAACCCATCGTGACTCCTTGACTCAGGAAGATCGCATAATACTCATGACTGAGGCTGAGCATCATAAATCCCAGCACCGAGAAAAAGGTACCGATGACCACCATGGAGCGGAAAAAGCCCATGTCGAAGAGAGGTCCAGAGATGAGTCCGGCGGCAATTAACAGCCATGACTGGATAGTCCCGATCCAGGAAATGGCAGATGCTGTGGTTGACGGGATGAATGTGAGAGCGTAGAAACTCTGGAATGATCCAAATGCGAAGTTCAATCCCCTTGATAAACCACCATATTAGATCAGACAAATTCAAAGCTCATGAGTATGCAGACTGACCAAACGTTGAAGCATACAAAGAAAGCTCCGAGTACCTGGGCGCACCCACGGATAGTCGCTGAAGCGCCGCCTTTCTCTATAGGCTCAGCACTGATCTCTAGATCGGGTAGAACCACTGTCTCGCACGGAATATTTTCCTTGGCCATCATGTATCGATATGCGATGCACGACTTTCAGGACCCTCGACACAAATATCGACCATGAAGGCTGACCGTTTTTTTTGGGGGCGAATGGCGGGGATCCATGACTATCAATATTCGCTTCTATGCTCAGTCACGGCACTGCTTGGCTTACGATCTAGACCAAGCTCGCCATTTGCTGTAAGTTGTCCTGGTCTTACATAAGACCATGAAAGAATGGCTCTCATGCCGTTATATCCGGAGGAGTAGGACATTTCGACTTGAATTTTTTATTGCGGCGGTTTGTCAAACCGAGACCCTTCTTCCTGGACCTCGGCTAAGCTCACTGCAGTGCGGGAGTTGCCCCGCGATTGCGGAGAAAGACTAAGCGGTTGATCGAATTCGATGATGTGTGATCTTCACCCACCTCCCCACTTTTCATGAACGTATAAGAGAGCTCTCGGCTCTCAATCTGAAGCATGCTACCAAGTCTCGACCGAGATTAGCGATAAGGTTTGAAACTCTTCAGGCCCACTGACTATAAAGGGTCTACTTGTGGTAGACTACTATTGAGTGAGTTCCCTCCAGGAGCTTACCTACTTAGAGCCCCTTTCCCGGGCTTCATATAGCGCCCACGGGAGAAGACTTTGTCTCCTTCGTCTTCTTCTTCTGCTCACTTCCTTGCTTGCCAACATCAAAGCTCAAACACTACATGGCATGGAAATGGCTCCACCCACGCCAATGCTTCACCGAAGAGAAATACTTTACTTTATAATGCAAGACAGCTGCAACGTGAAACGAAACATGGTAATAAGCGAAATGATGCACCAGAAACGCCTCGACGAGACGTGGAAATAGTGTTTGGTGACTTCACACCCCTCATATCTCAGTCCAATCCTCAATCTTAGATGGGTCGCTCGACTCCCACAAGTACTCTTGCTCAGCAGACAAGCCTAGCGCCCCGTGCACAGGACTACGAGGCTTGATCGCGAACTGGAAGGGTGAAGGATGACTGATCAGACCAGGTGTTAATCTCGGAGTGCTACTGGCCGGAACCCCATCTTGAATCGCATTATTGGTGTTGAAAGCTGCCAGTGTCTGCGCAACGGTCAAAAAGACAGTGTTGCCCGCCAGGAAACGACCTGGGCAAACTTGACGACCGAAACTGAAGATTATAGAGTGCGGATCAGGCTCTGAAGCGCCGTCTTGAGACTTGGTAGGAAAGAATCTTTCAGGCTTGAATGTAATCGGGTCGTGGTATGTCGAGGGCTCATGCATCATAGTCCTGGGGAAAACATGTTAGGTGCCTGACATCGAATCCAGCTCTTTGCGCGCAGAACTTGCCAGATATTTGGCAACATCATAGATCCTCTAGGGATGGAGTAGTCCCCACAGATGTCATCTTTGATCGATGAATGGGGCAGTCCCAGTGGTGCAACTGGGTGCCAGCGCAAGACCTCCTTCACCACTGCATTTAAATAGAGTAGGCGAGATCTATCCTTCGGGTTCGGCAATTTCGCCGAGCCAATGACGCGCTCAATCTCTTCATGAGCCTTGGCTTGTACATCGGGGTACAGAGCCATTACGATTAAGAAGCATTCCAACGTCGCAACAACCTTGATTTGTCAGCCATAGTTGTACCAGTATGTAGGGAGTCAAGGGACTGGTGTGATGGAATCCTCACTGTATCTGAGCCGCCGCCATATAGTGACCCAGCAGTCCATTTGGCGACAGAACTCAAGTCAGACCCCGGCTCGGGGGTACCGTGCAATTTGAAGATATTGGCTATGTATGAGGGCTTGGTTTCTCCATTAATGATTTGCAACTTGGAGGATGCGTAAGGTATGTCAATAAGCGCTCAAGTCTGGGCGCTCCAACGCCGTGCAACAAGTTTAAAATTTGCACCTGGAAACCACGTTGGCACATACTTCACTGTGAACAAAGTCAGCCTTCTAAGATCTCAAAGGCTTATGATCTTCCCTTCGAAATTCAAACGCACGGACTGGATCAAATCAACCATCCAAGCTCCAGGCTTTGCAGATTGAGCGAAGATATCCATGACGTCGTTGCTCAGGTGGACAAGCTTGTCAAGTTTGAAAGTTTCGACTGTGTATCCATGCGCAGCCCCTAGAATGACAGCTCCAGCTTCCCTGGAGAGGGTCAGCATAAGCTGGTCAGGAATTCTTGGGATAACAATGAAGCTAGCTGTACTTTAGGCAGTGATCAGAGAACTCTTCCGGCTTTTGAAGCATTCAGAGTAGGAAGCGGAGAACTTCTTTTTCTTGGTACGAATTGAGCTGAGAAATTGCAGCTTCGGGCCTGAATGAAGGGTCCCAGTCAGGCCTTGCAAGGCTACTTTCCAAGATCCAGTCCCACTCTGATGCTATATTAGTCATGCTGCGTTATGCCTCCGAGGCCCGTCGACTGCATCAAAAATCACTGACAGATCGTTTGCGAATACCATCCTTGGCCTGGATGAATAGATTGAAGATCGTTTGTTCAACAGTTCTGTCGCAGTCTTTGGATCATTGATGAGAACAATTGTTTGTTCAAGAACAGTGACCGAGCTGATGGGGCCTGCGCCAAATTCAGGTAGTGCATGAGAAAAAGGAACAGTCACTGGTCATCGCTTCGCCGACCCAAATCATCGCTTACCGTAGAGCTCTTTGTGTTTCGCCCAGTGAACCCATTCTTGCTCCCCCGGCCGGGGCATGTCCTTTACGTTGCCCAAAATCGGAAGTCCCCGAGGACCTGGAGGAAGAACTCTGTTTCGATCTGCAATCAGTCTTTTGAAGACATGGTAGGTCAAAAGTTAAATGATGGAGCACACGATCAAAAGCACAGTCATCTTCTCAGGATTGGACCTTTCCCACCAGAGAATCCCGTCAGGGCTTGAAATGTGAAGTATCCGGGAGCTACGGAAAACGTAGCACTGACCAAAAGAGGAGAGAAAGGGATGGTGAGATTGTAACTGGTGAGAGGTGCTATCTAAACTACTGGTGGTGTGCGTTGCGTAGGCGTGCACCACGCTGGTGTGACGCGCCGGACCACCCAGCTATCTCAACATGAAGAATGACCTTCTTACCTGAATTGAAGTAAGCTACGTCGACCGTATGAGAATGTGATGATAGCTAGCTTGATACTTTGCTAAAATTCCAGGTAATTCATTTCATTGTTGGACAGATGGTGTGGTCTGTCTTTCAATCCGGTAGCTCAGAAAATAGAAAGTGGCTTTTTGCCAGCATTTGATAGACAAGGCTCGCGTGCGGGAGCATACGGCCAGTAAAGGTCACTACCTACTATGAGTTAGTGTACCTACTACCTACTACCTACTACCTAGGGCCTCCACCTAGTAGGAACTGGCTAAATTGACAGAGATCGGTGAATCCCGGGTATGAGGTTAGTGAAGGATTTTGAACCGATCAATTGCCACGCCCGCTGTTATGCCGCTTGCGACTGAACTGCCTACGGTCGCAGGCGACGACTAGATCAGAAAAATCGTCAAGAGTGTAACTGAGTCAACATCAGACGCCAGCCTGGCCTTCCACTTGGAGATACCAAGGCTATGGAGGTACATCCGGTAGTGCCACTTAGATACACAACATTGCGACCGTTCAAATATAGAATATTTGCGCTAGTATAATGTCTCAAGGGCACCCACAAATTCGTAGCGCTGTACACATTCACTTGCTTCCCCGCTAAGGCTTTATCATAGGAAAGCAAAGCAAGGTTGTGAGATGGCAAAAGGAAAGCCTATATGTACCTAGCAGTCACTTCTATGCCTGCCGAGGGCCAGCAAAGATGGAGCTGAGATCAAAGGTCAAGATATTACATATTTGCAATTGTTTAGAGCTCCTTGTCACCACTTAAGCTGCCAATGAAAAACACGACGTCTTATTGACTTTTTTCTGGCTAATTGTCTGCTGTGGACTCCTCGGAGGTAGACTTGGGATAGCTATTAATATTAAAAAATCCAATCGACAGAATAACCGACGGAACTATGATCTGACTGTACAACCTCACACTCAATAGCACCTGACTTAGGCTCGGCCAGGCGCAATGAAGAGCGAGCACATCTCAGCAACGTGAACCTTAAAAAGCTCGACCGCTCATTTTAGCCCCGGGGAAATCATCCTGAATAGCTTGCCAAAAAGGCTTACCACCAATTTGGAGGTCCTTCATCGCCGGGCAAGTGATATCCAGCAGCGGTGTGGCCAGGATGTTTCCCAAGAAAGCTAAGGGTTGAGCAAGCGTTGAGTAGAGACTTGATAGCGCATTGGGGCTTGCGAATTTCAGCACCTCAAACGCAAAGCAAAGAAGACTGTTTCCTTCCAACAAATTCGTTGCATTGAAGAGTCCGCCCGTCAGGTCGGCTAAGTCGACCCCAGCGAAGCTGTTGACCTTGCCGGTGTTGCCACCCACACTGTTCCGCGTCAGTCAAGATGTCTCTGGATCAATAATAGTACTCTTCCAGAGGAGCTGTGCGTACCTGCCAAGTTCGGGATATTTGAGCAGGAAGTCAATGATGTCAAGATTGAGCTGGACAAGCCCGTAGTCAACCGGTGTCTTGTACCAGTTACTAGGGATCTGCTCCCATCCCTCTTTATAGGTCAAGTTACTTCCTTCGCCGTAGACCGCGTAGAAATTGCGAAGGGCGTATTTTGCTATGTCTCGATTAGCATGTTCCCACCCATCGATTCTTTCTTGCCAGGCTTGTTATAACTCACTCAAAACGCCCTCCGGGTTGTCAACCGAATGATTCCGAAATAAGCGACCGGGAAAAATGTAACCGGCATTTCGTGCGATAAGGCCAGTAACTGGGCCATAGTAGAAGTTTGGGTTGCTCTTAATCGTCTCTTCGAATCGATTCTTCGCTCGCAAAGCCATCAGGTCCATGTCAAATGTGCCGTCGGTAGACATGTTGTACCATGACATGAACTTGTCCATATTCATGACATAGTTGTTGCCCGTGACGTAGATGTCGTCTCGAGTGTTGGACGAGTCCGCCTCAATAAAATTGTGAGATCCGATCAGTCCTTGGGGTTCACCTTTGATAGCTTGGCGTCAGCATTAGGACCCAGTGCAGGTGGGACATCGTACAGACCAAGTAGGCCACCCAGGTTATCGAGCAAGTTATTCACGCCCGTGCTGCGCCCTCCTATAGAAAATCGGGGATCCAAAGACAAGGGATCACCTGTCCAGACCGTTCCCATGATGGCGAGAACAGTAGCCAGATCAATACCCATGCCGTAGACTATTGCTTCGATATTAGCTTGAATTTGAAGCACGTGAAACTAAATACCCGCCTCGTACCTTGGTTGATGGCTTGGATGACATGTGCAAACTGTCAGAATTAGCTTCGCTATGCATGGCCTCATTTCCCATTGACTCGCACGTCCTTATCTCAACTCACCGAAACCACGCCATTTCGTGGAATATATCCATGATTTGCCAAGGCATTCAAGCCAGGACATGGGCCGCGCTGGTCGCCCTTTTCGAAATTGGGCGGCTGAAATGCGTGAACACCAGTCACTAGAAATCTTTTCATTAGCACTCTCACATGAGCCCTACAATCATGTTGCGTACCCTCGACGGGCGACTTCATCGAGTCAACTAGGAAACGCTTCTCGTGCTGCATTATCTTCTCAGGAGCGCCGTGGTTTGCATATGGACATCTTTTGTGCAGGTCCTGATGAAGTTGCGCATCGTGATGATTGCTTGCTGCACCTGGAAAGGCTGAGGCGTGCACGATCAAGGGCAGTGCGCAGAGCCATCGCAGGCCGTAATGGAGGTGCATGATGACTATGATCCCGCAAACACAGAACGAGTAGTGAGTAGTATTCGACTTGGAGGGTAGCTTAACACGTTGATAGACAAGAAATTTGAAGCATTTTATCAACTCAGAGAGGCAACTCTACTGCAACCGGCAGAAGTCTGGGTTTTGGAGGTGACATGTGGCGGAGTTGAGTACAAGCCCCTGAAAATGGTGAATGGCTTAAGCTACAACACTCACACTAACTCATTGTGAAATCTAAGCTTGAAGGAAGGAATGATCAGCATCCAGTCCCGAAGATCATCTTCCAGGCTTAATCCGTTCCTGTTGCTCAAGGCCTAGACGGGATTTTGACTTTGTGACCAAGAAGATGCCTCCTCGCCGCGGCACATAAGTGGACCTTCCTCGGGAAATTCTAATAAAGCTGGAAGTAGTGGCGAATTCCTACATACATGATGTGCATGGGTTGAACGCCGGTATTTTTACAGGGTTGTGAAATGAAATTGGGACCTATCGTCAACCTTGGTAGCAAACCCTTAATCGGCTTTAACAATCTCGAGGCCATATAGCATCTGGGCCATGACTAAAATTGGTAGGGTAGGCCCGTAGACGATTTTTTCCATTTAGGGAAATTTGGGATAATAATCTTTTGATCGGAGATGCACCGGATCAAGCAGGTAGGAAACGGGCTGGAAATTTTCAACCCTGAAATTGATAGTCAGTGAAATACGAAAGCCGAAGGCGGGGATTTCCCTTTTAGGATCTTCTATCAGCATTGATATCATTTCGGACAGTGTCGATTGGAATGGTGAAAAGCGACAATATCAGTCCGTTTTCGCGATGGTTGACTAAACAATAGGGAGCCCTAAGTCGGAGGTTGAATGGCAAAAATGACGGCGAAATCCCCACGACACATACCAGAGAACGTGCGCATAGAAAACACCAACAGTGGATCCCAACCGCAACACAATTAAAGTTCAACGGTTCTTGCCCGGTACCCCAACTGACATGGGGGCGGGAACTGTGTGCCCTGAAAGAGGCGATCAATGTCCAGAAACAGCAATGCCCGGGCAGAGACGATCATCACTTCGGACACTCTCCGTCTCGGTCCTGAACGCACGGGAACTAGCCACGTCCCACTCTGTGCCAGCCTGAGACATCGAATTTAAATTTCAGGAACTTTAGTTGCTCACGGCAAGGGTGATCATGGCAGTTGTTATTCCCCGGAAAAATTAGAGCTCAGCGGGGCCCTTGGGCCTGAGCACTGAAGCCGTTCCATGCCTGGGTGTGGATCTGTCTGAACTGCACCGGTCTAGGACCAAAGTGATAAGTCTGTCTACCAAAATTGAGCTGTCCTAGTACTACATAGTAACTGAGTCATAAAGGTAGTGAGAATCAAAGCCAACCACCTGATCTGAAGGCAGTAGGGTTTCCGGTGTCAATGGTCCCCGAAACGTCACGGAAATCTAAACAGACAACACGGATAGGATACACCGACGATCGCGACTTGACGATAAGCCCACTTCAACCTTCCGAATCACGCTAAAAGTCGAGCTAGGGGCCGACTGGTCGTTACAAGAGTTACTTTGCCCTGAAGACTGTCCTTGTCCAGGATACCAGAAAAGAAGAAAAACAAAAACACAAATCACCAATCATTGACCGCGCCGTCTCGTCAGCATAAACCCCCCAAAGGGTCCAGAACCGAAGACACGGGACAGACAAAAGTCCAGGCATCTCGATGGGGCCCCGAAGCTGTCAAAACCGACATTCATGCACCTAAGCTCGTGGGTATTGACGCGGGACAACGAGGGCGATCGAAGTTTGTTAATATCTTCGCCGCTCTTAAGACATTTAGTTCGTTCAGTACTGCCTAGTGTCCACTTTCTGAACACAGCAGCGTTATTTGCAGTGTTCATTATCTTCTGCTCCCCCAACTGTCATTCAGACACATGACTCCAGTAGTCTGCCAAATGCCACCATGAGAGTGCAAGGAATTGTCTGTGTTGTTGGTGTCTTGTTCGCCACATTGACAGCCGGCGCAAAGCAAGAAGCTCCTACTTTGCCGACCTGTGCGGTATGTGATTGTCAGAAATCTCACTCGGGCACCTCTAATATCTTGCAGCTCTCATGTATGAAGTCGTCCTTCTCACAAACCTCGTGCATATTGACAGATCAGGCATGTCTCTGCACCGACACCAAGTACACCACTTACTTGGAGAAATGCGTTTCTGCAAATTGTACTATCCGCCAGTCACTAGGTACGGGTTTGTGATTTCTTTACTCTTCACAAATACATGGTATTCGAAAGTCATCAGAGCTGAGTTCATGAAGCGACAAAAAAGGTCACATCAGCAGCATGCGGTGCGCCAGTCCGCGACCGAACGAAAATTGTCTCGTATGCTGGAGTTGGAGGGGGGATCGTGGCTCTCATCGCATTCATCCTCAGAATTGTCGCTCGCTTCAAGTGCTCTACATCTATCGGCATGGATGATTTGACAATGACAGTGACAATGGTAAGTTGTTTTCCAACAAGTCGCAAACACCGATCTCAGAAATCTTGGTGGGATAGCGACTAACACAGAGCTTCACAGTGTCTTGTAGTGACTCTCAGTGGGCTCTCGGTTGTCTGTATGTATGGTTCCTCGACTGGGCTCTTCAAAACACAGACACTTACAATTTCATTTTCAGTGGCGGAAGCAGGCCTGGGAAGGGATATGTGGACGATACCCGCAGACAATATTACGTACATTCTTTATGTGAGTCAAAAAAGAATCCTCCACTTTCAATCGAAGTATACTGATATTGGGATTCCTCCCATGTCAGATCTACTTCTGGGACGAGCTGATCTACTTGAGTATTCTGCCCCTCACGAAGATCTCGATACTCTGCTTCTATCTTCGGATTTTCCCTGAGCCTCGCTTCCGATACTTGACTTATATCGTCATTGCTTTGAACGTGGGCTATTTGATCGCCTTTATCCTGGTCTCTGTGTTTCAATGTCGACCTATACAAGGTGCCTGGCTCCATTGGGATGGAGAGGGACATTATCAATGCAACAACATCAACGCCCAGGGCTGGACCTCCGCCATATTCAACATGGTACTAGACATCATTGTCATGTTGCTTCCTCTCAAGCAGCTTTACCATCTGAAGTTGTCTTGGAAGAAAAAGATCTACGTGATGTGCATGTTCGGGCTGGGCATTTTGTGAGTACTCGCGGAAGGTCCTCCCTTCTCCCTGGGCTCTGAATGGAGCGATCAACTGAGCAAACGCTTATTCCACGTGATAGTGTCACGCTTGTGAGTATCTTGCGCCTGAACTCGCTCATTCATTTTGCATCCACTCAAAACTTGACCTGTAAGTCATAGAAGCCCGAGGTTGAGAAGGGATGATTCTGTGGGCCCGACAGCTGATTTTACCAAGGGGACTACGTTGCCGTGGGATACTGGAGTACCATTGAATGCGACGTTGGAGTCATATGCGCATGTTTACCCGCAATCCGATCTCTACTGCGCCACGCTGCACCGGGCGTATTTGGCGACACGGAGCGAAACAAGTCGTATGGAACAAGCTCTCACGGACGTGGTAACTCCCGACTGGACGGCTCAATCACCGTCAACGCCAAAGGTGATAATGGCCAATTTTATCCATTGAACAACTTCGGGAACTCGAGCGAGGCTCGGCTAAACCAGAGCGGCTGAACCAGCCCGCACGACTTGGCAGCTGCTATTGCATCAGCATAATCAGCTCCTGCGTTATTCGTTATGCTGGACTCCTCCGCGCGACTCGGCAAAAATCACGATAGGGTATCTCGATAGATCAATCTTGCACATCGCATGCGTCTCTTCATCGTGACTTTATTCTTTATTTGTTTTCAGTCTCAGTAATACGGATTGTATACGAGCATCTTTCAATAATGTCCTGCATAGTTTGAAAGCTCTTACGAGGGGATTTTGTATAGGTCTTGCATAGGTGTACTAACTGGAGCCTCGTGCGCTTTGGCCATTTGCCTAACTTCAGGATCCATTGAAAGGATTATTGGTACCCATGCTTCTACTTTGTATCGGCTTCAACGGGACCATGGCAATATAACAAAACTCAATTCAATAGTAATTAGATGTTATAGTCTTCCGGATGAAAATGCCGAGTTGTTATTTTTCACTAAAACAACCTACACGAGCTTATCGTTCGACACCAACCCCCTATCGAGAGACCCTGTATGTTGGAGGTGTCTAAATTGTCCCTGGGCGAGAAGAACCCGGTGACTCCCTTCACACTAGAAGAAAGTTTACGCCATGACCCGCCAGTTCGGCATCTGAAGCAAACTGTCTCAGTCGCAAAGTTGTCAGGAACTTGTCTCGGCAATTTTTCGGGGGTGGATAAGCTTGCCACCTATAGTAAATGAACGCCACACGGGATGTGAAACTCACCAGTGATGAGCTAAATTAGCGTGCGAGACTAAGTACAGAGCAAAGTGGGTCTCAAAAAAAGAATAGATGATGTGTACGCAGACAAAGTACGCGGGTTTCATGGGTCATGGATCTGCAGTGTCGACTGTCTACTCTCAACAGTAAGAGCATGCAGCTCTAGGGTCTAGGTTCTTCACAAGCCACTCGCTCGGGCCTCGCGGGTTAGAGGTTCAGCCTTTGATTGTGGAGATAGAACGACGTCCTGAATAGGAATAGAAAAGCCGTTTTTGAAGCAGTGAGCCGAGTCATTTACCTTATTTCACTCGCGGGATGTGGTTGAGAAGCCTGCAGCAAGACGAACTTGGAATTGCCAGAACTGGAAATGCTTCCGTCCGTTGAATGCTTAGCGACTTGGGATTCCGTGTGATCAGCGCCGTGCATAGGGAGATTACCGAGTTGTACGAGTGGATTTGGGACTCGGTCGAAGTTGAGTTGACATCTCAAGCGTGCGCGGATCACGAAGAATGGAAGTTGTACGGAGCAGGAATACACAGTCCGACTGTCAGTGCTGTGCAAGGATCACTGCCTGGATATGTGCCACCCTAAGAGGAGAATAGTTTGTGAAGTCGCTGGCCGTGATGTGCGAAGAGGACTTTCTTCTTTTGTCTAATCTTCCGCTCATCGTCAAGTATTGTGGAGTTCTCTGCTTTGGGCATGGCGTGTGAATCCTTCACTTACTCGAGTTGACCACGCTGTGATTGCTAATGTTGAGCCCATTGTTCAAAGACAGACAAAAGTCGCCGATCGTATCCCAGTCTCTGAGTCCACTCTGCCAACGGTCCGGGTCTAAGCTTCAAACGTCCTGCAGATACTCCAGGAGAGTGAGACTCCTATTTGAATGCAAACGCTTTGACGCATCGTGAATGGGTCGACAGTATATTTTGCAAGTCAAAAGCCCATCATTCTGGGGCTCAACCGTGCCTTGCTCTGAGCATCTGTGCTTTGATTGACTTGGCACTCACTCAAGATGCGTATTGCTGTTACACTTGGAGTGCTGGCAGCTCTTCCCAATGTCTTTGCCTCGTGAGTACTTTATCCGATGTGTTTTCTGCTGAGGAGATGAAGATGGATAAGCTGATTTATTCTATTGTAGCGCACACGCTCACGATTATTCTCTCAACCACTCTCACGAAGAATACCGACGCGCCACAGAGCCTCAATATGATTACATTGTCGTGGGCTCGGGACCCGGCGGTGGCCCTCTTGCGGCCAGATTAGCTATCGCCGGATTCAAGGTCCTTCTTCTCGACGCAGGAGATGACCAGGGTGATGCAATCACTCAACAGGTTCCTGCCTTGCAGTTGCAGTCCACTGAATATGAACCCATGAAATGGGACTATTTTGTGAACCATTACCCCGACCTGTCACGTCAAGAGGAAGATTCGAAAATGACCTACCAAACCCCATCTGGCGAACTTCACGTTGGACCAAATGCACCCAATGGGTCTGAACCACTTGGGATTCTCTATCCCAGAGCCGGCACTCTGGGAGGATGCTCGGCACATAATGCCATGATGTTAGTTTGTCGGGCTCTCATCCACTTTGAAACTCAAAACTGACACTCATTCCCACGTTAGCACCATCTATCCATACGAGAACGACTGGGAACAACTTGCAAGCCTGACGGGTAATACTTCGTGGTCTGCTAAACACATGCGGAGCTACTTCCAAAAATTGGAGCGCAACCGATATCTGCCCAGCAGCCTTTCTGGCCACGGCTTTGATGGATGGCTGACGACCAGTCTTACCGACCTGCGTCTGGTGGTCGAGGATCAAAAGCTACTCTCGCTGATTCTTGCCGGTGCGACTGCAGCAGGCCGAGGTTTGCTGGGCGGGTTGATTACCACCATCACCGGCCTCGCAGGGGTCTTGACGCGTGATCTGAACAACGATTTTCCTTCTCGCGATTACGACCAGGGGCCGTATCAGGTACCCCTTGCTGTTGACGTACCTTCTTATAAGCGAACAGGCCCGCGAGACTTTGTGCTCAAGACTGCGAATGCAGTCAATGAAGACGGCTCTCGGAAACACCATCTCGATATTCAGTTGACCACCCTCGTCACCAAAGTTCGGTTTGATACCACTGGCAGCCAGCCACGTGCTGTGGGAGTTGATTACATTCGAGGAAAGAGTCTTTACCGAGCTGATCCCCGCGCGTCGAAGACAGCATCTGCTGGCACACCGGGCAGTGTCAACGCCACTCGCGAAGTCATTCTGTCCGCTGGATCTTTCAACACGCCGCAACTGCTCAAACTCAGCGGAATTGGCCCGCGCGACGAGCTCACAAAGCTCGGCATCAGTACGTTGGTTGATTCGCCTGGCGTTGGGACCAATCTACAAGATCGATACGAAACCGGCCTTGTTGGGAAAACCCCGACCGACTTCGTGTTGACTTCCAAGTGCACATTCGGGTATTCGCAACCGGACCCCTGCCTGGAGCAATGGCAAAATGATGTTCTGTTCAAGGGCACTTATACCACAAACGGTATCGCCATTGCAATCATCCGCAAGTCCTCCATTGCCGAGGATGAACCGGATCTTTTGATCTCCGGAGCCCCCGCCAATTTCCCGGGATACTACCCCAACTACTCCTACGAAGGTCTCAAAGACGCTCGACACTGGACATGGATCACCTTGAAAGCGAGGAGCCACAACAACGCCGGCACAGTCACCCTACGATCCACAGACCCTCGTGACATGCCCATCATCAACTTCAACTCGTTTGATGCGGGCGTGACCGAAGGAGGTGCCGACGAAAAAGACGTGCAGGCCGTGTACGAAGCGATGCAGTTCTCCCGAAAGATCTTCCATGATTTGATCCCGCTTGACGGTGGCTTCGAGGAAGTCTGGCCCGGTCCCAATGTCACGACTGAGGCTGAGATGAAGGACTTTATCAAGAGAGAAGCATGGGGGCACCATGCATGCTGCACTGCGGCCATTGGAGCAGACGGTGATGCAAAGGCGGTGCTGGACTCCGATTTCCGGGTTCGTGGAGTGGACGGGCTTCGAGTTGTGGATGCTTCGGTGTTTCCCAAGATTCCTGGCTATTACATTGCCCTTCCGATCTATATGATCAGTGAGAAGGCAGCCGATGTGATTATTGCCGAGGCAAAGTGATACTGTGACGATTATGCGAGGCCGTGTCGCCCTACGCAAGCTTTGTAATTCAGTGTGTCTCTCCTAAAATAATTTGTTCAATAAATCTGATCTTCAAGGAATCGGTCACAATCTGCGAGGTGGACGAGGACATATAATCAACAACGCTGAAGCGTCAATTTGTATGAAATCCCATCGCAATCGATTTCTTTGTGGAATATTGGCCTCTGGCCATCACTGTTGCAATGCATGCAAGGCCTGTAAAATCGCGTTTGGAAAAGGTACCGTCTTCCTATATCAGCCCTACTACAACGGCTGAACCACGCCTACCCGGACTTGCGATAGGTGCTGCGCAAATGTCAATCCATATCTGGCATGACAAGTTGGGCATTAACATCTGGAATGACTAGGCTTCATTCACTGATCTATGCTGCGGTATGAAATCCAAAGTATGTCCTGCCTGATCTTCCTGCGCGACTGCCCAGTACATCTGAGTGGCACTTTGTCCACGATGTTGCACTTGGCGTCTAATCGCAAAGTATAAGCCCACCGCAAGGCCAAGGCACGTGACAATCCCAAAGGTGACCAGGCTCCAGTTGACATGAAGCAAAATTCGCCTCCCCGCGCCTGTAGCACGCATCATTGTGGCAGACGTCCCAAGTACGTTGTCATTGGCGTCGAGTGCTGAAATCCGGAAGTAGGAGGTGACGTTGGCAGTGAGTGCGATTTCCGTTTCGAAGCCCTCGCGAGAAGCTTGGCCCACGGCTAAGTATGTCATGTTCTGCAACGGGGAAAAGCCATCCCAACACTCGATTTGCCAGGACCGTACCTCCGTTGCCCCGTTCCAGCTGACAAAGGCGCGGTCACCAGCAAGAGCGACGTCCGGCAGGGTATCTGGCATCCCGACCCAATCTCCTTTTGTAACTCGGTACGACACGATGCGCCCAAATTGAAAGTAGGCGGATGCGCCGTAGTGAACATTGCACAGGACATCCCCGTCGGGAGAGAATTCGGTGTATGCGGCACTGTGGCCCCATCCGATGAATACGTTTCCAGAGTCGAGAACCTGCACATTTCCTTGCGAGACCGCCGCCAGCTCTTGTGGGTGGTGATATGTTTGCAGTAATTCTGCCGAGCGGTTGGTCAGATTCAATTCGATCAGGGCGCCATGACTGATCTTCTCTTCGCGATGATCTCCATTGGCCGCATTATTGAACAGGGTAATCTGGTTGACGCCGCGCCATCGAGCATCGTGTTGCCATGAGAATCCCGTGGCGGCTCCATTGGACAGGTCTTCAAAGTCATTGTTCTTGCCACCTAATGTCCACAAGACCTCTCCGGTGACTCCATCGATGTAAAACACGGAATGGGCATGCCTTGCGGAAACCAAGTATCGGCCTTGATCATCCTTGTCGACGCTATTGATGTGGAAGAAATCGAATGCTGAAGATCGCTCATGACCTTGATCTCCCAACGGCTGATAGCTGGCATTGGGCGGAAAGTGTTGGGATGCGCGCCATTCGAAGATCAGTTCGCCCGTCTCAATATCCACTTCTTGAAAAACACCGTCGTAAACCCAGCCTAGTTGTGGACCACCAACTGAGGTCAGATCAGCAGGAATGGGGTCATAAATTGCGAAGAGGGCGGTGGAGTTTGCGGTGATCTGAAATTCGTGCAGGTCGCCTGACATGACACCAACCGGTGATATGATGTACTGAACCGTGTACGCCGAGTCTAGCTGTATGTTTTTGCCAATCGTACTCGTCAGATTCTCTTCCACCATTTCAGGGGGCCGAAACGAGACATCATATCTCATATCATCATACCATGTACCACGATCCACATCCATGTCCATCTACCTTGCCACCTTCCCAGTATGTCAGGTAATCCTGACCTTTATATCGCTGTATTCTGAAGTCCTCAGTGGTGGCGGAATCCGACTTCATCCAGACCAATTCACCACGCGCATCCAATATCATGGGTCCCGGGTGAGCGACCGAGTCTCCGCGCGGGGCAAGGAGGGTGTATCGTGGATCGCATTTCGCATTCCGAGGCGTAATCTCCACCAACAAAGACTGCTCTTCGAAGGAGACATAGCTCCGCGAAGGCCCAAATCCATAGATTCCCAAGTCATACCAGCTAAGGTCAGATCGAAACCGAAATCTCTGCAACTGTGGTCGGAGGAAGAAGACCAGAAGAAACGCCGTGACGATAGCACCTGTGGCCCGAAGGATCCTTCCACAGCGCTCCCAAGCGTTCATATTTCCATCCCGAGCAGATATGCACTCGCAAGCAGAGGAGAAACACAAATCAACGGGGAAACTGACACATCGAGTTCATTTATGGAAGCAGGTCGGCGAAATTGACCTGGGTCAAGGGTGCGTCGACTAGCACAAGACGAGAAGGAAGAAGGGGTCGGTGCTAGTCGAGTTGTTGTCGATGTATGTGCCGCTGGATGTCCATTTTTGGATCCTGTTTCGCCCCTCTCCATTTCATGAGACACCGTGACGAATACATCCCAATCAACGGTCCGCAAGTGTGGCTCGAACCCATCTGTTGTCCAAATAAATGGAGCATGGCGCGCAGTTGCGAGGGCTCGGCAACAGCGCCGAGTGGGAGTGGATCCCATGGCCCGCGGGATTGCGTACATGTATGGGGCGCAAGCGTCAACGTTCGCAAAAAAAGGGAGGTGTCCGGGGCACTGTATGGCTTCTTTGTGGAACGGACAAAGAGAGTAGACTGTGAATAGAATGGCCATCAGGAGGAACAAAGTGCCGTAGGTTGCTCATCCCATGTAGGCCTAAGAAGACGTAATACTCGCAGCATGCGTGTACGCGGCGTGCCAAGTTCTGGATGTGGGCCGTGGGCCACTGCTGTCGAGGCTTGAGAGATGCTATGGTCATGAGTCAAGGACCAAGCGAGGTAGCGCTTCCCTGGGCACGGTGACTGGCTCCAGCTTCACATTATCGTTAACCATGGTGGATATGTGTGGTGGAGGAACTTGGCTACAGTCTACACTTGCTTGCCAAGCCCAAGGGAAGGGTCCCGAGAGTGGTGCAAAGCGGAGCCTTTTCAGTCTCCGCCGCGGCCCCTGCGCTCTTTCGCTCCGCAACCTGACTTCCTGTAACGACGAAGAGTGCGAGTCCGAAAGAATGGGGATCCATCATCACCGCCATGTGGTCTGAATCGAAGTTTCATAGCTTCATAGCTTCAACGTGGGACCGCCTCCATCATAGGTGGCTTGGGGGGAGAGACTACAGTCCTCTCTTCTGGGCAGACGACCGGCTCAGCGACGTGGAATCAGCTTTCTGCAGTCTCGAGACACGTCAGTCTGGTGCCATTGTATTTCGAGAGATGTAGAACTGGTATGGTGGTGCCAGTGATACGAGTGGGATCATACGTCAGCTCTGTTGCGGGAGATTCCAAATCTCGGGTGTGTTGATTCCCTCTTGAGGAATCAGGAATCAATGGATACTCCACTGCTCACTATTCAGTACTCAGTGAGTCAGTTATACTCACTGACTCGGTCCTCCCATGCGCACGTGCACATGTGGGAGCCAGATTCCCTCGGGTCCATGGGAATGGCGGGAGTTCTACGCGAAACAACTTCGGAGAATCGCTGCGACGCCTTCACGCGATGCTGAATCAGATGAGGTTGTCGGGGATCTGAGGAGCGAGTCAACCACTGGTATGATCAACATTTGTCTCACGATCAAAGAGAGGCGGAAGCTAGGTCTTCCGCCTTCTTACGGGTGCCGATTCACCTGCGACAAGCACGGTAGGCTCGTGCAGGCAAGATCTAGCGTTGCTGAGCGGCAGGGCGGGAGAGCAAGATCGAGATGAAATCGCGCGAGGTGACCGCACCCCCATTCGTAAGACCCATCTGCTTTGATCTATAGAGGCGTAAGTCAAATGTCGTCTTGCTCAAGATGAGCCTATCATCCCTCCAGCTCATACTTGGTGTGGCACTGTGGCTTCAAGCTGGAGCTTGTGTTCCTCGCGTCCGATGTCACGTGGTTCATGCTCGACTGCCACACTCGGCAGTGCCGAGTGTGGCAGTAACAATGATCAGGGCGTACTTGCAGGTGGGGAGTTCTGCCGCAACCACAATCATCTTACTGCTTCTATTCACGAGTTCACAGTGGTTGCTTCGCTGCATGAACGTCTTCCGTCAGATCCAGGTTATGCGGATGCACCTGTCCTGTAAGACTTTTTGGATCTTGCGGGCGATTTATATTCTGCCTGTCAGGTTCCAATGGAAAACCACTCGCATATTAGGATCTACCTAGATATCCATTCTATCACTGTAGCAATAAGTATACCTATGCCCGTCCCTTACGATGAAACATTGTCAGTGCCAGAGCCACTGCGATCGTCGCTGATTGTGAAGATTTATTCTGCGTAGCTAGTGCCAATAACTGATAGACAGTACTAAGGTAGACCACTTGAGATAGACGATTGTTCAGTCATCGACATTCACCCTGCTGGTGTGTAGATATGCGGGGTTCAGCATGACCTCGGAAATGTGGAGGATCGGGATAGTGATACCGACAAACTGCCGAGACCATAGGCTGGGTTACTGTCGGGCAAGCTACTAGGCAGCCTACCAACCCACTGTACCCTCCAACTTATTGATAAGATACGGATGTGGCTTTCAATTTGAATATCTGCCGTAGATTCTAGAGAGTATCGCAAGACTATTGTCATAGAGATATACTGTTATCGTCTACCCGTAGCTGATAGAAGAGGTACATCCAAGTTGAGGAGAACGACCGGAGTGGTGGTTTCCAGACGGATCCTGATAGCAGTGTACTAACGCACCTGGACCGTCCGATAGGACAATGTGTAATCATCCCTGTCTCTCCCGTCTCTGGTGGCATGACTCCGCCTTATCACATGCAGCGACCGTACACTCGGATAGCTCGTCAGTTCAAACAATGACTATTGTTCAAATCTGGGGAATTCATTCTGCAGGAGACCCGACTCCGAGAATCACCCAGGGGAATAGAACCGACTTTGGCGCGGAGTTGATCATCTACGTGAAACACAGAGACATCACCTGGAGGATTTTTACATTTTTACACGGAGGTCAAGTCGAATCAACATAGACAGACGTACAATGTCGAAACACGCCATTTGAAAACAGATACAGTTAAAAAGCATGCTCCAAATGTACAGTTATACATAGCAAAGTCACCTTTTACTTCACTCAAGATAGAACATACGACATCACCCTACTATTCCCATATAGGTCAACCTGGAACCAGAACCTAGGCATACGTTAATCGTGTACGTAATACGACGCACCCAATAATAATCCCCGAGCGGAGATCGACAACTTGACTACCGCAAACCGCACCCACTTCACAAGCTGAGGTCCCTAACCGAGACCCGGACGGGAGACGGTCCAGTCTTGGCCGACACGTTTCAGACACAGCATCACGTCAATGAAGTCTCCGTGTTTGGTGGATGTCCACCGACATGTGTGGAGTGAGGACTCTGAACCGTGGAGGGATTGAGGCGGAGGCTAGGGGGACCTTCACCTTGAAGAACTTGTGTGTTGTCATCTTCGTCTGGGAAAGGTGCGGTCTCATTGATTCATCGTTAGTATCGAGATTGTGAGACTGGCACGAACCTGAGTCGCGAGTCACTAGAGTACCTAGTACCTAGTATCTAGTACCTAGCACCTATCAGGTAACTAGTTTAGATGGGTGTACACTGTACAGTGCACACTGCACTGGGACCGTGACTGCAGTAGTGACCTGGACTGTCACTGATGAGAGAAACCATCCATAGTGACCAGGGCAGGGATGAGATTTTGAACATGTGTAAATTACATCGATGGTGACTGGATAGCCAAGAGCAACAAGAACGCATGGACCGCGGATTTTGCCCCGGTCGCAACAAGTTCGCTCAGTCGTGTCATCTTGAATTTCTCGATAAAAACTTGCTATACTGAATTCCCGCATGACTACATAGTACATACATCTTTTATCCATGTCGGTGGAAAGAGGAGATCACCGGGAATGTAACTGTTTCGAGCAATGACCCGATAGTCGTATGTAGTAGTAAAATCACTTCAAGACAGCATCAAGTCCTCCTTTGCCTCCGGACAAGGGAAAGCGCAGCTTTTACTCTTTGGAATCTGGTCGCCTTCTGCGCTCTGGCCGCCTTGGCACGGGAATATTCGACCGAGCCACGAGACTGGTAGTTTGCTAGATTGAGGTACAGTAATCTTAGACTCGCGATGCCGACCTCTGCCTTCATATAAGGAAAGGTGGTTAGTTCATGTCCTAGTGATCATTGTCGATTATTAATAGGTGGTAAACGGGTCTTGGTGGCCCGTTGCCACAATCTCGGCGACCGAAAATGCGGGTATTGAGCAATTCTCCACGGTTATGTCGGTTAGTAGTGAAGGACTAGGAATGGATGTCAAGGGTACGAGTCTGACTGTAGTCAGAGTACAGTGTACTCCATCGAGGCCGTCAAGGGCCATCCACAATGACGGGATGATCTTCGGCGGAGAATTCAATAGTTTGTCTTTTGACATCCCACACTGTAGCCACGTGCTGTGATTCATCACCTGAACCCGTAGATAGCTTCGGATGCATCGCGATGACAGCTGAGAAATAAAGCCTGCTACAGTTCCGATGGCGGCCCTATCATCATTGTTATTGAGAGTGATTGCGCTGCAGCAGGCATGGGATAACTGACACAGGGGTAAATCGAGGGAGAGAGTGTGCAGTTGTGAACCTGCCTCCACGAGGTATTGTGCATGCATCGCGGCGTGTCTGCGTGGAATGGCGGAAAGGTACCTGGGTCTCGTCAAGACCGAGGCCAATTGATAGTGATATATGTTGCTGGTGTCTCATCAAGGGGTTGACCCATAGTGAATCCTCAAACCCGAGATCATAGCTGATTGCTTATCGAAATATCTCGTCCACCACAAGTGAGTGGTACACCGGTTAGCAGAACCCGACAAGGCTGGCCCAATGTGGCGGACGGTAGGTTTCCACGGTCCACGATGTCCCAAAGATCCCAGAGTTGTGCAAGTCTCCATCCCGCATCCACTGATTCAGTCGTCTCCACCACTCGCGAACTTGCGACCGCGCAAAAAAAAAGGCAATTCTTGATCGAGAATTGGTTCATGCCGATCATCCATAGTTTGGAACTTTGGAGAAACCTTCCATACCGGCTAATGTTTGTAGCACCGACTCCCGAGTCCGACAAGGCAACGGGGCAGCGGCGAGTGTTGTCTATGACTGTATGACTGAATACGCACAAGACGTTCTTGTCTAGGACCACCAGTTGCAGGAGTCCGAATAGGGGCCTTTATTCTCATGTCTGCACTAGAGCACGTACCCTGTAGTCTGTGTGACATGACTATGAGAGTATGGGGTATATTCTCGTTCCCTACGTAAGAACGATCCCCTAGTGCGATGCCTGGTCAGCCGTCTCCACCTCGAGCAAGAACCAGCAGTGTACCACCGCTTCTGTACCAGAGTATAGTTCAAGAAGAGTGCCAAAGCTCGATGTGGCGAGCTCGGTCGGTCGGTCGGTCGGTAGCATGGCCCGGTCCATAGTCCACATTCCACCCCCATTGCTCCGCAACATGATTGTGTAAGAAAAGGTGCCGATGCTCGACCCAGTCAGATTAAAGTCTGGTGCGCGAGAATCTGCAAGACGGGAGCTCGAGCATGCAACGGAACACTGAAGAAGATTATCACCAGCCTTCATCAGGAAGGTCAGAGGGGCAGAAACAGCGGTGATTCGCAGTGGATGCCCCAGACGTGCATTGTGGCAGGAAGAGACCAGGATGGGAGAAGCGGCCATCTCATCTCGCCTCTGCAGGGCTGCTGGATCCGAAACTCTATGCTCCAGAAATGCAGCTTTGAGCACCAGTCGTTGAAGTCCCCCTGTCATCTTGTACCTTTGGCAAAGGTACCAAAGCCAAGATAGTACTGTGAGCCTGTGAGAACTGAGGGACTGATGTACTGTAGCAGGGGTTGCCTCGACTGCTTGACGAGTACTGTAGGTCGCATTAGAACCTTCACCTCGTCTGCTGTCCTGCAGATCTCTCCGGTAGCCGGCCTGGTGCGACAGGTCGCTGTACCAGTGTAGGTTCAGCACTGGCGTCTCTTGCTTCTGGTCTGCTTCCAGCCTTTCCACGCTCTCCATCTCGATGCTGATCGCCATCTCTCGTCTCCACTTTCCACGAAGGATCTCGGGTCGGCTGGCTGTGATTGGCAATGACCCCCCAAGAACGGAGCCTGTCTTTGCAAAAGAGCGGCCCCTTAACAATCGAGCCGTGCCCACTGCTGCCCCGGACATTTCGAGATTTCCTTCGAGCCAGCTCTTTTTCCTTCTGGTCCGTGGGAGTCGGATCATTCACCAAATATCATGTTGAGCGACAAGGAGACCATGGCCCATGAGGTCGGCCTGGAAGGCAGTTCGCAAGATGACCGCGACATGCAGCGGCTGGGTAAAGTCCAGCAACTCAAGGTAAGTGAAGAAGAGGCTACTGTGGGGGGGGGGCGCCGTCGCAATTAGTCTGACCCGCAGTAGAGAAATTTCCGCTTCTACTCTATTCTGGGGTTCACAACGACGTTGATGGCCACATGGGAGTCAATATTGCTGTACGTTCATGCGCACACAAAATACAACAAGATAGGATCGTGATGGTTCACGTTTTAAGTTCGCGGTCGCCAATTGTGTCGTTCCACGAGACTAATCGCAATCGTTTCTCGAACCGCGCAGTACCGCAACATATGGCTTGATCGATGGAGGACGCGCCGGCATGATCTATGTCTATATCGGCTCGTTTGTTGGATTTTTCGCATCGGTGATTTCGATGGCGGAGATTTCGTCAGTGTATGTTGAGCCGCGGGGACGTCGAAGCCCCCCTCCCCCCCCCCCCCAAAAAAGAGTTTTCCATGGAAACTTCCAACGTCTTAACACTTCGCATCGCACAGTTCGCCAACGTCTGGAGGTCAATATCACTGGGTCAGTGAGTTTGCCGCGCCTCGCTGGCAACGATTCTTGAGCTACCTGACCGGTAAGTTGGTTGTGCTGCGCGTGGATATGAACTCTCGTACTTTGCAATGCTCTCGACCTTGTCCTGACCCCTTTCTAGGATGGCTCTCCGTCTTGGGATGGCAAGCCGCATTTGCCAGTATTTGTTTCCTCTGCGGCACACTCATCCAGGGACTCCTCGTCTTCAACTATTCCGCACCAGGCGGATATGTATACGGGTACGAGCGCTGGCACGGAACCCTGTTGACGATCGCGATCGCCGCCATTGGTACCCTGGTGAACACCTATGGCGCCAAATTCCTGCCCTCTCTAGAAGGCGTCATTCTGTGTCTGCATCTGTTCGGGTTCGTGGCCGTTCTCGTGCCCATGTGGGCCATGTCTCCTGGCCACGCTCCCTCCTCCGAGGTGTGGACCGTCTTTTCAAACGACGGCGGCTGGATAAGTATGGGACTGGCGTGTCTCGTCGGACAGTTGACTCCCATCTTTTCATGGACTGGACCTGATGCTGCCACGCATATGGGTAAGTGTTAACCACCATTCACTTTCCCTACACATCCTCGATCAACGCAACGCTGACCACGCCTTTTTCTTTTTTTTCTCTCACTTTAGCCGAGGAGGTCCAAAATGCCGGATTCGTCGTCCCCTGGTGCATGGTTTCCACGGCCTTGATCAACGGCGGACTCGGCTTCATCATGCTCATCACCCTCCTCTATAACATGGGCGATCTCACCGAGGTGGTCAACGCCGCCAGCGGCTTCGGTTTCATCCCCGCCGTGCAACACGCGACGGGCTCCGTCGCCGCGACCAACGGCGTCGCGGCCATCATCCTCATCATGGAAGTCTGCAGCGCCATCGGCATCCTCGCCACGGCCTCTCGCCAAACCTTCGCGTTTGCCCGCGACCACGCGCTCCCGTTCTCCGGCGCGCTGGCCCGCGTCGATCGCCGCACCCAAATCCCTACCATCTCCGTCCTCGTGTCCACCATCATCACCGTCCTGCTCAGCCTCATCAACATCGGCTCCACCGCCGCCTTCAACGCCATCGCCTCCGTCATGATTGCCGCCCTCTTCACCACGTACATTCTCTCCATTGCCTCGTTTATCCGCGCTCGTTTCCAACCCGGTGGAATCCCGCCTTCGCGCTTCTCGCTCGGCTCCCTGGGCCTGCCGATCAATGTCTTCTCCGTGGCCTATCTGTGCTTCGCGATCATTTTCACCTTCTTCCCGACGACGGCGGCGCCCACGCCCGTGAACATGAATTGGTCGATTCTGGTGTTTGGGGTCGTGGTCATTTTCGCCGTGGTGCAGTACATGGCGCATGGTCGGAGGGTTTATCAGGCTCCTGTGACGCAGGTGCAGAGGGAGTCGAGAGAGGATGCGGACGCGGTTGTGTCGTCGCAAGGATTTCAGGATTTGAAGGGATGATTCTTGTTTTCTGTTCATAGCTTTATCATTATATATTCAGGGGGTGCAGCGATCATTTTGAGGGCGTTTTCCTGTTCAGATATTTTGCTTCTGTTCCTGCTGGGCCTCCTCCAACCGGGGACGTTCTTGTCTATTTACACGATCATTGAATTGATCATACGATCTGTCGCTTCGACCGAGTGGTATATTTGTCATCGTATTCTACGTGCTGAATTGATCATCAGCGCAACGCAACGTGAATGAGGTGGGATATACCTGACTTATTGTAGATTGCAATTTGTCGTTGGTGTGCAGGAGCAAAGGAATCCAAACAGGATGAGCATGCTGACTACCGAGATTATTATCGGTCCATACCTTACCTCCTAAAGCCCGATCAACTAATCAGTAACCTAAGTACTAGTATTGTAGTGAGGGGAAAGAGCTAGAAGAGAACAATCCAGAGAACAGAATGCACAATGGACCGAAGGACACATGACCAGCCAGCTACCTGTAAGCCCCAAAAAGGTCGGGACAGTTCAGGGATCAAGAGGAATCGATGAGAATTTCCATCAGCCCGGACATTACAAACTATATAGGCCAGATCCTGGCATGTCGAGCAGTACTTTTGTGTGTATATGGTTCCACAAACAGATACCTTGACGTGTTCTTCATTCAACTACGTTTAATGTTATAACAGAAGCTATAGAGCACTCGTACTTTACTTCCCCAAGTCACCTTGTCTTCTAATCCGTCTTGAGCGAGCCATCGGGGCTCTCTCTGATTGGCGCTGAGTATCCCCCCATGACAGAATCAGTCACGGGACACAACTGGTGATACCCTTGTTTCGGCGAAGGCCATCCGCATTGTCTTCGAGACCTGAACCTGCATGAGACTTTCCAGGTCTCCTTGAATGACAGCCTGAGTTTGCCACCTACCGACTGGAGCTGGGATAAAGTATTGTGGGAACTGCAATTATATCAGCTTGCACGCCGCGCCGCACTTTCAAAACGGGTGTACACGGGCATCCCTCGATCGCCCTGAAAACCCAAACCTTGACTTCAAGACTTGATGTTACGGATGCTGATGAGCGACTGAGATTCCCTTTTGGAGATTCCTATACTTCACAGTTACGTGAAGGAGGGAAACATCGGAGACCCTATACACTGCACAGTCAGTGAAGGAAATCTTGCTTAGTTCCAGAGCTGCAATCCTGATCGATTCTCTTGCCAGATGTCCAGACGTGTGGCGGTCGGGCTCTCCTACTAGTCAATCAGCGATCCTGGATAGGGTTATGTACTATCGGGGCTGGATCAGGAGATGAGGAAAATCACGAGGGATTAGGTATTGACGCACAAGGTAGTGTCTCAATAGATGAGGGATGGTGGGTAAAAGCTTGCCGACAGGTCCAAGCCGAGATTTGTTGCACACCGACCGATGCTGAAAATGCCAAGGTTATCAGTCTCACAGTTTTGGATGATCTACTTGCATTTGGTGGCGGTGGCACTATCCGTCAATAGGTGCAGTCTGCACAGCGCAGATTGGGGGTGGCATGGGATCCGCCGCTTACTTTGCGGGAACCGGTACCGCGTTGCGTTGGTCATTGAAACAGCGTCATAAGGCTGCCAGGGCGCTTGAAGGCGATCAAAAGAAAGTTTGCTCCGATGGGACAGGCTTCTGGTTGCTGAGACTGCTTAGGTGGATCAAGACTTGTGTGGCATCGCAAACTGCGGATCTCGGGGGCTTGTCGCAAAGGCATAGAGACCAAAATGGGCGTGAGTTGCGTCGGGGCCTGTCAAAAAGTCTTTTTTTTTTCTTTTTCGGCAATTGATGAGGCGCTTTGGAAACAAAGTATCGCAAGGATGGGGGCTGGATGGTCATTTCCGGGTCTTTGATGGCTGCCTTTTGGTAAGACTGTCGTGGAGCCTTTTGAGGGCGGGGCGACTTTTGTCTTTTCTTTGGATGCGGGTTTCTCAGCCCACAACGGGGTGATTTTCCTGGGATACTCGTCAAATGAGCAATGATTGAAATGCAAGTCAATGAGTATTACAATCTCATAAATTTCCATAATCCCACCATGTCGAAAATCCATCGATGCTTCCCAGGGCAGACTCCGACTCCGGATAACCGAGTGTATCCATGTCAATAAATTGGGGCGGCTCAGTCCAGAGCCACGGGGTGTTGGTCATCAAGCTATCGGCGGGAGCAACCAGCTTGTCAACCCCGTCTGTAGTCACGGGTGGCTCGGGCGCAGATTTCCTCCGTTGTGGTAAATTGGGTGGTAGGTGAGCAGCAGATCCACCGTCAGTGGTGTTGACTGTGATATCGGGGGACATTGCGACGATAATCTCAAGCGTGGATGAGAGGTCTTCCATCTCGTCACGTGCACCGGCAGGGCTCAGTGAGGGGTGTAATAGCCCAGCTGCGGCAGTCTCTTGGGAAGTTGGCGTGCAATTGACCTGAAGGAGCTCCCACATGAGCGGGATACTCAGCAAAATCTTTGAGGGCTCCCAGTCAAAGTCGACCTTGTCGGACCCGGATGCGATGCGTGTCATCTTGTCAAGTGTTTGATTCTGCGCCGGGAAATTAATGTCGATTCTCAATCAGCCTCATGCAGCCCGAGTCCTTTACTTACTAGTTTCTCGCACGCAGGAGAAAAGGAGACGAAGCTCTTCAAAAATCTTCTGCATTTGGTGAAATCAGTCTTGGATTTGAACTTCAGCCGTGGGTCGGCCGCACAGCAATAGTAAAGATGGACGGTGGCCGCAATAGCGGCAGCATGGCCAAAGAAAGGATCAATGAGTCGCAGCTTCTTCTCGGATACCATGTCAATCAACCGAACGATCCAGGTCGCATGAAGCAGAACCAGCTCAGACGATCGCCTCCAGAAGGTGTTGGGTATTGTCAATTTGTGATTGTATTGGGATGCGACGATGTACAGAAACGGATGGTTGAGAACGGTGAGGATGGAGTGATAGGTGAATTGAAACTTTAGCCAGGGAGCCCAGTAGACTGGATTCGCTCGCACTTCCTCGGCTCTTCGCTCGTAGAATCGGACCGAGTCATATCGGTGGCACAGCGACAGCTTATTCTCTAGCTCTGTGACATCGGATAGCACCTGAGTGTATAATGAATCATGCCTCCAGGGCTCCTTGAGACGATTCTGTGCGCAATCGAAAACGTACGATCTGACACGGCTCCAGATCCACCCGAAATGAAGCGCCAGACTCCAGATGCCGAGATCCGAGGACGCGGTGCAGCCTACCTCATCCATGGGAAAGGGTGGCGGCCTTGTATCAAGGTCTCTGAAGGGAGTGAGCTCGTCATTTGACGAGACGTAGAACGACCTCAAGACCTCCGCGGGCACACTCAGGACATCGTGAATCTGACCATAGGTCTGATCCAAGCACTGTAAGCTCCAGAAGAGTCTTTTCTTACGCTCTGCCGATGAACAGTGGATTCCGTACGTGGAGTGAAGATCTAGCATTGCTGAGCGGCAGAGCTGCAGAGCCAGACCGAGATGAAATCGCGCGAGGTGACCGTTCCCATCTACCAGATCCGTCAGCTTCGATATTTAGCACAAGAACACTCTCTACTGCCGGAGCTCACCAAGGAATGAAGAGTAGGAAAGTAAGCAAAGACTCTCGATCGTCTCCAGCTCTACCGTCCCATTGGCGATGCGAAGCATGACTAATGTTCGTGCACTATCGCCATAATGCAACAGCTCATCGCGTTCTGTTGAAAAGCGAGCTGTGAGAGTCAGGATGCTGCAGACCAGCTCTTCGGAGATGTAACTCGTGTCTTTGACTTCTTCGCGGTCAAAGCACCAGATGGGTTGTCGGTGACAGTACTGAAAATACAGATCGATGGCCTGTGAGATGCGTGACGATGGGCTAATCTTTGAATCCTCGAAACCCAACCCGAGAAGGAAAGGATCGTTCATGGACGACCCACATTCGGCGGAAGATGCACAGGAGCCGGCAGAATATGCCGCTTCCTGATTGTCGTGATTCCCGCCTCGACCTTGGTCCTGTGATAGAGTCCTAGATGACGTGTGAGATGAAGAGCATCTTGAGAGCATTGAAAAAAGAAAAAAAAGAAACTCGGAATCTTTAGAGGTGATGCATACCGGCCACCACTTAGGATGAGATTCACTTTCTCCTCTAGATACGCAAGTCTGTCGGCCTTTTTTCCGCATTGAAGCAGTGACATGATCAGTTTCGTGAGCTGACCAAAAGCAAGTCGATGAAAGCCCATCACTTTGAGGGAAACCTACCGAGGGGCCGTTCCGGGAACCTCTCGTCACGGGGGTGTAGTGACACTCCTGATTCAATCGCACACAGCTCGAGCAGGCTGGCTTTTCTGCGGGACAACGTGTTTTTTTTCGTCTATGGAATGATCAGTCATGGGAAATTGGAGATCTGAAAGACATATGGCAGGTCATCCTGCGACGACGGACCTGCAATTCAGACAAGCCTCGTGCGAGCGGAGTCGTCCTCGGGTGCCTTCCCGTGGCATTGTGGAAGAGCAGAGCAGGGCCGCCTAATGGAAAAAAAAGCACTTTCGGGCTGTTCAATTAGATACTTGGACTATGGAAGATCAATGTGTCCTGGGTGGACAGAGATAGAGTGACGATGGAAGAAGTGGTGATGATGGTAGGTCTGTTGGAGAGTATAGACACCAAAGACTCGAGACAGCGAGGTGATAGGGAAAAGGAGGAGTGGAGGAGGGCCGTCTGATAAGCTGTTCTCCACTCCGAGTGCGGAGACCCGACGAAGAGGGGTTCCTTCTCGGCTGGAATGACGGGAAGATGATAACACAGCTGTGGATGTCAGCGGAACGGACTGAACATACCCAGCCACAGAGTATATGGTACATTTGAGTATTGTAGACCTGTTACCTATGTACCTAGGTACCGCGTACCTACTACTATAAAATATGTAACCATGTACTACAGTACCTTATAGAGATACTTTGACTAAGCCTTGTATTGGAGAAAGTCAAATCATGAAACGGAATGGACAACGAGCCACCAGCACAGAAATGCTCCGCATCAGAAACCAGGGAGAGGGATCGAGTCAAGTGATACGTAATCTAGTACACTCTCCAGATTGGAACTCTCGTCAACTCTACCCGGTGTATGATGATCTCCAAATTTACTTAGTCCGGGAGAGTGGTAGAAGAAACTTGGAGTGTGCACGGTTTGTGCTCTTCGGGTTACCCCAGGCAAGGCTGCACTGCACGTTACGCGGATCCGCTCTTGTGGATCGGGGGTGCCAATCACCACGTACAGATCACTCGTCGGCGATGGTCCGTGGAGGGGGATGATCGGGTCGCGTGATGTAATTGGCAAACGTTACTCGAAAAAGAGGGAAGAGAAAGTATCTTGAAACTTGGCACTGACTCTAGCTCCCGGCTTGCTCCCGCGGTGGTTTATTTACCGATTCAACCGGTGTATGTATACTGCAGTAGGATCTCTGAGTATGGCGTTTTCATCTATTGGGTTACTGCCCCGTAGATGCGTAGATCACCACAGCAAGGACGAGTGACAGGTACTAGGAGTGAAAGTATCTGACGAGGCAGGTATCCAGTACAGTATCGTAGTCACGATGTTATCGAGAGGGATCATGCTCGATTTGCTGTAGATAAGACAACCCCAAGCCCACAGTCAGTCCATGATCCGGCCCGCTGTTTATCTCGAGCCAGCGGCTGCAAGAATGAAGCAAATGTGAACGCGATGCGAAACCTTGGGCTCCACCCCGTAGGAAAGAGCGGGGGTTACTGGGGATCGCCGATAAGAAGAACAAAGAACGAGGACGATCACAACGAGTACTTGCAAACCCATTTCCAGCCATTGACTGTGCAGCACTGTCGCCCTGCCCGACGTGGCAGAATTGCTGCCACCCGGTACTGTAGAAGTGCCTACGATCTGCAGTACCTCAAGAATTCAAGATAATCAGCAAAGAAAAATACAAAACCGCTAACTTATCGGGTCGATCAAATCCTTCCCGCGTTCATCCCGCCCTTGAATGGAAACCCAACGGGACAAACAAACTTCTGGAAAGTCGAGAACACACATAGAGATAAGAACGGTCCATTGAGGGGTTCTATTGTAATCGTTATCGTCGAGAGAATCCAATCTCGATGCATACATGCAAACCAGGTGTAAAGAACCCAATGATCCAGCTGAAGAAGACAATGCCCGTAAGATGCAAATGAAGGGGAAAAAAGAGGAAGGAAAAAAGAAAGAAAGAAAAAAAAAAAAAAAAAAAAAAACAGGTCATCTGACTCGAACAAGCCAAACAGCCCCCCTCGCCTCCGGACAATTGCTGCCTTGGATGGGATGAGACTGACTTGGCTACGACCCCGAATCCAGACACCCTCTGTACAGTAGTGTACAGGGTACAGTGTACGGTCACTACAGAGTACACCTTCAGTGGATCCAATTTCCATGCATTCAGTATGCCAGTGCCGGGTTGGCCGACTGACACGCTGCACTACCGTGACAGCCGGGCTCGAGCGTCGCGCAGTCTCCATCGGTCTGGCCCGGCGCCTGCAGCCGAGCACAGAAGTCTAGATCCCCGCGGCTGGTCGTCGCGTCCGTGGGAAGGATCTGCCGCGACGGCCAGATCTCATGACCGGCACTTTCTTCCCTGTGGCGAAACTCGGTCATCAGGTCGCGGACCTGACTGGCAAAGTTCAGGGGACTCGTCTCCAAGAGTGTCGCCCACGGTTCACTGCCAGACGACGACTTGCTCGCGTCGAGGTGGGTTTGAGTCGCTTCGAAGAGCCGTCTTTCCTCGGCCAGAGTGCGCTGGAGACGCGCGTCGATCTGATCAATCGCCTGGTCCGTGGCCCCGTCCTTGCGGAACACCTCGAAGCGCATCGATGTGGTCGTGGACGCGGTCGGCACACAGCGTTCAATCAGGAGAGCGCTGGGCATGACCATGACCGATGTATTGGGGAAGAAGGAGGCGGCCGCCAGGCTGTTTTCTCCTTGTTCATCCTCTTTCGTCTCCGCATCCAACGGCGCTGCCGAGCTGGGATCTGCGCCCGAGGCGCGGTGCAGAGGATCGCCCGTCCGACCAGCGCAGATCCCTCGCGTGGCTCGGTCATAGTTGCCCGCCAAGATTTTCCAATTGAACTCCCCCGTTGTCTCCAGGACGTGGTCAAACCGGTATTCCTCCGCGTGGAAAGCGCCGTGCAACTGGGCCGCCAGGTCCACTCCATGCGCTTCCTCCTCCCAGGCCATCTCGGGTGTCTCTGCCCCGTCCAAATTCACCCAGATGAACCCGTGGGTATCTGTGTGGGCATGGATCGAGAGAAGGCCGTTCTTGCTCTTATCAAAGCCGGTCAGGTCCTGATATCCAGGCGCCTTGGCCAGTTTCCCGTTGAGACTATACGACCAGCCGTGGTATTTACAAGAGAAGATTCGGGACGTGCCGCGGTCCTCGGTGACCACGGGGAACGCCCGATGGCGGCACACATTGTGAAAGGCATTCACCGTGCCGTCTTTGTCCCGGATCAAGATGATGTTGAAGCCGGCAAGATCCAATCGCACCCAATCCCCGGTTTTGGAGAAGCGTGACGAGTGGGTCGTGAGCAGCCACTGGCGGGAGAAGATCGCCCGGCGCTCGAGCTGGAAGAGCGCGGGAGATGTGTACCACGAGGTGGGCAGTCGTCCCGTCGCAGACTGGGGGTGTGCCTGCGAGAGCTCCTCGTCGAGCAGGGCACCACTCTGTGCCATTGAAACCTTTCGTGCTGGAGATGGGAGTCTGTAGCCCAAGACCGAAGCAAACGTCCTTGACGTAGAACACCCCAACTGTACTTATGGAAGAGTGGGTGACCGAGGGTGAAAATTGGGCTGGTGAAAGGGTGACAGAGGGATTAGAGGATTGATCCGTCGCACTTCTTAGGGTGCCTCGATTGGGGGAGGGATCTATATACAGTTCCGTTGGTGTCTCCAACCTCATAGTGATGCCTGGATACCCTCAGCTGGGACGGAGGCTCGCAGCAACCTTTCCGATCACAAGACCGGGAGCCAGCTGGGAGCGGGCCCAGAGGCCCAGCCCGTTTCCAACGGGTTCACAGCTGTTCAGGGTTGGGGGTCCCCCTCCTCTGGACGATCAGCGGTGCCCCGCAGCCGACTGCCTGGGACGCCACCTTCGGCGCAGTCGGTTCCCGGCTCCGCTACTTCTTCCCCCCACTTTGAGAGGGGGGCCGACGATCTCATCCGATAAGCTGTCAATTACAACGTTGAGGGCAGGGAGACTCGAAGAAGCTTGATTGAGACAATACCCGGTCACAAATTGACCACAGAAGCCTTAGATTATGATCCATCCACGATCCCAGCCCATTTGATATTGTGTACCTCGTCCATATCCGACCAAGAAAACGGGCGCCATTCTGCCCATTTCGGTGGAGCGTCCCATTTGTGTGGTCAAGGTCCTTCCGCAGATGATAAGCTAATTCCCCAAATGATTGATTTGGTCGGACCCAGATTCCATTTGCCTTGGCTTATATCCCTATCTATATATCTGAGCCTTCTAGAGTACGTCTGCGTCTGCACTGCGGTCACGCCAACGCACTCATGCAATCTCAACCCGACATCCTCTACAGTCGCGAGTGGAGGCACAATATCCAGTAAATGGGACGTCAACTGGCCCTCGGGGGTGTGACCGAGCACGAGATCCGTCTTCACATTTATCATGAAACACCGTGAATAAACCGGGGTCAGGGTCAAGATCGCCGGGGAAATCAAGATGAGAAAGGATTGAAAAATGTGAGGTGAAGCGATCAAGTGCGTTTGATTGATGAGAACATCTCAACTGGTCCTCGACTGCGGTCGACAAACATACACCGAAGCATCGGTCCGGGCGATTGCACCACGGATCTGCCTCAGTTGAGGAGGTATTGACTACCGGTGGTAGGTATAAGTCCCCTAGTTAGTGCTTCTGAAATCATAAAGGTCGTGTCGTATGATCCGTGTGACGCATACTTCGGAAGCAGACCAGGCCGAGCAGCCGGTCGGCTCTAGCCGGTGTTCAACTCGAACCAAAGGGGTTGCAATGTGTTCGATACCCACAGTGTGATGGCTCATCACTAGATCATGTGCTAATCGTATCGAAAAGGTCGACAAAACAGCTTCGGTAGAACGGGTCTTCATTCGTGAAGTTGTCTTCTCAGTTTCCCTTTCGTTTCTTCTCCAAGCAAGCCTATTCTCCAACTCGTTCGATCATGAGGCGATGCGCACTTCTTGAAAATATTGACCTTGCACCGTGACTTGAACCCGGTTCAATGAATATCAATCACCTCGATATTCCATGCCTACCAATTTGGCCCGCTTTACAGCAGTGACGGCCAATCAACGATGGCAGATCCACGAGGTGACAGGGGAGCTGGCAGGGGAGCCCCACAAGAACAATCGAAGAAGTGGAGTGAACAATCTCAAGCCACATGTTGTTTGTTTCCTAATCGGGGTCGAGATTGCTCCTCGTGAGTTCAGGACACGGCTGTTCTCAAGAGATTTTTCCTACCCTTCTTACATGGGTTCGTTTCTCTCGTCAAGCCATTCACTTCACTTCCTCTCCTTTCTCGTGGATTCTGTCTGGATCGCGACATGGATCGGGTGGTGATTGTTGGAGCGGGTGAGTGCGTCTGAATTGCGACACAACTACTGGTCGCAGCGTCCCAACTGACACTTGAGTTTCTGATCAGGTCTCTACGGCCTCATCATGGCAAAGACGTATCTTCAAGTCTCGGGCGCTTACGACTCGCGCGGGGCCCTACCAGATGATCCCACTGATCCCACTGATCCCACTGATCCCACTGATCCCACTGATCCCACTGATCCCACTGATCCCACTGATCCCACTGATCCCACTGATCCCACTGATCCCACTGATCCCAGTGATTCCATTCCCAACGGATTGCCCCCATGCTTCACAGGCATGCGACACCAAGTCGAACCCTGCGCTGGCACATCTCTCCTTGTTCTCGACTCGGCATCGGACATCGGAGGCACGTGGGCAGAAGAGAGGCTATACCCAAACTTGCTCAGTCAAAACTCCTACGGGATGTATGAGTTCAGTGACCTGCCTCTCTCGCAAGTGACACCCGCAGATTCCTCGGGAGTTGGGCAACAGTTCATCGCCGGGTGGAAGATCAACCGTTACCTGCATGTTTGGACCGAAAAATGGCATCTCAAGAAATATATTCGGCTTGGTTGGCGAGTAAGCAAAGTACATCTACATTGCCAGACAGTAGTTGACTGATGACGGACAGGTGGAATGTGTACGACGTCTTGCGAGCAACGAGTGGGAGCTTGAAGTTGAGATCCACAATGAGTCCACGCCCACTCGAAAAGTCAAAGTGGTATGCGATAAATTGATTCTCGCAACTGGACTCACTTCCCTGCCGAATTCTCCCGCCGTATCAATGCCAGGCATCCCAGCTTCAAACTCCGTGATACATGCAAAAGACGTCGGTACTTGGGCTCGCAACAATCTCGGATATCACCCGTTGCCAAAAGACGATCCTTCACAACACCGAGTAGTCCCGAAAAGGCATAAGGAGCCTCTTTGCAAGTCAGTCGCAATCTATGGGGGAGCCAAGTCAGCCTTTGACCTGGTCCATTTTTTCGCCACTCTACATCAAACTGACACCTCCCTGCACTTGCAAAAAGCGCCATCCGAGGCCGTGAAAGTACATTGGATCATCCGCGAGGATGGGACAGGGCCATCGTGGATGACGCCCCCGACCTCAATCTCGCCATTTGGTGAGGCTGTTCCAAGTGACAAAGGTGCAAGTATCAGATTGCTTCATTACTTGGACCCTTGTTGTGGCGAGGAACCGAAGCGGTTGGCTGTCACCTACAAGAAAGGAGGATTGCTCCCTACTCTTTCTTTGAGGGGCTCATGGCTCGCACGTCTCTTTCATGGCAATCCGCTTGGAAGGTGGTGGATTCGTCGATTCTGGTACTCGGTGGACCAGAACTTGCAGAGCTTTGCAGGATATCAGACTGATTCAAAGATGCAGC
Organism: Penicillium diatomitis; assembly: GCF_028827545.1. Taxonomy (NCBI): domain Eukaryota; kingdom Fungi; phylum Ascomycota; class Eurotiomycetes; order Eurotiales; family Aspergillaceae; genus Penicillium; species Penicillium diatomitis. Next base: position 3,215,481 of record NW_026623177.1, on the reverse strand, counting down.
TACTACGACCTAGTAACAGGTATGTTTCCTCTTTTCCGTTTTCAGTATGAAGAGTCAACGGGAAACCCATCTTAATGTATTTTACAGTGTGATCTCATGCGTGTCTCCGATTGGTATTGCCAATCAACCAGACTTTTGGGATACGATCAGGTCGGTCAATGTCAGTGTGTACCGATCGTCAGTTGAGAGAATTAAGATTCTCACTGGCAACACCTCCAAACATCCAAATGAAGCTCTACAGATATCTCTGGCCAGTCAACAAGTCCTCCCCTCGGTTGATCTCCTTGTACATGCCACTGGATACAAACCCATCGTTCCGATTGCTTTCGAACCGCCAAGCCTCCGTCTACAGTTGGGATTGTCTGCGCTTCTGCCAGCCGAACGCCAGTTGTCAAATACAGAGAAGGAACATGAGCCCTGGGTGGTGCATATTTCTGAGGAGGACGTCGTGAAGAGTTATAATCAAAAGTGGAAACAGATCGATAGCAATACCCGAGATATCGCTAAAAACCAGCACCATGCAATGGGCTGTCATGCCGCAGAGCGAGAACCACCATCGTGGAGCACGCAGTCTCAACTTCTTCCCTATCGGCTATTCCGTCGCATGGTCTCTGCAGAATTAGTCCACGAGGGGGATCGTTCTTTTGCAGCCATGGGCATTCTCTATACCTCCACGGTGGCGGTCGTGGCCGAGGTCCAGGCACTTTGGGTCACGGCGTTTCTCACAGGGGGGTTTGACTTTGACGGAGCTTCCCGCGACGGAAAGCTACGCGTGGAAACCAACCTTCACTTCGACCATCTATCACAAAGTGACATGGAAAGTATCATATCAGAGGATGTTGTGGTGGGATCAATGACAGGGACTGGCCTCGAGGTTGATGCTCTTCATGTAAGTCTTGAACCTGACATGTGCTTTTACTGACTCCTACGTGAGGTTGCCACGAGCCCCGCTGACGAGATTAACTTGCAGTACAATGACATGCTGATGCGAGATCTTGGTTTGAATCCACATCGCTTGGGAGGGGGTATGTGGAGGGAGCTCGTTGGGAACTACGAGCCCTCTGTGTATGCTGGCATAGTCGATGAGTGGAGAGCCAAGCAAAGTGACGTCTGACCAGTCAAGCAAGGACTCTCCGCTTCGTCGTTGGGATCCATTGCAGCAATAGAGATGGTTCGCACGAGTGTGATGCCAAAGTTTCGATGAGATGTACACGATTCGGAAGTCCGCGGAATCTACAACCCAGTCCATCCAGTAAACACTTAAATCAGCAATAACACGTCCGCAACATATTACCCCAAGACGAATCGCAAACAAATTCCCAATCTCACAAACTGAGACTCCGTAGGCGAGCCATTGCCAAGCAGCCCCAAGAACAAGCAAAGCCCAACCTTGGAAGCTACCTACTCGTCTACGGTCGAAATCTGACCGCTGATCGACCGCTAGTATCTTCAGTGCAGCTGCACCGTCAGCCTCTAAACTTATTTAAAGATCCCAGGCTTGCCAGCTACGCAGGGTGATTGGTCAATCTTCATCGAGCCAGGCAGTCATGTTGAACGGTGGGACTATTGGAGTGGGTGATTGGTGGGTGATACCCGGTTGTGGGCCCTGAATGTGGTGGCCTGGGGCACTCCGCCTCGTCTGAGTCTGGATGAAAGACTTGGAGAGTCTTTTGATGAATGATGATGCCTGTGAGGGTGGAGGTGGGGAGGTGAGGTGTGATGAGGTATATATCTGAGACTAATCTCGAATGAAGAGTGAAGGTTTGGGTTTGAGATCAAAGTGTGATCCTTACTGTGAGACAGAATTACCTTTTGTTTTTGTTCCCGTCAGATCTATATCCATTTGGCGGACCGTACTCATCGGTTTTCTCTGCAAACCAGTCGTCTCAGCCCAACACCTCAGCATGGCCTCGTCCTCGACAACCACAACTGGAAGCTCGACACTTGCAACAGCGACATGTCTCCATGTTCCCCCCGGTAAAAATGGCTATTTACCACCTGAATCATGCGATGTCGTGCTGTACTACGTTCCCTCGTTCGCGGCGGCGGTGCTGTTTTGCGTTCTATTTGGAATGAGCACATTGTTGCACTGTGTCCAATCTCTTATTTATAAGAGGGTCAGTTGATAAATTCCTTCCATCTTCAATGAACCTTACCACTTCAGAGTCAGACGTGCCATGGAAAAACGAGAGCTGATGGATTATAATATTGTCCCAGACGTACATGTGGGTGTTGATCATGGGTGGAGCGTGGGAAGTACTGGCATTTGTGTTTCGAACATTGCAGACTCGACACCAGAACAACGGAGACTGGGACACGCTATTCACTTTGTTCTTCCTGCTGGCTCCTATCTGTCAGTATTTTCAATCTCTTGTACTGGAAGCACGCGGCATGAATGGGCGTCGATGAAAAAAAAAAAAAAAAAACAAAAAAAAAGCAACAAAAAACAAACAGGAGGCTTCTAGGACTAACGCACATCAACCAGGGATCAACGCCTTTCTCTACATGACGCTCGGCCGCATGATCTACTTCTTCCTGCCCGAGAAGAATCTGCACGGTATCTCTGCGCGTCGCTTCGGCACGATCTTCGTCTGGCTTGACATCGTCGCCTTTCTCGTCCAAGCGGCCGGGGCCATTCTTGCGGGTAACCAGGACAGCGACACCGGGTCACTCATCACCACGGGTCTGAACATCTACATGGGCGGCATTGGGCTGCAAGAGGCCTTTATTCTTTGCTTCTTGATTCTCGCCATCAAGCTGCACAGGCGGATGCTTCGATTGGAGCGTTCCGCAGACGAACCCAACGAGAGACTGACCAAGACGCCGCTTAACTGGAGATGGTTGTTCTATGGACTCTACTTTTGCCTGGAGATGATCACGGTGAGTTCGATGTTCCACACCCCCAAGTAGCACCGGGACTTGTCGGGGATGCGGTCCCCGGGCACATTGGACTGATTATTTCGCGGGATATGTTTCCAGATCCGAATCATCTTTCGAATCAGCCAATACGCCCAAGGCACCTCGCCTGGCAGTCCCGTACTGACGACTGAAGCCTACGAATACGTCTTGGACGCCGTGCCCATGTTCCTTGCCATGCTGGTGTTGAATGTCATTCATCCGGGACGAATCCTTCAAGGCCCGGAATCGGGATTCAGTGCGATTCGCCGCGCGGAAAAGCAAGCGAAAAAGGACAAGAACGAGGAGAGGAAAAATGCCAAGGAAGACGAGAGGATGGTCAAGTACATGGCTAAAGAGGATAAGAAGCGACGGAAGGGAGAGACGAAAGCCAGTCCTACTGAGTCTTCTACCCGGCCGGCTATGGTATAATAAGAAGAGACAGATCGTCCAGTAAAAAGGGACAGGAGGACCGCTTTGTGATGAGACATGTGAAATTTTCAGTCCTCCGTTATGTCGATGGACTTTCGAGGCGAGAAAGTCTATAGTAGTTGACCAAATAAGATCAAGCCTCCCCCTTCTCAAACTATCAATGTGAGGGCCTTAGAAAGCGCGTCAATCCCCGTGTTCAACTAAATGCCAGCAAGCCGCAGGAGATTGATCTTTCTAGAAAGGTCGCTTGGAGTGACAATAGATCGAAATGATAGGAACCGGCTCCTTGTTAGTGTGGTCGCCGGGAGGCAGTAGAGAGTTTCGACCGGTGCAAGAGGAGCCACTGGAAACCAACATTTATGAGAATCGTGGCCTTGAACATCAATCTCAAACCAACACAGATTTATCCCGGAGACACGTACGTGAAGACTCGGCAATGCTTTCGAACCGAAATAGTAAACACATCCCTACACCCCCAGAATGTCAGCACGCCCCATCATGTCTTCCGATGACCGGTCTGCAAACCACAAGAGGAAAGAAAGGGGATGCTCACTCTTCATCAATTTCTTCGCAATCGTCCAACGTCACAGTCTTTCCGAAACTTCCATCCTCGGTCTCGATTCCGACCTATCTCACGAGAAAAAAAAGTAAGTCCAAATCAGCTCCTTTGAAACCAGACCCGGTCGGGAAAAACGCCCAGCCTAGATGCACGGTAAACCTGGTCGAATCGAGCTAACATACCGTCGTCTTTTGAGCGGCTTCCTTGGCTGTGACGGCGAGGAGCATGAAGCTCAGGACGGATAGTTGCTTGAGACCGTACATGATGGAATTTCTGGGGCTGAAAAAAAAAGTTGTCTTGCTCTCGACTGAGTGAAGGAGGCCAATGCTGTGCAGTTGAGATGATAGTTTTACCGGAAGATGCTTGCTTTCGGTCGAAGCGAATGTTTTCTTCGGGGTATTTAGGGGTGAGGCATTGTTTGTTATTGTGGTTATCCCTTGCGTGCCCGGAACGGTCTTGTTGGCCATGGATAGGGGTGAAGACTTGTTGTATAGAGAGATCTCAGCTCCATGAGATACTACATGGAATGCTGCTCGAGGGAAGATTATTCCTCAAAGACAGGGACAATCTCTACGGGTAGAAGCGAATGTAATGGTCTATGGTGAATGGTTGCATCCACGTTTGCATGAATACTCGAGCGAAGAATGGCTAAATTGACTACTCCAAGGGATTTTGCAAAGCACTCGGTCTGCGGGGGAAATTTGACAGGTCACATGTCCGAACCACAAGCCCAGTCGAGTGTCAAGTAGGCAACGGTACTGTAGCTTGGGAAGTGCTAAACACAGTTCACGAACGGTCTGAACATTGTTACTTGGAAGTACGTTGTAAGGTCGTGAAGAAGTATTGATCGCGCGCGCGAGGCGTCAAATTTCAAGAATACTTCGGTTATGTGTTATGACAAATCCTTGGATACACGCCACTGGCTTCGCTGTGGCTGCGCTGTGGCTGGGGCTGCTGCTCTCTCGTGAACTGTCATTCTAGACAGTCCGACGGTAATTCAGGATTCACCGTCAAGGAGGAGGCTCCTGACTTTGAGAACTCCAGATGAACAAGATTCCACCCCATGCCGTCTCTCCGCTGGCGAGTAGCGGCCAAACGAGTGCGAATTGAATATCCATCTGACCTGACGATCATTGGCATGGACGGTGGTTTACGGTGTATTTCGCTTCATGCAATTCTCACCTTTGGCCAGTCTTTCCATACTAGATAGCACTGAACCTTTCAAATTGTCTTCTTCAGCATCGGTTTACCGACTCCCGACCTAGAAGACGAGGAGTGGGAAGTTGAGGTCAATGATGAGAAGACAATTCGAAAGGTCCAATACTATCGAGTCAAATGGAAAGACTGGCCGTCGGATGATAATGAGCAAATATCCGAAGGAGATATGACCAACGCGCGGCAAGCGATCCAAAAATTCGAAAAGACGCAAAAAGGCCAACGGCCTCAATAATCACTAGATTGCAACAGAAACGCAATCAAAACGGCGTGCTCTTGCGTGGGATTCGCGTGGTTATGAATGTGGACCGACTCTACACGAGTCAAAAAGTATTGGCGACGCGTCCTCTCCCAATCCGAGTCCCCCATATCGCCGGGCCGACGGCGGCGGAGTGAAGTCCTTGACTGGTGACTCCATGAGCTGCAGTTCCAATGGGATTGGAGCTGCAATGCGCTGTATGCTGATTATTGAACTTTTCCAGATCGAATGGCAGGCCTGATCAAAGCGTCAGACGCCCACAACTACCCATTGCGAGGGAAATCACAAAGATGAGATGATCGCCGCAGCAATAGCGGAGATACACGCCATGCGACGTCGCAAACGACATGACCACTTAGCTGGGCGAGACGTTCAATCTCACGCGTTTCCCAGATGTTCGATTCCAGGCCCCCGTCATTATGGTATATTTCGCCTTTCAACCTTCGAAATAGAGGTGATGGATGCCGCGCGGGAGCTCTGGCTTCCCCGTTGGTTTCATGTCACAACACCATAAAGGATGTCTTTCGTTGCAGTAGGGGAGGCAAGACGAGTGAAAATCGGTAGAAAATATATTCAATTCTAAATCATGTGCAGTCGCAGCATCGCGCGCTTTATTTGGTAATCCATCCCCAAACCCTCCAGTGCCAAGCCTTTGGAGGTCCGGTATCTTTTTTATACTCAATGCGACCCGTATCCAAGTCGGCCTCCGCAGCCTTGACAAATGAGGGCCGCACAACAATCTTGTGGGCAACATACAGGACCACGAAAACAATCGGGCAGATGTACGCCACGAAGAAGTTGCTCACATCAAAAGTGGGAATAAAGGCAGTAAAGCCCTGAGTCAAGGCGATGAGAATGTTGAAGAACAGACCGTACCACGCCAGATAGGGTTGAAGAATGGCCTTGTACGGGAGGGTGTCGCGGGAAATTTTGCGGGCAGCCAAGGCGCGCATGAATGCGATATGGCATGCATTGATCGACGACCAGGTGATGAATCCAGCCACACTAGACAGGTTGACGAGCCAGTTGAAAACCTGTCCAGCATCGTTGGAAACATTCATGAAGCCGAGAAGGCCAAAGAGGGCCGTAAACATTACGCTGACATAAGGCACACCGCCCTGGGTGGTCCGGGCGAAGATCTTCGGCGCAAAGCCTTCATGCGCCAGTCCAAGCAGAATACGACTGCCGCTATACACGTTGGAATTGGCCGCAGACAGAACGACTGTCAGGAGTACAACGTTGATCAGGCTTGGCAAGACTTTGACACCGGCAAGATCGGCCGCAATCACCATTGGCGATGAGGACGCATTGGCAGTAGTAGTCGCCAGTCGATCGTTGGTATAAGGCACAAGAAGGCCGATGAAGAAGATCGTGAGGACAAAGAACAGCAAGATACGCACAAAGGTCTTGCGAATAGCAGACGGCACAGTTTTCTGGGGATTCTCGGTTTCTCCAGCTGCGACGCCGACGAGTTCTGTGCCCTGGTAAGAGAATCCGGCTTGGATCAAGACAGACCAGAATCCCACGAACCTGCCAACGGAGATAGGCTCTTCAATCAGATGCGTTGCAAAGGCGCCAGGGTCATGCCAATACTTAAAGCCAATGTAGCCTTGGTCACCTACACCGACATCGATACAGATTGCGAAGATCATGAATCCGATAACTGTAATCACCTTAATCGCCGCAAACCAGAATTCAAGCTCGCCATAAAAGTTCACGGGCAAGAAGTTCAAGGCAGTAATCAGCACCCAGAACACACCGATGAAAATTGCGATATTCAGAGTGGGATCCCAGTATTGAATGATCGTTCCAGTAGCGGTGAGCTCCACGGCAAATGTTGAGGCCCAGTTAAACCAGTAAATCCATCCCATAGAGAAGCCGAGGCTAGGATCGATAAGACGAGCGGCGTACGAGGTGAAGGCACCGGGGATGGGGATATAGGTCGCGACCTCACCGAGAGAGGTCATCACTGAGTATACGATCGATCCGACAAAGAGATAGGCAATCAAGGCGCCTGCCGGGCCCGAGTTTGCGATGGCCGTGCCACTAGAGATGAAGAGGCCTGGAATTCATGTTAGAGTCTTGTCGATAATTCAAGTTCGCTGGAGCTTGGGTTTCCATGGCGTACCGGTGCCGATTGTGCCACCTGGAAGTTGACTGCCGTTAGTGAAGTCGACACAAACCATGGTGCTCTCGGATGGTTCACGAACCGATGGCAATCATTTGAAGATGGCGACTCTTCAGCTTGCGCTTAAGCTCGCCGGGAGCCGACTTCATCTGGTTTCCCTCTGCATCTGAGGGCTTGATGTCTTGCACCATGTGCTTGTTGTCGGTGTCCAAACCTTCGTCTTTTACCGATTTGCTTGGAGCCGCGGGCGCCGGAGAGACGTCTTCGGACGCCATCTTGTCGTGCTGGTGAACAGAAGGCGCTGCTCAAGATATACGAATGCCGCAGGCCTATTCAAGGGAACTCCACAGACGACAGCTGAGCGACGGGGAAAGGAAACAAAAGACAACTCGGGGAACAAGTGCAAGAATTTTTTTTCCCCCGTCACTCGTCATGTCAGTTTTCAAATTCGCTTGCAGACCCTTGGGTGGGTTTCGTGGTCCATCATGGCAAAAGACAAGGACCCACAGAGTCCTCGTGGAGAGGATTTTTTTAGGTAACCAAAAGGCAGACAGCGTCCGGAAGAAGAAAGCTAATAACGGACTGCGCGGTGCCACTTCGGCAACCCGAGGCGAGCCGGAAATGGTCTAACTTCGGAACGAGCCGTGTGGCAAATAGGGCAAGCCTATTCCGAAGGTGCCTTAGTAGTAGTCCAGCGCCAGAAGACACACTACTCCAGCTCTAGAAGGCGGCTAGCGAAGATGGGGATCGTTTCCAGCGATCTTGCACAATTCGTGGTTCGAAAATTCGAATGAAACCCACAGAGTCACCGCAGCGCGCAGCGCCAAGCTTTCGGGCGCCGGACTGTCACGTGGGCGATCTACGGTAGCATTCGAGCCGGGATTTGCAGGCAACAATAAAAAAGTCAAGGTAGGTAAGGTACCAGGTCCAGTAGACCTACATCAATACTATGATACGACTACCACTCTGTTGAGTCTGTTCTGACTTCTTGATGACGCATCACAAATTCCCCACCCACGTGATGAACACTCAGGGTCCTGTCTCTGGGATGTAGGCCAGACTGAGCATACGGATAACCTCGTGAATCACTTCAAATCACAGCCACAGGGGTCGGCACCGACGTTTGCCTGATTCAGATCTTGGAGGGAACTCCACGGCCAGCTTTAATGTCTCTCTTGGGCCCGACGAAACCGAAGAGATAAGCTGCGATCTTCCGCATCTGAATCTCCTCGGCCCCCTCCGTGATGCGATACCGTCGAAAGTGACGATAAATGTGTTCGAATGGATAATGACGGGAATAGCCGTCGCCACCGTGAATCTAGAAAGTAAAGTCTCTCGTCAGCCCATCGAAACCGAGTTGCTCCCCCTTCTCACCAGAGAGATTCAGTGGGGCGGACAACATACTTGAATGGCACGGTCGGCAGCCTGGCAACATAGGCGGTTGGCCCAGAAATTACACATGGCCACTTTGTCACTGAGCTGACGTTCTATCGCGACCAAAGGCGGTTGAGAGATGTCGCCCGCCTTGCTGGCAGCCACGATGCGATCCATGTCGCAGCTGGTTTTGAGAATGAGCAGACGCAACATCTCGACCTGCGTCATCAGCTCCACTACGGGAAACTGAATGGCTTGGTTGTCGGCCAGCATCTTGCCCTCGCCCCAAATTTGACGCGAGCGTGCACGCTCAATACTGCGGTCGAGGCAGAATTTGGCAGCACCACATGAACTTGCCGCCTGGCGTATACGGTTCTCGTGGACAAATGTCTGCGCGATTGCCAATCCCTGATCGACAGCACCTAGCACCGCCGAGTCAGGGACCCACACTCGATTCAACTCGACGGTGGCATGGTCGGTAGGCATGTTCAGAGTCCACTCATAGCTGGCGATTCTGATACCTGGGGTTTCACGAGGCACCAGAAACGCGGTGATACCACGGGAAGAGCCCGCTAAGCCGGAGGTCCTTGCGAAAATCAAAAAGTGTGTACAGTGGTGGGCCCCCGTTTGCCACTTTTTGGCGCCGCTGATTTCGAATCCGTCCCTTTGGCGACGAGCTATCGTTGTCATGAACGTAGCATCACTTCCGTGATCCGGCTCAGTCAGACCAAAGGTTGTTCGAAACTCTCCCTGCAGGCGGGCTGGGATGAATTCGCCGCGCTGTTCGGAGTTCCCAAAATGGTGAAGCATGAGCACGTCGGGGAAATTGCCGACAATGCTGTGCTCATTCTGTAGATCGTTGGCGAGACCGAGACCGCCCCCGTAGACAGGATGTGAGGAGAGATGAAAGCGAATAGCTGACATCCACAGATTGGTGTCTGGATGCCCCTGGCCCCCGTATTGCTTGGGCAGCGCAAACCGGAAGAAGCCAGCTTCATCGGCGAGGATGCGGGCCTGATCTTCAATTTTGTGAGCTCTTGGCAAGCCCTCCCATTGTGGTACAGACCCTTAGAGCAATACTCACTCAACAGATCTTCCCATTCTGGCCTTGGATTGCCGTCGTGATCCCAATCCGTGCGCGAGTGTTCGCGTCGATGGTCGAAGAACCGGTTGTTGTCGTCTGCATGCTGCAATGGCAAGATTTCTTTCTCAACAAAACGCTCAATCGACTCAATGTAATGGACTAGCTCCTTAGGCAATTCGAAATTCATTTCGACGCGTCACAAGTTCAGGATTGCAACATGTGCTCTACGGGCTTTTTCCACCACATTGCCAGAAATGCTGAACTCAACGCGCCACATTTCCCCGCATTTCGACCTCGGCCCTGTCGGCCGCGGATCTGTCCCGATACCTGATCAACTTATGCTAAGGCAGGAATAGGTGGGGGATGGAATGAGTAAGTTTGGGACGTTCGTCACTCTCCAAGAATGTATAACTCTGTGCATTATTTTTTGAGGTTCGACGTTGTCACTGTGTATTCAATCGAGATGACAAGTACACTCAATTGATCAAAAAGACATCCAAAAGCTTTGACGAATGAAGTTTCTTCGAGGCCGCGAGTGAGAGATATGGGCAATAGACCAGTATGTCATTTTCGCCCACCCGATTTTCAGGCCAACCTATTGAATCCATGGATTTCCGAGGGTCTATTCACCAGAAATAGCCTCTCGAGTCGGAGAAATAAAAGCCGACTTCCATCATCAATGGATTTCTCACAGTGTACTCCCAAATCGGGCAGTAGTCGAACGAGGAACCATAGATTGTTACACAGGACGGATCAACTTACTCAAATCAATGATGGTCAAGGCAAATCCTACGGGACAAACGCCCCAGCAGAGCCCGGGCCTAGCTGAGGCTATTTTATCTCAAAAGGGGCCGCTTTCTGTGAGCGGGTTTGACCAGTGGGAAACTTGTCTGGTTGGCGGTGGAATTATCCGCAACAAGGCACATTTAGTATGTTGGCGGACTCCCTTGAACGAGAGAGACGAATTCTATTGCAATGTTGCTTTGATCTAATCAAGTCCTTGAGAGGAGACGGAAGGCTAGGAGAGTCCAAAAGGACTTTGCTCTAGGGATGTGAACGGACTGATTACGAGTCAAAACATCTCAAGATGGAAAGGGTTAACTTATTTCTCATAGATTGAGACCACTTCCATGTGAAGCAGAGGAGTGCAGATTGGAAAAGCGTAGAGCAAAGAATGAAGGTTGTTCTTGGAGTTACTAATCATTCATTAAGCATGGAGTGCCTTGAAGTGTTCCTCGAAGTTCAAAACTACCTAACTGCTTCAGTAGTGATGCCAGTTCGAAGTAGTTCGAAGTGTGGATCAGTCAAAATCACTATCATGACCTTATAGGATGGGGCTAGTGGATGGCTCGGCTGGAAATCGAAATGCTGCTCACAAATTCCATAGACAGTGATACTTGCCAATCTACTATCAACTCGGTGGCAGTTGTCCCCATGTCACGATTTGAACGATGGGGTGAAGCATGGCTGAATGTATTGACTTCGTCAAAGCTCAACCTCGGGATACTATTCAGCATTGAAGCTCAGATCCCACTTTCAAACAGAACCGCGGGACTTCCATCTCATACTTAGTCTGATACTCAAGTGCATAAGCAGTGGCCTTTGTAATCGTCGAGCACGTTCGTCGGGCAGCGGATCCTGGTCCAAGGACAGTCAAAGTTCGTCAAGAAAGGCGTGAAAGAGGTAGCGAATTGAGCATACAAAGGTACTAGAAGATATCCTGACTGCTTCATATCATCTCATTTAGAAGCGTACACATGTGCGCATACCACACTATGCACTCAAACATGAATTATCGCCAGTCTCGCCGATCGGCATGCGACCGCTGCCGTGGTTTCAAACTTCGATGTGAGCGCGATCACGCCTCGAATAGATCGTGTGAGCGGTGCCTGAAAGCGCAAGCCGTGTGCACTACGAGCCTCAGCCACCCCGTCTCGACTCTTTCGCAGTCAAGCTCAACTGATCACACGTTATCGAGCCAATATGTGGGGGGTACACTGGGGTATGATCGGCTCTATCTGAACGCTCTTCACAAAACAACCGCGTCAAGGGTGAAGAAACACGCCACCTCGTCAAATACGTTTCGATTCCATGCGAATCAAGAAGTTGATCCATGGACTACTTGTGAGCCTTGGATCAGCTCCTGGGCTAACAACACTGTCCCGTCGCCTTACGCCTACTGGCCGCTTGAGCGGACTGACACCGATCATTCTCCGACTACAGGGATGGAATCAATTGCACCTTCCAATGGGAATTTTAACTACCAAGAAGTAAGCTATTTCCCAAAAACAAATTGAAAGGGCTCGCTCTAATCTGTACCAAAACACAGCAGACTCTAAGTTTGGAGCAATTGCAACCCTATGGTTATTACGACATTCGAAACGAACATATCAGTGTATCTGCTAGCGACACCATCTCCAGTCTGCAATCTTCCTTATCACGACAGATTCAGCCTGAAATTGAGAAGATCGAACTGATTGACGGGATTGATAACTCTATTTCTTCAACCAACAACGAGGGAGCAACCCCAGATGACTCTCCGCTGTACTCTGCCAAGCTTTCGCCCGCCGTCGACCTGAATGCAGTGCAAAGAAGATTGCTCCGTCTCAGTCTTGCAATCTTGGACGATATCGATTCCCTGGAGACAGATGAGGGCTCTGTTTACACTATGGAGACTTGCATCAACTCCACCAATGATCGGCTCGATGATCTGATCCTACGAATGCTGACACATTCAACTGAGCTCCTCACGATTCTGAACTTTGATTCCGCGGCCACAAATGATCATTTGTCTTTGTCTTTCACCAAATATCTGGGACAGTGGAGTCCTTGCGCGCAGCTGTGGTCGACAGATCAATTCATATCGACCGAAGGGCTGGTTATAGGAAGAGCACCTCCCCTTGTCAATTCCGGACATACAACACCAAGAAGCCCATCGCCAGCCGCAGCAGGAACGGTCATGTCACCTGAGAGAGTTTGCATCTACTTATCGATGCTCACAGCCTACCAAAAGTTGATTCGCTTTCATCACATTGTTTATTCCGAACTGAATAAGTTCATTATCAATGCCGATTTCTTGGGGGAAATGGAGATATGCTTTCCTCGGTCCTTATCATTCATTCAAACTGCATTGAGTTCCAACGAGGGCGTCCAGCTTCAGTTACAAGCACTGGTACACGCGTTCAGCAACCTCCTTGACAAGCTTCAGTCTGGCCTGCAATCTCAGTTTAATATGTGTGGGGGTGCTAACAGAAGTAATCACTCAAGCCCATCGTCACTGGATCATTGTGGTCTTGCTTTCATCCATGAATTTCTCACAAAGCAGGACGGTATTGACCCAAATGATGGGTTGCAGGAGAAGTTGAACACCTTGAACAATCTTGTGCTTGGATCGTCTGTGACTTGGGATACATAACAGGCTCGTGTTGAATGCATAGTAACTAGCGGGCACACACCATTGATACTTATCAATCTCCGTCGACTTATGTCTTGAATGCTAGGGACCCTGCTCTTCCATTACTATCTTTGAACTACAAGTGGAGAGACGCTAAAGAAGCTTTATCACAAACCAGAGGGATATCCTAATTTACGATCCCTAATTGCCGCAAGAACTCCAGCTGAATATTGACACCGAAGAGACTGGAACTTCAGACACATAGGATGATTCTCTCGATTGGCTATGTAAATTGAAAGTGCATCTCAAATACCTCAAATACCCTCATGGCATTTCTAGAGACACCACCAATTTTTGACCCGACACGGACCCGCCCTTCAACAACTCGAGCCCATGAAGAATTCCCTGGAACCCTCCCGGAACCACTTTGATCGGGCAGCCCCTTATTTTGCCATCATGAATCAAATGTTCAACAAGTCTATACCAACTTCGGGCCCAAACCCCAATCTCCGCTCGAGCTGGAATACCGTAGGGCTCCGGTAACTGCACACCTTTCCCCGAGATCGCACCTCCCATTACAAGATCATTCTTGATTGTCTTTCGAGTACAAAGATGCTCCTGGTATTGTTCCAATGCGCAATATCTTCCACCCGTGCGGCCAATCGCTTCCTGGCACAAACGTACTGTTTTCGCCTCGGCAAAGGGATCCAGAGCATAACGAAGGGTGTTTTTCGTGGCCATTCGTATATCCTTGGCACAGGTCTCCGACTTGTAGTCGAAGACAAGATCAGCGCCGTAAGCGCGTACCAGGTCGAAATTCCGGGGCGAGCAAGTTGTTATGACCCGATGACCACATCTAGAAAAGAAATGGCCGTGAGTAATTCTGCCTGCGAAAATCAGATAGGACTAGAAAGAACCTTACAATTTCACCATCTGAATGGCTAGAAGACCCACGGTGCTACTCCCGCCATGTATCAAAACGTCAACGGAGGTGTCAGCAGGCGCATCAGGACTGCCCGGTATCTGGAGTGACCAGAACAGTGCAACACCAAGCGTGGCTATTCCAGTGCCTGAAATTCCCAATGATTGCTGGAATGACATGCTCTCAGGAATATGGAAAGGAAAATCCTCGTCGATTCTGAGGTACTCGCAGTACGCGCCCGAGGTTGCATCAGATTGATTTGACCCCTGGACGGCACCGAAGACTCTGTCTCCAGGCTTGAACCGAGTATTCGCAGCTGCTTGACTTCCAAGAGCGACAACGGTACCTGCAAAATCACAACCGTCCCATAGACCGGGAGTTGGAAATCGCAAGGGCATCTTGAAATCACATGGGTTCAGAGCCACCGCCGCGGTTTTCACTAAGATGTGAAATGGTTCCAGACTGGGAATGGGCAACTCCGGCGTGATACGAAGGTTTCCACCTTCATGCTGGATGATGGCCGTCTGTGAGCTGGGGATATCATGGGAAAAGCTCATCTTGAAGCTAATTGCGCCGGTTTCACAGATCGATGGATGATGGTCTGGGTCAGGAGAAAAGTTGGATACTCGGCAAGATATCTCTTTGAAGAGGCCATTTTGTCGAATCTATCATATCCAAACCAGTCGACAATATTCTAGAGCTTTCATGTCTGACCAACGAGGATTGGTTACTATTCAATGGGTGCCTGCTTCTGATGCGATGAAACATCAACCCATTTCGAGCCTAACCAACAACCAGTCGTACCTACAATCAAAACTTCCTCTCGACTTCGTTCAAAAGGCGAAAACGAACACTCCTGCCCCGTCTAGCCTTGTCTCACGATGATTTTTTATCGGCACAATGTTCCTTTTTGAGATTAATCGCTCGGATTTACGCTCCATAGCTTCAAGCGAAGCAAGTTGAATTTTGATATTTGCCTGAAGTACGTCTGGCTCATGACTGATGGTCGTATGGGCTGCAGCCAAACCAGCCGACACTATCATTGTGAGCTCCTCTCAGACGTTATGGGCCCCCGTTTCGCCACACATGGTCCATGGATTATCTGACAGACTGCATCCAGCCCAGGAGGCATACTAAGTCACTCATGAAGCTAGAACTAGGGTCAGACCTCAGTTGTGGCAATAAAAGCTTTGCTTGAACACTCTACAAGACCCCCCACCCCCCATTGTGATTTCAACCAGTTCTACTGTTCCCCATGTTATTATACACGTGTGAACCGAGTCATGGCAGTCGGAGATTACTCGGTTGTATTATAGTCACTAAAGTAATCGATCAATTATATTTGACAATAATCATAATAATCTCAATCCTGGTCCGCCGACCCATCTGCAGATGAGACAGCGCAGGCCACAATGCATCACTGAGTTTGATTTTTAATTTTCTAGCATGAACCCCCGAGTCTGTCGTGTCAGCGCCAAGTACCATGAGGTTTGCGAATCCCTGCCGTGGCAAGCACCGGGAGCAATTCGATGGAGAGAGACTTCACTCGGCGTCAAGGGGACAGACAGGAGCCTGGTCGTTAACCTGGATTCCACCCCGCTTCTTCTCCAAAGTGTCCGGATAGGGGAGTTTCCAGCCCCCTTCCGACTCTGGCACAGATAGCCAGAGTCGCATCAGATGCCGTCGCTTGGCAGGACGTCCATCCTCGTCTTTGGCGTCAGGTGCATGATCTGTGTATGCAGTTCTTGCGTGGAAGACCTGCGAGTTGCTCACAAATTGAATATCACCAGGGTCAAGGATCATGTGCAGAGCGTTTTCCTCACAGGTCCTTTCGAAAACTTCCATGGCGTGTTTTTGCTTCTCAGACAGAGGTGGGATACGCGCGTCTGGGCCTGTGTTGAATCGTGATAACGAAGTCACATTCATTGGGTCGTATCTCGCGTAGACACGAGCCTTGTCCCCGGCACGCTCATTCTCCAGGTAGAAGATGCTACCGCGAATCCAAGGGTCCTGCCCTTCTGAGACCTCTCCCTTGCGATCGAAGTACCAATTTGGCTCGACCAGAGTTTCAACCACGTCTGGATGTTTCTCTTGAAGTATATTGAAAATCTGATGGGTAGAGACAATGTCCGATTCACCACCTGAAAGCGCTTTCGCAATGCAAAGAAGGCCTACAATATCGGTCCCATCGGTGTGGAAATATTGACTGTGGGGAAGTTGTTAGTGCAAAACTCACCTCTTGCGTAGATTCCATTGAGATACGTACCGCGCATTGGTACGATAGATGCGCACCCGGTCAGTCTTGGTTGGGTCCTCCCCCAAATCTTTGACGTGGCCTAGAACATGGCCGCGACCATTTTGACTAGTAAAGTACCCGATGTACGTTCCCAGACCCATGTAGGCCGTTGCGCATTTACGGAGATCCCAGTCTCGAACTGGAATGCCTTTGAAGAGATAAAATCCCTTTCCGTCTAACAATTCTTTCTTTAGTGCCCGCAGCCGCTCGGCGAGTCTAGGTAATGCGAAGTTTGTCTGCAAGGTGTTAGCAAACATCTACTTGAGCCCAATGGCAAAATGGCTTGGCTTGCCTGCGAGATCCCTGTCAGAGGAAGATTTTCTTTAATAAAATTGTCGGTCGCATTACTCAACTCCTCAATCTCCTCAGGCGTAAACGTATGGGTCCAACGCTCGCGGTGTTCACAAAAGTCCTCTGCTTTCCAGACAGTTGGCCCGCTCTGAACTTTGGGGAACGTGGTGTAGGGCCGCACTTGCGAAGCCATAGGGGCATGTTGTCCAGAGGTTTTCAGTCCATCAGGAAATACTGCGAGGTCGATGTGGCCTGCCAGACCTTCGGTAGTGGTGGATGCTGATGTTGTTGACGCCATCTTGAGCAAGTATCAGTGGTCACCTGTCTCTTCTGCCGTGTTGCTCGGATTGGCGCAGAACTATGCCGACATGCGATGCTCGTCACAAATGAGTGCATACCATTGCCGTTGATGGAGCGAATAGAAGCACCTGGCTACCTCTGCGAGTCTTTTATGCTATTTTTGTAGTCAAGGTCTCCGCGACCCCGCTTCCCCGCATCAATCAGGTCGGGGTTACCGGCTACTCGGCCAGACGCCCGGACGACCTGCACACTGTGCGCTCGGTCTTCCTTCCGTGAAATAGCAGCCATGGGTATCTACGATCACATTCGCAGAGACTGCGATTTGAGATTGAGATCCGTGACGGAAAAGTTTCCATTATCATCCAGGGTGAGGTAGATTGACCACTGGCGACCATCGGCAGCTTGATGTTTGCCATAAATATCTTGAACAGAAGAAGTCTCATGATTTGTCATGCACTTGATCGTTCGATGAGCAACCAATTGTTCAGACTTTGGTTCTCGTAATAGGTCATGGGAATGAAGATCATCGAACCAGAAAACGTGCGTGCAGGACGCGGTATGCTTGACTTCGCTCTAGGACATCAGCCGGGGCTCACGTGAGAATCTGTCTAGGTGCATGAAGCGACCGTAGAGGCCGCCGGGTGCGAGAGATCGGACCCACAGGGTTTATCTGGGATCGAAAACCTGCTATCTCCAGGAACCAAGCACCGAGTGGAGATTCAGATCTGGTCATCCGCTATTGTTTAAGTGAGCTCGAGACCAAGGACAATCCAGCCCTTTTACATAATCATGACTGATACTTTTCAAGGGTATCACAATAATGTGGTTCAATGGCCTTCCAAGTTTGAAAGCCTCGCGCGGACACGCCGTCCGTTGTAAGCTAGTTACACGGTGGAACATGTAGCACAGATCAACACCAGAAAAGACATTGTTCTGTAAAACCCTGCGCCTATAAAAGCTCCTCCGCTAAGAGTGAATCAAATCTGAAGAGGAAACCCTCTTGCCCACGTCCCGCCCTTTGAGGTCTGAGCTTATGACATATCACAGTCCTTTCAAGTCGTTGCCACATCCCGGATTTGTCGTCAAGATATGCACACTGCGTGGTCGAACCGACGAGCTTGCCCAATCCGGGTGAAGAGAATACTGACGTCACCCCCACGAAACCCGTCCAACACTGGGACATAGTATGTATTTATATGGAGCCGAGGAAGGGCCATTGAATCGTCAAACCCAACAATTATCAAAGCCCATCAACTATTCTCAAAGTCCATTATTGATCTACCCCCAAATCCGGCGACATGGTCAAAGACGACAACACCGTTATCAGGTATGCGTGACGACGCGAATCGCACATCACGCGAAGCGCTAACAGAAAGTCTCCACCTGCAGCGAGTTCAATGAGCTCGTGAACATGACGCCCAAAGAACTCCGTGACTGGCTCAAGGAAGAATCCTCCCAAGAGTCTGGCTGGGGCGGCGAATCAGGCGAGACTGTCGGCCACGAGAGGTAAGCCATCATCCACGGCTACTGACGCTCGGCATTTGGGAGCTCATAAGCTGAAACTCTCCATAGCGGTCGAAAGATCGTGAAGATTTTAGAGAACAACCCGGATCGAGACCCTTCGGGATACGATAAATCTGATCTGGAACACATGCGCAAGGTGGTCGCATACTGCAAGCGGCATCTTGCCCAAGAAGAGAAGGCCAAGAAGAATCCTGACAGCAAGAGCTACAAGTCGCTCAAGAACTGGGGGCATGACCCATTGAAAGCCTAATTGGGCGTCATCGTGGATATGTATAATCTTTTTGAAAAGACAGGCGTACGGGAATAATGCGGAGGTCACATGAGGAACCTTTTAGGCTTTACAATCACTGTCTTCAGTACCGCTAATTGTCCAGTCAGTTGTATCTGGGGTATCGCTCTCAACTGGCAACCTTGAAAGAGTCGAAAGATGCTGTAGATCCGAAGATATCATTACCTGCGCCGGGCCGCCACGCTACGTGGGATATAGCAGCCAGCTGCCCCCACGTGTGTGGGGGCTCCTAGCAAGGGAGGCCGCACTCTTAGTCTGTTGGCATCAAATGCCGACGAAAGCGTGGCTAGCTTTGACGCATGAGACCTTGACCTCCCAGCAAATGTACGCGGGGGTGCCGAACCTGGGGCAACGAAATGCCAGGGCTGGACCCCTCCAGTAGCAGAACTGTGCAGCTTGGCAAAGGATCCGTGCACATGAAGAGGGGACTGCCAGAACTTTGTTCGAGAGACCGGTAGAGTTTGTTGAGTTCCCATGGCCCGAGAATCGCCGTGTCGCGGTCAGTCCTATATTCTTTCGGTGTGGCACGCTCGCGACAGGAGCAACGAGGCATGGATGTCTCTTACCTGAGAGACCACCACACTCTGGGGTCGTATACAGCGTCTCCACCTACCCATGCTATCTGCCCTACGCAGCATTACCATGTCGGGATTGGAAGGGTATGAATAATGTTACGGGCAAAGTTCGGAAGAAGCGGCCTGCCAAGCTCCGATGAGGCATGTCCCGGCGTCACGGGACTTGATTCGTAGACCTCCTGTTATCTTCGAGCACAGTCCCATTTGATGATCGGCTTCTTCTAGCGGTCAGTCACCAATGAGATGGTCGGTTTCTGGCGCCACCGAACACAGTTTCACGTCTGGCTTTCGCTAGTTGGCTCCTGTCCGTCGGCTGAGACCAACGCGGCAACGTGGGGGGCCCGGACGCGGGGAAGAACTACCCCCACTGGGAAGGATCGTGGTCAATCTTCTCGTGTCTGGAAAAGCCAGAACGTGGGGGAAAATCTGGGGAGACAGATATAAGGCACAGTTTCCCGGATGGCTTGACGGACCATCACCTCACCTGTGCCACAGCTCACACGGCGACATGAACAAACCGATCGTGACTCATGACGAGGGCCCCATGCCAGCCAAGCCAGATCCCAATCTTGAGGGGGAGATTCCCCATGTGCCGTTGACGGAGGAAGACAACAAGCGCATCTGCCGCAAGACCGACCGCACAATCCTGGTGATCTTGATCTGGGTCTACTTTCTGCAGATCCTGGACAAGTCGGTACTTGGATATGGCGCAACCTTTGGCATGCGCAAGGATACCCACTTGACTGGCGACCAGTATTCCCTGGTGGGATCAATTGCGCCAATCGCCCAGCTGGCCTGGCAACCCTTCTCGTCCTATCTCATTGTCAAAGTACCTCATCGAATTCTCATGCCCTCCTTGTGCCTGGGATGGGGCATGGCTCAAGCATGTATGGCGGCCTGCCACAATTTCTCGGAGTTGATGGCGGCGCGCTTTTTCCTGGGATTGTTTGAAGCTGGATGCCTGCCACTCTTTGGAGTCATTACCAGTCAATGGTATCGTCGTGCCGAGCAGCCGCTTCGCATTGCGGCTTGGTATGGCACTAATGGACTCGCGACTATTGTGGCGGCTGCACTGTCTTATGGCCTCGCCCACATCAAGTCTGATATTCTGGAGTCATGGCGAATGTAAGTTGCCGCCACGAACTTTTGCCACTCGGCTCGAACGGACCCTGACACATTCATGCAGTATTTTCCTCTTTGTCGGCCTAGTGACGATTGCCTCCACCCCTTTCGTATACTGGCGTCTTGACAACGATGTCTCCACGGCCCGCTTCCTTAACGAGGAGGAGAAGCTGCAGGCAATGGAACGTCTCCGAGCCAATCAGACAGGCCTTGGCAGCACTGAGTTCAAATTCAGCCATGTGGTCGAAGCGGCCATGGAGCCCAAAACATACCTGTGGATCGCCATGGCGATGCTGCTAAACATCGGTGCCAGTGTCACTAACACCTTTGGTCCATTGATCATTGGCGGCCTGGGCTACGACAAATACACGACTAGTCTACTGAACATGCCCTTTGGTGCCGTTCAGCTCTTCGTTATTCTGCTTTCAAGCTATCTTGCTCAAACGGCACGGCTGAAGGGCGCTGTCCTTGCCTTCTTTATGCTTCCTGTTGTGGCCGGGCTGGCCCTTTTGTACGCGATTCCTCGGACCAAGGCCGATCAAGGCGCATTGCTTGCTGGGTACTATCTGCTCGGCTTCCTCTTCGGTGGCAACCCCCTGGTGGTGACCTGGATCGTCGGAAACACGGCCGGGAGCACCAAGAAGTCGGTCGCCATGAGTCTTTACAATGCTGCCTCGTCAGCCGGCAACATCGTGGGACCATTGCTTTTCACCGCAAAGGATGCCCCCGCATATCTTCCCGGTCTACGTGCCTGCTTGGCAATTTTCAGCGCGATGGTCGCCGTAGTGCTCCTCCAATGGGCCAATCTCTGGGTCCTGAACAAACAACAGGCCCGTCGGCGTGTCACCAATGGGAAGAGCGCTCATATTGTCGACCATTCGATGCAATCCCACTTCCACGGTATCCAAGAAACCCGGGGCGAGTCTGAGACTGGAGAGCACGTGGAGCACACCGGTGCTCATGGCGCTGATGATCTGACTGACCGACAAAATGATGAATTTGTATATATTTATTAGCCTTTTCTGACTCTTATGACGCCCTGATGCATGATGTTGGTGTTTGACTCTGTATGGTCAATCTCATGTTCTTGTTGATTCCCTTGAAATTGTCTTGTTTCTTCGCCTACGTAGTCAGCATAAATTTTTCGCTTTCGATCTTTGTATCAGGCCATTGACCATCCGCCGTCCGCTTTAGCAGAGACTCAGGCATTGCGTGAATCTGGCCTATTCTGGGGCATACTACCTACTCGAGCCCATCCCGGCAAAGAGACGAGCTTGGTTGTGGGCTACATCTGGATCCTTCTTCTCTGGCCCGAGGGTGTCTACCTAGATGGCAAGGATCGAAACAAGTTGTGTCTTGCCCGCCTGCAGTGGCTACATTATGGCCATCTCAGCGGGAGCGGGGAATACCCAGTTCTTGCAGGGATTCTGTTCTCTTTGATTGAATTCGACGAGGACGATGCTCTTGAAGACCCGATGAGTGAGTTCTGGGTCGCATTCCTCGCCGTCCGAGACAGAATCCAACATCCAAGACAAATTCATATCCATGACAATAAGGTGGCGCATGATAAGATGCAGCGTGGCATCGGCCACGCATCCACCTTACGTACTAAAGCGCGGATACCACGTTACCAATATCAGTTTCGATTCCGTCCACACAGTGGCCGACTTGCATTTTCGCGTTTCGGAGAGCGTTAGGCGATGATAGCCTGCATGCCTAGCGTGGCGTTGAGGCCGCTGACACGGTCATTGCGGAGCCCAGACGCCGCGTGTTAGTTCTGAACTAGATCTCAATTCAAAATATATTGTCATTACAGGAGCTGAGACTATCGATGCATCGATCCTCTTACGCCTATGCTGACAATGTTGAACAATGGCCCTTTGTCTCGCGGATGGCCGCAGAAGCCCTGGCCAGAGGAGATGGCCTAGATGCCCAAGGCATCAACACATCTGGTGGGCCACGCCGCGCTGCAAGCAAGGTTGTCTCTTCTGCCCCAAGCCCTGCGCTTGTGGATGTCGTACAGCAATTGAACACCATATTATTGACTTGGATCAGACTTGGCTCCTATTTGATGCCGTAACTGGACCCCTGGACCGGTATCAAAGAGCATGGCAATCTCGAGCGTGGCAGAGCGCCATGCTTGCGCTAGCTCTATACCCTCCACGCGTGCATGGCTGGAATCGTGACTGCCCACTGAGACAAGACTCAATATTACACAGACATGACTCGCACGTTTCGTGTTTATTTCGGATTCGGAGTCGGAGGCCTCCAAATAAGGATGCCTTATGACGTGGTTGTCATTTCTCCAGCGGCACGGCCGCTCCGACGTACCTCGTGGCATTGCCTTGCGATGACTCGACTCACTCGAGACTGAGACTGCATTCGATCACGCAGCAGGATCCAAATGTCCTCAAGAACTGATGCAGGGGAGATATCCGGAGTTTGAAGGGTCATCGATGAGGTCGCGATGGTGATTCGTCAATTATTCCTTGCCATAGTGCAATGACCAGGGCAGAATCTCACTTTGTGAAACTTGTACTGACAGATCCGAGTCATGGACCGTTCTGGATTCTAATAAGCGAGAAATGGCTCAGTATATGGCGGCAATCGATACCGAAAGACATATTCTCATTGTGTCATATGCATTCAGTCTGTTCTCAGGCCTTCCTACTTAAATGGTCGTCACAGCCCCGTGAAATCATTGATCACATACCGAGCGAACTGAACTATCACGTCTTGCTAGACTTCAGTCAAACGCTTTATAATGGCCACACCATTGAACCAGGCTGCCGCCGAGCCTATAGCGATTGTGGGAAGTGCCTGTCGATTTCCGGGAGACGCGACATCCCCTGCAAAGCTTTGGCAGTTGCTCAAGGAACCTCGTGATGTCCTCAGTGAGATACCTGAAAGTCGTTTCAACACGAAGACCTTCTACCACCCTGACGGCTCCCACCATGGTACCACGAACGTGCGTCACTCGTATCTGTTGTCTGATGACCATCGATTATTCGACGCCCAATTCTTTGGCACGAAACCAATCGAAGCGAATTCCATTGATCCACAACAACGCCTCCTCCTTGAGACAGTGTATGAGGGCTTGGAGTGCGCAGGGATTCCGATGGAAAAGCTGCAAGGATCAAACACAGGTGTCTATGTCGGATTGATGACGAATGACTACGCCGACATGTTGGGCAGAGATGTTCAGAATTTTCCAACCTACTTTGCGTCTGGAACGGCACGAAGTATTCTTTCCAATCGCATCTCTTACTTCTTTGACTGGCATGGGCCGTCAATGACAATTGACACTGCATGCTCTTCCAGCCTTGTCGCTCTTCATCAAGCAGTGCAGAGTCTGAGAAACGGAGAGAGCAACGTCGCGATAGCAGCTGGGACGAATCTTCTGCTCGGTCCTGAGCAATATATCGCGGAAAGCAAGTTGAAAATGCTCTCGCCTACAGGTCGCTCTCGCATGTGGGATAAAGATGCGGATGGTTATGCTCGAGGTGATGGTATCGCCGTTGTTGTTCTGAAGCCCCTCAGCCGTGCATTGGCCGACGGTGACCACATTGAATGCATCGTTCGTGAGACTGGTATCAATCAGGACGGGCGTACGAAAGGCATTACCATGCCGAACCCAGTAGCGCAAGCCAGTCTTATCCATGAGACCTATGCTCGAGCTGGGCTCGACTTGTCACGAGAATCTGATCGACCCCAATACTTTGAGGCTCATGGCACCGGTATGTTCGTGGATAGTGAACTTATCAGGTTATACAACCAAAGCTGACAATATCAAAGGAACACCCGCGGGCGACCCCGTGGAAGCCCAAGCAATCAGCACGGCATTCTTTGGACCCCAGCCAAACTACTACCGAACTAGCGACAAGGATTCACCGCTCTATGTGGGCTCGATCAAGACCGTAATTGGACACACTGAAGGAACAGCTGGCTTGGCTGCCGTGTTGAAAGCCTCCCTTGCTCTACAGCACGCCACGGTACCTCCAAACCTCCTGCTGAATGAACTCAATCCAACAGTGAGGCCATTCTACAAAGATCTTCGGATTCTTCAAAAGGATCAAAAATGGCCAGACACAACCGCTGGGGGGCCTCGCCGTGCGAGTGTGAACAGTTTTGGGTTTGGCGGCGCGAACGCTCACGCAATTCTCGAATCCTTTGATAATCAGCGTGCGACTGCCGATGACGCCAAGCCTGCAAATAGCGGCATCCTGCCGTTCAACTTCTCTGCGAATTCAGAAACGTCACTGGTTGCCATCCTCGAAGCTTACGCAGCTCATCTCAGAGCAAATTCTGACATCGATCTCCGTGATCTTTCTTGGACTCTGAACGCTCGCAGATCAACCCTGCCTTTCAGGATATCAGTCTCGGGATCGGACGCGGTCGACCTTGCCACGAAGCTAGAGAAGGCTGCTCAATCAACATCGGAAATTTTGCCTTCAAGTAAGACAAGATCCGTTAAGAAGCCAAAGCTACTCGGCATCTTCACTGGTCAAGGAGCCCAGTGGGCGAGAATGGGAGCAAATATAGTTTCAAGCTCACAAATGGCTTCCGACTGTATTTCGGAGCTCGATCTGGCTCTCCAAACTCTTCCCGAACAAGATCGACCCTGTTGGACACTTCGTGATGAAATTGCCAAGGATTTACGCTCATCTCGTATTGGGGAGGCCCTTTTCTCACAAACACTTTGTACTGCAGTTCAGGTAATGCTCGTACAGCTCTTGTGGGCTGCCGGTGTTGAGTTCACTGCCGTGGTCGGTCACTCGTCTGGTGAGATTGCTGCAGCATATGCAGCAGGCTACATCAGTGCAAGTGATGCCATTAGAATTGCATACTACCGTGGCTGGTCATTGCGGCATACTGGCGACGAGCAAGGAAGTACAGGTGCCATGATGGCCGTCGGAACATCTCTGGAAGATGCACAAGAACTCTGTGGAATGCCGTCTCTCGAGGGCCGTGTCTGTGTTGCGGCTGCTAACTCACCAGCCAGTGTGACTATCTCCGGTGATTTCGACGCTGTACTGGAAGCTAAGGAGATATTTGAGGACGAGAAGAAATTTGCACGCTTGCTCAAAGTTGACAAAGCCTATCACTCACATCACATGTTACCATGTGCCGCCCCATACATTGCTGCTATGCGCAGATGCGGCATTGATGTTGAGTGTCCTCGGTCTGACCGGAAATCTGCGTGGATCTCCAGTGTGTATGTCCGAGACATCAATGATGTCACTGACAGTCTTGCCGACACCTACTGGAGCAATAACATGACAAACCCGGTCATGTTCTCCCAAGCTATTAGTCACGCTGTTGCTGCTCATGGACCCTTTGATATGGGACTGGAAGTTGGACCCCATCCTGCACTGAAAGGCCCGGCCTTACAGACGCTTCAAGAAGTCTCTGGAAGCTCGATCCCCTACTCGGGTGTGCTTTCTCGCGGAAAATGTGACCGGGAGTCTTTTGCTGCTGCGCTGGGCGCTCTTTGGGCCAACCTTGGAGAGCATGTCGCCAACTTTACCGCTTTCGATAGGGAAGTGAGTGGTAAGGGGCGGCCACCAAAGTTGCTGAAAGAGTTGCCGTCTTATGCATGGGACCACGATCGAGTATATTGGCACGAGTCCCGAATCTCCAGTTCGTCGCGTGTGAGTGGCGGGGGTTTTCATCTTCTATTGGGAACAAAATGTCCCGATGGCACAGACAAGGAGCTCCGATGGCGAAACTATCTCAACACAAAAGAAATTCCGTGGCTTGTGCATCATCAAGTTCAAGGTCAAATTGTTTTTCCTGCTGCAGGCTATATCTCTGCTTTGACTGAGTCTCTGATTCAGCAGTATGGAATTGAAGCAATTCACCTCATTGAAATTGAAGACTTCATCATTGGCCAGGCTCTGGTCCTCGAAGAGAACGCGAGTACGGAGGTTGTCTTCACACTTACCATATTCGACTCGAGCGACAAGTCTTTCACAGCAAGTTTCAAATGCTATTCTGCAGGTACCAAAGGAGCTTCCACCTTGTTGCTTCATGCATCTGCCCAAGTTCAGGTGATATTGGGAACTTCTGATGCCTCCGCACTTCCTGTCAATCCCAGCCCGTTGGCAGCCTACCTACAAGTTGAACAGGATCGCTTCTACAATTTTGTTTCAGTTTTGGGCTTTGGTTATACTGGACCTTTCCGTGCCCTTACAGACTTGACTCGTAAGATCAATGAGTCCACGGGAAGGATCTTGGTCTCGAACAGCGACGGTGCTGGCCAGCCGTTGCTTGTTCACCCCGCAACATTGGACTGTGCTATACAAGCCATTATGCTTGCGTACTCATTCCCGGGAGATGGACGTCTACGCTCTCTATACCTCCCAACAAAAATTGATCGTCTGAGAATCAATCCAGTCCTATGCCGGGACAGCGCCGGTCCTGGTTCGTTGATACCTTTTGCTGCTTCGGTTGCTAAGTCAAAGTTCGCGGAACTTTCTGGGGACGTTGACATTTTCTCGGCCGATGGAAAAAACACGCTCATTCAGCTTGAAGGCCTTCATACCACGCCTCTTACACAATTGTCCCAGTCGACAGATGTGCCTATGTTCACAGAGATGACATGGGCCCCTGAAAGCCCTGGATGCCGTGCAAACAACGACATACTGTTGGGCTTGTATGAAGATCGGGCCCGCGCTGTGGACTTGGAAAGACTGGCTCATTACTACCTTAAAAGTCTGGCCAACTCTGTTACCGAGTCACAGAGATCGCAGGTTAAGTCCCCCTTCGTCCAGCTTCTGTCATACGCAGATCACTCAGTTGCACTTGTCAAGTCGGGCGATCATCATCTTGGGCAAGAATCTTGGGCAAATGGCGAAGATGACATTGCACGCGAAATAATCGAAAGGT
The DNA here is from genome assembly GCF_028827545.1 of Penicillium diatomitis. Classification (NCBI taxonomy): domain Eukaryota; kingdom Fungi; phylum Ascomycota; class Eurotiomycetes; order Eurotiales; family Aspergillaceae; genus Penicillium; species Penicillium diatomitis. The sequence goes on along the minus strand of NW_026623177.1, from coordinate 3,187,934 downwards.
GAGGGAGGAAAAATCATGGAATTTACACGAATAATCACGCTGATAAGGCATAGATTGGGATCAAGTCCTGATAGTGAGATCTTACAAGCTGTTGGTCAGAATCTTCCTGCAATTGTTCGCGGCGACCGCAATATCCTCGATATCTTACTGAAGGACGATATGCTGGGCCGCTTTTACGAGACGACTCTCGGCATCGATTCGTACTTAGCTGAACTGAGACGCATTGCTGCTGTGATCGGAAACAAGTACCCCCATATCAACGTGCTTGAGATCGGTATGTCTATTGTGTCTTTCTCATGTGAGTCATGAGCTGACTATTTCTTCAGGTGCCGGTGCCGGGGAAGCAACAGCTGCTCTGCTTGACGGGCTGGGCGAGAGCTTCTCATCATACACGTACACAGACTTCATGCAAGATTGGCTGGACAGAGCTCAAACCAAATTTGAGGTCACGCAAGCCAAGATGGTATTGAGAATCCTGGATATCGAGAAAGATATCACTGAGCAAGGGTATACTGAGAAGTCCTATGACTTGGTGGTCGCATCTTTAGCCCTTTACGCCACCTCCAACACTCAGCAGACGTTGTCAAATGTCCGTCGTTTGTTAAAGCCAGGTGGGTATCTGCTTCTGCTTGAATTGACTGACCCTAGCCTGATGCGATTCACTACAATTCTGGGGTGTCTGCCCGGTTGGTGGCTGGGGCACGAAGACGGGCGAGAGCTTTCACCGTGTCGTTCCCCAGCGCAGTGGCATGATATTATGCAAAAGGCAGGATTTTCTGGCATTGACTGTTCCAAACCTCATGATACAGACCGGCTTGTTCCCTTTTCCGTCATGCTTACCCAGGCGGTTGACTCGCGTATAAGCTTCCTCCGTGACCCTTTTGCTGGAAACCATCACAAGTTCCGTGCTGAATCCTTGACAATCATTGGTGGCAGAACTACCACCACTGCAAGACTGATAGATCAGATTGGAGACCTGTGCCGGCAGAGTTTTAAGCAAATTCGATGCTATAGCGAGCTCGCCGAGGTCAATGCGGATGAGATTTCCTTCATGGGAACTTTGCTCGGCTTGACAGAGCTCGACGAGCCTGCCTTCCTGAATCTGAGTTCTCGGGCCTTGGAAGGTTTCCAGGCACTATTCAAACAAAGCAAGAATGTTCTTTGGGTTGTGCAAGGAGCACAGGGTGACAAACCAGGGTGTAACCTTTTCCGAGGTATACAACGGACACTTGCCATGGAAATGCGTCACTTGAGAATTCAATCTTTGAATTTCGGCTCTCTTGCCGAGACCGACGGTCAACTGATTGCCAAACAGGTCCTCTGCCTTGCTGCTACGGACCAATGGGAAGCAGATGATCAACTAAATGATATTCTCTGGTACACAGAGCCTGAGCTATCGTATCAACAAGGAGAGATGCTCATTCCAAGAATTCGATTAAGCTCATTGCGCAATAACAGATACAATTCTGCCAAGAGGCTGATCGTCAAGGAGGTCGATCGGGAAGTTTCAACAGTCGCAATAAAAAGAGCTCAAGGCTATGAGATCCTGCCTGCAGAGTTGAGCCGGCACCCGGAATTCAGCGACTCAATTCATATCGAGGTCACACACTCGTTACTCCGCTCTATTCAGATCGTCGACAATGACTTCCTTTTCCTTGTGGCTGGCAAACAGTGCGGGACTGAGAAATACATTGTGGCCCTTGCGCAAGAGACACACTCTCGGGTTGTTGTGCCTCGGCAGTGGATCCTGGCTCATCCGGAGTCCAAGAGTGAGGCAGCGCAATCATTACTTCGCATATCCGTCAGTCTTCTCGTTCGCGCTGTGCTCAGTGATATGGTCACTGGGTCGAGCCTTGTCGTGCTGGAGCCTGACTTCTCTGTTGCGTCGGTCATAATTCATCAAGCGTGCCGGGCGGGCATTCAGCTTGTACTTCTTACCTCAAAAGATCGCAATTGCTGCAAACCCTGGGTTTACGTACATCCCCGTGTTACTCAGCGGGATCTGTTGAACAAAATTCCTGGCAGCACCTTCCGAGTGTTCAATGTCGGTGCTGACTGGGAACTGGCAAGACTGGTGAAAGAAGTACTTCGTCTGTCCCGTGGAGTCGACAATGAAGGGCACTTCACTCGTCATGAATCCCAATTATCTTCTCGACTGGACTTGCACTTTGCGGCACTTGAGGCCCTCAAGGTACATCTCTTATTTGATCTCAGCAATGCTCCGGCATATCCCAGAAGGATACCAAGCATTACCTTGCGGGATCTAATGGGAACCAACCTACTGAGTGGGCAACACTTGATCGACTGGGATGCCACTCGCCTACCAACGCAGATTAGACCGGCCACCGAGACTGTCACATTTTCCAGCAGAAAGACGTACTGGCTTGTTGGATTGACCAGTGGACTGGGTCTTTCCCTTTGTGAGTGGATGGCCGGTCAAGGTGCTAGGTATATCGCACTTTCCAGTCGAAACCCCAAAATAGACAGCGCGTGGCTACAAAAGATGGCTTTGCGGGGTTGTACAGTCAGAATTTTCGCCAAGTAAGTTTTCTCTATATCTGGTGACGCAAAGACGGTGGCTCTAACCTCCAACACAGTGATATCACGGATCGTGAGTCTGTTTATGACACACATCGTCACATTTCTGAGTCCATGCCACCAATCGCTGGCGTCGCTCAGGGAGCCATGGTTCTACAAGACACAATGTTCCTTGACCTGGATCTGACTCGCTTCAATTCAGTTCTAAGCCCCAAAGTCCAAGGCAGTCTCTTGCTTGACGAAATCTTCTCAGATGATTCTTTGGATTTCATGATATTCTTCTCATCTATGGCAGCTGTGACTGGTAACCCAGGCCAGGCTGCATACAATGCCGCCAACATGTTTATGGCCAGCTTGGCTGCACAACGACAACAGCGGGGGCTGGTTGCTCATGCCATCAACATTGGAGCAATTGTCGGTAATGGGTACGTGACACGGGAGCTCAACATGTCACAACAGAACTATCTTTATAAGGTTGGCCACACATGGATGTCCGAGCAAGACTTCCGGGAGATCTTTGCTGAGGGAATTTTGTCGTGCCTCCAACGTGATCAGGCAGCTGATATCTGCAGTGGTCTTCGTATTGATGAGGATGAAACGAAAGACTGGGTCACAAATCCTATATTTCAACATCTCGTGATGAAGTCTAACACGCTCATTGAGGACGGGAAGAAAGGAACAGGTTCGATAATGATCAAGGCCCGATTGATTGAAGCAACCAGTGAAGGCGACGCCATGGAAGCTTTGCAAGGTATGCGTTTTGAGTTCCTGTACTAAAAGGACCTGCACAAAGACTAACAAACGTGCACAGATGCATTTTCTGTTAAGCTCCAGTCTGCTCTCCAACTCGATCCGACAAAACCTATCCTTGACATGAGCCCTGACGAACTGGGTGTCGATTCGCTCAATGCTGTGGACTTCCGCTCTTACTTCCTCAAGGAATTAAGTGTAGATGTTCCAGTTCTGAAGATTTTCAATGCAGGGTCAATTCGTGACTTGCTCAAGTTTGTTTTCGGCTGCCTTCCAACTTCACTCGTCCCAAACATCAAGAAAAGTAACGAAGGGCCTTTAAACAAAGAGCAAGCTCCTGAACCATCCACGCCCGCCGATCGCAAAAGCGAGGAGCAGTCTTCCGTGCCAGTGGCGAACAAAGACTCGAGCGACGGAGCAAAGTCATTCCATCTGAGCTACCTGGCGACTGCGAAACAAGCCGGCAGCATTTCTTCTGTATCCGCCAAGGCAGATGATTCAAGCTCCGATCAAGATGGGGACAGCTCCTCGCAAACATCACTTGAAAACGACTCCAATGCGGATGAAAGCAACGTGGTCGAGCGGGTTGCACCAATGTCATTCGGTCAATCTCGCTTCTGGTTCCTCAAGTCACTCGTGCAAGATCAGACGGCTTTCAATGTCACCCCGACCTTTGAGCTTTGTGGTGAGATTGACATTAAGCGATTTGCACGTGCTGTTGAGAGCGTTTGTCAACAACACGAAGCTCTTCGTACATTCTTCTTTGTTGGAGAGGACAAGAAGCACATGCAAGGAGTTCTCAAGAGGTCGCCTGTTCGTCTCGAACACCGTTACATCCAAAGCCAGGCCGATGTGGAACTTGCCACAAATGACCTGAAGAATCATGTGTTTGACCTCGCTGGAGGCGAAGTAATTCGCGTTCAGCTTCTCACACTCGCGCCTGATCATCATTGGTTCCTCATAGGCTTCCATCATATCAATATGGACGGAGTCAGTTTTGAGATTCTATGGTCACAGGTTGAATCTGCCTATGAGAACGACCTGTTTAAGCTCGAATCAGTCCAATATCCTGATTTCACCATACGTCAAATCAAAGAGTACGAAGAAGGTGTCTGGTCGGACGATCTAGAGTATTGGCGATGCGAATTTGAGACGATCCCAGAGGCGATTCCACTACTTCCTTTTTCACTTCGGCCAGCACGTCCGACCGTATCGGCTTACTCTACAATTCGTTCACAACTTCGCATTGGTCTGGATCTTTCCAGGGAAATAGAATCCTGCTGCCGGTTGTTCAAAGTGACGCCGTTCCACTTTCATCTCGCAATGTGGCAAATCCTCCTCCAGCGTCATCTCAATTTGGAGCAAATATGCATTGGCCTCACTGACAGCAATCGGACCGACATCGATATTCTGCAAAGCGTTGGCATGTTCCTTAACTTGCTCCCTCTTAGTCTTTCATTAACCTCCTCCCAATCATTTGGCGAGACACTCAAGGCCGTGAAGAATGTTTCCCAAAACGCCTTGGCGCACTCAAAGGTTCCCTTTGACGTGATCCTCTCGGAGCTGAATGTTCCGCGCTCTGCCTCACATAGCCCGCTTTTCCAGGTTTTGTATAACTACCGCCCTCGTGTGGAAGAGTCACGACTTTTTTGTGGTTGTCAGGCGTCAGGCTCATTGCAGACTACGGGGGAGACTTCTAATGATCTACAACTCGATGTAGTCAATCTTGGGGACGGAGACACGATGATACACTTGCTTGTGCAGAAGAACATCTACGAGCCAGAGCACGCCCAGATTCTTCTTCGCAGTTATGAGCATCTCATCCGTGCTTTCGTGCAGAATCCAGCCACTAAGGTGTCTTGGCCGTCGCTTTTCCCAGCGGAAGATATTCAGCAAGCCATTGCGGCGGGCAAAGGTAAGCGCTTAATTGGATTTCTAGTAGAACTTGCTGACTGGTGCTCCTCTAGGATCTGAGTTACCTAGCAAGTGGCCAGCCACAGTGTTGCATCGCATCGAGGAAATGGCCGAAGCATTTCCCAGCCATGTCGCACTGAAGGAGCCACGTGGTATTGAGCTCACTTACGCACAGATGAGAGATACAGCTGCCAGCATTGCCAACGAACTTTTGGTCAACGGCGTCCAAGTTCAGGATCGCGTCGGTGTCTTGCAATCTGCTGGAGTGCGATGGATCTGCTCAGCCCTCGCCATCTGGCAGGTCGGTGCCATATACATTCCTTTGGACAAGAAAGCGGGCATTGAAAGATTGTCCGTCATGGTAAGGGAGTCGAAACCCAAGCTCATTCTCATGGACACAACAACCATGAAAGAGTTCGAGCTGCTTCACTGCTCCGCCCAAGCTGTCAATGTGAGCAGTGCGATTGCATCCTCCACTGTGTACCCTTCGATTGCTGCAGAGGGTGCACAGACTGCAGTTATCACATTCACCAGCGGCTCAACTGGCGTTCCAAAAGGCATATGCCTCAGCCATGCAGCTCATGTCAATCAAATAGAGGCATCGACCCAGGCTTGCGACATCAAACCCGGCCAAGAAATCATCCTCCAGCAATCCCCCTATGCATGGGACATGTCAATCTTTCAAATACTGTTGGCCTTATGCAATGGCGCGAAACTGGTCATTGCCCCATTGACCGCACGTGGCGATCCGGTTGCAATCACAGATATCATAGCTGCTGAAAATGTCACGGCGACCCTTGCTACACCCACCGAATATCATACCTGGCTCCGTCACGGTCGGCACGCACTGGAAAAATCGAGCCTTACTCTCGCAGTCTCAGGCGGAGAACCCATCACTGATCATCTGTTAAAGGAATTCAAATCTATCTGCAAGCCAGACTTGAGGTTGATCAACGTCTACGGTCCAGCGGAAGTCACAATCGCTTGCAGCGTGCAGGAAGTTTCTTACAGCGATGTTGAATCACGTTCCTCAGAGGAATCTGTCGGCCTTGCTACATTGCCAAATTACTCTGTTTATATCGCCGATGAGCAAATGCAGCCCATGCCGATTGGAATTCCAGGAGAGGTCATAGTTGGAGGAGCTGGAATTGCACAGAGATATCTCAACCTTGATGCCACCAAGGACGCGTTCGTGCAAGACCAGTTCGCTAGTCCATACTTTGTCAATCAAGGGTGGAGCCGAGTTCACAGGACGGGTGACCGAGGCAAAATCACGCATGACGGACGTCTTGTTCTATTAGGCCGCATCAAAGGAGACAACCAAGTGAAACTTGGGGGCATTCGAATCAATGTCGAGGAGATCGAATCTTGCATCCTTCGTAGCTCTGGCGGTGCTGTCTCGCAAGCTATCGTCTCTCTCAGGACGGGTGAAAATCAAGAGGCTCGTTTCCTAGCAGCTTTTTTGGTCTTCTCCGACGCCAACAATTCGGAGGTATCTTCCCGGGTCCTGAATGAACTCAAAGCCAACCTGCCATTGCCACAATATATGCGGCCGGCAATCTTTGTTCCAATGGCTTCTCTCCCGCAAAACTCATCCGGCAAAGTTGATCGCCTCGCAATGCACAATATCTCCATCCAAGATCCTACAGAGCGGGTTAGCAGCCATGGGGCTCTGACGACGATCGAGCAAGAACTGAGTATTCTGTGGCGAGAGTCAATCGCTTGTGACAATGCTGGATTGCATTCCATCGACTCGCGATCCGATTTCTTTCATGTCGGCGGGAGTTCGCTCACCTTGGTGGATCTGCAAGGTCTGATCAAAGATCGATTGGGCATCTCGGTGCCATTACACGAGTTGTTTGCAGCGAGTACTTTGCGAGGAATGGCCGAACGACTGGAAAATATGGCACACTCTCAAGAACAAGCCCCGATAGACTGGGAACGTGAGATCGCTGATCTTTTGTCTGACCTGTCACCGGCTCATGAGACTGACACATTCGATCAACCTTCCGGGCTGGGTAACGTCATACTCACTGGTTCTACTGGATTCATTGGAAAGGAGATACTTCGTCAACTAGTAAAAGACGATCAAGTCGTGACCGTCTATTGCCTGGCCGTGAGGAAGCCGCTTGCGAAGCTCCCAGCCCTTTTCGCTCATCCCAAGATCCACGTCTATCACGGTGACCTGGGTTCCCCGAGACTGGGACTTTCCGACAAAGACGCAAGCTCAATTTTCCGAGCAGCCGATATCGTGATTCACAATGGTGCCGACGTGTCATTTATGAAGACATACCAATCACTCAAGTTAACGAACGTGTACTCGACCACAGAACTTGCCAAACTTTCTCTTCCGCGCCGTGTTCCCCTCCACTTCATCTCGTCTGCGAGTGTCACTCGATTCTCGGGTAAGACCACTTTTGGAGAGTGCTCTGTGGCGGCGTTCCCACCTCCATCTATTCCCAACGATGGCTACGCCACAGCCAAATGGGTGAGCGAGGTATACCTCGAGAAAGCGAACGCAGCACACAGACTTCCTGTCTGGATTCATCGCCCATCGAGCGTAATGGGATCTGACGTGCCTGAACTTGACCTCATGAGCAACGTCCTCCAGTATTGTCGAAGCACCAAAAAACTTCCCGCTTCCGAGGCGTGGAGTGGTGTGTTCGATTTCATTCCCGTTGAATCGGCCGCGGCGCAAATTATTCGCGCGGTCCACCGGTCCGCCGATCAGGCCGGTGCTGGAACGCTTCGATATTTGTTCGAGTCTGGCGAGGTTCAAGTGGGCCATGAAGAGTTGCAGGCGAAGATGGAGGCGGATTCAGGCCACGAATTCGAAACGGTGCCGTTGATGGACTGGGTCAATGCTGCAGAGGAGGCGGGGATGAGTCGACTTTTGGGGATGTACTTGCGGCAGGCTGCGAGTGGTCAGGTCCTACTTCCCAGATTGATCAAGGGGGCAGTCTCGGGCGATGCTTGATTTGATTGTCTGAAGTGTAACTAGAGTATGTCGATGGTTGAGTGGGTCATAGATAGCTGGAACTTGTGGAAGACGACAAACCTAATGCTTTGATATTACAGTCGCAATCCATTTACAGTATCTATATGTAAAAGTGGTGTGCGTGCCGTTTCGATAACCGAGCTACCTCTACTGACGTGTGCGAAGTGGGCGTTTTCAAAGCAATAGGAAAAAATAGTGTCATTGATATTCATTTCAGTTGGGTCATGCACAGATTAGTTGTGTGAGCAAAGATGCGTTCTTGTAGACTCGAGACTTCTTTCTTTACAGGCCGAGCCAGAATCTTGTCTTGCCAACCTCGAACTCGGCGTTGAGCTCTTCCGGTCCAGTACCGGTGATAGAGACCTGGTACTTGCCCTTCTCGGAGACCCATTGGCTTCGCTGCTCATCCCACCAGCTAGTCGCAAGCTTCTTCTCCACGGTCAATTCGACAGTCTGGGTCTCGCCGGGTTGAAGGAAGACCTTCTTGAAGGCCTTAAGTTCACGAACCGGTCGGTTGACCTCGGTCTTCGGAGGTACGATCCACAACTGCACGACTTCAGCACCGGCAACCGAACCGGTATTGGTGACCGTGACTGTGGCAGTTACGGGCTCTCCCGATTCGGTGTATTTAGATTGCTCGGGGACTGTATCAAGCTTCAGGCCGGATCGGCTGAAGGAAGTGTAGGACAGACCGTGGCCGAAGGCGAACGCGGGCGCAACGTCGGACTTTTCAAAATAGCGGTATCCAACGTAGATATCCTCTCCGTACAGGGTTCGACCGCGCTCAGAGCGGAAGTTGAGGTAGGAAGGGTTGTCTTGCAAACGACGAGGGAACGTGAGTGGAAGTTTACCAGACGGGTTCACATCACCGTACAGAACATCGGCGATTCCGTTGCCACATTCGTTACCACCAAACCAAGCGTGAACAAGTGCACGGGCATCGTTGGCCCATGGCATGGTGATAGGAGTACCAGATTGAATGACAACAACAGCATTGGGGTTGACCTCTAGCACCCGGCTGATCAGCTCATCGCTGCCGGGGGAAGGTCCATGTGGTCTCGGTCATAGCCCTCGGTCTCCCATTCACTGGTCAACCCAGCGAAGATGACTACCTGGCTCGCCCCCTTGGCCTGTTCGACGGCTTGGGAGATCAGTTCCTCTTGACCGACACGACGGCTGGTGCCAAATCGGAAGCCACCACCGCCAAAGGCAACGATACCATGAGTGTCCAGATCGGACGTGGGAGCACTACCGAACTCAAAGAGGATCTTGTACTTCTGGCCGGCCTTGAGTTCTTTCGTGCCTTGCTCTTCAATGGTAGCGGTACCGAAGAAGGCCGATCCCTGCTTCTGGTTTTTGGTATTGTCCACCACCACCTCGCCATCTACCAAGAGACGGCCGGTGCCGACGACAGTAACACCAAAGTCGTAAAGGCCGTCCTCCTCTGGGGTGAAATAGCCCTCCATATCGACGTAGAAGGTCAAAGAGTTGAGTTTGGGGTTAACATAGTCCGCCAAGAAACCCGATGAGTTGACAAGATGAATTTCGTCGACGGCAGTACGTTCTTGGCCTGCGCTGGGCGGCTCGTTGTAAACCTTGAAAGTGAAACCAGTCTTGCCGTCCTCCGTCTTCATCAGTGGACCGAGGAGAGGAAGATCCTTGTGCGAGTACACACCCTGGGAGTACTTGACCTCACCCGAGCTTTTCGCAGTGACACCCTCGAAAGGACTGACGGTGTAGTACGGGGCCAAAGAAGCGGAACCACCACCGCAGTACGAGGCAATCTTTGCGTTCGGCCCAATGACAAGGATTGGTCCATCTTTCTTCAGTGGCAAAATGTTATCCTCGTTCTTGAGCAGAACGACGGATTCGGCAGCGGCACGGCGCATCAAGGCTTGGTCCTCAGGGCGGTTCAGAGCCTTTTCCTCAGCTCCCTCTGGGATGCCCAGCGGATCGACCCAGTTCACCAGGTTGAGCACGTTACGTACGCGCTCATCCAACTTGAACTCGGCGACTTTGTTCGAAGTCACGGCGTGAGAGAGAGCCTCACCTCGCCAGCGGGTTTTGCCGGGCATCTCGAGATCAAGTCCGGCCTCAATGGCCTCGGAGACTGAATATGTTCCAAACCTAAGGAGATTTTCGATCAGTATCAAGTTCGGAGGCGAAACCACTCAAAAAGCAGCAGACGATCTCGCCTCGGGAGTATTGATGCTCACCAGTCACTCATGATGAGACCTTCCCATCCCCATTCCTTTCGCAGAATATCGTCGATGATCGCCTTGTTTTCGCTGACATGCGTGCCATTAATTTTGTTGTAGGCGGTCATCACACATGCCGAACGACAGATGCGCATGGCCAACTGAAAGGGCATCAGGTAGATCTCACGCAACGCTCGGTCCGTGATGATGGCGTTCACGGCCAATCGCTCATGCTCTTGATCGTTGCAGACGAAGTGCTTCAATGTCGCAGCGACTCCTTTTTCTTGCATGCCCTTGACCATGTAGCCAGCCAAGGTTCCTGAGAGCACACCATCCTCGGAGAATGACTCGAATCCACGACCGCCGAGTGGTGAGCGCTGGGTATTGATGGTGGGTCCCAGAATAACGTGTGTTCCCTTTGCGATGGCCTCCTCACCCATCAAGAGACCAATCTCTCCGAGGAGATCGGCGTCCCACGTGGCACCGAGGGCAGTCGCACACGGGAAACACGCCGCAGGAACGCCATTGAAGAAACGGGTACCACGGACTCCATTCGGGCCGTCGGATGTGCGCAATGAGGGAATGTTCAGACGAGGAACGGGGTTTGTGTGCCAAAAATCGCGTCCTGCATGGAAGTGGGAGTTCAGCCAAGGATCGGGATCCCATGAGGGGGCGGAAGAACGTCACGGGGATTTCGGTCTCGTGATTTGATCTTCGATTTAGAGGCACGCGCAAGACGCGAGGACGGCACTTACCGGCTGTGAGCGCAATCTTCTCACCCAAGGTGAGTTCTTCGATCGTCTTTTCCACATCGATTGGAGCCATTGTTCCCGGCTTAAGGCGTTGAGGGATGTATCCAAAAGTATTGTGGTACAATACGGCGATGGCTCAAGTCAACGTTGCTAACGAACTCAAGCTGCGTCGGTGATTGATCTTGTAATCGTTCCAGACGATTCAGGTTGCAATTTGCGGCCAGAAGACAGATCAAGTCTTGCAATTCGTTTGAATGGGTACTCCAAACGAGCTGAAATCGTAGACTTTGGCAATTCTACAGGGCCCACGGATGTAGTTTCTCATTGCAAGAGGGGCAAAGCTACGGTTATACTTATAGCCTGTCTTGCCGCCGTGTCATCTCGCTTGCCCGTATCCTGCTCCGTCGTCTCACCTCGCTCCCCACTTTCAAGTTGACACTTTTTGTGGTTCAGCAACGAAGGATGAGAGCGAGAGGTGAACTGGATTGGTGAAGCGTAAGAGTGGAATCAACAGATCGCTCTTCAGCTCCGTTGCTCATTCGGGTACCTCAACTTGACACGGAGAGGTGTCCGCTTGGGGTTCCCGAGGTTTTCCCGGCCGGGGCACATTTTCTCGATGACGACTGAGCGTCCAGCAACTACAGTACCTGAGCACGATAGTGCAATCAATGACAGCGCTGCAGTGGGTGGTACCATACCCACTGGACTGGGGTCCTGGAGTTTCGCCTAAGATCTCGTCGACCGCACGTACCTCCTCCCTTCTCTTAGCGCCCTTGCAGCAGACGGTCGTCAGATCGTCCACCAGTTCATCGTCAAAGTACACGACACAAGTCAGGTGCGGGGGTGGGCACAAGCGGGGACGGCCGGTCCGACAAGCCGTGCGGCATCAGCAGGTCCACGAAGCAGAGTTTACCCGCTGCAATAGTGATCGTGTAGTGTCTGTGTTCGACTCATTCGTGGTAATTGGACGTGTGAAAGGGGACTGGGGGACTTGGGAAGAGAGAGTCTCAAATCAAAAGCTCGGCCAACCTGTCATAATCGGCACAGCAAGCGCACGTGTCATCCATACCTTTCAAGGTACAGTATCGCAATCCCCGCACCTCAGATACCAGACCCTGACCCTTGGACAGACTGTACAACGATTCGCAGGTGATGAGGTAAAATGTACTCCCCCGCCTACCAAGCCCCAAGGTTGGTCTCAGTAGGTCGTACCTGACTGCATCGAGTCGTTTTTGTACGTCTTTCGAGCTCGAATTGAACCTTCAGTAATATGCATGCCACCTCACGGAGATTTGCCCATGCCGCCTCGACCATGACTGATGCTCTTCGGGGTAGATTCACTTCATCCTAACCTCGAACCTGGTAGGACATTATTATCATCCACTGTCAAAGACAGTTACAGACCGAATGTGGTGACCAGAGAGATACGACGAGCAATCTAGAGGTTGTTGTGTGATAGACTAAGTTGTTATATTGAACCTTTTAGCCGAGGACGGGACTTAATCAGGCTATCCACGTCTCCCTTGGCTTGCATCGAACTTCGGTATCGGATCAGATAAAGCTTCCCCGGCGTTCGAGAAGTTTGAGCGAAGAGATCCATGCATAGCGTCGGAAGGTCCCAATGTTTGAAGCAATGGATGCTAATTTAGATCATAGAAATTGATCAAGCATACCGAATTGACGGAAGCAACGACCCCAAGGAAGATTTTGAAGCCAAGGAAGAGGTCTATATATTCTAGAGGTTACGTCAAAAAGCACATAGTTCCCGTCTGCATGGATAGGCCTGGGCAACAGATTTCACCCGCCTCGACCTGGGGAACGCGCCTTCGACCAGAATACCGCAGATATCGCCTCGCGAAATCATTTCCCGGGATCGCGATCGATGATTACACTGAAAATGAACTGTCAATTTCATCGAGGCGTGTATCAACAATAATCATGGCGGGATGGATGTTCGGTTCCGAGAATTACGTCATGTCTCTAGGCGCGGCTCCTCTGTATCGGATAAATTCATACTCCGATATCCGAATTTCCTTATCGCTCCCAAAGATTGATGGACTCGGACAACATAGTCCGTTGCCAAAGACCACCTTAGTGATCGACTAATTCTACGCACATCATGGCATCCCGGCGGCTGTCAGGGTTTCAACCACTCCTCAAGGGTAAGTCGCATCTCCTGCGATCCCAGCAACGACGCTGGGCGCAGGTTCATGATGTGCGCTTCCTGGCCACCCACCACGATCCGAATCACATCATGGAGAAATACCGCAACAAGCTGGATCAAAAGGCCAAGCAGTGAGTCACCTCTGCCCTGTTGTATGCACTACTTGTTTCTCAGTGCATCATAACTTATTCACTGGAATCAGGGAAGGGCTGGGCTCTATCGAAGCCTTAAAGGAAGCGTACAGCGACAAGATCCAGGACCTTCGTCGACAAGCTGCTACAGTGGCCACCCCCGAACCCGAACCTGACGCGCCGATTCCCCGCGCCAAGACGACATTCACAGCAAACACACCTCCAGCCTCTCACCCTCCATCATCATCATCGTCGACGACGGGAGGTGCGTCAGCGACAGAAAAGGCCGCCCGGGAAGTCTCCAGCAGCGCAAGCCCCATTAAACCGCTGAGCACCTATATCGACGTGGAAAAGATTCGCGAGCTGCCACCCAAGGAGATTGAAGCGCTATGGCGGTTGCGATTCGCAAACAGTTCCACCACCATCTGCGCTGCGATTCCTCTAGATACCTACCTTCGCATTGCCGAGGCAGCCCGCCAAAACCCCCAGTTCATCCTTCCTCTTCCCCGCCAGGCTGCGGACCAGGACATGCAGACCCCGGACGGTACCCCTGCGCAGACCGCGGCCGAGATCCATTTCCTGCAATGGGCTTTCCACCCACCCGCCGAGGACTTCGTCGCGACCAAGAAGGACACAATCAACAACCATACTTCGACCGTGATTTTCACCAACCTGGGCGCTTTCAAGATGCATGGCTCTTTTGCGCAGCCGCACACCACGGTCACGCATCATCTGGACTTGGCTGATGACAAGGGGCTGGTCCTCATGCATGGCCAAGTCATGCCGGATCGGGGCGTCTCCACTACCGAGGCGACTTGGTTGGTCAGCTCGGTGCAGCGCTTCTACGATTTCGGCGGGCAAGCCAGCGGTCGCAAGGGCGAGTTGGTGCGTATGTTTACGCGCGGCGATGTGGAAAACTTCAAGGTGGAAGAATTGATGGAGGAGACGGAGCGAATTCACTGAGTTCTGCTTTGGGGAGAAGCGCGTCGGCGGTGTTTGAGTAACTGTCCGGGTATATAGCACGTCCCAGTGCTAGTAAAATGTATTATAGGGAATAATCCACCACCGTGCACGGGGGAATCGTGCAATTGGCTTAGCAGGGTCACCAGAGAGCAATCTTTAATTCGACTCAAGTACATGATCCATCTCTAGACCGTCAAGTTCCGAGGTGATTCACGAATCCGTATCAAGGTTCTTGGGTGTCGTTCAACTTCATGCAGATGTGAGTAATCCCCCGCTTTCTTACCTATATCCTGCGGAATCAGTTGATAGTTCAATATGCACAGACAGGCCATCTATGGTAGACGGGACGGGAGTATTGGAACTTACCCACATTCCATCTTGTTTCTTTTCTTTCCTCTGTTCAATTGGGATAGATTTAATAGTGTCCTGCCGCAGGCTAGATACTTTTATTCGTCGACCTTCACTGATAAAATCCCTGCTCTTCTCTTCAAGGTGGAGCTTGCAACCCAAACCCCCACGGGGAGCAATCGATGAGTTCCGGATCTTGAGAGAGAGAAGTCCTCTTCGCTCTCAGGTTCCACACCACATCAACGTTGGAAAAAGGGCGGGGGCCCTGAAGAAATGGGGGACTGTAGATCACTTGGAGGGATAGGCTAAGAAGCTTCCACCTGCAATGGTTTCTCTACAGTTCTACACACTTGGTCCTCGGATCATGAGTAGTAGAGTACCTTACTAGGTAGGAACTACTGTAGGACAAGGTAAGGTAGGTAAGTTCGTAGGAAATAGCCCAGGTAGCAGGTACAGGCAATCTTGGGTACGGGTGCATCGCGTGTGTCGTCTCGAGGTGCGTACCACGCATGCCCGTACCTGATGCACCGAGTTGTGTGCCAAATCGTGAGTTACTGCAATGAGCCCCATGTTGAATTCACAGCCACGATGATCACGGTCGTGTCGAAGGGCTTCTCAGATCAAGCTAGCTGATGTGTCTCTGGCGGCACATGCTCGACTTTTGGCGTCGGTGTCCCGTGACCCGTGCCCGGTCTCATTTCCTCGGGCCGAAACCACGCTTCCGAGTACGCATCTTCCACACAGCCAAGGACAAGACGGTCGGGGACTTCGGAGGACGGGACTCGTATTTAGAGAGGTCTCTTCATCCCCCTTTTCAATTCTTTTTTTTCTTCCTTGGCTGCGCCCGGTCTGTGATGGTGCACGGAAAAGAGAAGAGCGCCGGCGCTGAGATAATGAGTGTGGCGACGAATGCCCGACTCCTGAGATCTCAGGTTTAGGTGGCTTTGTGAAATCCGTGGAACCGTGGGCGGTTTGTGTTCTTGACGCGTACAGAACTACAGACTACAGAGTAGTAGTACAGAGTTACAGACTGCAGACTACGGAGACACAGCTCTATGGCCTTGGTTGTACATCAAACCCTGTTACAGGATCGAGATGCGAGACCGTTGTAGGTTACTCAGAACGAGAGAATATCGCCTCTTCCTCGAAGCCCAGGACGCCTCACCGAAAGCCACCACCGCAAGACGTCGATTGACCATGTGTTTGAATTGTTCGCCTCTGGATGCGGGTGTCTGCCCCCTGCAGAGCCCCCGTCGGTGGCAAAAGTTTAAGCAGCCCCGTTATTCGACCCGACTGGCTCGATCCACGTTTTGAGTCCGGGTCAGGGCCCTGAATTCGTCTCATGACTTTTCTGGTCCAACCTGTCCAGGGCCTCGATGATGATGGGTGTCCTACTGTGCTCCAGGCACTGGCAGCATTTCCCATAGTCCGGTGCGGTGTCTTTCAACCTGGAAGAGTGGACAATGGACATGGCTTTTCTACCAAGTAGCTCGTCCTTGACGGGCGATGACCTCAACAATCAAAGAGGAAGGAAGCGCTTTTGAGGAACAGACCTCTTCTCGTGGACACGAGAGTTTGAGGCGTCCAAAGTCAAAAGTGGTGGAAGAAGGGTCACTGCTTGTGGATTACGATCCCCATCGCGTCGAGTCTCGTCAGTGGTGTTCATTCCACGGGCGCATGTTCACTCTATCGCCGATAATGATGAGTGAGGGTCGTCTTGCCCGAGTCACCCCGAATCCATCGATTGCAGAGCCTGAAGTCTTCCTCCCCACACTCTCGGGGTTGGCTTGCCTAATGGGGCAAATTGTGGTGCCTATTCCTCTTTGCAGATGATCGTGATCGATGCACGGCCTGGCATCGTATGCCTCCTCCGGAACTGTCCCGGATCTTGGAGGTTGCTTCACAAACCAAAGTCTACCTCGAACACCGGCAACGCATTCTCAAATTCAATCTGATCTGCTGGTGACAGGTGAATTCCTCGTGGTACTGCCGGTGGCATGAGGGTATAGAAAAGGGACTCCCCGAGGCTGCCACGGGACACGTAGAAAGCAAGAGTCCGCTCTCCGTCCGAGCGATGAGGGAACTGGGGACTCGTGGGACTGGGCCGGTGGGCCGGTGGGCCGGTGGGCACTGGGGAGTCGACTCGGTGAGTACAGTGACTCCCGGATGGTCTTGGCATTTCCGCTTTTGGCTTCCGGCCTTGCTTCACGGACCAAAGGGCAACCTGGGGATCAGACAGACAGAGACACTCGCCGTAACGGTGGTGTCGCGAGTCGTGACATCCACACGATCCGAGACCCTCAATTGACCGCATCGGGACAGCTGCGCGGCAGCAATGAATGAGGTATTTTACTCGTCTGTTGCTCGTCAATGCAGCCGTGTTCAGTCCATGGGATTCGGCTCTGCTAATCTCCCCAGAGCATACGGTTCATTTGCTCACTGTTCTGACTTCTCTCCCCGGTCCAGTGTCGACTACTCGGTAGTAGTGAACTCAGAACTGTAATTAGCTTTTCTGCACCGGCCCGGGGATCGAGGCGGCCGAGCACGGGAAGCCGGTCTGAGTGCCACCCGCCTTCCAAATCAAGCCCTCGACCGCAAAGTCGGTGTTGTGCCCGGGTGCCGTGACTGCCGATGGCCCTTTGGAACTGAGCCTGGAAGGATTGTCCCAATCGTCAAGGTTTCCCCGGAGGCGTTTCTAATTACGGGGTCCCCCGGTTGCGTGATTGGCCCACCCAAAGATTGAGAGACGTCTGAGGCGTAAAGGCTGCCCCGGATTTTCACGACTTTTCCTCCATCAGGGCTTTCACGGCGGGCAAAGTCTGGTAAGTAGGGGACGGAGCCACAAGGGCCTCGTGGGGTTGGAAACCCTGGGAATGGATTCGAGTCACATTTAAGACGCCTTCAAAACTGCAACCGAATCCCCCCGCAGTGAAGCAAGCAGGCAATTCCATTCTCCATTCTAGTTGAGGTGTCTTCGACCTGCATTTGCATTCCTCTTTCATTACTTTTTCCGGTGCCTTTTGGAGTCGACTAGACGCTTGACCCTCACTCATCATCGCATATTCGATTCGCAGTCCTCTTCAAGATTCTTCATTCCCCAGGGCAGACGATCATGTCTTCGTCAAAAGAAAAGGGTCCTCTCGGTAGCGAGTCGTCGCAAGAAAATGTCATGGTTGAAGAATCTCGCGATGCCGTCTTTGGTGAAATCACCGAGGACGGCCCTAACTATCGTGCAGTGAGTACCCTACCACCATTCACATCGGTGGCGATCTCCTCCTGGGTGTCAACAATAACTAATGGATGAATCTTGATTTGCACGACAGGTCGGTTGGAAAGGAACCGCTGTGCTTATGATGAAAACACAGATCGGGCTGGGCGTCTTATCCATCCCAATCGCCTTCGACGCGCTCGGTGTGATTCCCGGCATCATTTGCTTGATTGCCATCGCGGCGATCACAACGTGGTCCGACTATATCATTGGAGTTTTTAAATTGCGCCATCGCGAAGTATACAACATCGACGACGTTGGGGAGCTTCTGCTGGGTCGTCCGGGCCGCATTCTCTTTGGAGCTGCGTTTTGTCTTTGTGAGTGGACGTCTGTACAGTCCTTGAGCTTTGCAGAGTAGACCGTGTGCTAATCGACGTCCTGATCTTTCTCATTGTAGGGTGGATTTTCGTCGCGGGATCGGGTATGCTGGGCATCTCGATCGGCCTCAATGCAGTCTCTTCCCATGCCACTTGCACGGCCGTGTTCGTCGCTGTGGCGGCGGTCATTGCTTTCTTGTTTGCCAGTATTCAAACCCTGGGTCGCATCTCATGGCTGGCTTGGGTCGGTCTCTTTGCCATCTTGACGTCGAGTATGTTCCCCCCCCTCGCCGCGAGTCCCGGGGCTTGCCCTTTCACCAAAGCGATCCTGAACCCTAACTTTCTTCTCTTTCTCACAGTTATGATCGTCACTG
Source organism: Penicillium diatomitis (assembly GCF_028827545.1). Taxonomy (NCBI): domain Eukaryota; kingdom Fungi; phylum Ascomycota; class Eurotiomycetes; order Eurotiales; family Aspergillaceae; genus Penicillium; species Penicillium diatomitis. Next base: position 3,169,219 of record NW_026623177.1, on the reverse strand, counting down.
TCGCCGTGGGAATTCAGGATCGCCCATCGGCCGCTCCCAAAGACGCGGTTTGGGTATCGGACTACAAACTCTTCGCCCACTCATCGTTCTACCAGGCTATTTCCGCCATCTCGACCTTGGTCTTTGCCTTTGCCGGCACGCCCGCTTTCTTCTCGATCGCATCTGAGATGCGCGAGCCGGAACATTACAATCGCGCTTTGATTGTCTGTCAGTCAGTTGTCACGGGCTTTTACATCGCGGTCGGCGTGGTGATCTACTACTTCTGCGGTTCATACGTTTCATCCCCGGCGCTTGGATCGGCTGGCCCGATTGTTAAGAAAGTGAGCTATGGCTTTGCCTTGCCGGGACTGATTGTCAGCACATTGCTTTTCGTCCACGTAAGTTGATAACCCTCTCCTTCCTGATCCTCACCCCGGCGATGCTTGCCAAAATCAACCCCACTCACATTCTTCATCTTTCCAGATCGTCGGTAAATACATCTTCGTCCGTCTTCTCAAAGGCTCTCGCCACTTGACCGCCAACACCCTCACCCATTGGATCACCTGGCTCGCCTGCACTTTCAGCGTCACGCTTATCGCCTACATTATCGCCAGCTCCATTCCCGTTTTCGGCGACCTGGTGTCGCTGGTCGGGGCCCTGCTCGGTACCCCCATGTGCTTCCAACCCATGGGTGGAATGTGGCTGTACGATAACTGGAGCAAGGGCAAGACGCACCGCACCACGCGCTGGAAGTGGATGGTGTGCTGGTCGATCTTTGTGATCGTGGCGGGCTTCTTCCTGATGGTTGCGGGTACCTATGGGTCGGTGCTGAGCATCGTCAACAGTTATCGGACGAATGGGGGGACCTCGGCCTGGACGTGTGCTAATAACTCTTGAACCGAACCTACTTGACTTTGGAGAGGTTGGGAGCCTTTTTTTTTTTCGATGAAAAGATACTCGCAGTGCCCTGGGAGGTTGATGGAGTATTATACACTATATAGAGAGGAATAGACGGACCGAACTCCGGCTCTTTTTGATTGCACACATCCTCGAGCTTCCCAGTTACTGGGCAGTCTTATGTACCGGGGTGTCTATCTAGGCTACTTTGGGAAGGTGCTATTTTCAAAATCAATGGCCGGTCAGATTATCCCGCGGGACTGAATTCAACAGATTGACGGAAGCTATCTCACCAAGCCCCATCAATTTTGGCCACGGAACTGTCTGACAGTCTGACATAATAATCTGACAGTTTCCACAGCTGACACAGCCTACAGCCTGGTACCCGTAGAAGCCATGGATGGCTGTAAGCGACCTAATGACTGGACTCTCGCGGACGGGGTGAGTATCCGAACACACAACTATGGCAAGCGAGATCTATGCCGAAGGTGAAGCTTTGTCCAAGACCCCTACGTCCGGACTTACGTAGGTGATGCATGGCAAATCGTGAAGAAGTGTCAAGTGCTGTAGCTCGGTACCGTACAAAAAGTTTACGGGGGTCGCGTCACCTCGGGGCGCGGCTGAAAGAGTTAGGTACTTTCGAGGTTCGAGTCTGTTTCTGCGCTTATTTTCGTCGATGGCCCCCAGTGGCCCCCAGTGGGGGTACCTGCATCTGACATGCAGCTGGCGTGTTCCAGCTTAGTCGAAAAGCTTACACCGTCGTGAACCCGGTCAGACTGACCCGTCTGACCGTTTGCCTTCTGACCATTTGCCGTGTCTCGACTCCTCGCGTACCTGAAAGTCAGGCACGGCCTGCGCTAAGACTTTCGGAACTTCCAGCCGCACACTTGGCGAGCCGGAAGGGTTGAAGGGACACCGCTAAAAGTCTCCCAGCAAGGTCTCCCGGTTTCGGGATATCTCAGGCTACGTCTCTTGTAGCGGGAAATATCCCGATGCAGGGAGAGGGTCGAATGAGCGAGGTCTGGCCGCTGAGCCACGAAGAGTGAGATTTGAGGCTCTGTGCTGACTTTCTCCGCGACATTCAAAAGGACTCTTATTGTCATTGTTGTCCTTCTTCTTCTTCATCATTTCCTCCCCCACATTTTCTCTAGCCAGGCACCAAACTACTTAGACACTTTCTTGTCCGTCGGCTAGTGTCTTGCTGTGAAATCGTCCAAGAATCTCTCCGCAATCATGCTCTACAAGTCTCTCGCTCTGGTCGCCGGCGCGGCCCTGGCTGCGGCAGACAGCACCGTTACGCTGTTCCTGCCCGGCTCAGACATGCAGACCGCTGATGCGAAAGTGGTTGGTTCGGTGAGGAATACCCTGTCGTAACCATGATCTACCTCATGGTAGACATCCAATACACAAGAGCTGACTGGCTTCGCAGAGCAACTCGATGACCACCTACGCGATCGACTGTCCATCTGGGCAAGATCTTTCTGTTTGCGGTCTTCCCGAGGCCACTTGGACGGTGACTCAGGGTCCATCTTCGATGATCTTCACCCTGATCTCCGAGTTGTGAGTTTCTAGCCTCCCTGTCTTCTTCTTGGACCATCTATCGAGTCTACAGCCTTCCCCCGAATCTGCGACGATCTTTCTCCTGTCCCATCATCAGGTCATCCCGCTAATTGAGTATCCGATAGAACCATCGAAGAGACCTGCCGGTTTGAGGGAAGAACATTTGCCGCTTGTACCGGATTGTTCAAGTCGGGCGATTCCACTTCATCTCTCATCACGACAATCAACCCGGCAACTTGGCCGACCAATTATTGGGTCCCCGTGCATGTCACGGCCACTGAGACCGGTGCGGTCGCGCCCACCACGGACGCGTCAGCCTTGGCTTCGAGCCCGAGCATGACTCGCGCATCTGCTGCCTCCACCGGTACAAGCACCTGGACTTCCTCCTCGCAGGGTACCGCCACTGAGACCAACGCGACTTCAGCGAGTAAGGCTACCCCGACCTCGTCGAATGCTGCCATGCCTGCCATGACTGATACTGCGGTCTGGTTGGTTGGGGGTGCTGCTGCGGCTTTGGCCATGGCTGTGGTGGTTTGAAGCGGCACTTTGGATTCTTGAACAGTCCCTACTCTAAGTATGGCCTGGGCTTTTTTGCCTCTTATTGATCAGGTTGATCACGTGAATACAAGACCATCTATGTACCATTCTTGTGTCTCGTCAGAGACACTACAACAGTAGTTTAGGCTAACTTCTTTGGGATATACGCTTAGGGGGGGGGGGGGCCCATATAATAGTATTCTTTTTTTTCCCTAGGGGGAGAGGCGTTCTGCCATAGCGGTCTGCGAAGTACAAATCATGTGACTTACGATCCATCAACCTGGCTTTTACGGCCGCGACGCTAGCCCGTAATTGGCTAGACTCGACGGATCTAGCTGCCAGTTGATACTACTAGCGCCGATACTACTAGCTACAGCCTACGATGCTGGCTGCGATACTGGCTACGGATCTGGCTGCGTTACTGGCTGCGTTACTGGCTGCGTTACTGGCTGCGTTACTGGCTGCGTTACTGGCTGCGTTACTGGCTGCGTTACTGGCTGCGTTACTGGCTGCGTTACTGACTGCGTTCCTAGCTGCGATGCTGGTGCGGATCTGGCTACGATGCTGGCTTCGATGCGAGCTCGGCGTATAGGATTTAGAATGTTGTTGTGGCCTCTGACGAGGCACATTTTCAGTCCTAAGGCCACTTTGGTCCTAGGATAGCTAGTACCTCAAATTTAAGCATGATCTACATAGAGTCGTGATGCGCAAGCCGGAAATCATGAATCAGTGATCGAATGAAACAAATTCCACCGGAGCATGGTAGGGCCTCGTCTGCTCATGAGCGTAGAAAGGCTTCAAGCACCGCGAACGACGGTCTACCACCAGCAGATGATGATTTTGAACGAAGGAAAAAGAGAAGAAAAATTGAAGCTTCACCCCCGGGAACACAAGAAAATAGGAAGCCGTGCAAGTGTTAGTTCAGAGCAGTCGCCGAGCCTGTTGTGTGCATGCGCAGCAATTTGTCACTGTTATCTGACCCTGTTTTCCATGATTATCCGAGTGTTGACCGAACAGCGTCGGAACGGGAAGTGAACTTCCGCTGGGTTTCCACGCGCTCACATCTCGGAACTGGTTCCGCTTCCGAGCGATCAACGATTCGACAGACAGTCTTTGAGATTTCCGAACAGTCCCTTCTCCTCTTATTTATACCGATCGTGTGAACCACATTGAGGACGTCAGATCACTTTGCTGTTCCTTAGACCAGAAGCGACCACCTCGTCCCTCTCTCACCAGGTCTTACGAACCTCTGTTTCATTTTTTTTCTTCCCCGCACTCGCTCACGCACGCTGCAGTATTGCCCGCATTTCCTTTCCCCACCCCCCAACGGCATTTCTTCCCCTCGGCTTTGCAATTCAGCAAAGATGGACGGGCAGCAATTTCGGGCGGCAGCCCACTCTGCCATTGAAGATAGTAGGTTGATCTAGTCTATGTTCAAGCGAACTTGTTGTCGTAACTAACACCCTGTCATTGCAGTCGTCAACTATTTCGATTCCGTCCCTGATCGCCGGGTTCTCCCCGCTGTTGACCCCGGTTATCTTCGTCCTCTGATCCCCGAGAACCCTCCTACGGACGGAGAGACCTGGGAGACCATCCAACAAGATGTCGACACAAAGATCAAGCCAGGCCTCACGCATTGGCAGTCCCCCAACTTCATGGCTTACTATCCCGCCAGCGTGACCTATCCCAGTATTCTCGGTGAAATGTACTCGGCCACTTTCACAGCACCCGCCTTCAACTGGCTTTGTTCTCCTGCCTGTACCGAGATGGAGACCATTGTGATGGATTGGGTTGCCAAGGCTCTGGGCCTGCCGGAGTGCTTTCTCAGTACATCTGAGAACCTGGGTGGTGGAGTGATTCAAAACAGTGCCAGCGATGCTATCGCTACAATGCTAGTGGCCGCCCGTGAGAGACGCGTACGTGAGATGGTTCTGGCGGAGGGTTTGCAAGAAGGCTCGATGGAATATGAAGAGCGGAAAATGGATCTCCAGCCGCGGTTAGTAGCCATCGCTAGTGACCAGACGCACAGCAGCGCGGCCAAGGGCGCCTTGATCGCTGGAACGCGATTCCGAACTGTCCCGACACGACTGGATGAGAACATGGAGATGACGGGAGCCCGACTGCGGGAGGTCTTGGAGAAGTGCGAGAAGGATGGACTCATGCCGTACCATCTGACCATGACGTTTGGCACGACTAATACCTGCAGCGTGGATCGTTTTGCAGAGATCAAGGCTGTGCTCCAGGAGAAGCCGGCCTGGCAGCGGATTTGGGTCCATGTGGACGCTGCGTACGCGGGTGCTGCTCTGGTCGCGGATGAGTGGCAGTATATTGCCAAGGACTTTGCGGAGGGTGTCGACAGCTTCAACATGAACATGCACAAGTGGTTGTTGGTCAACTTTGACGCCAGGTGAGTTTCTAAGTTGCCGCGTACTCGGCATCTGTGACGCCCGACCAGACACAGACCTAATTAAATGCCAAAACAGTGTCCTCTTCGTTCGCAACCGCCTCGACCTGACCAACGCCCTTGACATCACCCCTACCTATCTGCGAAACCCATACTCTGACATGGGTACTGTCATTGACTATCGTAACTGGTCCATTTCTCTGGGCCGTCGTTTCCGCGCGCTCAAGATCTGGTTCGTCATGCGCAGCTACGGTCTGAACGGAATGAAGGCGCACATTCGCAGAACAATCGAGCTGGGTAACACATTCGCGGATTTGATTCGAGGACGGTCCGACCTATTTGAGATCGTGACCAAACCCGCATTTGCCTTGACAGTGTTCAGGATCAAGGGTTCCAAACCCGCCAATGGCCATGTCAACGGTCATTCCGACGGCCAGTCCACCGGTGGGAGTGCGGTGCGCAAGGATGATGCAGCAGATCTCGTCACACGGCAAGTTTCTGAAGTGATCAACTCGCGAGGCGAGATTTTCATCACCTCTACTGTGATCGATGGAATCTATGTGATTCGTGTGGTAAGCGCCAATCCGATGGCCGAGGAAAAGTACGTGCGCAATGCTTTTGACGTTGTGGTCAAGGCCGCCGAAGAGATCTTGCAAGGTAAATTATGATTACCGGAGGTTTTCTGCTGTGAAACGTGGTTTGTCCCCGCAATTGTACATAGACACGCTAGAGAAGACTGGCTTTTTGAGCTGTGAATCACATTCGTGGAGTATTTCCGCGTATGGAGTGATCTGATTTATCTCAACCCGAAACAGCATATCAGTTAACGATGAGGACCTTTGTTGCACGTCTCGGCGGCCTCGCTCAATGCCCGAGTCTATTACCGGGCAGGAGTGGAGAGTGGACACTAAACAACTTGTAAACAGACGGATGAGGGTTCCAGCCTCGGCCATCATGCCGACTCCAATTCTCCACAATTTTCCCCGCGCGAGCATTGGGTCGGCATCTTTTGCACATTGACACTTTATCTCTTCAACTGTCTGCTTCCTTGGTGATATACAACAGAGTCATTTCCCAGGTCAGCGCACCACGTATTTTTATGACTCTCCATCTCAGTCCACGACCTCATGCAACGATGCGTCGATTTCGCGCCTTTAGTTCCTCCACCCGCTTCTTCTCCGCAGACCCGCCCGCCAGCACCGTGGCGGCATTATTCCTCTCCAAATTCCAGTCTTCCGGCCCTCAATCCCGAACACAATCTCTCGACGCAAACCAGCTACATCTTCTCTCACAAACACTTGGCCGTTCATCGGATGGAGACGCCAGCTCGTCCTCAGTCATAGATGTGTCTGGCAGCCCCTCTATCGGCACCCCAGTACCTCCCGGCTACCATCTCGTTTACTTCACGCCGGGATTCGTCGAAGATGAGCTCGGCGCAGACGGTACTGATGTATCGTATAATCCCCAGTCACCATTTACGCGGCGCATGTGGGCCGGCGGGGAGGTTGTGTGGCCGCGAGACGCGAGGGGCAGGCCGAACCCGCTGCGCGTGGGACAGCAGGTTCGCGAGAGGACGCGTGTGCTTAGCGCTGAACCAAAAATCGTGAAAAAGACAGGCGAGGAGATGATTGTTGTTGGTGTGGAGAAGGAGTTTTCGAATGAGGAAGGGGTGGCGGTACTGGACCGGAGGTAAGGGGGTTGAGTTTTGTTCATTTAGCATCTATCCGGCACCTGGGAGTTTCGACATCTGGCTGATCTTTGATGGGCTTTGTTGCAGGAATTGGGTCTTTCGAAAGGCTCTCCCAGTACCAAATCCTTCAATGTCTACGCCTTCAACTTCTCTGCCTCCATCAACGTCACATTTATCCCGTGCTTCGGCATCAGCCATCTTATCTGAGGACAACACCCATTCGAGGACCTTTGTCCAGTCCCCCGTGACATTGTTTCGATTCTCAGCATTGACGTTCAATCCGCACAAGATCCACTATTCGCTCCCATGGGCACGAGACGTGGAAGGCCACAGAGACGTGGTGGTTCACGGACCTCTGAACTTGATCTTGATGCTGGACTTGTGGCGGGACGTGCAGAGTCGGAAGAATGACTACGTCGGGGAGAAGGGGATTTTGCCGAGAAGTATTTCATATCGAGCGACGAGTCCACTATATGCGGGGGACAGGTACGACGTTGTCTTGCAGGATGAGTTGGACGTTGCTCGTCTGCAGATTTTGGGTCCTGGCGGTGTTGTTGCCATGAAGGCTGAGATACAGGGGTGAGGGCGTCTTGATCGATCTTTAGTAGGTGAAAGTTGACACGAGGTCTTCTTCCCATGTCATTTTTTGAGGCTACCGATATTTGGTCCAGAATATAAGGGATGGCCCGTGTCTTGCCTTGATTTGAGACGAAGCTTTCTCAACACAAGACTGGAGAAATCGCAGCACTGGCATCACGAGTCATCCCCACGGCAGAAAGTCAGTTCATTAGCGGGTCCTATGCATCCGGGTATCTCGAATATGCAGAATGACAGAAATTGGGAAAAAATCCATGCCTACTCCCCAAAAGGATAGTTGAACTTGAGTAGACCATTCAACCCGCCTACCCATGCTTCGTGGGCTTCACCACCCATGCTCCGACGCATCACACTCGGCACGCCGCCCTGCCACTCATTCTTCCCATGTCTCATATCTTCATTCCACACGCGAACTTCCATTCCAACGGCCATGCCCTGGCCCAGATTGAGTCCGTCCAGACTGACCTCCAGTTCCCGCCCCCGGTTCTTCTCGCTAAGCCGAAGAGTGATCGGTGTACTCCATGGCAGCACCAGGGGTCGGAAGCTGAGACTCCTCGCACAAATGGGCGTCACCAGGGTGGAAGGCACAAGTGGGTGGACGATGCTGCCGCCGCTGCTGAGGCTATACGCGGTACTTCCCGTCGGAGTGGAGATGATGATTCCATCCACGACCGCTTCGGTCAAGAACCGACCGCCCAGGTAGATATCAACGATCGCAAGATGAGGCTCTTTGCCACGATGGATGAGAAGTTCATTCATCACGTAAACTCCCTCGCCATGGTCGGTTTTCCCTCGTACAGGCGTCATCTCCTGGCCATCCGCGGCGAAGAGACCAACTTTCAACCGGTTTCGCATGAGAATGGGGGCACCCCGAGTGGTACCCATCCACTGGCCTCTCACCGAAGACCAGCCCGTTGGTCCTGGTTGAGGATCCTCGGCATTTTGTGTCAATGCTTCACGAGAGGACGGTACGGCCGTCTCCAGTACAGGCGTTCGATCGCCGGCGCCGGCGCCAGACATATACACCTCTCGAAAAGCCCGCTTGAATTCGGAGAATTTCCACTCGCTCAGAAACCCGAGCGAGCCCATGCTGAATGATAACACGGGTGGTACATTTGGACACGTTGCAAAGAGAGAAGACGCATGGAGAATGGTACCATCTCCACCCAAAGTGACAGTCAAATCAACTTTATCGTGGTAGGCGACCGGCGTCGCCTCTGGCCGTGCGGTGTAGACAGGATGGGCCAGTGACTCGTGGACCTCGGCGGCGGTCTTGGGTTCTAGAATGACGGCAATAGACGGGTAAGTTGAAGTGATATGACTATATTGACGACTCATGAGACTCTTGTGTTAACCATAAGCGCAGTGAGGGCTGAATACTTGGCAAATTCAATTAACGACTCGGTCACCGCTGGGGCACAGTCCTTGCGCACTAGGAGAACATTTCGCGGTGGCGATGGCCATTGAAGGGATAGCAGCTCGCCACGAGTTTCTGACCGTAGATTTGAAGTCAGCAAATAGATCTGATTGTGTTGGGAGTCAGTATAGACCTCGATATTTAGGAAGCAGCCGTTGCGATAGAGCTCCGAGATCGCGCATCTCACGTCGTGGTGCGGATGTGGAGAAGCATCGCCGCAGGAATTGCACAGATCGCCATGACTGGGAATATTGCATAGTCGCGACAGCCGTTTCAAACGAGAAAGGGAGACGATTGTGACTCTGGATGAAGCGCCCAGAAAGAGCTAGCGCCACTGGTAACCGAGGAGAGTCGGTTGACGCTGTGCGACCGATCTAGCTCTCGAACTAAAATTGTCAATGATTGAAGCTCACCGGAGATCCTCCGCATTCGCAGTGACGCACTTCGGGCAGAATGCTGACCGCTCTGATATCAACATCTATATTTGTCGATCACGTTTCACGCAGACGATCTCTGAGTAGGATAAGAGATACTTCTTCTGGATAGCAAAACAGGAGAATTGCTTTGGCTTGATACGAGAGACACCGCGCTACCGCTTGTATGATTTCGAAACGCTATCAATCGAATGCGCAATATATAACTCAATGACTTTCCATGAACCTGTGGTTGACGCGAAATATCCCCGAGCTTCAACATACTGATGGGCAAACTGGTCTAGTCACACGAAGAGAAAAGATTGAGTGGAATGATTGATTGCCAATTCATGAGGAGACAAAATAGAAATTTAGAAGAAAGAGAGAAGGTGGAAAGAGATAGAAATAGGAAAACCGGGCAAGAGACAGCAGGGGGGAGAAACCTCTATTCTATCACATAACTTCTGGGCCTACACAAGCGAGAGCAATGTCCGTCAATATGACCCTTATTACCGAGGGTGTGACACCTGTCCGTGCCAGCTCAAAGTCAACCTCCCAGGGCTTCGAAAACCGTAAATGATCCCAGTACACGAGAAGCCGGGGGTTTTCTATAAGGATCAGCCGCATCGTCCTTTCTTTTTGATAGAGCCCAACTATTTCCTCGACCGCAATAGCAGCGAGGAACAAGACCTATCCCCGCTTTCAATTTCTTCTCTAGGTGACTAAAGTACTAATTTTCTCCCCTGTGAAGCTACCTGGCGAAGAACTTTCTTTTAGACTTGTTATAGTCTTCTCCTACGAGTTGAGCGAGATCCTAATTGTCCAGCTGATCCAAAAACGACATTGATCGCAGGATCAAAAATCTAGGGCCAGATTGTATACCTTTGCAATACGTGGCCCAAGCGTCTCCGTTCAGTCTTGATGTAGCTCTCACGAGTCACAAATTCCGATTCTTCTTACAATCAGGGGTTCCTGCTTAAGACCAGGTGCATTGCCTCGTCACGGCCAAATTGTGATTGACCTGGCGTGGCTAGCTTATCGATCAAGATGCTATGATTGTCTTGGTCAATTGATCTAGTCTCCGATGAGCAGAACATGAAAGTACGCAAGTGTGTAGCAGGTAGCCTTGGATCACGTATGGGGCAACTTCCGCGAGTGAATGGCACATTCCATAGGTCAATCTGCAAATTCCACTCTTCTCCGCATAGACTTGGGCTTACGACTTCCTCCCACGAGCTTGAAATGTTTGCCTCAACTCCATGCCACGCGAAGGTTATTGATACTTCCCCCTCACCTGACCCTCACCTGACCAGCCTAGCAAAGTCGAGTGATATATGGCGACACACCGAAATGTCCTCCCTGCAGAGTGAGCACAAGAAAAAAGAAGAGTCGAAGAGACCCAAGTTGTCGTGGAACACTTACCAGCGACAGTTCCTTTGTTGTCTCTGGCGCTTCTTTCACTGCGGAAACTATCAGGTCTCGGCTATTTTTTCAAAAGTCTTTCGCCATGACCTGATCCAGTGTGGTTTCGGAAACCAGAATATTCCGTATCGCACGCTACACGCTCAGTGGTCTTGGTTAAGGCGTCAACGGCGACCAGTCTGGTTCCAAGTCCATGTTGACACTGAGTTCAGCACCCAGAAAGAGTGGAAGGACATCATCCACTTGATTCGACTCACAGCTTCCCAGCTAGGCTTGACCATCCACGACAAAAAGAAAGACACAATATTGATCCCGGGGGATACAGTGTGTGCCGATAAGGAGCCGAGTGAAGCTCTTAAATCGATTCTGCTTGCCTGTTACCTCCGGCCCCAGGAGGAGACTTTCTGGTCTTCGGAAGGTACCATGAAATCCCACATAGGCGATGTCCAAGAGCAGTCACGGCCCGCGTCAGAGCCTGCAAATCCAAACAGGACCCATGAGTCATTTGAGCCCTTGGTCACAAGTCACGGCAAAGTCTGCTTTTGGTGTGCAAAAGAGAACGCAATCGATTGCGCTTTCGTGATTCCAGACACGAGCAGTGACGAAGATGGCCAAGCTACTCCCATCGCTCGGACGAGTGTGAATTTCGAACTTCAGAATGATCAGGAGATTCAAATTACGCCGGGCACACCTTGTCAGGCCTTTGAACAGCCCGAGAGCTGTCCCGATGACATCCCACATATCATGGACATCCCGGGAATTCCTGGTCTTTGTGGTTCGGGAGACACACCAAAACCGCCGGAACTGTTGTATCGGTGGTCGAACAATCATTCGCAAGGAATCAATACTGGAAATTTACTGGTAGCAGGCTTATTTGTCAAGAATTATCCCCAAGTACCATCCCCCTATCAGTGTTCAGTCGACGAATTCCTCAGGCTTTTCAAGGTCCATGTCACAAGAAAGAAAGTTCCCACTCCCTTTATATCGGCATTTGCGAGACCGATTGCGCCACTTCATCGAGCACTCAGAAATGGGCACCAGGCGAAGATCACGCTCATTGATACCTGTATTATGCCTAGTCTACAGGGATATGTTTTCTCAGCTCAGCCTCTAGCCCAAATCACTGACACGATCGTGGATCGCTGGAAGGGATATGGGGAATATGCAATCTGGGGATCGATTCCCCGCGAGGCAATAGTCACCACCTTCTCTCTGGCTGATATCGAAAAGATCGCGCGCGATGACCCAGAGGTCCGGCAATTCCTCCAACTGGACCTTATTAGAGGAGAAGCAACTTGTCACAGGGGTCTTCGCCGAAAATTGCGGGAGAATCTTCGGTCTCTCCGCATCGAAGACAACCGTCCTGCGCTCCGGCGACTCGCCTGGCATCTGGATGTTCCAGAGGAGTGGCATGAGGTATTTACGCAAGATATGCATGACGCATGGACAATGGACCTGGGTGGCAACAACCAAGTCCTGGAAGGAGAAGGTGATTTACCTATGGTCCAAGATGAGGCTTGGCCAGGTCCACTTGGTCAAGCGTTCATGAATGCCGTGCGAAGCTTTCGTGAAAGTAGTGAGACAACGATCTCTTACATTGCTCCCCTTAGTGATGGAGGATCGCCTTCTGAGCCCACTTCTGAAGAACATGAAAGCCCTTCCCAATCTCCCATAGCCGCAAACAGGCGACGAGACACACCCAGCTCAACCTACTCCATGGAAAGTGATTCTGACGATTCATTCACCTTGCTTGTAGCTCAGAACGCACTACGAACCACCGATGCCGATATTGCCGAACTGGCTGTGCCGCGAGGCCCAGATCAAACGAGCAGACACTTTGACCAGCCAGACAGATTGGCGTCAATCATACACTCTCCTGGTTCTGACATGCTGGGCTTGCCTGCTCAGGTGCCTCTTGACCATGACCCTAGCGAAGCTTCCGACTGGCCCTCCGATGGCGAGATTCATTTCGGAAGCGACACGCCGAGAAAATGCCATTATCTTAGTCGCCCGTTGAGTCAAATTACTCGAGACCGAGACGGCGATATCGCCCGTCTCCCTGATCTTGGCGCTTCGGGAAAAAATGCTTCGATTTTTGATTTTGGCGACAATGAACAGTCGAGTCTTTGAGCCCCCGCGAGTTAAGATACGCCCAACTACTCAAGACTAAACGACGGCGGTGGCAACAGAATATTGTCTCGGGCCGTTAGGAGCTGCGATTTTGACTTCCTGTTTTCTACGGGCAGTAATCATTTTAGTATTATGGACCCTTGTGTTGAATGCCTCGCTCAATTTGTTCGCTTGGGTCAAATTCTCAGAGGCACAGCCTGGTTTTGTGTGCCGAATGGCTCTGGTTTTTTTGTGTTCTTGAATCTACTTCAACCAAATTACAACCTAACTTTGACATGAAGGGGAGTTCGAAGCTGCGGAGCAGATCAAATTTGAATTGAAGGGCCCAAGGGTCAGACTCCAGAATTTAGCAGTAATTCTAGAAAATTGGAGAGCCTTTTACAGCGAGCTACAGTATAGCAGTCTGTTGTCTCGGTCCCCCCTAAACTACATAAACTACCGAGTTATACATTCTCTCAGCCAATAACCCGAAAGTTAATCAGCTATCCCCGGACCCACCGAGTTTGCTCAGTTTGCATGAGACGATCATCATCATCATCAACTTTCCCGATCGCCGACTCCCCTCAATCGACCGACGTCTCAAGTTAAACGGAACGTGTTCACTGGGAATGAAACTGTCCTTTTAACACAAACTCCAAATCAGCTTTGAGCAATATTTACCCATCATGTCCAAAGGTGGAATGTGGGCCAAGTCCATCGCGGGGTGAGTGTTTCCAGTCCTGCGTCCAAAATCGCAACATTGATCTGATTTGGGTCTAACATCTGATGATGGTTTCCAGTGGCATCCTCTTCTGTATCGGAGGTCCTGCACTCGTTCAATATCTTCGGCCTACAGACGCAGAGCTCGTCTCTCGATACAATCCTGATCTTCAGAAACGCAGTGCGGAACAAGGTGATCGGAAGGCGCAGGAATTCGATGACTACGTAACCAAGTTGAAGGAGTGGTCAAAGTCGGACAAATCAAGTATGCATGTCCTGGGTTCACGGTTGTTTTCAATTCGACATGCAAGATCCTTTGGCTAATTTTCTGTTGCTGTAGTCTGGTACGCGGCTCAAGAAGAGCAGGAGCGCGAGAAAGCTCAGCGTGAGGCACAGCGTGCTCGGCAAAAGGAGGAAGCGAGGATACAACGAGACGAGATGCGGAAAGAATTGCTGGGCGACAAATAGAGCAATCTGTGCTGTGTCTTGTCACCATCCCGTCCCTCTCCGAGTCCCGTCGGCTCTCTGTTGTGATTGTCTCCAATTTTTTTGTATATGGCGTTTGGAAGGTACTGGGGCCTCATGCTGTGCTTTTGACACCGACATGTCGAGGTAATACTAGTTTTCTGGCTGGTTGAGAAACTCGAAAAATCATGTACGATAAATTAACTAGCGGTGGAAGGATCTGATTCAAAGCCGTTACTTGCCGGCTTCGGTGTTTGCATTTCACTTACGAGCGTCTCCCCTTCTACAATACGAGATTCAAAACCAATCCAAAGTGTTCCTTGTTCTCGACTTTCCCAGGTCACAAGGTTTTTGCTCTATCCAAGCAAGAACTGATATACTCTCTGCGGTGTATTCGATTATTCAGGTTCCTGATGCTGCCACTTCTCTCGCAGCGCCTCCACATCGAATCCACAAGCCTCGGCCTTTTTCACAATCGCCCGAGCCTTCTGTGCCACGGGCACGTCAATCATTTTCCCATCTAGCGTCCATGCACCTCGCCCTGCTTCAGCAGCCTTGTCGTCTGCAATGACAACCCGCATGGCCCAAGTAGTCTCCTGGGGATCCGGGCCAAAGATCTCATTGGCGGTCTTCACCTGCGACGGATGAATACATTGTTTTCCATTAAAGCCAAGCCGGCGACCATCTCGGCATTCTTCCTCGAGAGCCGCCGGTGGTGATCCGTCTGTTTTGTCGGACTTGTACGCCGTGCACACCAGGTCGATGGTGGACGGCAGATTAGCTGCTCGAGCCGCGGTCGCAATGGCCGATCGAGCAAAGAGGAATTCGGTCAGAGACGGAGTTCGCGTGATACTCAGATCGAGTGCAAAGTCTTCAGCAGCAAAAATCAGTCCCTGAAGCAGAGGCGAGGCATTGCAGATTTCAGACAGGTTAGTCAGGGACTTGGCCGACTCCACCAGCGCGAGAAGAGAGATAGGAGGTCTGGCTTTCGGAGAACTCTGCTGGGATAAAGTGTGACTGATGACATCGGTCACGAATGTCAAGTCTGAGGCGGAATTGACCTTTGGAATGACAAGTGTGGTCAAATTGGGTGATTGGAGCTTCAATAGATAATTAGTCTGCTTGCATCATATAAAACATGCAAAGAGGCAGAAGCGCGACATGCAACCTACCACTTCTGTCAAGTCCGCCAAAGCCAACCCACTATCGACCGAGTTGATGCGAACAGCACGCTCACGGATCCTCTCCGGCGCAGGCTGGTCGATCGCTCTCCGCACGAGAGATCGCGCTTCTGCTTTTTTGTGCGGCGTCACGCTGTCCTCCAAGTCATACGTGAGACAATCAGCCGCCAACGAGCGAGATTTGTCGAGAAATCGTTGTGAAGAACCGGGCACTATTTCATTGCGCCAAATTGTGCACGCCGGTGTCAGTGAGGCCCTTTTCCAAGACAACCGAGGACAAGCTCCGCATGGATGAATGCGGGGAACATGCGCGTTGGAGGAGTGAGTCTGGAGTGGGCTGCTATGACAGCTTACCGTATAGAAGAGAGCGACGGATGGTATTTCGCGCTGCCATTGTAACGCCGGCTTTAGAGTTTTGATTTTTTTTTGAAGGCGGGATATTGATTCAGGGCGAGGGGGTGTTCTTGCGTAAAGTCAGCCGGCGATTGTTGTTGGGGTTCGGAGAGTGGAGTGGACATTGCGGGTACTTGTTCACTACGTCGAACAAGATGGGAGCAAGGTTGTCGAGAAGGCTTGACATATACTAGACCGGATACGACAGACTCAACTGTGACGAGTCAATCTGGGTCTGGCGCCATTTGAATACTAAGATTCAGACCATTGTCAGCAACTGTGTTTTTGTTTTCTCCAGGCTTGCTGATGTGGAATAGGTTCTTGCGGGAAAGCACATCGAGGGCATCTACTAACATCTACGGAGAACACCTACGAAGATGAATGGACTCTCCGGCTTTGTATTTTAATTTTTTTAAAATGGAGTTTCTTCTCGGGGAAATATTCCCAGTCTCATAATCACGTTGTCCCTGCAGATCACTCAAGACGATAGGCACTTGACACATCAGGGACACCGGTACCCTCAGTGATCTTGGCCTCGAGGATCTGGTCAATCGGAATCTCCTCAAGGCGAGTCACAACGTGGTTCAGCGTTGGCAAGGCGTCCCAGCCGAGTGCATGGATCTCGATTTTAGCACTCTTCGTGCGACGAACGCGAGTCACTGTTGATGGAACAACCTTGGCTTCTTGCGCGTGCGGAACAAAGACTGGATACTCAGCTTCAGCAACACCCTTTTGATCCTGACCGACCTTGGGAATGTATCGATGAACCAGGATGCCTTCGTCGTCTTCACCACCAATGGTTCCCTTCTCTGCAGAGTGGTCATCGTCCACCAAGTCTTCCAACTCAAAGTGGCCCCAGACAGCGCCCTGCCAACTGGTCTGCGAGCGATAAGAACTGTGACGCTCAAACACATCAATGGCGGAGTACAGCTTGGGCATACCAAGCTCTTCCCGACCGGATACGATCGGGTCCGCTAGGTTCTCGAATAGAACTGGCATGTAGGTGCCTTTGACGACCTGGCCATTTTCTTTCTTGTATTGCACACCGTGAATATACAGTCCAATGTGACGGTAGCCACCTCCAGCCAGCCAATCCATCTTGTTCAATGTGGTGATGGAGAAGCTGGCGCGGGCTACGCTGCCGGGCCCAATGAAGCTGTACCGTTCCGAAGGAAGGAGATTCTTGAGCAGAGTACGGCTCGTCTTGAACTTGATCGAGGCTGTTTGGAAAGTAGAGGACTGAGACTTGAGAGCTCGGGTTTGGCCCAGGAAGTCTTGCCTTGGGCCGGGCATCGGCCCGAAGACCTTAGGTTGTCGCCAGTATGCGCTCGGGGTTTGAGACCATTGCTGCTCGCGAAGAACTTGCGTGGAATGATCAAACTCGTCATGGCCGAAAATGTAGACAACCATTCCAAATGCTATGATAGACACCGTTTCATCAGCAATCATCGTACTTATTGAACAACAGAGCGAAGGGTTGGGGAAGGGGAATCCATGAGCCAGACGCACACTTATCGGGAGGCAAGAATTGAACAGACTCGCGAGTCATTTCTTGCACGGTTGTAGCACGTCCATGGCGCGCCTTTTCATACAACTTCAGTCTCTCTGGTATTTCCTCAACAGTAACACCTCTTTGCAGCATCACAGACAGTGAAACTGCATCTTCGATAGCCATAGCGCCGCCCGAGGCACGATATGGGAGGAATGGATGCACGGCATCTCCCAGCACAGCCATCCGGTCCTTGACCCACGTCGGAAGCGTAGGCATATCAAGGAGTGGCCAGAGCCGCAGGGTTTCGGGGTCGGCCTTGCCCAGCAACTTGAGCACTTGTGGGTTAAACTCCTTGTACACGTCCAGAAGGGTCTCCTTGCTAATGAATTGGTTGTAAGAGTCGCCGCCGTCGTTACTCGTGGTCAGAGAATCAGGATGAATACAGACAAAGTTCAGTATCTCATTGTTCGCGCAAGGATAGATGACCACGCGTCGATCAGCGCCATCCCACATGTCGACGGCGCCATCGTCCAGGGCAATACTCCGAGTCTCGGGGTCATCGAGGGCCTGCTGCCGAGAGATGAGGAAGCGGAAAGCGTTTTTGCCAGAGCTGTACGGCTTGACATCGGGGCTCAACTTTTGACGAGTTAATGAGTGGACACCGTCCGCGCCGATCAAAACATCGCCCTTGATGATATCGCCATTTTCGAGCGTCACCGTCGCATTGTGCGGATCAACGTCCACCACTTTGCTGGCTGTGTGAAGCACGGCGGGTTCACCTTTACCCGGTGCTTGAGCCATTGTCTTGAGACCTTCGTGAAAATGGGCCCGATGAACGAGGAGCCAGGCCTGAACGGGAAAAAATTGAAGCAGTCGTCAGCCCCATCTAAGACCTCGGGGGACCACGGCTCAAGTAGACTTACATTCCTCCAAATCGCTCCATGCTGTTTGACTGGAGTAATATGGGAGACTTCTCCCGCGGGTGTATATTCCCTCAACTATGCGGACAGCACATGAACGTTAGCATAGGGTCCGCGTCAATCGCGTAAATCTGTTCAGAGATAGGTCACAACGCCATTTCTCTCACTTACCGCTTCGCACTCGACAGCGCCAAATTTGGTGGCATCAACGCCTAGTTTCAGGAGGACGCTGTTTGCATTTGGAGACAAGTGAATGGCAGCGCCAATCTCGTTTGCGAAACGCGACCGCTCAAACAGCTGGACGGTGGACAGTCGTTAGCTAACACTTACTCCAAAGAATGTCCAGCTGTCAGTGATGGAATCATGACGATCTCAAGATTACCTCTACGCGATGCCCTTGCTGACGCAGCGCAATCGCAGCGGTCAAGCCTCCAATACCAGCACCGACAATTAAGATACGAAGACCGCCAGATGTGGTGGCCTCGCCGTTCACTTGTTTGATGGCCATGATGCTTGTGTTCTCCTTGCGTGTTGCAAATAAGACCAGAGTCTCAACCTCGTAACTTAGGCCGCGCGTGTCAGACCAGAGTATTTATGATCAGATACACATGTGCCCTTGCGTACCACATGATCTTGAGGGCCACATCATCCCTGCCATTCTGAGGTACTGCGTCGGGCTGTTCGTGGCCCATACTTGCGCATTCAGTCGATGCTCGCATCGCCTCGGATGTCCATTTCGGCCCCACATCGAAGACCGACAGCGCCTCACGGCTGCGGGCGGGGGAACGAATGTATATGAATTGTTCGGTGCTGCAAACTCCGACACGATGGAATTAAGTCGAAGTCAACATATTGGTCTCTCACCTTACGGTTTGCATTCAAGCGCAGAGTCGAGCCCATCGTCGCCGTTATGCCCAACGAGATCAAGGACATCACCACTCGGGATGAGACATCATTCTCATATGTCTTTGAACAGAATGTCTCTATTCAATTAAAGGATGGATCTGGTGTGGTACGGTGCAATGTCTATCGTCCCAAGGGTTCAGAAAAGGTTCCTGCCTTGGTGACTTATGGTCCATACGGCAAGGACATTCCCTACAAGGATTTCCACGGCAAGAGTTTCAGTGAAGTCAACCCTGAACAAAAGTCCGAGCACTCAGCCTGGGAGACCCCCGATCCCAAGTATTGGACCAGCAAAGGATATGCAGTTGTGCGTGCCGACGAGCGTGGCACCGGCCAATCCATCGGTAAACTCGACACCATGTCGCGAGGCACCAGTGAAGCCTTCTTTGATGTGGTTGAATGGGCTGCCGAGCAGCCTTGGTCATCCGGCAAAGTTGGCTTGCTGGGAATCAGTTATTTTGCCGGCAGTCAATGGCGCGTGGCCGCCAGACAGCCCAAGGGTCTTGCTTGCATGATTCCCTGGGAAGGCATGTCAGACTACTACCGTGATCGCTGCCGCCACGGCGGGATTCTCTCCAATGCATTCATCAAATTCTGGTGGAACCGTCAGGTTGTGACCAACCAGTATGGTCTGGGCGGTCGCGCAGCCCGCAATTGGGGACCTGACACCATTGAAGGCGACTTGTCCGAGGAAGAATTGGTGCAGAACCTCCAGGACCAGACGATCGACAACCGCGAGAACAAGTTCCGCGATGATCTGTACTACGCATCAAAGGAGTACAGCATGTCTGACATTCAAGTGCCACTGCTATCCGTCGCCAACTGGGGCGGTATCCTCCTGCATCTGCGTGGAAATGTGGAGGGCTGGACTCATGCAGGCTCGGAGCTGAAATATCTTCGCTTCATCACCGGTCGACATGATCTGCCCTTCTACTACACCGAGGAAGTCGAGCTCCAACGCAGCTTCCTTGATGCTTTCCTGAAGGGAGAGGACCGTGAAGGTTGGTCCACAGGCAAGGCGCCCAAAGTGGACATGGTCTTGCGAAAGGGCAACCCCGGCTTTGACAATGCTGAAGCCGAGAAGGCATTCCCTCGTCGCATCGAGCACGAATGGCCCATTGGGCGCACTCAGTACACCAAGTATTACCTCACATCGCAACGCGAGCTCATCACACATGCTCCCATTGAACGTCCCAGTAAGATCACTTACAAGGCTTTGGGGAGTATGGAAAACCCGGAGCTCGTGCAATTCGTCACTCCGGCCTTTGAAAAGGAGACCGAGATTACAGGCCACATTGTTGCTCATTTGAATGTTTCCATGAGTGCCTCTCCAGGCTCACCTACGCCCCAGGACCTGGATCTCTTCATCACGCTTCGTTACATTGGCCCCGACGGCAAGGAAGTGTACTACACCGGTACCGCTGGCGACCCCGTCCCTCTGTGTAAGGGCTGGCTGCGTGCCAGTATGCGCAAGGTTGATGAACAAAATCCCCGTCACCGATCCTATTTGCCTCACCGTAACTACTACTCCACCGATGTGCTCCCCGTCATTCCGGGCGAGATTTACCCCGTTGATGTTGAAGTATGGCCGACGAATGTTGTCGTGGAGAAGGGGGGTAAAATTATTCTGGAGGTCTCTAGCGGAGATACTCAAGGAAGTGGTATTTTCCAGCATAATTGTCCCGTTGACAGGTATGTCTGCCGTAATCCATGTCCTACCGCATTTTCTTCTTTCACGAATTCTCCCATCCAACTGACTGACTGATACTTTTTCACACCAGATCCGTCGAACGCTTCCAGGGCCAAAATCACATCCACTTTGGACTTGGTGACAACTATGTGACTTTGCCGATTATTCCTTGAATTTATGGGATGAATAAGGCGTGAATGAAGTCCAGATGAATAAATGTATATACTTGGATTCAATGCCCAGTATCTTCCTCGGGTCATTTCTTAGTTTTGTCCGTGAATATACTAAGTGTGGTCCAGTGACTAACTATGGAACTGAAAGGACTTACAATGAATTCATGAGTCCCGCTATCTAATCATGGCTGTATTTGGTGAGGTTATCTCAGCAGTATATGGCCAGCGTCCATCACGTTAGCAAACGACTGGCTGCTCTCACGTATACACCTCGAATCAAACAAGATCTAGATAGGAAATTGATGGTGTCTTTAGTGACCAACCCGACCGTGCTTCAGAACAAGCTTGTGCCGGGAAGTAATGAAAAAGGACAATTATGTTCGGGAATGTGCCATCCCATTTGCTCATGAAATTGACGCATCGTCACTCTAATGCCGAATATTCATTTGCAAGCCGATCACGTCCGGGTACAGTCCCAACCGTCAGGTTCTCCGCAATGTGCCCGTCAGCCCCCGCAGCCGATGTGGTCGAAGATGGTCCCGAGAGGTTCTACTCCGCACGAGGGCATTAGGGTGGGGGATATAGATCAGTAATGGAACCAGACAACAACATAAACACACTGGGAATCCTCCATGCCGGGTACATCTTCACGCGATACCAGACTTATTTTTGTGCTTTGGCTCTTTCACAACATCCATCCATAGATATTGACTTACCTCCCCTAAGTTAATCTCGATACTCTCCTTAACCGCCCAATATGGTCGAAATCAAGCACCCCAAGACCATCCGCCCACTCAGCCGATTCATCACCACCCATAACGACGACGGCAAAGCCATCTTCTCCAACATTCTCCCCGAGACTCTTCCCGTGCAACAGATTCCAGACGGCGCTCAATTCAGCCTCGCCTACACCACCCAGCGATTCCCCGCCAAACTGGACAACGACGCCGACATCACCGAATACTCCTCCCACCTGTCCAGTCCCCCCGGTCTGTCCATCTCCAGCGGCACCGTCTGCCGCATCGTGGACATTCAGCCGGGGGCGACCAGCCCGATGCACCGCACTGTGTCCTTGGACTATGGCGTTGTGCTCGAGGGAGAGATTGAGCTTGTCCTGGACTCGGGCGAGACGAGACTGTTGAAGAGAGGGGACGTTGCGATTCAGCGCGGTACGAACCATGCTTGGAGGAATGTGACGCCGGATGCGGTGGATCCTGAGACGGGCAAGTCGATTCCGCAGTGGGGAAGAATGTTGTATGTTCTTTCGCCGACGGTGCCTCTGGAGGTTGGCGGGCAGAAGTTGGGAGAGGAGATTCATGGTATGGGTGTGCCGTCCAGCTCTTGAGGCTCGAATGTGGAGAATGCATGAGGTAGCGATTTTTTCGCATGACCAGGGCATCCCAAAGGAATAAACATAAAAGTCGAGTGAGCATGACCCAAGTCCACGAACTCCAGTGTGTGCCTTTTCTAGAGGGTGCACTCCACGTCGAATTAATGCTCTGAGTTGTATCTCGATGCTCGGCAGTAGACGGTATACTCTCTAGATCTACCTCAACCTCAACCACCCTAATTCTCAACCATTAGATCACTAAGCACGCAACAAATTCACCAAAAAATGTCCTATTATTCGTATCTTGCATTAAACTTTTTCAAATGGATTGTCCGGCGAATGGTTAGTCCTATTCAATGTCACTCCTCCCAGTTACTTGCAGATAATGGCCGACTAGGTACCCGCCTCGTACACCACAAAACTGAGCTATGTAGGTATGTTGGGTAAGGATACGTTCTAGAGGAGGGCGCGGATTTTTGCCAATATACCTACCTACTCTTAGACAACCCTACGCCTCCGAGACTCAGTAGGGTAATTATCACTTACGCTATGATTTTTCGCTGTGACTCGTAGTGTGCACTTGAAGGAAAGCGTTCTACTAGATCGCTTTAGAGTACAGGAATATAGTAACAAAAGAACTTTTATTCAGTGATACCACGACATCGCGATTGGGAAAGGGGATTTGTTTTTGTCTAAAAGCTTCAGTATCTTAGGGTGATTGTCCGTAATGTTGGAATAGGAAGGACAGTAAAAGTCAGTGACCTTGCGATGTAAAAAAGAAGAATGATCAAGTCTGCCATGGAATAGACTGATAGTTAGAAGAGACGGGAACAAAGTGTGAATTCGAAACAATCGCGATTTGAATATAGAAATCAGAAGCGGATTGAAAGAACTACGCAAGAAGAAATGAAAAGACAACAGGTCAACCACGCATCCTCACATAAACCCACGTATAGTATCCCACAGTCGAGAATGTTGCGATCAATGAGATCAGGGTAATGCTGACACCGGTCAAAATACCTTGCTCAAAGAATCCAATCTTGAAACCAGCACGTTGCTTTGTTGGAGGAAGTGGTGAGAGAGCTGCCCGCCACAAGGCATCAGAGCGAACAGTGCTCTTGGTATCCAAGATTGAATTTACAGCAAAGGTGGCGGTGGAGGGTGTGATCAGCTGGGGTCGTGGCTTCTGGAAGTGACCGATGGCGTAGCGTGTGGTTTGGCTGTAAGGAGTGTTGCGGGGAATAGCCGGCCCAACTATGGAGTGATTAGCGTCGAGATTCATGGCAGAAAGTATTTTGCAAATGTATGGATGACGAACTCAGCATATTGCTTGGAACATGGTTAACCCAGGAGATGTTGGCGTCAATGAATTGGGTAAGATACTTGGCCGAGGCGGGAGCTGCAAAGGCATAGACGGCGGCAAGCGTTTGGTTGCTGCGCATCCCGGTCAGTTCAAGCCATAGAGGGGCATTTGGGCAGTCAAAACTCACAAGTTCATATCGATCGCGTCATCCAGACTGGTGACCGGGTGAACCACAAGCACCTTCTCGTCGATCTTCTTCTTCAACAGTGGTGATTTGCTACTGAAATCAGCATTTTAGACTCTACCAACGCACAGCGCTTTCGCCCACAACTCACCGATCTTGAACCTCGACCACACCCCAGTTGCTTCCTGAAACCAAGATGCGAGCCGATCGATCCTTGTGGATGGAGTCCAGAAGACTCTGTCGCCGCGTGGGCGCCTGTGATTGCCGGGCTTCTCCATTCTCCCCGGCGAGGTACTTAGATGCGCGCTGAATGACGGCTTCCACAAATGGCTTCATCGCAAACTCGTTCACAAGCACGACATCGGGGCTGTATGGAGACCTGCCACCCAAAGCAAAGCGCGCGGTCACCAAAGCATGTGCAGCCTCAGTCACGTCGCCAGAACGGTCGACAATCGCGACGCTGCGCGAGGTCGCGGAGGAGATGAGCCCGCTGGGGGCATCGGAGCCCGTTTGGTCCACCAACAGAGCTTTGCTCATGAAAGATGGGTCAGGTCGCTGACTGGTGATGGTGAAAGTATCATGATCCAAGGCCCCAGGGAGAATTTGTCGCAACAAAACGGGCAGGGACATGGTAGTTTGAGGCAGCTGGATTCGATTAGCCTCTGATTTCTCGGGTTGCTCTGCTTTAAATACTGAAAGATGGCATGTTCACCTCTAGCACAACACAATTGCCTGCAGCCATTGCAGCTGTCAGCGTAGAGATGATGGAAAAGAACAACGTATGCGTCGAGGGCACAATGTATACAATGCCCGCGCCCTGGACGTTGTCCCCATTGTTCTGGCCCTTGGCAATGCGATACTCAATTTCCAAGTCCTTGTGAATATCGCAAGACGCATAGTGAGTCCGAAGCTCCTGCATCGCCAGAATGACTTCTGCCCGAACTTCTTGCTGGGTGTGTCCCGAATCGGCTCGGATGGCATCCTGGATGTCTGCAATGCGCTCCACGAGAGTTGACTGTAGACGCTGAAATTGCGATTGTCGGTAGCGCGCATTCTGAGTGCGGCCGTCAATGTTCGCAGCTGTGATGCGAGCGAGATCCATGTTTGTTCTCTTTTCCTTTTCACAAGTGCCCAGTCAACAATGAAAGAACGAAAGGCGCGGCCCACGAAGAGTACGAGAGGATGTTGCAGATGACAAGATGGCCGGAATATCAAATAAAAAAGTTAAAGTTCGTTCCCCAGAGAAATGAGCTCTACATTTGGAAGAAATCGAATCAATTCAGCTCTCGGGGCTCTTCCCCCAATGCTCCCCTGCTTTCTCATCCTCCGCAGTTGCCTTCTGCGATGGACAGAAATCGGGATGTGGGGGAGAAATGCGGGCGCCCGCTGGACATCCTCAGAAATGGCCCCGGGTTCAGGATTTCCCACGGCACATGATGGCCCCAGTCGACTCCGCAGGATGGGCGAGCCTCTCGACGATTCGGAGTCTGATTATCTCCGACCGAAATATGAGAGTGGCTGGCTCACTCGTGCAGAGAATATCGACACTCATCCGCATTTTCTCCCTGAACTGCTCCCGCGCCATCATGTCTGCTACCACCACATCCACCACGACGGGCTCGCTGTCCGTCCTCGCTGACTACGAGGTTCACCACAGCGGGACTGAACAAAACGACACGCTTGCTACCACCTTCTCAGACTCACCAGGTGCCCCGCCAGCTTCAGAATGGGCGTCGCACTGGCGTCGTATGCCGGCGTATCGACCGGTGAACCGACATCTCGACCTGGCCGAGCGTCCAGCGGGCAATGGACACCCGGCAGAGTATGCTTTTATCCAGATCATGTTGCACGGCTGCTGGATCAACTCAGTACGTCGCAGATTGATATGCTGGACCTTCGAGTCTGCAAATCGATGCTAATGTTGGATAGACTATCTCCAAGATCTGGAGAGCCACGGGTGGCAAAGTTAACGACAAGATCTTCTACTACGATATTGGCGGAGAATTTTGATTGAGTTCTACCTGGACATGATGCGACATGGTTAATACCTCCTGAGCTTTGACATCGAAACCTCACATGCGCTTCCGGACGCCATGTGATGATACCTTTTACTTTTCACCCATCAATTGATATCGGTCTGTTTGTGGTTTTCTCCAGAATATACTTCACGAGCAAGTGAGAGGGCGGTTGGTGTCCACCCACATGTTGACTGTGGATCAATGTACTCAGCAGTAAAGCGTATCCGGTCTCTCCTGAGTCCTGAGTCCTGAGTCCTCCGTGAGCAAAAGCGGCGAGAGGCCAAGCGTCAAATCAGTAATGTAAAGCCAAGACATGCCGTAATGAACATCTTTCCCACCACGACCAAGGTGCGGTGGGTAATCCAGGGTATCACTCTCCATTTGCAACGGGTCGCAGCTCCAGTAGTGGATTGCAAGAAAACGGGAACGACAAGGGCACTGTGAAAATGGTGATTTCGAGATCCCATCAACCCCCGCTCCAGGAGATAATGTTCAACCACTTGATTATTGTATGCTGCCATGCCATCTACCTCGGCGGTCCAACCCACGGAGCTGATGAGAGCGAGTGGTAAGTCTCACGTCGAGTAGAATCCAAACTACCCCATAGGTAGCTGTAGATACCAGATATACAGGAACCGTGTGAGATGTGTCCAAACTCACTAGTCGTGGCAGGTTGATCGAGTCATTCCAAAAGGGAGAAACTTCAACTTTTATTGCTCATGTCAAGGCTGGACTTCAGGCACTGGCGCAGGATCCTCACGGACTACTTGTTTTCTCGGGGTTAGTCTAGGATTGAAGCCTCGATTTAAATGGAACGAGCAACCCGGAGGCTGATTATTCTACCGATAGTGGCCCTACAAAAGAGTCTCAAACGAAGCTCAGTGAAGGGCAGTCATATCTCGTAAGTTATGTGCCGATCGATCTTCACACCATGCGACTTTGATTAACGTGAATGGAGAATCTCGTCCGTGAGAATGGCTACTTCGCGAAGGAACTCGACATCACAGCCGAGATGGAGTCGAGAACCATCACAGAAACTCTTGCAACGGACTCCTATCAGAATGTTCTGTTCTCGATGATCCGCTTCCACTCCCACACGGGGGCGTGGCCTACCCGAGTCACCGTTGTCACCCACGACTTCAAGCGAGCCCGGTTCATGGAGTTACACTTTCCAGCCTTGGGTCTACTACCCCCCACCGATCATCAGAAAAGCAGTCCCCATCCAGGAGTCTCAGTCATCGGTATCAACCCCCCGGCAGAAGTGACTCCGCCCGAAGTCTTGGTGTGGGGTGAATCTGCAAAGGGGTATGAACTTTGGAAACAAGATCTATATGGCGTCGGGTCCGAATTGGCACAGAAACGCCTGGCCCGAGGGTGGTCGCCAACGAAGATAGAGGATGTGTGTGTCAATGCAGACCTGAGTTCCAGTGTGAAGCAGCTACTTTCTTGGAACGGCGGAAAAAGTAACGAGTGGTTCCAACAAATGGCAGAATTACCGTGGTACACAGGATGAAGCTTCCGGTCTCGACTGACCGCGAAAAAGTACCATTCTGTCCCTCTCGGTCAATTTCCTCGAGGCAGACGTGCAAATCCGAAAGTAAAAAGGAAATAAGAAACGAAACCAGCCGTCCCAAACGCCAATGCAAATCTTGATACTCCCACATCGGGCTCCCGTCATAGCAGTCTTGAACACGTTTCGCCAGGCAGCTCAGTCTGTTTGCCGGTAGCTGACAAGCGTACCAACCCGATGATTATTCGTACTGAAGCTTCGTAGCTGGACCTTTTCCGCATTCTTGATCTCCTTCGCATCACTGTCACCCCATTCGACGGGGACATCCGAGTCTGCATCTGCATAGACTAGCACGTTGAAAGTGCAGTCACCGTCGAGAACGGGGAGGAATGTGACAGAGGCCGTAATTTGTCGAAAGATGGACTGAATCTCTTCTTGGATCTCTTTCTCCGTCTTTTCGACGGGCTCAGACGGCTCGGCGCTGTTTTCACTAGCACGATGACAACAGATCAGCTTCGGGCTTGTCGATCCGGTTCAAAAAATTGCAAGGCTGCAACTCACCTAGGAGCCGAGTTCTCTTTGTCTCCTGCTTTTCGAGAAGTCTGGCTCTTAGAGCTCTTGCCGAATATCTCCACATCGAACTGCCATCGCTCCACGTGCTCTCCGGTCTCCTTGTCTGTAATGACAATGACAAGCTTTGAGATCTTTCCACCGGCCATCCATTTGTTCAGTTGTGACATTATCTTCTTAATGTATGCCTTGACTTGATCATCGGCCGACACTGTTGTCATGTTAGATCGAACTCTCCGAGAACATGAGGGGCGGGTTGAAATGGGTCTTGAGAAGTCGAGAGGCAGGCGCACCAAGCATATTGAGTCCATATTTCTTGACGCTAGTTTTCATCACTGTGAGTGATCCATGATATCCAGTACCGAAGCATGAGGTCAGAACCTACGTGGTAAAGTCTTCCGGAGGATATACACCGCGCTGAAATCTTGAGAGAAACGATGAGAATCTTGAGCTCATCCTTGGTGGTGTGATATACTCACAGAATGGAATTGATAGAGTATTCAAACTGTGTATAAGTCAGCCTTGAGTCGCACACCAATTGTGACCAAGGCCAGCACATGATTGCAAGACATTTACTTACGAATTCAGATACCAACTTGGCCGATCCTGTGACATCAATTAGCAATGTAGACCTTGGAGTGATTTGAAGATACAGACGAACCTCTGATGGATAGCTTATGGACCTTGGATTTGTCCTTTGTCTCTGGCATGTTGACGCTCCGCAAATCACTGTCTACAGCTTTGATCTGTACACGAGCAAAAACGGTGCCAAAGAACGTTTGTTTACCACCCAAGGTTGATACGGCAATCATTTATCGGATCACCGCCCGGCAGTACTTTTTTCTCCGCAATCACTGCCGCATCCTGGGGATCCGTTCCACCTCCGAACAAGGCCTTATTGATACTTGCTGGCATAAGAAGACAGGACAATTCCTCTCTTCTTCCATGCCATTGTTTTACCCCTGATGCAAGGATGCTGGCAGTTTGTGCGATCGCTACGCACTGTGTCAAACTGTCGGGCAGCAAGCCTCTCCTCTCAATCCGGCTTTGCCCCGTCTAGGGTCGTGCGATTTTTCTCAAACTCCGCAGTTTGGAGCGCTCGAGCGAAAGCGTCATCCAGCCTCCCCGACACCGACCTCGAGAAACGAATTGCCGCGATACCCCTCGAACGATATCGCAATTTCTGTATTGTGGCTCACGTCGACCATGGAAAAAGTACACTTTCCGACCGATTGCTGGAGCTCACGGGCACCATCAAGCCGGGCATGAACAAACAGGTGCTGGACAAGTTGGACGTTGAGCGAGAGCGAGGAATCACGGTCAAGGCACAGACTTGCACCATGATTTATAATCACAAGGGCGAGGACTACTTGCTGCATCTGGTCGATACTCCGGGTCATGTGGATTTCCGTGCAGAGGTGTCGCGCAGTTATGCCAGTTGTGGAGGGGCCTTGCTCCTTGTGGACGCTAGCCAGGGTGTTCAAGCTCAGACCGTTGCCAATTTCTATCTAGCTTTTGCGCAGGGTCTGGAATTGATTCCTGTCATCAATAAGGTGGATTTGCCTTCTGCTGACCCGGAGCGGGCTCTGGAGCAGATGAAGAGCTCCTTTGAGCTGGACACGGAAAATGCGGTGCAAGTTTCTGCAAAGACCGGTCTCAATGTCGAGGCAGTCCTGCCAAGGGTCATTGAGAAGGTTCCCGCGTGAGTCGGATGATCTTGAATGGATGTTGACATGTCTCGAGGCTAACAATTTCACACAGACCCATTGGTGACAGTAAAAAGCCCCTTCGCATGCTCCTTGTGGACTCTTGGTACGACTCATATCGTGGCGTTATTCTACTCGTACGGATCTTTGACGGTGAGGTACGCCCAGGTCAGCAATTAGTATCTCTGGTCACGGGTCTGAAATACTACGTCGGTGAAGTTGGTATCATGTACCCGTTGGAGACCCCTCAGACTGTGCTTCGAGCGGGTCAAGTGGGCTATATCTACTTCAACCCGGGCATGAAACGCAGTCAAGAGGCCAAGATTGGTGACACTTATACCCGCGTTGGATCGGAGAAGCACGTTGAGCTGTTACCGGGCTTTGAGGAGCCCAAGTCGATGGTCTTTGTGGCCGTCTACCCCATGAATGCGGATCACTTTGAACACCTAGAGGACAGCATCAACCAGTTGATTCTCAATGATCGCAGCATTACCATGCAAAAGGAGTCCTCCGAAGCGCTTGGTGCGGGTTTCCGTATGGGCTTTTTGGGCACCCTGCACTGCTCTGTCTTTGAAGATCGTCTTCGACAGGAGCATGGCGCCAGTATCATCATCACTCCACCCTCGGTCCCTGTGAAAATTGTATGGAAGGACGGCACGGAAGATATCATCACCAACCCTGCCAAGTTCCCCGACGACGATAGCGTCCGTTTGAAGGTGGCCGAAGTTCAAGAGCCGTATGTCCTGGCCACTA
The DNA here is from genome assembly GCF_028827545.1 of Penicillium diatomitis. Lineage (NCBI taxonomy): Eukaryota > Fungi > Ascomycota > Eurotiomycetes > Eurotiales > Aspergillaceae > Penicillium > Penicillium diatomitis. The sequence continues at coordinate 3,138,883 of NW_026623177.1, read as the reverse complement.
TCACCTTCCCGGACGAATATCTCGGCAAGGTCATTGAACTTTGTGAGGCCAATAGGGGCGAGCAGCAGAGCATTGAATACTTCACATCCAGCCAGGTCATTCTCAAATACGAGCTACCCTTGGCTCACCTCGTCGATGACTTTTTCGGCAAACTGAAAGGTAACACCAAGGGCTACGCCAGTCTGGACTACGAAGAATCCGCCTGGCGCGCTGGCAATATCGTCAAGCTGCAGCTTCTGGTGAACAAAGTCCCCGTCGACGCAGTGTCTCGGATGATGCACATGAGTCAGGTGCAGTACCTGGGCAGACAATGGGTGACCAAATTCAAGCAACATGTGGACCGACAGCTCTTTGAAATTGTGATCCAAGCCGCCGTGGGAAAGAAGATCGTCGCCCGTGAAACCATCAAGCCGTACCGCAAGGATGTTCTGGCCAAGCTGCATGCTAGTGATGTCAGTCGTCGGCGGAAGCTGTTGGAGAAACAAAAGGAGGGCCGAAAGAGGCTTCGGGCGGTCGGAAACGTCGTGATCGAGCATCAGGCTTTCCAGGCCTTCTTGGCCAAGTGAATTCTGTACTATATTCTGCATTGTCTCGTTATGATATACCCCAAATGTCAACTCGGCTGTTTCAAACTTTCATTTTGGTTGTCTTTGGTACAACGATTATATGTGGATGGTGAGGAGCATAATCATTTGACAAGGAGAGAACGATGAGGTGGCTTGTTGGTTCAACATCAACTCATGATTGACAAGCTACCGGAGACCACCATTTTGAACAAGGACTCATTGACACTGACAACCTGCGAAAGGTACTGTTCGACCAGACTTACATTACAACTTGGCCCAAAGCCGGGCAGGAGACTTCTCAGGTCGGCCATACTGCCCTCTGGCGCCCAAGTTGACCACAATTCCTTCCCCAAAGGCGGCCTCTTGACAGTCTTCCTCATCCACCCCATTTACATGTTGCACCACCACAAAGTCCACTCGTCTCGGGCCCAACACCACCATGGGCGCATGCCATGTCCCAACCCCATAAGTAACCGCCTGGCCTCCACGCGCAATGAAAGCCCTCAGGTTCTTCAAATCCGGCGGATCACGGATAGTAACCGTCTCGCCCTTTGCATTCTTCGCAGTAGCAACTTCGCCCTTTAACGTCGGCGCAACGACGACCAGGAAGATGGGCTCTTCCTCCCCCTCTCCAACCTTGGAGTGACTCGACAGGTCGGTCGGGATAAAGGTCTGATTTGTGAAAGGGTGGCGCTCCAGGATACGCACATCAAAGACCTCGCTGGCTGACTTTTGTTGTTGTCCATGTTGGCTGGCTTCGATGGTGCGCAGTTTGCGAGGGAAGCAGCAGAACATGGTCATTCGCGCGGAGGCTGCTTTCCCGCTGGGACAGGATTTGGCATAGTCATCGGTGAGGGGGGAGATGGGGCTATATTTGAGGGCGGAGTTCTGGTTTGCTAATACGGGAGCTGGGATATGAGGTGGGAGAGAGGATGCTTGAGGGGGAATGTGGATCTCTCGAGGTAGAGGCGAGGTGATGGCGGTTCCGAATGGCGCGAAGCTGACTCGAGTAAGAGGCTCCGGGGTGACGGTCACGGTCGGGTTGGACGTGAGGATAGGTGCCATTGTGTTTGATGAAGTGGCTCGATAAAAGCCTTGAAAAGAGTGTCAAGGTAAGGAATCTGTCCTGGAGGATGTCAAAGAAAGTGAGTTAACTTTTTTGTCTGCATCAGACAGTCGAGAGCTTGCGAACTAAGAGCTACGAGTCTGTGGAGAAGCGCCCGCAGGCAATTGATTCCAATCGCCGTCATCCGCGCGGGGAAATTGTCCCGTCAAAGAAATTCATCGGCGACCGCCGAGCCTTGCAGGCGATAAGATAAGCAAGCCCGTCATGGAAACTGTGAATACAATTGAGTCACATCCCGTTCTGCGTTGGTAGTATGTGGGCCGTATCCACATTTCTACTTTCGGAAGGGTCTATTGTACCTCGTTAAATGTCCCCCGTAACATATGGTAAGTTAACTAGAGGTGTATATGATACCACTATCAACTACATAACTTCCTCAGCAGTAAAATGTTTTCCGTATCTCGTCTCAATCTCGGAAAATAAGTTCAAATCACGGCAACAGGTGGTCTCTATTTGATATTCACATGTTCGTTATTTATCCCACCACGACTTAATACCCGTAAGTATTGACTGCCTCTATGATTGAAATCTTTTTATACCTAAGGCTGCTAGGGTATCTAGAAGCTTGATTGTATAATGCCTAGGGAGCTGGGTACTTTCTGCTTGAAAAGTGGACACGGTCCACATACTACCAACGCAGAACGGGATGTGACTCAACTGTGTTCTGATGGAAACTGACGGCCGGAACCGAGGTCAACTCGTCTACTCGCGTACTTCTGGACAGAACGGTTGAATGAAGATATAGAGCAAGGAGTCGGGACTGCGTGTTCTAAATTACCGCCAAGCCGCCTTGTCCTTTGGAAAAAAGATCTTGTTCTTGAATCATTCCTTGGCCGGTCGATTCACGATGATCGCGTCGAGGATAGTTTGCGCACCCGCCTCGACCAGCTTAGCAGCAAGCTCCTGGCCTAGTACTACAGCTTCCTCAGGATTCTCCAACCTCGCCTCAACTTGAGCTCCAGCACTCTGCGCCCCATCCAGACTCACGACAATGCTCCGCATATGCAAAGTGTCCGTCTCTACCCACTCCGTCTCAACACCGATAGGAACGCTGCAACCACCCTCCAAAGTCCTCAACAGCGACCGCTCAGCCAGACAGGCCAGCGTCGAGCGACGATCAGCCAGCTGATTCAGCAGTGCATGCATTTGCGCATCTCCTTTGCGGATCTCCAGACCCAAAGCGCCTTGGCCAACCGCATGGTACATACCCCCATTGCTGGATTGTAAACACTGGTTGATCCGGTGACGGAGTCCCACGCGCTCCAGACCCGCGGTCGACATGATCATGCATGTGTATTCGCTGTTGGGATCGTCCACCTTGGCGAGTCGAGTCTCGACGTTGCCTCTCAGATTGGCGAAGTTCAGGCGCGGATAGAGTCGTCGTAGTTGAGCGGAGCGGCGCACTGATGATGTCCCTATGACTGCGCCGTCCGGTAGAGTGCTCAAGCTTGTGTAAGGCAGACCTGCCTTGACGATCAGGGCGTCTCGCGGGTCATCCCGTGGTGGAATTGAGGCGAGCTCGCAGGTTTCGGGCAACGCGGTAGGCATGTCTGTCGATCATTTAGCCGTGGCAGTGGAACTTTTCGGGGTTGATTTCGTGGATCCGAGAGGTATGATCAGGTGTCCTCGATACACCACACCTTTCAAACAATGTACAACAAGATCCAACTCGCCCGACACAAGCTTCTCTTCCAGTTCACATGTCCACAGATTCTTCACCCCCATTTCGTACAAGGCCGTCGTCTTGTCCCGATCGCCCAGCGGTCGAAGCGTGACGATTTCAAAGAATCGGTGAGGCTCAATCTTCTGTAGACTGTCCCGAATACCCTCTGCCTGAACCACGGCCAGATTCGAGCGCCGAGTGCCAATGCGGATAGGCGTCTCGGGCGGCGTTGGTACAGCCGCCATTTTCGTGGATTGGCCTTGCGGTCTTGGTATTTTGGCTGGGTGCGTCTGAATTGATGGCCTGTGTGATTTCAGATTGAATTGGCACCAACTGACTCAATGTGTACTTGCGTCAGTCGTGTTGATTCTTTTTGGCAATTGACAATCCCAACTCGAAGCGCTCCGCGCTAAGCGGTAGTGGTATGGTGGCATGGTGTCGCGACTCGCTAGTCTCGGGATCGCCCTTAAGCAGTCGGTTCAGGTGGAAACCCGACGTTCCGCCAGCAGCACCGCGTCTTATGAGCCGGGTATTGATGATCCGGCTGAGGTTGTCTCGTGATCAACTCTATTCTGAGTCATTGCAAGAGAGCACTGCACAAACTCCGATAGCTTCGGGCGTGTAGTAGTGAAGGAAAATTTACATCATGGTCAACATTTGGCTCCACAATGCATCGCACCAAGCATCCTTGACTACTACCCTCATGCCGAGTCCATACTTGTCAACAAGGTCAGAGATGATTCTCGTCGTCGCAAGCAAAATCGTCTTCTCGATGGAGTTGTTTTCGCGTTGAGTTAGGTGAGCCAGACCCTCGAGCTCCTGAAATCCAATGATAGTACAATGGTGGACCAAAACGCATTTCACACTCCAGCTTGATGGGCGGGCGGTGCGTGCCGATCCTTGAAAAAAAGCTTCCGAAGAAAAGATTCGGTTTGGCGGGGCGCAAAGGGGGGTCCAGGCTCCAGACACACATTTCGTATCGCATCTTCTCAGCATGTTCTCCGACCCTGAACATCGCGAACTTTGGTCACGACTTACACCCCGTACAACATCCCTGGTCTACACAGGGCCCCAGGAACGGGCAGATGATCAAACTCTCCGAAATCTGATGTTAGTGCCCTCAACTTTATTAAATTCACGTACCCATGTCGTAGCTAGCTAGCTAACTCTACTTTGTGGATTGTAGATGGCTTCAACCAGCCTGCCAAATGAGTTGTTTCTGCTGATCGCTCAACAGCTGCCGGCCTTGATTGATTTGTCCAGATTGATGCAGGTGGATCGGAGGAGATATCACCTTCTACGCGAATACCTATACGATCGAATTACCGGCAATGAGAAGAACAGGGTTCTTCGCTGGGCGGCGGAACATGGCCATGAAACAATTGTGCGTGCCATGTTGCAGCGCGGCGGCGAGTACTATTCGTTGAAACGCCTCCTTTTGGATGACGGGACCATTGAGTCTGGCCCGAGGCTGATGCTCGATGGTGCTATTGCCGGCGCCGCGGGCAACGGGCATGCCAGTATATTGAGGCTGTTGCTGAAACGCCTGTCCGGTCCGTTGACAGTGCCTCTTCCCACAAGTGAAGCGCCAATTGTGAGAGCCGCCGTCAATGGTGACGCCGAGACGGTGACGATCTTATTGGAACACACCGCCGCAACGCAATCCAGTCTCTCATCAGGGCAAGCTGCAACAGATCTCGCGGCCGAGAAAGCTGATCGGGAAGCTCAGATCACTCGCTTGTACAGCTACGCTTTAAACGAGGCTTTGCGACACGCACGGGAGGAGATAGTAAACCTGCTCCTCGCGGATGGTCGCGTTCAGTTGAACTCGCAAAGTATATGCGCCGCGGCGGCGGGTGGGAGCCTGAAGCTTGTGGAACTTTGCCTGCAGCAGGCGCCCGCGTGGTCTCCGGGTACGGGCCACGAGTCGCCGCTCGGGGCAGCTGCACGGAGAGGTCATGAAGCTGCCTTCACATTGATCTCTCAATCGGGGAATTTCGATCCAAATATGACAGATGAGGCGGGCAGGACGCCGCTTGCTGTTGCTGCAGAACATGGTCAGAATAGGATTGTCGAAATCCTGCTGGGTACCCCAGGCGTGGATGCAGATCCTCATGATAAATACGACCGAACCCCTCTTGAACTTGCAGCCAGCAAAGGCAATATGGTGCTCGTACAATGGTTACTTGCGATGCCAGGTGTAGATGTCAACAATTGCGACTCAGATCATTACATACCCATCAGTTCCGCAGCCAGCTCTGGAAAAGTTGAGGTTGTGAAACAATTGCTAGAGGCTGGAGCAGATCCCGACTGTCCAGATAACGAAGGTCGCACACCCCTGGCTCGTGCAGCATACTCAGGAGCCAATGAAGTTGTAAAAGTCTTACTGTCAACTGGCAAAGTGCAGGCGGATTCCCGTGACGAGGGGGGCATGACGCCCTTGATGCTCGCAGCGAAATCCGGTCGATTTTTGAGAAAACCTGACGATTTCGTCCGAACACGACCTTATGAGCTGGAAACCGAGAAAGTGATTGTGCCTTTGCTCAAAGGGGAACAACCGCCTCCCTTGAACCTCAAGGGCCTGCTTCTGGAGCCAGACGTCAACCGGGACATTTCCACTCGCGGTGCACTCTCCGTCATGGAGCAGCTTCTGGCCCGGGACGACGTAGATCCCAACGCGCGAGATGGACAGGGGAGAACGGCACTATCCTATGCCGCGGAAATGCATGAGATCGATGCCATTCGAGCCTTGATGGAAGATGGGCGCGTGGATGTGAATTGTGCCGACAACGATGGGTGGACACCAATGACTTGGATAACCAAAAAGGTCAAGGATAGCCCCTGGCATAATGACTGGGAGGTCTATTATGGACTATGAGAAGGTCTTTGACTGGGAATACCATGTCTGCAGAAGCGCATTGTTTTTGATTTTCTTCTTCTGGACCGAGCTTCCAAGTCATCTATGGGCCGTGTCGACTTTGGCCCCGGAGATCAAGTAAAGGCATCTTGCACGGAAGTACCCGTCAAAGCTCACTCGCAACTACAATTGGAAAGACCTGGTATATTCTGGGCCGAGTCCCAGTATTGGCTCAGCATCAAAGTCCACTCCCTCCAGGAGATGATAGAGTAGTAGCATACTTTGTCGACCGTTCCCCAAACTTGGCAAGAAGTGGGTCTTCTCCAAATCTGGGGGATTACAGCAAACCGAGCAAACACGCCCCGCTCAGAGCCGCCGAGGTTCGTTTGGCCGAGGTACCCCGGCTGTTGGACCTGAGAGCTTAAAGTTACCTACCCCTTCATCGTTGTTGCGTGCGATTTATATGTTCTGGCGGAACTAACGACTACGTCTCTCTGCTCAGATAGCTAATAAACTCGCTACCGATCGACTCCTGACATCGCAACCATGGCAGGAGAAGTTCGCCAACCTATAGACGTACCTTCATTGGCGCGCTACCTTGACCAAAATGTGCCCGAGGTCAAGACACCGATAGAGATCAAACAGGTGGGCGCAATACGTCTATGTGCTCAATGACCAGAACCGGGTATACGGTACTAAATTTTTGATATGTTACAGTTTGGCTTCGGTCAATCAAACCCCACGTACCAACTAATCACCGCCGATGGACGCAAACTTGTCCTCCGAAAGAAACCCCCAGGCAAACTCCTGTCAAAGACGGCCCACCGGGTCGATCGAGAATACCAGATCATCAAAGCTTTGGGAAGCACCAATGTCCCCGTACCCGAGGCTCTTTGTCTCTGCGAGGATAGCAATGTCATCGGCACTCCGTTCTACATCATGGAATTCCTGGACGGTCGACACTTTGTTGACCCCACGATGCCTGGAGTGAGTCCAGAAGAACGCACGGCATTGTAGGTCCTGACGAGTGCCTCTTGCAGCAAACTATACGAGGAGAAGTAGTCCCGCTGACCAGAACGGCCAGATGGAAATCCGCGGTGGAAACCCTAGCCAAGTTTCACTCAGTCGTCCCACAGTCCGTCGGACTCGAAAAGTTCGGCAAATCCTCAGGATTCTACGACCGACAGATTGCGACATTCACAGCTGTCTCTCAGGCTCAGTCCGAAGTTCTTGACAAAGACACCAAAGAACCCGTTGGTGAATTGCCCCATTTCAAAGATATGGTCAATTTCTTTTCCCAAAAGTCCACCCAGCCTCGCGACCGAGGCACCCTCGTGCACGGCGACTACAAAATCGACAACATGATCTTCCATAAGACCGAGCCGAGAGTGATTGGTATCTTGGACTGGGAAATGGCCACGGTGGGACACCCCTTGTCCGACTTGTGCAACTTGACCAGTCCGTACGTTATGGACGGGGCCGAGAACTCCAAGGACGAATTCCAGCCCGGCCGGGTTCCAGGCCTGCCTCGGCGCGAAGACTGCGTTCGCTGGTATGCCGCGGTTTCGGGATATAACCCTGCCGATGATATGCTTTGGGGTGATGCGTTCTTCGCTTTTCGAGCGTCGGTCATCATGCAGGGTATTGCGGCGCGATATGCCGCTCGCCAAGCGAGTAGTGCTCGAGCTGCGGAGTATGGAAGTCGAGCAAAACCTTTTGCTTTGGAGGCATGGGGCCGTGTCAAGCAGGTTCAAGACTTGTCGCGTCAGAAGAGTCAGAAGAGCAAGCTATAGGGCGGAGATTCTGCGCTAGTGGTTGAGTCGATGATCAATATATCCCAGAAATTTGCGAACGTTGTGAACATACTATTCGTAAAGTGGGCTGGATTTTCTCGGAGAAGCTAACTGACGCCTATGTTATCAGAGTTTGTCAGATATATTTGGTCAATTCCAGTCATATGTTGAGATATAGGGATCGGCGTGTTTGCTGATTTTTCTACCTGCGCGAGTATCGCCGGATTGTTCTATATTCACCTGCTGGGGCGTGGCCTACAAGCAGAAAACATCGCCAAGTAAAGACGCCAGCAGGCAGCGACGTAAACAAACAATTGGATATTTTTTGTTGTATGGCTGAAGTTTGCCTGACCCCTATGCGAAAATTGTTACGGGTTGACTGACAAATTAGGTAGCAAAGTCAACAGATAGATAAGGTTATTTAAAGGGTCGAACTCATCCTCTTACTCCCCATGAAGCTCTTCAATAGCATCCTTATCTATCTTTCAGTTCACTTCCATCTTTCACTTCCATCTTTCGCATCCATCTTTCACATCCGTCTTTCACATCCATCTTTCACATCCATCTTTCACTTACTGGCTCATTCACCTTATTGCCCTTCTTCCTACCAGTAATGTTTAAGGTTGAAAAGGCCACAAGGCATACATGTACACCAACTGAAATAACGGGTCTTGTACAAACGTACCCAAGCCTGAACATGAAACAGCCCCGAGCGAAGGCAATATAGGTCTATATTGCTCATCAGAGTAGTCCTCGAAAAGACACTCGAGAAAGCCATCTGCAGACAATAGAAGACACTCGAAGTATGATGTATAGGAACATTGGCGTGTCAGGTATATCGCAGTCTCGGCGCATCTCCGAAGAGCCAGCCAAGGGCCATTTAATGGGGGATCAGTTTTTGTGGCAGCATGATACTCACAAAGTGTTAATGCCGAGTCGGCATCCATGCATGACAATTGCTCCAAAATACATCACTTCCTTCTGAATCATGTCCTAACTGCACTCCTCTTTTATCCGGCCCACCATATCAGGGCAACCTTCACGTGCGGAATTACTCGAAACCATCTGCATGTGGCCGGTTAATTAGCGGCAAAAAGATACCGTCAAACCCCGTGGGGCTGAGTCAGCATCTTCCAGGAACGGACGGGAGGCTTGACTCAGTTGGTGAAGAGGCGGCCAAGGGTTCCTGCGGTGAGCGTAAACAGTCGTTCCTCGTGGTGTTCGCCTGACAACGTGTAGTCGTCTACGACTGCTGAAGTGCCAAGTCCTGACATCTACTAACACCAATTGACGTACGAACAATCTATGCTGATATCGTAGAATAAGTCATATTAATCAAGCGGTTCGATTGATGAGTAGTTGTCACTTCGTAAGATATGCAACCAATATGACGAGGATTCAAACATGCTGCGTTACAAGGAATACCCAGAGATACTTCGAACGACCCGGCAGAATTGCCGTGGTGTCATGTACTCCTGGGTACATGTCGCTTCCGGGGAAAGCACCGACTTCTACCGACACCGACACCGGCACCCGCACCCGCACCCGCAGTCATCTGCGTATCTGCGAATTGCTGTGTCAAGCCTGAGTTGCGTCTCTTCACACACTCATCTTCCAGAACTTATTTCCCCTTCCTGCCATTTAGTGACTTCTCCCCTCTCCCTCCCCTCCTTCCCCCCCCCTCTTTTCACAGCTATATTGTCGACTCTGTGGTAAGTCTACCGCTCAGTGTTTGGCAGCTGCCATTGCTCATCGGTGCGACTGGGTTAACCTCCACTCGTGTCAGGTCCGCCGGTCGCCCATCATGTCTGACAAGGCGCAACAACCCCTTCCTTTCATCTACCAGTTCGCTGCTGGTGCAGTGGCTGGTGTTTCCGAGGTATGTCTCACAATGAGATGAACATGTCCAACTCTGCTTCGATAAGATGGGGCGCATGATCGCATCGCGCGACCCCAAAATGGCAATTGGTAGCTAATCGTCCTCCCCGCACGGACAGATTCTGGTGATGTACGACCTCATCGCTTACTCTTCACGATCAACTTTCTTTCCATGACGAGAGGCCATCTGTAACGAAGGATGGCTTCTGGTTGCTACGATCGCCCGATCGGACATTCGCTAACGTCGTCGCGCCGCCAGGTACCCATTGGATGTCGTCAAGACTCGTGTGTGAGTGAAGACCACCTCGCCCGCAACGTTATCCGAGTTCGAGTCAGCTCTGACCCAATTCCTCTGATTCTCGCAGCCAACTTCAGACCGGACCCGCTGTTCCTGGCGGCGAACACTACAATGGCATGTTGGATTGCTTCCGCAAGATTATCAAGCAAGAAGGGTAGGTACCCACTCCATTCTCCCTGACGGAAGCTACCCTTCTTCGTGCGCCCCATGCTCATACACCTATTCCGGTCCCAGCTTCTCTCGTTTGTACCGTGGTATCTCTGCGCCAATCCTGATGGAAGCGCCCAAGCGTGCCACCAAGTTTGCCGCCAACGACAGCTGGGGTTCCTTCTATCGTGACCTCTTCGGCGTCCAAAAGCAGACCCAGAGCTTGGCCGTTCTCACCGGTGCCACCGCCGGTGCCACTGAGGCATTCGTCGTGGTTCCCTTCGAGCTGGTCAAGATCCGTCTTCAAGACAAGGCCTCTGCGGGCAAGTACAACGGTATGCTGGATGTAGTCAAGAAGATCGTCCAGCAGGAGGGTCCTCTTGCCATGTACAACGGTCTTGAGTCAACCCTGTGGCGCCACATTCTGTGGAACGCCGGTTACTTCGGCTGTATTTTCCAGGTGCGCGCTCAATTGCCTCCCGCTGAGCCCGGCAACAAGGCCCAGCAAACCCGCAATGATCTGATTGCTGGTACTATCGGTGGTATTGCCGGTACCCTCCTCAACACCCCCATGGACGTCGTCAAGTCCCGTATCCAGAACACCACCAAGGTTGCCGGACAAACTCCCAAGTACAACTGGGCCTGGCCCGCGTTGGGTACCGTGATGAAGGAGGAGGGCTTCGGTGCGCTGTACAAGGGTTTCATTCCTAAGGTGCTTCGTCTCGGGCCCGGTGGTGGTATTCTCCTGGTCGTGTTCACTGGTGTCATGGACTTTTTCCGCAAGATGCGCAACGAATAAACTGTATGACCCATGTTTATATTGGATATTGGCGTCTGCTAGAAAATATATCTCTTTGTTTCCTGTTATCAGTGCTGCTCATGTTGACGCCCATATCATTCGACAACCTCCAAAGTCGAGCGCTTGCCTCAGCATTTACTCACCCAATGTTCACTCGGGGTCGGTTCATTGGCGGTTGTCAGAATGAAATCGGCTCTAGGATCAATTGACATCCAGCATTGAGGTGGTGCCTAAATACCTATACGATTCAAATAACACGATAGGACCTGACCAGGGGCCACCAGGCAGGTTGCAAGCTCCTGTTCAATGGTCTCAGGTTTAAGATCCGCCGGGCCCCTGAGAGGCACCTTCACCTGAGTCCGAGGCCATGTAATACGTTATTCTCTACAAAGTGGTAGCTGTCTATCAACGTGGATTAGCCAGTCCAGGTGCAGTGGCTGACTCCTCCGAAGAGCCTTTGCCAGCGCGCGGAAGGAAACCCGCGGGCGGAATTTGGCCTCCAGCACGAGGCGGCAGAACCCCAGTTTGGGCGCAGCACAGGCCGTCCCGAGTGGAGATGTTCCCTTCCGTTTTCTGGGGTAATGGAAGCAGCTCCTCTACCTGGCTTTCGACAGAGGATCCAGTGACTTCCAAGGATCCGTCGGACACCGACTATGTAGCCTTGTTACCCAATGCGGTTCTTCTCTCATGCAGCCGCTTCGGAAATGCTGCGCTCTCGAACCCGCACTACCCAGGATCCGCCGATGCCCGAGCGTATGCGCAGAATCTGATGGGGGGTATATCATAACATGACCATGACCTGTACAGGACCCTTTCTTTCCTTTACACATCTTCACGTATTGGACAGAACGGTTCAAAGAGATCACCATGGCCCTTGCAACAGCGCTTGTCGCGGTACATGAGAGTATTCTCCGACATCCAGTGCAGGCTCTCGGGATATCTGTCGTCGTCTTGCCTCTGTTCTATATCGTTTTCAACGAGTTTACTCGCGCATCGGCCCGCATCCAGGGCCTCAAAGGTCCAGCTGGTCTGCCATTGATTGGGAACTTGGCCCAAATCAGAGTGAACGCGGCGGAGCAGTACCGAGAATGGTCGAAGAAGTTTGGTGCCGTTTATCAAATACAGCTCGGCAATATCCCCGTGGTGGTAGTGAACTCGGCGGCGGCGGCAAAAGTGCTTTTTGGTCAGAATGCACAGGCGTTGAGTTCAAGACCGGAGTTTTATACGTTCCATAAAGTGAGTTGGGGAGCAAAATGCATGCCGGGAATTACGACATTGAGCGGGTCGTCGATGGGATGTTCGGTTCGAAATGAGGTTCCATTGTATACTGATGCACAACTGTGATAGATCGTCTCCAACACGGCCGGCACAACAATCGGTACCTCCCCATACAGCGAGTCCCTGAAACGACGACGCAAGGGTGCTGCATCTGCTTTGAATCGGCCTTCAGTCGAGACATACATTCCCCATCTCGACCTCGAATCAAAAGCTTTCGTCGAGGAACTCTACCGCTACGGTAAAAGCGGCCAGATCCCCGTCGATCCTATGCCCATGATTCAAAGACTAAGCCTGAGTCTTGCACTGACTCTCAACTGGGGCACTCGCATTGCCTCGCAAGAGGAAGAACTGTTCGACGAGATCACTGAAGTCGAGGAGGAGATCAGCCGGTTTCGAAGCACGACGGGGAATTTGCAAGATTATATCCCGCTTCTCCGTCTCAATCCGTTCAGTAGTAACACAAAGAAAGCTGCGGAGATGCGAGCGCGCCGCGACAAGTATCTAGGATTTCTGAACCGGGACCTGGAAGATCGAATGGAGAAGGGGACGCATAAGCCCTGTATCCAGGCGAATGTGATTCTGGACAAGGAGGCGAAACTCAATTCGGAAGAATTGATCTCGATCAGTTTGACCATGTTGTCGGGTGGATTGGATACAGTGACGACGCTGGTCGCGTGGAGTATCGGATTGCTTTCATCAAGGCCGGATATTCAGGATAAGGCCGCGAGGGCGATTCAAAAGCTCCACGGTAACAATCACCTGTTATGCCCGGCGGAGGATGATCAGAAATGCGCATATGTCGTGGCGTTGGTACGGGAATGTCTTCGGTGAGTAATGAAGCACCTCCATAATACCGGTATATCCCAGGTCGCACCAAGGTACTGACTATTTGACTCAAGCTACTACACCGTCCTTCGTCTGGCTCTGCCTCGAACTTCTATCAAGGACATCACTTACAAGGGCACGCTTATCCCCAAGGGAACGGTTTTCTTCCTGAATGCCTGGGCATGCAATATGGGTGTGTATCCCTGAGATTCCTCATGTTACATGATACACAAAGTCCAGGATGGCTGACATCTATCGCACACCAAAGATCCGGACGTATGGACAGATCCCGAAGTCTTCCGCCCCGAGCGGTGGCTTGAGCAGCCTGATGCGCCCTTGTTCACGTACGGACTTGGATACCGCATGTGCGCCGGTTCTCTGCTCGCCAATCGGGAACTATACCTCGTCTTTATGCGGACATTGGGCAGCTTTCGTATAGAGCCGCATGATGATATGGACTGGGACCCTGTTCGAGGCAATTCTGATCCTACGAGCTTGGTGGCCATTCCTCAGAAGTACAAGGCGCGTTTTGTTCCAAAAGATCCTGCGGCTCTGAAACAGGCGCTCGGACTGTGATTTCATGATGTCTACATGGATCAGATGCATCCTATATATAGCGAATTGATGTGAAAGTACAGAATGAGTGGCTGAGATGTTTTTATCTCTGATCGACGTGCGGGTCATAAACAATGCGGGAGGAAAGATAATGACAGCTTGAGGGTGGTTTTTGAGACAATCGCGAACGTGAGACTTGACACAAAGTAGGTCGATGTGGTCATATGAAACATCGAACACGATAGAAACCACACCGGCGGAATGGTACAAAAGAGGCATTAAAGTCATACATCGTTAGAATTCAAAGTCAAAACAATTGGTACGCGTGTGACGACACAAGCGGACATGTGCAATTGCGGGTCTATAGCTCCTTTCAATGCGAATTTCAATCAGAAATCATGGTTCAGATAGAGACAATGTCTGCAAGGTCCGGATGCTCGGCTGGGGAGCCGCCATTGACTTGGTCAGGGCTGCTTCCGGGGAGCCAGGCATCATATAAAGGTAGGATCAGGCTTGGGTTGACGTATTTCTTCAGTCGCAGACCAAGCTCTTGACTTCCAATGCGAATCGGTAAAGCGTCACGATCCATTCCCACTGGCGGGGAAAAGGTGGATGAGATTGATGGCGAGATATCACCACCTCCTGGATTATCACGATTGATGCTTTTCAATGCGATGAATTTCATCAAGGGTTCATAGCTGCGTGCAAACCAGTAGGAAAACCATACCGTGAAGCCCAGCAGTGGCACGAGCAGTAATGACCGAGTAATGGCGCCTCGCAGTGCAAGAACACCGATCATAGCAAGTTGGTAAACCACAAGTCCAACATAGACACGATTGCAAATCATCGGCCATGCACGACCAGTGGAGTGCTGCTGGTGGTCCATCGCGTACAAGAGCTGATACTTGTAAATAAATTGACCGATAGAGAAGTACACCAGGCCGAACAAGCAGATGAGCCATGAACTGGGGAAAACGCTGTAAACGATGCAGATGATGAGGGCCAGGATTGTCTGGGGGATCGAAAAGCCGTAACTGAATTTGGGTGGCGTAGACAGTTCAGCATACTCTCGAGGCGTCTTTGCCCTGAAGAACTGCAAAGGGTACAAGGCGACATTGCCAAACTCGAGCAGCCGGAATGGGAAGAGGCCCAGCCCCTGAAGTACCAGAAGGTTGATGTAGAATTGCGTGAAGCTTTCCAGGGACGTCGCGAGGGCAAACGCGATCGTAGTAGCATCTTTGAATGCATCGCGTAGGTGTTCCCAGAATTTGTAAAACGACGTAGCTGTACCAAAGACTGTGAATAGAAGAAACAGGTTGAAGAATGAGAAGAAGAAATTCTTGGAGATGACGGAGAGTTCAATATCTCCACGGGACATCATGCCCTGATTATTGGATAACCCTACCAAACTGTCAGTATTTCCACCCACACGTCGGGATACGGGCGAAACTCTTTGTCACTCACATTCGTAGATATAAGGAACCGCAACAGTCAACAAAGAAAAGGCCAAGGTAGGCAAACCGGTTGATACCAAGGACTTCAAAATAGGGTGGTCGGCCAATGTTTCCGCAAGTGCTGGAATGAACCTGCGTAGAGTGTCCAACTCGAGCAGACCTGCGATTGGAAGTAGAAGAATCGACCAGAACACAGTAAAAAGTCCAATAATGATGGTTATTGACCATGCCTGCGTCATTCGTCGAGAACGCGAGAGATAGGTATTCTTCCACACGATATCTGCGGGCGCAGGTGCGAGTCTGGCAAACATCTGCATTGGGTGCGGGTCGAGGGTTGCCTGCGCGAGCATCTGCGACGCAGCGATCGATTCCATCGTCACAAAGGCAATCTCGGTCGGTGGAAACTCCTTAGTCCGGGCGTGCGTGACCTTCTCATCAATTTTGCGCAGCTTTTCCTCGTAATAATCAATCTCATCGACCAATCGGTAACGTAGCTTGAGAGGACCGTACCAGATTCGGGTCTTTGGTCTTGTCTGGGCATAGTCCATCCCGTGGCCGTGGTCGGCACCGTCCAGCAATCGCGCATTCTCGTCGTCGACCTCCAGGCTAAGTCGTGCTCGTGTATACTGAGGCTGACGTGTGAGAGGCAACGTATTTTCATCCGCTCTTGGGCGTTTGTAACCAAGGTACTTTGTCCAGGCTCGTTCCAATTTGCGGAGGACGTTCATCCGCTCATCAATCAGTTGGTCCAGCTCGCCCCATTTCCTACAGAGTGTGACGGACTCCACTTTTCCAACACGAAGGCCCTCAACAAAGTCTTTGATTTTGTCTTCGCTGATCAATTCCGAAGGAATGCCCGAAAGTCGTACAGTGCGATCGGTGGTTGTTGTTTGGTTTCCAAGGTAGGACTGCCGGGTGCGAATGATTTTGTTGGTTTCTTGGAGTAGAAGGTATATCGCCAGACCGCTGAATATGTATGGAAAGAGTACGTAAATCCAGATATACCCAGGGTCGGTCACCAATTTGTCTTTGTCGTCATCCTTGCCGAGCGAGCCGATCATGCTCATTGAGTCATTGCGCGGAGGCCGGAAGTCGTCCCAATCAGGCACACCGTATTTCCCAGTATATTTGTAATGAAGCGGAAGGATCACGGTAACGGCAAAAAAGAAGATGTAGAGCAAAAGCTTGATAGCAAACTTGAAAAAGGAGAGAAACTAAATCGGCCAGAGGTTATGGGTCAGTGGGAATGCTTCGCAGATCGGCTTCCGTGACGAGTGTTTTTCTTGACTCACCACGTATGCATCTAGGCCTGCAGAATGCAAGACCTCCTCCTCGGTGATTCTGAATAGCACTGGAATCCACCCGAAGAAGCTATCTGGCAATTCCGGTAGAGCCGACGCTGCGCAACGTTGCCGCCTCCGAGCGGCGTAGAGCTCCGTCCATTTAGGCCTTAGAATCTGCGAAACGAGTCTTGTTAGAATAACGTCCATTGCAGCGGTAGGAAATCGATGGCAGCTATGAGACGAACACAAAATGAGAGGAATGCGCCCAGCCCAAGGGCAGAACTTATCACAAACTGAGTGTATAGATCTCGTGAATCCTTTGTCTGGTCTCCCCAGCGCCGAGGATGGTCATCATTTCCGGCAGCCTTGACGAGAGTGGTGAATACAGCGCTCGCTACCGTTGATGTATGCGACATTGCCGAAATGTCAAGGTGGCCTGCTCCACCTGCTAGACTTGTTGTGTGTTGAGCCAGATCTGTGGGTCGTTGAAATTAAAGCTCCATGGGGCGCGTTAAAGCAAGAGATGCGTGGTATTCACTTCCGAAGCCTTCAGGAACTGAGCGAGTCTTGTTTAATCAGTCAGTTAGAGAAAAGCCTGCGATTCCGAGTCATACTAGTCTTTTCTTAGGTTGTCACCCAAAAAGGAGCTAAAATGATTCCGATGGCTCCAGGTTGGGCACGCGATGACGAGAGCGGTGAAAGCTCGACGGCGATTATGCGCACACTAGCCCGATTTGGACATCAATGCGTATAAACCCAAGATTCGCAGTATGCAGGTCCTCCTTTACTGCAGGTACGACTAAATACTTTGATATCATAATTTCTGGAAGTGATATCTTTTCAACTCCATGTTGTAGAGTAGAGACCTGTGGAACCTGACCTTTCATCTATCTCTGTAGACTGTCGGGTCATGTATTCCCAGTTCTCCACCTCTGTGCAGGCGCTCCCCACTCATATTTTGGGGGGGCATCTACGGATCGGATCTACACCGCAACCTTAATTACTCGAAGCCATGGGTCGCGTTCACAAAGCATCCCATCAGCAAGTTCTCGACGCTAGAGTGAGAATTACCTTGGACCACTCTTACATGGATATAGTGCACGAATTGAGACATACGCACGGGATGCGTAAGCGAAATGATGACTTAGGAGAGAATTCACCAAAGAAGATTCCGATGAGCAGAGACCTACCTAATACGGCAAAGCCAGACGGCATTTCACCTCATCGCTGCGGCCAAGCCCGCACTTGGTTCAGCGCGGGCTTTAGATTGACTGCAAGAATATTTTGATGGTTTATGTGCATAATCAACCCAAACACACGCTCCAGAGCCTCCAGCTAAGTATTCTAAAGGCCTCGAGACGCCTTTTTCATATTCTATGCTTTGTGGGCCATCTATCGGTATGAAGGTCCCCAAGTAAGTAATCGCCACACATGAATGGCGTTGAGTCAATGCACAATACAATCCCGAATGAGATCGAATTGTATGCTCTGGGCCAAACTCAAGGCTTCAGTGATTGCACATGATGCTGAAATGATGCCTGTAATGCTGCTACTTTGTTCAAACCATTGAAATTTCGTAACATTTTCCACTTCAGGACTGGAAATTCATGGAATATCCGCCAGTATTAGGATCTTGAACGAACTTGAAGTTATCAGTCGATAGGCCGAATGGTTTGAGAAACCCATTGCCCAACTAGAATTATTCCACGAATGTCAGCTCCGTGGACCTGCAGCCTTCAAGAATTCAGGCTCGACTTACCTCCTTCATCTTGGACATCATCTCCCCGACTTCCTTGTCCTTGGCCTCGTTCACCCGGGGAGGTAGCTCCCGGAGTGCCTTTTGTACAATACGCTTCTCATCTGACGGTAAAGTTTCCATGGAGCTCAACACTTGATAGTCTTCCAATGCGCCCTGCAAATTCCCCCATCCGCCTAAATTTGATTTCGCCTTTGCTCGTCGCATTAATGACTTTGCCCGGATTCGAAGCACATTGGTTCGTTGCGTATCAAGGTCTTTTAACTGAGCCAGCTGTTTCTCCTCCGCTTCAGCATCGCTTGCTGATAGTTCCACCACGTCTGTGTTTTCCGTTGAGGTTGCTGCGGGATCGGATGCGCGTTTTCCTTCGCCAGTTTTGTTCTTCCCGTCAGTCATTGGAATGATTTTCTCCAAGCGATCCAGAGAGGCCGTGGCAGAATCAATGGCGGCCTTCCATTCTTCCGTTTTCAGGTAGCATGCAGCAATATTGCTGCGGAGAACGGCGATATCGTAGTCGAGGTAGTTGGGACACGAGGACAGAGCACGGTCGTAGGTAGAGATGGCTTGATCATAGCAAGCAGCAGTGAAGAGTGAATTTGCTTCCTTTTTGATTTCCTGGGACTCTTTCAAAAGACGCTGTGGCAGTTGATAGGGCAAGGTTAGTAGTCCAGAATCATGTCTGTTCGTCTCTGTTCTTGCTTTTTTTGTCCCTCGGGGAGTT
Source organism: Penicillium diatomitis (assembly GCF_028827545.1). NCBI lineage: Eukaryota > Fungi > Ascomycota > Eurotiomycetes > Eurotiales > Aspergillaceae > Penicillium > Penicillium diatomitis. Next base: position 3,119,884 of record NW_026623177.1, on the reverse strand, counting down.
CTGTGCAGGTTTGGCTTACAGCTTCCTCCTCCGCGGGGAAACGTGCATCGTGAAACTCGTCCTCGTCACTGTCTGATGCATCGTCTTGCGTGTGTGGGTCTTGGATCGGTTTTTTATGGTCTTGACGAGGCCCCGACTGGTGTTCAGCAGCCATTTGGAACTTGCGTGGAATGTGGAATTATTCCGCAAATACTGCGGGGACTGGGTCAAGCATAACGATACACCCCCGCGGCCGAGGCGATAAAGACTATCACGTGACATTTCGTCACGCATCGCTTTCTTGGATGACTTTCGGAGTAAATACGCGACGAGAATTCTCTTCTAACAACCTGAAAGAGCCGCCCTTCGCAGATTCACGGCGATGCGGAATACCTGGCTACATTTACCACTTGGGAATTTCTCTAAGAGACTCAACTTCTCACCCCTTCGCTTATGTGGCCATTGCAATGCATCTCACCCTTCAGACCATTACATCTCTCCGCCTCAAACAATGACCTTATGTGAGGAACTGGACTGAGAGCTCTCTCGAGAACAGGTATATATGTGCTCTCTGACTCGCATAGAGCGGCCTAAGTCTGATGCATGGTCGGCCTTGCTATATTTTGATTGGCTCGGTGCAAGACTTGATCTAGAAGGCAGTGAGTTTCATTCAAAATCAAGGCCTTGAAGGTATTGATTCATCAGCCTGAAATGACGGCAACAACGTCATGCAGAATCGGTGACGCTCTCGTAAAATAGTTTACCTTGTATCAAATGCCGGTCAGACACGATGGATGCACGGCAACTCATTCGACCGCAACTACGACTCAAGCACAACCCCTACCACGTCTGTAATCAGCAACATGAGCGCTTCCGTCTCACTGCCCAGTTATTGACCCTCTATCAGCTCGCCATTTTCTCAATGTAGCGGTAAGGTTTCACACTTGGCGAGAGTTCAAATCCCTTGTTTGGTCTCTCATTTGTTCTTTCTCTGCGAAGTTAGCATTCCTCCCAAGCATTCACCAATCAAGTGTACTTTGTCCGACTTGTACAACATCCGGTTAGTATCAGCACGCCGCCATTTCGGCGTCGCCGACTCCAAGCCTTTCCATCTCTTTGTGCGCAGAAGATGAAACGTAAGGTCCGAAGAGCTCGAGTCAAAAGGCTGGACCCTATGACAAGCATTCTGTAGCCGTTTACGGCCACTTTCTAGGAGGATTTATTGCGACCGGGCAGATGAGGCAGCCACATCGGCTCCACCCACGCATCCTTGTCCGATTGATATAGTTAATTTGAAAAATGAGTTGTCATGGACACTGTACTATATGATCAAGCACTCATCGCTGTGTAAATGGAGGGACCCCTAATCTCATACATGCATATCCGGGCTTTTCAAAGCACTGATCTGACCCTAGGACCCTGATAGTTGCAGGTTCTCAAGTCTCGCCTTCACGCACATCTGTCCATCCATACAGCCGACCATGTCGACTCGACAATCAAAGTCACCTAATAAATCCAGCCAAGTGAAATCTCGGCAGTCAACCTCATTGAAACAGAACAGATTCCAAGAAAAGCACAGTGCCGGGTCTGCTGACTATCTGTGGATCAACGTTCAAGAAGAGGATTCTCAGGATCGGGATGCTTCTCGACAGAAGCAGGCATTCATCCGGACGAGGCACCATCGGCTGAGAAAGGAGCTACAGACACAACACCTAAAGCCCCAACCTTCATCGACAGGGGATCATGACTCTTCTGTGAATTATGAGGATACACATCAAGGCTCCAGCCAGTCAAAAGAGGAGCAATCTCCTCCATTATGTCGATCGCTCGAACAGAGTGTTGCCTTGGCATTTCCATATCTTGCTCGTCCAACAGATCAAAGTATGACAATATATCTTCAGCACTGTACGTTTGTACCTGATTCCACTCAAGAACTTCTCTATAGGTCCTACTCGATAGGTTTAACAGTTCTGTGAGCTGGCAAACGGCACCGGGCTAACTGTTGGATATCGTAGATCAAGCGCATGCTACCAAACTGTGTTTCCCTATTGGAGATAATCAGATCACGCTTCGATACTTGAGAATGGCCCTGGATCATCCGGCCCTCATACAAATTCTTCTTTCGACGAGCGCTTTCCACCGAGCAACTTTGGACCATGTGAGTGGCGCTCCCTCGCAACTGATTCGAAGCTCCACGCAAGACGCCATACGGCTGCGATCGGACACCATCAAGTCAATTCAAGGGATCTTGATTCAGCCGTATAAGTTCTTTTCGGAAATTACCCTCAGAGTCATCGCTCACCTCTTGTGTGTGGAGGTAAGCCTTTTGTTGAGACTAGTAGGGTGGACGTCGGGTGTTTGCCTAATGGCATACTACCCTTTTACCCTTGGTTTGCTACTAAGCTTCTGGGGATGCATGACTGAGACTGAGTACCTTCCTATCTAGGCAGCCGAAGCCAACATGCAAGCAGTACGCGCCCATGAACTGGCCATCCAAAGGATTATCGACGGGCTAGGGGGCTTGATAATTTGGGATATGATTCTCTCTCCATTTTATACGTGTAGGCGACCTTAGCTCAACATTTTGTCACATTGACTCACACTGAACTAATCTCTCCCTACAGATGCGATCTGATGAGAGGTCTGACAAGTGACATGCCACTTCCGCTCCATGAATCCTGGAAATGGGAACTCAAAGTTCGCACAGAGTGTTTGTTCTTACATGAAGAATACAAAGTCTCAAGCACATCATTCGTCGGCAGACGCTTCTTCAACTCGCCTTGGTCTGCGAGCCTCCATCCACAGCTAGTTTCCACTCTTCGCTCGCTGCGAAAACTGGTCTCGCTATACGAAAGCGTTGTTTCTTCTTCTTGGGGTCAGACTCGCATGGACAACGACGGTCTTCTTCTGCTAGACCATGAGCTGCTTTATTTGGCGCAGGATCAGTCTCTGCCTGCTTTCCAAGACACTCTCCGCCTTACAGCGCTGATATATACCGTCGTGCGAATCCGAGGCTTCAGTGGTATGCCGTGCGCAGATATATTTGTGAACACCCTCCGCAAGAGCCTGGAAAATAGCTTGAAGTTTCTGGATGCAAACGCGCCAGATCTCCTACTATGGATCTTCTTTATAGGGAGCTTGGCATCGAGAGACCGTAGGCACCATGCGTGGTTCTCGCGTCGGTTACAAGTGTTGGCTAGCACATTAGGACTCGAGCAATGGGATAGTGCTATGATAGTCATGCAGGAGTATCTCTATGTGTGTAGACCAACAGACGGGTTTGTTCGGGAGATGTGGGAAACAGCGTTCGAGGAAAAGGTAGTAGAAACTTAAGGATGGAAAGCCGACAGAATGTATCAAAATGCATTCAGACATTTCCTTGAATATCCCTTTCCAATCTGCTGTTCCGTGACTTAATGCGCTTCAATGACAAGCCTGAATCTCACGATATTCACGCCGCATCTTAGCCTGCTGAGATCTAGTAGAAGCCCTCTCTGTGTATCTGACTTGGCTGAATGCCAGCGCTTTGCAATCCACTCTCTGCTGCGGTGCCGAAAGCATTGGGCCCACAAATGAAGACATCCTTCGTCTTCGGCACGGTGTCCCAAAAGGCTGAACCCACTCGCCCTCGATGGATCTCAATGTTGAAGTTTGTCAACTCCATCCTCGCTCTCGAGTCAAGATTACTCACGCTAGTGAAAACATGTAGCGAGAAGTTAATCTTGGGGGCAATCTTCTTCAAGGACGGGAAAATCAACTTCAGCATCAGGTCCGGCTCGCGCGTGGAGAGGACAAGCCAGACGTCGCCCTGTGACGTTGAATGACGCTGTTCGAGGGCATGAAGCATGGCTAGAAACGGCGTGACGCCGATTCCTCCCGCGACCCATAGTGCGTCAAGACTTTCTGAAGGATCCAAAATAAAGTCACCCGTGACGCCAACGAGCTCCGCATGAACTGAGCCGTCGAATTTGACCGTGTCCCCGTTTCTCGTGTCTATCCTGGAATTTTCGAGCAGATCAAACAAAGCTCCCGTCACTACGCCCCCTGGCATTTTGCGCATCGTAATTTCAAACCAAGAAACGTCTTGACCCTCATGGGCACTTGAAACTGTCCATGTACGGACTCTGTCGTCATTGATCGACCCCGGTGCGGCATCCGCCATATGTCGATACTGAGGCGGTCCAATCCACTCCATGAAATCAAGAACAACGGACTGGCCAGGCTGGATTTTCATTCCTGGTGGACTTGAGGACCCCGAGCTGATTTTAAATTTGAATATCGCAAGATCCGGGGACAGTCGTACAGCTTCTTGGACATGTGCCTTAGCTGAACCGGAGGCAATGTTCTCTGCCCCTTCCTCCTCCACCAAATACTTCACTTTGGGATCATATGGACTGCGTTCAACAGACGAACCCTGCTTTTGACGTACAGGAAGTGCGTTTCGAACAAAGGTATACCCCGTCACTGTCAGAGTGGTGAGACTCGCGTGCCGAGCCATGATTTCGAGAGCGTCCGCGCCGACATGATTTTTCGCTTCTCCTGTCAAATAGAGAATATCGCCTGTGTCGAAAGATACGACAGTCAGTCCCGCGAGCCCAGTGGCTTCAATATTGCCTAGACTGGAGACAAATCTGTTTCCTGAATAGTCTGGGATGACCACAGTTCTGCCATCAGACGGGCGAACACGAACAAAGCCTGGTAAGCCACTTCGAGCGTTCATGCCCGCATGGGCTGGATATCTCTGAGCAATAGTGGGCGCTGGTTTGAATATTGATGCCATGAACACCGTGTCGGCGCTTTGAATAAATTCAATCACCTTATCAGGCAATCGCTCCTGGGCTGATAGTTGAGGCTTGTCAAAGAGAACCTCAGCCCGGCTTTCGGGATACGAGACGAGATTCCGAACATTGATATACTTTGGGCAGTTTCTGTCCTCGGATTAGCAAATTGTTAATTAAAGCACGCGTTTTGCGGGACGTATCAAATAGGTGCACACCGAAACTTACCCCAGTGCTTGAGTCACAGTCAGCTCTACTCGATATTCTAGATCCCCTAGCGCTTCTGCATCGGCGACAAAGCCGGCGAGCTTGTTCCGACGTCGCGTCGTAAATTCGATGCCGAGCCCGGCTGTCAGTTGTCTCTCTGACACAGCCAGTCGAGAGCATTTTTTCGAAGTCAGCTCGTTCAGTGTCTTAAGCAGCGGGTCGCCCACCCAGCTTTTGACATGGATTGAAAGTGAACGCGCACTTGGGCTCTGGATGAAGCCGATATCGCCGTTGGGACCTGAAGCAATTGAGCCCCACGGTCGTCCGTCTTTGTCAATTGTGGTCAGGGGCAGGAACTGTATATTTGAGGAGAAGAAGATCTGATGCTGGGTCGGCATGAGATTGATGACTCTAGCCCAGTCATGCTTGACGGCATTAGCGAAGCCAAGCCTGCGCTGAATCGCAACCTCGCCAGGATGCCAGCTTTGGAGCGCAGTCACAGACATGACTTTTCTGGAGGACTAGCTGCCTCGCGGCTTTTGTGAGAATCGGACGGTTGAATCTGCGGTGGTTGCTGTAAAGATATAGCGAGGAGCTGGGACATGCAGTCAGCAACGATCTGACAGCTCTGCCGTTTTTAGGTAGTGCTAGTCTGATTGTCCCTTGGGACAATAGACTGAGGATCAGTGGGCCTTGCTCTTGACCAGGGCTGTTCAATAAACGGATGACAAACTGAAGGCACTCGACGCTATCATCAGACTGATTTTTGATCTGGCCTAGATATATACAGTGACTGGACCTATGGAATGTCGATGCATCTTATAAGATGGAGTCATGTCTAGTCGCCCCCGCATTGAGATTTAGTAATTTCCGCAAATCCATTCAGCACCACCTCTCGTTCTTCCTTCAGGTTGTAAGCATCAAATCTGTCGTGATTGTGAATCAAAGGTGATTATTAATCACACTGTGTCCTACCTACTACCTTACTAAGTTTGTTAGTAGTACCTACCTGTACTACAGGGCTAGTTAGTCAATACTTACTACCCACATACAGGTAGTTTCATAAGTAAGGAACTACTCCTAGTCTCCTAAGTTAACTACTAGTCACTACATTCTATGATACTACTAGGTCAAGTCATTTTATCTCGGATTCTGGACGTATTTAAACCTCTCGGGAGCCCGCTCGGCGACTTCGGCGAGCTCAACGATCTCTAGTATTATGACGTGCTGGGGTGGCAGATACTACGGAGATCAAGACCTGATGATGGATGCCCGATGGTCGGGTTGAAGTGAGTTCGATGGGAATGGCAAGTAGTAGAAATGGCTGGGTGTAGTCACTCCTACTCACTGTCAGTACACTGGGCAGTTACACACTACGCAAGTACACAGTGGTTGATGGGCGTTGCTTCATAAGAAGATCCAGTAACTTGGTAATAGTAGTCAGATAGGTGGTAGTAAACGAGCAATGGTTGGACCCATTCAGGCGCACATCTGGAAGCAATTCCGACAGTAGACTTGTCAGTAGATCATCACAGAATCGTTGGATTTAAACATCCGTCTGGCATTGACATGGTCTCCAGAGTCCAGACAGACAAGTATTCAAGCATTGGTTTGTGAGGGGATTGATCAAGCTTCCGACAGTTTTCGAAAAATTATGGTAGCTCCTTTTACAAATCGTGGGTCAAAAACATCGGTCATACACGTACACAATTTGCTCCGACGATTTTGTGAAACTTTGGTTGCAAAGCGGTTGGACAACCGTTCCTGTGACGCCTCAAGGTAGGAATGGGTGTAACACTCATGCTAAGGTCATGCTTTACTGCTTAACTACTGCTTTAGTGCTTACTGTACCTTCATGCGCCGGCATCGTCATGATTGACTGGTAAAATAACCGTTGTTCATTCTATGACTCTCATGACTTCTGCCTCCTTCAGCCATACAAGCTTATATTGGCTTGTAGTAGACTTATGTCTCGAAAGTGAACCTTTGCCTGTGATCGAGAACCAAGTTAACCAACAGACCGTGACATCATGCGTGAGCTGATATTAGGTAAGATCAGGCAGTGCTTTGAAGGTTGTTTGTGTGTTCTCGTCACGTGGTCTCTCCACCTCCGATGAACCCTTCATCAAGTATTGACTCCAGAGTGCGGGTACTGGCAGTGGGATCGGGTTCGTGAGGTCCAAGTCTTCCATGTGACAATACGGGGGTCAAACAATTCAACAAACATGCGTCGGCAAAGATGAATCCCACTTTGGAGAGATTCCTCAACTCGAGCTCGTTCTTCTTCTTCAGCCTTGTCTGCTTGTGTCTCATTCTACTTACGCCGGCCGATGCCATTTACCAGTGTTGGGTCACAGATCGCCTCACGAACATCTTCTTCATCGCCGGCGCATACGTTCTTACGTTCATTCTTGCAGCTCTGATATATGCGACTCGGCTCTATACCAATCGAACGGCACTTGCGGGCATCCCCAAGGCGTGGATCCCCATCGAGGAGGAAGATGTCACAAAGAGCGTGAGACGACTGGTGGTGGACGGACTGGCCCGTAGCGCAGTGATCACCTACCAAGCGTGCCCGCGCGACACAACGGGAGAAGAGAACAGCTTCTCAAATTACCAGGATCTCTTGGTCGACCCCGAGCGGCCCCCTTGGGGCTCCGTCGAGCATCCCGGGTGGTCGTCTCCGAAATCGACAGACCTGCCCGATCTCCCCTATCGCACTGTGATCCTGGAACTCCCAGATCTTATCGAAGCAAAAGCCGTCTCCACAGCTCCTGCAGACGACACCTTACCGAACACCATGGACCCCTTTCCCGACATGCGCGCCGTAGAGGTTCTTCAAAGACCTCCTTCGATGGGTGTACGACAGTACCTCATACACCTCGGAAACCTCGGGGTCATCACATCCCCGAGTCTTGTGGTTGAATTCACTTCGCTTTATGAACGTGCGCGCTTCTCATCCCATCAACTACGCGAACCGGAATTTCGAGAATTGATGCGCTTGTTTGCAGACATTCTCAGGGCAATCATGCCCATGCCTCCACCAATCCTTGAAGGCATCCGTGACAGTATAAGTTACCAAACTGAGACAGAGTCCATGATAGGACCGTCGGATGTGGAAGGCGAGTCAGATACTGTGGACCACCAAATCTACGACGGCGCATTCACTCCAACGAGAAGCGTCAGTCTGCGACCATCGATGGCGTCAATGTGGGATGCCCGTTCTGGCCGCAGTGCATCTTCGGCTGCGCACAGCCCGCTGTCCCGATTCTCCGTTAGAAGTGGCTCATATAGGGGACTGCAATCATTGCAGACGCGGTCCACCGAATCGCTGCGTCGAGTCCGATCAGGGCAGTCCGGTAGCTCGGGGGGTAGCGTGATTCGACTGGCACGTCCACAGGACCCCACTGACCTGCCTTATACATTCAACTACGCCGGTCGTAGGAACTGAAGTCTTTTTTGTCTTTTGATACCCTTGAGTTGAGTTGTACTTAATATTAATGGAAACACTCCGGTTACCAACCATACCCGAACTTCCCTTTCCCTGTTCGGCCATGCTCAGAGGACTACTCGGTGAGCTTATTGACAAGTCAAGGACCGGCAGGTCTTTCAACATAATCACACATTTTCTCATGGCAGAATAGAGGGGGATGCTTGTTTACGTCGAGGTACCGATTCAGACTGGGACCACTTTGACTTATCGACATAAGAACAAGACACATGAAGTAAACGTAGATAAGAGAAAAAAAGGCGATGCCATTCAAATTGCTTGGAGGTTGTCTAGTGGGCTTGGGAGAAGAAAAGGAATAGCAACGGAAAATCCACAAGTCCGAGATTCCAATTTCCAAAAAAAGAATGCAGAAACAAATGCTCGCTTTAGTGTCATAGGGAGCTCCTAAACGCCCACTCGAATTGTACTCCTCGTGCCGAGAAGTCGCTAAGCTGAGAAAAAGAAAGTTGTATATGTGTAAGCCACCAGCGTGATAATCGTACGAGAAATGAGATGATTGTCTCTGATCAGTGGTGAAGAAATCAGTCGCCCACAGGAGACGACAAATAGTCAAAGTCTTTCAAGTGGTAGTTGTTGTTGCGGATACCGGATCTCGACACCCGAACCATCCGGGGCTGTGACAAGTCATGGAGCTGCTACTTAATGACGAGGGCGACGCCGTCATGGTAGGCGCCGGCGTCACCATGGGGCTGTCCATAGTAGTGGGGTCTTTGCATCCAAACCAGCCAGGGGTATGGCATGTTGTGGTCAACGAGCTGGATGTAGGAGACATAGACGCAGTTGTAGTTGTTGGGTCATTGCAGCCAAACCACCCCGGCGTCTTGCACGTAGTCGTAGTTGTTGTAGTAGTGGGTGCAGAAGTGGTGGTGGTGATCGACGTAGTAGCAGTGGCGGTGGTCGAGTCGTCAAGACAGCCCCACCAGCCTGGGGTTTTGCAAGTGGCAGTCCTTGTGAGAGTCGGAGTGGCCGTTGTCTTGGTGGTGGTTGTAGTAATCTCAGACCCGTTGCTCTTGAAGAACTTCCACAGGACACAGTCATAACATTCCTCCTCAGCCGCGCAAGGTGGCACGGCGTCATATGCCTTGATCACATCTCGAATGACGTTTCTGATTTTGTGAGTTCCTAGACCCACACGCCAACCTTTATCAGCAACGGTATCGTACGTGCACATTTGGCCAGTATGACAGGCAGATTCCATCGCATAGCCTCCCCAAGTACAGAGCGAATTAATACCATTGCAGGTTCCCATGTACACCGGATCGGCTGTATGTCCGAAGTGGTATGCTCCTGTGAAGCTTCGCTTCTGGGGCAACCGGGAGTCATGCCCGGGGGGACTTGGTATACCCAAGCGAGCCGCAGGTAGCGCCTCCGGAACGGCCTCAAACGTGACCGTTGGAAGACCGAACGTCAGCCCTAAGAGACTGGCCATGGCACCACCAAGGGAGTGGCCTGTCAGCCACACCTTGGCCTCGGGGTAAATCTCGGTGACATTGGAATAGAGTTCGATGGCTGCTTTATAGTACTTGTTCTCATCATTCATGGCCTCGACTATGCAAGTCAGGTTGGCGGTGTAAGTGGCAGTCTGACAGTCACAGACCTGTCGCCATAGATATGAGCCACCTTGACCACAACAACAACTGAAGAAGAGATTGTCGTTGACTTTGTCATTGGTAGTCGTTCCGGCTCCATCGAAGAGCGCAGGAGATGTCCCTTTCAAAGATACGACAATCGTACTGTTGGTTTGATCGGCATAAATATGGCCACGAAGACCATCGAGTTTCCACCCGAAACTGTTCGAATAATTGAATGGGCCATTGATATTCTGCCAGTCCTCTGTCCCAGGGACTTCAATGTAATCATTTGCCGTCATTCGCGCAAATGTCATGACTGTATGCTTGTCAGTGACATTAGGCCCCGGAACTGTATCCATCACCCAATCTGATGGCGATGATGCTATTGCGACACCAGAGTATTTCGCAGCACTGAGATGTCCCTGAATCACAGATACTCGTCGATCTGCCAGGCGCTGTATCGTGATAGGGTTCGAAGACGCTGTCAAGGGTCCTTCGTCAATGGGAGACTCTGCGCTAGCGCCATCTTCAGATAGTAAAGCAAGACGAGTATCCGGTTCAATATCTACTCTTGCGTATAGATCGGGATGCTGGTGTATCCCTCGGTGGAATATATGCCGCAGAGACTGAAAGCTGTCAGAACAGAGACTCAAGGTGACCGGTTTGGAGGCCAACGAACTTACAAACTGATATGGTTCGGCCGATAAAGCCGGCTGGTCCAAGGGCGCCGCCGGTGGCGGAAGAACTGGGAGCTGTACAGCAGGCAAGTTCTCGTAAGACTGGACAGCCTGCGGTAGTATAACTGCTGATACAAACACAGACCACATGTTCAACATGCTCTTTCGACGAGCTCGAGAGTGTTGAAGACGAGCCATGATTGCCGATAGTGTTGACTGTTCAGGACGCCGAGGACGGATACAGGCTATCGCGCCTTATCGGCCAAAGTGACGCACATGCGGAGAAGCCCCACACGTGATTTGGCCCCGTGATACTTGTCCGCTGATCATTGATAAGAAGATCATGTGATGACAAACCGACAGGCTTTGGGACGATGTGCACGACTTCATACAACACTGCTATTCTCAATACTTTCAACCACAAGAGGAAATTTCTCGACGTTGCGCAGTAATGCCGCCCAATCATCTCGCTCGCTTGACATTCTTTACCAGGGCTGGTTGTGGTCTATGCGATACAGCAAAGAACACTGTTATTCAGCTTCGAAAGCGACGACCATTCGAATATGTGGAAAAGGATATAATGGATGCGTCAAACAAACAGTGGAAGGATGTTTATGAATTCGATGTCCCCGTACTTCACGCGCAACCCACCAAGCCGGGTCTTCCGACGGAGGCTCAGTTATCCGACGCCCGGAAATTGTTCCATCGGTGGTCTGAGCAGGAATTGGAGAAACTTGTGAACGAGACTGAACAATAAATTACCTCTGACAGCCCGACGAAGGATGCAACGAGCAAATCCGCAACTAGCCCAACAAGGCGTACTTTTAGGCCAGTGCTTCGTCTACGATTGTCCCACGCCTCTACATGCAGGCTCCTTGAGCGGATGTGGGTTGATTCTGGAACAACGGGCCGACTTATGTGCTAGGCCTTCGTGCACAGGTGCCCAAAAAAAGAGACGTCTTTGGCTGGGACTACAAGCTATCTCTCCAGCCACCTCGTGCTTCATCGAAGGGCAGTGGTGTCTCCGACGAACCAAATTTGGGGGCGCGGTCTCCAACCCGCTGTGTGACGTCTTGAAAATGGAACGATGATAATATATGTTCAAATTATTCATTCCCGTCATGCTTATTGCCTACACTCTCAAGGAAGAACAATATACTTCTCCAGATGCTTGGGAATCGCCGATCGCAGGTTCTTCGACTCCAACCAAGTCTTCGAGAACAACCGATCAGCATAGCGATAAGCACCGTCACAGAGAATTGTCACCACGGTACTGCCCTTGCCCATCTTCTCAGCAACTTCCTTGGCAGCTACAACATTCAATGCAGAACTGGCTCCAAGATAGAGACCCTCCTCATCAAGACAGCGATAAACCATCTCAATTGTCTTCTCGTCCGAGATGTTCAAAGATCCATCCAAAAGATCGATATCGGGCTGCAAGTTGTCGGTGACACGTCCCTGGCCGATACCTTCCGTAATACTACCCCCGGAGCGCTCGGCCAACTTGCCACCACTTTGGATGAAGCTATGCAGGACACTGCCAGGGGGATCGGCCAAGAAGCTCTTGACTCTGCCATCGCTGGCTTGCTTTAGGTAACGAGTAGTTCCGGCCAAGGTGCCACCAGTGCCAGTAGCACAAGTGAAGGCATCGATTTTGCCGCCCGTCTGAGCCCAGATTTCGGGACCGGTTGTCTCAACGTGCGCTTGGCGATTGGCAACGTTGTCGAACTGGTTGGTCCACACAGCATTATCCAGGGACTCGGCGTGCCGACGAGCCTGATGATTGTAATTTTGGGGGTTGTCGAAAGCCACAGCTGGAACAGGATAGACCTCTGCACCGAGCAGACGAAGAAGATCGATCTTGCCCTGTGATTGAGTGTTGGGCATGTAGATCACCAGCTTGTAGCCCTTGGAGCGACACACGTGCGCCAAGCCAATTCCAGTGTTTCCGGCTGTGCCTTCGACGACAGTGCCACCAGGACGCAAAAGTCCCTTCTTTTCGGCGTCTTCGACCACGAACAGAGCAGCACGATCCTTGACGCTGCCGCCGGGGTTCTGGAACTCGGCTTTTCCTAGCACATTGCAGCCTGTTTCTTCAGAGAGACGTTTCAGGCGAATAAGGGGCGTGTTGCCAATCGCTAGAGTAAAAAGTCTTAGTCAATTCACTGTTCCATAGTCTCGTCTGGAGATGATCAAGAAAACGTGTCATACCTTCCGTCAACCCGTTAACTGAGCCCTGAGCCGTAGACACCCGCAACGTATAGGGTGAACCCTCCGCAGCGGCCGCTCGAAGGGCAGTCGTGCCAAAGCGTCGGATACTCTGACGGAACATTTCTGCTTGCCAAAGGAATGAGTAAGGTTAGAGCCCGCGAGATACTTATCGGTCATCATGCATGTGTGGACGCTGCCCATGCGCCGATAGCCGGCCCGCTCTTAGTCACGTGATGCTGGACGAGCACGTCATCCTGGTATCTTAGCTGATCGGTGACCGTCGGTCGCATCGAAACTTGGGGTCAGGGCGGTGTCGCACAGCCGAGGTTCAGCTTGTTAGTGGATCTGTTGGGGATATCTGCGAATGAACGAGCGACCTGTTTTGTATAATTCTTTACGATAATATTGGAGTTCAGTGCTTCTGGTTTCAAGTAAAGATCATTGCGGTTTGCGATCCAGCAAAAGCGATGCTTGGCCGATAGATCCCGGAGCTCCAGTAGGTAGGAAGATATCAATTGCGAAAAAGCATCACGTAAAGATAAAAGAATGAATAACAATTGCAATAGTCATGATATGGTATCAACATCATCAAAAAAAGCAGATGAAAAGGGTTTCAATAATAGACCACTAAACAGTCTCAATATACCGGCGAACCTCCCTGTGTATTTGAACAAAACATTAGCCTCGAGCCCAGAAAAGAAGCGGAAAACAGAGCCGAACACGCAGCGATGTACAACGACAAGTTGACGCTCGCTATTGATGGTATTCACTTACCAGTCAGTGACAGCTTCCTCAAACAAGCGCACTTCGTGCTCTCTCGTCCCGCCAAAGTGATCAACGAAGGTATCTCCAAAGACCTCGCGAGCCACACTGTCAGGTCGCGTAAATGTAGCGACAGCCTCTTTAAGAGACTTCGCGAGTCTTACACCCTGGTCGCTGGCACCACCCATTTCTTCACCCTTTGACAAGGGCGGTGTGGGAATCTCCAGCTTCTTTTCCACACCACGCCAGCCTAGTGCCATGATGGCGGCAAGCACAAGATGAGGGTTGGCATCAGCACCTGGAGTGCGAACCTCGAACCGTGTAGCCTTGGCGCTGGCTGTAGGGGGAGTGATCAAGCGAATAGAGGCAGCGCGGTGTTCAAGACCCCATGAGACAGTCACTGGAGCCCAGAAATTCTCAACTAGGCGTTTATAGGAATTGATCGTGGGGGCAAAGAGCGGCATCACATCTGGTAAGCCTACCAAGAGACCTGCGAGGAAGTGACGACCGAGATCTGAGAGATGTGCGACATCCGGATATGGGGGTGAAGGATCGGGAGTGTCGCGAATGAATGCGTTCTTGCCATCTGCCGTAACAAGAGAAATATGCATGTGTCCACTGTTTCCAGGCAAGCCTTGGCGCGGCTTCGCCATGAAGCAAGGCGTAATTCCGTGTTTGATACCGTATGCCTTGACAACATATCTACGCGGGAAGAACCCTTTGGTCAGTTATCGTACTGGCGTAAGAGGTTCATCTGGGCAGATGTGTCAGACGTACTTGAACAGCCCCGCCTTATCGGCCATATCTTTCGCTTCTCCGAATTGCAGTGCCTATTCAAAACAGTGAGATTAGTTACATATTCCAGCGTTTAGAACCCTGGATTATGAGAAATAACTCACCGCCTCAAAAACACCAGGTCCGCTCTCGGTATGCCAGCCTTCGATATCACAACGGAATTGCTCGCAAGCGTCAAAGATACCGTAGTAATACTCCTGGTTATGCAAAGGCCGGGTGATGGAGTAACCAAACATGCCCTCTGTCAAAGACGGCAGGGAGTCGACAGGATTCGATTGAAGGAAAAGTGCCGTAGCGGTCGCCGCGCGCTCGGGATTGGGATGGTCGCTCGGGGCACGGAATTGATAGAACTCATACTCCGCTATTCCAGGTCAACCATTGCACTTGTAAAAGAGACCGAGACTCGTCCCTATTGCTATCACAGCTGGCTGTTCAACATACCTCCGGCCATGGCGCGATATCCTGCGGCTTCGGCCTTGCCCGAAACCGTCTTGAGGAGCCCACGCGGGCATGCGCACACGGGCTCTTTCGTGTCGGGATCCAAGAAACTGACCAAGAAGAAGGGCACATTGTTCTCCCACGGAATCCGCCTGAAACTGCGCAGATCTGGGACGGCGAGAAGATCGCGATAGCCATTTTCCTTGTTACTAATGGAGAGCTCCTTGAAGTAGGTCTGGTCATGCTGGTCCCAGCCAAAGATGACCGAGCAGAAGCCAAATCCTTCGGTCACGACGGAGAGGAACTTGCTCTTCTTCATGATCTTGCCGCGCAGTTGGCCATCCACGTCGACTCCGGCTACCTTGACCATGCGGTCATTCTGCAGGATCTCGGCCACATTCTCGGCCGTGACGGTGACGTCGGAGGCCGACATCGTGGGGAACTTATAGTAGCTGAGTGAGAAAATGCGATGATCTTCTTTGTTTGCAGGGTGAGTCTGGGAGAACAAATGCAAGGCCTCCGTAGCTCTAGTCAAAGATATCGCAACAATCTGACAACTTGGGAATGGATCAGGTCACAAGCTGCCCTGGCCGCGAGCTTATCAGTGATGATCATTCTGCCCACTGGGTCCGTTCGCGCCTGAGGCTTTGTCTCGTCGGAAGGAAGGAAGCAGTTGGCTGAAGCTGAAGCCCACCAGGTAAGCGCCGCCCGGACCCACAGCGCGGTCCGCGCGGTCACGAGGGACCACGTACCGATGATGTACTTTATTTGACGGTACTGTACTCTGTAGTCTGTGGACTTGTAGAGTGTAGAGTGTAGTATGAGCTTTCAGTCTTCTATGAAAGATAATTCCGCTTAGGCAGCAATTTTATATGCAAGAATACATCACCATACATTGACACAGTACTTGATGTGTCACCTGAAATACCAGGCTCAAGCAAGGGACTCGAAGCTCTGCCGTTAGGTCAATATTGTAGTGGCTCTGGTGGAGCGCGGTCCTGGCTTATCTAACATCGCAAATGCTGCCCGTCCGTCTATCAAGTCGGCACCCCGCGGTCTTTCTGTAGAGCTTCCAACCCGATCGTGGTGAATCTGAACATTCCAACAATTGGCCCTCTAATCGCAGACACGCGATTAAGTTTTCTATCCGCGCGCTCGAATTCATCCGTGTCATGTGAGCACTCCCCATACAGTAGCTTGAGCAAGCAATAAAGCTTTGGACATTTCCCCCGCACCGGAAAGCCCGATAACAGCTCACACTGACAGTTTGAGAACCGAAGAGAAAGAATCATTCTACCAATCGCTATAATGTCTACTTCTAAGGGTCGTCTTCAGGGCAAGAACGCCATTGTCACCGGTGCTGCTGGGTAAGATTTGGTGCAGATCTCATTTCTAAGCTTTCCAAGCTCTTCCGCCGAGATATGAGCGCGCTAACCTGTTGCCTTTCGCTTCACACAGTGGCATTGGTCTGGAGACCACCATTCTTTTTGCCCGTGAGGGTGCCAACATTCTCCTCGCCGATATTTCAGAGCCCGCGCTGGCCAAGGCTCTCAACAAGGTCAAGGAGGTCGTTCCCAACGCTGGTCGTCTGGAAACAATCCGCTGCGATGTGTCCAAGGAGGCCGACGTGCAGGCCATGGTCGAGTCCGTCGACAGCTGGGGTGGTGCCGACATTGTCTTCAACAACGCCGGTATAATGCACGCAGATGATGCCGATGCGGTGGACACCGCCGAGAAGATCTGGGATCTGACTCAGAGTATCAACGTCAAGGGTGTCTGGTTCGGCTGCAAGCACGCCGTGCTGAGCTTCCGCCGCAACAATAAGAAGACCGCGAGCGTCATCAACACTGCAAGCTTTGTCGCTCTCATGGGTGCTGCCACCCCTCAGCTGGCCTACACGGCTAGCAAGGGTGCTGTTTTGGCAATGACTCGGGAACTGGCCATTGTCCACGCCCGTGAGGGCTTCCGCTTCAACTCCCTCTGCCCTGGTCCGCTCAAGTAAGGCACCCGTAAGCTTTCCATTGGGCGGAATAACTTGCTGACAATACTATAGCACCCCTCTTCTCCAGGACTGGCTCGGCGACGACCACGCCAAGCGTTTCCGCCGTGAGGTGCACTTCCCCAGCGGTCGCTTCGGTGAGGCGGTCGAGCAAGCGCACGCCGTTGTCTTCTTGGCCAGTGACGAGAGCAGTTTCGTCAACGGTACTGACTTTGTGGTGGACGGTGGTCTGAGCAAGGTAAGCTTGACCTCGGCATTCCTTTGTTTACCTTCGTGGACGATCATCTTCGGGCGCTAACACGGATTCTCTCTAGGCGTATGTCACCGCGGAAGGTCCCGCCCCCGCGGCGCCAAAGAACCTTGCCCACTAAAGTAGTCGGCGGTCAATGCACCCACGGGGTGCACATGTCAGTAAATAACGAATTTTCTTGGTTACGGACTTTGAATTAGGCTTGGCTGCAGGTTGTGGCATTTATGGTTTTCAAGGATGAGCCACTGGTGGAGACTGGTTTTTCGGGGGCTAGCATGTTTAGAAATGATATACCTTTTTTTTTTTTTTTCAAACCGAGCCGTTTCAGAATATACAGACAAGACTCGATCTTTTTAAGTGTGAGGTAGGAAAGTCGAACCCGGTTGAATTTCGAGTCTCGTGAAATCTCAGTACTCAGGCCATTCAGGGTCAACCTGTTCACGCCAGGCTCGCAACCCGCCTTGGATATCCCCAATAAATCTCTGGCCACCGCGACCCAGCCCCAGCTCTTTCATCCGTTGCACAGCGAGCTGTGAATCATTTCCGAGTCGACAGACAACATAGACGGGCTCCTTGGAGTCTGTCGCAACAAGCTCGGTCGGCACCCACGAAGGCGTGGCCTCGGTAGACGCTGATGCCAGAATATCTGAGATGGGGATGTTTATGCTATTCTCCAAATGACAGATCTCAAACTGCGTCTTATCTCGGACGTCAATTATCGTATGACGGCGCTGCAAGGAAGATTTGTCGAAACTGTCATCAGATTGAGAAGAAAGCTCCCGGTACTGCCGCGCAGAGACACGCTCGTCCTTTCTCAACAAAGCAGGAGGATTTGCCGAGCCACAGAAAAACACGTAGTCCATGGATCCAGAAGTGATAGTGTCCAAGGAAACGGTGGCTTCCGCCGAACACACTGCGCAGTTTGTCCTTCGAGAGCGAATGCGAATAGTACGGCACAGCGGATTGGAATATGCCGAGAACATGTGCAAAAGAGGAGACTCGGGCGCGCTTGACTCGATCGCGGTAATGACCTTGATCGCTTCCAGGGCCTGCAATACACCCATCGTTCCTACCACAGGACCGAGAATGCCTCCATCTGCGCAGCTCACCACGCTATCGGCTGGCGGGGGTTTGGGGAATACACAGCGATAGCAAGGGCCGCCGGACTTGTCGCCGGGCGGACGAGGGGGGTTATTCAGTACCATCAGCTGGCCTTCTGTGCGCAGCGCAGAGGCTGAAACTAGTGGCTTGCCCAGGAGCACCGCTGTGTCTGAAATCAAGTACCGTGTCGCGGGATTATCCGTGCAGTCCAAGATAAGGTCATATTGCGCGAAGATTTCAGGCGCCTCGCCGGGCGTGAGATGCGTACGATGTGCGACGTAGTTGGGGTGTGGATTGAGTCTGCCGTGGAAAAAGAAGAAGGTTAGATGTGGTTCGTCTCAACTCTGAGTTTAGATCAATGCAGAACATGATGGCAATGCAAGGACAATTCTTACTCTTTGAGAGATTCGATGGCACTATCAACTTTGTACATGCCGACATTGCGAGTCCGGTGAAGAACCTGACGGTGCAGATTCGAGACTTCGACCGTGTCCCCGTCGATCAAACCGAGGGTTCCCACGCCCGCCCCAGCAAGATATTGTGCCGCAGGACATCCGAGACCGCCGGCACCGACAAGAAGCACTCGGGCTGCTTTGAGCTTCAACTGGCCTATTCCACATACCAGAGGATATAGTCAGCAACCATTGGTCTTTTCAATGAAACAATATTCCTCTTTTTTAGGCTGTGAAGCTACCGACGAGAACTTACCCGACAACCCCACCTGCGATACAATCATCTGTCGACCGTATCTCTTGTACTCTTTTTGGCTGAGTGGCCACTTAGACCCATTCTGTGAGCCGTTCGACTCGTCCAACACAGTCGGGTTCTGGTTTCGAGCATCTGCGACAACGTCTCGAGCTCGCGCAAGCTCTTGCTTGAGTTCTGCGAGTTTGGCCTCGGTAGCCGCAATGCGCGCTTGCAGAGCGGCACATTTATCGTTGAAAGGATCCATCATTGGCAGATGGCTTGATATGGCATCCAGACGCGATCTGGCCGACGTGAAAAGTCCAACTCTGGAAAAAGAAAGGCTCATGCCATGACGTCGCGGAGTTTGTACTTCCCCGCGCAAAGTTTGACGGACTCCTTCGGTGGACGCGGGGAACGGGAATTTGCGGCGATAAGATAAGGGGCGGCCGCATGGGGCTGCTGGTGATCGCAATCGAAGAGTCGGGTTGACTATGATGAGTGACCTATGCACAAGAAATAGGACAAATATCTTTCATAGAACAGACAACAGACAGCTGATAAACGAGAATCCAGTTGGGCTCGTTGAAGATAGACCGGATGTTCAGTCTGTCATATAGCCCGGTGCATTCAAGCTCGATCCAACGACTGTCCACCAGATGCAATATAACTAAACATTGATGAAACGTGGTTGGACTGGATCCGATCAATGAGATTGATCTATGGTTTTGGAAGCGCACAACGAAGTCAAAAGTAATTGCAAACCCCCATCACAGAGCAGCGACCAATTCCTCCACACTCTTCATTTCCCGATCATTATTCTCGCCAACATCCAAAGCGACCAAGAACCGACTAACACAATTGTACCCCGCAATCCCCGTCGTCAACTCGACAATCTCCCGATCATTGAATCCCACCGTCTGCAGCTGCGCAAACACCGCATCCTCAACCTGGATCGTCCGAGTCATCTGGTCCGTATACCGCACCACAGCCCGCTGCCGCGCCGTCAGAACACTGCTCTCCAGTGCATCCACATTGTCCTCCGCGGTGCACGGTAACGTGCGACACGCCTGGAGTTCCGCCGGCTTGATCCCGCCCTTCAAGGCAAGCGGTGCGTGTGCATTCCACTCGTACACGGCGCCATTCAACACTGCGACTCGACACACGGCGAGTTCGAGGAGGCCTAGGTCGACGATGGTGCGCGTGCGAATAGCGCCCAGAAAGCTGTTCCAGCCATCGGCCACGGGGGGACTGTGTAGCAGGGACAGATCGAGGGGGATGAGAGGGCGAGGATTGCGACGCGCGGCGATGCGCGAGTAGATTTCGGCAGTTTCGGCGGTGTTGTCGCCTTCTGTTGGGGGAGTATTGGGGGCGTAGGGAAGACGCATGGTGCGGGTGGTGGTTTTGCTTGGGTAAGAAACGCGAGAGGGACGGGGTTGGAAGAGAGAGAGTCTGGATCGCAGAGATGGGAATCGATGCATGACTTGGCCAGTTCGGGTGATGGGGTGGAGCTTTATGGGGACGGGCGTACTCGGGCGACAAGCACCGTTTGCAATTCTACGTTCTACTAACTAGTGACTAGTAGACTGCTATAACTACTTACCAGGACAAACCATGTCCGGACTGTTCAGTTGGTCTGATCATTTGATGCCCGCCCACTCGGCTGAAGCCGAGGCCGGCTGCCGAACGTCCCCGCACGGAAGTGTGTTTATGCGGGACGATGGGGCTGACTACAGCAGTTGCCTCTCTAGGGGACATCTCAGCATGACCTCGATCATATTATCATGTAGGGTTATCCCAAGTACAAGGTCATTCGTCTAATGACCCTCATCCAGAACCCTTTTGAATTCATCTCGCAATGAACCTACCCGCGACAGGTGGTCACCGCATCCGTTGTTGTGTGATCAGCTGGAGGGAGGGGTCTTTGAGGAAAGCAGCCCAAATGTATGAGGATTTTTGAACCAGGACACGAGAAAGGATGACCATGAGTATCGGTGTTGTTCCTGCTAGGTTCTAGGACAAAAATGCCGGTCAACCTTATTCATCAAAGATTGAATACCTTAGCATTCCTTCAATAACGAGTCGGAGATGAATCAAAGCAGACAAAACGTATGATCTACTAATAGGGTGGATCCAACACCATAACCCGCATTGAAAAAAAAAGACGTCCACAAGGCTCGTTGAAAAGAAAGCTTCCATATGGTTCAATGCCAGTTGCAGATGGAAAGGCTAACAGAAAGAAGGCAAAAATGGCTCAGGAATAAGTGTCCTGTCTCATCCACCCATATTAGAGATATGCCAAGAATGGATTCTCTGTGTCGTCTTCTTCAATATTGGGCGGTGGAGGTGTCGTCAATTGATCGTGGTCTTCCAGATACTTCTCTAGAACCGCTTGATCACGATTGAGACTCTCCATCATAGCTGGAATAGACCGGAGTGCCTCGCGCGTAGCAGAGAAATCCCCGTCTTTCGCCCAGACAGCAGGGTCGCCCAAAGGAGACGTCAGCCAGGCATTTTTGAAAAACCGACTTGTGGACTTGGTATCTTTGTTGGTGTTAGACTGTTGGTTTGATTCCCGGTGATTCACCGGTGCCTTGACAATTCTCAGGCGAGTTTGTGGTTTCTTCGCCGTTCTGGACCGAGTACTCATCCTCGCCGCCGGAGTTGATTTGATGGTTTGTGACTCCTTTCCGAGTTGATTGGTTAGACTTTTTGAGGGATACACAGCCACATCTGGGCAGCCAAAGGACGACTTACATTTCTTCGAGCCTTCTTCGGCTGAGTCTGGGTCTCACGAGCTTCCAAGGGGACTGCGCGTCGGGGGGCTCTCTTTGGTAGAGCGTCGTTCACGAATGATGCAAGCGGATTAGGCCCAGACCGCAACGAGCACGAAGTCCCATTCTGTAAGAAAGCGCAATTGGCACAAGCGCCTCTGAAGAGCGGCGTGCCCGCGGGGACCACAACGCAGCACGACTTGAAAGGCCCATTGCCTGCGCGGCATCCGGAACAGGTTCGATCGCTGGGGACAACCCGGCCCACCTGCTGAGTGAATGCGGCGCGATATTTTTGTTTGTTGGGACACGGTCTGGGGTCCTGACGCCAATCTACGTCCCGCCAAATCGTCATCGCGAGCAATAACTGATCTAACTCGGTCCTAAAGACTTTATGGTCTGGATTACCTTTGGCGTCTAGATTGATGGCAGCTGGGTTTTCGAAGAACAAGATGATAAGCATTCTGCGACTGGTTATCTCAAGATCAAATGGAGGAACCTACCTTTAGTCGCTACCGTCTGGTCGTGCGCCGTGTTATGAGGCGCATCATCTCGGCGTGACAATGTTGTAGACTGAGCGGCGCCAGCCATGCTTTGAACAGCCGGCGAGGTAGCACGCGCCAGAGCAGTCGAGGGAGTTTCCTCGTGTTCCGCATGCATCCCTGACTCGAGCTCGGGGGAACTATCAGGGATGTCGATTGAAGACGTCTCCGAGAAACT
This sequence comes from Penicillium diatomitis, assembly GCF_028827545.1. Lineage (NCBI taxonomy): Eukaryota > Fungi > Ascomycota > Eurotiomycetes > Eurotiales > Aspergillaceae > Penicillium > Penicillium diatomitis. Next base: position 3,097,430 of record NW_026623177.1, on the reverse strand, counting down.
CTCTGATGAAATTGACAAAAGTTCATCCTCTTCAGCTTTGATTTCCACGAGGCGATCGGGCGCGTTGATTGCATCGCCAACGCACGCTGCGCTGCCTGTTTGGGTTACAGCCGCGGGAGGCACAGCGTGCGACATGGGTGCAGCATCTGACTGAGATGTTGCTACCAGACCAGCTGCTGGGGAAACAGAGGGTGCGACTCCTAAGGGCTGAACCATAGCGCTCTCCTCTTCCATCATTTGCAGAAAGACAGAAGTTAGTAGCTAAGTACGGTACTTCAATATCACACGCCAGAGTTAATCGCGTGAAGAGGCGCGAATGAAGAGTGCCTCAGAGCCTGAGGCCACCAACCTCATTAAGCGGTAAATTGTGGCTCCGCCAAGATCTTCGACACGGTCTGGGCCATGGATTGAGGGTCTATTTGAAAGCTTTGCAGTCCGAATATCGCTTGTCTACTCTACTCATGGTCATATAGCGAAGTTGCGAACACTTTTCTTGTACCGCGTTTGTCCTAAAATGGGCCCTCAGGCCTCTGTTGTGCGGACGACTCGACTACCTGTGTGTCGGAGATGTTCTTCGATTTGCCCTGCAATAAGCGGCGTCAAAGGCTTTGAGAAAATTCTCGAACAGTTTTTCCATATTACATTGACTCAAAATCTCAGTTTTGAGCTACCGGGAAGTATGTACGTGGTAGCTTCAACGTAAAAGACAAGAAAGGAAATGGAAGTAGATACAGAAAAAGGTCAGACTGCGATCGCGCAGATATCCCTACAACGCCTGCTTGATGCAACTAAAGGTCCCCCCCACCGCTCAAAATTCTCAAGAACGCCGCCACGATTAACTGTACATGCAATCAAGATGGATTAAGAAATTAGGAAGCATTGGACTCGGATTCCTCTGGAATCGTGGCGAACTTGTGAAGCACTTGCTTGAGCACAGGTCGTCGAAGCGGTTTGCTATTTCTTGAATTAGCGACAATATTCGGCATGGTGCAATTACGCCGTGGCCATAGCCTACCTCATAAACATGTCCATGCCGCTGTCAATGCAGTCTTTGATATTGCTCTCTTCGGCAAAGGCACTAAGAGCCACAATAGGGGCGGAATAACCGATTTCACGGATGAGCCGCGTACTCTGAAGGCCGTCGAGATTCGGCATCTGTAATAGTGTAAGCAATTGCTGATCATCAATACCGATGGGAGTCGCGAGATCCTACCTGGATGTCCATGAAGATCAGATCAAATACTGTGCCCTTGTCCATGTTCGCCTTGACCGTGTCGAACGCTTCCTGTCCGTCTTTGACCATGGTCACATCGTACACTTCCTCAAGTGCCAACATTCTATATCTTCGATTAGCGTACGTCGTCAAGAACAATGGTCATCGGAGTATACTCGTACCGTCGCACGACTTCCTGATTCACTTTGTTGTCCTCAGCCACCAGCACACGGATCTTTTTCGTGCCATCTTCTTGGACGTCCAGATCGCCGTTCGCATTGGGTGGAGACGCAGGCGAGTTGGCAGGAACAGTGGGAGTGAAGAAGGGCTGGCTTAAACCGACTAGACGGGGCTGAACTTCAGACTTTTCGAATCCAGGCGCAACAGTCTCGTTCCGCACGGAGTGATTCGATGGGGTCCGGGCCGCATTCGAGAATTCTTCCAACGAGAGCACGCTGGGCGTTCGCGAGCCGGGCGTACTAGGGGCCAGTGTGCTAGGCGCGACTTCCTTGACAAATCTCAAAGGAATGCGCAAAGTGAACTGAGATCCGCGGCCTTCCTGGCTGTCCAAGAGAATCAATCCACCCATAATGCGGGATAGTTGAGCACAAATGCTTAGTCCCAGGCCGGTGCCACCGTATTTGCGATTCAATCCGAGATCACCTTGCACGAATGGGTCAAAGACCCGCCGATGAAGGTGTGCAGGAATACCAGGGCCATTGTCCTCAACTTCGAACTGGAAGACCAGTTGCGGCAGTCGAGCAATCATCGAGATATGATCTTCACTTGACCTCTCGACCGCTTGCAGCTTTTCTGACACGTTCTTGCGGATGGGTGTCGTGTCAAGGAGCATTTGCGGGTTACCGGAACGACTGCCGACAGAGAAATCGATTTCCTCCAATGGGCCGTGTTGTTCGCCTAGGCAGCGGATTCGGACTTCGACGGTTCCTCGCTCGGGCGTGAATTTGAGACTGTTGCTTACCAAATTGATCAAAACTTGGAGAATACGATGTTGATCACCCCAAAGTACCATGTCCATGAGTTTTGTCGGATTTGTGGTGTCGAAACTTGATCGTGGTCGTCCGAGATCGTGATCAGGGGATAGTTGACTTAAAGGACCGGTTTGGACCTCATTGCCCGCAAAGCAATCCACACTGAAGTTGATCTTCTTCTCGCTCACCTGGTTCTGGAAGATGGTGGTCAACTGGGCGCGGACATCGGAGAGACGGAACTCCTTTTCTTCTAATTGAATTGCCTGTTCGATTTGGTTCTTGCTGAAAGTCAAAAGGTCGTTGAGAAGATGCAAAAGTAGGTCACCCGACTGGTACACCACTTGAAGAGACTTTTTGACTCGGCCCAGGTTGTCTTCTCCCATACAGACCGCACACATTCCGAGAATTCCATTCAGTGGCGTTTTCAGCTCGTGAGAGATGTTTGCAATAAACAGGGTTTTGCTTTCATTGGCGGTCTCGGCGGCCAATTTGGCCTTCTCCAACTCCCGGGTCCGCTCGGCCACGCGCTCCTCCAGACGATTATATTGAATGCTCAGCTCGTCGGACATCTCGTTGAAGGTGCTAGTCAACTCAGTGAGTTCATCTCTCACGCAGTGTCGTCTTTCCTTGACACGGGCGGGGATCTGGAACGGTCGGCGAGCGGGATCGCCCGCAACAGTGTTCGCGCTGCTGAGTCGCTTCGCTGGCCGCCGGATCGCTTTGATCCACGCGACCGGCCCAGTTTTCTCGTCGATCTTCCCTTCGAGGCCTTCTGGATCACTGTCGGCGGAATTGAGTCGTTGCGGTGCTTGGCGTGAAGACGGCGGACTTGGCATTTGCAGAATCACAGATCTTCGTGCTGCCTCGCGCAGTCTTCGAATAGGGGCCACGGCGAAATGGGCAAGCAGAGGGACCAACAACAGGATTGCACCGGCAGTACCAAAGAAGCACGCCAGGATGATCTTTCTCAAGCGGTAGACGGGGCTGAACGCCTCAGAATGGGTCTCCTCCACGACGAGAATCCACTGGGTCAGGTTTGTCTGGGGACGAATGATACCCACTGCCACGGAATTGCCTTCCTCGTTCGTTGTCGTCAGTCGACTGAGGGACTTGTTCTCATACGCATACGGCCGATTCATCGCCTCCAGCGCAGCCTTGTAGGAGGACAGACTGAACGAGTCACTGGTGGTCAACTTGCTGTGTCGGGTCTGCTGACCGGGAAGTGGTGTAGGTTCAAAGACATAGTGAACCTGAGAGTCCGCCAACGCTGCCGAGTCGGGTGCAGTGCTCGGTGTCGCGGGCTGTGCATCCTTGGCGAATCGATTTTGGGGGCGTGCGGGGCCGATCAACAGCACTTGTCCAGTCTTTCCGAGGCCATCGCGAGATGCGACGACGTCTTGAATACTTGCGGCGCTTGCCAGGACCCTGATAGTTGTTAGCGTTTTCTACAATATGTTTTGATTCGTGCACGGCAAGAGGGAGAGTATTCCACGCACGTCATGAACCCGAGCAGCTCGGTGTCCGAGGTGTTGTTGACGATCGGTAGCGTGAGAGATACCAACGAGAACGAATCATTGACCCAGAGAGGTCCCAACAGTAGGGCAGTATGCAAGTTCAGCGGGTAGTCGGGAAACGCATACGCTGCGGGGGAAGACGTGCCACCTTTAGTCGAAGATTCCGAATAGGTGATGTTTGGATACAGCGAAGGTGGGAAGACGGTACTTCCCAACTGTACGGCGCTCCCATTTTCGGCGGTCCACGGAAGAGTGATTTTTGGTAAAGAGTCACTCGTGACGTTCAGCAGTCGAGAGCTGCCCTGCTTGCCATCGCGAGAATATAGCATCACCTGATACAAGCTGAGATAGCCCCGGCTTCCCAAGGCGGATTGGAAATCTAGCAGGGAGTCATCCCAATTGCCGCTGGTGGTATTACCATTGATATTGCGTTTGAGGGCAGCTTGGATCAGAATGCGAGTTGAAATCGTTTTGCAGGTGACCTCGAGCACCTCCAGAGTCGAGGCAATCTGACTGGCCTTGATCGATGCGACGAGTTCGAGTCCTTGCGAGCTGACGAAAGACGGTCAGCTTGAGTCTCGACGTTGTAGATAATACGTACGACGGCATCTAGCCCGATGCAGTCTTCGACATCTCGACTTACCCGACTTCGACAACGAACTCATATGTCGTAAACCACTAGCGCCGCGTCAGTCATGTACCCCCAGCATTCCAAGTCGCCTCTCCATTATTTCGGGATATGCCGGTCATGAGATGTGAACAGGCGGGGGGAAAGGCTGTGTAGCATACTGTTGCGATGGCAAGAATGGCGATTCCACTCAAGGTCGTCAAAAGGACGAGCAGCCCAAGCTGCACGGCTATTGGAATCCGCATCCGATCGAATGCACGCCGCGTTTAGGGCATGAATAGAGCGAAAGTAATCAGACGGCAAGGTTGGAGATGTTGACGGACACTGGCGAAGTGTGCCGGGGGAAACGAGGGTGAGGGAGGGCGCACAAGAAGGGCATGCCGTGTCAGAGGGAAAGAAAGCGGAAGGAAATCCGGATCTTTGCTGGGGAAATTCCTCCTGCCATCGTCAGGGCCGACTGCCATACTGCCAAGGCCTGCTGATAGGCTACCGGAGGCGTGGAGATGGGGAACCGTGGGCGGGGCCGTCAGCGTTCTAGACTAGGCGAAATGAAAAGGAACAAGACCAGGTTCGACGAACAACCATCACCACCACATGGATGGGGAGGTCGATTAGACTAGTATGCTTGGTATATCACTCGAGAGTCTAGACAAGGATGTTCCAATCTGTATGATGCATGATTCTTGTCTTCATAGCCTCTGGTCTCTCCGGGTATCCGCCAGCAGTCAGACTGATATTCGCCTACTGACCGTGACAACATTTTCAACTACTGTAGTATTCGGGTAGATCCGCGGGGCTACCGTTTGAAAACTTCCAATTTGGTCTATCCACTGTAACACTAACCATTGTTGGTAACCTGGTACGGTTACCCAGCATGATACGGACTGCGTACTGTAAAGAATGTACAAATTGTACATCAAGCGTACCCGGCGGAACTCGAGCATGGCACTCCTTCAATGACACTACAACATTATACTTGCAGTTCGGCACAACCTGAGGATCATCAACGGCCACAGAAGTATATAGTTCTGTGCATCCTGTACTGAACTGGAATTGCCCCGTGGCCCATGGTCCAGCATGTTGTGCTTAACAAATCTCGGATAGATATTTCAAATGACATACTGCTTTACCACTCCCCCGCATCCATACTGTCTCGAAAGATCGGTTGTTCTATCTTTTTGGGGAAGTGGCCACATCCAGTGCCATGGAGCGATTATTCAGGGCGTAGGATAGGAGATCTTTTTGGCTTTCCAGGACAAACTACTACCACTGTCTGGTGACTGATCTGTCTGGCCGACCACATAGTTGAATAGGACCTAAAGCTAACATCAACCTTATCATGGATGGAATCGATTTAGAATCGATGATTCGATGCTGACCGCATTACGGTACAGTGACAGTATTGGGCCCGTGACTACAAAAGCGGTATCAAATTATCAATGTATTTACTATACTTCATAACCTCATACGGACCGATTTGACTTGAATCAGGGAACAAGGATATGCCGCGATTCCACGCCTGCGCAACATGACACCAGCACATTTCAGATTGAGCCCCCTCAGAGGCAGGCAAGCGTTGCCGAGCCAGTAGTTTCACGTCTCTAGAGTCATATCTATTGAGCTAGTCTGTGCGGTCCCCTGTTCGGTAATCGGTTCATGCTCACTTTCACCGTTTCACGGTATACACGGGCAACAGTACATGGCAACTTCATGTTTATTGTTTACGGTTGCTTCGCAGAAATGTAATTCGTGTCATTCCCCGGCGGGGCATGCAGCTCAGTCTTTAGTTGGAAAGGTGTATGGTAGGTGTTCGGAGACCTGATTCTATCTCTGCTTGATGACCAGCTACTCCCACAACACCAGATTGCCAACTGATCATCCTCATCATCTCCGGACGAGTGTTTTGTTTCGCGCCCGTGGAACTCGAACTCGGCAATGGACTGTAGGAGGGTCCTCCGTTTTGGAAGGACTAAAATTAACGGGAGTCCTCTTTCTGTTTATTCCTGGGCTGCTCAGGGCTTGGCGGCGGCCCCTAAAATTGTCTGCACCAATTGTGAGTGGGAGATTGTTGACCGCAGGCGCCACAATGTGGGTGCTGTCATCGCTGCCGTGACATCATCGCTTTCATCCCAAGCGATGAGCTTCGATCCCGCTGAGCGTGTCTCAGTTATCGCTTCGAGGGTACCCACGAGTCACCTCCTTTCTTGTTAAAAAACAATGTTCAGGAGACGGAATTAACACGACTGTTCAGTACGCAGGGCCTGTCTTATGTGAATATCAATATTTGTAGCTCAAGAGGTCATAGGAGGACAGTTCTGTTCCAAATGGCCTGCGCGCTGGAGACCGCGGGACCAAGTTGTAGTAGATATGGAGTTCGCATACGTTTTGAGTACTAGTCCGAGCATAAAACCAAGCATGCCGAGAAAGGAAAGTGTCAAGATATGCCCCCTTTTTTACAAAGAGTCCTTCTAGTATAATCAAAGGCCAGTCTTGATCAATTTAAGCTTTGATATGGTTCCGACCAGATTCTTCCAAAGAAACCCTCGCTTTTATACAGGTAGGTCCATACCTGATCTGCAGGATTGATACATCTCCCAGCACAATGGAAACTTCAAATCCTCCAAAGCCGCGGGACCCATCCAGACCCCAGTAGGATTGAGTTTGTTTCTGTGAAACTCCAATTGAAGATGAACTACACTGTCTCCAGAGATCTTCGCTCTGGGTCGCAGATCGTGGAGAGAGACGAGCGATTCTGTGCAGATCGGCTTGAGTCCACATCTGGTGGAAACTTCCGAACGGACTGAGGGCGAAAGGCGACGATCGTCACATGGCTGGCCCGAACACTGTCGCAACTTTTTTTCGGATCAAAGTCCTCGTCTGAAGTTCTGCACTAGTGGAGAAGACTGGGGGCATTACTTGCTTACTCTGAGATCCTCTGGTGAAATGATTCGCTTTTGAAAACTAGAACAGAGAGGCGAAAGACTAATCGATCCGTAAGTCTAGCCAGCCCCCGGCCCTACCTCCACGTAACTTATGTGGAGGCTACTACGAGTATGGTAAAGTCTAGACCCTGGACCCTTACAGCCTCCAGAAAGTGCATGCAAGCGTAACTAGAGCAGAGCCTGGAAGCTAGCAACATTTTGCCCCTGCCCTTTCTGAGCCAAGATACAGATGGCTACGTTGCATGGCTGAATTTATGACGGGCCAACGTTCTATGACGGGCTAAACGCGCAGACCTTGTTTGAGGACTGATGCCGATGTATGTCCGAATGGTCTATGCTGCGGCCACACCCATGTCAAGTAGACGTGACGGCCGTTTCCAGCTCATTTCGCTTCACGTGGCGTCTAGGCCCTGCGCCATGGAAACTGTGTATTCGACACGTGTTTTGGCGGAATTCTTTTAGTGGCGAGACTGTGTTATTGGGCCGGTAGAGAGTCGAATGACACCTTACTCCATGTATCTCTGCATTCAAGATTACGGTTGAATGCAATGACGAGCCGTTCAATTTAAAGCTACACTCTCACAGAGGCGCTATTGAAGGTTGGTGTTCAAGGGTTGACATCGTCACCGAATACGGGGCCATACCATATTACCATACTATACTGTCCTGTACAGTACGTCTCGTGAGGCCCACTCACCCAGAGCCAACCCAGCCTCAGACAATGCAGAGCTAATTCTACGTCATTCTACCCGGTGGAACAAGCCACCATTTCGGCTCGAGGCTGTCGCAAAGGTGGACCCGAACATCGAGCCCCGCCGAGCCGGAACTGGGAGTCTGGACTCTGGAACCACACATGGTGGAACTTTGAAGAGTTGTCTGTAGTGCCTGAGGCACCCTAAAATCATCGGCCATACTATGATTTCGGCCGAAATCGGCATTGATCAAAGACAGCAAGGTAATTTATATATAAAAATCATACTGTATCACGGGTAAGGGCACCGATACGGTGTGAAGCACCCGGAAATCGTATGTCCCCGTACATCATCGTTTGTCAGTGTGGAGGTTACTGGTAAATTTTTGAAGTCATTCAACGTAAAAGACAAGATAAATCCAGATTGGGGGTATCCGTAATGTTTTCTATGCACAGACAAATATGTCGCACTATAAGTAGTAGGCAGCGTTTGTGTATCACCCGATTCCATGCAATGCATTCCATCGTTTCGAAATCACCGCTTGCGCGTAGTCTTCTTCTTCTTCTTTTTCTTCTTCTGGTCACCATCACCTGAGCTCGCCGGCACATTGCGAATGGGCCACTTCTTCAGATGCTCTTTTTCAAACGCATCTTTCTCCCGCCGATACAGCGCCATGGTAGCCCGGGCATCCTCCACAGATGAGTGAGCTCCATCTTGGATCTTCAACCCCAAGAAGTGCTCAGCAAGCATCTTCAGCCGAGGGGAACCTCCACCTGCAATCTTGCGGTATTCGGCGTGTTTGCTGGTATCGCGGATGTCGCGTTTAGGATGACTGAGGAGCAGAGCGTCCAAATCATTACTCAATGCGTGGCCCACCAGGATTCGTCCGTTCATGATCTCGCCGACTTCCTTTTGTACTTCCTCCAGTGTGCGAGCTTCAACCATGTGCTTGGGCGCGATACCACTGACGTGGGTCCGCCAATCGGTGACCATTTCTTTTGGTCGAACATAAGAATCGTAGATTTGATCGCCGTTAAAGTTGACAATACTGACGCGCGCAAGGACGGAGTCGTTGTCGGGGTTGGGACCCACACCCACCATTTCGCAGTCCATGGCAATGTATTTTCCAAGCTCCGCACTGTATCAACAACGAAGAATACAAAATAAGCACCGTCCTCATGTGAAAGAGTATTTGTTTGTCCAAATTAAGGGGAACTCACGTGGCAGAGCGTCCCTCATTGACCTTTGCATTTCGCGACACCGTCACGGGAGCGGCAGATGTGTTGGTGCTGGATCTTCTGCGTGCTGCTGAGGGCTCAGAAGACCCTGTGCCACCAGTTGCAGAACAGTCTGCCATCTTGCGTTTCTTGAGTGGTGTCTTGCTCGGTTGTGTTTTCGAGGATACTTTGTGGGGATGGTCGGCGATTTTGCGCTTCTTCGGGGCCGCGGATGAGTCGCGATCTGCAATCTTCCGCTTCGTAATTGCTGTTGTTGATGCTGCACCGCTTTGCTTGAGTGTGGCTTGTAGTGTCTTCCAGTTACTGGAAAGGTTTGACGCATCCATTGCAAATGTGACTGGTTCGAAGACCTTTATTGCATGTTGTGACTTGACAAGAGTCTCGCGATAAAGAGAAACGATATCCATGGTACTTTTTTTTTTCTGTCGGCAGAAAACTCACCCGTGAGACACCGCCCGACGAGAACATGAATCTTGCCGGATCAGGCAATTAGTTGCTGGTTTGTGATTCTGAGACATGCTTGTAAGGGCAGGAGCAGTAGTAGTAAGAAGAGTGTGCTCTTGTTTTCGCCAAGTGAATTATTGTACATAGCCTGCATTTCAGGTCAATCGGTATACGTGAGTATCAACCAAAAATCTCTATTTGAACCAAGATTTCTCCCAAATATTTGATTCTGCTATTTTGGGTAGAAAAAGGTAAGAAAAACATTTTTGCGACTCAACGGACAGGCCCATTTTGTCTTGCGTGAAAATGATGTAGAGATCCTCGACGCAATAAGAGTCTGCGTCATTGCTTCGCATTTCGAAGAAGACGGTGGACATCTGAAACGAGGTACAGGCTGCCGGCAATGACTATCGGCCCACTCTGAGAGACTTCGCTAGCCCATTGCATTGCGGAAAGCAGGTCCCCTTCGAAGCTCTTCATCTGTCCAATGTCAGAGATTGAGCTCATAGTTGAGGCGAGATCAGTAGACTTCGTAGGCATCACCCAAGGCATACCATCCACGGGCCCAAACTCGGCCGTTGCAACATTGTCACCAGGATGGATAAGTGAGCAGAAAACACCAGCCAAGTCTTTGCCACTTGAAGCGGCAATAACCCACGTGACGGGCTGTGAGTTCGCGCGAAGCTTGCGATCAACGTACCGACCAAGCACGGCAGCAGATTGTGGATTATGAGCACCATCCAGGAGAACAGGTTGTGAACGGGAGATGAGGGGTTCAAGAACCACATTCTCCAAGCGTCCCGGCCATCTGACTTTCGCAAGAAGAGGTAAAAGCCGAAGCGGATCTGTCTGGGGACGGATCTGCGCCAGCGCAATATTCAAGGCTGATGCAGCGAGACACATGTTCTCTTCTTGGTGAGGCTCCAAGTCCCAAGCTTTGAGTAGCTCTGCAAAAGCTGGAGCGTGTTCCTTAGCTTTGTCCGGTGACACAAAAGACGCATCGATACCAAGATCTTGTACAATATTTGATAATGTCTCAATGACGCCCTTTTCATTGGTACTGTCAATCACACAAGGCACGCCTGGTTTCAGGATACCTCCTTTCTCCCGAGCGATCTCCTCTATGGTCGATCCCAAAAAGGCCTGATGGTCCATTCCAATTTTTGCAATCACCGAGACCAGGACGTGCTTCAAGACATTGGTGGCATCAAGACGGCCACCCATTCCCACTTCCACGACTCCGACTTCGACGCGCTCATGGTTGAAGATCTCAAAGGCAGTGGCCGTCAACAATTCGAACTCGGATGCACCGATGCCAAGCTTTTCATCCCGTTGCCTGACTTGTGACTCGATCCGGCGAAAGAGGGACTCTTGGACCACTCGTTCATTAATGGTGATACAGTCCCATTTATCAATGAGGTGCGGTGAGGTAAAGCGACCGCATCGGACACCTTCCGCGGAAAGCAAATAAGAGAGGTAGGCACTGATTGAGCCTTTGCCATTGGTACCAGCGACGTGAATAGCTGACCATGTCAGCGGAGTTTGCTGAACCAGTCGCGCAATGCGGCCTAATCCTAGCTCAATCATTGCTCCAGATGCACAATTGAGTCGAAGATTATAGACATGACCCTTGAAGTCATCGGTGAGTTGACCATGATAATCGACAGTCCGTCTTATCAGCACTCCGGCATTGCTGGGTGGAGTCTCCGTTAAGTTTCCCGCATGCCATCTGTCGGGTAATCTGAAGGGCGCTCGCACGTGACCAGCGATCCGATTACCAGACGGGACAGGGCGGTATAGATGAGTAAGTTCGCTAGAGGTCACTGGTAACTTATGTACCTGCCATTCATACTGCTACATGTAGGGAGCTTTAACTGGCTTAAAGAGCTCGCCAAAAGCCTTCTTACCTTACCAGGCGAGTCGTATTAATTTGCAGCCTGTCGATTGGGCAGGGCCCGCCTGCCTGATACACATTACCTACAATGTCCGTCTCAACGAGGGAATGAGATGCTGTCGGTCTGATCGCAGGGCCCAGTGCATCCTGTACAGAAATTGAAGCCTACAGAGGAGCATCTCTGCGAGCGGACCTAGACCCCGTAGTGATATATTTGGGGGGGGGGGGAGAAGCTGCAATCAATTCTCCAAAAACGCATGCTAAAATCGCCATGGGTATTCCGTGAAAATTCATAGAGACGGATAAGAAATGACAACTTGAAGCTGGGAAAGGACTGCTCAAGACCAACAAGAATCCCACAATTGAAATACAGCCAGTATCGAGCCAGGCTTTCACCAGACCGAAGGAAGATGGGCAGGTCATCCGAGAGACATAGACAGCGAAGAACACGAATCCCGGCTCCTAACAGACATGGAGGATGACCTGCAGACATCATTGCTAGGCATATTGTCGCTCAACATTTCGAGGTCTAGTCATAAGCGCTGGAGGGATGGGGTTGACGCCCCGGTATAGGTGCGCCTCCTGGGATCCCGGGCGAGGTGGAGGTGGAGGTGGAGGCGGAGGCGGAGGGTGAGTAAAACCTCCCGGATGGTAGCCATACGGGTGGGCAGGGGGACGAGGAGGTATACTCGGCGGAACGGGAGACGGACTTCCAACAGTGAGTCGACCAAACTCATCCACAAGTTGTGGACTTTGGTAGCGATATCCTCCAGGGTGGAGAGGAGGCGTTGGGTTCGCGTAGCCTAGACCACGGGTTGGGTCACCGGGGAGGCAGACGAGGGATGCGTGAAGGGTACGCTGAATATCTTCGAAGATGACTTCCATCGGTAGAATGTAGGTTATATTGGTTTGTGCTGACCAAGCCAGGACGTGGCCACAGACGCGGCCGGTAGACCTATCAAAAACCCAAGCACCTGAGTCACCGGGGGCTGAGAACGAATGTTAGCGGGTGCCTTTCAATAAGAATTTACTCCATACACGTTGAAGTCATCTTGCGCCTTTCGTTGCTCGTAGTAATTATCGAGAGCAATGGTTTTGGATTACACTGCCAGCCTAACATGGTAACGATGGAAGACACGGTGGGCATGAAGGGCGTGAAGAGTTTAAGAAAGCGAAAACGCGACTTGTCAGTCGCAAAGAAATCAATCACAACCAGGGTATCTAACTAAAATATCGCGTGAAAAACAAAATGGATCTGCTGAATGGCGCCGCTTACCTCCAAAATTTCCGCTCACAGAGAAGCTTGTTGAGAACGAATGGCGGCCATGAAGCTTGACCAGTGTCATGGCCTTGGATATCTGCCCGGTCTGCAAACCACTGGTGCGACCGCAACATTGGACCAGCATACCGCCCAACTCCTCGATACGGGCGACCTGGTTGAGAAAGATCGGGGGTGGGGGGCTCCGACCAAACCCCGCTCGACCTGGAAGAAACGGCGTGGTGTCCACAACGATATTGCGGGCATCCATGCGAGTGTCATCAACTTTGATAAGGGCCCAGTCAATCTCATGCTTCATGCCCTTACGCGTCCACCGACGGAGACCCGAAGAGGCATGGATGTAGCCAAGGGAATGAGACGCGAGATGTTCGTCATCACGATCCTCAGCTGATGGAAAGAAGTCGTCGTGGACGTCATCAAGAGCTGGTTGGGTGACCATCAAACGAGGTTCTTCTCCCGGTTCAACGCCAGCAGTATCACCGACTGAGGCCGCATCATCGTCAAAGTCATCGTCGTCGACACCCTCCAAAGATTCATCATCGGAGGAATCGTCTTCGGACAGCCAATATTCGTCGACCTCACTCTCGTCGGGGTGAGAGAGGGAGTCATCATCTTCCGAGCCTGATATCTCGAGGTCTGCATTGGCTTCGGAGGGCTCATCATCGCGCCAGGGATACATGAATTCTTGACTGCTGACACCAGAGGCCGTTCGCAACGTGTCTTGGGGTCGGCCGGCGGAGCGCAAAGGAGCCTCAGGTCCATTACCCCCAGGCTCGTCATCGTCACTTGGCACCTCAAGCATATGGTGAACTGTAAGACCATAAGGATGACCATCGACGAGAACAGCACCTCCGTAAGATACAGGAGGCAAGTGCTCTTCGTTCTGGAAAGCGCCGATTGATGCACCACAAAGCGGCCTTTGTTGATAGCAAGGATTCAATTCACGCTGGCGAAACGGCGTTTGAATCGATGTGTTGGGACGGGTCTTGGCGGGCTGTCGCTTGGTGCGAGGAACTTTTGATCTTTCAATGTCTCCACGGAGAACAATGAGGTCCCAGTCTTCATGGTCAACGGGGAAATGCTTCTTCAAGGCAGACCGAACTTTCTTGACACTTGCGCACGTTACACAGATTGTGGTTTTGGCGCTTTCAATGGTTTCACCGGTCATCATGAGGTTCACCCCGCAGGACTCGTCCGATTCTTTGAGAATCTTCTGCAGAAGCCGGCTGAGGCGAGGCATGATCTGAAAGTTCCATTCTTGCAGATGCTCATCGGGTATTTCCAGGTGTGGAAGACGTTTTATAGTTCGTTTTCTGGCAGGTCTTTCGATCACATTGGGCTCGGAACGCACTTGCCATTGGGAATCTGGAAGTAACGGTAGATCTTTCTCCAGGTTGAGCGGCTCATTGTGGAATGAAAGGGGTTCAGCGACCTGCGCGCTAGGAGCGAGTTCCGAACATGGAACGAGTGCCAAAGGCAGAGAATCATCGAGCTCTTCCGGGGGTGGAGCCGCGAAGATGTCGATGCGGGTGCACGCCCAAAGAACTTTGCAAATGGTGTAAAGGAAGTTCATGGAGAACGAGAAGGTGCCTTCAGGATCTGACTGTTCAAGAACAGGGTAGTGGTATACCTGAGGCACACGAAGGGTGAGGTCGGTCATAGGTTGGGTGGAGAGATGGAAATTAGGAGCATCAAGACAAAGCTGGACGGCCTGCAAGTACGCCGTCCCGCACTTTGCACCAAGCTTTTTGACATACAGATCTTCAATCCGACGCTTGAACCAGGAGCGATCGTACTTCTCTTTCCAAAGTCGACCGATAGGGGCCCACAACCCAATCTCCAGTAGGACAAGGCCCAGAGAGTAAAGATCGTATGCCCAAGCAGCGTCGTCTTCAATTGATCGCTTGTCGTCAGGATGGCGGTACATTGCCGTTGACAGCAGCTCAGGTGTTGGCCCGTCAGCAGAGAAGCGCGCTGGTGAGGTGAGGTAGGGTCGCCGCATGTCTGGGGCCAGGCCACCAGCGTCATGGCTAGCATCGGCTCGGCCAGGGAAGAAAATGATATTGTTGCTGTTGATATTACCATGCACGACATTCTGACTCCTCATATGCAAGACAGACATCATGAGATCATATGCAAGTCGAAAACGTGTCTCCAGATTGGGCATTCGCTTCTCCCGAAAGTCCTCTGACGAGGGAAGAAGGGCTTCTAGGGACATTGGTTTCAGTTCCTTCAACAGGTCACTGGGGTTTAGCAAAAAAGGGAAATAATCCACGGGCATTTGATAGAGGAAAGCATAACGGGCGTTAGAATCGTCAGCGCAGTAACCCAGAAATCTCA
This sequence comes from Penicillium diatomitis, assembly GCF_028827545.1. Taxonomy (NCBI): domain Eukaryota; kingdom Fungi; phylum Ascomycota; class Eurotiomycetes; order Eurotiales; family Aspergillaceae; genus Penicillium; species Penicillium diatomitis. Next base: position 3,082,254 of record NW_026623177.1, on the reverse strand, counting down.
AAAGACCCAGATGTCCAACCCTGGAATTTTGAAGTAGAAGATCAAGAGAGTTCTGCAACGTCTCCAGCCGAGAAGTCTTCGCGCTTGGCTGGGGAGCAACCATCATCGGCATAAACTCCACCAACACAGACACATGCGGATCGGTCACAGAGTCTCGAAGCAATGCACACGACGACGTTTGCAGGCGACCGATCATGCGGGAGTTGGTTGAGACTGCGACAGATGCGTATGGAGGTGGGCTATTATCATGGGTCGCGCCAAATAGTTGTAGAGCAGAGCGCTCAATAAGCAGGGCTTGGGACTGGCCATTTTTCGAAGTCAAAGATGTAGGGAAAAACGCGTCATATCCCGGCTTTGAAGCCCTTGCCTTTTCGTTCGAATCAGAGTAGGTCCTGTATGGAGTGTCGTGGGCTGGGAGAGGATGCGTCTTGGATCGACGCCCACTCATGCTGTGTTTGCTCGATGATATACTAGACGCCATCGTGCGGCGTGAGGTAGACAGCTCATAGAGTGTGTCAATGCACGAGGTGAGGTCATTCAAAATTGTCTGAGAGCGACGAACATCATCCTCCGTCCACTGCGTTTTAAGAGGCCGGCCGCCTAATGCGTCTTTCGTGGGCAGATCAACCTTATGTTCCTTCGAGGTCATCGGTGGATCTATGTGCTGAATACGCTCGGCATCGTTCAACAAGCCCTGGATCGTGGACATGACGCTTTCCACGACATCGCTGAATCCGGCAGCGGTCAACGACTCATCGATGTCGTTTGGCTGAGCGGCGCTGGCGTCGCTCCAATCCAGCCCCCATGATAGCAATCGGTCTCGTTGTTTCTGAAAGCTTTCGTGCAGGGCGACCAGCTCTGGGTCGTCGAGAGCTTTAGATGCGGTCGTAATGCTCTCACACGAAGTTTTGGTGTCCGTATAGAGCTTCGTCAGGCGACGCTGGAGGAATCCGCTTCCTCCATGGCGCATCACGGACATCTTGACGATAGCGTTTCGATAAGGACCGAGAGGATAGCGGGGCTCAAGTTGATGGCATGGAGGTGACAGTCACTGTGAGTATCACCGACCTCATTCCCTACACATCGTGAGAGAATTTGGATGAATTGTAGGCGTTGGAGGCCATGTAGCGCAGACTGATGTCGAGAAAACTCCAGATTCAATGGATGCCCGGTCGACGGTCGATACGACCGTCGTGAACGGACTACGGACTAGCCATCTGCCATTATTCTACTGCGGGCAAGTCAGCAGAGTCCATGGGAATCCTGTTGCCTAACCAATCACCCTTGAGGATGTGCGCTAAGTGGATCACGTGGCAGGCATCTCAATTCGACGGATCAAGCAAAGTTACGGGTAATACGAATACCAATTGTCAGGCAGCAGCATTAGTTGAAGGATTTACAGAAGTAAACACTAGGGAGATCCCCCGTCATTGCGGGCGTGCATGTGAAAGCTTCGCGGGATACAGGACAATCATGTCTTCGAAATGGCATCATGGTATCATTGGAAATAGTCAAAAGAGAGTACAGCCAAGCCATCACTCTGGTCCGGCTGCGGGTCCTCTGTTCCGGCATCAAAAGACTCAAGAGAATGGGCCCAATGCCGATTGTCGCTCCTAAAAGGATGAAATGTAAAATGTACAAGTGAGAAAGGCAAAGAATTGCACATAGTTGAAAAACCCTAATCACCGAGTCAGTAGAGCCTGCTCGAGGGCGAAGAGAGGCGGTCGCGCAGAGTCCGTGAATTCAGAACTAATGCAGGTCTATAGAGCATGAGTAAGTGAGATCATGGGCAGTGGGAGCATCGCAAGTTCACCGGGAGAACACGCGTCGCGAAACGCCAACGTCCCGCGCCCGCTTTTCACTAAAATTATGAAGTCGTTCGCCGATCAGGTAGACATCATCGCGAATGTGGATACGCCAGATCGCCAGCTTTCGTAGAGCGAAGTGCACACTCCATACGGCCAGAACAACCGACAGGGTGACAGGATATGCGAAGCGATAGATGTCGGGTTGTGCTCCAACGACCGAGTAGAACAGGGTGTAGCGTAAGGCAAGTCCGAAAAATAGTGGGGCAATGATCGCGATGCAAGTCAGAAGCATCATTGGCAGGATCAACGCACGCGTCGCAAGTGAAACATTGGGATTGAACCACCCTTGACGGAATACACCGTTGACAGCGACGGCTGGCCAGGATTGGGGATGCCAAAGAATAAGCTTGATTGCCATCTGCACGTACAAGACTCCCAGTGTCCAGTCCTGAACCAGGTGAATGACATGTTCTTGTCCATCTGCGAGGAAAGTGTGTGCCGGGATAAGGATATATAATTCGGTGAGAAGGGCAAAGAAAGACGGCAGCACCACGACCAAGGCAATCGCAAGATACAAAAGCCTGGCGAAAACGAGTACAGCACTGCCCAGGAGTCTGACCGCCTCGCGTGGGGACTGAAGGTACGTATTCTGATTTTCACGTAGGCAGCGGAAAGCTGCCTGGCAATAGTACACAGCGTATCCTAGAGCGCCGACCACTGAGAGGCCAATCGAAAGCGCATAGATATCGTTGACGGGAGCAGGACTGGAGAAGCAGGCTGAAGCAAGCACACGCCCAAGGATCAGCGGCACAATAGTGATGCCGACGCCCGCGGTGGCAGCGAAGAGCCAGATAAAGACGATGAAAGCAGCGATCCGAGTTCGGAAGTGAGGTGGAATGTAGACTTTCGTAAAGCTGGGATTTCCGCGACCATGAAGGCCATCGTTCAAATCAGGCAGACCGTCGATGCGAGTGTTATCTTCGCTTACGTCAAGGAAGGCTCGCGTGCCCTCAGGGATACGCACTTGGTCGGACGCGGGGGCGCGAACGTAGCGGCCGTCTCGCAGGAAATAAACATCGCGATTCTCTGACTCGGCTTGCGCCTGGTCTTCCTTCCCAACGACAGGGTGCTTCCAGTCACCTTGCTGGGCGGAGAAGAAGCTCCACCAAGTGCGGCGGACGTGGTGGCCTTCCTCTTCGGGATGTCTTTCCGGAAAGAAGAAGTTGCTCAACCGCAACAAGTGAGCACACTTATGGAACCACCAATCAAAGAGGTCGTGAATAATGTCTGAGGGTTTGACGGACTGAAGTGCAAGCGGTAGCACGAAATTATAGAACAGCAAATCCACAGGGAACTCGAGCATTGGTGCGCTGGACGACCAGTGGATGGGCAGAACGCCATCAAGTGCGTAAAATAGACCCCATACAACGCCGCCCAGACAAACAATGACCAAGGCGCCGTACACCAGAGCACTGAATGCGATCTTGCGAAGTTGGGTGGTGATGCTACGCTCAAGCACGTCACGAATGGGATGGAAGGTAGGGTCGTCGGGGTCACGGATAAAGTCTATGAATGAGTCAGTAAAAGAAAATTCATCGGGTCGTCACGTCATTGCTTACAGAGGACGCCGCTTCTCAAAATCTTTCGGCACATTGACACGAAGAGAGCGAAGTGGAACATGTAACAAGTGCCAATAAACCAATGCACGAACAAGGACGTCAGAGGAGACGCCACGGTGAAGGCAATGCGCGAAGAGATCGTTGCGTCGGAAAACAGAGGCAGGAGAGCAACATCCAGCAGGGTACCGCAATATAAGGGGAACACGATCATCTCAATTCCAATAATCAGGATCACCTTCATGACTCCACCGGCTTGCAGGAGTACTTCGGCAACAACCCCGTCGACTCTTTGGCCCCGATTGGCTCCCGCGAGCAGCCCACTGACTCGCAGATACAAGAAGCCGGCCATAGTGGCGAGAAGATACCCCATAGCAATGGCAATAGCACGATCTGTGGTGTCCCATACAGCTAAGTCCTCCCGAAGATAGATGGCAGCAGGTGCTCTTTGTCCGGCGCTGGCTCCCAGAAGGGTGGACCCTGGGTTGGTGAACATCGAGGACATTGTCATGTTGCCAACATAGCCCTTCACGAATGTTGTGGCGTTGGTCAAATGAGCTAGCTTCAAGTCGATTGTGAATGCAGCCGGTATCCCGATTGTCATCAAGCGCAGAGGGAAGTCGTACAGAGCGAATTTGCAAATAGTAAAAATCGATCTGTAAAGCGCGACAAGACGTGCTTGATGCAGTTTGAGGGCTTGATGGGAGAGCACAGAGAACATGGGAATGTCGGACTCTTGGAATATCAAAAACGTGCTGACAACCTTGTTCAAGCGATTCGTGCTTTTGTCGATCAAAGAGATAGACGTGCTGGTGATAGCCCGAGATTTGGACATCCATTCGAATGTAGGCCCGAGATTCCCAAACGGACTGGCGAGTACCTTCAGAACGAGGCTCATCCAATACATTGAATAACCAAGGGAACCAATGAGGGTATCGAGCACAATGTCGGCTATGACGGTTACAGCAGTCATAGGCACACCAATGATCAGTTGCAGAGGGTTGGCCAGAAGGACGAGGGCGATCTTGCCCCACAAATATGGGAGCCAGATGCCAATTGCTATCGTGAATGCGATGAGAAGGGCACAGAAGACCCCGTTCTGCAGGAGACCAAAGATAGGACCCTGCATCCCAATGAGATCTAAGATTCCATCGAAATCGTCCCCCTCAATGGCATCCGCATCATTGCCTTCCAGCAGACCGTCAGGTCCAAGTCCAGCCGGAGCCACCTCGTCAGCAGGGCGTGCGTCCAATCGGTTCTGAACAGGCACGAAGGGGTCTTCCAAAGCCGGGTCCTGCACAATATGTTCTTCGTCTGGTACGGCGTTGGTATCATTATCGAAATTTTCAGCAGTGACATCTCCCCAAAACCAATCGATTGCACGTTCGATGAAAGCCTTCGGAGGTCCAGCTTCCAGTTCGGCAACATCCGGCCGTTCGTCATCGGTCATGCGAGCATTGACCTCTTCTCGATGTTGGATTGCATCTTCAGTCAATGTGGCAGATGTCTCTGCATTTCGTGAAGGACTCTCAATTGGAGCCGTGTCAATTCCATCCTCGTGGAAAGGTTCACCAAATGGCCGCTCGTTTTGTGATCTAGTGATCGCTTCTACAATCCAGGCCAGCTCTTCCTCGTGACCTTCGCGTCGAATGATTCGTAAGATCTCATCACGATCGCCGTTGGCGCGCATAAGAATGTCTTGAAGCAGTGAAATATCTGATGCTGGTGATGCATGAGTTGAGTCTTGCGCTGGCTGGCGAATGCCCATAAAGTCATCATTCTGTGAAGGGATTTGGGTGAAGTGTTCGTCATCCATACTTGCCCTTCTCTCATACGCTGGTAGACCGTCATCCGAATCGGTCCAAGACGGCGCAGGAGAAGGTTGGCGAGAGCCACCGGGTAAGGCGTCATTGGCTCCCTCTGGAACAGGAAATTCGGGTCCATCAATCTCACGGCCATCCCGGACCTCTTGCTCCATTTGCGGGAGTTCGGGGCCGTCGTTGACGCGATCATTAGCGATGAGCTGCAGTGCAGCTTCTCGCTCTCCCTCCGCGATGTTTGCCATGGGCTGCTGCTGTACAACCCATTCCCGTATCAAAAAAAGCAGAATGAAAGCAACAACGACAAGTAATGTAATCAATTGGCCCTCAAGTGTGTCGATTATCATGTTGTTTATAGTTGGATACGGCGTTAATGCCTTGAGGAATTTGACATCAGAGAGCCAGGAAGGATAGCGGGCTTTTGACGAGCCAAGAGCTCCGTTTGTTTCCGAGACACTTCCATCACGACTGGATGACCAGGCAGGTACGAAAAGACTTGGTATGATTTTCTTAATCAGTGTGAGCATCAGCGGCTCGCCGGTTGAGTGAGCGTTGGCAGGCGACTGGGCTGACAGTGCTGCGACAGCGGAAGTCGAGGCAGACAAGGCAGGCGAAGGGCTTGAAAGAGCTAATCCCATGGGTGTGAGAGAAGCGGCTCCACTGCCTGTGTGGTTTGCGGCCCATTGCTTGACGCTGCTTGATGCGGACCCCGACCCCGTCTGCTGAGATGGTCCAGCAGCCGACCAACGGCCATCGGCGAGCCAGAAAAGTGCCCTCCATATCGCTCGCATTGACCATGGCAGCCAACCCAGCCAGACGAAAGCCACAAGCAGGAATCGCAACCAAGTTATGAGTGTCCGAACGACCTGAAAGAAAGCTTGCTGGATGAACAATGGCGTTGGAAGGCTCTTTGGCATGTTTGGATCGTAAAGTTTCGTAAATCGAAAATGTGTCTTGCAGAGCTCACAGTGCTTCTTTTGCGAGTGTGACAGCCACTCCACCAGGCAGGTTTGATGGACAAACTTTATACTGCCACTGCATTTGCATGGATAGAATAGCGGTTCCTCCTCGGTTCCTTCTCCATGACAGATTCGGCAGGTATCCACATCTTCAGGTCCAGCCTCCCGCTTGTCATAGGCTTCATCATTCATCAGACCGGGGAACGACGACGTGTCCGCGGGGCCGTAAGATGACTGGGTCGTGAAGTCCATGATGGTCTGTGGCGCAGGATGCGAGAAGTTGCCTAGGTAGCAGGATGTCTACCCAATCTGCATCATAGTTCAGTCAATGGTCAACAACGTGGTACTGTCTGAACCCGGTTCCTCAGAGCGGCGATGGGACGGTAGAATAAATTTCCAGGGCGTTAAAGAGTATTACTCGGCCGACGAGGGAGACCGGCGGGTATGTTCTGCGTTCCGAAGTTTCTCCCGCTTCTCAAATTTGACAGGAAGGCTCAGAATTATTGAGCAGGCGCCGAAGGCAGCATTGAAGCTTGATGCCCACTTGCTTCACTGTTGGTCTGTCGTGATGTGGACTGATCGAGGACGGTAGAATACCGGAGGTTCTTGAATTCCGCCCGCTTTTCTGAGGACACTGATGGACGCCCAGCGGATGCCAGGCCATCCGAGGCCGTGCTGACTCAGCGCCTGCCAGCGGGCGATTACAGCAATCTTACATCTTTATTTACAGATGACACCGTGCATGCTGTTATTTATTAGTTACGTGCTGTATTAACATTATGGTCCCGCCGTTGCGCTTCAAGTCATCAACAAGCAACTTGGGACACCACTAATCCAGCAAGGCCAAGTAGTGCATGCGCCCGTGCCACCGATGACCTCACTGGGGTTAAGCAGCACATCAAGCCACCATTGAAAGGGACACAACCTTGGCGCCCATCGCATGGCCAAGTTGACTCAAATCTGCCTCTGGACTTTCTGCATCATTTCTTCCCATTTCTGAGTCTTCGTGGAGAAAAAAGACCCGCGTTCCTCTGGAGGTCTTGGATTCTATCTGGTACGCCTAGAACGGTGGGCCGTAAAAGTCCCCTAGCGTCAAATCGACGCGAGCATTCCGCCTCAATCGCTGACTTCGTTCGTAATGGTCAGCCCTCGCGTCGCTGCACAGGATTTGAAGGTTTGCTGTACGGTTCAAAGCTACCTAAGCATGCAATAGCTGCTCGCACACTCGCCGAGGTTCAATTATTCAGTGAAGGTCCTACCCAGTGCAGGCAGAAGCTTGCATCTGTCACCGGTGCTCTCTATTTTTCTTTCGAAGTTAGAAGGGCCGGCCCGCCGTCAACGACAACACAAGATGGCAGCTCAGGAAAATGGACACGCATCGGCAGCTTCATCAGATACTAGCAAAGGTGGTCTGATCCGGAACAGCGCTCGGAAAGCCAAGCCGCGACAGAAGGGCCCTATACGATGGTCTCTTGGACTTGTTGTGCGGTATGTGTGAAACCTCCTTTTGGAACGTGGTTGCTCAGCTGTCCACTGAGCAGGAGTCCTGAGCTTCAAAAAGCAGGACCAAAGCTAATATGATCGGGATCTCAGGCTCTGTATTTGGTACACCCTTTTGACGCCGTTTCTTCGATGTCCGTCCCGGTTGGACGAGTTGAGCGAGACCTCTCCGAAGGTCTGCAAGCCATACCTGGTCGCTCGCGCACACGTGGAACCGTACCTGTCACCTTACTATAACGCCTACGCTGTCCCCTATGTGAATCAGGTGCAACCATACGTGACTATCCTCAATGAGCGAGTGTATACGCCTGTCTCAAATGCCGCCAAGCTTGGTTATGAAGCATATGGCGCTCCAGCATTGCAGCAAGCTCGCGAAATCGGCGAGGTTCAATGGAAGCAGCAAGTAACACCACGCCTGGAAGCTGTCCAGTCTCAAGCCCATCAATTGTACATGGCCCAAATCGATCCTCATATTCAGGGAGTCGCTTCTGTTGTGTCGCCTTACTATCGTCAAGTGGACGGACTTGCTAAGGCTGTATACTGGAATCAATTGGTGCCCCTTTACACGCATTCCCAGCCTTACATTGGGAAGACTTATAGTACCAGCCAAGAAATCTTAGCAACCCATGTCATGCCTGGTGCCCGCTATACCTGGTCATCACTTGTCTATTTTGCCAATAGCTCCTTGTGGCCCCATGTCACCGGTCTGTACTCTGAGCAAGTGGAGCCCCAGCTTGTAAAGATTGGGCAGCGTCTTGCCAGCTACCGCGAAGGCAAACGACTACGCGCTGTTATGGATGAGATGGATAGGTAAGATACTCTTCCCATACTATGCCATACTATAGCAACAGGAGCGGATTCTAACTAAGACCACAGCACTTCCTCTGAGCGTGCTTCCTCGACACCGGTGACTACCGCAAAGATTGAACCTCGCACATCTTCCACAGTGACAACTAGGCCAACTGAGCAATCGCAGGCCGCCAAGCCCACGATACCGGCGGAGGAGCAGACTAAGCAAGCTCGCGTCCGCATTGATTCCGATCTTCAAAGATGGCAGGAGAAATTCGCGGCGGCGGCTGACAAGGGCATTGAGGATCTGGAGGAGCGCATCGAGGAAATCGTGTCAGCACTTGTTGAAAGTAGCGCCAAGGGTCACGGACGGAGTCTGTCAATGGCGCTCGAGGCAGTCTCTACCGAAAAGACTGCGGTCATCAAACAAAAAATCATTGATCTAGCTGGATCGTTGCCGAGAGAGGATGTCCCGGAACAGGAGGAGGAAGCTCATGACAAGCTCATCGATGACATTCGTGCTTCTGCTGTTGTAGTTCGAGACCGTGCACACGCTCTCCGACAGTGGTCACTCTCCTTTGACGAAGAGTTATCTCGACGAGTATCTGCCGCCATTAATTCGACACTAGATGTTCTGGACAGCATTCGTGACCTGGGCCTGCAAGAGATTGGCACGCGATGGGCCTGGATGGATGATGTCACTTACAAGGACTGGGCAAAGTACCATGCATTGAAGGCACAGCTTGACGATTGGCGGGACGAGATCCGCAGAATTGGAATGAACCACCAATCTGTTGTTGTGGCACAATCTTTGGGTGCTGCCGTTCTAGACAGCGGAATGCGAGTCGCCGAAGAGGCCGCAAATGAACTGATTAGACTTAAGGATGTCGGCAAATGGAAAATTGCCGCTCGTGATGTGAGCGACAATTTCGACTCGCGCGCGGAGTCTCCTCCTTCATGGCCAAAGCCAATTGTCACGACTGATAGAGATAGTCAAGCATCTGCCGGCGAGGAAGACAAGGGTGAATCTGCTGCCTCTTATGAGGAATCGTCGTCTTCCGCGTCCGAGGGACAAACCCCGGGAGAAACTTCCTCAAGCTCCACCACATACAACGAGTATGAGCATGGCGTTGAATCTGAGGACGTACCGGTGGCCGTCGCGAGTGTTGACGCGAGCGAACACTCGATCGAGCCAATTGTTGAAGAGTACCAGCACATCACCAAATCGGCATTTGGCGTAGCTGCTGCATCTTTGAACATGAAGCAAGAGCCAATCTTGGACGAGGAAGAGCGAGGTATCTTTGACGATCTCGCTGAAACAGCGGAGGACGTGTACCACGATGCCAGATCTGCCTTCGCAGACTCTACTGCACAGGCTAAGGTTCTGTATGAAATTGCCAAGTCTCAGGCTATGGCACAGATGTCGCATTCATCGAGCGCGACTGCTCACGCTGAAATTTTGAATTCCATCGAATCAGCCTACTCACGCGCTGTGCGATATGCTAGTAAAGAGTTCGACTCTAGACTTGGCGTTGTTTGGGCTACACCCACTCCTACCGGTCCCCTGGCTCACATCTCTTCAGTCGCATCCTCGCGCTTGAGCGAAGGGCTGAGCTTTGCCTCTGACCAGCTGGCACAACACACCAAGCCAGCGTCATCATCCGCAGGATCGCAGCCTTTCGTTCTCGATGCACAGCGCCGTTACTATGAGGCTGTCGGTCTGGCGCATGAGCACTACACCGCATTCATGTCAAGTGCTTCGGATGCGGTTTATGGCACTCCCACGCCAGCGCCCACTCCTTGGAATTACAAAGGCGTTCTCGCTGATGCTGACTCAAAATATCAGGAGGCGTCCTCGCTTGCCTCTGCTAGTCTTGCCGCAGTTGTTGGCTCCGCTAGCTCTATGATCTCCGCGGCCGACGATGGTAAGGCTCAGAGCCTTGTGGAAGATGCCTCATCAAGATATCGCGCCGCTCTTTCTGCTGCGTCATCCTCTCTTTCTCTCGTTTCGGCGTCCGCCAGCTCAGCTGTCTACGGCACCACCCCTGGCGTCATGGCGTCTTTATCGAGCCAAGCTTCTGTGAACTGGGAGACTCTAGTCTCTAAGGCCAGCGAGCAGGTGTATGGTACCCCAATGCCCTATTATCAAAGCATGATGGAGGAGCATCTGCCGCGATTTGACACTATTCAGGCAGTTCTTTCCGAAGTCCTTGTTGGTCAGCAGCCCTCGTTTACGGAGAGTGTTATTAGCAGAATTCGGGTCGCATTCGAGACACCTTATCCTGCCAAGGCGGTGTCGGCTGCATCCAGTTATGCTAGTGAGGCTTATGAGACGGCTTCTTCCGTCGCCAACGCCTTCATCACTGATGTTCCCAGCGTCGAGGACGTTGTCCAGCAGGCCAACGAGCAGCTTCAGTCAGCCGTAGAGGCCGCCAGTGTGGCCATTTATGGCACCCCGAAGGGTCGCTACGAACAGGCCACGGAGGCTGTTGCTGAGGCATACTCAAGCGCCTCTGCTCAGATCAGTGGTGCCGTATACGGGAAGGAGCCAACCTACATTGACATTGCCAAGAGTAATATCGAGCAAATCCAGTCCAGAGCCAGTGCCGCGATCTATGGTGAAGAGCCTGGTGCGGTCGAGAGTGCGACCCTCCGTCTTGCCGACGCTGTTGAAAGTGCTCAGGCCCAGCTGGCCAGCCTTGCCTCTAGCATGAGCAGCGTGGCATCCTCTGCGACGTTCGCATATGTCACTGACGTTCCTAGCGTTGAGGACATCATGCACCAAGTGAACAATCAGCTTCACTCCGCTGTTGATGCTGCTAGTGTTGGTATTTATGGTACTCCCAAGGGTCGTCTTGAGCAGGCCGTCGATGCAGCATCTGAGACATACTCCAGTGCCTCCGCTGAAATCAGTGGCGCTGTCTTTGGAACCGACCCTAGCTACATCAATGGTGCTAAAGACAACATTGAGCAGATTCGGTCCAAGGCCAGTCTTGCATTTTACGGCGAGGAACCTGGTGCGATGGAACACGCCACCAGCCGCCTCGCCGCCGCTGTGGAAAGTGCACAGTCGCGCCTGGCAGGTTTGGCTACTGAAGCAACCAGTGGAGCTTCAGTGGCCATGGAGACAGCCGCGTCTCAGGCCAACCAAGTGACAAGAACCATCAGAGCCAGTGTCTCGTCTTTGGCGAAAGACGAACTCTAGACGTGAAGGCCACATTTACAATGAACAATGCTCACGTCTCAAGGCTAGCTAGTCAATATCTTCCCTTATTGCTGCGCTTCAACCTTACTCTGCGAGCGATAATCAGCGCCGGCCTCTAATCGCGGCATGCCAGAAGCATGTGTGGCCAGCTCGATGTCCTAATCATATCTCTCTCGACTCACGATCGTCTCACGCTTATGACTTTCAATTTGCACAGTCTCGTTACAGTCATCATCTTTATTTATTTCTCCTTTCCCTTCTTATCCTTTTCAGAGTGTATGGAATGTAATTGCAATCGTCAAGCCATGTTTTCCGGCGGGTTTCGAAGATTTAGCCGTCCGTGCCCAGCGACTGTACTGCTACATATAATTCATTGCGTGATCAGTGTTCTTGGTATCAAAGGTATTCCACTTCTGCAAAAGTTCAAGAACCATAAAATAGCTTTCGAGCTAGCCCTTCCCTGGCAGCCTCCTGAGCGTCGGGCTGTGCAATCGAGCAGGTAAGCCACGGCATCACAACTTTCACATATATACATGGGCAGCGTGCGGCACCGCAGTGACACTGCATCCGTCCAGGAGAATATGATACATCGTATTCCTAGATGATAATCTTCGCAATGATTAGATGAGTGTAGATCGGTGAAGCTCAGCAAGGAGGCATCGAATTGGCCATGGAGGTCACGGACTTCTTCCTTTAACGAGATACACCTCTGGGAAGCCGACTTGGACCGGGCTGCGGCAGGATGCAGTATGACTGTCCGATGCTCAGAGTTCAGGACCGACTCCACAAAGCACACGCCAGCAGCATATCCCTTCCAATCATGACACTCAGCGACGGTACTTCACACGATCGCCCTTCTTCTCTTTCTTCATCTGCGTCTTGCTCATTGATGCCTGAGCCTCGGGGCCATCCGCACCGCCACCACCTCCCATTCCGGCAAATCCCTTCTTCACACCCATGACCGTCGTGTAGGCCAGGTAGATCGAGTACACGGGGACTACAGCCCACAGCCACCAAGCCCGGTCATTGAAGATACAGGCTGCCGCAATGCAGCCCTCGGTCCAGTAAAGCACATCCCACATGTACTCCGTCAGGCCAGTCGCGTTGAGATCCTCACCTGCGGAGCGCAACGAGCCATCAGCGTTATAGCTGGGGCGACCCACGCGGTCGAGGTAGAACTCGATGAGTAGCGTCGGTACGGCAAGGAGAAAGTAGGGCTTGAGTGAGCGAGGACGGCCAATTGTGAAGTGCAGACCCAAAAACAGGAGGTGCAGGACGGCTGTGATGAGGTGTGTGCGGGAGAGGACGGCCGCATTGCGAGTGGCTAGTGTTTTAGCTGCTTTCTGGATATCATGTCAGTTTGTTGTACTACCTCTCAAGAGGATGCCCATCAAGGAAGGGCGTGGTGTTTGGAGCGTTTCCGACGATCCTGTCATCTGTAAAACCTGTGGGGGGCGGGGAGGGTTGAGCAGCTTACTTGAGCCATGGTGTGAAGCTAAAACAGGACCTGTCTCATAATTGAGCACAAGCAATGGATTGGAACAGGGAGTTTGTACTTTGTAGTGGACAGGAACGCAAGCAAAATTGTGGACAAGAGGAACGAGGGGAAGCTGTGTCTGCGCAGTCAAAAGGTGGTCTCTACACTCTCTACGGCTCTGCAGTGCATAAACGCCGAATTGTCTCCGGTGGCAGCCGGCTGCGGCTCTGCAAAGACGGTAGCTGTCAGGGCTCCACTGCCACCTTATTCCAATTTCCAGTAGATTCTCTCGTCTGGACTTTTTCACAAGCCAAATGCATAAATTTGCTTGCTATGTGCGCGATGAGATAACCATCTATTCATTATAGAACGTGCACGGAACAAATTCATGACTCCCGAAATCTTAGCTGCTGGACACATGCTTCTCGTTCGTGAACTTACTTACCTTTACTTAATCTCCATGGATACTGGGAGACCTCAAGAAATGGAAGATTGAAGAAATCGAATTACAGCCCGAGGTACGTGGAAGTAGCACCATTGATAGATATAGATATACCTGCAACCGTGACGTCCATCCTGTATGGTATACATGCAATCTCGACTCATTGGGACTTCCTGATACGAGGGTCACTATAGGTAGCCCATCCCATCAGCAAGTAGGATTCTGGGCCGATCGATTGAGAGAAGTCAAGATACTATACCTGTAGTCCTGCACTACTTGAAAGTTCCACGCTGTCCAGAGATATATGGTGTATTCGAAAGGAAATACAACCGACTCACCGAGCTCGCACGACTCGTGGGCAAATAGGTACAGAAGGGCCACTAATGTAGAGCTGGTCATGTAATTTCAGTAGGGCTATATCGACGATGTAGTCCAGATTTCAGTTGGAGGGTTTATCGTGAAAACTCAACTCTCCGATGCATAAGGTAGGTAGGTACCCATGGTAGTATACTGGTATTCAGCTTCGCGCAGCTCGGAGATACTTCGGCCCTCGACTCGAATCAGTCAGTTAGGTTGGTTGCCCACTACAACACTGACCGCCTGGCAGAATGCATCAGCATTCGCAAAGCGGGAGCGCAATCAAAATAAGCCGGAAGACAAAGCCATAGAGTTACGCGCACGACGGCATCGGCCCTGTTTTGCGATCACCAAGAAGTTTGATGTACAGAAAGACTCACATCATGGAAATCGCTGCCTAGAGCAACCGATCTCTCTGAGCGACTCAATCTAGAATGTACAGCCTGATTCTCGAGGACCACCACGACCTTCCACTCCCGCCTCCCGCTTCCGGCTTCAATTAGCATTCCACCCTCCCGCATCTCACAGGCGCTTCCCGCTGCAGGATCGGCATACGGCAAACCGTGAATCTTCTTTTCCTCAACCCTGTCCAGTGACCCCGATCATTGGGATTTAAGCCGATGTTGAGGGACAACTGGCGCTGATGGTCTCTCCTCATTCGGCCAATATCATCATAACAATCGCATCACGTTCCCCTCACCGCCCGCCCAGATGGCCCTGTCCACGGGCCATGTGGCCAGCCAGCTAAGGCATCTGATTTATTACAACCTCGATAACAACCTCATTCGAAATGCGCTTTTCCTTGCTGGTCGTCTCCACGCCTTCGAACCCCGATCTTATGAGGCACAGTATCTCCTATCTCTCTGCCATCTTCACAACGGTGAAGTCAAGGCCGCACTGGATTGCAGCCACGGTTCCGGCTCTCGTGGGCTACACGCGGGCTGCGCTTACGTCTTCGCGCAAGCCTGCCTGGATCTAGGGAAGAATTTAGACGGCATCACTGCTTTGGAGCGTAGCAAATCGCTCTGGGCATCCAAAAATCATTGGAGTAAGGTGTTCTGGTATGCTGGTTGGCTCATTCGATCTCGGCGCTAACGAGGGTTTGCTCCAGATAAACACAGCGAAACATCGCGACAACATCTACCGGACGCAGCAGCCGTACACTGTCTTCTTGGAAAATTGTGGAAAGCACACAAAGATGTGGAGAAGGCAGTAGACTGCTATGTGGAATCGCTCAAACTGAACCCATTCATGTGGGATGCTTTCCTGGGACTATGCTCAACTGGTCAGTATTGTTTGCCTTCCAGCAATTTCATCACAAGAAAAGTAAATGCTCACATGGGTCATCACAGGGGTCAACATCCGAGTGCCCAACATATACCAGTTAAGCCCGGAACTCCTCTCCATCATATCTGCCTCTCCCGACGACCTCAATGCCGTTCCGAGCCAGCACCCACAACCCGATAGACCTTATCCCTCTCACCACAGTGTCGACCCTTTCACGGGTCCGACTGTTGACACGACAAACGGAAGCTCGGCGCTTTGGGAACGATTGAAAGGCACTTCTTCTGGCATGAACTCAGGAGCTGCGCCTGTCATACACGAGGGAATGGAAACCCCCAGCGGGCAAAGCAGCAGTGGCTCTGAAGACTTCCGAATCGCAAATGGAGTCACTGAGCCAGACTCCGTCTGGGAGCCACCATTAGCACCAGCCAGGAGAAATCGCACCGTGCAATCAGTGAGCTTGGACCAATCAGGCTATGCACCTCCCAAAATGAAATCTGCGGGAATTAGAACGCGCCCCAGAACTCGCACAGAGCCCGAGGAAACATCCCTGGCTCCCCTAGACCGAGAAATGCCACCTGCGTCAAGATTTGGGGACCGTAAACGGACTGTCTCTGGTCAAGTGGCTCATCCAGCCCCTCCTCAGCCAATGGAGCCAGGAGCACCACAGCGACGGAGTGTGCGGCTGTTCAACCAAATCAAACCCACCACCAGCAAGCTTGCAACCTCTTCGCTCACTGGTCGCGACGGCCGTGAGGTGAAGAAGGTCCGTAATCCTGCCACCAAGGGACGTTCCACTACCACGTCTACTGTGGGCCGCGTAGTTAGCGGTAACCGCAAGCATCTCCCCGACTCCTCCGATACGGATGGGAAAGAACACCGAGTGGGCTCGATTCCTCCTTTGCATTCAGGGCCCCCTCCCTCCCACGAAATGCCGAGAGAACCAAAGAGCTGGAAGCGCTGAATTGGCTCCTAGGCTTGTTTGCGAAGCTCGCATCTGGGTACAGTGCTCTCCGTCGGTACAGGAGTCTTGAAGCAATACAGCACTTCAATTCTCTTTCACAAGGCCAGCGTGAGACTCCTGAGGTGTTAGCCCAGCTAGGTCGTGCTTACTTTGAGCAAGCGTTGTATGACGAGTCCGCCAAGTATTTCGCACGGGTCCAGGTAATGGCGCCATCAAGAGTAGAGGATATGGAGATCTATTCAACTGTTCTTTGGCATCTCAAAAATGACGTGGAGCTGGCCTATCTCGCTCACCAACTTCTCGAGGCGGATCGATTATCACCACAGGCTTGGTGTGCGGTCGGCAATTCTTTCTCACACCAGCGAGATCACGATCAAGCCCTAAAATGTTTCAAGCGGGCTGTCATGCTGGATCCTGGATTCGCCTATGGTTTCACCTTACAAGGTCACGAATACGTGGTCAACGAAGAATACGACAAGGCTTTGGATGCCTATCGCCAGGGCGTCAATGCAGAGAATCGCCACTACAACGCCTGGTATGGGCTGGGCACCGTGTACGACAAGATGGGCAAACTGGAATTTGCTGAACAGCACTTCCGGAATGCCGCTACAATAAACCCGAACAACGCTGTTCTGATCTGCTGCATGGGCCTGGTTTCGGAGAGGATGAATAACCCACGAAATGCTCTTTTGCACTATGAACGAGCATGTTCTGTGGCTCCGCAGTCCGTTCTGGCTCGCTTCCGCAAGGCCCGCGTCTTGATGAAATTGCAAGAATTCAATGTTGCCTTGGCTGAGTTGAAATGCCTTAAAGATATCGCGCCTGATGAAGCCAACGTGCACTACCTCCTTGGTAAGTTGTACAAGACTCTTCACGACAAGGGTAACGCTATCAAGCACTTCACAACCGCACTCAATCTCGATCCCAAGGTCAGTGTCCCTTCCCTATTGACATTTGTAGTCCTACTGAAATTCGTTACTGATCTTTTGTGCCTTCAACTGGCTCATAGGCCGCACAATTCATTAAAGACGCAATGGAGTGCCTCGACGATGATGACATGGAAGATGCGGACATAGCTTAAGGCGGCTGAGAATCTCGATTGGATCTCCTTTCCTCTCTTTTTCTTCATCCCTGTGATTGACGCACTACTTTTGGGTCCGTGAGTCTTGATGCGAATGACGCCAATCTACGCTCTCTGGGTGGTGTCATGAGCCTTTGTGCTTTTTCTTTTTTACAAGGGTCGGGACGAGTTTCAAACAACATCATGGGCTAGCGTTCTGTCTGCTTGGTGTCCCTGGGATTTGGCGTCCGGGCAGGTTGGCTTCTTTTTTACAAGCATTCAGCATCCGGCGTGGTGGTTTTTGTACATTAATTCATGACGTTTGGATCTCGACGATGAAGCGTGGCGTGAAAGTATGGGTCCAAACCTGCATTCTTACGATTTGCGACCATTCTTCCTTATCTTTGTGACCCGTATGCTTCTTCTGTAGTCAATCAACCCCCTAGCTCTGAAGGGCATGAGACGTTGGGTGATTGCGCAGAGCACACCGACATGGGAATTCACGGTCAATGATTGAGTATTCCCAACCAGCCTCAAACTTGTCTCAACAATATACTGCCATGAGCTATTCCGTGACCCGCCAAGTCTTATATCTTACAGAAGCCAGGGACCGAAACAGCACGCACGCTGGCTTTCAGCAATACCGAGAGTGATGCTCTGGCAAGACTGGTGGACTCCCACGCCTCCATATCAGCCCGCTTGGACCCTCCTTTTGTGGTGCCTGCTGCGTGATGCCGTCATATGCCGCGGTCAGCTGGCGGTGAGTCGGCCCAGGGCAGAAATCGGCATCTTTTGACTTGGTCCCCGCCATCTGATCGCATTCGTCCTTGCTGCTTGAACGCTGTTCGTGCCTTTTCGGTCCTCCTGATTCTCGCTGTCTGTGGGTTCTGGTGTCAATATTTGACGAAGATACGTAAGTTGAGCCTTCTGCGCATCGATCTTTTCGTCATTCTCTTGACGCTTCACTAAGGACACGCTGTGTTACTCATCAGATCAAATCTTCCTCAGAAACCCACTGCGATGTCGTTTACTTCCTATTTGACAACGGGTGTCGGTGCCTACGTAGCCATCACATTGTTTCTCTTCACACTGGGGCAAAAAGTGCCCCGGGCGGCCTTCGTTGCGCGCTGCCTCGCTGCGTACGCCTCGCTCCTCGTATGCGCGATCTACGGTGTCGTCGCTTCTATTGTCCTTCGTCTGGTCGGCTATGGCCGTGTCTCTCAGTGGGCGACTGCCCGGAGTTTCAAATGGGTGATGCGGCTCACCACTGGTGTAACGTTCGACATCATCGAGGGCAAAGAGCATCTCTCTACACGTCCGGCCATTTTTGTGGGTAACCACCAGTCCGAGCTGGATGTCTTGATGCTGGGGCATATCTTCCCACCATACTGCAGCGTCACCGCGAAAAAGTCCTTACGCAATGTCCCCTTCCTCGGCTGGTTCATGACCTTGTCGCGGACTGTGTTCATTGACCGGGCCAACCGAGAGAATGCCATGAAGGCGTTCGATGGAGCGGTCAAGGAGATGCGTGAGCACCGCCAGAGTGTGTTCATCTTCCCCGAAGGCACACGAAGCTACTCTGATGAGCCTACTCTGCTGCCATTCAAGAAGGGCGCCTTCCACCTGGCCGTGAAGGCTGGCGTACCAATTGTCCCCGTTGTCGCTGAGAATTATTCTCATATCATGTCACCTCGTAATCTGCGTTTCAACGCCGGCACTATCAAGATCAAGGGTATGTCCAATGGGTTTTCCATTTTGAGAATGAGCTGGGAATCTGATGGACCTTTGAATTCTAGTTTTGCCTCCCATCGAAACCAAGAATATGACCCCCGCCGACGTGGATCAGTTGACGGTATTAACTCGGGAGTCCATGCTCGAGGCGATGATGAGCATGGCCAAGCACAATCACAAGATTGAGCCCACGCGCAGCAACGGAGTATCGACTGGTATTCAGATCTAAGATCTGGCAGTGAGACAATTCTTCGACCCATTCCCCTCAGCCCGGCTACGCGATGCTGCGAATGACGATCACGTGTCTCAAAAATTTCCATGCTTCATGCAGATCATGAGAGAATCCAGCTTTCTCGAAATTATGACCACAACAATCATTCAACCTGGCAAAACATCCAGGTGGTTGGATTGTGCGCCAAAAGACCGGATAATGCTTATTTCCCCGGCCTGATGGCTCGAAATTGCTGCATTGGATGATTCATTTCCGAACATGCTCAACTTCCTATTGTTTCTGCTATCTATACTTATCATATCAGGTCTACTTTTCCATTGCACACGCTAGTTCAGGGTTTTTTGTGATGTTATATTTCCGTCGTGCCTTGGGCGAATGTATATACCACGAAGCCTCCAAGAATGCCATGGATTGCTCCATGTCGAGATACCCTTGTTATTCGAACTATTGACTACTTCTTTATCCCTCCGTCTTGCCTCGGCGACAGAAAATCTCTATCTGCGTACAAAGTTCCCGACATGGAGATGGTACTTTTGCCTTGAATGTTTGTTTTTGATTGACCGGGTGCCCATTCATTTGACTAGGATTCAAAACAGCGTAATCCACGATACCAGTGAACTGTAATTCATTCAACGAAATTTTGCCATGAAGGTGATATAGTTCTTTCCGAGTCTCGTCCACGTCAATGAGAACATCTTCCCTTGGCGCAAGACCGGATGTCACGATCGATGTCGACTTGTTGCACGGGCAACCAAGGATCGAGAATCTCAGACCCCGGATTCCACGGATTAGGTTGTCCCAGAGCCAGGCGGGTGCTAATGGGAATTCGATCTCCCGCACTTTCGTTCGCAATGTCTTCGCCAACAAGACTACATGTACTGTCTTGATAAAGCGGACCAACTGGACACCCCTGACCAGCAGTGGCGATGACGTAATCGGTCCCAAAGGCCTCGAGCTGCAGACGTACGCCCTCGATCAGCTTGCCGTGCTTAGAAACCTTGATGTCTGAATATGGCGTACCCCAATCGCCAGGGGCTGTAGACCTCTGCGGCGGTGACGTGGCTGGGACAGGCGGGGGGATGACATTTGAGAATTCGAGTTCCTGCAGCCATTCGGCTAGAAGCGCTTCGCCTGTCATTTTCAGATAGGCTTCTTTCAAAGCCCAATGCGAGAAGAATATGCGAAGACCATAGTTGATCATCGTCGCTTCATCGTCCTTTGGGAACGCATCGGCGAGGCCCAGTTGTCGCGCTCGACGAAGAGTCAAGAAGGGCTCCTGAATCTGCCCCATTTCTTGTGGAGAGAATACTGAGCTAAAGGCTGAGATGAACTCGGAATAGTCCGAGCCTGTCGTTATTGGCTTGCGCCGCTCGTTGACGCATGTTATGTCGATTCCAATTCTCGGCGGCACGGGTATCGCGCCTCCAAAGGAGGCTTGTCTCGCAAGTTGCTCCTGAGATGGAGCAATCACACCCGCGAGAATGGTCAGGGAGGCCTGATGGCTCACGTTGAATTCCACTTGCGTGTGTGATTTGGACGCATAGTACGGTCGGCCCTCGGGCTTGGGTGTACGACTAAGCACGATTTGGTCCCAAGGGACACCGCAAGCATGGTGCACAAACAGGTACTTCAAAAGTTGAGACGCCAGCGACATGCGCCGATCGGATGCAAAATGATATCTCTTGACTGCTTCTTGCTCTGTTGGACTTAGGGCATCTATCAATGGAAGGTCAAGACCCTCGGCCTCCCATTTTCGAGAATCGATAAACCATCGGACCAGCGTTGGAAGGCCGTGCGACACTCGTTCGGCCTTCGTTCCGAACATTGCTGATTGGGTACCAGCGGATCCGATCTTGTCGGTAGTCATTGCAGTCTTCTGAGATAGAATTCAATCAAGGGACGCGAGAGCCCTGCGAGCATTGATGTTGCGGCTCCAAGGTTTGGCTGTTGATCATAAACTGCAGCTGTTCGTGGGATGTTGAAGGATCAATAAGCACGTCGGCATAACGTCCAGTGATCAGCGAATTTGCATGTTGCACCAGCCACGACTGCGGGCTGGCCATCGGCCGACAACAATGATTCCCCAACCCCGCGATCGGTCGACCCGCCAGGGGAAGAATGAGCGGGTCTCACGTGGCAAAATTGGAGGCGGTCAAAGATAAGAGTGTCCCGATAAGGTTTTGCCTCCGCGGAAAGTCTAACATCACGTGTCTGTAGAGTCATATATACAGGGATCGATCGTCGTTGAATTCTTGACGTTGTCACTGCTGTTGAAAATATGCCTGTCACCGTTGGGGTCCTCGCTTTGCAAGGCGCTTTCATTGAACATGTGAAGCTCCTGAAGACGGCAGCTGAGCAAGAAGGCTTCACAGACTGGGATTTTATCGAAGTCCGCACGCCACAAGAGCTGGAGAAGTGCGATGGACTAGTGTTGCCCGGAGGCGAAAGCACTACAATGTCTCTTGTCGCAGCTCGCTCTAATCTCTTGGAACCGTTGCGAGAATTCGTCAAGTGAGTATATCTCATTCTTGAACTTGTTTCCTTAGTGGTCGATCTAGGTCTAACGGCGAAGTAATCATGCAGAGTTCATCGTAAGCCCACTTGGGGTACATGCGCCGGTTTGATCCTTCTCGCCGAGTCTGCGAACAAGACAAAGAAGGGTGGCCAGGAGTTGATTGGAGGTCTGGATGTTCGTGTCAACCGAAACCACTTTGGTCGACAGACCGAGAGCTTCCAGGGCCCTCTTGAACTGCCCTTCTTGGGCGAAGGCGCCGCGCCGTTCCCCGCCGTCTTCATCCGAGCACCCATTGTCGAGTGCATATTACCACCACAGTCAGGCATTCAAGAGGAGGAAGCTCAGCGCGAGGACACTATCACCGCACCTTCCAGGCCCGCGAGAAACTCGGTCGCCGAGTCCGCCAATAAGGACGTCGAGGTGATGGCCACCTTGACCGGGTCAGCCGCGCGCCATGCTACGCAAGGCCGCGATGTCAGCCCAGACCAAGAGCTGGGCGATGTGGTGGCTGTCCGTCAAGGAAATGTGTTTGGGACCAGTTTCCACCCCGAGTTGACAGGGGATTCCAGAATTCATGCTTGGTGGTTGCACCAGGTGCAAGATGCCGTGAAGAGGAGGCAGAAGCGCAGCTCATAAACATGCATGTGTTCGCGGAGGATGAACACTTGAGGCGCGGACTTTGCATGCTGCAATAAGGTTCTCGTGTAAATAATACATCATTAGAATAGACAAAGTTCTCAGATCCTGCTAAATTGATTTCGCAGCCGTTGTAAATATCATAAAACGCCAGTTTTGCGGCCTTGTCGGTGCTATTGTTGTACAACAACTTTGTTACCTTCCCTCGCCGTATTGCTCCTCCTCTCGTTGGCGCTGCTCGTCGTATGCTCGGCCATAACCACCACGTCCAGGGTCGTATTCTTCACGATATTCGTCGCGAACCTGCCCACCAGACTTACCGCGTCTAATGAAGAAGATCGTCAGGCGCACTGTCAACAACCACGGGCGAGAGAACAAAGAAGGTGATACGTACCCGTATTGCCGTCCCTCCTCAAATCCAGGATCCAAGTCTGTTCGAATAATGCGCTCATCCAACTTTGTTCCTCCGATATATTTCAGGCAATCCAGAGCATCTTGGTGAGTGTAGTATTCGACAAAGCAAAATCCGCAGGGCGTCTTGTTGAAGCGATCGAGACCCATGACCAGGCGCTTGATCTCGCCACACCTAGAGAAATAAATCAGAGATTACTCTACTGCATCGAGACTATCGAGGTGAAACTCACTTGGAGAATAGCTCGTGAATCTGTTCCTCTGTCGTGTAGAATGACCTAGAAAAGGAATCAGTCAACCGCCCACGGAGCCGTTGGCGCGTCACGTACAAGTTGCCCACATAGAGCGTAGTCGCATCCTTCAGCTTCGCCATGGGGTCCTCTCGCTCCGGCTCGTCGTCGTCATTGTATCTGCTGCGCCGCTTGTTCTGCCGTAGTGAAGGGTTTCAATCAGTATGACGAAACGAGGTTCCAATCAGCTATCGCATTGTTTCTTACCTTGCCCACGTAGTAGGCACTAGGCCTGTCTAAGCGATCAACGGTATTGATAGCTAGTGTGCTCATAGTGAAGACTGTTGAGGGCGGTAGAAGTTGTCTGTAAAGGAAAGTATGATGGTCGGGGAGCGTGACAGCGGCGACAAAGGGAAGCTCGGAGCTCGGAGGGAGTCTTGGCATCGCTAAATTCCACGATCGATCAATAACCCTGGGCGAGCATACCTGCTAGCTACTTACTCAAAGTACTTCCTACGTTTCACGCTTCCCTCGACACGGAGGACGTTTTTTCTTTCTCTCTTTCTCTCGACAGCTCCTTTCTGACCGGACCCAGTGTGATTTAGTATTCCTCGACTGAGTCATGCCAAAGGTCAATAGCTATGCGCCCGCTTGGCTTTACCGGCCATCGCCTGGCGCCAATCTCTTTGCGAGCAACCCTGAAAAGACCTCTACGGATGATTCGCTGAAACAAAGCAAAAATACCACTGCTGACGGTCCGGTCAAAACAATTGCGAAGAGAGCGAATGAAGTCTTTGCCGTCGTTGACAACGAGATTCGGTGGTCCAATTTGGCGCGTTTGAAGGATCAATGGCAGCAGCAGGAAAGGCAGAAGAAAACAAAGACGCAAGCTGATGAATCTTCTGCTCCATCTTATCGAGTACGTCACTACTGTTGCTCTGCAGTTCATCTTCCAAATTGAAGCTTTGTATTGCGTGACTCATGATTGACTTCTACTTCGCAGGTGCTTGCTGTTCCCGTTTACGGGCGTATCAAACAAATTCTCCCGTCCCCCAATGGCGCGTTCCTGGCGATTGTCGCCGAGAATACAGTGCACATTGCCGTGCTTCCCGACTCCTCGCATCTCTCTTCTCCAGACAAGGCCCCGATTCGACTGAAGACATATCAGCTTGGCCCGACCACTCATGTGCTTCCACAAGCCCCCGTCGTATCCGCGCTTTGGCACCCTCTTGGCCTGCACACCAATCTGGGCGGCTGTCTGGTTACTATTACCGCTGATGCTGCCGTGCGAGTATGGGAGCTGGATCGCAACAACCACTGGTCCTTTGATCAACCAACATTAGCCGTGGACCTGCAGAAGCTGGTTGACGGTACCTCCTCTGAACAAGACTTTGCTCCGTCTGGGTTCGGTAAGAATAAGGGATTTTCGGCTGATGTCATTGACATGGAGGTCGCATCAGCCTGCTTCGCAGGTAACGGGAATGACAAAGAGAATGCTTGGGCACCGATGACCCTGTGGATCGCGATGAAGCCCGGTGATCTTTACGCTCTGTGTCCATTGTTGCCGTCCAAGTGGCAAGCCCCTTCCGCAACGATTCCCTCGCTTTCTTCTGCCATCATTCCCAAGCTGTCTGCTCTCGAAGAAGCGCCCGAAGACGTTGAAGAAGAGCTGATCGCCGCCCGACAGCAGTACGAATGGCTCAAAGAGATCGATGAACAAGAGCCTGCACATCTCTCTACAGACTCAAACCTGATTCCGGGTGCCGATGTCTTCTCTCGGCCCAGCAATCCCAGCCCCATCCCTCGCCTGCAGGGCCCATTTCGATTTGAGACTGGAGATGAGCTTGATGATCTCGATCTGCGGGATATTCTCGTGATTGCATCCAAGCTTGATGCAGAAGATCTGATGGCTGGAGAAGACGACGAATCGGCAGCGAACTCCAATGATCAAGACAAACTCTCTGCAACAGTTGTGTGCTTGACTAATGGCAATGGACGCGTTCACATCTGCTTGGAACTGGATGGCGTAGAAGGCCAATGGCTTCCTCGGTCAAAGAAGGGTGCCTTCCGCACGCCGATCTCAGAGCCTGCTGACCTGGTTTTAGTCGAGTCCTTGGACACCATTAGATCCACTGGCGCGGAACCCACCACCTGGCCTACTTTCACCAAGGATGTGCATTCGCCATACTCATTCTTTGTAACAACGGCATCTAATGTTGTTCACTTTTCCCTGGCATCCTGGGTGCAACGACTGGAGTCTGAACTACAGGCCGAGGACACGTCAGGATCAGGTTTCCGTCTGCAGATCCTTTGCAGCGGAAACGTCGTCCAAAGGGAAAAGATCCTACAAGCTTCGGATGCGGACGTTGCCGCCTCGAGCGATCACCTTGCGACTTCATTAGTGTTCTACGACTTCGACCTTGGCTACATGCTTCTCACGTCCCTTCCTTCCAATCCATATGCAGCGGTCATGGATGGACCTGAGGATGCGTTTTCAGCAACCATGGAGCTTCGCACTTATGACTACAAGGCAAGTGCAGACGCGTCTTCGACGCCATTGCCCCCTCACCGAGCCCCATACCAAGTCCCTGCAATCTTCTACGCAAAGTCGCCCCTTGAGACCTTTGTCGAGAAGCATGTGCCGCATCGTCAGCGGCACACTCTCAAAGAGCAGGTTCGACTATCTCCTGCGACTCTGGACTTAGTGACTACCGCTCATCGCGTGCTCTCCGCCCACACCAACGCTCTGGAGCGAGCAGCATCGGACTTGTTCCGCCGCTGTGAAAGACTCCAGGGCGAGATGAAGGACCAATTGAAACAACTTTCAGATGTTGCTGAACGCATCCAGGGCGTGGCTAGCGAGATCGGAGAGGATGGAAATCGCAAGCAAGGCTCACGCAACGGTGACGCCCTCGACAAGCGGCTGCAGGCGGCAAAGGATAAGCAGGATGAGATCACACGGAGATACGAGGCACTGCGCAAGAAACTCCTCAATTCTGGCGGACGCCCCTTGAGTCAGAGGGAGAAAGCGTGGATTTCAGAAGTCAAGTCTCTAAACGCTTCCATCGATGAAGAGGAGCCTGAAACGAATGAGACACATGAACAGCTGAAACAGCGCCTGGAAACTGTGAGTTTGGTTCTTCTCTGTGTTGACAGCTTCGCCTTTCATGCTAACGCCCACTCTAGGTCAAGAATCTCGCAAATGAGCTTGTGGCTGAGGCTAAGAACCTCAGTGCGAAGGCTTCGTCCCCTGAGCCTGGCAGTCCCGCGTCCCCAGGCGGTGCTCAGCCAAAGGTGCCACAGCGGCTCCAGCGGGCCAAGGTTGCAGACGCGATGAGAATGGTTGAACGAGAGTAAGTCTACGTCTCATAAAACGCACCATTGTTACCTTATAAGGCATTGGAGGCTAACGATTATTATCATACTTAGATCTGCGGTTATTGAGGCAATCACGTCTCGTCTCGAGCGATTGCATACCAGTCTATGATGGACCATGTATGGAGTGAACTTATCGGGCTTGCCGTCTGTCAATTCAGGTACATTGTTTTACCACGCCATTATCAGAAGCTAGCAGAATCCATGATGTGGTTCTGATCACCAGTCACCATGATCTTATTTTCGTTTCCACCGCGCCTATTTCTGGCTTAAATATAGTCATGATTGCTCTCTCTTCCCGCTAGTTCCGCATAGAAGCGAGGTTAAAGCGTAAGCAGACGCTCATATCATTACTAACGATTCAAAGCTGTAGAGACATCATCTATTGTTCTTCCCTCTTCGAGCCCGATAATTTCTCCAAATTCTGTGTGGCCTAACTGGATCACAGACCCTGCTCGCATCACCGAGAACATCCGTTCCAACAACCCATCTAGGTAATCGCTGTGTATCAGACTCAGCCGTGTGTGAGCTTAGTCCAGTTCGAAATGGTCTCAATTCTGGGTCGTATTCGTCGGTATATGTATCTGCATCAGTATCAACAGAGGTATCAGATTTGCTGTCCTCATGTAAAGCTTTCGCTAATTGCTCATCGCCTTTTTCAGAGATAAATGCTTCATCGTCGAGACTTGCAATCGCTGCGGAGTTGTCTGTTGTCGATAATTGAGGCAAAAGAGTATGAGTTACTACCCGGTGATCAGCTGTGATGTTCTGGGATCTCGCGCATTCCTGGCAACTGTGTGAGTTGTTATGGGTTATAAGGAATATTGAGCCCCAGCATAGGTCAGTGGGCTTGCAAAGAAGATCACGGATAGTCCATATGCAGCCGCAAAGGTGGTATTTCTGGGTCCAGATGATACACATTTTCCTGGAGACGTCGCTTTGCAGATGACTGTTTTGCGCAGAATAAAATCAAACCTGTTCGAAATGGGCAATCTTTATATACAATAGTATAGAGCACTACGACTTGTGATTTTTTCTCTTGTCGATCATATGAAGCCCGCGACTGCTCGGTTAAAACAATGAAGGCTGGCAAAGAGCCGCGGAGAGAAAGAATGGTACTAGGTTAACAGTGATAAAAAAGAAAGGATTGAATGTCATTGTATATTGGACAAAGTAGGTTAACAAAGGCACAATTTCGGGTGTGCACATGTCGTCTTTCAGAAACAGGAAATCCCAACGATCGCGAAAAGATTGAAGGCTTTTTCATACATGACAGATGTAGGAACAGCACTGCATATCACTTGCTCGGTGCTATTTGCGACCAGACAATGTGCATATGTATATGCTATGTGGAGGAAATGCGATCATCTCGTTTGGAGAAAATCAGAGCGCCATGTAACTTGCGCCTCTGCTCGGTAAGTGTAAAAATGATTCGGGAATTGTAGTTATACATGGTCGTGGGAGGCGTGAGGAAATCGTAAATCGGGCAGTTCGTGACGAGGCCGAGGCTGTGGCCGCGGTGTAAAGGGTGAGTGAAACGCGGTCATGAACGAGCTCAGTATGAGAACGGACTAAATGGGAACGTGGAAGAGGTACTCCGCAGTATTCATCATATTAGCAATGACAGTCTCGGGATCATCAGCACGTTCCCGGATGAGCCGGTAGAGGTCGCTCACGCTCTGTTCCCAACTGGGTAGTCTCATTCTACGCAGAAAGGGCAGCCACTGGTTCTGGTGCTTCATAAATTCATGTCTCCACCAGTAGCTCCATGCCTCGAAGTCGTGCTGTGCCATACGCTGCGCGGTGAGACAGACATCCAGTCTTATGAAGCGATATTGAACCCAGTCAACAGACAGCACGGTATGCATGCGTCGCTCGAAGATAGCGGTCGTTTGCAAATAGGCCCGGTAGTTCATGCGGAGTTGAAGGGCAAGGCTTGGAATCTTCGCGGCTGGGCTACTGGACGGCCAGGTTCCGTCCTCAGGCTCAGGACTCGTCTTTCCTTTCTTCTCGTCGAGAAGTTCGAGGGCATGCACATGGTTCTCGAGAACAAGGCTTATGCCTCGAGGGCAAAGACCGACAAGATGATTATCCAGTGCATTTTGTAGCATACGTAGGCCATTAATCACAGACCAGGCAGCATCGATGAGTCTCTCGTGCTTATCACGAAGGTCTTTTGGCAGTCGGAGATAGGCTGGAGGTCTGAGATCCTCTGGCGTCCCGCGGTAGCCAAAGACTGTGTCGTTGTCGGAAGGGTCCTTGACAGGGAACGGTGCTTGGCGATACTCGGTGGAGAGCGTAGAATTCAAAACAACGGGCACCATTCTCAGAGGCTCGATGGGCTCCATGGCGTCTTCCCAGGAGGTGGATTCCATGGTGGACTTGATGCAAAGCGCGACAGTAGACTGAAAAATTGTTGAATAGGTAAGACTGAAGAACGTCGTGGCGCTGTGAGAGAAGCATGTTGACACAGGACTGAAAGAGTCGCCATGACGATCCACGCCCACAAACACATTGCACAACATTCGTTAGCGGAGTTGCAGCGGAGCAAACAACTTCGGATGTGTATCTATAGGGAATCAGCTATTGAAGCGCCTTCCTCGCTACCACCTCCAGTCATGAGGAGTTCAACGGTCGTCCAATCATTCCGGAACCACCTAGATCTCAGAAGATGGCCATTGAACTATCAGACCGAATCAAATGGTGACGGTAGCAAGAGGCACGATGTATAAAATTACAAGTACCAACTCACAAGGCTTAGACCCCGCTCAATCCAAAGATTCGGGCTCATTTTGCAACGACGCCTCTGAATCCTTGCTTGAGCCATAAGTGAGCCATATGCGAGAGACAGAGACTTCAATATCCCGTTCCACTGCAGGGTCATCTAGAACACTGCGAGTAGTTATCAGAGGAAGAAAATTTGAAGAAACAGATACCCGATGGATCGAAGATCTTGCTAGATTCAGCTATCCTAGGAAACGCTGGGCATGTGAAACTATTTACTGGATCCTGCTAGCAAGTGATTAGCTTAAGAACTTGGCAAGTGCGTTGACGACGTCAAATTAGAGGACTGAGGTGAGGTCAGGCATACCGCTGAATGAGATGAACCCCACTGGCTGTTTCCACGATGCCGCTGACTTGGCCGGGCTTGAGTGCAAAGGCGGCATCCTCAAATTCCTTTTGCATCTCTCCGTGCCCAAAGAAACCGCTGCTTACGCATTAGCATCGCTTGAACAATGTCCCGCAGGACCAATGTAAGACTTACAGGTCACCCTTCTTCCTGGCGCTGCTGCAATCCGATTCTGAAACAGCGATATCACCCAAGGATTCACCAGACTGGATGCGCTGTTCGTAGCCCTTCAAAATCTCAATGGCCTCCTCCTTTGAACGGGTGATGTCTGCCTCTCGCCAGCTGCTTGGGCGACGGCTGTCACGGTGCTTCACGAGAAGGTGGGCGCAACGAATCTTGCCCTCCCCTTGGCCAGCAACATCATTTGAATGTGCCATGGAGTGGTGCGTGGCCATGTACTCTTTCAGAGTCTCGGTATCGGTATCGGCAGGAGGCTCCCAGCGGGACTCTTTTGTGGAGGGATTGAAGTAGTAAGGAAGGTTCTTGGAGTTTGAGTGACGAACCTCCCATCCGGAGGGAAGACCAGTGGCAGCCTATAGAAATCGGTGAGATCATGACTTTCGTGACGCTGATGAGCGGTGAGCACGGACCATTGTGAGATATCAAATAAAGTCAGTGAGGGAAGCTTTCGTTGACAGAATAGGTTGATGCACGAATCATGTATGTATGTAGCCAGGAACTATTCTTGTCCACGCTTATGGCAGAATTGCGGGGGACAGCGACAAACAGTGCAAACATAATGTCGGCCCGGAAACCTCTCTTGATGGCCGCAGAGGGCGGCGGCGGGCTCGGCGTTCCCGCCGCTTGGCTCGAGAATCCATCACGCAGTTGCCAGTCTAGCCAGCCGATCTTTTCTTCGTCCATCTTCGCTCTTCCACACCTCCAAGTCTCATCCATTCATCTCGCTTCTATCTCGCTTTCGCAACCTCTGCTCCCACCGCCCTGCTGCTTCCAGCAACTTGGCACCACGTGACTCCGCTAGTGTGACCTCGTCTCTCTGTCTCACGATTCTTATCTCATCAAGTCTCATCGCAATCGCAATTGCAATCGCTACCATGTCTGCGAGCCCAGTCGCCTCCGGTGCCGCTGATGCGAAGCCCACCGACCAGATTCACTTCCGCTTTTGCCGTGAATGGTAAGTATCTCCTCTTTCGGACTATGTCCTGTCCTACCTGTCATACAGACTAAGCTGATTGAATTATTTAGCTCCAACCTCCTCTACCCTAAGGAGGACCGCCACACCAACCAGCTGATGTTCACTTGCCGCACCTGCCACGTCGGTGAACCGGCGACCTCCCATTGCGTCTATCAAAATAAGCTCAACAGTCAGGTTGGAGACACTGCCGGTGTCACCCAAGATGTGGCCTCCGATCCCACGGTTGGTACTCCCGAGCTCCTCTTCTCCAGCGCGATGAGCCTCCCGGGTTTCTGCGCCTGCTGTGGCGACGAAATCACTTGTGACATCTGCGGCCTCGGATACTTCGTGATCCCCGAGGATGACAAGGCCACCGGCCCCTCCTGCGCGTCGGGTGCCCCCGGCTCCGACCTCCTCGTCGGCTCTGGTACTGTTCGCCAAATCTAGATTTCTAGTGCGCTGACTGTTTGCTACTTTTACCTCCATACAGCTTCCTCGAGCGAACCGGCTTTGTCCAAGCTGCGGTGAAAATGAGGCAGTCTTCTTCCAGTCCCAGCAACGCTCAGCTGAAAGTGGGATGGTGAGATTTTATCCTCCTCATCTTTCATTTTAGGTTGAAGGTTCAGTACTAATTGACGCTGCCAGAAACTTTACTACGTCTGCTGCGCATGCGGAAACGTCTTCCTGTAATTTGCTCTTGTTTATATGGCGCGACACACTCCACCCGGATACCCCCATTCTTTCTTGATTTCCTTAGCTTAGTTTCACGGTGCTTGCATAGGGATGGAGTTTCTTCGGCAAGGGCTGAATTGAATGAAAGTACGCGCGCATTAAAGTCAAGCCAAGTGATTTGTTCCTGGTTCTTGTGTCAAAGTAAATATGATACATGTATGATGATGCTATAGAAGAACAACGCTTTCCCAAAAATCAAACCCAAGTGCAGCCCGAGTTCCGTGGACGGAGGATATTACACATTGATAGGAGCCAACGACAAGATCTTGGACCATTGTTTGCCACGCAGTTCTTGGCCCACGACACCTTTTTTCTTGAGTTAGAGACGTCGACAGAGCACAACAAGCAGCCCCAGTTTGCCTTATTCATCCAATGGGAAAGAAAAGACGGGGTAAACTCACCGTTCATTCGCGTCCCAATAGGGTCCCCAGACTTGTTCACCAGGACACAGGCATTGTCTCCGAACCGGACGACAGTTCCATCCGCCCGCTGCAACTCCTTCTTCACGCGGACCACAACAGCATGGCGAATATCTCCACGACGGACCTTGTTGGCGAGGGCGGTACCGCTGGATCCTTCCGACGTGGCGGCTCTTTGCTTCTGGACGACGACAACGATGCGGTCCCCTGTACGAATCATGGATTATGTAAGAACTGTATGCCGGTTTCAAGGAAGTATGGGAGAAATCGGGTTCCGACTCGTCCTCGTGGTGAGTACTGACCGATTGTCGCGGGCCGCTTCTTCTTTAAGACATTGACGCACTCGACGATCGAGGCACCGGAGTTGTCGATGCAGGTCAGTAATGTCTGGAATATCGGGGTTAGTGATCATGAATATTGTGAGATGAGGGCCGGGTAGTACCTTTAGTTGAATCATTGCTGGTGTGTGAGTGGATTAACTGGTTGTTGGCACCTATGCCGGTATCACGATAATTTGTTCGGCGAGTCGGCGGGCGGAGGGAGGTTGTCCCGAAATGGATGGTTTCTCCGACGAGGTGCCGTCACGGTGGATCAACGTAGTTGATGTAGAAGAGATCAATGGTTTTCAGTCCGAGGTATACGGAAATGCCTTGTATACCACGCGTTTGAAATGAAGTCAACTTTAGCTATAAATATCGTGGCTCTCGGGGCCAGTATCATACATTAAAATTTGTGAGAACTCCGAATTTCATCCTGAGGGAGCTTACCTGGTTGATGCCCGGTCACGCCCGACCCATGAGCAGCCCTCGTCCTGGAATATATTCGCCCGTGCCGGGTACGCCTAACATAAGATCAGGATCAGATCCATACCCCCCTTCGAACATCCTTTGCAAGCTCACAAAGTTGACATACAGCGAAATTCAAATTTGAACCGGCTTGATTTCATGTCATTGTTACGGGTCGGTTACTAGAAATCGACGCCATCGTCAATGCTACAAACACCTTGAGGTCTGAGGATATACCCGACTGAGGCTCGTCGGACGGAAGTGGCTAGATATGGCTATCTTTGTTGACATTCAAGACGACTACTGGAACACACTCGCTACCTCTACTGGACTAATATCTGTATGCTCTTTTACCATGTTCTCTCCATTCGATTTCAGATACGCATAAGAAGCCGCCTAGTCCCTGACATGAACTGGGGATCTGCTGTACAGTGACAACCAGGTACATTTTCATTTGCCAGAACTCGAGTCACGGGGCAATTTGGAACTCAAAGAAACCTACTATTGATCACTCAGACAGGCACCAAGAAAGAGTGACCACCCTTCACTGCCGTCTTTCAATATTTGGAAACAATAGTGGCAGGCGGTATCCTTCATTCGGTAGATTTCCTGCACTGAAATGCGTGGCTGGGCTCGGGCTATCCCCCGGTTACTCTTCTGCATCTTTTTACTCACACGCCCAAATTCCACTTGACTTGACGGAGAGATTGATAAGAGTGTGCCAGCATGGGAAAGGAGTAACTACTCTAGGTAAGACGAAAACATTTTGACACAAATAGAAGAAAGCATAGCTTCAAATCTTGAGAAAGCTTAGGAGGTAACTACGCCGCGACAAAATTCCACCTACTCGGAGATGTCTGAAGATTGTCCAAGGACTGAGCGACACCTCATAAACTCGAAGTACGTGAATGTAAATGAGATGAACATGAAGTTTGAGTTTCTTCAGAGACGAAGTGGTCTACTCGTCGAATATTGGAGGTTGCTTCATCGTACTCAAGGGCTTACGCGATGCTATAAGATAAAGCGAAGTTAACAGGTGAAAGGCTGGACGGAAAGTGTATTGTTGGTGTCCACATGCAGTGTGACGTTCCCAGATCTCATCGTATAGCAGGAAAATGGCACTTTTTTTTATATATCGTAGCGAACAACAGTTAATGATGCCTGGAGACGGCTTGCACAGCACCGCTTGGCGATAAGAACAAGTGGAGGCAGACCGGGCAACCCGCGGAGCGGGTGTTGGATCTGACAAACTTCCCCTTTGGCCTCGAACCCGCTGCCCGCATTGCAGCCTTTCCTCGATTGCTTGCGCGTGGATTGT
This sequence comes from Penicillium diatomitis, assembly GCF_028827545.1. Classification (NCBI taxonomy): domain Eukaryota; kingdom Fungi; phylum Ascomycota; class Eurotiomycetes; order Eurotiales; family Aspergillaceae; genus Penicillium; species Penicillium diatomitis. Next base: position 3,048,324 of record NW_026623177.1, on the reverse strand, counting down.
TTGCGCGCCATGTTGCCCACGTCGAAGCCTCTCATGTTGACATAGATGTTTGCCTTGTCACGTCGGCTACCGAACATAAATACTCATCTCTACCACCACCGACTGACCTTTCGACCCTGCGCCTTCCTTTAACCGTCTCCCTCCCTTCGATCTTGATCGGCCTTTGACTTTCAGTCTCGTCTTCGACACATTCGGCTTCGTTCAACCCACTTTCTACGTACACGACACTTCTCTGCGAATATCTCACGCATCTTCCTCAATCAATGTGACGGACATAATGCCGCTGAAGAAAGCGCGCCCATCTTCCCCCGCCGCCGAGCGTCGTGAGCGTCTGACTTTGGACAAGTTGGCCAGCTTTGACGACGTTGCAACCGATGCGCTTGTTGATCACGTAGGTACCTTTGCTGCAGAGAAACGATCCCCGTGCAACTCTTGACCATTCCTGTCTACAGGCATACTTTTGGACCACTACGCGTAAGAATCGCAACAAATACAATTCAGCTCGCGGCATTCATGACGATGATGTCGGCCGCATTCTCCTCCATGACGTGGTCGTCGCAAAGGACTCGGTACTCGCGGAGGAGAAACTACTTCAACTCCCAGGCCTTCGCAAGTATTTGACCAATCTCAAGAGCCCTCGCGACAAGGACTGGTTCCGCCGTCATCTCCGCAAGTACATCCAGATGTACCAGCCAGACTGCCCCTTCGAAGTAACGACCACGAATCGTTACGTGATCACGCAGCACGAAGCGGCGATCTGCGCTCGAAAGTTCATCAAGGCTGGCCAGGAGATCAAGTACCTTTCTGGAACCTTGGTTGCTATGACCAAAGAAGAAGAGATGGACCTGGGACTGACACGCAAGGATTTCAGTGTGGTCATGTCCAGCCGCCGCAAGACCCCCTCATTTTTCCTGGGACCCGCTCGCTTTGCCAACCATGACTGTGATGCCAATGGTCGTCTGGTGACTCGGGGCACAGAAGGGATGTCTGTAATGGCAACTCGTGACATTCACGCGGGAGAAGAAATCACCGTCTCCTACGGCGAGGATTACTTTGGTATCGATAATTGCGAGTGTCTTTGCCAGACATGCGAGCGGGCGGTCCGCAATGGGTGGGCACCCACTATCAAGTCTGATGGAGATGTTCAGGAGGTGTCGCCCTCCTCAGTTGTCGGGGCGGCGGATAAGAAGCGTCGCCGCGACTCGGACTCGGATCCGGAGAATGACTCGGTGGCCTGCGCTTCTCCCAACAAGCGGGCCAAATTCAATCGCAATACCTCCAAGTTGCGAGAAGAGATTTGCATGTCTGATGCTTTGGCCGAATCGACGGCCACTCCGGAGTCTGAGAATCCTCCCACCCCGGACTCGGACGTCGAGGCCCCTCTTGTTCCTGCGGGGGTTGCTGGTGAGCGTCAGGTCTCCAAGTTAAGACAGGAGATCCTGGCCACTGAGGAGGTTCACATCTCGTTGCGGACGTTGCTCCCCTCCACTCAGGATAGCGAACACTCACAGCTTAGTGCGACTGATCTGTCAGCCATTGACTCAGACGAAGTGGTCCTTATCAACCCACTGCCCTGTTCTGTGGCCGTCAGCGGTCTATGTGATCGTCTCTCACCTAGCTTCTCTGCCGAGAGTCAGGGATCTTTGACCTCGACACTTCGCACTTCCGTGGTTAGCCCTGACGGGAAAGTGAAGATCGAGCAGACGCCCGCAGATGCTCGTCATCTCGATCCTGCCGGTCGACTGTCCCCTCCTCGCCACTCCGACTCCTCGAACCACGACCGCCCGGATCCTTCCCAAAGGAAATACCATGAGGATCACTCCGATAGTCCCATTGAAGGTCAGCCAGAGAAATCCATTCCTACCCCCCGGAGCCCCACCCCCAGTGAACTTTCAGACTTACCAAGCGACGTGCAATTAGACGAGGTTCACCAGACAGTCGTGGCCAAGACGCGACAGCCTCGGCGCAAGCGTAACTGGGCAGTTGTGGCCTCGGTTGAGGACGAGGCTCTCATTGCCCGGACTCCTGGGGACTACACCAAGACCCCACGACTGCTGGCGCAGAAGTACGACCGCTGGGTGGACTGCCAGACCTGCGATTCGTGGTTTGTGCAGTCCAACTCGTACCAGACGCGGCGCGAATGCCCTCGGTGCGAACGGCATTCGAAGATCTACGGCTTCCAGTGGCCCAAGACCGACAAGGGCTCTGGCCGTGAGGAGCGAGTGATGGATCATCGCACAATTCATCGATTCCTATCCCCGGATTCCGAAGCTCGCGTGTCTCGCCGAGATCGTGGCCTCAGCTTCGGTGTCGCTCTCACACCTGAGCTCTCAGATGCCCGCACCGAGACGCCCCTGGGTGATGGCCATGAGGTACGCCACAACACCCGCGCCAGTCGTCGACGAGCCCGGGAGCTACGTACGGTGATTTGAGCTGGGCCGGCGGTCTGTATTGTGCTCTTGGGGTGGGGTGTTCCGGGGGGAAGATGGGTATGTCGATGATGGTCGGGAGTCGTGGCGCAAATGTCCCTGCCAGAGCGGGTCTTGTAACATTTCTGCATTTCTTGAATTGGTGTTTTCCCCGTTCTCCTGGGTTGTCTCGGAAAGCATCGGAGTTGGGTAGGGCCTAGGTGCATGGACGGATTCTGCTTCGTTATGGTCATGATGTTTCTGCATGATCATGATGACCTCTGTCATTTCCGGAGTTTTTTTTGTCAATAGTTCTTGTTCCATTACGGAATTTTCATACTATTTTTCTAGAGACACGGAGGTCTCTCGCATATGGTGGAAATGGGACTCCTAATACAACTCGACAGCTGCATGAAGCTCCATTGGATTTTTCACTCTCTTACAGCTTCGCTTTTACCGGGCGAGTATTACAGCTTTACAGCGATAGACTAGAGTCGCCTCTGGAATGTGCGTGCTAAATTAACTGACCCATGCAGCCTGATGCATGGCACTTCAGAAGCACATGCTCTGCGGCCGATCTGACCGATCTCACCGATCCAAGATGTGAGCCATGTGAGGGGAACCGCTGACAAGCAGTGACCACGACCGGGCACTCTACAGTCCAGTGGTTTGCGGTCAGTGATTTCTTCCCGACATTTGTGAAAAAGTTCAATCACAAGCATAGTGAATCAGGAGTGATCTAGTAATCACCCGTGACAGTATCCTGTGAGCTTACTGTAGTGATGTCGTGTTGTATGCAAAAGCTGGTATGCAAAAGCTGGACTCGGATCGGTGTGGTCCAGAGGTCCAGTCAGCCACCCCCGCAAGTCCCAGTGACCACATGCTGTGCCCGTTCTTCTTAAGCCCGGATTGTTCCCCAAGGCCCAAGCCTCGAACGTCACCTTCTTTCTGTCCTCGCCTCTTTTCTGTTCCTCGCTCTCCTTTTTCCACCTCCCTACTCTTTTTCATCAATCAGACTTGATACCGCCCCCATCATCCCATCATGACCTTCACGTCCAGAGCCTGTCGGCTGCCGCTCACCCTCTCCAGACATTCCCGACGAATGTCACTCTCGCTGCCGAGTGGTCCTACCCCTCTTGCCAGCGCTCGTGGGGGAGCGGCCCAAGTCCCCGTGCTGCATCGCACTCCGTCCGATCGCCATCTCATCTCGTCGCGCCGGCCTTTTCCACCCATGCGTCTCAGCTGGTCAAGGCGCGCATGGAAGCCGCGCATGAATCCGAGCTTGGCCGTGAGCCAAGCTTGAATGCACTGACGATGACTTTCGAGTCCCTGGGGATTGGCAAGAACATGCAACGGCTTGTCATTCTGATTGCATCCGTGACCGCAGCGCTGGAATTGTTTATCTGGTGCGAGTATGTCTGGAACTGGTGGGGACGAGATGACAGCATGATTGAGAAATGAAGGGCGTTTTCGAGTCCTCGTTTCATGCGACATGACATTTGACGACTTCTGAACGGCACCCGATGATGGCGTTATGCGAATCTGTTGTTTTTTTTTTTTTTTGGTTGAGTGTCTGAGTTTGGCACGAGCGACGGAAAAAGTGCTGGAATGCTCGGAGTACACAGCTATAGGTACTGCTATTGGGGATTCGACATTTACATACAACTGCTACCACCACACGCAAATTGACCCGCCAGTGCGTTGTGACTCCATACGTGGTGATATCGCCTGACTGTCACGACTCACGACTACTACGCACCCGCACCTGAAACAAATGCTGTTGAGAGATCTCCATCTGGCGTGTGACCGAACCAGCGATGCAAGTGACACGCAATGTGGAGGAGGATCCTTTCACCACCCAGCTGCCACGGCCTCCCGAATGCGATGGACTCGAGACGTTGCAGTCAACATTTAATGGGAGCTCTGGAGGCACAACTCGCTCTGTATCACAAGGCTAAACTGCGACTGCTGAATCCCGAAGGAGACTCGCTTTTTGCCCGGACGGCGGATGAACCCCGATGGTATCTCATCCATTCTCGACGCGAACTTCGCCTTGCTCAGCTGCTACTACACACCCTCTATGAGCATCTGATACAGTCGTCTCATCTCACACGGTCAGACAGAGTCAACAAACGTCCCCGTGGAGTAAATTCCAGGCACGGTTTAACATGCAGTTGGGCACTCAGCACTCAGCACGACTGCATAGCGCATACACGGCTGTACATAATTTTATTGTTTAGTTTCCCGATGCAACTCACGATGTGGAGCCGCGGTGACCGAGCCCCGTTCGGTCGGTGCCCGGCGGAGCAATGAACACATCACATCCCCACCAGGGCGTCATACACCAGCCAAACTTTGTGGCATAACGAGACCACGAAGACGGATGTGGTCCGGCCGTGTCGATTCTGTGGATACCGTGGGCCTCGGGGGAAATATCCTGTCCTGGTTCCTCACTGATATCATTGTCTCTGGCACAGAAGCATACTTTCTTGACTGCAAAAGCAATGTTGTGCATATGTTATGTACTTCTGACCGCCAACAGCGTTTCTCCCTGACATTGGAAAAAGAGTCCTTCGGTATAGATATGCGGTGCCATAATAGCGGACAGCGACCTGCTGTACATTGTAGTGTCAATAGTGTGTAGTGTGTACAGTTGTACACCGACACTTCTATGCCTGTTCAGGTGGGAGATCATATAAGGGGGTTTCGCTTCCAAGAACACTCTGGTACCCATTTGCGCTGATCCTCTCCGATTGAGTTGCTCTACCATTCCATCTGTTGACAACATGGGACGAGCATGACTCGTTTTAATACCATGCTATCTGCCATCGTCACGTATCAAATACTTACACGAAACCCTGTCTGCGAGGAGTCGAGGACTCGCTCAGGACTCAAGAATCTTCTGGCCAGCATAGCATAACGTTCGGCAGGTGACCCACTTGGCGGCGGCCAGCGGATAAGGCGTCATCCAAGAACTTTGGAGAAGAGTGCTCAATTGTCCATCCACCGCATTATCTTCCGCGAAATCAATTGGGGGCGCGTTTGGAGACAACCGACGTGGATGATATCGCATTGCAGAAGGACCAGCCTCCCGGCGTTTATACAGACCTGATGGCCACTCTGAAAATTATAGCGAATGTTCGTCACCGAGATCTCGTCTTCAGCTTAACAGGCTTGATCCCACTGACGTGGGGGGGGGGGCTATCTGAGGCTGAGAGAGTGTAGGATGAACATGACGAGATGGTTTCACACTGCTCCTAGCCTCCTACAGCATGATGAGACGGCCATCCTATTAGGGTATCAACAAGCAAATACATAGAAGAGAGCGAGACCACTACATACTACATACTACATACTACATACTACATACTACATAATGCATCACTGCATACTGCGTAGTCATACTACTTGAATATTTAATAGTTACAGCCTCGCAGATAGTAGTCTGTTATCACAGGTTCCGCAGGATTCGAAAAAGTCCTGAAGAGGTCCACTTCCACCACGCTGACCATGACGTCAACTGCCCCTCCTTCGAGGCTAAATACCAAAGATGTCCAGCAACCATACAAATTCCTCTTTTTTCATCTATCTTACCTTTGAATCTACAGTTATTTTTTGCTTTTTTTCTTCCCCAACAGATACCCCCCCGCCCCAAAAAGCCAATCCCACTAGAGACTCAGATTTAATACCTCTTCAAACACTCAGTCCTCCCATTGAACTTCCCAGACACACATCAAGACCACAATCATGAGCGGCAACAAATTCCCCGTCGATCTCAAGCAGTTCAAGCAGCTGAAGCTTGACCCCAAGAACACTACCCTCTCCGCCGACCAGAAGAAGGATCTTCTCCACAACATCAACATCTTCCGTGATGCCATCATTGCTTTCACTGCCACCGGTGCCGCTCGTGGCGTCTCCGGCCACACTGGTGGCCCCTTCGACACTGCCCCCGAAGTGTGCATTCTCCTTGCTATGATTAACGCCAACCCCAACAACTTTTACGATGCCCTTTTCGATGAAGCTGGTCACCGTGTTGCGACCCAGTATCTCCTGGCCGCACTGGACGGCAAGATTGACCCCGAGCATCTGCTCAACTACCGTGATGCCAACTCTAAGCTGCCCGGCCACCCCGAGCTGGGACTCACACCCGGTATCAAGTTCAGCTCCGGCCGTCTCGGTCACATGTGGGGCATGGTCAATGGTATCGCCATGGCCAACCAGGACAAGAATGTTCTGATGCTCGGCTCAGACGGTTCCCAGCAGGAGGGCAACGACGCTGAGGCTGCCCGCATTGCCGTGGCCCGCAACCTCAACGTCAAGCTTTTCATTGATAACAACGATGTGACTATTGCCGGCCACCCCTCTCAGTACCTCAAGGGCTACGACATTGCCAAGACTCTCGAGGGTCATGGCTTGCACGTCGTTTGTGCCGAGGGCGAGAACATCGACTCCCTGTTCCCTGCCATGGCTGAGGTCATTAGCCACAAGGGCCCTGCTGCTGTTGTCATTAACCGCACTATGGCTGCTGGTATCGAGGGTATTGAGGGCGAGACCCACGCTCACGATGTGATTACTGTGGACGTGGCCCGCAAGTACCTTACTAAGCGCGGTTACAGCAAAGAGCAGCTCGCCTTCTACGACGACATCAAGGCCCGCTCCAACCCCCACAAGTATGAGGGTAGCACTAAGGAGAAGGGTGGCAACCGAGTCATCTTCGGTGAAGCCGTCAACTCCATTCTTAATGGTCTGAGCAAGGAGGAGGCAGCCCGTCGAGTCATGGTCATCGACTCTGATCTTGCTGGTTCTACCGGCCTCAAGGCCATTGGTCAAGAGCACCCCGAGGTCTTTGTTCCCTCTGGTGTCATGGAGCGTGGCAACTTCTCAGCTGCTGCCGGGTTCGGTTTCGGCAGCAACGGCGAGCGTCAGGGTGTCTTCTCTACCTTCTCTGCATTCTTGGAGATGTGTGTCTCTGAGATTACCATGGCTCGTCTGAACAACTGCTCCGTTCTCTCCCACTTCTCCCACAGCGGTGTTGATGAGATGGCCGACAACACTTGCCACTTCGGTCTGAACAATTTCTTCGCCGACAACGGTCTCATGGATGCCGAGGTCACCTCTCTGTACTTCCCCGCTGATGGTGAGCAGATGAAGGCTGTCGTCAACAAGGTCTTCTGGGACAAGGGTCTGCGTTTCATCTTCTCCACTCGCTCCAAGGTTCCTTATATCCTGAAGGAGGGTTCTGATGAGAAGCTCTTCGGCGAGGGATACAAGTTCGTTCCCGGCAAGGAGGAGGTCATCCGCAAGGGCACCGCCGGTTACATCGTCACCTACGGTGACATGGTCTACCGCTCCCTCGACGCAGTTGAGCGTCTTCGCAAGGAGGGTCTCGACGTCGGTCTGATCAACAAGCCCACCCTCAACATTGTCGACGAGGATGCCATCCGGAACTACGGTTCTTCTCCCTTCGTTCTGGTTGTCGAGTCTCTTGCCCAGAAGACCGGTCTTGGCTCCCGTCTGGGATCCAACCTTCTCGAGCGCAAGCTCACCCCCAAGTACAAGACCATGGGTGCCGTCAAGGAGGGCTGTGGTGGTCTCTTTGAGCAGATCAACGCTCAAGGCCTGGGCCCTGATGATATTGTCAAGGCTGTCAAGGAGCTTGCTGGCAAATAAATCAATTCCCAAGACAGATTCAAAACATTGAGGATGGAAAAGGCAAACTTTGAATGCACGTTTTCGTTGCTGGGAAACGATCCTATATCGCGTGGCGGTCTTGCCTCTGGCGTTTCCTCCTACAATCTTAGTTAAAATGTCATGAGTGAAATGCGAATACGATTCTTGTTGGTCCACTGGTTCTATCCTCACGTCGTAGTTGTCTGACATGCCGGGGGCCTGTACATACATACCTGAACACAGTAAAGTCACACAAAATACGATCAAGGCACATATGAACCAATGCTAAATCACAGTGAGACATACTCGCACATCAGAATGACCATCAACCCTGTAATCAGTTCGTAGTATGTAAAATCAGTCATATGCGTGGCCTTACCTAATCGGTGTAGTAGTCCCCTGTCCCTATATCTGCAGACTTCCCAAACCAGGGCATTTTCTACCTCATAATCCCGCAAATGATATTCCCAACATCGCAGCCAGGAATCCGTGGCGCAAGTGGGAGGGGGCCCCCTCCTAACGCGCGCCTGGTGAACCGGCTGCGCTGGCTGGGTGGGATGTCAGCCTGGTGGACGCACCGTCGCTGCGGATAGCAAAGTTTTTTTTTTCCCGTCTTTTACAAAGATACTGATATACGTTTGAAATACCTTCATCACGGGCTCGGTCTGAATTATTTCTTGATCAAAACTGATCAATACAGACAGGATGACAGTTACGAACGTCTTCTTCGAAAATTCATTCACTAATAGACTGGTACAGCAGCTACTTGGGCGTTGTAGCATACTCCGAGACATCGTAGTGAGATAAGGGATTCGGAAGTTTTTTATTGTTCAGGGATTGAATCCAAGCACACGAGTGACTTCTGGCCAAAGTACCATTTCAAACGAAAGGCACCGGTTCGAATCCAGAATCAGAAAAGTTATTTTCTGTGACCGGCGCGTGAGCAAACACGTTTGCTGCTCAGGGTCTGCGTCGCAGTGCCTGCTGGACTTGTTTGTGTTGGGACTTCCTATTTGATGTTTGTTTGGGGCTGGGCTGTTGATAACTTGATAGTGAAAGTACCGAAATATGGAATTATAAGATTAGTACAAAGGGCGTTAGTAGTTAGTCCGGCTCTACCTAACGTGCCGCTCATTATGGAAGCTTTTTCCTTGGACAAGGCGGCTTGATCTAGTCCAAAGCTTTCTGTTTACATGAGAAGTTATCGAGGAGTATCTCAAGCTTACCCTCCCTTGATAGTTGTTCCAGGCATTGAAAGTGCGACTAATTCCTACCTCACAGAATGGTCTACAATTGATCATAATCAATAAGAGGCGGCGTATGTCTCATTAAAAAGCTAAACAGGATCTCCAAATGCATCAGATCTGAAGGTGTCCGAAAGTTCGAAATGTGGTGGCATCGCTGCGAAAACACCTTCTCCCAGGCCCAAAAAAAATCACAACATAACATAAAAAGAATAAGAAGACTCAACATTGCATGCCAACAGGAAAATTCACACACACACACACACACCCACTACACGCACGGAAAAAGCAAAACAAAGTAAGAATAGGGAAAGACCAAGTCGCATGAAACACGCCCGCACCGTGGAATGAGAGTATGAGTGACCCGACGACATAAGAAAGACGTGGCTTGCTTCGAGGCAGATGAGAAGTGGTAGGGTGAAGGTTGGCTAGGGGGACCACCCACTGCACCGAGCTTGAAGAATGAACAATCAAGGAAACGTTATGGTGACAAGTCTGACATCATGTCCAGTAGAAGAGGAAAAGACGGCTCTGGTTCATGGCGAGCGTATGGGAAGAGAAACATAAAACATCTTCAGAAAAGAAGAGACCGGGTCTTCTGGCGACGAGCCTCAGCGCTGGGGAGCTCAGGTTGCGAAAAGGTGTGCTTGTGTCGAGGTCTAGGAGACTGAGGCTGAGGCTGAGGCGCCTGCGCCCCAGACCCAGCAGAAGCAGGTGGTGGTGGTGCTCCCATCATGCTTGTACGTTTCCCGGTAGCGGAGAACTGTGGAACAGGAATTCCGCTAGGAGGAAGACGATCGGCTGTCTTGCGTCGAGCCTTCATATTGCTCTCATGCTTGAGCACCATCTCAGCCCAAGGCTTGAGGGCACCGCCACCAGTTGAAGAGCCCTTGCCAACTGCCTCGGACAACACTCGCAACCAGCCTTCCTTGTCCGTGGGCGAATCGGCGTAAAAGTCGATGACTTCGCCGTTGGAAAAGCGGATGCGGAAACCTTCCTCGACAAACATGTAGCCTTCTTCTTCCTCTGCGAATGCAGACTTGCGACGACCACCACCCCTAGTGCTGGTCTCCTTTTGGGTCAAAGAAGGACGATCGTCTATGAGTTTGGCCGCCTTCGCCAAGTTGATAGTGGCTCGGGGCTGGCGGGTAGTCTCATGGTATGCTGTGAGTTTGGAGCCCTGTAGCTTGAAGAAACGACGGCGCCAGAACTGTTTGAAAAATAAAAATAAATTAGCAAACAAGCTTGATAAAGGCCGTGGAAATATGCTTAATGCTTGATGACTTACCGGACAATCGCCGCCTTGCTGTGAGAGGAAGCCCTCCCAGGAACGCGCCGCCATACTTTCTGCATCTTTCATCTCGCGGATGCAAGCATTCATGCTTTTCGGCATGTCTTCGTCCTTGCTGCCCTTGGGCTTGGGCACGAAGAGCAACTGCAATTCGAGCTTGCCGATCTTGTACGGAGGTCGTCGCTGGGCCGCAACACTGGTAGCGCTCTTCTTACTCTTGACACTGCTCGGTTGCTCATCAACTGCCCACTCGTTGAAGCATGCAATATCGACAGTGTACGGACGGCCAAAGGCCATCTTCTCGTGATCGCTCAATGCAACATAAGCACGACCGAAGCTACCATCTCGGGAGACAAGGTTTCTTAGCCGTTCGTAAACGGGGGCATTGACGTTGTTTGCTTTTTGCTGCTGCGTCTGCAGCTGTTGCTTCAGGTCAATCTCCTTGCGACGGCGGGGAGAGGCAAAGACCCGGCTAAGAGCCGATGTCTTCTGGCGAGGAGTTTCGGGAGCCTCCTGAGGATAGAACTTGCTCTCATCAACCTTCATTTGCAGGGTCAGCTGGAATTCGAGGTCATTTTGCACAATTAGTTCAAACTCTTGGCCAATTGGGGCAGATTTGCCTAGTTCGAGCCAAGAGGTTGTCACGCAATGAAGACCGTTGTCCAAAGTCAAAGCAAAGTAAGAACGTTCACCTGCAAAACAGTCAGTACTGGCAAACGGTGCGAGTCACTAGAAACGAAAAGACATGTCAGAACGTACCGCGAGGCATAGGCAGATCGAGATACTTGATGCCAACGACCTTGACAAACAGTCGGCCGCGCTCTTCTCCCTCCTCGTATGCGTCAGTGATCAGCTGCTCATTCTCATCGATAGTCGCAGGAGGCTCCTGGACGTTGCTTGGTTGACCAGGAAGGGGAGGGACGGCGCCAGGCACAGGCTTCTTCTTTGGGATGCTGCCTGCCAGTTTAACACTGGGTCGTCGTGGTTGACCATTCCAAGGCACAGTCGTCCATGTCTGTTGGCTGGCTTTTCGTGGGGAAGATCCAGCAGAACGGGTGCCACGAGTGTCGAATTGAATTTGATCGGTTGGGGTCATTGGCTCGTCATCATTTCGGTTGCTGGCAATCACGACCTTCGTGTTCTGTCTCATCAGATAACCTCTCTGCTTGGGGTAGAAATCGTTAGTGAATGACTGAGTAAGAGCATGCCCGTGGATATGAGTAGGGGAGTTTGGGACCGGCTGGGCTTGAGCCTTGGGAACCGGTAAAAGGCGGGCATGGCTTTCGGAAAGGGCGATTTCGAACGCAACCTTTTGGGACTCGATGACACGGTCAAATTCCTTGCTGAGGCCTAGACCAAGGCTTTCTTCCTGGATGCTGAAAGGGATGTCGAGCTTCACCAGGCTGGTTTGCCGTTGAGTGAGACTCGGGGGTAGCTCCAGTTTGGGAGGGAGCTCAGTTGGCTTGTCCTCCTCCTGATCGGATTGCTCGGATTCATCTGAGGCCTGCTTCGCAAAGGAAGGTACAGTGGGCGGGTACTGTCCACTGATCTTGCGGCGAGTCGCTGCCATGGACTCTACATCGGCAGGTGTCAATGATGGCCGAGCCTTCAAGCCAGCACCAGGGGCGCGAATAGTCGCAACGGGTTCCGGAATAGCCTCGTCCGAAGAACTACCGGCTTCCTCCTCAAGTTTTTCGTCTTCAACCGATTCTTCAGCGTTCTCATTGACATCCAGAGCGTGGCGAATGACAGATTCAGGCGAAGAAGGCTCAGAGACCGGCTCTTCTTTGATGTCGGGGGTGACAGGACGATCACCCGAGTAACCGTGGCCGCTTGACGAAGCGTCCATTGGAATATTCTCAATCGGCTCGGATGCCTCCCGTTCCATTTTGACCTCGCCAACAACATCATCGGCTGTGTTTTGGATGGTTGGGGTCGCTTCTCTGGTCTCCTCCGGCTCGGCCTTCAATCCAGCAGCTTCAGCGGCAGATCTAAGCGAGTAGTTACTTTCATCGTCATATGTCGCCCGTTGGTCTCGAGATGAAAGACTGCTATTCGAAAGATGCTGGTAGTAGTCGGTGATTGCATAGAGTGAGTCATCTCGAGCCTCTTCTTTGACAATCACGCTGGAGGAATCATCGTCATCGTCGTCGTCCTCAAGAGAGGGAATGGGAACATCCGGGTCGTAATGTTGGTAGGAGTGAGGACTGGACGGCAGCTGAGACTCCTCGTCAGAGAAATCGTCATGTTCAAAGGCGTCTCCCTTGCGCAAGTCTCTCAAAATGGAGTCGCGAGAGATGCGCGGAGGCGAGAACAAGTCTCCATTGGTGTTTTCGGCCGCATTTCCCTCCTCGCTCTCAATATTCTCTTCGCTAGCTCGATGAACTTCGACACGGGCCTTCTCGATGATGGCAGTCTCGTCGCTAGACTCCTTCTCGTCCACCTCCTTCTCATCGAACATCATCAGTTTCAGGCGCTCCTCCAAGGTCATGTCACCACCAATGTCAGCCTTGCTGTAGGAAGCCGCCGCAGGCAAAGATCGGTGACCTGTGCTACCAAGCTCAAATGCCCCAGCACCACTTCCTGGTGATGTGGCACCAGAAAGAGACAGTCGCGAGAGTGATGGAAGTGGGGGGAGTGGGCGACGCTCTCCATTAGAGTCGAGCGATTCGACTCTCGTGTGGGTCGAGCTTGTATTAGCCTTGGGTGGAATTTCTTCGCTCGGAGTCTCCTCGTCTTCGATAGACTCAGCAAATGACTCTCCCTCTTCATGGACGCTATCGGGTGTCATGAATCTCCAATCGTCGGGTAGAACCACGGGCGTCTTCTCAATATCCTCAAGAGAAGCATCAAAACTATCATCACGCTCAAATGAGGTATCGTGGTCAAAGCTGACGTCTCCCTCCTCTTCCGAGTCATAGCTGTTCTCTCGGGAATCTGACGCGACGGAAGCAAGGTCTGGGGTGCGCATCTCGTATTCATTGACCTGTGGCGGCGCAACATCGAACTTGACACTCTTAGAAAGACGCTGTCCAGCGCTGTCATACTCTGACCAAATATCATGTTGCGGGTCGAAGCCTTTGCCATAGCGGGTTCCCTTTGACAACGAAGATTTGCTGGGAGATGGTTGATCTTTACTCGGCGACATTGGCCGTGGTGGTGGGTCCATGGTAATCTCTTCTTTAACTTGTGACTTTGCACTATCGTGATCTGAAGTGCGATGAGCCGCCAGTGGCCTGTGAGGAAGGGAGACTTGGGTAGGGTCGTATTCTTGTCCGCTTTGGAACATGCTGTTATTCTTGACACGCGAAGCGCGCTTCAGGTCTTCGAGAGAGGGACGCTTGGAAGGCACATAAACAGAATCGGGGTCATATGGCGCGCGATTTTCCGCGCCCTTCGCGAACGGGGATGGTGACTCTCGGCCTTTCCAAAATTGACGGGTGTTGGTATTGTTCAAGGGCGAGTTGTCAAAGGTAGATTTGGCGCCGTGAGGCATCTGTAAAGACATTGTTACCAAGGGTTGGCCATGCAAAGCCACGACTCCAAGCTCAAATTACCTTCGTAGATTGGTTCCAGCTAGGTGAGTTGCGTCGCTGTGCCATAGGACTCACTTCGGAGAGTGGTCGTTGACCCAAGCCACTAGACATGGTGTCAAGTTAGGCAGGGATTCTTCCGTCTGAGACAGCAAGAAGCACTCGCGTGGGGTTTGTCGAAGACAAGACAGAAGCCTGGGAGATATCAGCCCCCCTCCTAGAGCATGAGGACATTGAGTCGCAGAGTTGCAAGGTCGATTTGGCGAGACAGTGCAATCAATGACGTCTGATGTTTTCAGAAACAATGAACATACCTAGTTCTGACTCGACCTGCTTCTCGACTGGGTCAACAAGTTGGAGTCAGGATCTTTGTTGTGGATAGGATGCCAGGGCCCGTGTCGATCGTTTTGTGAAAATATCGACTGTTTACCAGAATAAACAAAGACCTCCCTTGGCCTCAAGCAATTCAAGAAAAACCGAAGAACTCTGACAACGTGATAACTAACGAAGGAATGCTGGAGAGATAACAACAGAAGATCAGATCGCGATAGCTGTTTCCATGGGTCGCAAAGTGGATTGGGTACCCCAAAGCAAGTTGTGATGTTGACGTTAGCGGGAGTATCCATAGCAACCAGGCGGGACGTGTAGCTAACTCAACAGGATATTAAGGTCACGTGGTGATAGACTCTCGGCGGTGAGTATCGGGGTCGGCCTTGGTCTTTATCAGTACTAGCGCTAACCCCAATTGGGAATCTCGTTTTTTGAATGGATCTCCACCTGGAGAGACTTTGCGGGACTTCGACATCATTCCCTATTTCTGCAAAAATCCTCATCCATCAACTTGGCGAAAATGCCTATCCCGGTTCGCTCTGCACTTTGCAGTCTTGCGTACAACAGGCCGTCTGCGTTGTCGGTTCTTCACACTCAATGTCAGGCAACGAGGACGATGGCCAGCGGACGGCTGCGCAAGACGTCCTCTCGCATGTCTTTGTCGCCCAATGTAGCCAAAGCATCGCTGAACAAGCCGCGTCCTGGAAGGGATCGTCGTGGACCTTTTGCAGGCATGAACCAGACTGAAGCCCGCGTGAGAGATACGCCGCGACCTCGATCCCAAGCCGCTCTCAAACGCTCTGGCGAGGAGGGCAAGACGGAGAAGACCGAATCACCTCTATATAAAGCGCTGAAAATGCAAACCACGCTGTCACCTGTTTCTTACGGTCGTCGTGCCGCTATCAAGTCCAAAATTTCCAACGTGACGAGTTTCGACCACTTCCCCCTACTCCCTGCGGTCCGACACTCGATCTTCGCCCAAGCTCTGCCCGGACTCTCCGAAGTAGTACCAACACCGATTCAACGACTCGCTATTCCCCAACTTTTGAGCAATACACCCAAGAAGCCTACGTCCAAGGTGGATGAAGACGCTCCGAAGTATGATCAATACCTTCTTGCTGCTGAAACAGGTTCGGGCAAGACGTTAGCGTATCTGCTTCCAGTCGTTGATGCAGTTAAGCGCGCAGAAGTTCGTGACAAGGAGGAACAGCAAAAACTTGAGGAAGAGAAGGCGAAGGAGCGGGAAGAGAGATTGAAGACCCGAACTTTTGAGATCGAGCCCGAGGAGCCACCCATGTCCAATGCCGGTCGACCTCGAGCGATCATCCTAGTCCCGACGTCGGAGCTGGTGGCCCAAGTTGGAGCCAAGGTGAAGGCTTTGGCTCACTCAGTCAAGTATCGTTCAGGCGTCATCTCTTCAAATTTGACGGCGCGTCGGATCAAGAACACTCTTTACCACCCAGATGGAATCGATATCTTGGTCTCCACGCCCCACCTGCTGGCTTCTATCGCCAAAACGAATCCATATCTTCTCAGCCGTGTCAGTCATCTTGTTTTGGACGAAGCGGACTCTCTGATGGATCGGTCCTTCCTCCCTACGACTACTGAGGTGATCGAGCGTGCAGCTCCGTCCCTCCAAAAGCTTATATTCTGTTCCGCCACAATCCCTCGCAGCCTGGATAATCAGCTCCGCAAGCGGTATCCTGATCTCAAACGTCTCACGACGCCAAATTTGCATGCTGTTCCCCGACGTGTGCAGCTTGGTGTGGTGGATATCGACAAGGAGCCTTACCGAGGGAACCGCAGCCTGGCATGTGCTGACGTGATCTGGTCCATTGGCAAGGCGGGTGATGTGAGCGACGAGAACTACGGGCCCCTTACCCAGTATATGGGCCCTAAGGTGAAGAAAATTATCGTCTTTGTGAACGAGCGCGAGGAGGCGGAGGAAGTTGCCCAATTCCTCGTTTCCAAGAATATCGATGCTGTGGCGCTCTCTCGTGACTCCAGCTCCCGCAAACAGGAGGAAATTCTCGCCGAATTCACCGAGGTCGATCAGCCTCCAACAGCAGATGAGATCATGTTGCTCCGCAAACAGGCTCGGGCTGAAAAATCGATCCCGTTCTTGGAGCCCGAGAAGAAGCGGGAAGTTGATCGACGTCTACCTAATACCAAGGTCCTCGTCACAACTGATATTGCCTCTCGGGGCATCGACACGCTTGCCGTGAAGACTGTCATCCTGTACCATGTTCCCCACACGACTGTCGACTTTATCCATCGTCTTGGTCGACTCGGCCGTATGGGCAAGCGAGGACGAGGTGTCGTTCTTGTCGGAAAGAAGGACCGCAAGGATGTCGTTCGCGAGGTGCGCGAGGGCATGTTCCGTGGACAAGCTCTGATTTAAAGAATCCTATCTGTGGACCTATCTCCTCCTTCTGTGTCATCATGTACCATACAACATAATCGGCGTTCTTTTGGAGCTTCAATGGGGTTTCACTTTTACGAAACATGGCTAATACCCACACATCATACTCATAAGAGCGGAACATTCATACTTGCAGATAAATATACAATTTTGTACAACATGGCGTTTGGTATTTGACCCTTGTTGAAAGACATTCAGACTTTGCTATCTTATGAAATCTTGTATCTCAATCGCCCACTTGCATCCATTGGGGAGATCCTGTATCGTATTGAGCGTCTTGAGTAAAATTCGTCATGTATGGAATTGGAGCCTCCCACTTCTTCGGACGTGTAAAACTCAATATGTGAGATTGGAAAAGACAGTTCATTCTGTTAGCTGAGCCCTGAAGAGGCCGACTCGAGGTTGTACTGCTGCACGTTAGTAAATGATCATCTTGCTTGTTATATAGCCTGCTACATGGGGCATTATCTCCCACTGCTCCTAGAAATTGGTCCAAGAAGATGTCGATTCCGACGTATCGTGTGATCAGCAGAGTGGAACAAAGCAACCGGTGCGAAATGACCTAACTAGAAGGCCTTCCATTCCAAAACAAGAGTCTCCTGCAAGCCCAGCTAGTACACACACACACAATGATCAACAAAATGGACAAGATCTCTGCTCAACCTGAAAAATGTTCAAATGAACATGAGGAAACAACATCTCATTGAATCTCGACCCGTCCTTCTCAGCTCACGCGCCACTTTCGCACATCAAAGATCCAAAATTAGTATCCGGCTCCGTGGCCATCGTATTCATACTCTGACAGAACGGCTTGACGCCTCTGTTGATGTGTCCCGAGTAATCGCCACAGTGGTCATCTGGGTAGACAGTGCACGAGCCCATGTTCAAGAACCATGAGGTGGGCCGTGTCATAGGACTATTATCACAGCTAGTCCAGTTGAAACCGCCGTCAGTGTACCACCGACAATAGGAGTCTGCTTCCGGGTCCTTGTATTGGATGTGCGAGTGTAGTGTGAAGCATTTGTCAAGACGGGTGCTAGTTCCTTTGATCAGGTAGTAGTCGCCTCGGCAGTCCGGCTCGCTATACAAGGTCAGTTCCCAAATCGGGTGAGTGGGCTCTGGGGGCTTCTGGGTGACGGTCACCCATTTGGTGCTGTAGGATGTTTTCAGAGTGTGAGTCGGTTGAGTGGTGTGTGTTGTCTTGGGTAGTTGAGTGGTTTTTGTTGGTGGTGGTGGTGGTGGTGGTGGTGGTGGTGGTGGAGGGGCCTTGGGCTTCTCAGTGGTACTCGGGGCAGGCGGTGGTGGAGGAGGCGGTTTAGCAGGCTGAGATCCTGCGCCCTCGTTGCAGTTGGAGATGCAGTGGTTGGCTGAAGTACAGAAGTCGGCTGTAGTTCCACATGTCCCCCATCTCCCACACTGACATTTCCACTTAGTCATTTGTACTCAGATAAGGTATCCGGCGAAAGGGGGACAGATACTTACACACTGCTTGTTGGGGCAAGGATTCATTCCTCCCAGATCAGAGTATTTGTGAGGTCGAACGGTTCCAGGAACCTGAGGACCACAGGTTGCCTGTGGAAGCGCCACCGGCATAGGAGGCTCGCCCGCTCCAACACAGATGAATGCTCCTTGCTCTAGCTGAGCACAACCGCGCCATGCCCAGGTCCGAGCATTGAAGTCTTCAATGTTCTTCTCTGTGATTCCATGGGCCTGGGCGATTTTAGCACAAGTGTCCGTGCCAGAGACAATGTAAGTCGAGCAAATGGGCCCATCGTCATTTCGAACAACCAAAGACGGAGTGATTCCGGCGGCTGCACAAGGAATAATGAGAAAGCCGAAGAAGGTCAGGATGAGCCACTTTGCAAGTAAAATTGTGGTCATCTTGATTGAATCGGACTTGAGTGTGATTCTGATATCTCATTCCGTCGAGCGTGGCTACAGCCGACCTTATGAGTCGACATTTTGAGCCGTCAAGAGGTCTTCCACGAAGAATCGAACTTGAACTGGCTCAGAATTGGAAGGCTGGCGAGTATCAACTGCAAGACTCACGAGTCATACAGTCAAAGGAACCATCGCCATTGCTGTATATCCGCTGTCGATTTCATTGTCATGGTTTTTGGTCAAGTTAGTGGGTGAGTAGTGATATGCAACCCACAGCTTGCAGATCTCGTCAACCGGTCAAGTTGCAACCCCAGTGATTGGTGACACTGATGCAAGTGTACTGTGCCGTCGACAACGAAGAGGTCATGAGAGCACCTATTATCGACGACATCTTACCGAAAAGAGTGTTCAATAAGGCTGCCGAGGGCTGGGTTCTGCTTTGTTTGATGTTAAAGTGTCAATGGACTCGATCAAGTCCGGGTCATGTCTTCGTTTCAGAAGCGTCGTGGGAAACAGTGTGCATGAGGTGGAGGCTCCACAGTCACATCTGCAGGGAGCACAAAGAGCTCACCCTCGGCAGCTTTGATTCAGGCACGGTCCTCCTCGTTCAACTCCCACTAGGCCATGCGAGTCATGCAGCGAGCCATGCTTGAATAGCAATCTACCAAAATTAATGATCGTTGTTACCGCCACCAAATCTACATGGGCCCCGCCTCAGAAGAAAACACCAAGGCAAACAATGAAAAGTTAATTTGAACATGAGCGGGTATATGTGATGAAGTGAGTGGTGAAACCAACCTACCAAATAATGACGCCCACATTAAGACTATATTTACGAACTCACGACAAGTCAGTGGGTCAAAAGCCCACTCATGGTGTCTAGATAACGCGGTCTGCGAGGTCTTACGCAGAACTCTTCTAGGATGGCTTTTCCTTACCTCTGAATGGATGAACAGAGAGGGTGTTGTGATTGAACTGTCCGTCGTCATGTATTCTCGAGGCTCGATATGAGCATGCTTTTCCAATGTGTCACAGAGCGAAAATTCTGAAAATCTGCATCAAAATGTGAAGTTCAAAGTACATCATCTTCGACTCATAGTCCTCTCCATCCGGATTTCAGCGTCTTCCTCTTCGGCTTCGAGGAGTCTATCACTCGGAAGCATGATCGCCTTGTCGATCGCAACAGGCAAACCACGGTGGCGTCCTCGAATCATGGCAGCACAAAGAACCAGCTTGCTTAGAGTGTGCCACGCCCCGGAGAAACTGTAAAATTCATTGGGAAGACCGGTGCTGATGCCCACGCAGCCGTATGCGCTCACAGTCTCGAAAATGATATTCAACGCCGAGAATGTGACAGGATCTCTGGTGAACTGTCCTGCTTCGACAATACAGATGATGATCACAGCAAGTGCAATCCACCAAAGATCATATGCCAATTGGGAGCGTAATTGGTGCCGAATAAAATATAGCCTGCCGATGGTCGGAGCCATGGCAACTGCGCTTCTCGAATCATCAGAGGACGAGTCGGTGTGTCCATCTTCCGCAGATGGATCGTCCGCATATATCCCCAGACTGCGCTCTTCGTACACGTTCGAGTGACGCATCGTGATAACAACAGGATACACCGAGATGTACATCATGACCACATAGATCATTTGCGTTCCAAGTTGGAGGTCGGAGATGCTGACCACATAGAAGCCTCCGCTGCGAACGCAGAGCGCCTGGAATAGCCCGTCAAGTACGCGGGCTCCGGTCGGGATCGACGTGACGGACGGGTTGTCGAGCTTCAGGATTCGTGTGAGGTAAGTAAGCAAGTAGGAATATCAATTATTGCGGGGCAACATACATTGAGCACTTCAAATGCAATCCAGTCAATACCATTTAGAACAACGACCGAGAGAACAAGCCACCAGGTATGAGCCGAGGGGAACAAGGTCGTGTACACTCGACGTGGGTGATCCAAGAGAAAGGTCAAGGTATCACGGAACTGATCAAAGTAGCCGTGCTTGGGAAGCAGGAGGCGAACGGCCTTGACAATCCAGCGCAGAAAGATTGGGTAACTTGGCTTGCATCGTTAGCATACAAGGCACTTCCCGAAACTAAGATGCAGGCAAGATAGTGTCGGGTAATCCTTACCAAGTGTTACCGGCCAGCATCAAGAGACCCATGGTAATGAGCATGTAAGTCGACGTTTGGAAAGCAACCTAAACGTCGAATGGTCAACATCACTCACTGGCGTTGGCATGAGTTGGATCATCTACCATGTTCGCATCAACCAGACTCATTCCAGAGTTGTTGAAGGCCGAGATCGCGAAGAAAAAGCCCGCCCACCTACGGAAGATGCAAATATAGGTGAGAAAATGAGGTTAATACCAACCATAGCCAGCGCGGTGGCCGCAAGAGTGCGGTAAAATCTCGACGCACCAGGGATTCAAGCCATTCGCCTCTGTGACTGAGGCCTTATTGTTGGCGAGGTAGGCGCCAACTCCAAGCCCGCCGAGCAGCTGCCACAAGAAAAAGTACATGGGCACAATGATAGACAACAAGCAGATGGCGCGGTATTCTGCACCACCCAGACTCTGGCGCTCATCTTCGGTGAGATTATAGAATGAGGAGTTGCGTTTCAGCTTCTCGAAAATATCTCTATTCAGCTCCTTGTCCGCGGTGTGATCCGCAGTTGACCCACGCTCCAACTCTCCTAGTGTGTTGGTGCGATTCAAGACATTCGTGTACGGGGAAAGCATGCGACGCCGGACGGAGCTGCCCTGTTCGTCGGGCTTGAATGCAACATGGGGTTCGGTGCCTGTATGAGTCTTCTGAAACCGAAGAATTTCTGCGGTGGATTCTGAATCTGCCTCCTTGGCACCGCGAGGGTCGGGGTCGTCTCCCTGGCCATTGCGCCTTGGTGACTGGTCATGGGACTCAGCTCGCGGAGAGTACAGCCCTCGCCCCTGTATCTCGGAAGCTTCACCATCCGATGCAAGATGGGTTCGATGGGGCCCTCCCTGCCCCGGAGAGCGGATCATCGGTAGAACACCGGGTACCCATGGATGTTCTTCCGGTGCCTTGGTCTCTGGCAAGAATGAGCGGGACCGGGTCAGTGAGCGACCGGGTCCATTCTGGCTTCGCGTTCTTCGCTCCAGCCGCTCTGCTTTGATCAGCTCGCTGAATCTGTTTTCAAAGGCACGTTTGCGGGTCAGAACCACCGCAATCGATACCCAGATCTATGTGGTTGTCAGTCATTGTGCACGAATCTGAACAAATCATGTAGAAAGTGGAACCGTACAGCAGAACCGGTAATGATCAAGAAGAACAGGACTATTTGTTGAAATGTATTCAAAGTTGATAAGTTGACTGTGTTCATGCCGGCCAGTGTCATCGCACTGACCGCCAGATATAGGGCATCAATATACCGAAGACTGTGGGCGGGTGTCGAGGCCCCCCACAGGATCGCAGAGGAGACCAGTGTCACCACAATAAAATACGCATAATGTAGGGTGAGGAAGCGGACTCGTGGAAGATAACACTTGATCGGCCTCGACCGGAAGTCTCTCATCGTGCCAGACGTGACAAGCTTCCATGCCCGGATTGCAGAAATCAATCGGTTGGAGAATCAAGCACGAGAAATCTAAGCCGCGAGCTCAGGAGGCTGTCAGACGATGATTGCTGGATCCATACACCAAGATATGGTGGGGGATAGACTCGAGGAGTTGAGACTGTCTCACACACAACACCTCTGCACGTGAATATGTGGATTTCTGAAGAGATAGGCCAGTCCTCAGCTCGACAAATATCATCCCAGCCACAGCAGGCAAAGAGAGAGAAAAAGGCGACCATAATGACGACCTCACTTTGGAACATAGGTGCTTATCGGGGTGGGGATCATGTGATATATTCCATTCAGATTCCAGGCGTCTGTTTTTCCCAAAAGAGCAGCCCGAATGCACGAGGTTCCGCACTCGGGATGGTCGCAGTCAGGTGCAGATCTCCTTGCTTGCAGAGATCCTCAGTCTCTGGGCTAGGCTCACGATTACAGCGGCCACAAATTGGGTCAATTGTCCGTGCATGATAGACAAACCTGTTCGCTTGTATGGTGATTCTGCCATTTACTTACCGCTCACCACAGCTTAGATAGAATCTCTCCTCAGTAGCAATTTAATATCCTTATCCCTCTCTCGTTCGATATAGCTGCCCCTACCGTAGCCGTATCTCATCAGAACCCTAGTCGTTAAGACCATCTTAAGTACCTCGCAGTGATCTGGCAAAGAGAGCCACTTGTACGTCGGCATGGAAAATTATCTATCGGTCGCATGAATCGCAACACTGAGGCCCTGGCAATTTGGAGGCTCGGCAGAATTGACTTTAACACCAGAAAAAAGATCATAATAGAAGGAGGCTCACCGATTCACGGCTAACTAGGAACTGGTAACTGCCTACTGCAGCGCAAAGATATTTTAAATATTCTAGTCTGCTTTAAGGTATGGCCCCACTTACTACGCTAAACTTATGACCCACCGCGGAGAGCTTCACATTCATCCTTCCTGCACATCAAACAGGCACCAACAAGATCGTCCGGATATAACCAGTAGATCATACCCTATGGTGAGTTATTGATCATGTGGAGATGAGAGAAGGTGATAGGATATCAAGATGGAGTCGCGCAGCAGGAAGATCTCCATAATCACATAATTTCAGTGTTTCTTTCGCCTTACAATACTTTTATCATCATAGCACCTCGATACAGCAAAGCTCACATGTATGTTGATGCAACCACCCACCCCATAAATAGGTCGGGGGGGGGGGGGGGGGGGTTAGTTGAGCCTAAGACGGAGAGAGTTGTGTTGGAGAGCTGCTCACCTTGGCCGAAATGAGCCATCTCTCCGACCGATTATCACTGAAGCCCTATGATGCGCCTACGATCGGGGACTAGAGAAAATCATGTGAAGAAATCACGTTTCATAGACAAAAACAACCCTAAAAGCAAATGGAAAGTTTACATTTTACAAGTCTACGATAGTAACAGACATGGGATATGAGCCCGTTACCTATAGATAGGTCAAAGACACCTCTACCTTACCACATCATCAGGTCTGCCAGTCTGGTTTCACTTCCATCGCACGACTAGCTTTTGCTCATTTCTCAACTCTTGTTCCTCATTACCGACTCTCAATTAATTCACGCCAAACGACATGTGGCCTCGAGAGAAAAGCGGGCCACCGGGATACATACAAGTCATACTCGCACGTACCAAGTAGTAGGTAGATCCGTGATCATTATTAGCGATTGGGCGCAACAAAACGCTCATATCCATCAAGACTTTGTTAGTAAGTGTTAACCATCTCCCACATTTTGCCCGCACCCACTGATACCAACGCGGCATTAATTGCCCCTTGAACCCACTTTGGCGGATTAAAAACTGGAAAGTTTAGCGTACCAGATCCAGGCATCCCCCCAAGAGGCTAAAAAAAGGAGGCAGAAGCCGTGCTCGAGGAGAGAATTCTGCAGAGAGAAAGCTCAAGCGGTATATTATGGCAGCCCGGACCAGGCCCAGTGCTTGTTTCTTCACGTGGGAGCAGAAGCAGAGGAAGCAGCAGACTTCAGAAATACCGCCTCGGCCCCCACTTGGTTAACGGTGAATGGCCGCGTTTAATGCCGCATTGCAGGTGCCAGGCAGCACATGGAATCGGGATATAATCGAATTCGAGGGCAGTGCCACAGTTTCAGAGAGTAGTATCATCTCCTGCCGATGGGAAAGATGGTGACAATGCGGCTACTCCCACGACTGCAGACCATCCCGAGTCAAAGGAAGTACAGAATATGCGAAGAGACAGCTAACAGTAGCTCCTTTTGGTTCGTAGGTGACCTTCCTCAATGCAGCTGCCAGGGACAGAAAGCTACAGGTAGCTGCCCGATCTACGGATCTACCACATGGGAACCTGCATCTTCTATACGCAGGATTAGCAGAAGCTAGGTCAACTCTCTGTATCTCTCACGCTGTGTGAGGGGATTGATCCGCCTTGAGTGATTTTTCTACCCTATTGTACCAGATGTACTGTAGTACCGCTCCATGCTGGGTCAGCTTCTAGAATTCCGCCAGGCGGAGGTACATATGACCATCTTGAACGTAATAAAAATTCCATCCTATTGCCAACAGAGACACCGATCAAGCCCACCGGAGTCCTCGTGAGGAAGAAAAAAAAGGCAAAGCGCAGGTCAAGCGTAAAAGCTGTATAAATCTCCTTGCGTGTCCACCGAGTCCAATTGATCCTGGTGAATTCGCTGGTCTTGTGCATCCCGACGTTTGCTCAACACATCTAGATTGTCTCCCACTCCAAAAGACAGTCCAAGCTTTTCCAACCTCTTTCAAACTTTCCCACTTCAACTCCTATCCATCTACCTTGAGAACAGACCATCTCTCACACAATCCATCTCTCATTGATCCCGATCAAGCCAATCTCCGCTTAATGCGCAGGACCATGTCGGGCGACAACGCCGACATGGAGGTGGAGGCCACCGAGAAGGGCCGCGGTCAGTCGGAGCAGTTTGGAGTCAGCATCAGTCAACGTGCCATCTCCTTCGGACCTGATGAGCGTGACTCGGCGCGACCTGGTCGAGTGATGACCAGAGTTCGCCGTTCCATCTCTCGCTCCCGATCCCGTAGCCAGACTCGAATAACCCGGTCCGCCTCCAACAATGTCCCGATTGAGTTCCATCGCATGAGCTTCCAAATTGGCGAGTCCGAAGCCCGTGTGAAGTCTGACGAGGATCTCAAGAATGCTTCTGAGAAGAAGAAGGAGACCCCAGAGGATGTCCTGTACTTTGAGAATCTGGACTTCCACAAGCAGACCGTGGATGATCTTTGGAGTCTCCTGCAAAGCAACCCCCAGGGTCTTTCCGATACCGAATCGACTGAGCGTCTGGCCCGCAATGGCAAGAACGTACTGCCCCACGTGAAGCCCAACTATCTCTTCAAGGTCCTCAAATACATCTTCGGAGGCTTCTGTTCCGTCCTGTGGATCGGTGTGATCATCTTCTTCATCTGCTGGCGTCCTCTTGGTGACCCCGACCCGCAGGCCTACAACCTCGGTCTGGCTATCCTCGTCTTGATCGTCATCTTTCTGCAGGCCGGTTTCTCGGCCTTTCAAGACTGGTCCA
This sequence comes from Penicillium diatomitis, assembly GCF_028827545.1. Lineage (NCBI taxonomy): Eukaryota > Fungi > Ascomycota > Eurotiomycetes > Eurotiales > Aspergillaceae > Penicillium > Penicillium diatomitis. Next base: position 3,022,390 of record NW_026623177.1, on the reverse strand, counting down.
CTGCTCGAACGATGAAAGCCATTCTGGACATGGTCCCCACCGAAGCCACCGTCCTGCGGTCCGGCGAGCCCACCCGTATCCCCTCCACTGACCTGGTCACCGGTGATGTAGTCAAGCTCAGCATGGGTAACAAAGTTCCCGCAGATCTGCGTCTGATTGCCACATCTGGAGATACTCGTTTTGATCGGTCCATGCTGACTGGAGAGGCGGAGGAGATTGACGGTACCACCGACATGACCGACAACAACTTCCTGGAGTCTCGCAATGTGGCTCTGATGGGTACAATGGTCACCAACGGAAGTGCCATGGGTATCGTCGTATTGACTGGCAAGCACAGCGTCATGGGTCACATCACGGTTTCATCGACGGATATCAAGGAGGAGCCCACCCTCATCCAAAAGGAAATCACCCGTTTCGTCAAGATCATCGTCTGCTTGACCGTCTTCCTGGCCGCTTTGCTTCTTTTCTCCTGGGTCGGGTGGCTTCGTGTGAAGCACTTTGGATTCATGAATGTGGTTGCCATGCTAAACGATGTCATGGGCTGCGTGGTGGCCTTCATCCCCGAAGGCATGCCCGTGGGTGTGGCTCTCACCCTGATGAAGATCGCCTCACGAATGAAGAAGAACAACATCCTGCCCAAGGGACTTTCAACCGTGGAGACTTTGGGATGCGTCAATGTGATCTGTTCCGACAAGACCGGCACTCTGACTGAAAACCGAATGAGCGTGATCACGACCACCTTTGCGGATAAGACGTTCACTTCTCAGGAGTCAATGACCGCCATCCGCGAGCAACCAGCGGAGCCCCTCGTTCATTTGCACCGAGCTGCTGCTCTTTGCAACGATGCCGTCTTCGACCCCTCGACGATTCAGAAACCGGTCAATGAACGCAAGTTTCTCGGCAATCCCACCGACGGTGCCGTTCTCCAGTTTGCTGAAGAGGTTCATCCAGGATACCTCCAAAGCACGAGCGAGTCATACCAACGAGTCTTCAGCATTCCTTTCAACTCCAAGAACAAGTGGATGCTCACTCTCCACAAGACTCCCATCACCGAGGGGAACCCTGATGAGCACCTGCTTCTAATGAAGGGCGCCTCTGATATTCTGATGCCGCTCTGTACCTCGTACTGGTCTTTCGCTGACAACGCTGTTCGTCCTCTGACCTCGGAAGCAATCAATCAGCTTACCGCTGTTCAGGAGAGAATGTCCCGGGCGGCACAGCGTGTGATTCTCCTCTGTGAGCGGTCCTACACTCCCACTGAAACTCTTGGTACTGCTGCATTCGGCGAGGAGGTCCAGGCCAAGGGTCTCGCTGATCTCACCCTGGTTGGCATGTTTGGTATTATTGACCCTCCCCGCAAAGAAGCTGCTGCCACGGTTGCCGCGTGCCGACGTGCCGGAGCTCGGTTCTTCATGGTCACCGGCGACCTTGGTCTGACCGGCGCTGCCATTGCCCGTGAAATAGGTATTTTCACCGGAACGGCGGAGCCCGACACCTTCGAGACCATCATGGCCCGTCGTGGAATCAACAACAGCCGATCTACCTTGGATAGCATGGGCCTTGAGCTCGGTTGGTCGCAGACCAGCCTGCTTCTCGAGGGTCCTTCCATCAACAAGCTAATCGACGAGGACTGGGATGTCATTTGTGGATACCAGGAAATTGTGTTTGGTCGAACCATGCCAGACCAGAAGCTGCGCATTGTCAACGAGCTTCGTGCGCGTGACAACGTTGTGGCTGTCACTGGTGATGGTGTCAACGATGCCCCTGCCCTTCGCGCCGCCGATGTGGGTGTTGCGGTTGTTTCCGGAAGCGATGTTGCGCTCGAAGCCGCGGATCTGATTTTGATGGACAAGTTTGATTCCATCGTCGAGGCTATCCGTCTCGGACGTTTGGTGTTCCAGAACCTTCAGAAGGTTATTAGTTATCTCCTCCCCGCAGGATCCTGGTCAGAAATCTGGCCTGTGCTCCTCAACGTCTTCTTTGGCGTGCCCTTGCCCCTGTCTTCCTTCCTGATGATCATCATCTGTGTGTTTACCGATCTCCTGTGCTCGCTGTCCCTCATCTGGGAAAAGGAAGAATTCGATCTCATGACTCTGCCGCCACGAAACCACAAGAAGGATCATCTGATCAATCTGAAGGTGTACATCCAGAGCTACCTTTTCATGGGCGTCATGCAGACTGTGTCGGCTCACTCCATGTACTTCCTCTACTACTGGAAGTACGCTGGAATCCCCGCCAGTGCCATGTTCTTTGCCTTTGAAAAGTACAGCGACGGGTTCTATGGCTACACGCAAGATGAGCTGACCCACTTCAACACTGTCGGCCAGGGCGTGTACTTTGTGTGCCTGCTAATCATGCAATGGGGCAACATTCTCAGTGTGCGCAACAAGCGACTGTCCATTCTGCAAGCTGACCCCATCCGCAAGCAGCGGCGTAACGCCTGGCTGCTCGGAGGCATGTTGCTCAGTCTAGGGATCGGCATCTTCGTCACTGAGCTCCCCGGCGTTCAGCACATCTTCGGCACCGCCTCGGTTCCCATTGAGTTCTGGCTCCTGCCGCTGCCGTTGGCTTTGGGTGTGCTGTGCATGGATGAGCTGCGCAAGCTGACCGTGCGTGTGTGGCCGAAGGGAATCACGGCCCGCTTGGCGTGGTAGAGGAGAGAGAAAGAGAGGGAGGGGGGAAGGTTCTTTGGTGTTTTTTTTTTTGTTTTTTGGTTTGCCGCCGCAACAGGAAAACGTGAGGGGTCGTGGGCGCCCCTAAAATCATGATGGCGTGGCGGTTTGTCCTATTTAGCTTGCTTTTTTCTTTTGTTTACTTGAATCTTTGGCATTGGGAATCGCATCATTAGGATACTCGGGGATGTCACCCGGAATCGCAAGATTCATGCATTTGCCAATTTACTCATTGATGATTCACATCTACGTCTCTCCTCCCATAATCACCAAGATCAGGGCCACGTCAGCTGATCACCACCGTCTAGATGAAATGAGGCGTCACGATAGGTGATACAATTCTGAGAATTTATTGATCGCGATGAAGCAGAGTCTCACTTTATTCATGACTTACGTGGCAGAACCTGGAGGTGTTCTGGGGGAAGTATATCATTGTTGAAAGTATGCATAATGCAGCACCTTGGCAAGATCCGAGTGAGCACGTGACTCCAGAGTCCAGTCCCCGCACTATTAGCGCTTGGTAGTAAGCAATCCATCTTCCACGACAGCCTCCTGAGTCGCCAGAAAGATGAACATCTCTCCACTGTCCAGTGCTTCACAATAATCACTGAGATGATATCATGGCTCCGGACGATATCACTCTTCGATGAGTTTATCAAATTCAGGGACTTCTGTTTCTGAAGGCAACGTCGGTAAAAAGTTTAGCCTCAGATTGTTCAAGGGACTCTCCGAGGCTCCACCGGCTCTGCATATTGGCGGCCAAACATTTCTCAACTGGCAATGGTCCGATTGATACACAAGAGAACAATCCGTCGGTCTTCTTCAATGTCCGCCCAAGGAAGTGATATACGGTTGACCGACTATATCCAAAAGTCGAACGGGCCCGGACAAGTCAAAGTGCGTGCTTGGTCAGCCCGACAAGTCAAAGACATCCAGATTCGTAATCGACGGGCAATCATCCGTCATGAACTTTATTCAAGCCCTGCAGTCCATGACTCCATCCTTCATAGTCCATTTGGGCAGACAGGCATTCCACCATAAACAATATTCCATAATGCCATCCGTGAAGTGCGCCAACCACCTGACGAAAACACACCCAGAGCGGGTCCATCTCTCGTGCTGTCGGGTCTTGATAATTCCGCTTACGTACGCAGTCTACATCCGAGACCCACGAGCCCCGGATAAGTTCCAATCTTGGGACTCATAATATCTCCATTTTACGACAGACCGTGGCCATGATTGGAACTCTTCCGACGATGCGGCCCATCTTCGGCTCTGAGAGCGGATATGTCAGCGGGGCTCGCTATCAAACCAAGAAAAAGTCCACTGAAACCTCTCGACTGAGGAGTTGGAGAGTCCGAGAAATTTGAAATCCATACTATCACTAGAGACTGGGACTCGGAGCGCGGAATTTGGGCGCTTTCACGAAAGTGTGGGCGAGGACTGTGCCGCGGTGGTGTGGTTACTGGCCAGTGTCCCACAAGAAACTGGATCTTGACAAATGGTGCTGAGAAGCCTCTGGATCATGAGCCCACGCAATCCGCAGTGTAAAAGGATCCATGGACTGGGAGCCCAGGGGCATATAAAGACCCCATCATGGGGCGGGGATGTGTGATCATCCAATTCATATCCACTTCACTTCCATCTATCGTCTTTGCATAGCGTCGGGAAGAAAGAAAAAGCTGTTGATCCTCGTATCCACCTCATCACCTACTTTACCTCTCAACATCACCACACAAAACCAAAAATATGGGCTCCGTTGCCGTTGACTTCAAGAACCCCGCGACCTCGTCTCTGCTCGAGGTCGTTAAGGCCCGTCGCACATACTACGACCTCAAGGGCGAGAGCTCCATCTCCGACGATGCCCTCGAGCGTATCGTGCAGGATGCCGTCCTGCACGTGCCCAGCTCCTTCAACACCCAGACTTCTCGCGTCGTCTTGCTCTTGAAGGAAGAGCACAAGAAGGCGTGGGACATTGCGATCAAGGCCATGGAGGGTCTTGTGGCGGCGGGCCATGTGCCCAAAGAGATGTTTGAGAATCACACCAAGCCCAAGTTGAACTCTTTCAAGGCTGCTTATGGAACTGTATGTTGCGATGGCGGTGCAGATTGTGGAAGAGAAACAGCCAGTCCCTGGCCAGCGTTAAAATGTTAGGGTTCTGACTTGAATATTCATCAACAGGTCCTCTTCTTTGTTGATTACGAGTCTCTCGGACCCATCAAGGAGAAGTTTGCCATTTACGCCGACAAGTTTGACCCCTTTGCCATGGAGTCCAGTGCTATGTCCCAGTATCTCGGTATGTCTTTCATTCCACTCATTCCACTCATTCCACCCGATTCACCCATTCTGTCATTTCGATTTCTCCGTCTCGCTCCAGCATGTTCTACCCTACGAACTTTCGTTCTAACACGCCCATCTCACCAGTCTGGCTCGCTCTCGAGTCCGAAGGCCTCGGTGCGAATCTCCAGCACTACAGCCCCCTGGTCGACGAAGGCATTGCCAAGACCTGGAACCTGCCTGCCTCCTGGAAGCTGGATGCTCAGTTGGTCTTTGGTACCCCTAACTCTGGTCCCGGCGAGAAGACGTTTGCTCCTCTGGAAGACCGCTTCAAGGTGTTTGGTAAATAAGGGGACGCTTTATGATGGAACATTTTTGAGATTAAAGAATTATAGCGTGACTCAGAGAGTGAATTGAAGTATTTCATTATTCCATACGCTCTATCTTTCTCCCCGCATAATCTACTGCCTAGAAGCATGTATTTATTGCTCTGGTGATTTCCAACACAAACCTAGCGGCGCTCCCGACTAACGCTAGAGAGATGGAATTCTACAAGTATTACCCAGAATTGCGGGCGAGAGTTTCCATATATCAGAAGTAAATCGGCTTTTCCAGTATCAGCCACAGGAGCAAGTAACTTCCATCTACGAGAACTCACATTACGCCTTATATGGATCGAACAGAGCCAGAACAAAGCTAGAACAAAGCCAGAACAGAGCCGGAACAGAGCCGAGGCACCCTATCTACGTGTAAAAATTATACCGGAGCAGGGAGGAAATAGGTTGCAGGGTCATAGGGGTTTATGTCGACCCTACGAGTAATTTTTCACTACCGGTAGGGAACGGAAGGGAATAGTAAACTAGACCTTTTTAGGATATTTCTAAGAAGACCCTAAAGATAATAAGCTCGTAGGAAGAGGACTATATAATTACTACGTCCCTATAAGCTTCGAAACTAAAAGAAAATAGTAATTATATTGTACGCCAGTTTAAGAAAAGTTTTAGAAGGACTCATAAACTATTTATTCAACTTGACTGTGTGGTATCGAGAATCTTAAGAGCTGGAGAGGAAAAATAAGAGGAGGAAGCTACAGAGGAATTCTAGGTTCTGGGGTGGTATACAGTACTCTGGCGTGGTCACGCGTCTCCCTTCTGCTGCGGATTTCTTCTGTAGAAGAAATCTAAGTCCGCCTAGTCGGTTTTCTTCTGCAGAAGAAATCTAGGTCTATAATACTTATATTCTTAATATTACCCCCTTCTTTAAAGGACCTAGCCCTCTAGGTCTATAAGCTCTATTATTAGTAGTATCTATAATAAGTCGTTCAATCGGATAGCTTATTATTATCCTTATACTCTCCGTTAACTTCGTCCTTTAGTATAGTATTATAGCGCGACCTACTAAGGCGTAGTCGCGGGAGAATCACGTACGGAACGCTAACGAATCTATCCGGGTTATAGCCCTAAGGATATAGGCCCGGTACGTAGGAACTATATATATAATAATCGCAGAAGGGAGGAAGAACTCCGATCTTTAAGATTTAGTCTTTAAATTTAAGCCCTCCTAGACTTCGATCCTCTACCTAGTTAATAGTCCTAGTTACCCTACGATCCTAACCCTAATAATTACTAAATCTTCTTTTTAACTACCTAAAGGAAAGATATCTAATCTACTAACTTACTAGTATTCTACCTGTCTTACGGCCGCTAAATATTCTAAATACTATACCGAGATATAGAACCTATAAGCTAGTAAGAGTCTAACTCTATAGATCTCTACTAGTACTCCTCTTAGCTCTACTAGCGAGACTACTCTCCCTATATCTATTCCCGGATCTCCTATACTAGAAGATTCTAATATACTAGAGTTACTCTAAGCTAGGATCTACTAACTAGAATAAGAGATAATATTTCTACGGTAGAATATAACTAAACCGGAATCCCTAGTTATATCTCGATCTTAACGTAGTATAGAGATTAAGCTTAATTATATCTCTTATTAGTTAAGCTCCTTCTTCTCTCTTAAATAATATAACTAATAGCTCGATAAAATCGAGTATATCTTTAATATAAGCCCTAACTATTTCGCTAACGATTTATACCGAATCCCTATTAGGTTCTTTATACTTAAATCTATCTAATAGATCTAATAGATTAACTATTATAAGACCGAATTCCTTTATATCTATCCTATCTAGTCTGACTTTATTAACTAGACTCTAGAGTTTATTCGAGGAGACCGATTTACTGATACCGATATTATAGAAAAATATTATAGTATCTAGTAGCTTCCTAACTAAGACCCCTAAGTATTTTATAACTATCTCTAATTAATTAAAAACTATATATATCTTTAGGAAAAGGAGTAAGCTCTCGGATACTATACTAAGCTCTATCCTTTTCTTAAAAATAAACTTAAGATATTATATTAGAATAATCTATCTAATAACTAAACTAATATAGTTTTAGTAATAATCTATATCTAGGATAGCTATAGTTTTAGTAGAATAGAAGATAATTATATAGCTAAATATAACTCTAAGAAGTATTATAAGGATCCTATTATTATAGCGTAAGTTATATATAGTAACTTAGGATAATTCACGATCGAATCGACCCCGCGTTACTTTAGGGTAATAACCCTAAAGGCTCTATATAGGGCTATAGGGACTTAGTATATAGAACCCCTATATATATATTATAGGAACTAGTAAAGTCTACTATACCCTAAGATTTAGTCTTTAAAAATCAGAACTATAGACTTAGACTCTCTACCTAGCTAATAGGTTCTCTATCCTACGATATAGACCCCCTAATAATTACTAAATCTTCCTATTTAGCTATCTAGAGAAGAAATATCTATACCGATAACCCGTTAACGATCCGCCTACCTTATAGTAGTAGAATAATCCTAACGAGTTAGTAAGAGACTTAGATAATCCTTAAGTAAACTTAGTCTAATTCCTCGGGACCTAGAAGATAGGTCTAGTTATAAGATACGATCTCCCGAATAGGCTAAGTTAAACGAATAAAATACCCTCGATTACCTCCTAGTATAGATCTAGTAACTTAAATATAAAGCTATAATTTAGTAATAAGATATTCCTAAATCTTAATCTATATCTTCTCTTCCCTATTAATCCTAAGATATAGAGATTAAAATTAATAATATCTTATACTACTTAAGCTCTACTTTAACCCTAGAGTAATATATCTAGTAGCTTAATAAATTAGAATATATCTTCGAAGCTAGTCCTAACCGATATATAAGTAATTTATATAAGATTTCTATTAGATTCTTTATATTAGAACTAATCTAATAGGCCTAGTAGATAAATTATAAAAAGACCGAGTTTATAGCCTAATAACCTATCTAGGATAATTTTATTAACTAGATACTTAAATTTATCTAAGGGGATCGATTTATAGAGGCTAATATTATAAAAAAATACTATAGCGCTTACTAGCTCGAGGACTAAGACCTATATACGTTTTATAACTATCTCTAATCTATCGAAAACTATATAAATATTTAGGAGAAAGAACGTACTCTTAGCTACTATATAAAACTACGCCTAGTTCTTAAAAATAAACTTAAAGTACTATACTAGAACGATCTCCTAGAGAATTATACTAATATAGTTTCGGCCGCGATCTATATATAGGATAGTCGAGATATAGGATATCGGAATCCCTCTCTATCTAGAATAAATCCGAAGAAGTAATATCGGGAAGACTAGGACTAAAAAGGATAATAAGAAAATACTAAGAAGTACCGATCCTCTTTCTATAGATAGAAGACTATAAACCCTAATTAAAATACTCCTATCTTACCCTATTATTAGTTCTATAGAAATAGGAATCTAACTTTAGTTATCTATTATATATATAGAAAAAAGGGATATTATACTTCTAACTATTCCTAGGTAAGATCTAGCTAAGGATATCTAAATATATATATTAATAAAATTATTATCGACGATAAAGTTATAAAAGAATAGGGAAATATTAGTAAGTTAGAATAAACTCTATAGCCCCGACTTAGTAGCTACTTATAGAGATCCTTCTAATAATTAAAACTATTATATATATTAAGGATACTACTATTAAAATTAGCCTAGATATAGGTATAAGTATAAGTATTATCGACTATAAACTTATAAGATCTTATAAACTATAATAAGCTACTCTCTAAATACCTAAGCTCTATAATTTCTAGGATTAATATAGTAATACTAAGAGTACTTTCTGCGTCCTAATTATAGTAACCGATTAATAAGGAATTATAAAGATATAGATAGTAGAGTACTATACTATTAACTAGAAGATAGGATCCTCTATACTACTAGAGATATCTAGGTTATATATATAAGGAATTATTATCGATATAGATATATATTATTAGTACTTCGGGATTAACTATTAAAACCTCGATCTACTTATCCCCTATTAATTCGTGAAATATATATATAATAAGATATATATCTTTATAGTAGTACTCTATTAGATTAACCTAGAAATAGATCTTAATACTCTTAATAATCCGCTCTTTAATAGTTTACTTCTATCTACTAATATCCGAAGAAACCCCGAAAGGACTATAAATTATACCGGAATCGCTAGTTAGTCTAAAGAACTTTATAACTTCGAAGATTTATATTTAGCGAAAAAGATAAGGACTTTATCTTAGCGTAAGAAGACTAATTATATAATCAATCTTATCCTAGAGACTACTCTATCCTATAGACCTATCTATTCTCTCTCTCGCGCCGAGCTTTAGGAACTTAGGAAGTATATTTATATAAATATAGAGAATAGCCGAATCTATCTATTAAAGAGTCCTATAGATATATCTATTCTTTTTATACCTAAAAAGGATAGCGGATTATAACTCTATATAGACTACTAGAAACTTAATTATATTTTAGTAAAGAATCGCTACCTTCTTCTATTTATCTCCGAAATCCTCGATCGCCTCTTATACACTAAGAAGTTCTCTAAGATTAATATCTAAGAGGCTTATTACTATATCGGTATTAAGGAAGATAATAAATAGAAGACTATATTCTAAATATAATATAGCTACTATAAGTATATAGTTATATCTTTTAGTCTTACTAACACCCTAGCTATTATAACGTATAGGTAATAAGTTAATAGTTAACTAGCTAGTCGGTTAACTAGTTCGTGAATAGACTTAGAGTATAGAGTTAGTTAGATAAGTTAACTAGTTAGTTACCGTAAACTAGTAAGTTTACTAACTAGTTAGTTAGCTAACTAGCGAGTTAGTATTAACTAGTAGGTTAGCTAGTTAGTTAATAGATATAGACTTAGGGAGTTAAGGAGGAGATTATATAATCGATATTTACGTTTATAAGATTAGATATTTACCTATACGTTATTAATAGAAGCCTTACGTATATATATACGCTAGAGCCTAAGGATTATTTATCTTTCGGTTTACTTCTATAGAGGAATCTTCTATCCGGGACTTTCTATAAGGATTCTACCGCCTTACTATAGCCCCGTCTACGATAGGTATTTAAGGTAGTACTTTATCTTCCTTATTTCTTCCTTTCCTTTTTCCCCTTCGTCTTAGTTTTCTTCGTTATATAGGATATAGTTACTTTACCTTCCTTCTTCTATATATAGATTATCGTAGCTATACTACCTAGGAATTATATAAAAACTAAGATCTTTAATATTCTTTTTACCTTTATATAATAGACCGGCGCTTATCACGAGTTATTAAGTCTTTATATATTATCTTCTCTTATTTTTCTCTTTTCCCTTTAAATAATCGATATAGTAGTACCTATTAATATAGTATATCTAGGTATTAATAAAGAACCCGGTTAGAGAGAGTCGCGTAGTATACGTCGATAGAGCTCCTTAGCTAGACCTAACGATCTTCCCTATAAAGACTACGATATACGTTTTATTTAGATTACGCCTTAGCTAGATAATCTACTCGAGTATTTACGCGATAGAAAACTTAGCTATAAAAACTTTATCGACTTAGTATACGACGAACCTAGGTTTATATTCGACTTAATATAGGATATATAGCGAGTAATAGTCGACTACTTATATTATCTCGATAATAAAGTAGAGGAATAACGCGGATAGCTCGCCGTAGCTACCGTTAAGATAGTTAAACTAATAAACTAGAAGATAATAAACGATAAGCTCCTCCGTAAGTCCGAGGAACGTACCGATCTTAATACTACTACTATTAAGCTTTTATAGATAACCCTCTAGTAGATCTATACCTCCGCTGATCGAATCGAAATAAGCCGCCCTATATCTTCTACTAACTAATATAAGTAGTATAAAGCTACTATAGATACTACTATAATAGACCGTTCCGATTCTATATATACTATATATAAATTTAAGATCCCCGATCTATCCCTATTTACCGATAGAAAGGAAATAACTTAGGAAAACTAGAAGATCGTAATAGAGTGTAAGCTATATAGTATAGGACTAGATCTTACCGATCTCTTAGCTTTAGACTACGCTTACTCTCGATATAGAGATATAGCCGAACGGAATATTAATTAACGTATAATAGATATAGTCTCCGAGCGATACTAGAACTATAATAATCTCTTTAAATATCTTAGATCTATCTTTAGTAACTATAATAAAGCTATATACTCTAAATAGGATTTCTAGAACTTAGAGATATAGGGTAGCTAGTTATTTAGCGACTTCCTATCTTAGTTCTCTTACCTCTTCGACGCCGGCGAACTTATTATAGGCGAGCGCTAGAAGAAGTACGCCCTCTAGAACTACTTAACTCCCCGACTTCGGGAGATTATTAATATCGACTTAATTAATAAGCCCCTTATATCCTTTACCGAGTTTAGCTATAAGATTAGAAAGAAGTACGACGCTCTTTACCTAAGTAGCTAGATCTCCGCTTAGTAACGCGGCTAGACTACTAATAATAAAAGTACCGACCTATCTAGAGCGTCGAAGACGCGTTTCTCTAAGAAGTCTAATAATAAAACTACTACTATAACTTCGGTATCGTCTAGTACTACGCCTCGCGAGATAAAGATAATCCTAGTACCTAACGCTAAGAGTCTAGATAGGAAGACCTATACCCGCTATATAAAGGAAGAATAATACTTTAGATACGGATAGACCGGATATATATCTTCTAAGTATCCTAGTAAGGAATACGCTACTTTAGTAGCTAAGATATTAGTACCTAATCCTAGTTATATAGAAGAGATCTCTAAACCTTCTAAGGCGGGAAAAGCCTAAGCCTAGAATAAGTCTCTCTTCTAGGTATAAGTATTATAAAAGTAGTTATATCTTTAGATTTATATATAGTATTAGGAAATAATAAATAATTTACTTTTCTAATTATACTTATATCTAATAGTTAGTTAACCTATATAACTACTTTACTCGATACTAGAGTAATACCCTATATAGCTATTAATAAAGGATTAGCCTATACTATCCGAGATATTTAGAATATTCTATAGATATCTTTATCTTAGTTAGTAAAGATAGAGGGATATAATAGGAAAGGTAGAAACGCTATTATCTATATAATCGTTCTAACTCTCTAGATCGACAGACGACGGTTTTATTAGATACCGTTTCTTATTACTAGTTTAGGTTATTACTATATAATTATTAGACGAGCCTAGTTCGCGTATTATTAAGTATTATTAGATTATACGAATCACCGAATCTAGTAGCCTACTAAAGTTACCCTAGTAGATAAGGTAGCCGGGAAGCTAACTCTAGAGATCCTTCTACCGATATTAACGCGTCCGCGGATTATAAATTAGAAATATTAGGTATATACCGAAACCTATAACCGGGAAATAAAGTGACTAATCGAGTAGGAGTAGATCGATAGATCTCGGGTTACTTTAACTATATATAATACCGAATATCGACTTCCTAAAGAGTTCTTAAGTAACTATATACGAGCCTATAAGGTATTTAGCTATATAATAGCTAGGGATAGAGAACCGGTAGTCCTAGTTCCTTAACTATCTCGCGTAGAATTAAATACCGTATTTCTAAGTCCCGCTTAAGCTTTTATTAGTCGAGTAGGATTTAAACGCTATATATAGGCTAAGGATACCGAAGTATTTATTACTACTCTTAATAAGATCGATATAGTAATTACGGAACTAGCTCCTAGAAATAAAGTAGTTACAGAGAAGGAGTCTATTTAATAGTAAATTCCTAAGATATACTATAATTTATAGGAGTTCTTCTCGTAACGTAAGTCCGACGTTCTACTACTATATTAGGGCCCGTTCGACTATAAGATCCTTCTTAACAGAGAGTAGAGACTAGGCTATTATCTCCTCTATAAGATAAACTAGAAGAAGCTTAAAGTAGTTCGAAAGTACCTTTTCGAGAACTTATAAAAGGGCTTTATTATTCTATTAAGATACCCCTTCGCTTCTCTAATCCTAATAGCGAAGAAGATAGATAGCGGACTATACTTCTATATAGACTACTAATAACTAAATATAGTTATAGAAAAAGATATCTACCTATTACTACTTATTAATAAGATAATAGACTAGTTAGCCTACGTAAGACGCTTTACTAAACTCGATATATAATAGGGATTCTATCGACTTAGAATAGTAGTAGACTTAGAGGATCTAACGATATTTATAACTCGATATAGGACCTTTAAGTATAAGATTATACTATTTAGGTTATATAATAGACCTATCTCCTTCTAATAGTATATTAACTAGATACTTAGGGATCTCTTAAATATAGTTACTATTATATTCGTAAATAATATCCTAATCTTTAGCGAGGACCCCGAGAAGTATATTAAATACGTTCGGGCTATAATCTAACGATTATAAGCTATAGGACTTTAGGTAGTAATCTATAAGTATAAGTTCGACCGAACCGAGACTAAGTTCTTAGATTTTATCGTAGGAGTAGATAGAGTAAGAACTAACCCTAAGAAGATTAAGGCTATTTATAAGTAGTAAACTCCTATAATAGTTAAAGGAGTTTAGTCCTTTCTTAGGTTCTATAACTTCTATTATCGTTTTATTACTACCTATAGTCGTATCGCGAAGCTACTCTACTAACTTATAAAAAAGGACTATATATTTATATAGAGCGAGGACTATATAAATACCTTCTAGTAACTAAAAACTACTCTTTCTTCGGCGCCTATCTTAGTATACTACTATCTAGAGAGGAAGATAAGACTAGAAATAGACGCCTCGAAGGATATTATCGCGGGAGTACTATCCTAGAAGTAGGATAGATTATAGTACCCTATTAGGTTCTTCTCTAAGACTATATTACCTAGGAAGCGGAAGTAGGATATCTACGACCGGAAGATACTAGCGATTATAGAGAGTATAGATAATTAGCGGGCTAAGCTATCGGGACTATAACGTAAAGAAAGATTCGAGGTCCTAACGGATTACTAGGCGTTAGAGTACTTTATATTATTAAAACTTCTAAACGCTTATTAAGCTTACTAGGATTTAAAACTTTCCTAGTACTATTTCGTTATCCGCTACCGACTAGGATAATAAAATACTCTAGCGGATATATTATCCTACTTCTAGGTTAAATAATAAGAGGAACCGAAGAGCTAGATATTACTACCGGAATCCTACTTAGATCCCTAGATCGTAAATAAGCGTAAAACCGTTCGAATTAACCGACTCTATATTAGTAGTAACTTAATTAAATAGTTACTCTTAGTAAACCGGGATAACCTAGAGCTAGAAGTATAGTATTAGGAAGCTAAATAGGAGAACTCCTTAAGTAGATTCGACTTACGAGAAGGAATACTAATCCGTAATAATAAGCTCGTAGTCCTAGTATATAGGTAGCTACGAACCCGGTTAATCTCCGAAGCCTATAATTAACTATCTTTAGTCTACCTAAGCGCTAAGAAGCTTTAGAAGTTCCTAGTAAGCTATTTTTAGTAGGAGACTCTCCGCTAGGATATTATTCGGTTTTCGGATAACTATATAATATATAAGTATACTAAAACCTAGCGAATAAAGACTCCGGGACTCCTAAACCTATTACCGGTACCGGATAGACCCTAGTAGTATATCTCTATAGACTTTATATATCTACTAAAAGACCGATACGGATATAATAACGCCTTAATAGTAGTCTATAGATTAATAAAGCGGATAGTTTATATACTCTTATTTAAGGATACTACGGCTAGGGATCTAGTAAAGCTATAGTTAATATACTATTATAGATAGATAGGACTTCCGGACTTAATTATATCGGACAGAGGACTATAGTTTATTATATTATTCTAGAAGACCCTATATAAGTTAATAGGGATTAAGTAGAAGTTATCTACTCCGTATTATCCTTAAATAGATAGATAGTCGGAAAATACGATCTAGTTACTATCTTAATAACTATATACCTTCGTAGATAAGTTCGCCGATAACTAGTCTAGCCTACTACTAATAATAGACTTTACTTAGGTAATTTTACCTTATAAGTCGACTAGGGTCTTACTATACTACGCCGAATATAGGTATAAGCTAAGAACGATAGTTAATTAATAACTTAGTAGTAGTAGACGGGATCTCTATAGACTAGACCGGGAGATAGCTTAAGACTAGATAGACAAAATTCGCTAAGTTTATAAGTTCGTATAGGATAATATAGCTAAAGCGTAGGAATATTAGCGTACCTAGGCGAATTAATATCGTAGAGAGCTAAACTTCGATATTAGGAACCTTATTATAATCACGATAAAGAATAATTAGTAGATCGTAGAAGGGCTATTAGATAAACTCTGTCTGAAAGTAGAGGGACCTTTCCGGATTATCGAGAAGATAGAGTATACTTTTCGACTATAACTACTAGAAGGATCGTTATAATATAATATCTTTAACCCGGAGAAGTTATGTTATATAATAAGTATAGATCTACTTCTAGGATAGCCTATCCCTAAACTAGCGATATAGGTTATACTAGAGCCGGAGTATAATATAGAGATAATTCTTACTTCGCGAATTAACCGGTCGAAGCTTTAGTATTAAGTAAAGTAGGTAGGATTTAAGAATAATATAATATAGTATAATACTAGTAATTTCCGGACTATAGCTTCGAAACTCCGGGAATATTATAAAACCTACCCGTCCCGCCCTAGACCTCCGGTAAACCTTAACTATTAGTTAGAGTACGAGGCTCTTAATAAGAAGCTACTAGTATACCTAGATAATAATATACCGTAACGTTACTACGCCTAAGAATAGTCGCGAGTCTAAACGGGGGGTAATATAACGTATAAGTAATAAGTTAATAGTTAACTAGCTAGTTAGTTAACTAGTTCGTGAATAGACTTAGAGTATAGAGTTAGTTAGATAAGTTAACTAGTTAGTTACTGTAAACTAGTAAGTTTACTAACTAGTTAGTTAGCCGACTAGCGAGTTAGTATTAACTAGTAGGTTAGCTAGTTAGTTAATAGATATAGACTTAGGGAGTTAAGGAGGAGATTATATAATCGATATTTATATTTATAAGATTAGATATTTATCTACGTATTATTAATAGAAGCCTTACGTATATATATACGCTAGAGCCTAAGGATTATTTATCTTTCGGTTTACTTCTATAGAGGAACCTTCTATCCGGGACTTTCTATAAGGATTCTACTACCTTACTATAGCCCCGCCTACGATAGGTATTTAAGGTAGTACTTTACCTTCCTTATTTCTTCCTTTCCTTTTTCCCCTTCGTCTTAGTTTTCTTCGTTATATAGGATATAGTTACTTTACCTTCCTTCTTCTATACGTAGATTATTATAGCTATACTACCTAGGAGTCATAGCTATATTCTAGAACTATATCTATATTATACTATAAGAATATCTAGATCTTTTCTATATAGTCTATCTAGATAATATTCTAATCTTCTTAGAGGATATTAAATTATATACGAAATATATCCGACTTATTCTCGAAAGACTCCGGTAATATAAACTCTATATTAATTCTAATAAATACTTCTTCTACTAAAACTAGATAGAATTTCTTAGCTATATCGTTACTACTACTAGAATATTAATAGACCTTTTATAGGTTAAGTTAATCCGAGAGTAGCTACTACTATCTATAATTAAGGAGATCTAATCCTTTCTTAGATTTTATAACTTCTACTACTACTTTATTTATAACTACTCGACTATCGTAAAACCTCTTATAGATCTTATAAAAGACCTCGAAAAAGGAAAACGACTAGATAGGATCGAACTTAGTACCTATATAACCTAGGCTTTTTATAATTTACTCTACGCTTTTAAGTTATTACTAATTCTATAATATTTCGATCCTAATTATACTATCCGACTAGAAATAGATATCTTATAATAGGAAATAGCTAGGATACTATCCTAACCTAATAATAAAGGAATCTAGTATCCGGTTATATTTTAGTCTTATAAGTTCTCTAATACCGAATCCCGCTATACTACTAGAGATTAAGAGCTATATATAATTATATATAGTTTTAAGATTTAGTAGTATTATCTTAAAGGGTCTTAGTACTAAATCGAAGTCTTTTCGGACTATAATAACTTAAGATCCTTTATATAAAACCTATAATTATATAGGTATTAAGTATAATAGTATATAATCCTCTCTATATTTAATTTTATAATTTTATACTATATAGGAAAGAAAAACCTAGTAGATATATCCTTAAGGATAATAGAGCTAGCTTCGAGGAATATCTTAAATACTACTCTATTAAATCTATTATAGGCCTAAATAGTAACCGAAGAGATACCGGAATAAAGCTAGATAGTAGTATAGTTAGTACTAACTAACCTATATTAATTTAAAAAGGAATTATTACCGGATTCGGGGGTTTAAGAGCTAGATAATATCTTAGATATCTAGAGATAAGAGCTAGGTCGCGCCTATTACTTCTACTATAAAAAAGTAGTAGCTTATTATCTTAGATAATATATCTATATCTCTAATATAACTAGTAACCTATAAAGTATAATTCTTAAGGCCTAGTAAGACGATCCCGATATAAGAAAGATTTATTTATTAATTAACTAGAATATCCCGATATTAGGATACTAGTTAGTCGATCCTAATAAATTAGTATAGTTTAAAGAATAACTATATATTCTAACTAATAAAAAACTAAAGTAAGAGCTAATAAAGCTATATTATAATAATCTAGTAATAAGAGGCTATTTTAGCCGGTTATAAATAATTAAATTAATTAGTCGAAAATTCTACTAGAAAAATCTCTATAAATAAATAGATAAATATATAAAGTTCTATTCTATATACTAAAGAGCTATACTACTAAGATATAAGAAGTATAGCTTATTAAAGCCTCTTCTAATTCTAACCTAACTATAGTAAGAAACCTCGATAGACTTTATTATAGGCCTCCTACCTATAATTTATAAAGGAAATAAAGTCGACTTAATCCTAGTTATTATAGATAGATTTACTAAATTCGTGAAATTTTTCCTAGTATATATAATAATTAATACTATATAGCTAGCTAAGCTATATTATAATAAGATTGAATTAGTCTACGGACTATAAGAAGAAATTATATCTAATTAGAGTCCGGGATTTACTAGTAAATTCTAGCTTTCGCTATTTAATATCTTAAAAATAAAGCTTAGATTTTTAACTATATTTTACCTATAAACCGATAGCTAAATAGAATAGATAAACTAAATCCTCGAATATTACCTAAGATACTTTATAGGAGAAGAATAAACTATATAGCTAAATTTACTATAAATAGTAGAATTCTATTATAATCTATACTAAAATAATATAATAAAATTTAGTCCCTATAAAGTACTATTTAGATATAATATATCCTTCTATATATATAATAAGACTACTATAGAAAAAGAAGGGCTACTAGAAGTATAAGCTAGGATCGAGAAACTATAGAGTTTATATAAGAAGTTAATAACTTACTAGCGAAAGACTAACGAATTAATAATAAAATACTATAATATAAAAAGAATCCCTATAATATTTAAATGTAATAATCTTATAATATTTTCTATATAAAACTTATAAATTAAAGAATCTAGGAAGCTTACTCCTAGAAGAATTAGCCTATTCCGAATCCTATAAGTAATCGGAACTTAGGTATATAGACTAGTACTATCCTAAAAGTATATATATCTCTATAATATTTTCTATATCTCTCTTCTAGAAAAATAGTATAATAATCTATTACGAAGCGCTCCTAAAATACTTCTACTTCTTAATCTTATTAAAGACGACTAAGAATATAAAGTCGAAGAAGTTAAAGGGAAGATAAAGATTAATAGATAACTTTATTTCCTAGTTAAATAAAAAGACTAGTCCTCTAAATATAATAAATAGGTATCTAAAGAGAATATATAAAATATAAAATAATCTATCGCGAAGTTTAAAAATATATAGAAATATATATAATAAAACTAGACTAAACCCGCTATAATTTATCTTAGAAATACTCTATAAACTCTAATACTATATTCTTTATTATAGTTACTTCTATCCTAAGTATACTATTTATAGTTATTATAGTCTCTAAGTACTCGGTAAAGTTAACTAGTCTAGTCTACTATAATATAAATCTAGTATCTCCTTCTTTAAGACTAAGATACTAGTCTATATATATTAAGAAAGAACTAAAAGCTATAATTAGATTCTAGCGATATAATACTATCTTTTCTAAATAGAAATAATAGTATCTCTATAAAGAGAATTTATTAAAATAAATTATTAAGGAATTATAGGCGATCTATATCTTTTATTTATACTTCGGATCTTCGAAAATATACTTCTTCTTATAGGCCTATATAATCCCTAAGAAAGTTATAATAAGATCCTTACTTATCTAGAATAGATTAGAATAAATACCGACCGGCTAAACTAGAATATATAATAGCCTAGGCGCTATAGTAATCTCCTAGATACTATTAAAGATTATCTAGTAAATCTTTAAAAGAAAATAGAATACCTATATATCCTAGATTATTAATATAGGAGTCTTATAATCTATTAGTAATTCAGAAGTATTTCGGAAAAGAGTAGAAAACTTATAGTCTTATATATATTATAGTTACCCTTATAGCTATTATAGAGTACCGATCCTAAGCGATTAAACTTATACTCTATAGCGAAAGGAACTATTATAACTAGATAGTTATATTCTATCTTAGCCCTACCGAAATACTTTAGATACTAGAGGAAATCGGGGCTTATAGTTACGAAGTTTAGCGTAGAAGATATAAAGCCTATTCCGCTAGTAGTCTCGTAGCGACGATAATTCCGATAATAATAGGGTATTCTAGAACTAAGCTTAAATAAGGGAAGTAGATTAAAATTAAAAATCTCCTTATCTATAGGAAAAATCGATTCTATAAATCTTCGGGGACGAATTATTAATAAAATATCCTATCGCGGATAGATTCCTAGCTCCCCGACCGATATTAATCTAGTAAATAGGGATTAAGCGTCCTACCGCGATTTCTTTTAAATAGTATCGCTAATAGTAGTAGGAGATTATAGCTATATAATATAGTAATCCTTTATTTATATCTATATCTCCTAAGTTTAAGGATATAGTATTCTGTATATAATATATCTACGATTCCTTCCCTTAGTACTATAATAAAGTCTAGACTATAGTATCTCCTAGATAAGAATATCTCTAGTCGGGACGACTAGTATAGAAGGAGGGAATAGTTATTATAGCGTAAGTTATATATAGTAACTTAGGATAATTCACGATCGAATCGACCCTGCGTTACCTTAGGGTAATAATCCTAAAGGCTCTATATAGGGCTATAGGGACTTAGTATACAGAACCTCTATATATATATTATAGGAACTAGTAAAGTCTACTATACCCTAAGATTTAGTCTTTAAAAATTAGAACTATAGACTTAGACTCTCTACCTAGCTAATAGATTCTCTATCCTACGATATAGATCCCCTAATATCTATAATCTTAATCTCTTAATTAGATCCGCCTAAAAAATAGAAACCCTCTAATACTTCTAATTAGGTAATATATCCTAACTAGACTATTCTTAGAATATTATTATAATATAATTAGTCCTCTAACCGGAAGGATTACTTATATATTACTTATTTCTAATATAATAAGAAAGGATACTATATCTCTAGCTATTCTTAAGAATAAAAATCTAGCTAGAATACCTAGATTAATAAAATTATAGAGAAGCTAATCTATCCTCTAGGAAATAATAATAAGTTAGAGTAGACTCTATATCTCTAACTTCCTAGCCTATTATAGAGATCCTTCCTATAATCTAGATAGCTATATAGATCTAATAAGATATAGTTATAGTTAGCTTTAATACTAGAGCTAGTATTAATATAATTAATCTTAATTTTATAAGAATATATAAGCTTAACTAGATACTTCTCTATATCCTAAGACTCTATAACTTTTAGGATCGTTTTAGTAATACCGAAGATATATATCGACTTCTAATTACTACTATAGATAGCTATAGCGCTATCCGGATATAGAGTATTAACTATTATATAGTTATATAGAAATATAGATCTCCTATACTTCTCGGAATATCTAGGTTAAGTACCTAAGGAATTATCCTCGATATAGGTATATATTAATAGTACTTTAGGATAAACCGGAAAAACCTCGAGTTACTCTCTCTTTACTAGTTCATAAAATATCTTTATAATAAAGTATATATCTTCGCTATTATCTCCTACTAGATAGCGCCTAAATTTGATAAAGATAATTAACTAAGTATACTATCCCTATATACTATTAAGGACTCCTCCGAAATACTACTAGATCTAGAAGGAATTAAAGCCTAGCCTCCTAAGTTCTAAGACTTTATAGACCTCTATTTAGCCTAGAAGACTAAGACTCTACTATATTATAAGAAAACTAATTATATAATTAACTTACTTCTAGATAAGTCTCTATCCTATAGACCGATCTATCTATTATTAAGGACCGAGTTAAAAGAATTATAAGAGTATATTTAAGTTAATCTTAAAAATAAGAGAATCTTACTATCTAAAAGTCCTATAGATATATCTATCCTTTTTATTCCTAAGAGGGATAGTAGCCTCTATCTTTATATCGACTACTAAGGACTTAACTATATTTTAGTAAAGAATTATTATCTCTTATCTCTTATTATAGAAATCCTTAATAGACTTACGAGAGCTATAGTCTTCTCTAAAGTTAATATCCGCGAAGCTTATTACTATATTAGTATTAAGAAAGATAATAAGTAGAAAATAGTCTTCTATACCTAATATAGCTATTTCGAATATATAGTAATACTATTTAGACTTATAAATATATCTACTATATTCTAAAATTATATCTATATTATATTATAAGAATACTTAGATATCTTTTATATAACTTACTTAGATAATATCCTAATCTTTTCTTCTAACTAAGATTCCTATATAAAATATATCTATCTTATCCTAGAAAAACTTTATTAATATGAACTCTATATCTATCTATTAAAGTATATATTCTACTAAGAATATATAGAATTCCTAGGCTATATAGTAAGTTCTATAGGAGTAATAATAGATAAATCTAGAGTAGAAGCTATCCGAAAATAGCCCTAACTAAATACTATCCGCGAGATCTAATCCTTTCTCGGATTTTATAACTTCTATTAATACTTTATCTATAACTACTCTAGTATTATAAAATCCTTTACCGATCTTATAAAGGAGATAATAAATAGCTAATAACTAGGAAATTTCGAACTTAAAGCCTATAAAGTAGCTATATTCTACTAATTAATTTAAGTCTTTAAAATAGTACCGGTTCTCCGATATTTTAATCCCGAATAGAAAATTAAACTTAAGATAGATATCTCTTAGTAGGGAATAGCTAGTATCCTATTATAACTAGATAATAAGGGAATCTAGTACCTAGTTATATTTTAGTCTTATAAGTTCTTTAATACTAAAAGCTAATATACTACTAGAGATTAAGAACTTTTCGCTATTATATATTCCTTTAAGATATAGTAATACTACTTAGAGGAATCCTAGTACCGAATTAAGGTCTTTTCCGACTATAATAACCTATATTCCTTTATATAGAATCCTAAACTATATAGTCGCTAAGCGTAATAGTATATAATCCTTTTAATATTTAACTTTATTATTTTATACTATATAGGGAAAAAGAACCCTATAGATATATCTTCGAGGATAATAGAGCCTACTTTAAGAGACGTCTTAAATACTACTCTATTAAATCTATTATAAGACCGAATAGGAGCTAGGATAGCGATCTATTAGAAAGAAATAGCGATATAGATAGTACTAGCTAATCTATATAAATTTAAAACTAAATTAATACCTAATCTAGAGATAGATAGAATCCTAGATAGGTCTTTAGATATCTAGAGATAAGAGTTAGATTATATTTAGAGCTTATACTTTAAAATAGTAAAGAATATATATAAAGATAAAAGTACCTATATTATAATTATATTAGAAGATCTTTATAGTCTTATCTTAGAATCCTAGAGAGATAATCCTAAAATAAGAAAGATTTATAAAATAATTAACTCGAAAATCCTAGGAGTTAGGACCTAGTTAGTTAATCCTAATAGTATAGTATACTATAAGAAGTAGCTTTATATCCTAATAGATAAAATATTAAAATAAGAATTAGTATATCTATACTATAATAACCTAGTTATAGACAGATATTTTAGATAAAACTATATCGTTAAACTCTTAAATCAGAAGTACTACTAGAGAAAGATCTATAAGTATATCGATAAATATATTAAGTTCTATCTAGTCTACTAAGGAACTATATCTCCTAAATATCGAAAATATAGAACCTTAAAGCCGCTACTAATCCCTTCCTAACTATAGTAAGAATCCTCTATAGACTTTATTATAGGCTTCCTACTAATAATCTATAAGAGAAATAAGATCGATATAATCCTAGTTATTATAGACTATTTTACGAAATTTATAAAATTCTTTCTAGTATATATAACTATCGATATAGTATAACTTATAGAGCTATACTATAATAAGATTAAGCTAGTCTTTAGATTATAAAAAGGAATTATCTCTAACTATAATAGTATTTTTACTAGTAAATTCTAGATTAACTTATTCTATCTAGCTAAGATAAAACTTCGTTTCTTAATAGTATTTTATCCCTAAACTAATAGCTAAATAGAATAGATAAACTAAATCTTAGAATATTACTTATAGTATTTTACTAGTAAGAAATAGATAGTCTAGCTAAAGCTACTATATTTAGTAGAATTCTACTATAATATATATATTAATATAATAACTAAATTTAGTTCTTATAAAGTCCTCTATAGATTTAATCTCTTATTCTATCTCCGCGATAAGATTATTACTTAGGAAAGAGAAATACTAGAAATAAATATAAGACTCGAGAAACTTATAATACTCTATAAAAAGCTAATAGAATATTAGTAAAAAGTAAATAAAACTATAGAGAAGTATTATAATATAAAAAAGACCCCTATATTCTTTAAGTAGGATAATCTAATTATATTATTAATATAAAACCTATAGATTAAGGAGTTAAGTAAGCTATTACTAAAAAGAATTAGCCTCTTTAAGATCCTTTAACTAGTTAGATCCTAAGTATACTACTTTATACTACTAGAGAAATATAGCTATCTATATAATATCTTCTATATCTTCCTTCTTAAAAAATAGAATAATAATCTAGCGCGAAGTAGTATCGAAAAGATATTAATATCTAACTTAGCCGAAGAAGAGAATAAGTATAAAATAAAAGAAGTTAAGAATAAAGCTAAGATTAATTAGTAGCTTTATTTTCTAGTTAAATAGAAGGACTAGTCTTCTAAATATAATAAATAGATCTCTAACTATAATATAGAGAATATAGTAAAAGCTATTATATAATTTCGAAAATATAAGAAAACTAAAGTAGTAAAAACTAAATAATAAATATAAGACTTAAGACCGAAATATCCCCGAATTATTCTTAGAACTCCTCTATAAACTCTAATACCTAATTATATATAGCTATAGTCTTAGCTATTAATATTCTATAATTATTTATTATATCTCTTAAATAAATTACGAAATTTACTAGACCGATTTACTATAGTATAAATCTAGTATCCCCTTTCTCTAGACCTAGTAATATATTAACCTACTTAGTCGGAGCCTCTATAATTAATACCTAATTATAGCGCTAATCCTTTATCTTTATATAGTAGAAATAGTAGTATTATATAAATAAATATTTGAAAACTATAGCGCCCTCTTAGAATTATTATTAGATAATAGTTAGAACCTACTTTCGGGAGTAGTTAACTACTATCTAAAGCTTCTAAAGACTAGATATCGAACTATAACCTCTTATTATCCGCGGATAAATAAGAAAGTTAAGAACCTAAATAGTTTAATTAGATATTATAGTAGGGAATCCGGTTATATATATATAGAGCAGATAGTCTGTTAAGGTATATATACCTAATAGTAGCCTTATAGTCGGGAGAGGCTATTTAGATATAAGGAGAGGGAGTTAATCAACTTAATAATAATAATAATACGGATAACGATACGGATAACTATATAGATACGAAGGATATAATATAACCATCGGATTAAATAGCTTTAAGGGAGTTTAGTATAGTCTTTATAGTCGGATTCTTTTATATTAAAATAATATACTCTTTTTAATCTTCCTCTTTACCTTCGGATATCCTATAGATAGATATTATATAGTCGGGCTAGGAGATCTCTAGATATATATACTAGTAGTTATAGTTTAGTTCCTCTATAACTCGATCTATCTAGTAAGATCAGACTACCTTAAGTATTCCCCTCTATATTAGTAACCGATATAGGGGCTTTATAAAAAGATAGCTAAGATAGAGGACTATATTATTCCTATAGTATAATTATAAGAGGATCTAATAATAAGATTAATACTACTAATATTCCTACTACTATAACGACTATAAGTAAGACTATAACTAAGACTATAACTATAACTATAACTAAAATTTTACGGATTTACTATAAAAAATAGATAATATCTTTAACCCTAATAGAAGTTAGAAAAATAGCTAAATATATAACTTCTAGCTATATATAAGAGGCTACGCCCTCGGAGGATCCTACCGCTAAGAGAATATCTTTATTTAACCGATATATCTATCTAGTTCGCGGGTTATTAGCTAATCGATACTAAGAGGATCGGAAGATACTAATTTAACTACTAAAAATAACTCTGGACTAATTATATAAGATAATATCCTCGGTATACCTAAACTTTATATAGAATTAGTATATTACTTTAGAACGATTACTATAGGCTATAACTACGAAGATACTACTAGATAAGAATACTACTTTAAGATATTAGCTATAGATTTCTTCTATAGAAGAAATCTCTACCCGAGAGATAAAAGTTAAAAGAAAGATAGAAATCGAAGAAAGAGAGAGAAAGAATCGATAAGAATCAAGAGTTATACTATTATCCGGATTAACTACTAATTTTATAACCCCTTTAAACTTAAAGAATTAATTATCTTATAAATATTATAAATCCTATAATATACCTCTAGATCCTATTATAACCGAAAAGCCCTAAAAATATTAATATCCGAATTTAATAGAACCTATAAAGCTAAGATAATAACCGAAATCGAAATCTAAATCTAAATCTAAACCGCCGAAAGAATCTAAAATATCTATAGATATACCTACGAATATACTACCTATAAATATAACTTTATTCGAAGCCTATTATAATCCTAGTAATTAAGCTCCCTTAGAGTCTATAGAAGATTTATCTAAAGTATTTAGTAAGAGAATTATACTACTACTACTACTATCTCCTCCGAGACTAGTATCTTCACCGATACTAGTACTAACCTAAGCCTATAGCCTAGGATTAGAGATATAAATACTAAGATATATTATTAGGACTATATCTAAATCTAGGACTCCTAGAGTACTATAGTTCGAAGGAAGAAATATCTCTAAATTTTTAGATAGTTTTAAATAGATATTATAGTAGGGAATCCGGTTACATATATATAGAGCAGATAGTCTGTTAAGGTGCGTATGCCTGATGGTGGCCTTACGGTCGGGAGAGGCTATTTAGACATAAGGAGAGGGAGTTAATCAACTTGACAACCATGATGCGGCGGATAACGATGCGGACAACCATACAGACAACCATACAGATTCGAAGGACATGATGTAACCATCGGATTGAACGGCTTTAAGGGAGTTTAGTATAGTCTTTATAGTCGGATTCTTTTACATTATAATAATATACTCTTTTTAATCTTCCTCTTTATTAGATACTACTAGGAGAACATAGTAGACCCAAAAGAGGGGAG
This sequence comes from Penicillium diatomitis, assembly GCF_028827545.1. NCBI lineage: Eukaryota > Fungi > Ascomycota > Eurotiomycetes > Eurotiales > Aspergillaceae > Penicillium > Penicillium diatomitis. The sequence continues at coordinate 2,995,016 of NW_026623177.1, read as the reverse complement.
AAAGGAATAGTAAGATTAAATCTGGTAAGAGGTGCCTATCTAAGCTACGAAGGTAGTATACGTGGGCGCGCTAGTAAGACGCGCTAAACCACTAAGCTATCTTAACACCCCCCTAGACCTCGATCCACTAATCTCACCTAAGAGGTAATACCTGAAAACATAAAAAATAATCATATAAATATATTAATAATACCTTAATACAGCTTTTTAAGCTCAAAAAGGTATTTAAACCCTTAGAATTAAGCTTACTATAAAGGCTATTAAAAAGCTGTTAAATAGCTATTAAATCAGAGCTTTTTCATACCTAAAAGGTATAGAAACCTCTCGAATTAGACTCGCTATAGCGGCTTAGTAAAGCTATCTATAGCCTACTCTATAGTAGAGATTTTAATAAATTTATATATCCCCCTAGAGACCTAGTTCCTAATATAATAATATTTTATATCGATATACTTCGTCTGTTAATATAAATTATAGCTTTTAGTAAGATAAATAGCGCCCTAGTTATCCTCGTAGATTATAGTAGGAAGCTATAGAAGGGATTATATATTAAGCTCCTTAAGGAAGAGCTATAGCTATAATACTTCCTATATAGCTAGAGATATAGCGATATACTTACTCTTAGTAGAGGAAAGAGTAATATATATTTACTTTTTATAAGTCTAAGTAATTGTACTATTCGTAAGCTTAAAAAGAAAGCCGGATATAGATATACTAGAATCTATATACTTCTCTGCCTAATCTATATTAACGAATCTAAAGAGAGGATCTAGTAAATAGGAGTACGCGATAGTAAGCGTTTTAGAACCCTTAAGATATTAAAAGATATACTTTAATATAGTTATATACTTTATAGAAGGATTATAGATATATCTTATAAGTTTTATTACTATAAATATAATATCTAGTCGCGTATTAACTATTAGCTAAATAAGTAAGCCTACTATCTTACGGTAAGCTTTAACTTCCTCCGGAGCTATAGTATCCTTACGCGGTTATAGGATCTCCTTATTATAAAATAGCGTAGGGACTACGTATTTATCTTATAGATTAAATTTCGCGAGGACTTTATAAATATAGACGAGCTAAGAAAGTATGATTTTACTATCTATAGATTAAATAATATTAATCATAAGAAATCGTATAATAGTATTATTATTAGTAATATTAAAGGATTTACGAATATAGTTCTTAAGCTATATAAGAGATATATCCGAAGGCGTGATAATTAGTATATTATTAATATATATAAGAAGGTAGAGCCTACACTTTATATATATAAAAACCGAGTAATCCGCTTATAGATAAGTAAAATTAAGTACTATAAGAGTACTATAGATAGTATTATATTATTTACGAGGACTCTGTTTTAGACTATATAAAGTCTTTAAAAGAAGGCTATATTTTCTAGGCTCTTTAAAACTATTAGATAGCTAGATATAAATCTCCTCTAGGAGCTCCGCGTTAAGGAATACTATAATAAAGTTAATATAATATATCTACTAGCCGAAATATATAGCGATTACGTAGAATATTTTAAAGCTTAAAGCTTTAGCTATACTTATATAAATATTAAGATAATCGATTCCTTCGCGCTATTTAAATCCTTTTATAATAAGATATACTTTATAAGACCTATCGTCCTTAATACGAAAGATCTATCGAAGTAGAAGAAGTATCTTTTTAGTATCCTTAGTAGGAAGATTATATATACGCTAAGTACTATTTTTTAGCTACTTTTATATCTCCTTATTAGTAGCTTCGATCTATTTAGCTTATTTATCCTTACTATATTTTTATATTATATCCTACTAGCTATCTAGTTTATATAGCGTTAACTAAGCTAAAGCTTAATATAAAAGCTTTAGAAGTAGTTAAAGTCTATAGCTATACTATAAATTAAAAAAGTAGTATATTTAATATTATTAGCTAGAGCTATATATAAATACTTAAGAGAATATAAATATTCCTCTAACTCTATAGCTACTTAAGTATTCTTACGGACTTATAAGAAACGCCGAAGACCTATCCTAGATAAAGTTTAAGAACTATCCTTAATAGTTTTAGAACTACCCTCGATAGTTTCAGAACTATCCTCTATAGTTTAAGGATTATCGTCGATATTCCTAGGACTACCCTCGATAGTTTTAGAACTATCCTCTATAGTTTAAGGGCTATTATCGATATATTTATTCTATTTATAGGCGAATCTCCGCTTAATCCATTTATAAAGCTTTTTAAGTTAAGCTTTATATTTAAAAGATAAAAGTAGTATATTAGACCGTTAAGATAATAGTAGGTCTCTTATTAGAATATAAGGAGATAGGGTTACTAGCTAAATTAGTTAATTACTATTAGCTATAACCTAATTATATTCGGTATTAAGGAAGTCTATTAGTATATAATAGTATAAATTAGCTATAGACTCCTTTAGGACTAATTTTAGATCTGTATTAAGATTATATATAGGCCTAAGTAGATCCTTTATTAGATTCTTATTAAAGACTATATTATAAGAGACTATAATCTTCTTTAAATAAATATCGTAGAGACGATACCTATTAGTACTATATCCTACTAGCTTTACTTCGGCTATATATAGAGAAAGCTTATCTATCCTATATTCTTTTAGATACTAAGCTTAGTAGCTAAGTATATATAGATTTAAAATATCTAGCTTTTTACTATAGAAAGCTTTATATAGAGTTATATTAATAGTAGACTACTAGAGATAGTTTATAGTATAATTAATACCTAATTATTATAGCGTAAGTCATACGTAGTGACTTAGGATGATTTACGATCGAATCGACCCCGCGTTATCTTAGGGTAATAACCCTAAAGGCTCTATATAGGGCTATAGGGACTCGGTACGCGGAACCCCTATATATATATTATAGGAACTAGTAAAGTCTACTATACCCTAAGATTTAGTCTTTAAAAATTAGAACTATAGACTTAGACTCTCTATCTAGCTAATAGATTCTCTATCCTATAATATAGACCCCCTAATAATTACTAAATCTTTCTATTTAGCTACCTAGAGAAGAAATATCTATACCGACGACCTATTAATAATCTACCTATCTTATAGTAGCAGAACGATCCCGATAAGTTAGTAAGAGACTTAGGTAATCCTTAAGTAAACTTAGCCTAACCCCTCGGAACCTAGAAAATAGGTCTAGTTACGAGATATAATCTCCTAAATAGGCTAAGTTAAACGAATAAAATACCCTTAATTACCTCCTAGTATAGATCTAGTAACTCGAATATAAAGCTATAATTCGGTAATAAAATATCCCTAAATCTTAATCTATACCTTCTTTTCCCTATCGATCCCGAGATATAGAGATTAAAATTAATAATATCTTATACTACTTAAGCTCTATCTTAATCCTAGAGTAATATATCTAGTAGCTTAATAAATTAGAATATATCTTCGAAACTAGTCCTAATCGATATATAAGTAATTTATATAAGATTCCTATTAGATTCTTTATATTAGAACTAATCTAATAGGCCTAGTAGATAAATTATAAAAAGACCGAGTTTATAGTCTAATAGCCTATCTAGGATAATTTTATTAACTAGATACTTAAATTTATCTAAGAGGATCGATTTATAGAGACTAATATTATAGAAAAATACTATAGCGCTTATTAGCTTAAGAACTAAGATCTATATATATTTTATAACTATCTCTAATCTATTAAAAACTATATAAATATTTAGGAGAAAGAGTATACTCTTAGCTACTATATAAGACTACGCCTAGTCCTTAAAAATAAACTTAAAGTACTATACTAGAATAATCTCCTAGAGAATTATACCGATATAGTTTCGGCTGCGATCTATATATAGAATGGTCGAGGTATAGGATATCGGAATCCTCCTCTATCTAGAATAAATCTAAAGAAGTAATACCGGGAAGACTAGGACTAAAAGGGATAATAGGAAAATACTAAGAAGTACCGATCCTCTTTCTATAAATAAAAGACTATAAATCCTAATCGAAATACTCCTATCTTATCCTATTATTAGTTCTACGGAAATAGAGATCTAACTTCGGTTATCTATTATATATATAGGAAAAAGGGATATTATACTTCTAACTATTCCTAGATAAGATCTAGCTAAGGATACCTAAATATATATATTAATAAAATTATTACTAATAATAAAGCTATAAAAGAATAGGGAAATACTAGTAAGTCGGAGTAAACTCTATAGCTCTAACTTAGTAGCTACTTATAGAGATCCTCCCGATAATTAAAACTATTATATATATTAAGAATACTACTATTAAAATTAGCCTAGATATAGATATAAGTATAAGTATTATTAACTATAAACTTATAAGATCTTATAAACTATAATAAGCTACTCTCTAAATACCTAAGCTCTATAACTTCTAGGATTAATATAGTAATACTAAGAATACTTTCTATATCCTAATTATAGTAATTAATTAATAAGGAATTATAAAGACCTAGATAGTAGAGTACTATATTATTAACTAGAAAATAGGACTCTCTATACTACTAGGAATATCTAGGTTATATATATAAGAAATTATTATTAATATAGATATATATTATTAGTACTTCGGGATTAACTATCGAAATCTCGATCTACTTACCTCCTATTAATTCGCGAAATATATATATAATAAGATATATATCTTTATAGTAGTATCCTATTAGATTAATCTAGAGATAGACCTCGATACTCTTAATAATCCGCTCTTCGATAGTTTACTCCTATCTACTAGCGTCCGAAGGAACCCCGAAATAACTACGAATTATACTAGAATTACTAGTTAGCCTAAAGAACTTTATAACTTTAAAGATTTATACTTAGTAGAAAAGGTAAGGATCTTACTCTAGTGTAAGAAGACTAATTATATAATTAATCTTATTCTAGAAGCTACTCTATCCTATAGATCTATCTATCCTCTCTCTCGCGCTAAGCTTTAGGAACTTAGGAAATATATTCGCGTAGATATAGAGAATAGCCGAATCTATCCGTCGAAGAGTCCTATAAGTATATCTATTCTTTTTATACCTAAAAAGGATAGCGGATTATAACTCTATATAAACTACCGGGGACTTAATTATATTTCGGTAAAGAATCGCTATCCTCTTCTACTTATCTCCGAAATCCTTAATCGTCTCTTATATACTAAGAAGTTCTCTAAGATCGATATCTAAGAGGCTTATTACTATATCGGTATTAAGAAAGATAATAAGTAGAAGACTATATTCCGAATATAATATAGCTACTATAAATATATAGTTATATCTTTTAGTCTTACTAATATCCTAGCTATATTCTAGAACTATATCTATATTATACTATAAGAATATCTAGATCTTTTCTACGTAGTCTATCTAGATAATATTCTAATCTTCTCGGAGGATATTAAATTATATATAAAATATATCCGACTTATTCACGAAAGACTCCGGTAATATAAACTCTATATTAATCCCGATAAATACTTCTTCTACTAAGACTAGATAGAATTCCTTAGCTATATTATTATACTACTAGAATATCGATAGATCCTTTATAGGTTAAGTTAATCCGAGAGTAGTTACTACTATCTATAATTAAGGAGATCTAATCCTTCCTTAGATTTTGTAACTTCTACTACCGCTTTATCTATAACTACTCGACTATCGTAAAACCCCTTATAGATCTTATAAAAGGCCTCGAAAAAGGAAAATAACTAGATAGGATCGAACTTAGTACCTATATAACCTAGGCTTTTTATAATTTACTCTACGCTTTCGAGTTAGTACTAATTCTATAATATTTCGATCCTAATTATACTATCTAACTAGAAATAGATATCTTATAATAGGGAATAGCTAGGATACTATTCTAATCTAATAATAAAGGAATCTAGTATCTAGTTATATTTTAGTCTTATAAGTTCTCTAATACTAAATCCTACTATACTACTAGAGATTAAGAGCTATACTATCGAGGTATAAGAAGTATAGCTTATTAAAGCCTCTTCTAATTCTAATCTAATTATAGTAAGAAATCTTAATAGACTTTATTATAAGCCTCCTACCTATAATTTATAAAGGAAATAAAGTCGACTTAATCCTAGTTATTATAGATAGATTTACTAAATTCGTGAAATTTTTCCTAGTATATATAATAATTAATACCGTATAGCTAGCTAAGCTATATTATAATAAGATCGAATTAGTCTATAGATTATAAGAAGGAATTATATCTAACTAGGATCCGGTATTTACTAGTAAATTCTAGCTTTCGCTATTTAATATCTTAAAAATAAAGCTTAGGTTTTTAACTATATTTTATCTATAAACTAATAGCTAAATAGAATAGATAAACTAAACCCTCGAATATTACCTAAGATACTTTATAGGAGAAGAATAAACTATATAGCTAAATTTACTATAAATAGTAGAATTCTATTATAATCTATACTAAAATAATATAATAAAATTTAGCTCCTATAAAGTACTATTTAGATATAATATATCCTTCTATATATATAATAAAACTACTATAGAAAAAGAAGAGCTACTAGGAGTATAAGCTAAGATCGAGAAACTATAGAGTTTATATAAGAAGTTAATAACTTATTAGCGAAAGACTAATAAATCGATAATAAAATACTATAATATAAAAAGAATCCCTATAATATTTAAATATAATAATCTTATAATACTTTCTATATAAAACTTATAAATTAAAGAATCTAGGAAGCTTATTTCTAGGAGAATTAGTCTATTCCGAATCCTATAAGTAATTAGAACTTAGATATATAGACTAGTACTATCCTAAAAGTATATATATCTCTATAATATTTTCTATATCTCCCTTCTAGAAAAATAGTATAATAATCTATCGCGAAGCGCTCCTAAAATACTTCCGCTTCCTAATCTTATTAAAGATAACTAAGAATATAAAGTCGAAGAAGTTAAAGGAAAGATAAAGATTAATAGATAACTTTATTTCTTAGTTAAATAGAAAGACTAGCTCTCTAAATATAATAAATAGATATCTAAAGAGAATATATAAAATATAAAATAATCTATTACGAAGTTTAAAAATATATAGAAATATATATAATAAAACTAGACCGAATCCGCTATAATTTATCTTAGAAATACTCTATAAACTCTAATACTATATTCTTTATTATAGTTACTTCTACCCTAAGTATACTATTTATAGTTATTATAATCTCTAAGCGCTTAGTAAAGTTAACTAGTCTAGTCTACTATAATATAAATCTAGTATCTCCTTCTTTAAGACCGAGATACTAGTCTATATATATTAAGAAAGAACCGAAAGCTATAATTAGATTCTAGTAATATAATACTATCTTTTCTAAATAGAAATAATAGTATCTCTATAAAGAGAATTTATTAGAATAAATTATTAAGGAATTATAGATAATCTATATCTTTTATATATACTTCGGACCTTCGAAAATATACTTCTTCTTATAGGTCTATATAACTCCTAAGAAAGTTATAGTAAGATCCTTACTTATCTAGAATAGATCGGAATAAATACTAACCAGCTAAACTAGAATATATAATAGCCTAGGCGCTATAGTAATCTCCTAGGTATTATTAAAGATTATCTAGTAAATCTTTAAAAGAAAATAGAATACCTATATATCCTAGATTATTAATATAGGAATCTTATAATCTATTAGTAATTCGGAAGTATTTCGGAAAAGAGTAGAAAACTTATAGTCTTATATATATTATAGTTACCCTTATAGCTATTATAGAGTACCGATCCTAAGTAATTAAACTTATACTCTATAGCGAAAGGGACTATTATAACTAGATAGTTATACTCTATCTTAGCTCTACCGAAATATTTTAGATACTAGAGAAAATCGGGGCTTATAGTTACAAAGTTTAGTATAGGAGATATATAGTCTATTCTACTAGTAGTCTTATAGCGATAATAATTCTAATAATAATAGGGTATTCTAGAACTAAGCTTAAATAAGGAAAGTAGGTTAAAATTAAAAATCTCCTTATCCGTAGGGAAAATCGATTCTATAAATCTTCGGGGATAAATTATTAATAAAATACCCTATCGCGGATAGATTCCTAGCTCCCCGACTAATATTAATCTAGTAAATAGAGATTAAGTATCCTACCGTAATTTCTTTTAAATAGTATCGCTAATAGTAATAGGAGATTACGGCTATATAATATAGTAATTCTTTATTTATATCTATATCTCCTAAATTTAAGGATATAGTATTCTATATATAATATATCTATAATTTCTTCTCTTAGTACTATAATAAAGTCCGGACTATAGTATCTCCTAGATAAGAATATCCCTAGTTAGGATAACTAGTATAGAAGGGGGGAATAATTATTACGGCGTAAGTTATATATAGTAACTTAGGACGATTTACGATCGAATCGACCCCGCGTTGCCTTAGGGTAATAACCCTAAAGGCTCTATATAGGGCTATAGGGACTCGGTACACGGAACCCCTATATATATATTATAGGAACTAGTAAAGTCTACTATACCCTAAGATTTAGTCTTTAAAAATCAGAACTATAGACTTAGACTCTCTACCTAGCTAATAGGTTCTCTATCCTACGATACAGACCCCCTAATAATATCCTTTATATCTATTTAGTTATCCGTCGTATTATAGTTATTAAGTTAATTAACTCCCTCTTCTTATATCTAAATAGCCTCTCCCGACTATAAGGCTACTATTAGGTATATATACCTTAACAGACTATCTACTCTATATATATATAACCGGATTCCCTACTATAATAGGTACTTTTATCTTTATATATATTTTTTACTATTTTATAGTATAAGCTCTAGATATAATCTAACTCTTATCTCTAGATATCTAAAGATATATCTAGGATTCTATCTACCTCTAGATCAGGTATTAATTTAGTTTTAAATTTATATAGATCGGCTAGTACTATCTATATCGCTATCTCTTCCTGATAGATTACTATCCTAGCTTCTATTTAGTCTTATAATAGATTTAATAGAGTAGTATTTAAGATATCTTTTAAAGTAGACTTTATTATCCTTAAAAGTATATCTATAGGATTCTTTTTCCTTATATAGTATAAAATAATAAAGTTAAATATTAAAAGGATTATATACTATTATATTTAGTAACTATATAGTTTAGGGTTCTATATAAAGAAATATATATTATTATAATCGGAAAAGACCTCGATTTAGTACTAGGATCCCTCTAAGTAGTATTACTATATCTTAAAGGAATATATAATAGCGAAAAGTTCTTAATCTCTAGTAGTATATTAGCTTTCGGTATTAAAGAACTTATAAGACTAAAATATAACTAGATACTAGATCTTCTTATTATCTAGTTATAATAGGATACTAGCTATTTCCTACTAAGAGATATCTATCTTAAGTTTAATTTTCTAGTCGGGATTAAAATATCGGAGAACTAGCGTTATTTTAAAGACTCGAATTAATTAGCGGAATATAACTACTTTATAGGCTTTAAGTTCGAAAGTTCCTAGTTATTAGCTATTTATTATCCTCTTTATAAGATCGGTAAGAGATTTTATAATACTAGAGTAGTTATAGATAAAGTATCGATAGAAGTTATAAAATCCGAGGAAAGATTAGATCTTATAGATAGTAGTTAGTTAGAACTATTTTTAGATAGCTTCTACTCTAGATTTATTTATTATTACTTCTATAGAATTTACTATATAGTCTAGGAATTCTATATATTCTTAGTAGAATATATATTTTAATAGATAGATATAGAGTTTATATTAATAAAGTCTTTCTAGGATAAAATAGATATATTTTATATAGGAATCCTAGTTAGAAGAAAAGATTAGGATATTATCTAAGTAGGCTATATAGAAGATATCTAAGTATTCTTATAATATAATATAGATATAATTTTAGAATATAGTAGATATATTTATAAGTCTAAATAGTATTACTATATATTCGAAATAGCTATATTAGATATAGAAGACTATTTTCTACTTATTATCTTTCTTAATACTTATATAGTAGTAAGTCTCGTAGATATTAACTTAAGAGAAGACTATAGCTCTCGTAAGTCTATTAAGGATTTCCGCGATAAGAGATAAGAGATAATAATTCTTTACCGAAATATAGTTAAGTCCTTAGTAGTTAATATAAAGATAGAGACTACTATCCTTCTTAGGAATAAAAAGAATAGATATACTTATAGGACTTTTAGATAGTTAGATCCTCCTATTTTTAAGATTAACTTAAATATACTCTTATAATTCTTTTAACTTAGTTCTTAATAATAGATAGATTAGTCTATAGGATAGAGACTTATCTAGAAGTAAGTTAATTATATAGTTAGTTTTCTTATATTATAGTAGAGTCTTAGTCTTCTAGACCGAATAAAGATCTATAAAGTCTTAGAACTTAGGAGACTAGACTTTAATTTCTTCCGGATCTAGCGGTATTTCGGATAAATCCTTAATAGTATAAGAGAATAGTATACTTAGTTAATTATCTTTATTAAAGTTAGATACTATCTAGTAGGGAATAATAGCGAAGATATATACTTCGTTACGAAGATATTTTATAAACTAATAGAAGAAGAGTAACTTAAGATTTTTCCGGTTTATCCTAAAGTACTATTAATATATATCTATATCGAGAATAATTCCTTAGGTAATTAATCTAGGTATTCCGAGAAGTATAGGAGATCTATATTTCTATATAACTATATAATAGTCGACGCTCTATATCCGGGTAGCGCTATAGCTATCTATAGTAGTAATTAGGAGTTAATATATATCTTTAGTATTACTAAAATAGTCGTAATAGTCGCGGAGTCCTAGGATATAGAGAGATATCTAGTTAAGCTTATATATTCTTATAAAATTAAGATTAATTATATTAATACTAGCTCTAGTATTAAAGCTAACTATAACTATATCTTATTAGATCTATATAGCTATCTAGATTATAGAAAGGATCTCTATAATAGACTAGAGAGTTAGAGATATAGAGTCTACTCCGACTTACTATTATTTCCTAAAGAATAGATTAGCTTCTCTATAATTTTATTAATCTAGGTATTCTAGCTAGATTTTTATTCTTAAGGATAGCTAGAGATATAGTATCCTTTCTTATTATATTAGAAATAAGTAATATATAAGTAATCCTTCCGATTAGAGGACTAATTATATCACGATAATATTCTAAGAATAGTCCGGTTAGGATATATTATCTAATTAGAAGTATTTAAGGATTTCTATTTTTTAGATAGATCCGATTAGGAGATTAGAGTTATCGGACTCCTATAATATTTCTTAGAGTTATATCTAGCTATATAATTATTTCCTATTCTACTAAAACTATAGCTATCCTAGATATAGATTACTACCGAAACTATATTAGTTTAGTTATTAGATAGATTATTCTAATATAATATCTTAAGTTTATTTTTAAGAAAAGAGTAGAGCTTAAAATAGTATCTAAGAGCTTACTTCTTTTTTTAAAGATATATATAGTTTTTAATTAATTAGAAATAGTTATAAAATACTTAGGGGTCTTAGTTAGAAAGCTACTAGGCGCTATAATATTTTTCTATAATATTAGTATTAGTAAATTAGTTTTCTTAAATAAACTCTAGAGTCTAGTTAATAAAGTTAGACTAGATAAGATAGATATAGAGGAATTCGGTCTTCTAATAGTTAGTCTATTAGATCTATTAGATAGATTTAAGTTTAAAGAACCTAATAGAGATTCGGTATAAATTATTAGTAAAATAGTTAGGACTTATATTAAAGATATACTCGATTTTATTAAGCTATTAGTTATACTATTTAAGAGAGAAGGAGAAGCTTAATTAATAGAAGATATAATTAAGCTTAATCTCTATACTATATTAAGATCGAGATATAACTAGGAGTTCCGGTTTAGTTATATTCTATTATAGAAATATCGCCTCTTATTCTAGTTAGTAGATCCTAGCTTAGAGTAACTCTAGTATACTAGAATCTCCTAGTATAGGAGATCTAGAACTAGATATAGAGAGAGTAGTCTTACTAGTAGAGCTAAGAGAAGTACTAGTAAGAATCTATAGAGTTAGACTCTTACTAGCTTATAGATTCTATATCTTAGTATAGTATTTAGAATATTCGGCGGCTATAAGATAGATAGAATACTAGTAAGTTAGTAGATTAGATATCTTTCCTTTAAGTAGTTAAAAAGAAGATTTAGTAATTATTAGGATTAGTATCGTAGGATAACTAGGACTATTAAGTAGATAAAGAATCGAAGTCTAGAAGGACTTAAATTTAAAGACTAAATCTTAAAGGTCGGAGTTCTTCCTCTTTTCTACGATTATTATATATATAGTTCCTATATACTAGGCCTATATCCTTAGGGCTATAACCTAGATAGATTCGTTAGCGTTCCGTACGTGATTCTCCCGCGGCCGCGCCTTAGTAGGTCGTGCTATAATAACTAATAGAGATCCGCGGAGTTTGACTCTTACTAGCTTATAGATTCTATATCTCGGTATAGCCTTTAGAATACTTAGTAGCCGTAAGACGGATAGAATACCGATAAGTTAGTAGATTAGATATCTTTCCTTTAGGTAGTTAAAAAAAAGATTTATTAATTATTAGGGTTAGGATCGTAGGGTAACTAGGACTATTAACTAGGTAAAGGATTAAAGTCTAGGGGGGCTTAAATTTAAAGACTAAATCTTAAAGGTCGGAGTTCTTCCTCCCTTCTACGATTATTATATATATACCTCCTATATACCGGGCCCGTATCCTTAGGGCTATAACCTAGATAGATTCGTTAACGTTCCGTATATGATTATCCCGTGGCCGTGCCTTAGTAGGTCGCGCCGTAATAGCTTCTAGGAAGCTACGGGAAGGCCTTACTCCTAACTATCACGTGGCTAGACCTAGATCATAGCTTACGGGTTATCTGATAATCACCGGACTACGGGTTACCTAACGGGGTACTTTAATAAAGGGAGTTCTCTTATAGCGACTACCGCGTTTATACTCCTATTAGTATTTAGGATATACTTATCCGCTAAGTACGAAATATATCGACTTTTTTGTAAATACTATACCTCTATAATAATACCAGGGAAACGTACTAGCCGGTACTTAAATAAAGTATTTAGCTCCTGCTTAGAATAAATCTGCTTTCTATCTCTTATCTCGTTAGGTATTAGGATTCGGGAAGTAATAAGGTACTAGACCTTCTTCACAAAACCAGCGCAGGCTTTCCCTTTATACTTAAGTTACTTCAGTTATCGTGAAATCTCCTCGACTATCTTTATACAGAAGATATCGTAGAGCGTACTTAGTATTCGGATAGTTAGATAGGAACAACAAGGATCGTAGTCGTACCTAGAATATAGCTAAATGAATACGTCTTTAATATAGCGAAGCTTAGCAATACTCACCTCACTTTATCCTTAATTTAAACTTTAAGAAGGTTATCATCGTCTAGCGCACGCAAAGTCTCTGTATAATCGTTTAAAGCGAGCCGGTGCTGCCACCAAAACCGTGGCCTCTGGCCTGCTCGGTGAAGTTTAAAACAGTTTAGCATGCGTTAAGCATTTCTCGATAACGATTTCTCTTTCGTCAGTGGCGGTGTCAGAGGAAGCTCTTGGAAACTCCCTAGTGGAGTAATCTCAGTTGCTATGAGAGATGTGCCGTTTGCTAACTATCTGGCCAGTTCTTGGGGTATAGGTGGTTTATGCTGCAGGAAAGGAGCGGGATTCGGGTGTTATGTGGTGATAAGATAAGGCGGATAATGTGTGACAATATCGGTTCCTACGGCTGATAACTGGCAACCGGAGGGAGTACGTCACTGGTGCCCACGTGCAAAGAAAATGGCCTATTTACTAGAGCAAACACAAGCTAAGGCTAACTTATGCCAATGCCATTCGAAAACACTTTCCCTCTGACGGCTGTTCGTAGTACCACCACTTGAGAGCCACGTCTATGGAGATTACTTAGTAAGTCAAACGAGCACGTGATTTTATCGAGCCGAGTGTGACGGCGTCGATTCCCTTGATCATCTTCACCCTTCCTTAGTTGTCATCTCCTCCAATCATGCCAGTATACTATGACACGCTGCTTGAATATACTTGCCAACCCCCTCCGCGTTTCTGTCTCACCGGCGCAATCTCGGCATCCTGTCCCATTTTTCAAATCCCTTCCGCACCGACCAAAAGGGCAAAACGTCGACCTGAGCACCTTTGGACGCCTGGGCTCCACAATGGCCGAATACCATCGCATCGAGTACAACTGGGTTAAGGGCGTGGAGTCACTTGAAGAATACCGGCCTGGAGGTTATCATCCTGTTATGGTCGGGGACGTCCTACAAGACCGATATCACATTGTAGACAAGCTTGGTTTTGGAGGCTATTCGACGGTTTGGCTTGCCCGGGACACTCGCCTACAGCGATATGTTGCTGTCAAGATCAACACAGCAAACTCTCTTCGGCGCGAGGCAAAGATTCTCAAGGCTCTATCTGCTCCGCTCCCTAGGTCTTCGCCCGTACACCCTGGGCGCGATTTAATATCTGTTTTCCTAGATGAGTTCAAGGTGCGAGGGCCCAATGGAGAGCATACGTGCTACACAATGGCCCCTGCACAATGCAACTTGAGAGAGATATCCTTTAGCCGCCTTTTTCCCCTCGAAGTTGGTCGAGCATTATCATATGGACTTGCGCAGGCCGTTGCTTATACACATTCACAAGGCTATGTTCATGGAGGTATGTTATAACGATGACAACTGTTTCAATTTCGTACAAGTAACTGATAAGAAATATCTTTTTCAATCTAGATATTCATTTGAGCAACATTTTGATCAAGCTTCCACCAAGTTTCGACGATCTTTCTATCAAGCAACTATATGAAAAATTTGGTGAACCTGAGGCAGTACCTGTTACTCGATGTGACGGTGAGCCATTGCCCCCTAACGCTCCGACCAAGGCCTTTTTGCCCCTTTTCCTAGGCAAATATGCCGAAGAGTTCTCATTATCCGACGTGCACGTCCTTCTAAGCGACTTTGGTGAGGCTTTTGCTCCAGCCACGGAAACTCGTCTAGGACGAGACTGCCATACTCCACCCGCGTTCCGCGCTCCAGAAGCCAAATTGGAATCGCAGAACCCGCTTGGATATCCCTCAGATATCTGGAGTCTTGCCACGGCAATCTGGGAGATCATCGGAATGAAGGCAATTTTTAGCACCGATTTTGTGCATGAGGATGAGATAGTGTCTCAGCATGTAGATGTACTGGGGCCTATGCCTTCCGAGTGGTGGCAGAACTGGGAAGGACGGTCTCGATTCTTCGATGAGTATGGGTGTCCAACAGAGTCTCACAGGGAAAATAGATGGCCTACTCTTGAAGAGTCATTTGAGATCGGTGTGCAGAAATGGAGGCGTCGGGATGGAAAGGGGATTGAAGGAAACGAGAAAACTGCTTTTCTGGATTTAATGCGCCAGATGCTGTCATTCAGACCTAAGGAACGGCCGACTGCTGAAGTGCTACTAAAGTCGGAGTGGATGGTTAAGTGGGCGTTGCCTGATTTTAGGCAGAGCTTCAAGTATCCCCTTTGAAGCGATCGAAACTCACGATCCATAAAACTGTCGTCATATTCTTCTAGACGCGTCTGAAGCTGGCATGTGGGAAAGAAATCTTGAGAAATAGTGGAAAATAGTGTATTTTATCCATACAGTGAGAGGCACTTGAATACGTGGGCTAATTCTCACTGCGTCCTTTTGGCCAGCCGGGAATACAATGGGACTTTAGAACAGTATGGTAATGCTGAAGGCATGCAAAGAATGAGCCCTGTATGAGGCAATAACTATGAGCAATGTAACAAAGCCTGGAGTGCCAACATGATGGTATACGTAGAAAATTCTTGCTACGTCGTATGTCACAATGTATGCTTGACTTCGTGAACCATGTACCCATCATTTTCTGACACCTAATACCGACCACACTCCAAACTGACTAAGATCTGAAGAGAACCTTAAGTATTGATACTCAATCCCCGAAACGCTAGATTTCACTGTCCTGAGAGATGCTCAACAGATTCATTGCTGAGGCCAGGGGCATCTCAGAATCATCCTACATTGACTCTGATGGCACCTAGCCTTGACCAGGTAGGTGTGAGTAGGCGATGGGACTCTCTTTATATTCTTCAAGGAACTCTTCAGGTGGCCAGACAACCTTATCAGACAAGGGCCCGCCACGGCGAGTGTTGTCCGCTTTCTCTGAGGTATGAGTAGCTTCCTTAAGAGTAAAGTCCTCTTTCCCGTTGGTATATCCGTGTGACGCTACATGGTATTCACGTAGGAGTTGATCGCTGGCCTTGAAAGCGAAGGTCCCATGCCAGCCTTTAGGATCCATCACATGTCCGCTTTTGCTCGTGGTGGTATTGTGCATGTCGGATCTGGATAGCTATTGGTTAGCGTCAATGTTTATGGAGACATACATCCGCACAAAACTTTGGCAAGGAGCTATGTTCGAATCTATATCCAGTGGGCGAAGCGCCGCAACACTTCCTTCAGACCAAAAGAACAAATCGAATGCTACTAACCGAATCAAGATTGCCTTAGGAGCCAGCAGTTGATCCCGTGCTGTCGCATAGGCTAGAGCTACCAGGCTCTTCTTGCGTTCAGCGCTGATAGTGTTACCACTGTAGAAGAAGATCCGAACAAAATTGACTCCCCCTTTAGCAGTAGCCATGGTTTCAAAGTAAAGCTGGATGAAGAAGAGAGTCTAGGATGAACACTGTCACGCAGAGAGATCTTTCGATATTGGGGCGTACGGCAAACTTCTTTGGGCGCGGAGCTAGGTCTTCTATATTGCGATATCCATCCTAGTACAGGACTCGTAACTGCCCAAATTATTGGCCATGCCATTTTATTGACGCTTGCAACGACGAGATGCTGAAACTCGTGGGCGGTTAGGTATCTAAATTTAGATAGGATTCCCTTGATATAGGTGGCGTGTCTTATATTTGTCACTTCTCGGCGCTTAACTATTCGAGCTACTACTCTCATCCATCAGTACTAGGAGATAAGGGATGAGCTATATATTTAGATAGAATGTTTGGACAGCTACTTGCCTGACTTTGGAGGATGGTCGAACACCGCTCATCGGCTACTGATAGTAGACAGGACGCCACGACGAATATGATCCCGGGCCTATAGCTATCTTAGGTACCCTAACCCTTCCCTTTCGCGATAACTAGAGCCAGATAAGCCATAACCTTACCGTACGGCTCCGGTCGGTTACGTAAGGACCCTTAGTCCTCTGTATATATATAGTTACGCCTGTAGCTATACTTAGAAGAATTATATCCTATCTATCCTCTAGATCTTATCTGGTAGTAATCCCTTATATTAGCTAAGCCTCTATACTTAACTACTTAAGAGCGAAAGCTTACTTAGAACTACTCCTACTAAGCTCTCGAGACTAAACGATCCCTAAGGATCTAGCTTAAATTACTAACTACTCGTAGTACGAAGTTATAACGTATGGGCAACAAGTCAATAGTCAACTAGCTAGTCGGTTGACCAGTTCGTGAACAGACTTAGAGTGTAGAGTTGGTTGGATGAGTCAACTAGTCAGTTACCGTGAACTAGTGAGTTCACTGACCAGTTAGTCAGCCGACTGGCGAGTTAGTATTAACTAGTAGGTTAGTTAGCTAGTTAATGGATATAGACTTAGGGAGTTAAGGAGGAGATTATATAATCGATATTTACGTTTATAAGATCAGATATTTACCTACGCGTTATTAATAGAAGTCTTACGCGTATATATACGCTAGAGCCTAAGGGTTATTTACCTTTCGGTTTACTTCTATAGAGGAACCTTCTATCCGGGACTTTCTATAAGGATTCTGCCGTCTTACTATAGCCCCGTCTACGATAGGTATTTAAGATAGTACTTTACCTTCCTTATTTCTTCCTTTCCTTTTTCTTCTTTATCTTAGTTTTCTTCGTTATATAGGATATAGTTACTTTACCTTTCTTCTTCTATATATAGGTTATCGTAGCTATACTATCTAGGAGTTATATAAAAACTAAGATCTTTAATATTCTTTTTACCTTTATACGATAGACCGGCGCTTACTACGAGTTATTAAGTCTTTATATATTACCTTCTCTTATTTTTCTCTTTTCCCTTTAAATAATCGATACAGTAGTACCTATTAATATAGTATACCTAGGTATTAATAAAGAACCCGGTTAGGGAGAGTCGTATAGTATATATCGATAGAGCTCCTTAGCTAGACCTAACGATCTTCCTCGTAAAGACTATAATATATATTTTATTTAGGTTACGCCTTAGCTAGATAATCTACTCGAGTATTTACGCGATAGAAAACTTAGCCGTAAGAACTTTATCGACTTAGTATACGACGAACCTAGGTTTATATTCGACTTAATACGGGATATATAGCGAGTAACGGTCGACTACTTATATTATCTCGATAACGAAGTAGAGGAATAATATAGATAGCTCGCTATAGCTACCGCTAAGATAGTTAAACTAATAAACTAGAAGATAATAAACGATAAGCTCCTCTATAAGTCCGAAGAATATACCGATCTTAATACTACTATTATTAAGCTTTTATAGATAATCCTCTAGTAGATCTATATCTCCGCCGATCGAATCGAAATAAGCTATCCTATATCTTCTACTAACTAACGCGAGTAGTATAAAGCTACCGTAGATACTACTATAATAGGCTATTCTAATTCTATATATACTATATATAAATTTAAGATCCCCGATCTATCTCTATTTACCGATAGAAAGGAAATAACTTAGGAAAACTAGAAGATCGCGATAGAGTATAAGCTATATAGTATAGGACTAGATCTTACTAATCTCTTAGCTTTAGACTATATTTACTCTCGATATAGAGATATAGCCGAACGGAATATTAATTAATATATAATAGATATAGCCTCCGAGCGATACTAGAACTATAATAACCTCTTTAAGTATCTTAGATCTATCTTCGGCGACTATAATAAAGCTATATACTCTAAATAGGATTTCTAGAACTTAGAGATATAGGATAGCTAGTTATTTAGCGACTTCCTATCTTAGTTCTCTTATCTCTTCGATACCGGCGAACTTATTATAGGCGAGCGCTAGAAGAAGTATACCCTCTAGAACCGCTTAACTCCCCGACTTCAGGAGATTATTAATATCGACTTAATTAATAAGCCTCTTATATCCTTTACCGAGTTTAGCTATAAGATTAGAAAGAAGTACGACGCTTTTTACCTAAGTAGCTAGATCTCTACTTAGCGACGCGGCTAGACTACTAATAATAAAAGTACCGATCTATCTAGAGCGTCGAAGGTATATTTCTCTAAGAAGTCTAACGATAAAACTACTATTATAACTTCGGTATTGTCTAGTACTATATCTCGCGAGATAAAGGTAATTCTAGTACCTAATACTAAGAGTCTAGATAGGAAGACCTATATCTACTATATAAAGGAAGAACGATACTTTAGATACAGATAGACTAGATATATATCTTCTAAGTATCCTAGTAAGGAACGCGCTACTTTAGTAGCTAAGATATTAGTACCTAACCCTAGTTATATAGAAGAGATCTCTAAACCCTCTAAGGCGGGAAAAGCCTAAGCCTAGAATAAGTCTCTCTTCTAGATATAAGTATTACGAAAGTAGTTATATCTTTAGATTTATATATAGTATTAGGAAATAATAAATAATTTACTTTTCTAATTATACTTATATCTAATAGTTAGTTAACCTATATAACTACTTTACTTAATACTAGAGTAATACCCTATATAGCTATCGATAAAGGATTAGCCTATACTATCTAAGATATTTAGAATATTCTATAGATATCTTTACCCTAGTTAGTAAAGATAGAGGGATATAATAGGAAAGGTAGAAACGCTATTACCTATATAATCATTCTAACTCTCTAGATCGATAGATAATAGTTTTATTAGATACCGTTCCTTATTACCGGTTTAGGTTATTACTATATAATTATCGGATAAGCCTAATTCGCGTATTATTAAGTATTATTAGATTATATAAATTACCGAATCTAGTAGTCTACTAAAGTTATCCTAGTAGATAAGATAGCTAGGAAACTAACTCTAGAGATCCCTCTACTAGTATTAATACGTCCGCGGGTTATAAATTAGAAATATTAGATATATACTAAAGCCCGTAACCGGGAAATAAAGTAACTAATCGAGTAAGAGCGGATCGATAGATCTCGGGTTACTTTAACTATATATAATACCGAATATCGACTTCCTAAAGAGTTCTTAAGTAATTATATATAAGTCTATAAGATATTTAGCTATATAATAGCTAGGGATAGAGAACCGGTAGTCCTAGCTTCTTAACCGTCTCGCGTAGAATTAAATACTATATTTCTAAGTCCTACTCGAGCTTTTATTAGTCGAGTAGGGTTTAAACGCTATATATAGACTAAGAATACCGAAGTATTTATTACTACTCTTAATAAGATCGACGCGGTAATTACGGAACTAGCTCCTAGGAACGAAGTAGTTACGGAGAAGAAGTCTATTTAATAGTAAATTCCTAAGATATACTATAATCTATAGGAGTTCTTCTTATAATATAAGTCCGATATTCTACTACTATATTAGGACCTATTCGACTATAAGATCCTTCTTAATAGAGAGTAGAGACTAGGCTATTATCTCCTCTATAAGATAAACTAGGAGAAGCTTAAAATAGTTCGAAAGTACCTTTTCGAGAACTTATAAAAGGGCTTTATCGTTCCGTCGAGATACTCCTTCGCTTCTCTAATCCTAATAGTAAAGAAGGTAGATAGCGGACTACGCTTCTATATAAACTACCGACGACTAAATATAGTTATAAAAAAAGATATCTACCTATTACTACTTATTAATAAGATAATAGACTAGTTAGCCTATATAAGACGCTTTACTAAACTTAATATATAGTAGGGATTCTATCGACTTAGAATAGTAGCGGACTTAGAGGATCTAACGACGTTTATAACTCGATATAAGACCTTTAAGTATAAGATTATACTATTTAGGTTATATAGTAGATCTATCTCCTTCTAATAGTATATTAACTAGGTACTTAGGGATCTCTTAGATATAGTTACTATCGTATTCGTAGATAATATCCTAATCTTTAGTAAGGACCCTAAGAAGTATATTAAATATATTCGGGCTATAATCTAACGATTATAAGCTATAGGACTTTAGGTAGTAATCTATAAGTATAAGTTTAACCGAACCGAGACTAAGTTCTTAGGTTTTATCGTAGGAGTAGATAGAGTAAGGACTAACCCTAAGAAGATTAAGGCTATTTATAAGTAGAAAACTCCTATAATAGTTAAAGGAGTTTAGTCCTTTCTTAGGTTCTATAACTTCTATCGTCGTTTTATTATCGCCTATAGTTATATTACGAAGTTACTCTACTAACTTATAAAAAAGGACTATATATTTATATAGAGCGAGGACTATATAAATACCTTCTAGTAACTAAAAACTACTCTTTCTTCGGCGTCTATCTTAGCGTACTACTATCCGGAGAGGGAGATAAGACTAGAAATAGATATCTTAAAGGATATTATCGCGGGAGTACTATCCTAGAAGTAGGATAGGTTATAGTATCCTATTAGGTTCTTCTCTAAGACTATATTATCTAGGAAGCGGAAGTAAGATATCTACGATCGGGAGATACTAGCGATTATAGAGAGTATAAATAATTAGCGGGCTAAGCTATCGGGATTATAACGTAAAAAAAGATTTAAGATCCTAACGGATTACCGGGCGTTAGAGTACTTTATATTATTAAAACTTCTAAACGCTTGTTAAGCTCGCTAGGATTTAAAACTTTCCTAGTACTATTTCGTTATCCGCTACCGACTAAGATAATAAAATACTCTTATAGATATATTATCCCGCTTCTAGGTTAAATAATAAGGGGAACCGGAGAGCTAGATATTACTACCGGAATCCTACTTAGATCCCTAGATCGTAAACGAGTATAAGACCGTTCGAATTAACCGACTCTATATTAGTAGCGACTTAATTAAATAGTTACTCTTAGTAAACCGGGATAACCTAGAGCTAGAAATATAGTATTAGGAAGCTAAATAGGAGAATTCCTTAAGTAGATTCGACTTACGAGAAGGAGTACTAATCTATAATAAGAAGCTTATAATCCTAGTATATAGGTAGCTACGAACCCGGTTAATCTCCGAAGTCTATAATTAACTATCTTTAGCCTACCTAAGTGCTAAGAAGCTTTAGAAGTTCCTAGTAAGCTATTTTTAGTAAGAGACTCTCCGCTAGGATATTATTCGGTTTTCGGATAACTATATAATATATAAGTATACTAAAACCTAGCGAATAAAGACTCCGGGACTCCTAAACCTATTACCGGTACCGGATAGATCCTAGTAGTATATCTCTATAGACTTTATATATCTACTAAAAGACTAATATAGATATAATAATACCTTAATAGTAGTCTATAGATTAACGAAGCGGATAGTTTATATATCCTTATTTAAGGATACTATAGCTAGAGATCTAGTAAACTTATAGTTAATATACTATTATAGGTAGATAGGACTTCCGGACTTAATTATATCGGATAGAGGACTATAGTTTATTATATTATTCTAGAAGACCCTATATAAGTTAATAGGGATTAAGCGGAAGTTATCTACTCCGTATTACCCTTAAATAGATAGATAGTCGGAAAATACGATCTAGTTACTATCTTAATAACTACGCGCCTTCGTAGATAAGTTCGCCGATAACTAGTCTAGTCTACTACTAATAATAGACTTTACTTAGGCGATTTTGTCTTATAAGTCGACTAGGATCTTACTATATTATACTAAATATAGATATAAGCTAAGAATAATAGTTAATTAGTAACTTAGTAGTAGCGGACAGGACCTCTATAGGCTAGACCGGGAGATAGCTCGAGACTAGGTAGATAAAATTCGCTAAGTTTATAAGTTCGTACGGGATAATATAGCTAAAGCGTAGGAATATTAGTATACCTAGGCGAATCGATATTATAGGGAGCTAAACTTCGATATTAGGGATCTTATTATAATTATAATAAAGGATAATCGGTAGATCGTAGAAGGACTATTAGATAAACTCTATCTAAAAGTAGAGAGGCCTTTCCGGATTATCGAGAAGGTAGGGTATACTTTTCGACTATAACTACTAGAAGGGTTATTACGATATAATATCTTTAACCCGGAGAAGTTACGCTATATAATAAGTATAGATCTACTTCTAGGATAGCCTATCCCTAAACTAGCGATATAGGTTATACTAGAGCCGGAGTATAATATAGAGATAATCCTTACTTCGCGAATTAACCGGTCGAAGCTTTAGTATCGAGTAAAGTAGATAGGATTCGAGAATAATATAATATAGTATAATACTAGTAATTTCTAGACTACGGCTTCGAAACTCTGGGAATATTATAAAATCTACCTATCCTATCCTAGATCTCCGGTAAACCTTAACTATTAGTTAGAGTACGAGGCTCTTAATAAGAAGCTACTAGTACGCCTAGACGATAATATACCGTAATATTACTATACCTAAGGATAGTCGCGAGTCTAAACGGGGGGTAATATAATATATAGGTAATAAGTTAATAGTTAACTAGCTAGTCGGTTAACTAGTTTGTAAATAGACTTAGAGTATAGAGTTAGTTAGATAAGTTAACTAGTTAGTTACTATAAACTAGTAAGTTTACTAACTAGTTAGTTAGCCGACTAGCGAGTTAGTATTAACTAGTAGATTAGTTAGCTAGTTAATAGATATAGACTTAGGGAGTTAAGGAGGAGATTATATAATCGATATTTACGTTTATAAGATTAGATATTTACCTACGCGTTATTAATAGAAGCCTTACGCGTATATATACGCTAGAGCCTAAGGGTTATTTACCTTTCGGTTTACTTCTATAGAGGAACCTTTTATCCGGGACTTTCTATAAGGATTCTGCTATCTTACTATAGCCCCGCCTACGATAGATATTTAAGGTAGTACTTTACCTTCCTTATTTCTTCCTTTCCTTTTTCCCCTTCGTCTTAGTTTTCTTCGTTATATAGGACACAGTTACTTTACCTTCCTTCTTCTATATATAGGTTATCGTAGCTATACTGCCTAGGAGTCACAGAAGTAACCCTCTCCTAACTATACTAAAAATTATATAATAGTATAAGAGAGGGCCTAAATCCTAAAAAACTCTACTCTATTATAGTCGGTATATAGAGTATCCCTCTAGAAGAGATCTAATCTACTAGTAGTTAAGTAACTAGAAGTAAAACTAGAAGAGAGATATCTAATCGGAAATAAAAGCTTCCTTATTTAAATAATCTATAATCCTTATCGACTTATAGAATACTAAAGTATCTAGACCTCTTCTAATAGATGATAATATATAGGAAAACCTATATAGGGCTTATATCCTATACTCCGAACCTCTTATCCTATTACTAGAATCTCTCTACTAGCTAATACCTAGTATATTATAACTAGTATTATCCTTACCTAGTAATTTTCTAATAATTCTACTAGCTAATATAGCCAAATTTCTCTAAGATTTATACTAGAATATCCTAGATCCTACTTCTTAGAGGGAAATCATCTATTAGGCTATCTTCGACTAGATTATAACTATTAGGATTAGGATTATAGGATGACTAGGACTATTAACTAGATAAAGGATTAAAGTCTAGGAGACTTAAATTTAAAGACTAAATCTTAAAGAACAGATTCTTCCTTCCTTCTACGATTATTATATATATATCTCTTATATATAGGGGCCTATATCTATTATAGTACGACCTACTAAGGTATAGCTATAGGAGAATTATATATAGAACGCTAATAAATCAATCCGGGTTATAGTCCTAAGGATATAGGCCTAATATATAGGAGATATATATATAATAATCGTAGAAGGAAGAAAGAACTCTAATCTTTAAGATTTAGTCTTTAAATTTAAGTCCTTCTAGATTTTAATCCTTTACCTAGTTAATAGTTCTAGTTATCCTATAATCCTAATTATAATAATTACTAAATCTTCTTTTTAACTACCTAAAGAAAAGATATCTAATCTACCGATTTACTAGTATTCTACCTATCTTATAGCTACCGAGCGTTCTAAATACTATACTAAGATATAGAATCTATAAGTAAATAAGAGTCTAACTTCGCGGATCCCTTCTAGTACTCCTTTTAGCTCTACTAGTAAGACTACTTCTCCTATATCTAGTCCTAGATCTTTCTTACTAGGAGATTCTAGTATACTAGAATTACTCTAAGCTAGAATCTACTAACTAGAATAAGAGATAATATTTCTATAGCGAAATATAACTAAACCGGGATTCCTAGTTATATCTCGACTATAATTTAGTATAGAGATTAAACTTAATTATATCTTCTATTAGTTAAGCTCCTTCTTCTTTCTCGAATAGTATAACTAGTAGCTCGATAAAATCGAGTATATCTTTAATATAAGTCCTAATTATTTTACTGATAATTTATACTAAATTCCTATTAGGTACTTTATACTTAAATCTATCTAATAGATCTAATAGACTAACTATTAGAAGACTAAATTCCTCTATATCTATCCTATTTAGTCTAACTTTATTAATTAGACTCTAGAGTTTATTTAAAAAGATTAATTTACTAATACTAATATTATAAAAAAATATTATAGTATCTAGTAGCTTTCTAACTAAGATTCCTAAGTATTTTATAACTATCTCTAATTACTCGAAAACTATATATATCTTTAAGAAAAGAAATAAGCTCTCGGATACTATACTAAGCTCTGTCCTTTTCTTAAAAATAAACTTAAGATATTATACTAGAATAATCTATCTAATAACTAAACTAATATGATTTCGGTAGCGATTTATATCTAGGATAGCTATGTCACGGCGTAAGTCATACGTGGTGACTTAGGACGATTCACGATCGAATCGACCCCGCGTCGCCTTAGGGTAACAACCCCAAAGGCTCTGTGTGGGGCTGTGGGGACTCGGTACGCGGAACCCCCATATATATATTGTGGGAACTGGTAAAGTCTACCACACCCTAAGATTCAGTCTTTGAAAATCAGAACCATAGACTTGGACTCTCTGCCTAGCCAACAGGTTCTCTGTCCTGCGATACAGACCCCCTAACAAGCTAAATATAACTCTAAGAAATATTATAGAAGTCCTATAACTTTAACTATCTAATTAGATCTACTAAAGAAGTAGAAATCCTTAAATCTTTCTAATTAGATAATATATCCTAACTAGACTATTCTTAGAATATTATTATAATATAATTAGTCTTCTAATTAGAAGGATTACTTATATATTACTTACTTCTAATATAATAAGAAAAGATACTATATCTCTAGCTATTCTTAAGAATAGAAATCTAGCTAGAATATCTAGATTAATAAAATTATAGAGAAGCTAATCTATCCTTTAGGAAATAATAGTAAGTTAGAGTAGACTCTATATCTCTAACTTCCTAGTCTATTATAAAGATCCTTTCTATAATCTAGATAGCTATATAGATCTAATAAGATATAGTTATAATTAACTTTAATACTAGAGCTAGTATTAATATAATTAATCTTAATTTTATAAGAATATATAAGCTTAACTAGATATCTCTCTATATCCTAGGACTCCGCGACTATTACGACTATTTTAGTAATACTAAAGATATATATTAACTCCCGATTACTACTATAGATAGCTAGGATACTATCTAGATATAGACTATTAACTATTATATAGTTATATAGAAATATAGATCTCCTATACTTCTTAGAATATCTAGGTTAAGTATCTAAGGAATTATCTTCGATATAGATATATATTAATAGTACTTTAGGATAAACCAGAAAAATCTCGAGCTACTCTCTTTCTACTAGTTTATAAAATATCTTTATAATAAAGTATATATCTTGACTATTATTTCCTACTATATAGTATCTAACTTTAACGAAGATAATTAACTAAGTATACTATTTTCTTATACTATTAAGGATCTATCCGAAACATTACTAGATCTAGAAGGAATTAAAGTCTAGTCTCCTAAGTTATAAGACTTTATAGACCTCTATTTAGTCTAGAAGACTAAGACTCTACTATATTATAAAGAAACTAACTATATAATTAACTTACTCCTAGATAAGTCTCTATCCTATAGACCGATCTATCTATTATTAAGGACTAAGTTAAAAGAATTATAAGAGTATAAGTTTTAGCGGCCGTACTCGTATAGCCCCTATCCTCTATTAAGCTTAGAAATTATAGAATAGAATAATTAGAGAGATATAAGATTTAAGAACGTAGAATAGGAGGATTATACTTACTAGTTAGCGAACTAATATAGGCTAAGTGTTACGGAAGCGTTCTAGGCGGACACTAACCAACAAGACTATAAAAGATCACTAATATCCGCAGTTACGGATACTACCCAGAGTCCGGTATATATAGTATGGTATCGCAACTTGTTCGGCTACGCCGTAACAACTATACTCCTCTTTCCCTAAGGTATGCCCTCACGCCTAGGATCCTTTCGATCTCTAGTTTCAACGTGGGACCCCGGTTTTTAGGTATACCGAAAACCCCTTCGCATAACTCGCGGCATCCGCACTCTGCGGGTATCAGCCATACGTAATACCGTAGACCCCTAAGCGTAAACCAGGGAACGGGTAGGTAACCTAGCCGTCCTTAGTATTTCTTGTCAGCGCCCCGGTCGCAGACTCGAATCATCCGCGATTCGAACCTAAGACCTTAGACCAGTAACTACAGATATTTTATTACGGAAGCGTTCTGGGCAGATACTAACCAATAAGACCATAAAAGATCACTAATATCCGCAGTTACGGATACTGCCCAGAGTCTAGTATATATAGTATGGTATCGTAACTTATTCGGCTACGCCGTAATACTAAGCCTAGTATCCTTACTATTATAGCCCGAGGAGGAGTAATCCTAATAAAAAAATCCTCCTAAGCTATAACCCCTACTATAATAGACCTACTTTAGAGACTATAATATGAAAGTAACTAATCTATATATATAACTCCTTAACCCTTAATATCCTATAGTAAAAGTATATATACTAGCCCTTTTCTTACTGCTATAAATAGAATCTCCTATATAACCGAAGATTAGCGAGATCTTTAATTATAATAGATCTTCTTTATCTTTTTAGATCTCTGTTACTACTTATACGACCCTAATATAGCCCTACAAGAAGGCTTATTCGAGGGATACTATATACTTATAAGATTAGAGTATATAGAATTAGATAATAAATTATTATTATCTAATATAATCTAATCTATCGGTATAGGTAGATAATATAGTAGCGGAGATAGTATATTATTAGGGGTAGAGAGCTAAGAAGATTATAAAATAGATTTACTACTTTCTATATTATATATATTCTTAGGCTTCTTAGGAAGGAGTATAGCTAGACTAGTACTAATTATAGATTATCGTCGCTTCCTAGATACTATTAAGATTACTAGCTAAGTCGATACTACTTTAGCTATAGATATATTTAGTATAAATAATATAGCTATAATAATTATAAAGAGGTATTATACTCTATCGATATTATAGTATCCTATCTAATCCCTAGATACCTATAAAAAATAACTAATAGATAGAGTTAGGAAGTTAGTCTAGTATTAGACTATAGGTAATATATAAACTATCTTAAAAGTAACATATATAGATATAGTATTATTCCCTAGGTATAGTTTAGCTATATTATATATAGTCGTAGATAGGTAGAATAGATAGAGTCTACTAGGATTAGTAGAGCTACTATAAAATATTCCGATAAACGAAAGAGAGCTATTATATATAAAAAGAGTATAGGTATTATATATATCGAGATCGGGATCTTCTTTAATCCTAATTAGAAGTAAAGAATATTAGCGGTTATTAAGAGGTAGTAGTAATAAAGAGGATAAATATAGGATTAGCTAATTAGCGCGAACTATAACTTATAGATATCTATTACTAATTAGTAGTAGTAGCTTAATAGAGAGAATATCCTAGATAAAGATAACTATACTAGGGATAAAGTCTAACTACTACCTATTATAGTAGTTAACCGATAGAGATAAGATTATATCTATATAAATTATATTAGTAAGATATAGATATATTAGATCCTAGTAGGAAGCCTTAATAAATACTTTAATAGTCTTAGGATTAGTAGATATAGTATAGATAAGAGTAGTTCCTATAAAGAAATAATAGATATTTATAGGCGTTAGGCTACTAGGAGATATTAATATAGCTATAATTAAAAGATAATAGGAAGTTAATATAGTATAGAGGAAGATAAGAAATAGAAATAAGTTATAGGAGATAGTATATATATATATTAAGTACCGGAAAAAAGATATACTATATCTCTATAGAATTATAGCCGAGATTAAGAATTAGATAAAGATAAGAATAATATTTTAAACTTAATGATACTTAAAAATAAATTATTATAAATATAATATAATATAATCTTATTCTTAAATTATATTTAGAAAGGTCTTAAAGCCTTTAGGAAGATAATATTATTTACCGATCTCTCTTTATTTTCTTTATCGAAGAGTATATATATATTATTAGCTAATATAGTATAAGAGAAAGTAATATAGAGTTAACTATAAGTAAAGGATAATATATAAAGATTAATACTAATATAGATAAATAACTACTCCTATAACTTATTAATTATTATTATAAAAACGAGTCGAATTAGAAACTAGAGTTAGTAAAAGTAGAAGATATATATACCCTTATTAGAGAAAAGTATAATAGGATATATTAATCGATATTACTCTTAAGATATACCGGTTATAATATAAACCTCTAGATAGCCTTATTAGATACCTATAATAAGTATATATATACTATTATATAAGCTATTATATATATCGAGGTTTTATATTAGTATTATAGGTATACTAATCTTAATATAAGTATCTCTAAGAGGAAGATTTAGCGGATATAGGATATTAAGATACTCCGGAATAAGAGACTTAGTATTAGTACTAATAGACTTATTAATATAATTAAATATATATAATAACTATTCTTATCCGGGAAGTAGATCTAAGATCTATTAGTTAAACTTATCTATATTAATATTCCTTATAGAGAAAATAGCCTATTCCTTAAAAAATTCCGAGAATAATTACTACTCGAAATTTATTAGGAAGAAGGATTACTTAGTTAGGAGTTATTAGAGGATAGAAACTAGATAGATAGTTACCGCGAGATCTATAGGTAAATAATAGATAGGAATATAATTTAGAATCGGAATAAGATCTTATATAGATCTATAGAAAGATCCTAGAGCTAATAAGTAAAGATAATATTAGAATTATTTATTAAGTATAGATATATATTCTTAGTAAGATAATAGATTTTTAAACTATTATCCTAGATAGTAATATACTAGAGAGTTATTATTATAATTAATATATAGTTATTATAGCGTAAGTTATACGTAGTGACTTAGGACGATTTACGATCGAATCGACCCCGTATCGCCTTAGGGTAATAACCCTAAAGGCTCTATATAGGGTTATAGGGACTCGGTACGCGGAACCCCTATATATATATTATAGGAACTAGTAAAGTCTACTATACCCTAAGATTTAGTCTTTAAAAATTAGAACTATAGACTTAGACTCTCTACCTAGCTAATAGGTTCTCTATCCTATAATATAGACCCTCTAATAATTACTAAATCTTCCTATTTAGCTACCTAGAGAAGAAATATCTATACCGATAACCTATTAATAATCTACCCGTCTTATAGTAGTAGAACGATCCTAATAAGTTAGTAAGAGACTTAGATAATCCTTAAGTAAACTTAGTCTAACCTCTTAGGACCTAGAAGATAGGTCTAGTTATAAGATATAATCTCCCGAATAGACCGAGTTAAATAAATAAAATACCCTCGATTACCTCCTAGTATAGATCTAGTAACTCGAATATAAAGCTACAATTTAGTAACGAGATACTCCTAAATCTTAATCCGCGTCTTCTTTTCCCTATTAACCCCGAGATATAGAGATTAAAATTAATAATATCTTATACTACTTAAGCTCTATCTTAACCCTAGAGTAGTATATCTAGTAGCTTAATAAATTAGAATATATCTTCGAAGCTAGTCCTAACTAATATATAAGTAATTTATATAAGATTCCTATTAGATTCTTTATATTAGAATTGATCTAATAGGCCTAGTAGATAAATTATAAAAAGACCGAGTTTATAGCCTAATAGTCTACCTAGGATAATTTTATTAACTAGATACTTAAATTTATCCGAGGGGATCGATTTATAGAGGCTAATATTATAGAAAAATACTATAGTACTTACTAGCTTAAGGACTAAGACCTATACGCGTTTTATAACTATCTCTAATCTATTAAAAACTATATAAATATTTAGGAGAAAGAGTATACTCTTAGCTACTATATAAAACTACGTCTAGTTTTTAAAAATAAACTTAAAGTACTATACTAGAATAACCTTCTAGAGAATTATATTAATATAGTTTTAGCTATAATCTATATATAGGATAGTCGAGGTATAGGATATCGGAATCCCTCTCTATCTAGAATAAATCCGAAGAAGCGATACTAAGAAGACTAGAACTAAAAGAGATAATAGAAAAATACTAAGAAATACTAATCCTCTTTCTATAGATAAGAGACTATAAATCCTAATTGAAATACTCCTATATTATCCTATTATTAGTTCTATAGAAATAGGGATCTAACTTCGGTTATCTATTATATATATAGAAAAAAGAGATATTATACTTCTAACTATTCCTAGATAAGATCTAGCTAAGGACGCCTAAATATATATATTAATAAAATTATTACTAATAATAAAGCCGTAAAAGAATAGGAAAACGCTAGCGAGTTAGAGTAAACTCTATAGCCCTAACTTAGTAGCTACTTATAGAGATCCTTCTAATAATTAAAACTATTATATATATTAAGAATACTACTATTAAAATTAGTCTAGATATAGATATAAATATAAGCGTTATTAACTATAAACTCGTAAGATCTTATAAACTATAATAAGCTACTCTCTAAATACCTAAGCTCTATAACTTCTAGGATTAATATAGTAATACTAAGGATACTTTCTATATCCTAATTATAGTAACTAATTAATAAGGAATTATAAAGACCTAGATAGTAGAGTACTATACTATTAACTAGAAGATAGGACCTCCTATACTACTAGGGATACCTAGGTTATATATATAAGGAATTATTATCGATATAGATATATATTATTAGTACTTCGGGATTAACTATCGAAATCTTAATCTACTTACCTCCTATTAATTTATAAAATATATATATAATAAGATATATATCTTTATAGTAGTATCCTATTAGATTAATCTAGAGATAGATCTTAATACTCTCGATAATCTACTCTTCGATAGTTTACTCCTATCTACTAGTGTCTAAAGGAATCCTAAAAGAACTATAAATTATACCGGAATTACTAGTTAGCCTAAAGAACTTTATAACTTCGAAGATTTATACTTAGCGGAAAAGATAAGGATCTTATCCTAGTATAAGAAGACCGATTATATAATTAATCTTATCCTAGGAGCTACTCTACCCTATAGGTCTATCTATCCTCTCTCTCGTACTAAGCTTTAGGAACTTAGGAAGTATATTCGCGTAAATATAGAGAATAGCTAAATCCGTCCGTCGAAGAGTCCTATAGATATATCTATTCTTTTTAAATCTAAAAAGAATAGCAGATTATAACTCTATATAGACTACTAGGAACTTAATTATATTTTAATAAAGAATCGCTATCCTTTTCTACTTATCTCCGAAATCCTTAATTATCTCTTATATACTAAGAAGTTCTCTAAGATCGATATCCGAGAGACTTATTACTATATTAGTATTAAGAAAGATAATAAGTAGAAAACTATATTCCGAACGTAATATAGCTACTATAAGTATATAGTTATATCTTTTAGTCTTACTAATACCCTAGCTATATTCTAGAACTATATCTATATTATACTATAAGAATACCTAGATCTTTTCTATATAGTCTATCTAGATAATATTCTAATCTTCTCGGAGGATATCGAATTATATATAAAATATATCTAACTTATTCTTAAAAGACTCTAGTAATATAAACTCTATATTAATCCTAATAAATACTTCTTTTACTAAGACTAGATAAAATTCCTTAGCTATATTATTACTACTACTAGAATATCGATAGATCCTTTATAGGTTAAGTTAATCTGAGAATAGCTACTACTATCTATAATTAAGAAGATCTAATCCTTTCTTAGATTTTATAACTTCTACCGCCGCTTTATCTATAACTACTTAACTATCGTAAAACCCCTTATAGATCTTATAAAAGGCCTCGAAAAAGGAAAATAACTAGATAGGATCGAACTTAGTACCTATATAACTTAGGCTTTTTATAATTTACTTAATACTTTCGAGTCGGTACCGATTCTACGATATTTCGATCCTAATTATACTATCCGACTAGAAACGGATATCTTATAATAAGAAATAGCTAGAATACTATCCTAACCCGATTATAAAGGAATCTAGTATCTAGTTATATTTTAGTCTCGTAAGTTCTCTAATACCGAATCCTACTATACTACTAGAGATTAAGAGCTATACGCGATTATATATAGTTTTAAGATTTAGCGGTATTATCTTAAAGGGTCTCGGTACTAAATCGAAGTCTTTTTAGACTATAATAACTTAAGATCCTTTATATAAAATCCGTAATTATATAGATATTAAGTATAATAGTATATAACCCTCTCTATATATTAGGGGGTCTATATCGTAGGATAGAGAACCTATTAGCTAGGTAGAGAGTCTAAGTCTATAGTTCTAATTTTTAAAGACTAAATCTTAGGATATAATAGACTTTACTAGTTCCTATAATATATATATAGAGGTTCTATATACTAAGTCCCTATAGCCCTATATAGAGCCTTTAGGATTATTACCCTAAGGCTATATAGGATCGATTCGATCGTAAATTATCCTAAGTTACTATATATAACTTACGCTATAATAACTATTCCCCCCTTCTATACTAGTTATCCCGACTAGGGATATTCTTATCTAGGAGATACTATAGTCCGGACTTTATTATAGTACTAAGAGAAGGAATTATAGATATATTATATATAGAATACTATATCCTTAAATTTAGGAGATATAGGTATAAATAAAGGATTACTATATTATATAGCTATAACCCTCTACTACTATTAGCGATATTATTTAAAAGAAATTACGGTAGGATACTTAATCCCTATTTACTAGATTAATATTAGTCGGGAAGCTAGGAATCTATCTACGATAGGATATTTCGTTAATAATTTATCCCCGAAGATTTATAGAATTAATTTTCCCTATAGATAAGAAGATTTTTAATTTTAATCTACTTTCCTTATTTAAGCTTAGTTCTAGAATACCCTATTATTATCGG
This sequence comes from Penicillium diatomitis, assembly GCF_028827545.1. Taxonomy (NCBI): domain Eukaryota; kingdom Fungi; phylum Ascomycota; class Eurotiomycetes; order Eurotiales; family Aspergillaceae; genus Penicillium; species Penicillium diatomitis. The sequence continues at coordinate 2,960,332 of NW_026623177.1, read as the reverse complement.
AATCGTTATCGCTATAAGACTACTAGCGGAATAGGCTATATATCTCTTATACTAAACTTCGTAACCGTAAGTCCCGATTTTCTCTAGTATCTAAAATATTTCGGTAGGGCTAAGATAGAGTATAACTATCTAGTTACGATAGTCCCTTTCGCTATAGAGTATAAGTTTAATTACTTAGGGTCGGTACTCTATAATAGCTATAAGAGTAACTATAATATATATAAGACTATAAGTTTTCTACTCTTTTCCGAAATACTTCCGAATTACTAATAGATTATAAGACTTCTATATTAATAATCTAGGATATATAGATATTCTATTTTCTTTTAAAGATTTACTAGATAATCTTTAATAGTACCTAGGAGATTACTATAGCATCTAGACTATTATATATTCCGGTTTAGCCGGTCGGTATTTATTCCGATCTATTCTAGATAAATAAGGATCTTACTATAACTTTCTTAGGGATCGTATAGGCCTATAAGAAGGAGTATATTTTCGAAGGTCTAAAATATATATAAAGGATATAGATCGTCTATAATTCCTTAATAATTCGTTCTAATAAATTCTCTTTATAAAGATACTATTATTTCTATTTAGAAAAGATAGTATTACGTCGCTAGAACCTAATTACGGCTTTCGGTCCTTCCTTAATATATATAGATATTAGAGGCTATAGGGAGATCGTAGTAGACCTAAAAGAGGAGAGAAAGGAATAGTAAGATTATATCTAGTAAGAGGTACCTATCTAAGCTACGAAGGTAGTATACGTAGGCGCGTACTACGCTAGTAAGATACGCTAAACTACTAAGCTATCTTAATACCCCCCTAGACCTCGATCCACTAATCTCACTTATAACACGAAAAACATAAAAAGTGATTATATAAATATATTAATAACGCCTTAATATAGCTTTTTAAGCTCAAAAAGGTATTTAAACCCTTAGAATTAAGCTCGCTATAAAGGCTATTAAAAAACCGTTAAATAGCCGTTAAATTAGAGCTTTTTTATACCTAAAAGGTATAGAAACCTCTCGAATTAGACTCGCTATAGCGGCTTAGTAAAGCTATCTATAGCCTACTCTATAGTAGAGATTTTAACGAATTTATATACCCCCCTAGAGACTTAGTCTCTAATATAATAGTATTTAACGTTAATATACTTCGTTTATTAGTATAAATTATAGCTTTTAGTAAGGTAAATAGCGCCTTAGTTATCCTCGTAGATTATAGTAGGAAGTTATAAAAGGGACTCTATATTAAGTTCCTTAAGAAAAAGCTATAGCTATAATACCTCTTAGATAGCTAAAGATATAGCTATATACTTACTTTCTATAGAGGAAAGAGTAATATATATTTACTTTTTATAAGCCTAAGTAATTATACTATTCGTAAGCTTAAAAAGGAAGCCGGAGATTAATATACTACTATCCGTATATTTACCGGCCTAATCTATATTAATAAATCTAAAGAGGGGGTCTAGTAAGTAAGAATATACGATAGTAAGCGTTTTAGAACCCTTAAGATATCGAAAGATATACTTTAATATAGTTATATACTTCGCGGAGGGGTTATATATATATCTTATAAGCTTTATAACTATAAATATAATATCTAGTCGCGTATTAACTATTAGCTAAATAAGTAAGCCTACTATCTTATAGTAAGCTTTAACTTCCGCTAGAGTAGTAGTATCCTTATATAGTTATAGGATCTTCTTATTATAAAATAGTATAGGGACTATATATATATCTTATAGGTTAAATTTTATAAGGACCTTTCGAATATAGGTAAGCTAAGAGAGCTTTATCTTACTATCTATATAAATAATATTAATCGTAAGGAATTACGTAGTAGTACTATTATTAGTAATATTAAAGGATTTTCGAATATAGTCCTTAAGCTATATAAGAGATATATCTAAAGGCGTAATAATTAGTATATTATTAATATATATAAGAAGATAGAGCTTACGTTTAATATACACGAATACCGAATAGTCCGCTTATAAGCGAATAAATCTAATTACTATTAGAGCCCTATAGATAGTATTATACTATCCGCGAGGACTCTATTTTAGACCGTATAAAGTCTTTAAAAGAAGGCTATATTTTCTAGGCTCTTTAAAACTATTAGGAAGTTAAATATAGATTTCTTTAAGAAGCTCTATATTAAGAAACGCCGTAACGAAGTTAATATAATATATCTACTAGCCGAAATACGTAGCGATTACGCAGAATATTTTAAAGCTTAAAGCTTTAGCTATACTTATATAAATATTAAGATAATCGATTCCTTCGCGTTACTTAAACCCTTTTATAATAAGATACGCTTTATAGGTCCTATTATCCTTAATACGAAAGACCTATCGAAGCAGAAGAAGCGTCTTTTTAGTACCTTTAATAGGAAAATTATATATATACTAAGTACTATTTTTTAGCTACTTCTATATTTCCTTATTTACCGCTTTAATCTATTTAGTCTATTTATCCTTACTATAATTTTATATTATATCCTACTAGTTATCTAGTTTATATAGTATTAACTAAGATAAAGCTTAATATAAAAGCTTTAGAAGTAGTTATAAGTCTATAGTTATACTACGAATTAAAAAAGTAGGATATTTAATATAATTAGCTAGAGCTATATTTAAATACTTAAGAAAATATAAATATTCCTCTAACTCTATAGCCGCTTAAGTCTTCTTATAGACTCGTAAGGAACGCCGAAGACCTATCTTAGGTATAGTTTAAGAACTACTCTCAATAGTTTTAGGATTAGCCTTAATAGTTTTAGAACTATCCTTGATAGTTTTAGAACTACCCTCTATAGTTTAAAGATTATTATCGATATTTCTAGGACTACCCTTGATAGTTTCAGAACTATCCTCTATAGTTTAAGGGCTATTATCGATATATTTATTCTATTTATAGGCGAATCTCTACTTAATCTATTTACGAAGCTTTTTAAGTTAGACTTCGCGTTTAAATAAAGAAAGTAGTATATTAGACCGCTTAGATAATAGTAGGTCTCCTATTAGAATATAAGAAGATAGAGTTACTAGTAGTACTAGCTTATAAGAGCTATTAACTAAATCTAGCTAAATTAGTTAATCGCTATTAGCCGGTAGGAAATCCGATAGTATATAATAGCGTTAATTAGCTATAGATTATATAAGAACTAACTTAAGCTCTATATCGAGATTATACGTAGGCTTAGATAGATCCTTTATTATATTCTTATTAAAGACTATATTATAAGAGACTACGATCTTCTTTAAATAAATATTATAGAGTCGATATCTATTAGTACTATAGCCTACTAGCCTTACTTTAGCTATATATAGAGAAAGCTTATCTATCCTATATTCCTTTAGAATTAGATACTAACCTTAGTAGCTAAGTATATATAGATTTAAAATATCTAGCTTTTTACTATAGAAAGCTTTATATAGAGTTATATTAATAGTAGACTACTAGAGATAGTTTATAGTATAATTAATACCTAAAAGTAGCTTATCCTATAGATATTTAGGAAGCTAATTTTTAGCTAATATAGCGATTAGCGGCTTAATAAGCTAATAATTCCTAATCTCCGTAATACCGTTAAGCTAAGATATATAGGGGGGAATAGGATCCTAAATAATACCGTTTTCTTCGTAAAAAGTAGTAATTTTAATATATTCTTATAAATTATCGCCTAAAATTACCTTAACTTTATAGTTAAATTATATTAAAAAATAGGTTACTAATATACGAATTTTATTAGTAATTTCGCTTTTCGCCTTTAATAGGAAGACCTAATAGAAGCGAGTAGTATTATTAGTAACTATTACAAAATAACGATTACCTCTAACGCCTATAATAGAGATAGGACCCTAAATATTAATATAAAGCTTCTACGCTAGTATAGTCTTAATACGCTTACTCTATCTAAAAGGTAAGATATAGCCTTTACTAAGAATATAAGGAGGATAAGGGTACTTAATACTAGATCCCTTTTTAATATTAATTCCTTTAGTATATTTAGGTATACGCTTTACCTTCTGCTTACTAGCGTAATAGGCTCTACGATAAGCTAGGTCTATTAAAATAGGTTAAATCTTACCGATTTAAGAAGCTATAGCGGAATCTATAGCAGATACGTAGCTACTACTAAATATATAGGATAGTTAAATAGATAGAGCTCTAAGTATATTAATAAGGCTATTACTATTATAGGTATAAACCTAATATTAACCGTTCTCCTACTTTACTATAACGATAAACTCTTCCTTCTTATATAGGGAGCCGTATATCTTATTAAATCGAGTCTTAATACTAGAATCTTTCGTAAGTTACTATAAGGAAATAAGATTTATATTAAAAGAAGGAATATACTAGACTCTAAGTAGCTTAAGCTTAGAAATATTATTTTTATTAAAAAAGTTTAGGATAATATTACTATATCCTTTAGTCTATACTTAATAACCGTTTAGAAGCTTTATATCGGTAATAAGTAGCGTAAAATTAATAAAATTTATATAATAAGATATTATATACGCTAATACGCTAGAGTCTACTATCTAAGTATACTATTCGTCGTTATCTATTAATATAGCTATAATATTAATAGCTAATAAGCTTATTTCGGCGAAGCTCGTTAAAATCTTCTTTTTAGATTTCTCCTTCGAATTTAAGTCCTTTTTTAAATTAGAAGTACTAGCTATAGCTATATTAACTCCGCCTTAAGAGATACCCTTAGATTTAGGGTTAAAGAAGTACTACTTACTAGTATAAGCTATTAAATACTTATAGTAGATATAATAATACGATAGCTAATTATTATTATCCTAGTTATTTTAACTTTAGCTACGATCTTATCCGGAGCCTCTACCGTAGCCTCTATCTCCTCGGCCTCTACCTCTATCTCTATCTCGATCGTTATTTTACGTAGATTTCGTATCTTTTAAGGTAGAAATAGCTACGATTACTATATTTACAGACTTTTTATTCGACTTATATTTAATAAATTTACTAAAAATATAGTTAAGTATACTATCCGGATTAGCTAGAGGTTTATATATATTTAAGAAACCTTTTACGCTTTAGTAGCTATTAATTATAAGCTTAAAATAAGCTAGAGCCTATTTAGGTAGTAATAGGGTATTTAGAACGGCTAAATTCGTAAGATCTAAAGTAGCTTACTATTTAGTAATAAAATTATATAGATTACTACTAGTATATATAAGCTTAATTAAAGATAATAGCCTATAGCTTAAAGTAGTATAGTTACTAGTACTATATATATTACTAATACGAAGGAAGATTTTATAAGAATCTTTATAATCGCGTATAAAGCTATAAGCTAAATCGCTAAGTATATAATAGATTAGATATTTCATAAGCGTATATTTCTAGCGAAACTAGTAAAATCGGTTATTTAGTTAAGTTATATTCTTATTAATCTACTTATTAAATTCCTCTTCGGTAGGTTCTCGTCTAAGTTAAGCGAAAAGAACGTTTTAGATAGCTTCCTCTATAGGAGTATTATAAGACTCTTAAATAGGGTATATTATTTTACCTATAATAACAGACTATAGATCTTCGTCTAGGCTATCTATAACAAATTAAAGCCCCTATTTCTATTTCTCGAAGTTAGCTCTTCCCTTAAGTATAGGGACTAATTCGGTAAAGGTTTTAGCCGCCTTATAAGCCTCGAGATCGGAAACTATATTAAATATACGTAAATAACACGAAGTTATTATATATATTAATCCTACTACGACGAAGTACCGCTATATAGGTAATATAGAGCTTAAAAGCTCTAAATAGCGTAAGAGCCAGAAGGTATAAGGTCTACTACAATAAAGATATATTATATAGTAAGCCTACTATAGCGAAGTACTACTATATAGGCGTGCCTACTACAGCGATATACCGCTATATAGGTAAAGAGCGTAAGAGCTCTAAAAATAGCGTAGAAGCCGGAAGGATTTTATATATTTTTAAATAGCGTTAAAGCCGAAGGAGGGACTTTAGCGATAATTCGATATATAGGAATCGTTAAGTCGTAAAGAGGTACAAAGTCTATACTCTATAGAAGGCGCAAAACGCGCCGAAAAACGATAGAAAAAGAGGTTATTTTATAAGTTATACCTAGGTAGTAAGGAAATATAAATAACCTTACTTTTTGTACGCTAAGCAGGGCTTATAACCTATTAGAGGCTACAGGGAGATCGTAGTAGACCTAAAAGAGGGGAGAAAGGAATAGTAAGATTATATCTAGTAAGAGGTGCCTATCTAAGCTACGAAGGTGGTATATATAGGCGCGCACTACGCTAGTGAGACGCGCTAAACCACTAAGCTATCTTAATAATAGATTAGTATCTTAGTCTTAAAGAAGAGGATACTAGATTTATATTATAGTAGACTAGGCTAGTTAACTTTACTAAGCGCTTAGAGACTATAATAACTATAAATAGTATACTTAGGATAGAAGTAACTATAATAAAGAATATAGTATTAGAGTTTATAGAGTATTTCTAAGATAAATTATAGTAGGCTCGGTCTAGTTTTATTATATATATTTCTCTATATTTTTAAACTTCGCGATAGATTATTTTATATTTTATATATTCTCTTTAGATATCTATTTATTATATTTAGAGGACTAGTCTTTCTATTTAACTAGGGAATAAAATTATCTATTAATCTTCGCCTTTCCTTTAACTTCTTCGACTTCGTATTCTTAGTCGTCTTCGATAAGATTAGGAAGTAGGAGTATTTTAGAGCGCTTCGCGATAGATTATTATACTATTTTTCTAGAAGGAAGATATAGAAAATATTATAGAGATATATATACTTTTAGGATAGTACTAGTCTATATACCTAAGTTCCGATTACTTATAGGATTCGGAATAGACTAATTCTCTTAGAAGCGAGCTTCCTAGATTCTTTAATTCGTAAGTTTTATATAGAAAGTATTATAAGATTATTATATTTAAATATTATAGGAATTCTTTTTATATTATAGTATTTTATTATCGATTCGTTAGCCTTTCGCTAATAAATTATTAACTTCTTATATAAACTCTATAGTTTCTCGATCCTAGCTCGTACTCCTAGTAGTCCTTCTTTTTCTATAATAGCCTCGTTATATATATAGAAGGATATATTATATCCGAATAGTACTTCGTAGGAGCTAAATTTTATTATATTATTTTAGTATAGATTATAATAGAATTCTACTATTTATAGTAAATTTAGCTATATAGTTTATTCTCCCCCTATAAAGTATCTTAGGTAATATTTAAGAGTTTAGTTTATCTATTCTGTTTAGCTATTAATTTATAGATAAAATATAGTTAAAAACCTAAGCTTTATTTTTAAGATATTAAATAGCGAAAGCTAGAATTTACTAGTAAATACTAGATCCTAGTTAGATATAATTTATTCTTATAGTCTATAGACTAATTCGATCTTATTATTATTAAGATAGCTTAGTAGTTTAGCGCGTCTTACTAGCGTGGTACGCGCCTACGTATACTACCTTTATGGCTTAGATAGGTACCTCTTACTAGATATAATCTTACTATTCCTTTCTTCCCTCTTTTAGGTCTACTACGTTCTCCTAGTAGCCTCTAATAGGTTATAAGCCCTACTTAGTATATAAAGAGTAAGGTTATTTATATTTCCTTACTACCTAGGTATAACTTATATAATAACCTCTTTTTCTATCGTTTTTCGGCGCGTTTTACGCCTTCTATAGAGTATAGGCTTCGTACCTCTTTACGACTTAATAATCCCTACGTATCGAATACGGCTACCGAAGCTATCGTATCGAATCGTCGCTAATATCCCTTCTTTAGCTTTAATACTATTTAAAAATATATAAAATCCTTCCGGCTTCTATACTATTTTTAGAGCTCTTACGCTCTTTACCTATATAGCGGTATATCGCTATAGTAGATACGCCTACGTAGCGGTACTTCGCTATAGTAGGCTTACTATATAATATATCTTTATTATAGTAGACCTTATACCTTCCGGCTCTTACGCTATTTAGAGCTTTTAAGCTCTATATTACCTACGTAGTAGTACTTCGTCGTAGTAGAATTAATATATTTACGTATATTTAATATAGTTTCCGATCTCGAGGCTTATAAGGCGGCTAAAACCTTTACCGAATTAGTTCCTATACTTAAGGGAAGAGCTAACTTCGAGAAATAGAAATAGGGGCTTTAGTTTATTATAGATAGCCTAGACGAAGATCTATAGTCTATTATTATAGATAAACTAATATACCCTATTTAAGAGCCTCGTAATACTCCTATAGAAGAAGCTATCTAAAACGTCCTTTTTACTTAACTTAGATAAGAACCTACCGAAGAGGAATTTAATAAGTAGATTAATAAGAATATAACTTAACTAAATAACCGATTTTACTAGTTTCGCCGGAAATATACGCTTACGAAATATCTTATCTATTATATACTTAGCGATTTAGCTTATAGCTTTATACGCGATTATAAAGATTCTTATAAAATCTTCCTTTATATTAGTAATATATATAGTACTAGTAACTATACTACTTTAAGCTATAGGCTATTATCTTTAATTAAGCTTATATATACTAGTAGTAATCCGTATAATTTCGTTACTAAATAGTAAGCTACTTTAGATCTTACGAATTTAGCTATTCTAAATACCCCGTTACTACCTAAATAGGCTCTAGCTTATTTTAAGCTTATAATTAATAGCTACTAAAGCGTAAAAGGTTTCTTAAATATATATAAACCTCTAGCTAATCCGGATAGTATACTTAACTATATTTTCGGTAAATTTATTAAATATAAGTCGAATAAAAAGTCTATAAATATAGTAATCGTAGCTATTTCTATCTTAAAAGATATAAAATCTATATAAAATAAGGATCGAGGTAGAGATAGAGGTAGAGGCTAAGGAGATAGAGACCGTAATAGAGGCTCCGGACGAGGTTATAGCTAAAGTTAAAATAACTAGGATAATAATAATTAGCTATCGTATTATTATATCTACTATAAGCGTTTAATAGCTTATACTAGTAAGTAGTACTTCTTTAATCCTAAATCTAAGAGTATCTCTTAAGGCGGAGTTAATATAGCTATAGCTAGTACTTCTGATTTAAAAAAGGACTTAAATTTAAAGGAGAAATCCGAAAAGAAGATTTTAACGAGCTTCGCTAAAATAAGCTTATTAGCCGTTAATATTACGGCTATATTAATAGATAATAACGAATAGTATACTTAGATAGTAGACTCTAGCGTATTAGCGTATATAATATCTTATTATATAAATTTTATTAATTTCACGCTACTTATTACCGATATAAAGCTTCTAAACGGTTATTAAGTATAGACTAAAGGATATAGTAATATTATCCTAAACTTTTTAAATAGAAATAATATTTCTAAGCTTAAGCTACTTAGAGTCTAGTATATTCCTTCTTTTAATATAAATCTTATTTCCTTATAGTAACTTATAAAGGATTCTAGTATTAAGACTCGATTTAATAAGATATATAGCTTCCTATATAGGAGGGAAGAGCTTATTATTATAGTAAAGTAGGAGAACGGTTAATATTAGGTTTATATCTATAATAGTAATAGCCTTATTAATATACTTAGAGCTCTATCTATTTAACTATCCTATATATTTAGTAATAGCTATATATCCGCCGTAGATTTAGCTATAGCTTCTTAAATCAGTAAGATTTAACCTATTTTAATAGACCTAGCTTATTATAGAGTCTATTACGTAGGCGAGTAGAAGGTAAAGTATATACCTAAATATACCGAAGGAATTAATATCAAAAAGGGATCTAGTATTAAGTATCCTTATCCTTCTTATATTCTTAGTAAAGGCTATATCTTACCTTTTAGACAAAGTAAGCGTATTAAGACTATACTAGCGTAGAAGCTTTATATTAATATTTAGGGTCCTATCTCTATCGTAGGCGTTAGAGGTAATTATTATTTTATAATAGTTACTAATAATACTACTCGCTTCTATTAGGTCTTCCTATTAAAGGCGAAGAGCGAAATTACTAATAAAATTTATATATTAGTAACCTATTTTTTAACGTAATTTAACTATAAAGTTAAGGTAATTTTAGGCGATAATATATAAGAATATATTAAAATCGCTACTTTTTATAAAAAAAATAGTATTATATAGGACCCTATTCCCTCCTATATATCTTAGCTTAATAGTATTATAGAGATTAGGAATCGTTAGCTTATTAAGCCGCTAATCGCTGTATTAGCTAAAAATTAGCTTCCTAAATATCTATAAGGCGAGCTACTTTTAGGTATTAATTATACTATAAACCGTCTCTAGTAGTCTACTATTAATATAACTCTATATAAAGCTTTCTACGGTAAAAAGCTAGATATCTTAAATCTATACGTATCTAGCTACTAAGCTTAGTATCTAATTCTAAAGAAATATAGGATAGATAAGCTTTCTCTATATATAGCCGAAGTAAGGCTAGTAGGCTATAGTACTAATAGATATCGACTCTATAATATTTATTTAAAGAAGATTATAGTCTCTTATAATATAGTCTTTAATAAGAATATAATAAAGGATCTACCTAAGTCTATATACGATCTCGATATAGAGCTAAAGTTAGTTCCTACGTAACCTACGGCTTATTAACGCTATTATATACTATCGGATTTCCTACTAGCTAATAACGATTAACTAATTTAGCTAGATTTAGCTAAGAGTCCTAATAAGCTAGTATAGCTAGTAACTCTATCTCCTTATATTCTAATAGGAGACCTACTATTATCTAAGCGGTCTAATATACTACTTTCTTTATTTAAATACGAAGCCTAACTTAAAAAGCTTCGTAAATAGATTAAGCGGAGATTCGCCCGTAAATAGAATAAATATATCGATAATAGCCCTTAAACTATAGAGGATAGTTCCGAAACTATCGAGGGTAGTCCTAGAAATATCGACGATAATCTTTAAGCTATAGAGGATAGTTCTAAAACTATCGAGGCTAATCCTAAAAATATCGAGGCTAATCCTAAAACTATCGAAAGTAGTTCTTAAACTATATCTAAGATAGGTCTTTAGTATTCCTTATAAGTCTATAAGAAGACTTAAGTAGTTATAGAGTTAGAGGAATATTTATATTTTCTTAAGTATTTATATATAGCTCTAGCTAACTATATTAAATATACTACTTTTTTAATTCGTAGTATAGCTATAGACTTATAACTACTTATAAAGCTTTTAAATTAAGCTTTAGCTTAGTTAACGCTATATAAACTAGATAGCTAGTAGGATATAATATAAAATTATAGTAAGGATAAATAGACTAAATAGATTAAAGCTATAGATAAGGAAATATAGAAGTAGCTAAAAAATAGTACTTAGCGTATATATAATCTTCCTGCTAAAGATACTAAAAAGACGCTTCTTCCGCTTCGATAGATCTTTTGTATTAAGAACGATAGGATCTATAAAGTACGTCTCGTTATAAAAGGGTTTAAGTAACGTAAAGGAATTAATTATCTTAATATTTATATAAGTATAGCTAAAGCTTTAAGCTTTAAAATATTCTACGTAATCGCTACGTATTTCGGCTAGTAGATATATTATATTAACTTTATTACGGCGTTTCTTAACGTAGAGCTTCTTAAAGAAATCTATATTTAACTTCCTAATAGTTTTAAAGAGCCTAGAAAATATAGCCTCCTTTTAAAAACCTTATATAGCCTAAAATAGAGTCCTCGCGAATAGTATAATACCGTTTATAGGGCTCTTATAGCTCTTAGGTTTAGTTATTTATAAGCTAATTATTTAGTTTTTATATATTTAAAGTATAAGCTTTACCTTCTTATATACGTTAATAATATACTAATTATTACGCCTTTAGATATATCTCTTATATAGCTTAAGGACTATATTCGAAAATCCTTTAATATTACTAATAATAGTACTACTACGCGATTTCTTATAATTAATATCGTTTATATAGATAGTAAGATAAAGCTCTCTTAGCTCGCCTATATTCGAAAGGTCCTCGTAAAATTTAACCTATAAGATATATATATAGTCCCTACGCTATTTTATAATAAGGAGATCCTATAACCGCGTAAGGATACTACTACTTCGGCGGAAGTTAAAGCTTACTATAAGATAGTAGGCTTACTTATTTAGCTAATAGTTAATACGCGACTAGATATTATATTCGTAGTTATAAAGCTTATAAGATATATATATAACCCCTCCGCGAAGTATATAACTATATTAAAGTATATCTTTCGATATCTTAAGGGTTCTAAAACGCTTACTATTATATATTCTTACTTACTAGACCCTCTCTTTAGATTTATTAATATAGATTAGGCCGGTAAATATATAGATAGTAGTATATTAACCTCCGGCTTCCTTTTTAAGCTTACAAATAGTATAATTACTTAGGCTTATAAAAAGTAAATATATATTACTCTTTCCTCTACAGAAAGTAAGTATATAGCTATATCTTTAGCTATCTAAGAGGTATTATAGCTATAGCTTTTCCTTAAGGAACTTAATATAGAGTCCCTTTTATAACTTCCTACTATAATCTATAAGAATAACTAAGGCGCTATTTACCTTACTAAAAGCTATAATTTATACTAATAAACGAAGTATATTAATATTAAATACTATTATATTAGAGACTAAGTCTCTAGGGGAATATATAAATTCGTTAAAATCTCTACTATAGAGTAGGCCGTAGATAGCTTTACTAAGCCGCTATAGCGAGTCTAATTCGAGAGGTTTCTATACCTTTTAGGTATAAAAAAGCTCTGATTTAATAGCTATTTAACGGTTTTTTAATAGTCTTTATAGTAAGCTTAATTCTAAGGGTTTAAATACCTTTTTAAGCTTAAAAAGCTATATTAAGACGTTATTAATATATTTATATAATTACTTTTTATGTTTTTCGTATTTTAAGTAAGATTAGTAGATCGAGATCTAGGGGGGTATTAAGATAGCTTAGTAGTTTAGCGTATCTTACTAGCGTAGTATATACCTATATATACTACCTTCGTAGCTTAGATAGATACCTCCTACTAGATATAATCTTACTATTCCTTTCTTCCCTCTTTTAGGTCTACTATATTCTCCTAGTAGCCTCTAATAATTATAATATAGCTTAGCTAGCTATATAGCGTTAATTATTATATATACTAGGAAAAATTTCACGAATTTAGTAAATCTATCTACGATAACTAGGATCGAGTCGACTTTATTTCCCTTATAAATTATAGGTAGGAGGCCTATAATAAAGTCTATCGAGGTTTCTTACTATAGTTAGGTTAGAATTAGAAGAGGCTTTAATAAGCTATACTTCTTATATCTCGGTAGTATAGCTCTTTAGTATATAAGATAGAACTTTACGTATTTATCTACTTATTTATAGAGATTTTTCTAGTAGAATTTTTAACTAATTAATTTAATTATTCGTAACTAGCTAAAATAGCCTCCTATTACTAGATTATTATAATATAGCTTTATTAGCTCTTACTTTAGTTTCTTATTAGTTAGAATATATAGTTATCCTTTAAACTATACTAATTTATTAGGATTAACTAACTAGTACCCTAATATCGGAATATTCTAGTTAATTAATAAATAAATCTCTCCTATATTAGGATCGTCTCGCTAAGCCTCGAGGATTATACTTCGTAAGTTACTAGTTATATTCGAGATATAGATATATTATCTAAGATAATAAGCTACTACTTTTTTATAGTAGAAGTAATAGACGCGATCTAGCTCTTATCTCTAGGTATCTAAGATACTATCTAGCTCTTAAATCCCTGAATCTAGTAATAATTCCTTTTTAAATTAATATAGATCGGTTAGTACTAACTATATTACTACCTAGCTCTATTCCGGTATCTCTTCGGTTACTATTCGGGCCTATAATAGATTTAATAGAGTAGTATTTAAGATATCTCTCGAAGCTAGCTCTATTATTTTTAAGGATATATCTACTAGGTTTTTCTTTCCTATATAGTATAAAATTATAAAATTAAATATAAAGAGGATTATATACTATTATACTTAATATTCTTATAAGTATAGATTTTATATAAAGGATCTTAAGTTATTATAGTCCGAAAAGACTTCGATTCAGTACCGAGACCCTTTAAGATAATACTACTAAATCTTAAAACTATATATAATCGCGTATAGCTCTTAATCTCTAGTAGTATAGTAGGATTTAGTATTAGAGAACTTATAAGACTAAAATATAACTAGATACTAGATTCCTTTATTATTAGATTAGAATAGTATCCTAGCTATTCCCTATTATAAGATATCTATTTCTAGTTAGATAGTATAATTAGGATCGAAATATTATAGAATTAGTACTAACTCGAAAGCGTAGAGTAAATTATAAAAAGCCTAGGTTATATAGGTACTAAGTTCGATCCTATCTAGTCGTTTTCCTTTTTCGAGGCCTTTTATAAGATCTATAAGAGGTTTTATAATAGTTAAGTAATTATAGATAAAGCGGTAGTAGAAGTTATAAAATCTAAGAAAGGATTAGATCTTCTTAATCGTAGATAGTAGTAGCTACTCTTAGATTAACTTAATCTATAAAGGATCTATCGATATTCTAGTAGTAGTAATAATATAGCTAAGGAATTTTATCTAGTCTTAGTAAAAGAAGTATTTATTAGGATTAATATAGAGTTTATATTACCGGAGTCTTTAGAGAATAAGTTAGATATATTTTATATATAATTCGATATCCTCTAAGAAGATTAGAATATTATCTAGATAGACTATATAAAAAAGATCTAGATATCTTTATAGTATAATATAGATATAGTTCTAGAATATAGCTAGGATATTAGTAAGACTAAAAGATATAACTATATACTTATAGTAGCTATATTATATTCGGAATATAGTCTTCTACTTATCGTCTTTCTTAATACTAATATAGTAATAAGCCTCTTAGATATCGATCTTAGAGAACTTCTTAGCGCGTAAGAGGTAATTAAGGATTTCGGAGGTAAGTAGAAGAGGATAGCGATTCTTTACCGAAATATAATTAAGTCTCCGGTAGTCTATATAGAGTCGTAACCTACTATCCTTTTTAGGTATAAAAAGAATAGATATATCTATAGGACTCTTCGATAGATAGATTCGGCTATTCTCTATATTTATACGAATATACTTCCTAAGTTCCTAAAGCTTAGTATAAGAGAGAGGATAGATAGGCCTATAGAATAGAGTAGTCTCTAGGATAAGATTAATTATATAATTAGTCTTCTTATACTAGAGTAAGATCCTTATCTTTTTCGCTAAGTATAAATCTTTAAAGTTATAAAGTTCTTTAGGCTAACTAGTAATTCTAGTATAATTTATAGTTCTTTCGGGGTTCCTTTAGATATTAGTAGATAGAAGTAAACTATTAAAGAGCGGATTATTAAGAGTATCGAGGTCTATTTCTAGATTAATCTAATAGGATACTACTATAAAGATATATATCTTATTATATATATATTTCGTGAATTAATAGGAGATAAGTAGATCGAGATTTTAATAGTTAATCCTAAAGTACTAATAATATATATCTATATTAATAACGATTTCTTATATATATAACCTAGGTATCTTTAGTAGTATAAGAGATTCTATCTTCTAGTTAATAGTATAGTACTCTACTATCTATATCTTTATAATTCCTTATTAATTAGTTACTATAATTAGGATATAGAAAGCGTTCTTAGCGTTACTATATTAATCCTAGAAATTATAGAGCTCGGGTATTTAGAGAGTAGCTTATTATAGTTTATAAGATCTTACGAGTTTATAGTCGATAATACTTATACTTATATCTATATCTAGGCTAATTTTAATAGTAGTATCCTTAATATATATAATAGTTTTAATTATTAGGAGGATCTCTATAAGTAGCTACTAAGTCGGGACTATAGAGTTTACTCCGACTCGCTAGCGTTTCCCTATTCTTTTATAGCTTTATTATTAGCGATAATTTTATTAATATATATATTTAGGCGTTCTTAGCTAGATTTTATCTAGGAATAATTAGAAGTATAATATCCCTTTTTCCTATATATATAATAGATAACCGAAGTTAGGTCTCTATTTCTATAGAACTAATAATAGGATAAGATAGGAGTATTTCGATTAGGATTTATAGTCTCTTATCCGCGAAAAAAAGGATCGGTACTTCTTAGTATTTTCCTATTATCCCTTTTAGTCCTAGTTTTCCTAGTATCGCTTCTTTAGATTTATTCTAGATAGAGGAAGATTCCGATATCCTATACCTCGACTATCCTATATATAGATCGCGGCCGAAACTATATCGGTATAATTCTCTAGGAGATTATTCTAGTATAGTACTTTAAGTTTATTTTTAAGAACTAGATATAATTTTATATAGTAGCTAAGAGTACGCTCTTTCTCCTAAATATTTATATAGTTTTCGATAGATTAGAGGTAGTTATAAAATATATATAGGTCTTAGTCCTCGAGCTAGTAAGCGCTATAGTATTTTTCTATAATATTAGTCTCTTTAAATCGATCCTCTCGGATAAATTTAAGTATCTAGTTAATAAAATTATCCTAGATAGACTATTAGGCTATAAACTTAGTCTTTTTATAATTTATCTACTAGGCCTATTAGATTAGTTCTAATATAAAGAATCTAATAAGAATCTTATATAAATTACTTATATATCGGTCGGGACTAGCTTTAAAGATATATTCTAATTTATCGAGCTACTAGATATATTACTCTAGGATTAAGATAGAGCTTAAGTAATATAAGATATTATTAATTTTAATCTCTATATCTTAGGATTAATAGGGAAAAGGAGATATAGATTAAGATTCGGGAGTATCTTATCGCTAAATTATAGCTTTATATTCGAGTTACTAGATCTATACTAGGAGGTAATCGAGGGTATTTTATTTATTTAACTTAGCCTATTTAGGAGATTATATCTTATAACTAGACCTATCTTCTAGGTCCTAAGAGGTTAGGCTAAGTTTACTTAAGGATTACCTAAGTCTCTTACTAACTTATCGGGATTATTCTACTACCGTAAGATAGATAGATTATTAACGGATTATCGGTATAGATATTTCTTCTCTAGGTAGCTAAATAGGAAGATTTAGTAATTATTAGGAGATCTATATTATAGGATAGAGAACCTATTAGCTAGATAGAGAGTCTAAGTCTATAGTTCTAATTTTTAAAGACTAAATCTTAGGGTATAGTAGACTTTACTAGTTCCTATAATATATATATAGGGGTTCTGCGTACCGAGTCCCTATAGCCCTATACAGAGCCTTTAGGGTTATTACCCTAAGATAACATAGGATCGATTTAATCGTGAATCGTCCTAAGTTACTACGTATAACTTACGCTATAATACTTCGCTATTTTAGAAGAATTCCGGATATTTTTAGGAGAAAGCTAGAAAAAGATTAGGATACGGATAGGAGTATTATTATCCTAATCTTTTTATAGCTATAAGATAACTAGGATAGCTACTATTATCGCGGTATTATAGATATAGTCGAGGAGGAATTTAATATATATAACTAGTATTACTAGTTATATAAGTATACTCTAAGAATTAGATAGACTAAGAACATATAATATAATAATATCTAGTAGCTAATATAGCGTAACTATATCTACTATCTATTCTATATACTACTTCGACCTAATTACTAGTATCGCCTAATTTCGTTCTCTTATTATATAAAGAGTATATATCCTAGCGAATAGACTATCTTTTATTATCTTAATATAAATATAATAGATCTATTTATATCCTAATAGATAGCGAATATAATTTAAGAGATAGTCTCTCTAACTAATAAAGACTTATATAACTATATAGATATACTACTCGGAATATAAAATTATCTTACCGAATAGTAGTAAGATCTATACGAACGTAGCTACTAAAAGGATAGTTTAATTTATAAAGTTTCTACTATAATATAGATATCTACTAATAAGAAGAAATTCGGACTTTCTTAGAAGAAAGTTATCTACGAGTAGAGAGAGATATATATTTTAAAATCGTATCTATCTTATAGATTAATAGGACTAGCTATTATCCTTTAGCGAATAATTTTACTATAGTTTATTAGAATTAGAGATAATTATAAGACCTTAGATAGTCCTAAATCTAGTACTTAGTCTAAACTTTCGGTATATTATCAGGATTTTTTATTACTAAAGAAGATTTCTTTAGGATAGTCGAGTTAGAAGTATAGTAGTTAGCTTATATATCCCTTCTCTATATCGATTCGGCTATAAGATTTAAATCTAATCGGAGATACTCTTATCGGTCGCGAAAGATAGGACTCGCCTACTATTATTAATAAGCTAGATATTCTATTCGGTCGGGACTAGTAGTATATATACTAATTAATTTAAGAGTAGCGTAATCGGATAAGATAGGCCTATCTTCGGTATTTCTAGATAATAGTATAAGAAGAATAGGCGTAGTTTAGTATATATTCCTATTTTCTACGGAAAGAGAAAGGACTATTAGTAACGCTATAGTTTATATAGACTAATAAACCTTTATAAGACTCTTAGAATAGCTAGTAAAATCCTCGAAGGATATAGAAAATTTACTAAGGAATAGAAAATTTCTAGGAAGGGTAGTATATAGTAGGAAATCCGGTTATATATATATAGAGTAGATAGTCTATTAAGGTATATATACCTAATAGTAGCCTTACGGTCGGGAGAGGCTATTTAGATATAAGGAGAGGGAGTTAATTAAGTTAATAACTATAATATAGTAGATAATAATATAGATAACTATAATACGGCGGATAACTATACGGATACGAAGGATATAATATAACCATCAGATTAAACGGCTTTAAGGGAGTTTAGTATAGTCTTTATAGTCGGATTCTTTTGTATTATAATAACATACTTTTTTTAATCTTCCTCTTTACCTTCGGACATCCTACGGATAGGTATTGTATAGTCGGGCTGGGAGATCTCTGGACGTGCGTACTAGTGGTTATGGTTTAGTTCCTCTATGACTCGACCTATCTAGTAAGATCAGACTACCTTAAGCATTCCCCTCTATACTAAGTACTTATAAAGATTATTAAGAAGTATATACCGAACTTAAGTCTTTGGATATATCCTAACGACGCGAATAAGTAATTACTTATATTTATATATAAAGACGGTCTAGTAGCTCTATACCTAGAGCCTATTTTTTGTATAGATCTTATTAACTAGATATATATATAGTATAGCTACTTAGGTTAGCTAGGATTAAACGGAGTTATCCGCCCGAGGGTATAGTAGCCGTAGATATAAAAGGATATTAAGAAAGTGGTATATATATATCCTAACTATTAGGTTTCGTAAGATTCGAAGAAGAGTCTAGAGAGAGAGTTACTATAGTATATAATAATATATAATATCTAGCTATTCTAATATTAGGATATCGATCTAATTAGTATCTTATCTACTATATCTAATAGGAATCGGTAGATTATTACTATAATTAATTATATAACTAGCTAACTGGTTATATAAGTAGTACTAGAAGTAATAGAAGAATCCTTAGGTTAGTTTTTATATAAATAAATCTTTATAAACTATAGCGTCCTCTTAGAATGACTATTAGATAATAGTTAGAACCTATTTTCGGGAGCGGTTAACTACTATCTAAAGCTTCTAAAGACTAGATATTAAACTATAACCTCTTATTATCTATAGATAAATAGGAAAGTTAAGAACCTAAATAGTTTAATTAGATATTATAGTAGGGAATCCGGTTATATATATATAGAGTAGATAGTCTGTTAAGGTATATATACCTAATAGTAGCCTTACGGTCGGGAGAGGCTGTTTAGATATAATAAGAGGGAGTTAATTAACTTAATAACCATATAGATAACTATGCGGATGCGAAGGATATAATACAACCATCGGATTGAATAGCTTTAAGGGAGTTTAGTATAGCCTTATAGTCGGATTCTTTTGTATTATAATAATATACTCTTTTTAATCTTCCTCTTTACCTTCGGATATCCTACGGATAGGTATTATACAGTCGGGCTAGGAGATCTCTAGATGTATGTACTAGTGGTTATGGTTTAGTTCCTCTATAACTCGACCTATCTAGTAAGATCAGACTACCTTAAGTATTCCCCTCTATAATATATATTAATAAAATATCTTATAGGTAAATCTACGAAAGCTTAGGACTTATATCTAGTATAAGTAGTATTAGCTATAAGGATATAAGAATATATAGTTACCGGTCTTAGTCTATTCTTCTTAGTATATAGTATATATCTATAATTACTAGGTAATAATCCTATATAGAGTATCTTAATAGATAGAGACTATCTTAGTAAGCTATAGGATCTAGGTAATATAAGGATAAAAGCTAATAAGCTTCTTCTTATATAAGTAATTAAGACTAACCGGATCTATAATAGTAAGATCACGAAGATAGGCTTTAAAGAAGGAACCTAGGTCTTAGTATATAATAAATCGCTAGAGAAGTATAAAAGTAAGTAGTTTAGCCTATTTAAGATACTTAGCTAGTATCTACTTAGTATATATATACTAGCAGAGCTAAGTAGTCGCGTATTCTACTACTTAATTAATAGATCTCGGCTTATTAAGATAAAAGTCTAGGATCCTAAATAGCTATAGATATTCTAGGTAGCGTAGAGTATCTTATATATAAAAGATCTATATCTATAGTAGCCTAAGAAGATCCTATATCTTCTTAAAGAGGATAAGAACCCTCTATCTTACTTAGAACTATTCTTATTTATATATAAGGAATAGGATAAGTTCCGCGAGGATATTACTTACTAGGAACTAGTAGAGAAAGGAATAAGTATAGTAATAAGAGCCTATAAGGAATAATATATTATCTATACTACGCTTAACTACTATTAAAAGAGACTCGAATAGATATAGAAAAAAGCGCGTAAACCTATTCGAGATTAGAAGGATCTATAGTCCTCTAGATCGGAAGATATAGAGCTAGAAATAGATAGTAAAGATATATAATAGGAAGATAGTAATATATAAAGCTATCTAGTCTATAAAAGTAAGCCTAGGGATACCGATACTTAAGAAAAGACCCTATTTAAAGGCCCTATAGCTATTATAATTCCTATAAAATAGTCCTAGTAACTATAAAGAAATATATATATACTAGTATCCTTATAAGAATTCCTCTAATAGATCCTTCTTACTCTTATCTATCTTCTTACCGCTATTATTATTATTATCCTTATCGAATTTATCCTTAGTCTTAAATATCTATATAAGGATATTATAGTTACTTTATATATAGGTAGTAATATTCTTAAGAATAGTATAAGCTTTCTTAGTATATAAGAAATTACTATTAGTAGTATATAATTTCTTATTATTAAAAGATAAACTAAACTAAGCGTTCTTAAAAGACTATAAAATAGACTTTTTCGAGATCTTACTTAAGATATTAGCTATCTTTATATACTTAGAAGATTCTTCTATATATAAATACTAGCTATCTATATCCTTACGCTTAGGCTTAGTTATAGTCTCCGCTATCTAGATAGCTAGATAGTTCGGATTCTCTTTTTTTAGGAGTATAGTAATCTAAGTAGGAAGAGTTTTATTCCTTCTATAGAATAAATACTTAGCTCCGCCTCCGCCCTAAGTATAATTTACGTAGGACCTATTAAACTAAGGCTTTCTATTAAAGATTAGGATCCGGTAGGACTTAAATAGACTCTTCTTCTTACTATAAGAGAGATAAGACTTACCGGGTAGTATCTTAATACTAACTTATTAAATAAATATATATTAAAGGTATAATTAATCCTTATAATCTTTCGGGCTATAGACCTAATCGATATCGTATATATACTTAAGCTAGTATATAGTAAGATCGTCGTCCTTCTTAAAAGAAAGTAAAAGGAGATTAAACTATAAGTTAAGACCTATATCTATATACTAGAGTTAGCGGATATATAATACCGTAAGGAAGTAAAGGAGACCTATATATTATAGATAGAGGAATCTTATTATTATCTACTTCCCCTTCGGAATCCTTAGCTATCTTACCCTCGCTATCGCTATTATTATTATTATTACCGTTATTACTATTATCGCAATTACTACTATTATCGCTACTATTACTATTACTATTACTACTATTATCCCTATTACTATTACTACCGCTACGGAGATAATAAGTAGTTCCCTTGATATTAGATAGTATAGAGGGGAATACTTAAGGTAGTCTAATCTCACTAGATAGGTTGAGTTATAGAGGAACTAAACCATAACTACTAGTACGTACGTCCAGAGATCTCCTAGCCCGACTATATAATACCTACTTGTAGGATGTCCGAAGGTAAAGAGGAAGATCAAAAAGAGTGTATTATTATAATATAAAAGAATCCGACTATAAAGACTATACTGAACTCCCTTGAAGCCGTTCAATCCGATGGTTACATCATGTCCTTCGCATCCGCATGGTTATCCGCTTTATGGTTATTCCCCTTATGGTTATTAAGGTAATTAACTCCCTCTCCTTATATCCAAACAGCCTCTCCCGACCGTAAGGCCACTATCAGGTATATATACCTTAATAGACTATCCGCTCTATATATATATAACCGGATTCCCTACTATAATAGATATATAGGAATATCGGAGTTAATAGAAATAGTACTACTTAGAGTATTACTAGCCGGAACGCTAGATTATAGCCGGCTCTACTTAAGAGATTAAGTTAGCGTAGATATACTATTAGAAGGTATACTATAAGTTACTAAAGTATATATTAATACTAAAGAGAGGTTATTATTAGTATTAAACGGATATAAATAGCGAAGGACTTACTTATATTAAAGCTAGGAGAAGATTTCGAGTACTAGAAAGAGAAGTATATTTTAAGTTATAGGAAGAAAGAGAAGCTAAGAATAAGTATTTAAGTAAGAGACTTATCTTATCCTAGGAATTACTATATCGAGAGAGATTCCTTTAATATAGATATAAATTACCGGATTTAGTAAATATTAGAAGGCCCTATAAAGCTATGAGGACCTAATCCTGTCTATTCTTTATATAGACTAACGCTATTACCTAATTTTTATAATAGTCGGTTTCGCCGATTAATTTCCTTTATCTAAGTTCTACTATTCTTATAAGTATAGCGCCGATTAGTAGGAATTCGGGTTAGAAATTATAGGGATTATAGGAATTCTAACTCGGATATAGCTCTTTTAATAGGGAAGCGCGAGTACGAGGATTTTCGTAGCGCGTTTCTTTATAAGAGATTCCCGACTACGAGAGTATAGTCGAATCTAGTAGAGGAGGATATAATCACGGGCCTATAGCTACCTTAGGTATCCTAACCCTTCCTTTTCACGATAACTAGAGCTAGATAAGCTATAACCTTACCGTACGGCTCCGTTTAGTTATATAAGGACCCTTAGTCCTCTATATATATATAGTTACGCCTATAGCTATACTTATAAGAACTATATTCTATCTATCCTCTAGATCTTATTATAATAATTAAGAAGGGTTCGATAATATTTAAAGCTACTAGTTATATATAGTAATAAATAGAAATTCCTAGGATATTTCGAAATCTACTAGAAGATATAGAAGTAACTAAATTTTCTAGAACCTTTTAGTAAAAGTTAGTAATATCTAGGAAAATATAGGTTTTACTAGTAAATATTAAATATCTTAGACGCTTCTAGACCTATCTACTAACTTCTAAAAGAAAGTAGATCCTTTTAGTAAAAACTAGTTTTATATAAATCCAGAATAATCTAAATAGATTCTTACGGCGCTTCTAGTTTTATCTAGATTTTACTAGGTCCGTTTAGCTTTTCACGGAAAATACTAATTATAGATTACGAGCTTATAGGGGTCTTAATTTCTGTCAAGATTCGCTAAATTCTATACTTAACTAGTGATTACTATTTTCTTCTAGTTTTTAAGC
Organism: Penicillium diatomitis; assembly: GCF_028827545.1. Taxonomy (NCBI): domain Eukaryota; kingdom Fungi; phylum Ascomycota; class Eurotiomycetes; order Eurotiales; family Aspergillaceae; genus Penicillium; species Penicillium diatomitis. The sequence goes on along the minus strand of NW_026623177.1, from coordinate 2,936,286 downwards.
TTATAGGGGCGTAGTAATCGCACGGTCCTCTTCCTACGAGCTCGTTATCTTTAGGGCCCACTTAAAAAAGTCCTAAAAAGGTCTAGTTTACCGTTCCCTTCCGTTCCCTACCGGTAGTGAAAATTTACTCGCAGGGTCGATATAAACCCCTCTAACCCTACAACCTATATACTATAATGCATAGGCAATAAGTTAATAGTTAACTAGCTAGTCGGTTGACTAGTTCGTGAACAGACTTAGAGTGTAGAGTTAGTTAGATAAGTTAACTAGTCAGTCACTGTGAACTAGTGAGTTCACTGACTAGTTAGTTAGCCGACTGGCGAGTTAGTATTAACTAGTAGGTTAGTTAGCTAGTTAATAGATATAGACTTAGGGAGTTAAGGAGGAGATTATATAATCGATATTTACGTTTATAAGATTAGATATTTACCTACGTATTATTAATAGAAGCCTTACGTATATATATACGCTAGAGCCTAAGGATTATTTACCTTTCGGTTTACTTCTATAGAGGAATCTTCTATCCGGGACTTTCTATAAGAATTCTGCTATCTTACTATAGCCCCGTCTACGATAGGTATTTAAGATAGTACTTTACCTTTCTTATTTCTTCCTTTCCTTTTTCCCCTTTATCTTAGTTTTCTTCGTTATATAGGATATAGTTACTTTATCTTCCTTCTTCTATACGTAGATTATTATAGCTATACTACCTAGGAGTTATATAAAAACTAAGATCTTTAATATTCTTTTTACCTTTATATAATAGACTAGCGCTTACTACGAGTTATTAAGTCTTTATATATTATCTTCCCTTATTTTTCTCTTTTCCCTTTAAATAATCGATATAGTAGTACCTATTAATATAGTATACCTAGATATTAATAAAGAACCCGGTTAGGAAGAGTCGTATAGTATATATTAATAGAGCTCCTTAGCTAGATCTAACGATCTTCCCTATAAAGACTATAATATATATTTTATTTAGGTTACGCCTTAGCTAGATAATCTACTTAAGTATTTATATAATAGAAAACTTAGCTATAAGAACTTTATCGACTTAGTATATAACGAACCTAGGTTTATATTTAACTTAATATAGGATATATAGTAAGCGATAGTCGACTACTTATATTATCTTAATAACGAAGTAGAGGAATAATACGGATAGCTCGCTATAGCTACCGCTAAGGTAGTTAAACTAATAAACTAGAAGATAACGAATAACGAGCTCCTCTATAAGTCTAAGGAATATACCGATCTTAATACTACTACTATTAAGCTTTTATAGATAATCCTCTAGTAGATCTATATCTCCGCCGATCGAATCGAAATAAGCTACCCTATATCTCCTACTAACTAACGTAAGTAGCGTAAAGCTACCGTAGATACTACTATAATAGGCTATTCCGATTCTATATATACTATACGTAAATTTAAGATCCCCGATCTATCCCTATTTACCGATAGAAAGGAAATAACTTAGGAAAACTAGAAGATTACGATAGAGCGTAAGCTATATAGTATAGAACTAGATCTTACCGATCTCTTAGCTTTAGACTATACTTACTCTCGATATAAAGATATAGCCGAATAGAATATTAATTAATATATAATAGATATAGCCTCCGAGCGATACTAGAACTATAACGATCTCTTTAAGTATCTTAGATCTATCTTCGGCGACTATAATAAAGCTATATACTCTAAACGGGATTTCTAGAACTTAGAGATATAGGATAGCTAGTTATTTAGCGACTTCCTATCTTAGTTCTCTTATCTCTTCGACACCGGCGAACTTATTATAGGCGAGCGCTAGAAGAAGTATATCCTCTAGAACCGCTTAACTCCCCGACTTTAGGAGATTATCGATATCGACTTAATCGATAAGCCTCTTATATCCTTTACCGAGTTTAACTATAAGATTAGAAAGAAGTACGATACTCTTTACCTAAGTAGCTAGATCTCCGCTTAGCGACGTGGCTAGACTACTAATAATAAAAGTACCGATCTATCTAGAGCGTCGAAGGTATATTTCTCTAAGAAGTCTAACAATAAGACTACTACTATAAGTCCGGTATCGTCTAGTACTATACCTCGCGAGATAAAGATAATCCTAATACCTAATACTAAGAGTCTAGATAGGAAGACCTATATCTACTATATAAAGGAAGAACGATACTTTAGATATAGATAGACCGGATATATATCTTCTAAGTATCCTAATAAGGAACACGCTACTTTAGTAGCTAAGGTATTAGTACCTAATCCTAGCTATATAGAAGAGATCTCTAAACCCTCCGAGGCGGGAAAAGCCTAAGCCTAGAATAAGTCTCCCTTCTAGATATAAGTATTACAAAAGTAGTTATATCTTTAGATTTATATATAATATTAGGAAATAACGAATAATTTACTTTTCTAATTATACTTATATCTAATAGTTAGTTAACCTATATAACTATTTTACTCGATACTAGAGTAATACCCTATACGGCTATCGATAAAGGATTAGCCTATACTATCTAAGATATTTAGAATATTCTATAGATACCTTTATCCTAGTTAGTAAAGATAGAGGAATATAATAGGAAAGGTAGAAACGCTATTACCTATATAATCGTTCTAACTCTCTAGATCGACGGATAATAGTTTTATTAGATATTATTTCTTATTACCGGTTTAGGTTATTACTATATAATCATCGGATAAGCCTAATTTACGTATTATTAAGTATTATTAGATTATACGAATTACCGAATCTAGTAGCCTACTAAAGTTACTCTAGTAGATAAGATAGCTAGGAAACTAACTCTAGAGATCCCCCTACTAGTATTAATATATCCGTAGGTTATAAATTAGAAATATTAGGTATATACCGAAGCCTATAACCGGGAAATAGAGTAACTAATCGAGTAGGAGCGGATTAATAGATCTTAGGTTACTTTAACTATATATAACGCCGAATATCGACTTCCTAAAGAGTTCTTAAGTAATTATATATAAACCTATAAGATATTTAGCTATATAATAGCTAGGGATAGAGAACTAGTAGTCCTAGCTCCTTAACCGTCTCGCGTAGAATTAAATACTATATTTCTAAGTCCCGCTCGAGCTTTTATTAGTTAAGTAGGGTTTAAACGCTATATATAGACTAAGGATACCGAAGTATTTATTACTACTCTTAATAAGATTAATATAGTAATTACGGAACTAGCTCCTAGGAACGAAGTAGTTATAGAGAAGGAGTCTATTTAATAGTAAATTCCTAAGATATACTATAATCTATAGGAGTTCTTCTCGTAATATAAGTCCGATATTCTATTACTATATTAGGGCCTATTCGACTATAAGATCCTTCTTAATAGAGAGTAGAGACTAGGCTATTATCTCCTCTATAAGATAAACTAGAAGAAGCTTAAAGTAGTTCGAAAGTATCTTTTCGAGAACTTATAAAAGGACTTTATTATTCTATCGAGATACTTCTTCGCTTCTCTAATCCTAATAGCGAAAAAGATAGATAGCGAACTATACTTCTATATAGACTACTAACGACTAAATATAGTTATAGAAAAAGATATCTATCTATTACTACTTATTAATAAGATAATAGACCGGTTAGCCTATATAAGACGCTTTACTAAACTCGATATATAGTAGGGATTCTATCGACTTAGAATAGTAGCGGACTTAGAGGATCTAACGACGTTTATAACTCGATATAGGACTTTTAAGTATAAGATTATACTATTTAGGTTATATAGTAGACCTACCTTCTTCTAATAGTATATTAACTAGGTACTTAGGGATCTCTTAGATATAGTTACTATCGTATTCGTAGATAATATCCTAATCTTTAGCGAGGACCCCGAGAAGTATATTAAATACGTTCGGGCCGTAATCTAACGATTATAAGCTATAGGACTTTAGATAGTAATCTATAAGTACGAGTTTGACTAAACTAAGACTAAGTTCTTAGGTTTTATTATAGGAGTAGGTAGAGTAAGGACTAATCCTAAGAAGATTAAGGCTATTTATAAGTAGTAAACTCCTATAATAGTTAAAGGAGTTTAGTCCTTTCTTAGGTTCTATAACTTCTATCGTCGTTTTATTACCGCCTATAGTTATATCGCGAAGCTACTCTACTAACTTATAAAAAAGGACTATACGTTTATATAGAGTAAGGACTATATAAATACCTTCTAGTAACTAAAAACTACTTTTTCTTCGGTATCTATCTTAGTATACTACTATCCGGAGAGAAAGATAAGACTAGAAATAGATATCTTAAAGGATATTATCGCGAGAGTACTATCCTAGAAGTAGGATAGGTTATAGTATCTTATTAGATTCTTCTCTAAGACTATATTACCTAGGGAGCGGAAGTAGAATATCTACGACCGGGAGATACTAGCGATTATAGAGAGTATAGATAATTAGCGGGCTAAGCTATCGGGACTATAATATAAAGAAAGATTCGAGGTCCTAACGGATTACCGGGTATTAGAGTACTTTATATTATTAAAACTTCTAAACGCTTATTAAGCTCGCTAGGGTTTAAAACTTTCCTAGTACTATTTTATTATCTACTACCGACTAGGATAATAAAATACTCTTACGGATATATTATCCTACTTCTAGGTTAAATAATAAGAGGAACCGGAGAGCTAGATATTACTACCAGAATCCTACTTAGACTCCTAGATTATAAACGAGCGTAAGACCGTTCGAATTAACCGACTCTATATTAGTAGCGACTTAATTAAATAGTTACTCTTAGTAAACCGGGATAATCTAGAGCTAGAAGTATAGCGTTAGGAAGCCGAATAGGAGAATTCCTTAAGTAGATTCGATATACAAGAAGGGGTACTAATCCGTGATAAGAAGCTTATAATCCTAGTATATAGATAGCTATAAACCCGGTTAATCTCTAAAGCTTATAATTAACTATTTTTAGCCTACCTAAGCGCTAAGAAGCTTTAGAAGTTCCTAGTAAGCTATTTTTAGTAGGAGACTCTCTACTAGGATATTATTCGGTTTTCGGATAACTATATAATATATAAGCGTACTAAAACCTAGCGAATAAAGACTCCGGGATTCCTAAACCTATTACTAGTACCAGATAGATCCTAGTAGTATATCTCTATAGACTTTATATACCTACTAAAAGACCGATACGGATATAATAACGCCTTAATAGTAGTCTATAGATTAACGAAGCGGATAGTTTATATATCCTTATTTAAGGATACTACGGCTAGGGATCTAGTAAAGTTATAGTTAATATACTATTATAGATAGATAGGACTTCCGGACTTAATTATATCGGATAGAGGACTATAGTTTATTATATTATTCTAGAAGATCCTATATAAGTTAATAGGGATTAAGCGGAAGTTATCTACTCTGTATTACCCTTAAATAGATAGGTAGTTAGAAAATATAATCTAGTTACTATCTTAATAACTACGTATCTTTATAGATAAGTTCGCCGATAACTAGTCTAGCCTATTACTAATAATAGACTTTACTTAGGCGATTTTATCTTATAAGTCGACTAGGGTCTTACTATACTATACTAAATATAGGTATAAGCTAAGAATAATAGTTAATTAGTAACTTAGTAGTAGCGGATAGGATCTCTATAGGCTAGACTAGGAGATAGCTCGAGACTAGATAGATAAAATTCGCTAAGTTTATAAGTTTGTATAGGATAATATAGCTAAAGTATAGGAATATTAGCGTACCTAGGCGAATCGATATTATAGGAAGCTAAACTTCGACGTTAGGGACCTTATTATAATTATAATAAAGGATAATCGGTAGATCGTAGAAGGGCTATTAGATAAACTCCGTCCGAAAGCAGAGGGGCCTTTCCGGATTATCGAGAAGATAGGATACACTTTTCGACTATAACTACTAGAAGGATCGTTACGATATAATATCTTTAACCTAGAGAAGTTATACTATATAATAAGTATAGATCTACTTCTAGGATAGCCTATCCCTAAACTAGCGATATAGGTTATACTAGAGCTAGAGTACGATATAGAGATAATCCTTACTTCGCGAATTAACCGGTCGAAGCTTTAGTATCGAGTAAAGTAGGTAGGATTCGAGAATAATATAATATAGTATAATACTAGTAATTTCCGGACTATAGCTTCGAAACTCCGGGAATATTATAAAACCTACCTATCCTATCCTAGACCTCTAGTAAATCTTAACTATTAGTTAGAGTACTATAACTCCTAGGTAGTATAGCTACGAGAACCTATATATAGAAGGAAGAAGGTAAAGTAACTATATCCTATATAACGAAGAAAACTAAGACGAAGGGGAAAAAGGAAAGGAAGAAATAAGAAAGATAAAGTACTATCTTAAATACCTATTATAGATAGGACTATAGTAAGGTAGCAGAATCCTTATAGAAAGTCCTAGATAGAAGGTTCCTCTATAGAAGTAAACCGAAAGACAAATAATCCTTAGGCTCTAGTATATATATACGCGTAAGGTTTCTATTAATAACGCGTAGGTAAATATCTAATCTTATAAACGTAAATATCGATTATATAATCTCCTCCTTAACTCCCTAAGTCTATACCTATTAACTAGCTAACTAACCTACTAGTTAATACTAACTCGCTAGTTAGCTAACTAACTAGTTAGTAAACTTACTAGTTTATAGTAACTAACTAGTTAACTTATCTAACTAACTCTATACTCTAAGTCTTATTTACGAACTAGTTAACCGACTAGCTAGTTAACTATTAACTTATTACCTATATATTATATTACCTCCTATTTAGACTCGCGACTATCCTTAGGCGTAGTAACGTTATAGTATATTATCGTCTAGGTATACTAGTAGCTCCTTATTAAGAGCCTCGTACTCTAACTAACGGTTAAGATTTACCGGAGATCTAGGACGGGACGGATAGGTTTTATAATATTCCTAGAGTTTCGAAGCCGTAGTCCGGAAATTACTAGTATTATACTATATTATATTATTCTCGAATCCTATCTACTTTACTCGATACTAAAGCTTCGACCGGTTAATTCGCGAAGTAAGGATTATCTCTATATCGTACTCCGGCTCTAGTATAACCTATATCGCCGGTTTAGGGATAGGCTATCCTAGAAGTAGATCTATACTTATCGTACGGCGTAACTTCTCCGGGTTAAAGATATTATATCGTAACGACCCTTCTAGTAGTTATAGTCGAAAAGTATATCCTACCTTCTCGATAATCCGGAAAGGCCCCTCTACTTTCGGACGGAGTTTACCTAATAGCCCTTCTATAATCTACCGATTATCCTTTATCGTAATTATAATAAGATCCCTAACGTCGAAGTTTAGCTCCCTACGATATCGATTCGCCTAGGTACGCTAACGTTCCTACGCTTTAGTTATATTATCCTATATAAACTTATAAACTTAGCGAATTTTATCTATCTAGTCTCGAGCTACCTCCCGATCTAGCTTATAGAGATCCTATCCGCTACTACTAAGTTACTAATTAACTATCGTTCTTAGCTTATACCCGCGTTCGGTATAGTATAGTAAGATCCTAGTCGACTTATAAGGCAAAATCGCCTAAGCGAAGTCTATTATTAGTAGTAGGCTAGACTAGTTATTAGCGAACTTATCCACGAAGGCGTATAGTCGCTAAGATAGTAACTAGATTATATTTTCCGACTATCTATCCGTTTAAGGATAATATAGAGTAGATAACTTCCGCTTAATCCCTATTAACTTATATAGGGTCTTCTAGAATAATATAATAAACTATAGTCCTCTATCCGATATAATTAAGTCCGGAAGTCCTATCTATCTATAATAGTATATTAACTATAACTTTACTAGATCCCTAGCCGTAGTATCCTTAAATAAGGATACGTAAACTATCCGCTTCGTTAATCTATAGACTACTATTAAGACGTTATTATATCTATATCGGTCTTTTAGTAGATATATAAAATCTATAGAGATATACTACTAGGATCTATCCGGTACCGGTAATAGATTTAGGAGTCCCGGAGTCTTTATTTACTAGGTTTTAGTACGCTTATATATTATATAGTTATCCGAAAACCGAATAACGTCCTAGCGGAGAGTCTCCTACTAAAAATAGCTTACTAGGAACTTCTAAAGCTTCTTAGTACTCGGGTAGACTAAAGATAGTTAATTATAGGCTTCGGAGATTAACCGGGTTCATAGCTACCTATATACTAGGACTACGAGCTTCTTATTACGGATTAGTACTCCTTCTCGTAAGTCGAATCTACTTAAGGAATTCTCCTATTTAGCTTCCTAACGCTATACTTCTAGCTCTAGGTTATCCCGGTTTACTAAGAGTAACTATTTAATTAAGTCGCTACTAATATAGAGTTAGTTAATTCGAATAGTCTTATACTTATTTACGATCTAGAGATCTAAGTAGGATTCCGGTAGTAATATCTAGCTCTCCGGTTCCTTTTATTATTTAACCTAGAAGTAGGATAATATATCCGTAAAAGTATTTTATTATCCTAGTCGGTAGCGGATAATAAAATAGTACTAGGAAAGTTTTAAACCCTAGTAAGCTTAACGAGTATTTAGAAGTTTTAATAATATAAAGTACTCTAATATCTAGTAATCCGTTAGGACCTCGAATCTTTCTTTACGTTATAGTCCCGATAGCTTAGCCTACTAATTATCTATACTCTCTATAATCGCTAGTATCTCCCGGTCGTAGATATCCTACTTCCGCTCCCTAGGTAATATAGTCTTAGAGAAGAATCTAATAGGATACTATAATCTATCCTACTTCTAGGATAGTACTCCCGCGATAATATCCTTCGAGGCGTCTATTTCTAGTCTTATCTCCCTCTCCGGATAGTAGTATACTAAGATAGGCGCTAAAGAAAGAGTAGTTTTTAGTTACTAGAAGGTATTTATATAGTCCTCGCTCTATATAAATATATAGTCCTTTTTTATAAGTTAGTAGAGTAGCTTCGCGATACGACTATAGGTAGTAATAAAATAATAATAGAAATTATAGAACCTAAGAAAGGACTAAACTCCTTTAACTATTATAGGAGTTTACTACTTATAAATAGCCTTAATCTTCTTAGGATTAGTCCTTACTCTATCTACTCCTACGATAAAACCTAAGAACTTAGTCTCGGTTCGGTCGAACTTATATTTATAGATTACTACCTAAAGTCCTATAGCTTATAATCATTAGATTATAGCCCGAACGTATTTAATATACTTCTCGGGGTCCTCGCTAAAGATTAGGATATTATCTATAAATATAATAGTAACTATATCTAAGAGATCCCTAAGTACCTAGTTAATATACTATTAGAAGGAGATAGATCTACTATATAACCTAAATAGTATAATCTTATACTTAAAGATCCTATATCGAGTTATAAACGTTATTAGATTCTCTAAGTCCGCCGCTATTCTAAGTTAATAGAATCCCTACTATACGTCGAGTTTAGTAAAGCGTCTTACGCGGGCTAACCGGTCTATTATCTTATTAATAAATAGTAATAGATAGATATCTTTTTCCGTGACCGTATTTAGTTATTAGTAGTCTATATAGAAGTATAGTCTGCTATCTACCTTCTTTACTATTAGGATTAGAGAAGTAAAGGGGTATCTTAATAGAATAATAAAGCCCTTTTATAAGTTCTCGAAAAGGTACTTTCGAACTACTTTAAGCTTCTCCTAGTTTATCTTATAGAGGGGATAATAGCCTAGTCTCTACTCTCCGTTAAGAAGGATCTTATAGTCGAATAAGCCCCGATATAGTAGTAGAATATTAGACTTATATTACGAGAAGAACTCTTATAGATTATAGTATACCTTAGGAATTTACTATTAAATAGACTCCTTCTCTATAACTACTTCGTTCCTAGAAGCTAGTTCTGTAATTACTATATCGATCTCGTTAAGAGTAGTAATAAATACTTCGGTATCCTTAGCTTATATATAGTATTTAAACCCTACTCGACTAATAAAAGCTCGAGTAGGACTTAGAAATACGGTATTTAATTCTACGCGAGATAGTTAAGGAGCTAGGACTACCGGTTCTCTATCCCTAGCTATTATATAGCTAAATACCTCGTAGGCTTATATATAATTACTTAAGAACTCTTTAGGAAGTCGATATTCGGCGTTATATATAGTTAAAATAACCCGAGATCTATCGATCTACTTCTACTCGATCAGTCGCTCTATTTCCCGGTTATAGGCTTTAGTATATACCTAATATTTCTAATTTATAACCTATAGACGCGTTAATACCGGTAGAGGAATCTCTAGAGTTAGTTTCCCGGCTATCTTATCTACTAGGATAACTTTAGTAGACTACTAGATTCGGTAATTTATATAATCTAATAATACTTAATAATACGCGAATTAGGCTTATCCGATAATTATATAGTAATAATCTAAATCGGTAATAAGAAATAGTATCTAATAAAACCGTTATCCGTCGATCTAGAGAGTTAGAATAATTATATAGGTAATAGCGTTTCTATCTTTCCTATTATATCCCTCTACCTTTACTAACTAGGGTAAAGGTATCTATAAAATATTCTAAATATCTCGGATAGTATAGGCTAATCCTTTATCGATAGCTATATAGGATATTACTCTAGTATCGAGTAAAGTAGTTATATAGGTTAACTAACTATTAGATATAAGTATAATTAGAAAAGTAAATTATTTATTATTTCCTAATACTATATATAAATCTAAAGGTATAACTACTTTCGTAATACTTATACCTAGAAGAGAGACTTATTCTAGGCTTAGGCTTTTCCCGCCTCGGAGGGTTTAGAGATCTCTTCTATATAACTAGGATTAGGTACTAATATCTTAGCTACTAAAGTAGCGCGTTCCTTACTAGGATACTTAGAAGATATATATCCGGTCTATCTATATCTAAAGTATCGTTCTTTCTTTATATAGTAGATATAGATCTTCCTATCTAGACTCTTAGCGTTAGATACTAGGATTATCTTTATCTCGCGAGGTATAGTACTAGATAATACCGGAGTTATAGTAGTAGTCTTATTATTAGACTTCTTAGAGAAATACGCCTTCGACGCTCTAGACGGATCGGTACTTTTATTATTAGTAGTCTAGCCGCGTCGCTAAGCAGAGATCTAGCTACTTAGGTAAAGAGCGTCGTACTTCTTTCTAATCTTACGGCTAAACTCGGTAAAGGATATAAGGGGCTTATCGATTAAGTCGATATCGATAATCTCCCGAAGTCGGGGAGTTAAGCGGTTCTAGAGGATATACTTCTTCTAGCGCTCGCCTATAATAAGTTCGCCGGCGTCGAAGAGATAAGAGAACTAAGATAGGAAGTTACTAAATAACTAGCTACCCTATATCTCTAAGTTCTAGAAATCCCGTTTAGAGCGTATAGCTTTATTATAGTCGCCGAAGATAGATCTAAGATACTTAAAGAGGTCGTTATAGTTCTAGTATCGCTCGGAGGCTATATCTATTATATATTAATTAATATTCTGTTCGGCTATATCTCCGTATCGAGAGTAAGCGTAGTCTAAAGCTAAGGGATCGGTAAGGTCTAGTCCTATACTATATAGCTTACGCTCTATCGTAATCTTCTAGTTTTCCTAAGTTATTTCCTTTCTATTAGTAAATAGGGATAGATCGGGGATCTTAAATTTATATATAGCGTATATAGAATCGGAATAGCCTATTATAGTAGTATCTACGGTAGCTTTACGCTACTTACGTTAGTTAGTAGGAGGTATAGGATAGCTTATTTTAATTCGATCGGCGGAGGTATAGATCTACTAGAGGGTTATCTATAAAAGCTTAATAGTAATAGTATTAAGATCGGTACGTTCCTCGGACTTATAAAGAAGCTCGTTATTTATTATCTTCCGATTTATTAGTTTAACTACCTTAGCGGTAGCTATAGTAAGCTATCCGCGCTATTCCTCTACTTTATTATCGAGATAATATAAGTAGTTAACCGTCGCTCGCTATATATCCTATATTAAGTCGAATATAAACCTAGGTTCGTCGCGTACTAAGTCGATAAAATTCTTATAGCTAAGTTTTCTATTACGTAAATACTCGAGTAGATTATCTAGCTAAGGCGTAACCTAAATAAAATATATATCGTAGTCTTTACAGAGAAGATTATTAGGTCTAGCTAAGGAGCTCTATTAACGTATACTACGCGACTCTCCCTAACCGGGTTCTTTATTAATACCTAGGCGTACTATATTAATAGGTACTACCGTATCGATCGTTTAAAGGGAAAAGAGAAAAATAAGGGAAGATAATATATAAAGACTTAATAACTTATAGTAAGCGCTAGTCTATTATATAAAGATAAAAAGAATATTAAAGGTCTTAGTTTTTATATAACTCCTAGGTAGTATAGCTACGAGAACCTATATATAGAAGGAAGAAGGTAAAGTAACTATATCCTATATAATAAAGAAAACTAAGACGAAGGGGAAAAAGGAAAGGAAGAAATAAGGAAGGTAAAGTACTACCTTAAATACCTATTATAGGTAGGGCTATAGTAAGACGGTAGAATCCTTATAGAAAGTCCTAGATAGAAGGTTCCTCTATAGAAGTAAACCGAAAGATAAATAATCCTTAGGCTCTAGCGTATATATATATATAAGGTTTCTATTAATAATATATAGGTAAATATCTAATCTTATAAACGTAAACATCGATTATATAATCTCCTTCTTAACTCCCTAAGTCTATACCTATTAACTAGCTAACTAACCTACTAGTTAATACTAACTCGCTAGTCGGCTAACTAACTAGTTAGTAAACTTACTAGTTCACGGTGACTAACTAGTTAACTTATCTAACTAACTCTATACTCTAAGTCTTATTCACGAACTAGTTAACCGACTAGCTAGTTAACTATTAACTTATTACCTATACGTTATAAGTACGAGGCTCTTAATAAGGAGCTACTAGTATACCTAGACGATAATATACTATAACGTCACCGCGCCTAAGGATAGTCGTAAGTCTAAATAGGGGGTAATATAATATATAGGTAATAAGTTAATAGTTAACTAGCTAGTCGGTTAACTAGTTCGTAAATAGACTTAGAGTATAGAGTTAGTTAGATAAGTTAACTAGTTAGTTACCGTGAACTAGTAAGTTTACTAACTAGTTAGTTAGCCGACTAGCGAGTTAGTATTAACTAGTAGGTTAGTTAGCTAGTTAATAGATATAGACTTAGGGAGTTAAGGAGGAGATTATATAATCGATATTTATATTTATAAGATTAGATATTTACCTACGCGTTATTAATAGAAGCCTCACGCGTATATATACGCTAGAGCCTAAGGATTGTTTACCTTTCGGTTTACTTCTGTAGAGGAACCTTCTATCCGGGACTTTCTATAAGGATTCTGCCGCCTTACTATAGCCCCGCCTACGATAGGTATTTAAGGTAGTACTTCACCTTCCTTATTTCTTCCTTTCCTTTTTCCCCTTCGTCTTGGTTTTCTTCGTTACATAGGACACAGTTACTTCACCTTCCTTCTTCCATACGTAGGTTATCGTAGCTATACTGCCTGGGAGTCACATATACTCGGCTCAAGCACAAAATCAACCGCCAGTTCCTCCGTTGTACTCGCATTACAAAACGTATGGACCACCCCAGCAGGGATGGGCATCGTTTGGTCGGCGCGTTTCACGACGGTCCGCCCATCATATATGAACTCGGCCGCACCGGCCAAGACGTGGAATGTCTCGGTTTGATGGCGGTGCCAGTGAAGAGGGGGCCGAAGCGCGATGGCCTTATTGGCGGTGCTGGAAGCGGGCGGCCAGCGGTTGATGACGAGGTACTGGTCGGTTGGGGGTTTGAACTCGATGGAGGATCGGCCAGCGTCAAAGTGGATGGGGTTCAGGTGTGCTGTTTTGTTGCGGGGGACGTGGCGGGCGAGGAAGGAGAGCATATGGATTTGGGGTTCGGGGGAGGGGGGATGTGGATCTTCTATGTGAGACTTGTGGTTGTTTAGATATTGATTGGCAGGGTGGCGGGAAAAACGGAGCTCGAGTGTTGTGTCCCGCGGTCTGAAGGGGATTGGGGATGGAGGATGGTTGGAAGAATGGCACAGTGGTGAGGCAGGCTGGATTGTTCTGGAATATGGGCGGTTTGGTCCATGTTGGGAGAATTTGATCGGCGTGACCGCGCGAAGTGTGGAATCGGAATAGTGGCATGGCATATCAGCCCGTCGACGTATTGGAAACTGCGCGACTCATACACCAAAGGTCCAGTAAGTGACCGATCTGACTGTGAGTCAAGTGCCGTGTGCGAAATATACCTCAGTAGTGATTGGTATACATCAGTGTTAGAACCGAAACAGTAGTATACAACTATGAATTTATAATTAATTATCAAGCAACTTTTCATGAGCCCAGAACTCTCGAGGTCACGTCGTAAACAAACACCATCCGGCCTCATAACGTTAAACAATCATAGGCGCAGGCCATTTCACTTCTTTCAAAGGATGACCTCCCTCATACCAGGCATCATCCCCTAAGCCCTAGTCTCATTCCTCGTCGAATGCGAATCCGAGTCCGAGTCGGACTCGGACTCGGACTCTTCCACCTTAGCGAGCGTCTGCTCCGTGGTCAACCTGGGATTGCGCGTGCAAAGCGCAAACGCGATCAATGGGACCGTCAGACAAAGACCAGTGATGCACAACAGACTCTGAGTCTTGCGGTACGCCAGAATCACGTTATCCCGGTCGGATGTACCCACGGGGTTTGACGCGGCAAAGAGAAGCGGCTGGGCATAGACCTCGGCGGCGAGAGTCTCGTTACCAAGACGGCGAGAAAGCTCAGAGGGAAGGACTTGGTTCCAGATGGCGCCAGAGATGGTGTTACCGAGAGCGCTGCCGATGTTGTAGGAGGCGAGGAAGATGCCGGTGACGACGGCGAGATCTGTAGTTTCGTCTTAGTGAGATTGCCCACGTGTGGAGCTACTTTTTCGGTGGAGTGTCGTTAAAATACTTACGCTCATGCTTGGACACAGCCTGGATACTGGCTTGTGCTGGGTAAGGGAACATTCCTCCGGCTGTATATCATCATCAGTAAACCGTGCTGCACTACAGGCAAGTGAAGAACAGATGGAATGAGGGAGTCATACCAATACCCAAAAGCACCTGTCCACCGATCACACCGGAATGGCTCGAATGATTGGCACCACCACGGAAGTGGATCAAAACACCAAAGGCAACCGTGAACAACATCGTGCCCGCCACAATAAAGGGCTTCAATTGACGGACGCGGAAGACAACGAAGCCCAGGAAAGTACCGGTGAGGACAGAGGCGAAACTGTAAAGGGAAGTGATGCGAGTGGCGCTGAGCACGGATTCATCGAAGCTCACCGCGAGTACGGTATACAAAAAGTCACCTTGGAGATACCACGCTGTATATGCAATCAGTATTGTCTCATGTGAGTAAAGGGGGGTCGTCCGAACTCACCAGTGTTGAGCATGACTGCGATCCCGAGGGCACCCCAGACACCGCGATCCTTGAGACGCTGTATGACAGAACAATGTCAGCATCTTATTCATCCGGCATCCCAGAGAAAGCGAGGAGAAAAGAACAAACCTTAAACGGCAACATAGGATGCAAGCACGTCTTCTCCCAGTAGACCCAGACCGGAATGAGAAGCACTCCAATCACCAGAGGCGCAATGACCTTGGCAGTCTTCCACTGCGCAGTCACCCCTCCTGCAAGTGTGAACGGAACCAAAATGCAAGCAAAGACACCAATCATCAACACAATCCCAACAACATCCAATTGCCAGAACAGCTCCCTCGTAAGCCGGCTGGCTCCGAGCTGTTGGAATGGGGTAAGGTAAGAGCTGAGCTGGCCCGAAGCCTTGGCCCGACGCTGAACATTCAACAAGACTGCAAGCAAGGGCAGTGCGCAAACGGGGTAGATGATCGCAAACATGCCGATTCCCCATTGCCAGCTGGTTACTTTGAGAACGGAAGAGGTCAGGTTGCCACTGATCCAAGTGTTGATCTGCGAATGGGTCAGTCGACTGAGCCCTAGCAGGCGTGGGACAGCAATGAGATTCAGAAACATACGATGAATGGCAGAGTTGGAATATAAGAGAACAGGAGACGGGACCGAGTAGAGGTGATATCACCAATCAAGACCTCGACCAGCAGCATAATGCAAGTGTATCCGATCTGTCAACCGACTGTCAGTCCTTAATCCCTCTGACATGTGAGACAATCTTGCGATAAAGCCAAGAAAAAGTACCTGATAAATCACAGCACCGGCGCAGAAGGTCTGCACGTTTTGGGCGCAAGCTTCAACGACGGTTCCCACAGTGTAAAAGACAATGGACACGAGGATAAGTTCGACACGGCCGAAGACATCGGCGATCTTCGCCGCGGTGGGCTAGTGATATCATCTGTCAGCTGCTCACAGTCCAAACTAGGATAATTTGGGAAGGTCGCATTAGACGACGTACCTGTGCCGCGGCAGCAATGACCGCACGAAGAACATTGACTGTTGCAAGAAGACTGTGTTGTCCATAGCTTTGGGTAGCGAGAGGCTGGAGACATGATAGATGTGTCAGTATTTTGTTTCCTCCCAATGATGTACTTGCCAACACTAGGGGTTTCAAAATCGTACCTGATACGTATAGCGGACAGTACCATCGATGCCGTACACGTAAGCGATCAAAAAGATGGCCAGAAAGAGACAAACACGATCCACAAGACGGAAATGAGAGGCAATGACCTCGATGCGTTTGACACCTGGACTCTCCAGACCTAGCAACTGTACATCCTGGCGGGAGCTCTCTGTAGTCTGTGGGGCCTTCTCGCTTATCTCACCCACGCGATCAGTGGTCATGGCCGGTGGGTTTACCATGGTGAACGCGGCGATTGAAGAGATTCCAATCTGAGATGAAACGATGATCTGAGGAGTGCAGAGCAGAGAGATCAAACAAAAATGGGAAGAAGCCCGGGGTCCAAGCCGGTTTTAAAGAACTCCGAGGCCTATAGCCCGTTTCTCTACCCCAAGTGCATAGGCGAGCTCAGGCCGAAGATTGATAAAGTTGGTTTTACCCAATGGCAACCCGCGGTCAAGATGTGATTGGCCACGACGGGTGCAGAGGATCCACATTAGCCCATGATTTCATCTTATCTGATGGAATCTTTTCCTCGCCGAGAACGCGCCCAGAGACACTAGTCAAGCCAGACTCTGAAAAGGGATCCGACTTCCACCGTTCACCGATTGATTTCCGGGTCCACCACATGTGCATGCTGCCATGCTCTCCGAGAAATGGATACTGTTAAGCCAGTAAGCGGTTGACTCCTTGGCCAGATGTTCAGGGCACTGCGCTCGCGTGGTGGTCGAGGGCAATGGCCGCCTAACGTGGGCCCGGAGCTTGGTCTGAAATGTAAACATAGCCATAGCCACGCCGGGAGGAGAAAAAAAAGTCTTACTGATCAATCAGATTTCTCATGGTTCCCATGGAACCATGTCCAGGCTCAGGGCGAAGATGGGTCTCTAGAAGGTCGGGACTTTCCAATGAGGCTTGGCCAAAGATCTGATAAGGAATTCCTCGGATGCTTCTGACTGACGCACAGCGCGCGTGTCCGATCATCCGATGACGGTCGAGTGACTCGTGTATTGGATTGTTTCCCCTCATCTTCGGACTCGGACGTGTTACGTACTGCTCGTGTGCTCTCGGAGATCCCACCCTCGGCCATTGTGCATGTCTTAAGTGACTTCCTGTGAGGTCAGGACCGACGGGAGTCCACGGTAGACTTCCGATGCGTCGCGCCATGTTTTTCCTGCGAGTGGATGACGACGCATTTCCTCCGCAGTGATACAGTGGCCTTCCATTGATCTAGAGGTGGCCCCAGATCACACTATCAGGCACCATGTGGAAATGGCGCCATCGTCAGACACTGGTGAGATGGGTGACTACTTGGAAACCATCTGTCTGCCAGTGTCCACTGTCGGGAACTAGCAACATAATGTGATTCTGGGAGCCTGAGGCAGAAAGTATAGTCCAACTCATCACAGGCGTGATGACCTACTAGTCATCTTGACCTTTGCGTTATTGTTCCTTGAAACACGGAATCATGAAAGAACACGATGTCAAGAAAGCTCGAAAGGTTCATAAACAGTCGCCTGACAGAAATTACGACCTCCTTTTTGAAATCTTGCACTTGTCGGCCGCCAAGCAACGGCATCGTCCTCTCACAACGTCTAGCTTCGAGACCCGCTTTTTCGGCTCGGAAAACAGAAACACGAGAGGAGAGAGGGGGCAAAAGAAGAAATAGAAATTTTACGATCAAGCGACACTCCGGTAGAAGCGCGACCGGGCAAGCCAAGAGTGAAACGCAGGATTAAGTTCCAAACAAGACCACTCCCTATCCATCACAAGTGTCCCAGCATCTACAGTACCACACGGCACCTACAACCACCATGTCTTCCGGACAGCGCGATCGCGTCAACATCTTCAATGCACTGCGCCGCCCCAAAGTCGACGATCTAGGGAACATCAACCACTACCACTTCTGCGTTTAATTTTTGCCGCTGGTTCCCGGCGATGCCGTCTTCATGGTAAACCCCTACAGCGACCACGAGCATACTGAAGGCCGCACCAGGATTGTCTCTCTCCCACTTGCACAACAAGCCAAGGTGATCGTCCCCCTTCTCTTGTACTCCTTCATCGGCCGATTCGACGAAGACGGCCCCATCTATCAGATGAAAGACAGCAACATGCCCTGGGCACCATGGACTTGGAGTACCGATAATCCGGCCCTGGCCGAGGCGGTCTCTGCTCGACTGCGCGCCATCGGTGTGCGGGAGGAGCTGTGTCAGGTTTCGGAGTCGGATCCCGAAATGACCAAGACTGCGCAGAAAAAGTGGGACAGGATGCGACGGGAGCTGGAAGCGGCCGTTCCTTTTCTCCCCGAGGATCAGTTTGAGGGCGAAGTGGACCAGAGCTGTAATTTCTGTGGGTTTACGCCGTCGTTGGACTATAGCTTTCAGCGATGTGCTCGTTGCAAGTGGGCTTATTATTGCAGTCGGGATTGTCAAAAGGCGGATTGGAGCTCTCATAAACAGGATTGCTGTCCGACGACTTCATGAGAGATCAGCAATGAGTATAGCATGGGTTACTTTTTCTCTTGGACAGTGGCATTTGCAGATCTGTGATTCTATAAACCAAGATGTGCGATGTCTACATCACAGGAGTCTTCTCATCTCCTTGCGGGTTTCTCTGTAAAGTAGAAATGGACACGAGTCCCATCTACTGATGATTTAGTCCACTCCTTGCCTCTTAAAAGTGATGAATTCAATACTAGCAGGACGTTTGCTGTATTTATTCGTTACACATCTCATTGCTACTGCTCCCTCTCATAACAGTTGTTCCACGTCCAACCCAAGATCCAGTTTTGCTGAACGCTCGGTACTCTCATCTAACCCAGCTTGGACTTGACAAAGGCCAATGCCTGAGAACCGTACTCGTTACCGTAGCCCTGGTGGGTAGCAGGGTTGTTACCATTGCAACAATACGGGTCCGAGGCGTCACAGTACGACTGGATCTTGCTGGCTGAAGGGCAATAGAAGCCAGACGGGCGTGCATCAAACTAAACAAGGGTATGTAAGCAATTTATAGAATATGAAACGTGCAGACCGGCAAAATGGGATTAATCTCAGAAGATGAAACATGATACTTACTCCTCCAGCTCTGCAGCTTCCAACCTCGTAAGGCAGACCGGCCTTGAACAAGGGATCACCCATGAAGATGGCTGCCTTGACCATGTTGACTGCAGAAGAGGAAAGCAGCACGTTCTTGTTGTTGAATCCTTGGTTGGGGTCACCGCCACCGCAGAGGTTGACGTCGAAGATTTCGCTTCCCTGGCAATCAATTCATTAGCATCTTTGAAGAAGTCCCTCCCGAACAAATCAAATGGAAGCTCTTCTAGGTTCAGACGCATTTGCACTTACTTGAGAATATCCGACCAGGACAATCTTGGTACTCGGACACTGAGAATTGAACTGATTCACAGCCGAAGTGACGGCGTTGATACCCTGCTGCACGGAGCTGGAGTAGCCGACATAGCCACAAGACGCTTGTCCACCACAGGCGGGATAGTTGATCGCTTCGGCGGTTGAGCCAGGGTAAGCGTTCAGAATGGAGTTGACCACAGTTCCCGCAGAGCCAAAGCCCGGGCTGACTGAGGTTTCACGGGCACCGAAAATGTGGATGGGAGGACAGCTGCGCTTTTCAACGTTGGCTTCCAAGGGGACTGCGATGGCACCCAGGCCAAAGAGCGAGGCGGCGAGGAGTTTGGTATGCATTGTACAATTCGTCTTGCTTGAGGGAATTTGAGAGTTCTGCCAATTCAAAACACGGGCAAGATAGAAGAAAATGCGAGGCTGTAAGTGTAGTGAACGACGGTTTGAGCTGAATGATATGTTGCTTCAACGACGCAGGAAGGTTGCGTGCCTTTATACGGTCTTTCTTCAGCAGACCAGAGCACGTCTTTTATCCATTGGATGCCTTGAACACCGAGAGCTCCGCGCCCAAATAGTCAACTCTCCATTTGCCCGACCGATTGTAAACATTCTGGCTGAATCTTCACACGCAGCCATGACTCCAGGAGTCATTCTCAGACGCAACGGACACGCCGCTGACTTCCAGCCTACTGTCATTGGACACTCGAGCTCAGGCTAAATGATCTCAAGGTTTCAAGGAGACACAAGCCCACAGCCACATGAGCTTGGACGTGACGAAATCGAGAGTTTCAGCAGTGTAAGACTTACTGTTCCATTAGTCTAGGCTCGGAGAGGGGATGAAACGCGGTGGAGTCACGAAGTGTGAGGGATCCCTCTTCGGCTGTAAGTCTTAAAAGGGAAGACGATCTGCATTCTGCACAGAGTCCGGGGTAATTTCCCCGCATCAACTTTGCCGTGAAGAATCTCTGTCAGTGTCGAGACAGGGTTGTAACGTGACTCTGATACCTTTGCCGATGACAGAAGGTTGATCAATATAGCCTAAGAGGTGGAGAATACTCGAAGCGGTTAATCCATCGACCTTGCTTTCATCATGTATGAAGGTCAATAATGACGTGTTCCTTAGGTAGTTACGCAATTATCAAAAAGTGAAGCAATAATACAAAGTCGCAGAAATAGCCGCAAAGTATCCCTCTTCTCTTCCAAAAACAAAAAAGGCGTGTGCAGGTGGACGTCATCGTATAGATTCCATCCGTCCCTCGCCCATAGCGCTTCCAACATTCCCGAGTGAATGGGAAGGTTCAGTAATTGAATTAGTACATCCATTTTTACCCATTCTTTGAGCTATCCTCCAATTTAGTTGCCAAAGACCTCAAGATTGAATCGAACGTTCAAAATGTCAGTTTGATTCATCAATATAAACTTGGATGAGGCAACCGCCTTGGAACCATCGCTGTTCGACGGGGCACTGTCATAGATAATTCCAACTCCGCTGTGTAGTCACTTCCGAGGTAGTCTCAACGCGAGGTTAAATTGATAAACTAACACCGTTGAGCAGACTACAGCCTACAGTGAGAAAGTGGACACTCTGAGGCTCCAGTTTTTAAGCTTTATCATTGGAGCTTTGGGATGGCAACAACCTTAACAATGCAACAGACCGCACCTTAGGGTGGGCGATGTTCAGCCGAAGCAACACCACAAGAGCCTGAGCTCATTCAAAAGAACGCCGACCGCCCATCGAAAGAGATTTTAAAGTTTGATCGGAGGGAAAAAGGCATCACCCTATTTGCAAGAGTCCATGTAGATGGACTACCAGCACATCAAATCACTCTTCAGTTCGGGAGACCAAGCTTTCCCCGACACTGCGCAGACTACGAACACTGATGATCCGGTACCTGAATCTACACTTCCACGGCGTTGTGCTGATGTACACGAACATGAAGCCCCCTTGATTCAACCTTGGAAATGAAGACTGTCGAGTCTAGATATATTGATTCAAGAGTAATTAATCCTTGGGCAAATACCAAGCACGGAATGAGTGAGCGTGGCAGAACAGTCCGCTCGGTATCAAAAGTAAGGTTTCTCCTTGTTGTAGCTTCCCGAGCTGACGCATTTCAGATTTGTCGCTAGCATAACGTGGACTGGTAACCGAGTGAGTTGGTTGACAGGTGGTGAGCTCCCAGAATAAGGGGCCTCCATGCTTCGGAGCTACTTACGGGATGTATGGTGGGGGCCAGAGGCTTATAAGCCTGCACACTTGGGCAGTCGATGTCTGATTGGAGTGAAAAGCCGAGAGAATCCTTGAGAAGCTCCACGTGAAGAGAATGTTAGAGGCTTCATCGGTAGCATTCATAGGTCACTTCAAGCTAAGGGGGTACCTACCTTTACCTTAGCAACCTACTTATCATCTGCCCAACAGATTAAGGTTGATATGAAGGTGGGTCAAGTAAGCCGACCTCTACCAAAAGTGGTAATAACTGAGAGGGTGCGAGTGTTAGACCTATCGGAGTAACTTCGTAGGATTCGAATTGCATTTGGCCCCTACCTCCAGTGACCAGAAGAGGGCTGTACTTTGCAACAGGATGGGCTGAGCAGATGAGATGTGGCTGTGAGTTCTCCAACGGCATGGTCGCGCTTATGTCACCTGACGAAGATGGCTCACTGTTAAAATGACGAGAAAGAAGTGATGCGATGAAAGTGCTCGTTCTAATTTTGTACTTGAAAATCCCCAGCTTGTTTGATCTCCGTGAGTTTCAAGTGCTCAGCACAACTCTTCAGTCTTTCATGCAAGATGCCACCCAAAATGTTGTCAAAGATGCTTGGGGCGGGTCTTGGAATGGCCTCCGAAGCCATTCACTCCTCAAAGTCGCGGTCGCGGTCGCGCTCGCAATCAGGACAGGCGCTTGATGACCAGCCCATCGAAGCAAGCTGTTCAAGCGCGGGGCCTTCTTTCGGACACCAGGTAGAGAATCCCGGTCCCATCCAAGATCCCATCTACGGGGATGCAAGAGGACGAGATATTCCCCCCGAGAAAGGAAACTAACTATCTTTCGCAGACTACAACATCAGTAGGCGAATCTTACGATGATTCGGACTCAGAGTCAGAAGAACTGCGAACTCTCGCTCAAGATGAAGCCGCGTGGGAGCTGGATGACATGGCCACTCAGCTGAGTCCGCCGACATACAACGAATCGCAGGCAGCCGCGGCCGAAGAGTCGGAAAGTGTCAAGATCAAGAAAGAAGAGGAAATTGTGCGGCAGCTTGTCAGAAAGGCAGGCCCTCCTCCTCATCCTCCTCGGCGACTTCCATGCCCGGTAATCCTTCCTCAGCGGCGACCACGAGACAAATCTCGCGGCTTTGTGCGTGCCTATGCGCCAGTTCTTGCCGACTGTGGCATCAGTCAAGAGGTTTTTCTGGAATATCTAGAGAGTTGGGATAAAGCAAGCAAGGTGAGTTACCACTTCCTCGGTGCGGGTGAAAGTCGTCTAGTAAGTCATCTGTTAATTCTTTTCTTCGGGCAGGCATCTTCCTGGCTCGAAGTGGTCTTCGTGGCTTCTAGTATTGTTGGTTTTGTACCGGAGGTTGCAGCGCAGGTGACTGGATTGGTCCTGCAAGTGGTGTCGGGTGTGGCACGAGAAATGCAATCCCGTTCTCGCCGTAACACATTCTTGGACCGCGTCAACCAGGATTTGTTTATGCCGCGCGGATTGTTTGCCCTGGTCATGGCCTTTAGAGACAAAGATCCAAGCCAGTCAAGTGCGCCAATCTACGGGTTGACGAGCTCGCTGGGGAAGAAACTCTTTACTACGGAGAAGATGGACATCAATCAAACGGTGGCCAAGTACAGCAATCCGGACCCGGAAATGTCGAAGCTTCAGAAGGGGCTTCGCGACGTTCGAGTTACCAACGGTGAAATTGAACAGCAGATTGAACTTCCGGAGGCAGCCGAGCTGGTTTTTCCTGATCTGGATAAAGTGGCAGAGGCTGCTTTGACAGGCGATGACGACCTACAGAAGAAGAAGCCTGGCACTTTGGACAGATTCAAAGATGCTGGAAATTGGGTTCAAGACTATATGGACCGACGGAGTCAAGCTTTCTATGTATGTGCCACAATCCTTCGTTTTTGCTCTTCTTTTTTCAGGCCCCTTTACATTGTCTGTTTTGCTGCGATTCGGCTTGCTAAATATGCATCGTGTAGGAGGCTGAGCACCGGGGCTCATCTTTGGCTGTTGCTGCGGAACACAGAGAGCCATTGAAATCACGCTACAATGATCCCACGCACCCAGCCAACAGTGGCTCCTTGATTGCTCTTCTTACCGGCGGGGCTGTGAACCCTACACCGCGTCGAGAGGCCCGCCGCGAGGCAAGACAAGTTCGCCGAAACGTGGTCCGCGAGGATAAAGACGCTCAGCGTGTTGCGCGCGGTCGTGCCCCTCGTGGCCCTCGAAAAGTCAAGAGTAGGGGATCTCGCAAGACGATTTTCAAGAAAATCCTAATTCGCGATGTTCTCTATCTGACAATAGTCAATGTTCCGACCGAAGAGGAGCTTCAACAATCTGCCGCTCAGCTCGACCATATTCTCAGGGAGCAGGAGTCATTGCAATGAATGCGATATCAGCAGGATAAGGCTTCAGCTATGGGCTATCTTTTGGCGGGAAATTGGATTTCGTCCTGCCGATCTTACCCGTAGTGTTGACTTCAGTTGCTGTTTGTCCTGATTCAATCATAGTACCGCGGGAAAGGGTGAACATCTTACTGCGCTATACTCCATATACACACTTTCATTTCATATTGCCTGGCAACTCTGATGTCTCACACTCTAGTACAGCCTGGGTGCTCGTAAGCGCCTGGCTTTGCGAGTCATGGAGGTCACCGACGAGATTGAGCTGGAGTCTTAAGAGGCTTCTTGACCGTCGCAGATACTGGTCTTGAACTAGGCGTTGTTGATGCACAACCCTGCTCGGATCCAGAATGACTCCCCTCTCTGAATCATTCATTAGTGTCTATGGGCAATATGCTCTATGATGCTGTGACTAGTCGCTCAAGTCGCTGCTCGTTTCAAGTGTTCTGACTGTGCGTCATCTGTTATTGCACCCGTCTACTTGAATCATCACAGCTTCTTCTCGTGGGCAATTTTGACTCCTGTTGTTTTTCTGGGCCTACACTGAGTCTTTCTGGGACGGCCCTATCTGCTCTCGTTCAAAGACATGAGACCACCATCTGTTCTCAATGAAATTGACAACAAGTCAAAATGGACTTTTGTTATTTTCCCCAACAAGGGAGCCCTTTCTCCCCTTCCATCAATCGGCGAAGTCATCATCCCAGAGGAACATCCGCCCTGGCCTCCAGTGATACACCTCTTCACCCCGAGGGCATGATATCACGTGGACCGAGATCGGGATCGAATGAACGATGACACTCGCAACACCATTAGCTTTGACATTCTTTACGTCGACGGCCATGGAGCCTCGGAGCCCGATTACACACTCAGCTTTTTCTGCGCAATCATGATGCAAGGGCTTGTTACACCGTGGGTTCCTCAGAAATTTGGTTCGTAAATGGACGAACTTGTGACTAGGCCCAAGCTTGCAGACGTCAAAGTTGATCTTGAGCAAACATAATAGTGTTTTTGAGCAAACATTTGATGATCGTAAAGACCAAATGGCTGCTCTACCGGCTATCCCGGGGTTTCTGGCCTCTTCAATTCTTGCAGAACCACTTCACTTCAGATGATGTTGACGAAGAAAGAAAGAAGAGCTGACTTTGGAACATTTGAACTTCCAGAGTACCAATATCTATGTCAGAGAAGGAGTTCATTTGCAAGATCACAGAGAACCCAAATGGCCCACTAATCTGCGTGGCTTGCATCCCGTGACCGTGTTCTCTGTAATTTTATGCCACACATCCGGAGAAAACTTTACCGGATGGCAAGACGATACTGTTCTCCTGCAGAACGGAGTCACTGGCACTGCAGCGCAAAAAATGGACGGTGGCTCGATACGATGGTTCTACCACCACTCAACGACGACAAGCTTTTCCTCGCAGTTACCACCATCAGTGATCAATTCAGCATGGCCTACAAACAACAGGGAGCAGATGGATACCTCAATCATCGCAATGCCTCAGTCTCTCGGCTCGGAGAAGTGCAGATAGGAGAAGGGGAGGAGATTCCCTCTTTTGTGACCATCTACATTCGACGGAAGGTCGGGCTACATGGATTATTCATGTCGTGAATACCTAGGGGCTAGACCGTCTAATATTCAATCCCCTCCACAGCCGACGACGCTTTTTCATCGTCTGTTCACGATTCGACTCCTACTTCAGTTGCACTTAAGTTGGAGGGTGAGCAGAATCTCTCTGCTCTAGGGAATCAATGGCTTTCACGACTTAGGGTGGGACTTCTAGGGTCAAAAGACAGTGCTCGACCCTGCGAGTTTGTGCTTATCATCTTTCGACTGAATAATCTTGCATAATGATGCAATATTCCATGGGAAGACATATCTTCCATTGCACGGATAATACACTGAGATTTAAATTATTGGCCTTGCTAGTGATAAGAAATGCGTGGCTGTTATCACAAACAATCCATCTTGCCGTGCTGAACGAGCGAAGCAGGTCTCTGGCGAGACAGAGGAAAAGGAAGGCGATCAAGATAATGACGACAGGTCTCAGAAAAAAGCGGTTCATGACCATCGCAACGCCGGGTAAAATAGCACTGAAATCGAGCAAGACAGCTCAACAAAGACTGAAGAGAACGATGAAAGTGACATGGCTCAAAATCAAGCAGCTAACGACCATCAGGAAGTTGAGCACAACGCCGTGACCAAAATAAGCAAAACAAACTTAGAGCTGAGGTCGAGTCTTGTCTACGAAGATGACCGGCAACTTATCTTGATAAGGCTGCGAGACAAGTCTGTCACTCAGGGGCTCCCGCGAAGCTTGCTGGGGGTCGAGAGTGTTCAGATATTCAATCGTCAAGAAGGTATTCATATATATTTGAAGCTATGTAGCAGGGTCAAAATTGGATCCAGGTCCCAACGCCGACACCTTTGTACAAGTACCACAGCCGAACAAATCAATGTGTCGGCTAGAAACATAGAACTAGCATTCCTTCGTCTTTTGATTTTTAGCTACGAGCGGATCTATTGATAGATGGGCTTAGTCCAGTATGTAATTTTTCATGTTGCCTTCCTCGATATCAATCAACCATGCCGCAAAGGAATCTCTGAAAATCTCAGGTTCTACCTAGTTATCTTGCAATGCAGAAGCTGCAAGTCCCAAACGAAGCAGATCCTCATCTGAAGAAAATCGTTTCTGAAGCGAATCACTGATCCCTCGAACCCCATGACCTAAAAATTCCGTCACTAACGCCTTCCTACATGAAAGACGAAGAAATCTCCAACCTGCACCACGCCCCTAGTCCCTAAACACTTTTGCCTCTCATCACACCTAAGACATGAGATGAAAGCATTGCGCTTGCTTAAAATCATCCCTGAAATCTCGATGGCCTGCATCTTGGTGGGTCTTCATGTTAGGCATGTCTTAAAGGGATTACCATGTGTTGGGGGTTTCTCGGGTTGGTAAGAGAGCTTTCAACATGAAATGATCGTCAGATTTCAAAGTATACCCAGCCGTCGTAGCTGTCACCGGGCACAGACATGGACAGACTATATCATTAGCCATAAATATATCTATCATACCTTGCTCTACGTTGTTCAAAAATATCGTTACTGGCAGAGCGGGAAAGGCCTCAACGATTAACCGGAGTGTTTCTTTTTGGACCTGCAGTACGTATGTAGTGTGCTGAAATCAGCTCACTCTGACTTCCAATGCAATAACGGTCTCGATTCAGCTAGAAAATGACAAGTCCGGAGACGTGTGTATCACGGGCAAAAGAGTTTTGGATTAAGTAAAAATTTGGCACGAATCTCAAGCTTCAGATAATTTCCTAATGAGGCTCTCCATGATCCTTTACTTAACGAGAATCCTATCTCCCGCCCCATAATAAGTTTTGAAAGTAGCATCCCGTATTGCCATGCAATTACCACGCACCACAAGAACCGGCAACCTGGTAACCTTGCTCAGTCCCGCCCCATCATCTAGATGTCCTCAAGGTCGAACCGCATCTGCAAGTGCTCCTCCCGGGTATGCCACCAGATCTGAATGCGCGAAATGCGACGAATACCCTGCCCATATGCCCCCAGAACGAAGTAGGCAATGACCCTGCCGATTCGCGTGCCCAGCAACAGCTGATACTCCGGGGTATCAAATTCGCACACTTGCACTTGTTCGAAACTCAGAACCCATTCTGCAGCAGGAACGGTGTTTCGATTAACCACGTTGGCGACGAAGATCGTGCGTAGTGTGGATATCTCGGCAACAGTTTCATATGCTACTTGCATCAGCTGCGACGACCAGGGCCCGGTTCTACCGCGTCTCTCAATGTTCTCGATGAACATCACGCCTGGGGCGACCCGTCCTCTCCAGAGATTAGATATGCCGTTGGTCGGCCAATCGTACTGGTGAAAATCCACCAGACTGTATCCGTAACGAGGAATGTCGAGGGCCGAGGACACATTGCCACAGAAGAAGCCATGAGGCTGAAGTTCGTTGTGATTCCGGTGGATAACCCAGTCATCCATGGCCAGGGAGGAGAGTGTCAGCAGTGACGGAAGGACTGAGCACCGGATCTGGGGATCTTCGATCATTTGCTGCAGTCGGGCTCCGGTTTCTTGGGCTTCTCGGAGGTCATCGGTAAGCTCAGCGGTAAGCTCGGCGGCGATCTCGAAGCGGAGTCTAGCGTTGTCGATGGCGGGCGAGGCGGACTCATCGTCCGAGGAGGCATCAAATTCATCCCCGGCGTCGTTGTTGGAGAATCGTCCCATAAGGCGGGATTTCAGATCGTCTTCAAGTCCGAGTTGACGAAGTCGAGCAGAGAGCAATCGAGAAAAAGAGTCCTCGGCCATCTTTGATCTGAAAGGTGGGGGGATCTTGCAGGAAGAAGTTGAAAGGCGGCACAAGACAGAAGGCGGGCTGTGTCTGGATTTGGGGTGCCGCGTTATATCTCCGGCATTCTCAAAAGGCTATGCTGCCTGTCTCTTTGAAGGTTTTTGAGAGAAAGAAAGATTAAAACACGCGTGAATGCAAGTGGGTACTGGGGATGGACTGAGAAGTGAGATACGAGGATGGGTCGAAAGCTCTAGCTTGACAAGGCCGACACGCAATTTGGGACTGGAAGGCTACCGTTGTGGCCGCTTACATCGGCGGGGCGCCGACGATGTCATGAAGATGTCGGACTATTCCGGCTTTGCGATGTACACAAATGTGGGGAGACAGAGCTGGGAATTATGAAGATCGTAACACGTCTTTGCAAACAATGATCCGCATTGTATTGTCTTCATAATTCGTCAACAAGCCGGGTCGAGAATCGAAAAATGCTTTTCTGAAAAACACCGAGTCGCAAACCGCACACTAAACGACCAAAGCAGTCCTCATTGAGACGGCTTGATGTCGTATTCTACATCGGTACGGATGATATATTTCGCACCCGTTCGGACGCCCGTTCCTTCGTGCAGTAGGGCTCCATTTGCCTCTCCGTGTGGGAAGATGGCGACGGAGCCCATCACAGGACGGACCGGATAGGCGTTGAGAGTACCTTCTCTAGAGGCAGGCAGAAAGAAAGTGGTTTCGCCGCCCTCAAATTCATCATTCAGATAGAGCAAGAAGGTGTACATGGAGCTCTGCTTGTTGTCTTCCGGCGATGAATCATAGACATATGTGTCGTCCGGGAGAATTCCTGATGGTGGCCAAGCTCCATCAATGTGACACCGGTATTCCGCACCTGGCACATACCGGTATACGCGGAATCTGCGGTTGATGCCCCGTACTTGTCGGCCATTGATGGAATTGGGCACAAATGGAGAAATTCGAGCCCAGAGCAAATCATGGAAGGCGGTGTCGACAACCCAGTAAAAATTATGTGCCAGAATACTGACATCTCCATCCTCGCGGAGGGGTGCGTCTGGAACGAAGTTCACCGACTCACCTGCCGCAATGATTGCCTTACACTCTGACGGAGTCAGAACATTCATGGCCATACCCAGCCCCGGCACGGCAGGGTGAGGGTGGTATGTGATTTGAGGACCCTCGGAGGCCAATGAAACGGCATTTGGCTCAGTTGTGTAGAGAATGGCCGGATGATGATTAGGAGGTTTTCGCTGTGGGCCGGGTGTGGTTTCGATGATTCGTAAGGCAGAGCTTGATTTAGGGGCCTCGGACAAAATTGACTTGTCGAGTACCGATGCATAGATTGGAAGCGGTGTGGAGGATGGGCGGAGGTCCCAAATTGACTGGAAAGCAATGGGAGATGTGGTGGGGACGGCCTGGTTGTTTGTATCGATTGGGGTGCTGACTCGAAGAATGGCATCGAGCACACCAAGAAGCTCGAGGTCTTTTGCACTGCGCTTCACCTCAACATCGGTCTCACCCGGTTTGGTTGACAAACCGCTAACGACATCCAGATCTCGAACCCAGCGACAGAGTGCTCCAATCTTCGGTTGCTCGCCGCGAATTCGCATCTCTGCAAGCAGAATTTTGGCCTCTAGATACTTTCCATCCGCTAGTGCACCTGTGATTCGAGCCGTCAAGTTTGCACCTTCTGGTAGGGAATTAGTCTCCATTCTGATTCTGTAAGATGTATACACAATGAATTGACCTTACCAGCATTGTTCACACCTGTGGTGCAGGCTTGGCGGAAATTATACACTGCGACACGAAGATCCTTGCACATCTTGGACTTGGTCAGACTGGGGTATTCCGCAAGTGCTGTGAGCGTGTCCACGGTGACGTCCAGGTCTTCGTCCGATACCAAAGCATTGATGTGAATTGGCTCCTGGGATGAGCCATCGGGCGGAGGCGTCAATGTTGTTGAAGGCTTTGCCTGTTTCTGAGGCAGATCAATCTGCGCATTGCGCTTGCGCTTTGCTGCTTTAGATTTGGCCATTGGGAATTTGTTTGCCAGGGAACGTGAATCTAAAGAATATTCTCGGAGAAAGCGGGGATACAAATCTACAAACGCCAAAACAGCTCTCAAATTGCCGGTTCTGACCGTATTGGTGGCGTTGGGTGCGCTGAGCCAATCATGTGATCTACACATTGAGTAAGTTGTCTCTTTGGTTCCCATACTTGAGTGGACCGGCTGTCATCTGACTAGTGGAGTCGGAAAAATGACATCCATAGTACATTATCTTAGTAAATCATCACCAAAGTAAAGGCAGCAACCGCCTATGAAGAACTTTAGCGACACAGGGATTGAGGAAACATGCAATATCCCTAATAGAAGGGAGGTAACTAAAACGCTAGTTCTGCAATGACCCTGAACTCGTCAAGCTTACCCTTATATATGCGAGCTAGCGGACAACACCTGCGGTCGAATCATGGGCTGCTTTGAATTGACAAACGCTACTTCGGTGGGCACTTCGTACTCGGTCCGAGCAGCAGTTAGAGTCAAACAAGCAAATTGCTTGTCTTATCTCGTGGACATTGGAGTCTGATTGTCCAGCCTGCGATGGGACCCCATACCTTGCCCAATGCCTGGAAATATCGTGTATGTACTTATGTGCCCTTCTCTAGCGATTTGAAAAAAAAAGAAAGAAAAGAAATTGGGTCAACTCAATCTCAAGCTGTTTAGAATCAGATTGTGTTCATCAACGTATCTTCTCTGTCAAGGTCATAATAGCGTTGTTATACACTTGACCTCGCCACAAGATAAGTTAGTGGCAATGTCGACGAGGTTTGTCAACTCAGCCGCCGCCACGGAGACCATCGCTTAAGATAGAAGGTCAAGTACAGCTCCGACTTCCTAGCGAATCTATCAAAGCCTAATTAGCACAAGCTCTCGACGACAAAAAGAAATCAGATTTGGCAGAGGCTACACTGGTCCATGAGGCCGAGACTCTAGCCTAGCCGGCACGCACTCGTGTCAACCTAATGACTCCATCTTTTGACGGAGATTGCCTCATTCAATGTAGGCCCAGCAGTCATGTGATATAGTAGTACTGCCTCTTACACGCTTTCCTCTTTTTCTTTCGCTCTTCTGTGTTTCTGTCTTGCCTTCCTACAGAGCCCCGATACAACCGTTCCTCTCTCTTTCTCTTTGTGCTTTCTCTGCGTCGGCAGGTCTGGCTTACTTATTGTTCCTATGGTATCAGGTCTGATTTTGCTGCTCACCCCAGTCCAGAGTCTAGATAGAATCTCCCCTCCATCCCGATCTAACCCTCATCCCTACTTGATCAAAGGACTATCACGCTCAGTTTGCCTTCTTTACCCCTACATGTCAATATATCACAAATCATCACATCTGATACTGCTCTTTGACGTCTCTTGGTACATCGTTTCTTATCGTTTATAAATTATCAAGTTATCACACTAGCAAGACATGTAGCGCTATCAGACACGTCAATAAAATAAGTCTTCGTTATGCTGTCTGAATCAAAAGGGACGGGGGCACGGCTGGCGGGCGGAGACACACCTCGAAAGCTAATTGAAGGGTATCATTATGAAGCAGGCGCGATAGAAATACATCACCTTCGTGATGATCTGAGCGAGGATGCATCTAACTCCTGGGGGCTCATCAACCCTGGCGCAGTAGGCCCACGAGGTACCGCCGCTCCCTTGTAGCGACCATCAAGCTCTTGCGCAGCCAGAGTATTGGCCATTTCGTGATGACTAGGGTCCGCCGACATTTCTATCGGAGAACCTTCGTGAAATCCCAGAAGTGCATTCGATGAGTATCTCTCATCCGGCTGCTTTTCGTCACTTCGCTTATTTTGCCTTCGGCGATAGATGAACCACGCGAAGCCTGCAAGAATCGCCAGACCTGCAACAGCACCGACAACGGCACCTGCTATCCATGCCTTACTCTCAGGCGCGGGGTCTGGCGATACAGGGGTATTCGTTGGCGAGCTCGATGTGCTGGTCTGCGAAGGTTGAGTAGTGGTGAATTGCGGAGAAGAGGTTATCGCAGCCGTGGTCGTGGAAGATGAAGCTATACGTAGAGAAAGAAGGTCAACGGAGGGTGCGTTTTCGCAGTAGGGTTAGTGTCATTCGTGAATTCATACTGGTACTAGCACTTGTCGAGGTTGAGGTTGGAGGAAACAGTGTGCGATGAACCGTGAATGCGCTCCATCCTTGCGCGCAGAAGATTGACGTTGCGCTGGGGCCTTCGTTCGTATAGGATTCGAAAATCGTCATAGTGGCACATAAGCAGTCTTTCAGAGGGCTATCGCAGTCGCGTCCTTGACTTAGTCCAGGCTAGGCAGTAAATCTCGAAATAGTAGTGATCTTTTCCACTTACTAAACTTGCCTGCCACTTGGATAATAGGACATCACATTTCCTGAACTTCTTGGTTGACAGTATGTGGCATAGTGAGTGTTGTCGCATTGACTTCCGATCTTACAACCGAATGCGAAACCGTTTGTTGTCGTATAGTAGGTGGCGGATTCGCTTTTGGCAATTGTGAGCGCCTCGGCTGTCGCATTCATTGTTAGCAAGCAGTGTATCCCCTATCGCAGAAGCGGCATCTCCAGATGATCTCATTACTGGTAGAATCATGCTTGAACCATCCTATAAAGTTGGGACTATTCTGGATCGCAGTGTCCAGGGTCGAATCGGTCGTTGTTTGCGCTGTGCTTAGGTGGAACAGAAGAACACTCAACAGTAGTACTCGCCACATCCTCGATAGTGTATACGACGCGCGGTCGCCGGCCGTATCAATGGATGCGTAGGGAGCGAAAATGCGGGCGGAAATCCAAAAATGCGAACAATCATCGAGGACGATATTCAAGCAGAGGTGCCCTTTTAGTACTCCTCACAAGAGTCGAGGCACTGTCCGAGAGCAACGATGCACCAACTTCCAAGTGGGCAGGGGGAAACGCCACTCACTGGTGGCTTCAGAAATTAAATGGCGACCATTCAGCCCGCATTGCAGCAGCACGGGGGTCTGAGGGAACATGCGACAGCGCAAGCAGAAGGCTGGCAGCCAATGCTAGTCTGCAATGACCTCGAACACCTCGAGCTAACCCTAATGCATGTGGGCGAAGCAGACGGCACCTACAACTGGTTGAATCCACGGCTCATCTGGCTTGACCAGGATGCTTCAGTGCACAGACCGGGAATCTGTCCGCGCCAACCCTGAGAATGGAATAAGCAGACCGCCTCTCCCCTTTGACAGACACCGTTGAGAGAGGGGCTGGTCTATAGGATCGTTTGCCATGTAGATTTGACTTCCCCACGGGAATGGCAGGATCGAAGTCCCACCACAGCAGCCATGTTTCAGGTCAGATGCGGCTCGAGCCTCTTAGCGAGCCTGCCTCGACCGAATTTGTAGAAGCCTCCGATGCATTAACACCCAGGTTTTGCTGGGCCTGAGCTC
Organism: Penicillium diatomitis; assembly: GCF_028827545.1. Classification (NCBI taxonomy): domain Eukaryota; kingdom Fungi; phylum Ascomycota; class Eurotiomycetes; order Eurotiales; family Aspergillaceae; genus Penicillium; species Penicillium diatomitis. The sequence goes on along the minus strand of NW_026623177.1, from coordinate 2,901,831 downwards.
ATCGATGAGGCCGAGACCCTGGCCGACGCTCGCCCACGTTAAGCTCGCGTGGGCATCACACGAGCTCGTTTAAGCCAAGGAGATTTACGTACTGTGAATGGCTGACGGTTGACTGGGATGTGCCTGAATCAGGCTTCAACTTGACCTCAATGGGAAGTATCTCTGGAACTGCGGGTTCTAGTTGTTCCCGTGCTGCTCATATGTGCATACTGCATACACACGTGAGCTTAACTCGAAAAGATATTAGATTATTAGACACTACTTAAGGTTTATGTCTCACGCTCCGTGGGTTCGCTGATTCTGGCTCCGTACAGTAGGTGCAGGAGTAATGCTGGTATACACTTTGATGAGCAATGATAAGATGATGCTTTCTGGAGGAGCGGGGAGGGACATCCCTTAAAACTTAGTCGCAGTGTATGATCTGAACTTGGCATCACAGGGAAGCGTCATCGTCGTGATGGATCTACCTGAGCGAGGTCGCGTCCAGCTCATGGGTCATGGCCGTCCCCGATGCAGTCTGCTCGGGAGGTATCGCCGCTCCTTTGAAATGACGGGGATCGAGCTTTTGCGCGGCCGGATTGCTTGCCATTTCATGACGACTGCGGTCCGTCGGCATTTCCAGCGGAGGGGTCCCAAGGGATTCTAGAAGAGGGTTCCCCGAGAATCTTTCATTCGGCCGCTTGGCGTCGCTTCGTCTACGCTTTTGGCGATAGATGAACCACGCAAGACCTGCAAGTAGGGCTATACCGGCAACGGGACCGACAACGGCGCCTGCTATCCATGCCTTACTTTTAGGCTCCGGGTCTGCTGGTGGAGGGGTGCCTGTCGGCGAGCTCGTTGTACTGGACCGCGAGAACATAGTTGTGCTGACCTGCGGAGGAGGGGTGATTGAAGGTGTGGATAGAGCACTCGAAGCTGCGAGCAGTCACACGGTATTAGCAGGCTGTCTGGTCTACAAGGCTCTTTGAAGAACTGTCACTCGTACCCGTACTTGCGCTCGTCGAACTCGTGCTCGCCGAACTATCGGTCGGAGTCGGCAGCGCTCGGTAAAGAGTCCATGCGCTCCAATTGAGAACGCAACCGATTGAGGTCGCTGGGGGGTCTTTCAATGTATCAGATCCGAGGATTGTGATGGTACCACACGAGTAATGCGTAGTGTAGGTTGACCAAGTCGTAGCACTAGCAAGGACGGCCAGGCTCATCATTAGCAAAACGGGAGATATCGCTGTGAATTTTAAGCTGTTGGGCTTACCAATGCCTTACACCACCGGACACGTATGTCAGAATGTTGTTCTCGCAGTTGACGGGATACTCGTATTCGTCGCACGAGGATAATGACTTTGGACAGCGGAATCCATGCCCAAATTTTGTTGTCCATGTTGCGGATACGCTGGATGGAATCACATGTGCCGAAGCTGTATAGCGGTCACTGTTAGAAAAGAGAATGGCCATCAACCCAGGGAACAGTGATCAGCAAACAGTCCTACTTTTTGTGCCATCAATCTGCCATCCTATGAATTCAGGGCTGTTTTGGATGGCAGTATCCAGAGATGTTGTTGCCGCCGTAGTTGAATGGGCGAACAAAACAGTCAAGAGGAATGCCCGCCACATTATTGATAGTGTGAGAGAGATGCAGGAATCGACAGTGTCAACAGAACTGGTGGAATGTGATATTCAAGTTGTCCATAATTCTCGACGACTAATGTTGGGCGCCGCTGCTTTTAGTACAAGAGCTCAGAAGTTAGGGGCCTCGATGTAGAGTGGCTCGGTGGTATTATTCTGCTTTTAGCTCGAAATACTATCTATCCAATAAGTTCGAAGTCGCTCGAAAGGGCATCCATTGCGATCACGTATATTCACAGTCCGGGGCACTTACGCTAGTCCGCTATGGTCCCCTAGACGTCGGACTCCTCGCCAGCCGCTCAAATGCATTAACATGGATAGGAGTTCCTGCGGTCCAATCCAAACCCGACAGGTCTTGGCCACAGATGCTGCAACGCTTGCTTGGAATCCAATCCTACGCTCCACGGGAGATTAGGATCGGGCCCAGTGCCCATCTCCTGTCACGCGTTCCTCGAGATGCGATTGCGATATTCCGCCGCTCATAAGCCTAGGATCCGTCCAAACACCCACTATGTAGAGATATTGCCTCTACTTGCACACGCTCCTGCTTGCGGAGCAGAGGTTGAATTATGCTGTGGACCTTGATCGGAAGAGTCATGATTCCCGGAGTCTTGAACACGGTCGTTCATACATGTCACTTCCGTCCTGGACTCCAGACAAGGCAGAAGACCTTCGGCGGAAGCTGTCCATTTGGCCCCCACTACCACCGGAATCCATTCGATGGGCCAGGCATATGACTCCACAAGTCTGCCTTGACCCAATCGAGACAAGGATAGGGAAGGAAAGAATCAGCAATTGCAGAGACCCAGCCCGTCGTTGCGGCTCAGATCCCGGTCAGACCCCTTTTGCGTTGAGCCCGCATGCTCTTGGCATGAGGATTGGCAACGGGGGGATAATCTCAATGGCCGGCAGCTGGCCCCCTAACGCACAGCCTGCGGGGAGTTGAAGGAGTCGCTTAAACCCGATAACTCTGAAAGTGATGCACTTTCCCAAGTCGGAATGCTGAAGGCTTGCGCCGAAGTCGCCCATCGCAAGAATGGCGAAGTACGCGGAGCGGGATTGGCTGTTTTTGCATTCAAGCCTTGTCTGATTTAGTCTTTCCTCCGGAGTAGTTGACATGTTGGCACTGCATTTGTGCAAGGGCAGTGCATGCGGATGACCTTCAGATATTTGACCCCGTCATAACAGATCTTGATCGTGGTACCAGGGCTCCGGTGCTTCGATCCGCCTTTCGGAGGTTGCGGCAGACAGTGTAGGGAAATCGATCGATGGTGATGATGCGATTGAGCCGCAATGTAGGCGAGACAACCTATCAGGTAATAAGTATAGCTTTCAGCGGCAATGCAGAGATAAGGTGGCTTCCAAAGACAAACCCCGGGGTGGTTGTGGGGAGTAGGAGATGGTGATAATACTACGTCCTACGTAGTGCGTACTGCGTAGCAACTTTCGATGCTCGTGATCGGCACCTCGAAAGCCGGCACCCGTGCTCCCAAGCCCCGTCCCATGCAACGCTGGTACTCAGGGCATATATCGACCATGCGGAGTTGAACGGTCAATGTTGTGGAAGTCGCCGTAGATGGTCTGGAGTTACTTTTAATCCAACAGCTCACAACACTTCTTCTCCTCTCATTTGATCAACAGTCCACATAGCCACTGTCGTGGTCTATCATGGATGGGACGTGTAGTTCTGTGAGCGAAAAGTCACGACGGGCACCAAATTGTCAAAATAGGCTACACAGTTGGCAGGCAACAGATGAATGACGATCTGCGTGCTGGCAGCTTCCAACACTAGGCCGTGGAGCCTTCATTAAGGGTTTTTCCCGGGGGTGTTTACCGGTCGCCGTACTTTTAAATTGACGCCGCACTGGAGGGCGTTTATTTGCCTAGTGCCTGGTACTGATACAAAGTAGATGTATGTTGAACCACAAAAGTACGTCCCGCGCTGTATCTGCAGATGAGTTCGTCTGATGCAGCGCCGGGGATAGTTTTCCCGAGAGAGCGCATCAAACAAGACCGGCCTTTAGCCTTCCTCTTCCCCGTTCGTCGGTAGCGCGCCTTCGTCCTCTGATTCCACTTGAGCCAAAGCACGGCCTGAGTCATTTCCGGCCTTTTCTCCACCCGTCGCGGCCGCTTGAGTGCCACCGGGGGCAGAGATGAGCTTGGCCGCAGCGATTCCTCCAGATGTACAGTACAGGAAGAAGTTCGTCTGGAAGTGGTCAATATGGTTGAAGAAATTGCCGAATCTGTCTCGATATTATCAGTTCCGTGCAATTCGGTCAAGGAATAAATAAGCGTGAGTGCTCGTAACTTACGCTGCAGTTTGCTCTTCTTCACGGAAGATTCGATCGTAGATTTCACGCTGCTTGAACTCATCCATCTCCTTGGTAAAGCGCTCGAAATGGACCGGTCCTCGACCTAGGCTAGCTGCCTTTGCATTGTAGCTGTCGAAGATGGGTCGCTCAAGCAGTAGACCCAAACCAGGGGCTTTGGGAATAGCGATCCGGTCGGGGCCGTATGAATCTTTAATCCGATCGGGGTGGCAGCCGCATCGAACAACGAGGGCGGCCATGGCCACCATTTTGCGAATCTGGTGCATCATGAAACTCTGGCCATGGACCTTCAGACTGAGCCACTCAGTTCCATTGATGACCACCGGAGTCGGGTTCACATTGAACGATTTGATGTGGCGTTTGGCCGACGGATCTTTGAAGGTCTTTTGAATCGTGTAGTTGTAGAAGTTGGGTGTACCCACATATCGATCCAGAGCCTCTTGCAGCCGCGCGATGCGGGAAGCGGGTGCTCGGTAAGATCGTCGGGCCTTCATGTAGGCTGCTTTGATCGCCTTGGTAGTGTCGAGGATAAGCTTTTGGCGAGGATCCATGACAAAAGGCTCGTCGCTCTTGGACTCGCGCGCAGCGTCCATTCCCTCGGACTGAGCAGCTTCCTCGGCAGGCTTGTCGGCAGTTTGGACCTGAGGCACATCCTCGTTTTCGAGATCTTGGGGAGCTGAGTCTGTGGAGAATAGTGATTGTTGGATAATGTTGCGAATGTCCTCGGGGGCGCTTTCAAGGATGGGCTTGATGTACTCCTCATCCACTTGATTCCAGTACCCCGCGACCTCTTCTTGTCGCGCGTTCACGGCATCCAAGTCGCCGGCTTGCTCCGCGAGCTCCACGATCTTCTTTCCGAGATAGGTGCTGGGATGAGGCGGGAGGAGACAATGAGTAGGCAGCAGATATTCGTACACGCGGGAGTCACACATCTGGTAGCAGCTGAAGCTCTTGGCCGTAGGTTCCAAGCCCCAAACGCGAATTTGGGGACTCAGGTGCGAGTTGATTTTCTCAACAATGTCGGAGTCCTCGATGATCATTTTCAGAGACACAACATTGCCCGCGGCGTGAACACCTTTATCCGTACGCGCACATCGAATGAAAGAAGACTTTTTCGGGTCGGTTGCGTTGGCTTTGGAGACCGCGCCAGCAGCGACCAAGGCAGAGAAGAGCTCCCCTTCAATGGTTGGCTTGTCCTCAATTCTAGACAATAGATTTAGTCGAGGGATTTCTAACGGTAGCCAAAGACACGGCAACGCCAGATTGACTCACAATTGCATGCCGTAGTAGCCTGTTCCTGAATACCCGATCATAAGGGCGACTTTCTTCTTGGGCCGTCGCTCTTCGTTTTCAATATCCTCCTTGGAAAACTCAGTCGCGTAGATTGGAATCACAACGTCCTCGCCATTCTCAATCTTGCGACGCTTCGCCTCTTCCCTTTCCTCGGCGCGCTTTCTCTTATCTCGGGCTTGACGGCTTGCTCAATTAGACATTTCGTTCAATCACCAAGCAGGATTCCAGGCAGCATACCTCCATTCTGACCTTCCCATATTACGGTTCCTACGCTTGCCACCAGCGTCCGCTCCTCCTGGCGCGTTGTCGGCCATGGTACACGTTTGAAGAATTCCTTGAGCTCGGTCTCGGCTCGGGATTCAATATGTTGCGGTTGACTATGAGTCCTTGTTGGAGAAGGGAATTGAGACTGGACGGAATACAGCCGGAATGCGGGAGTAAAGGCAAGACGTCCAGCAATGTTGCGCTGCCACAAACTGTTGACGCGCATGAAACCGATTTTGACACAATAAGCTCTGTGGACTGCGCAGGTGGCCGCCGCGGACATTTTCGATGACCGATAGCACTAGTCCGTATTTGGCTTAGCCTTGCCGACCTGGTACTTTTGCTCTCCGGCAACGACCTCTCAATGCGGGAAATCTCCAGCGCGAGGGAGCCAGGCAGCCAGGCAGCCAGGCAACCAGGCAATGATCTTTGATAATCGGCGTTGTTGTGAAATCACATATTCGTCCTACAAGATCGTCTCGAGCTCATACAGCCCTGAACAAACACTCTCGATCTGCCCTCCTTTGCGCTTTTACCTGTCTCTCTTCATTCAGACTTCTCGCCGCTCTGCAATCTCTGGAATGACGGCCGAGTGAGATATGATAGTCACCTTGTTATTCCTGAACAACGACCGAAGCTCTGTCTTCTGAGATCTCGACCTCGAGCTCGGATCTCAGCTCCGGCGGACTTTGCGCTCGCGTTCCCAACACAATCCTCTGTCGTAGTCATGGATCTCGCCAACACCCTGATTCGAAGCGTCGCTCGCGCTTTTTACGAGACTCGCCATATCTTGATTGTCGATGCGCTCTTCCTGCACTCAGTGTACGAGGCCCTCGCCGAGACACCGTGAAAAGGAGACTTCGGGTATGAGCTGACTTTCTGCAGGCTTCACGCTGAGGACCTTGCCTTCCTCATGGGCATGCAGCAAAAGGACTTGCGCAAGCTTTGCGCGCGACTCCGAGAGGATCGACTCATTGGAGTGTATGGCTGGCAACTTCTCATCCTCTATCGCGAGCGTAGCTAACTGAGTGTGAACTTTTCCTTGAATATAGGAGCACCCGCGCCGAAATTCGTGATGGCTCGACTCGCCCGGTCAATCGCGAGTACTACTACATCCCTCTTCATCCGGTCATTGATGCGATCAAGTACAAGGTCTCCAAACTCACTTCGACCATCAAGGAGCAGTACACTCCGAGCGAGGAGCGGAAGGAGTACATGTGCCCTCGCTGCTTGGCTGAATGGACTGAACTGGATGTTCTTAGTCTGGTCTCTGAGGAAGGCTTTGAATGTCAAAATTGCGGAGCGATCTTGGAGCGCACGGAAGATATCAAGGGCGAAGAGGGCATTGACCGGACCGGCCATGAAAAGAATAGCAAGCTGATGGCTCAGTTGGACAAGATGCTCAAACTCCTGAAGCAGATTGACTCTGTCGAAGTTCCACCGAATGACTTCGACACGGCTTGGGACCACAAAGTTGAAGTCCCGCGCAACCAGAGCACTCACCCAGTTCGCGCGGCTGTTCCTGTGCCACCAAAGGCGCAGGACGTAATCCGTGGAAACCTCAAGACTGACGCCGCGGCCTTGGAGATTTCCCTCACTTCAAGTGAAGAGAAGAGCGCGGCGGAGCAAGCGGAAGAGGCTGCACGAAAAGCTGCCGTCGAGAAGCAAAACGCATTGCCAGTTTGGCACACACACTCCACTGTCGATGTCACTGCTCCGGCCCAAGTCAAGACCGAAACTGGTCTTTCTATCAAGTCTGAGCTTGATCAAGATGAGCAGAAGCCGAATTTGGAGGCCGAAGACGACAAGATTGCGGCGTACTATGCTGAGATGGAGCGAGAAAAGGCTCTCCAGGCGCAAGAGGATGCCAGCAGCGCCGAAGACTCCGATGAATTTGATGATGAATTTGAAGACGTCGGTCTCTCAGGTGCCAGTGGTCCAGGCACTCCAGCAACGGGGCTGGGCCCAACCAGCGCCCCGACGCCTGCCGGGCTGTCCGGTGTCAAGAGAGAGTTGGACACGTCTAGTGCTGCTCCATCTACTGTGGGCACGCCCTCCACCCCCGCTGATGATGGCCCTGCTGTGAAACGAGTCAAGGTTGAACCTGGCCTCGGCGGTGATACCTTCATCAAACCTGACCCCGACGCCAAGACCGAGCCGACCGTGAAGGATGAGGAGTCCGATGAGGATGACGAGGAGTTTGAAGATGTTTAAGAAGCTCGAGCGGCGGATTCGGGAAGCGTTCTGGCCGTACAAACACGCCCTTCGTAATTTTGGACAAGCGCTTCATTCGTGGGTATGGCGCAGGCGCCTGACAGACATCGCGGTCGGTACTAAATGCATAATCTCCTTGAAGCAAGCAAGTCCTTTGAGAGAATACTCACTGGTGCTATGAAGCTTCCTTAACACGATTGGTGTCTTATGTCTCTGCTTATTCCGATGACAAGAGTCGGATTTTTTTTTCAGTCGGGGCTTCTGGAAGCCTCTTGCGAGAAGTCAACGTTCAATGATCAGGTCCACGTCCACTGACTCGATCACTATCATGGCCCACGCCGACTAAGCGTTCTCTGCGTCGACTAAGCGGCCTCTTTGACTACTGCCTACCTCACTGCGAATCTTCTTCAACTTCCCAATGACTTGAGCAAGCGCGTTTGTCTCTTGTCCAAACGGTAACAATCGCAAAGCCACTCGTGCAGCCCTTCGGGTGAAGCTTCTCACGCTGCACTTCTTGACTCAACTTCTTTCTTCCTCCAATCTTCTCTTTCTATCAACAGAAAGCGTCACATACTTTCCTCGTATCCTACGAAGCAGTCTCGCCAATTAATTGTACGGCCTTGTCTATTCATCAACATACAGCGTCATTCAATTAAACATGTTCGCTTTACAGCGAGTCGGCATGGTGCAGAGCTACGTAAGTCGTCTCCCGAAGCTTTATCCCGCCATGCTTCACTCCAATCCAAATGATGATCATTAATATACATCCTCACTCTCACCTCCATCCTCTTCCTGTTCTTTCTCCTGGCCTTCGACTGTCATCATGACATCAACTGACCATCCCGACCACCAGCTGTACTATCCTGCCACCCGACTTGCCATCGAGCAGCACAACCCTTTCCACCCAAACCGTGACCTGCTTCTGCAATCAGTCTGGACCAACATCCTCGTGACCCAGTTTCCTCTTCCCTACGGTTTCATCGTCAACCCCCGCGAGCACGGCTGCTTTACCGAGCGCGACCTCTGGGCCGACGTCCAAGTCCAGCATATCAACCACCCCGGCCACCTCAGTTTTCTGGTCGTGATCTGCCGTACTGCCTCCCCCACCTCCAACGGCACCGGCGGCATTACAGACTGGGAGGATCATCTGGATTCATACCTGGATCTCATCTTTCCCCCTCGCCGCCGAGGAAATCAGCCTGTGACTGTCTTCGGGATCGTCGCGTTCAAGCGAAAAGCCAGCTTCCATGTCAAGGTGGTCGGCGAGGATCTGCCAATGGCAAGGATGTCGCAGCACGAGGAGACCGGCAAGACCGAGTTTGACATTGTTGAAGATCATTTCATCGTGCAGAGTATCCTGAACGACATGTCTCCTCAGCTCTAAAAGAAGGGGTATGATTAGGGTGTAACAGAAGGTAGTGCTCGCTTGATATTTCATCGATCAATCTTGAGCGGAAATCATCAGATTATGAGGGTCACTAGGGCTCCTACTTCTTCCAATGGAATCGAACTCAATAGGTCGTCGTTACTTCACTTCTCCTTCTTTGTGTGGTAAGAGGAGTACTTGGCTTTCCCATTCCTTGTCCTGGACTTCCTCGCTGGAGCTCATCCAGGTAATCGCCAACTACGAGGTATCCGTTTCAAAGTCGATCTCTTGGGCGGGAATGCGACAAAAAGCAATGGAAATTCAGGTAAAAGATAACATTTATTTCAAGATGGATCCACCTTCTTGTCCAACACCTGGATGTTGCAATCCACATTGCTCCAAATCGGCAACTCAGTCTCCATTTTGCCTCGCCCAAACGCCGTTGATCCGAGATATGCGAAGCAAAGAGGGGGAAACCACATCATATCGTTTCCAAAAGTCATCATATCGTTACTAGTTCTTGCCATCGAGGAGTTCATCCTTTTTGCCATGCAAGATACATGGAAATTGAACCAAAAACTAAAACCCGCTACAAAAGTCGGAAGGCCGCCTGGGTCAATGGAAACAAACGCCGAACATGTCAACCCGTAAATGCAAGGAGGCGGCTCTGTGGCTATTCGATCATGGACTGCCCGCAACGCCGATGTCAGAGTCGCTGGCTAACGCAGATGTGGCCTCCCACTCCTCTGGCGAAGCGAAGTCCGACTCTGGATTTTATGGTCAGAAGGTGTGGGATCAGGGAGCATCAGGGGAACACGAACCTGAGACGAGATCATCCGGGACCTCGATTGTCAATTCTTGAAGACGAAGCAATGTTGCTACAATTATCAACATTAGTAACCAGATTTACCAAGATTGAATGCCTTGAAAGCATACCATTTGTACTTTGAATGACCTGGCGATCATCTTCATCACTCTCATCGAAGTAGTTTTCCAAACAATGAGTGATGGTCGCCACAATGGGTTGCACAATGCGCGACTCGACATTCCGAATCTGTGCTTCGAAAAAGACGCTGGAGATGCATCGAACGCAGGCGTCAGTCAACTCTCGGGCAATATTGGCAATCCGAGCCTGAATTTCTGCTGGAACTCCTTCGCTGCAGTCGAGGAAAAGTATGCCCTGCAAAACCTCTGTGGTGCGCCGACGAACATTTGGGTGATTGTAGATCAGCAGAGGCGGAACGAAGTCAGGGATACGATCTTGAACGGCCACAGTGAACCAGTCAGTGTCGAGGCCCAAGCGTTCATTCGAGGCTGTGCACAGCTGAATGAAGAACTCTAAATGCTCGTTGCCCGCGCAACTATTCAACGAGACTAGGCCCTTGGCAACGAAATCGATCAGTGCAAGGATGGCTCCCTCGTCAGGTGCACATTTGCAGAAAATGATAGCGCAATCCAGGAACGGGACACAATGTTCAGCGGGCGAGAAGCGCAAGCCAACTTCGAGGGTCTTCAAAATGTGAGGGAAGAAGCCCGCCTCTGGCTCACATGCGAGGAAAGAGGCGACGATGGCTTGGGCAGCCTCTGAATAATAGGAGATGTAGTCATGCTGGAGCACCTTCATCAAGAACACGAGAACCGCACTATTGTCCGTTGCTTTGTGGAATTCCAGCGGCTTGATAAATCTGTTCTCCGCCAGAGTAAGTGAAATTTGCCCGTCTACCGATGTGGTTCGAGACGTATTGGAAGGGGTTGGTGGCAGAGCAAAGTCAACTCGCTGCAGCAATGCCGCGCATAGAGCCATCAGATTGCGGTACGGGAACTGGCGACCCTTCTCGAGTAGCCGACAGTAGCCTTGATAACGACCTCTGAGGTTCTTGCGGTCCTCAGGGTCGAGCCAAATGATTTCCAAGCATCTAACCAGCATTCCGTTCGCAAGAACAGCCTTGGTGGCCTCTTCGCTGGCTTCGGTCAACTTGACCAGGAAATCGAAGTACTCACCCCATGCACGAGGAACAGTCTGAACGGCCTGCCACAAGTCTACCAGCATGGCGACGATGCTCTCAACAGCTCCCTCGAGTCTATTTTGCCGGATTTGCCTGCCTTTCTCGTCCATATCCGGAGTCTCCAAAGACAACTTGAGACAACGAATCGCAATCAAGATGATAGACACGACTTTCTGGCGAACCTCGTAGTGGAAGCTTCGGAGCATGACGTTCCGCATCGAAGTTGGCCGATTGGAAAACCATTCGAGAGCACAGAGCGCGCCACGCGGATTTTGCACAAGCAAAGAGAGTTCCTCATACATTTTGAACAGTCCCGCCATCTCCTTGGTCCGTGCAATGAGTTGCTCCAAGGTATCCAATCCGATCTCGGTTCCCATCAATTGCAGCTGGTGCCGCTGTTCAGGAGCGATATCCACTCGTCGCATACAGGAAAGAAGCTCTGGAACCAACTTCAAATAGCTCGGTTCCAGAAGACAGTATGTGCGGATGAAGATCTCATTCTCCATGGCGATATGGTTTGCAAGAGCCGTTGGCAAGGGCACACGAGCAGGATATTCAGGCGCCACCACCTGCGGCTCCTCTTTCGCCTGTTGCTCCGGATTTACACGATGATAGAACAGCATGTACGCGTTCCAGACTTTGTTCATTTGAACACCACCGCCGCCGTGAGTGTCACCTCCAAAGCAGTGGTCGGCAATGTTTGCTGGATCAAATCTGGACACGTCGGCATCGTTGAATTCGACCCATCTCGGTGTCCCGACGCTGCCAGACCTTTCGCGGGTGTAAGAGTAGTAATGACCCGATTCGGCGGTGCCAGTATGAACAAGCACCCCGACAAGCTCGAACACGTCAGGCTCGATCCCAGCATCGGGATCAGAAAGGTGCTCCACCTTATAAGGTGTCATGTCAATATTTTCGGGGAATCTGAACTCATCGTTGATCTTGCTTCGCATCATCGTGACCATGTCAAAGTCGAACCGTTTAAGATGGAAGATCAAGTTGTCTGGAACTTCCTTCAAACACGCTCGCTTCACTGCATCCACATGTTGACCACATCCCGAGCAAAAGTACTTGTTGTCACCCTGCATGATTTCACCTTCAACATAAGCCTGCAAACTCTCAACAAGACTACCCTTGCCCTTGATGTCGCATTGGATTGCGGAGAAGGGTTCTTCTCGCTCCGAGATGTGAGAGCACTCCTTGGATTTGATTTGCTGGACCAGCTGCCCTCCATAGAAAGATCGGAAGCGCTTTTTATCGTCGGGGTTCATGACTTGGGCTTCCCATCGATCAAAGAGCAAGTTGTAGAACTCGTCAACATCCATCTGAACAGTGACATCGATGGCTTCATTGTCATAAGTTCGGATGCTTTCGACAAATCCATCTGGATTGACGCTCTTCATCCAAGTGTCCTGCATCCAAGCAAAAAGCCTTTGGGTCTCACCAAGGAGCTTCTGGGATTCATCAGGCTCCAATACGTTCAACGACAGCATGAACTTGCGAAATTCCGTGTTCATAAACAGCTGAGTCATCAGCGAATTGAGATAGCAAGTATTGGAAAGATTCTTGAGTCCGGCGTATCCTTCGTAGGCTCGGATCATCTTGTTACGATCCTGGCTCCACGTGGGATTGTACGATTCATCTACGGCTCCAGTTAGTCGATGGTCACACGGGACTCACTAAATTGAGGAGACCGAACATACCTCGAGGAATGACCCCATCCAAGTACTGCATGGTTCGAGCAATATTTTCAACATTCTGCTTACACAGCAGTCCGATTACGTTGTAGAGCTTTTGGCGCGTCTCGGTATGCATGAGTGGAGTGCGTGGGACGATCACGTCGTCAGTTTCATTAGCAAGCTCTGGGAGTAGGTATTTTCCCATGATCGGTTCAGCGATATCACTGAAAAACAGATGAGACATGGTTAGCAATGTCCAGAAAAGAGTATAGCACTTGTGATACGCACAGAGCCTCCAGCTTGAGTCCGGTCGAATCGGCATATTGAAGACATTGCTCTAGAAGACTCGCCATGCCAAAGACAAGGTGATCGAGGGGCTCGCGGCCGATGAACTAGGCATGGTCAGCGGCGTTGTTATCTCAACACAATGTCAGTCATTGACCTACCTCCGTCGTGTCATGGCTCAACATCATTTGGCTCCATTGGCTCATGTATTCGCTGAGAATGACATCTTGCGGCGACCGGTCCACGACAGCTCGGAAAGCCCACAAGGCTACTTTGAAAAACTCGGCCGAATGAGCGGCGTACTTGCAAGCGAGATTAAATGACTGCAAGAATGCATTCCAGATTGATGCGAGCATGTCGATATGAATGGGGCTGTCTGGGTTTGTCATGGGCTGCTTGTTGGAGCCATTCTCCTTGACTGGTTTCGTCTTTCCCTTTGGGTTGCACACCCTGCGCGTCCTCTCCGATATTTCAGCTCGGATCGACTGCCCTGGCTCTTCGAGGAGCAATCCCTGGATAAGGGCAGCAAGTTGGACTTCCCGCTTTACGGCGTTCCAGAACAGAGGGTCGCGGAATGACCCTTCCAACAGAACACCCCACGAGTTACAGATCAGCTTTTGGACTTTGACCATATCATATGACTTGACATCAGCCAAAGAACGTCCAGCCTCAACGAAGTGCTGGAGCCTCTTTGCAAGTGCCGCCTTGTCGGCTTCTGGAACCCCGTGCTCATCGCCGACTTCGCTGGAAATAGTGATGGATTCCACCAAGCATCCAACAGCCGCCGAAGCAAGATAGACTTGGTTCCTGTTGAGAGCATTCAGATCTGACAGTTTGTTGTCGATTAAGAATGACACGAGTAGCTTTATGCTGCGCGACACAAAAGCTGGGTTCGGTGTCTCTTCCATACCTTCCTCCAAGAGACACCTCGCGAGTGTGCTGCAGGAGTAGAAGGCAACAAAGGGTGTTTCCAAGGGGAATAGCTCCGACACGGTGCTGTCTCCTGACTTAATAAGATTTCGTACTCGCTTCTGGGGTGGGAAGGTTATGAGAAACTCATAGATCTGCGAACGCCGCTTAGTTAGCACTCTTATCCCAACCGGATGCCACCCCTGAAAATCATCCAGGTATACTCACATCCTTTGCAAGATCATCGTTAAGTGTAAGTAGATCATACAGTTCGTCAAAATGCTTCAGAACCTCTGAATCAACCGATGTGAGAGGGAGTCCGCCGAGAGCCAGTCGTGGCAATTCCTTGGCATCTGGTGCCTTCTTGACGAGGAGCAGGCCGGCTTGGATGGCTTTGATGTCCCTCAAGGTACTTCCGGCGTCATTCACCAGATCAAGTCGTTGGCCGCCGGCAATTACAGTGAACTTGGAAAAGCCTGTGAGCGCTGCCAATCTCTCGGACAATTCAAAGCCGGTTGAAAGATCGCCAATTGCAAGCTGCTGGACTCTGGAGCTGTTCGTTCCGTTGAAAGACTGCCACGAAAGACTCAGTGTCTCACCTTTGATTGGCTGCTCGGGCACCAACGGAGGTGAACACCGCGGAGAACTGTATCGTGGACGAGCACGGAGGCCGCACAGCAGCTGGTGGAGGAAACATAGCGAACGCTTAAATCTCAGCTCATCGGAGTTCAACTCTCCAGTCTCGGTATCTGAGTCCATTAACGAATCCCCGTTAGCGTCGGATGCAGCCTTCAAGCTCGAGACGGCTGCTTTGAGCTGATCAAGGCACCGCTCAACAAGCGCAATGTGAGTGGCTTCGACTGCCGACTTGGGTGATTTGGAGATGATTGCATGATCAAGGTAAACCTGTACCGCAAATTCTGTGGCCTGAACTTCAACGGTGCCAGGTAAGGCATTCAGAATGAAGGTCCAGATTTGCTCCATTCCGGGAATTACCACTACTTGACCCTCATCCGCTGGGGTGGGCGGGTTCCATCGGACTTGGTAGATGATGGCCTGCTTGGCGAATGCCAACGTTTCCAGTGTCAAATCCTTCGGTGCTAGAGCCGGTAGATATTCGTGAATACACCGGTCCAGGAACGAGTTCGTCTGGGTAGCTTGGGTGAGTGCAGTTGTCAGCATGTTCCACATTGCGTGGCGGCCTTCTGCGCCGTATTTGTCAGACAGGAAGATATCTTTCCAAAGCGTCATCCCAAGCTCAGGCGTGATCGTATCCGGAACCATGTTGATGAGGCGGAAGAGAATGCTCAAGCGTGAGAGCAACTCAAGCTGAGAGGTGGAGCTGGCAAGCTTGTCGTTCTTGCGATTGACAGCACTCAGCATGTCTTCGATGACCAGGCCGGTGAGGTCAAACTCCGCGGCGAGTTTCAACATTTCCTGTCCCTCATGATTGGCGACCAGGCCATTCAGAATTTGGTAGCTGCCTGCCGTGAATTCGTTCTTCTCGGCGATATCTTGAACACATCGCTCATAAATGGCGACCCTGTCAGCCTCGCTGATCCCAACGGCAACAAACCCTATGAGCTTTTGAAAGCCGAACTTCTGCAGAATCTTCTTCTGGTCCACGGAGATCTCCTCTGAGGGAGTGCTGTCACGAACGAGACGGACGCAGAGATTCAAGGGAATGGAATTGACGCTTTCAAAGGATGATCGCGAGTCCGCCGAGCCATGGCACATCCGGTCGAGCAATTTGTTGCAAAACTCAAGCATGCTCCCATCGAACCGGCTAAGAGGCAACTCCAAAAGCTTCTGGCAGATGTAGAGCAACGCAGGAGCGCTTACGACATGCATGGCGAATGTCCGGATCAGCATTGTCAAGACCTCCGAGACAATTCGAGTATCTTGACTTTCGGTCACCGTCCGCCAGATGAGGTCCGTCACCGAATTAGTGTATGTATCGGTAACAATCAGGAAGCCAACAATATTGCTGCTTCTGCTGATCAGTTGCGGGTGAGAGTCGACCCCCACTAAATAGTCCACAATTTTGTGATCGAGGATAAATTGCACGAGACGCTTCACAAACGGCAGGTTCACGCCGTCAGGATTTGACTGTATGCTGGTCCCCCACACGTGCACTAGGTCGGATTGCATAGTCTCGACGCCATGAACACGAAGCTCCATTCGACCCTCTGTGATATGCTTCTCGAGCACCGCAAACTTCCACATCCAGAAAATGATCAGTGACTTGTCCGCTAAACTGGCCTCTTCAGGAAGGGCTATGGCCAGATCTTCCGAGAGTTGCTGTACAAAGTCGATGTCTCTGGCGCAGTGCTGCTTGTAATGGTGGGAAATGGCGCGGAGGAACTGCTCACTCAGGTCGCTCGTTGCGAAAGCAGCTTTCTTCGAGATCCAATCTTGATACTTGACATCCACCAACCGGACCATGTCGTAAAGTGTCCGCAGTGCAGTGGTCTGAGGCAGCTGAGCGTCTGACCCTTCAACTCCGGTATCACGTTTACGCTCCAAATGACCATCGACGAGCGTGTTGGCGATAGCAAGGACTTGGAGAAGCACGCCCACCAAGGCGGGGTTGCGGGGGATCACTTCCAGGGCAAGAGCTGACCATTCGGAAAGAACCTTGGCAGTATCCATGGGAAGCTCGAGTGATTTGGAACGAATATGCAGAAGCATTTCTCGTGTATTCGCCGGGTTCTTGCGGGCCAGGGCGCGGTAGAATGGAGTCTTGATCCAGGAAAACACGGATGTGAGGGTCTGAAGATAGTCTTTGCAGATTCCCTCCTGGACTGGAAGCTCAGGATCTTCGAGGTAATGTTCAAGAAGCCGAGTGTCGAGGCGCGTGACGTGTAGTGCAATCTGCACATAGTTAAGGAAGAACTGTTCCAAACAGAGCCATGGACTGCTGCCGGTACCATCGTCGATGAAGAGTTCATGTCTGCTTTCTTGTCAGATTATGTTTAAACCCATACCAGAACCAACTGAATGTGCGGGAGGGGGGAAGAGCAGCTTACACTCGGCGCAATACACACTCCGCCACATCAGGGAAAACCTGCCAGAATTCCTGTGCTTCACCGAATTCTTGAAGACCCAAATCATCCAAGTGCTTAACACAGTCGTCTGTCCAAATTTTGACTGCGGAGAGAGCATCGACATCCCGAGGATCACCTTTTTTCACATGCGTCAGCTTCAAGCGGAAACAAATAGTTTTTAAGGCTTTCTCTGCATATGTGCATGTATGTATGCCTAGGGGTTTCAAGACGGAGCATTACCTTTTTGAATCATCGCCACAATGCGGTGCATGTTCTCCAGTGGGCTGGCATTCTCTCGAACCTGAGGGAAAGACTCAACCAAGGTAGGAATCAAGCTTTGGAGCTGAACCACATCGTCATCTTGGATCGCCTCCTCCAGCGGTCTCCAGTTCTCATCCATGTCTTCGGGGTCTTCCGCTTGGATCACTGGGCTCTGTGCAGGTGAGGAAGATATTGAGATGACGTCCGAGGGAGTTGTGTGAAGTTCGCTCGGGTCAGGGCGTGCCGGAATGATCTCAGAGATTGGGGGTGTGCCGCGCATGGTGGTCTCCGTGTCGGTGTCGGGGGAAGGTGACTTGTCAGAGAGTGGTGACTTGACGTTGATAGTCACCTTTGCAGGACGTGTGTGATCAGGGTTCGTGTCCATCTTGTCGGCAAGCGCTGCGCTGGTGACCGGAGCAGGCAGCACAGAGGGGGTCGCCGCGGCGATGGTGGCACTTGCCCCGTCCAGATTCCTGGAGATCGATGGACTCAGGCCACTTCCACTGTCCAGGCGTGGCCTTTTCTGCTTTCGCTCGGGATTTGAATCCTCCATTGATTCGTTTAGAGGTTGCATGGAGTCGTTCAGCGGCGCGTCAGGCGGGGTGGAAGTGCTCGCTGGTGGGGGTTGCGCCATACCATTTTATGATTTACGACGCGGAGGAAGGAGAGAAGGAGCGAGGGGAGTTGGAGCTGAAGTGAATGTGAGAGATAGGTCCGGTGGATTCCGCCAGCTTTTACCAGAGGAGGGGCGCGTGAATGAGAGGTCCGATGGAGTAAATGTCAGAGCGAAGGGCGAGCTGTGTGTTTGAGTGGGGAGTGGACGTGAGCAAACAATCTGCGATCTGGATGATCGACGGGGCTTTTTTGGGAGGTGGCAGAAGCTCTGATCAACGCGAGGAGCCGGTGACGTTGTGTTTTTGTGGGGAGATCTGCCAACCGGATCAGCCGTTCACCACATAACAACATGAATAATTGTAGGCAGCTGTATGCACGTGAGACTGGATCCAAACACAACGTAGGTACGTGAATTCTTCTTCTCCTTCTCCCTATATTCTCTAAGAGCCTCTAGTTATAGCTTACTATGTAGCAAACTGTGGGTTACACATATGGGAGGTACCTCAAGCTCCTTGTACATGCGTAAAATTGTCATGTTCCTGTTTCGTTCCATTTGCTGCCGTACCGATGAAGGGCTCACAACATGCATCGATAAATATATCCACTCTTGTCAACGGGAGCGGGAGCCGCACAGACTAGAAATTCAAGTTGGATCCATCCCTGGGCTATGACTAGTAGGTAGTTATTGAATGCTACCTTGGCTAAGGTGCTTAGCAATTGACTCTCGTTCGGAGGTGCCTGTTGGAAAACCCAATATATCTGCGACCGCGTAGACAAAATTATGATTATAAGCAATTCGGACCCGTTGATCCACGCCTCCAGTACTGGTAGTACCTGTCTAGGAAGATACTTCTCCATATCGCGGATGTTGGTGGTCAAGGGCTGCACTGCTTTTCTAAAACTGGAAGTTATCACACAACTACTTATGATACCTCGAGTGGACAGGGATGGGTAAGTGCCATTGAAAATGGAAGCCTTCTTATAAAATCACGTAAACTTCACCATATAAGGACATGTAAGGACATATTATCTGGCGATGCCGAGGTGTGACTAGGCCGGGGCTTATCGCAATAATAGTACTACTTTATGAGTGACTAATTCCCCTATGGGCTATAACCTCACTACTTAGAAAGCACTAACTGAAGTTTTCCGGGTCTTGATTTTACTTCTGGAGTTTGACTTCTTCAACTGAGGTATTGACTTGTAGAATCGGGACAGAATGTTTGCCAGATATTATAGTAAATAGCTCGAGGTTATTGGTCTTGCTTGGGGGACTCAATGATAAAACTTAACCACTAATTTAGATTCTTCATTGACGGGCTAGCATTGAGGTTACATGTATAATGGTAGGTACTAGGAACAACCAGGAGCGGAGAGTGAGGGATGAGGGTGAGATGGCTACCTGGTACAGAGAAGAGAGCGGCAGAATCACATGCCATACAAACACACTTCTTGAAGCATATGACATATATCATACGCCCCTGTCTCACTACTGACGCAAGAAGATCATTCTTTCATGGTGGTCTCAATCTTCCGAATGATTCTTGCCGGGTTCCCAGCCACGACATGGAAAGGCGGGACATCCTGTAGACATACCAACGGGATTAGCATGCGGACAATCTTGACCCGCGATTGGTACAGGATCACGAGGTCCAATGATGCGGAGCCAAAGACAACCATGTTCTAACAGTCTGAAATAAACCAAGATTCCCCAGATCTGCAAGCAACCATACCAAAGCAAGCAATGTGGATGCTGCTGCAAGATTCCGACACCGCGAGCACCCTGTATAGTGTATACCATGCTTTACTGGACTCTACGGACGTACCTTTGTTACCACACTTCCGGCACCCACCGTGGAGCCCTTCCCAATTGTCACACCAGGCAGGATAGTCACATTGCCTCCAATCCAACAATCTTCT
The DNA here is from genome assembly GCF_028827545.1 of Penicillium diatomitis. Taxonomy (NCBI): domain Eukaryota; kingdom Fungi; phylum Ascomycota; class Eurotiomycetes; order Eurotiales; family Aspergillaceae; genus Penicillium; species Penicillium diatomitis. The sequence continues at coordinate 2,882,019 of NW_026623177.1, read as the reverse complement.
TGAATGGTAATGGGCGCTCCCATTTCTGGACCATCCATGCCATCCCGCACAGCGGGATCGATCGGATGGCCACCGGCAAAGAGGCTGACATTAGGGCCAAAGAGCGTGCGGTCCCCCACCGTGATGGGCATGGTGTCAATGAACACACAGTTGGAGTTGACGAAGACATTCTTGCCCAGAAAGACATTGAATCCATAGTCAGCCTTGACAGGAGGCTCAATCCAGGGTTCATTCTTGAAGAGCTCATCGTCTGCGATGGGATCTTCCAGTCGTGGGGGAAGAGGGGATTCGTCTTCGATCACACTGGAGATTGATGTGAGGAGTTAGGATGCAGGCGAAGGAAGTAGTGACGATGTATAAGTTCGTCACCTGGATGGCTCGAGCAATTTACTCTTTCCACAGCTCCATAAGCCGCCTTCGTGGGACTTCGCCTGCGTGGTTGTACCGCGTGTATGCATATTTACAACGATTTCGAGCCGCGATCAGGTCGGGGGTAAAGGAGACAAAAAGCTCTCCGCGCAGCATCTTCTCACGTTCGGTCGGTTCTGTCATGGTGATATCTGGAGGAAAGAAGACTGGATTGGAAACTGGCAGCCTCAATGTGGTGAGATTGACCCAACAATAGAGAAATGATCAACAGTTGTGCTAGCGTAGTCTTAGTCGTAGTATGCTGAGTTCATGACTCAAGTGAGTTGGACACACCCTGACAAAGCCGCCAGACCTGAGCCAGCCATGTGGGGATGGAACGGGGGCGCACATAAAGAAACAGTCACCCCCGGGCCACTGACCAGTTCCTCGGCCGGTGCCACCCAAATGACAGATCCAATGGCCGGCTTCACCCAGAAATAGGGTGACGAGGGTTGACGAGGATCCCCGAATTGAAACGCGGTGGATCAGGCCCCCGTCGAGAGAACAATCAACTCCACATTCGATTGTTTTCAAACACCCCCTCCCGACTTCTCTCCAATCGTCGATCCCGACACAATGAATCATGGCGGTTCCTGATCACCATTTAACGAGCCTCAATTCCACGACTGTGACAAGCTCGTCTTCAACTTGAAGACTGTCTCCAGTGTCCTACGCTCGGGACTTTCTAATCCTTTCGGACAGGACTTCCAAATCTCCGGCGCTCGATAGCTCATCCGCCAGTGGAGGGAAGAAAAAAGAAAAGACAACCTTGCGCAAATTGAAGCCGAGGATGACCGACGCCAAATCCTCCACCTCCATGGCCACTTCCGGAGATCCCAACGTCTCCTGGCCTGTTGAGCGCGTTTCCCACAGCTCCTCATCCGCATGGCACCCATCCTTCCCTAACCACCGCCGAACCAGCGACGTCTCTCACTCCGACGCAAGCTCCGTTTCGTCTGCCGAACCCGAATCGGACCTCGACCGATCCAACTTTCCTGACGGCGAAAAGTCGCTCTCCGGCATTGCGCTGCGCGCATTCCTGCTGGGAACCACCCTTGGAGCCACATCCATCGTGACCGGTCTCCTCAGCGCGCTATTCCCGACTCCCTTCTGGCGTGTGCCCTTCTTCATCGCCGCCCTGAGTCTCTTCCACTTCCTCGAGTATTACGTCACCGCGCGATATAACACTCGCTATGCCTCGGTCGGCGCATTTCTCCTCACCTCGAATGGCTGGGCATATAACGTGGCGCATGGCTCTGCCATCGCCGAGTGCATTCTCGCGCACTATTTTTGGCCGCAACCCGGCCGCGTGGCGCGGTGGTTGACCGTGACGGAGCCAATTGCGGGGAGTGCGGTGCCACTGTTGCTGGTGCTGGGACTGGTGTTGATGGTGGTCGGCCAGATTGTGAGGACAATGGCCATGGCGCAGGCCGCGAGTAACTTTAATCACCATGTTCAGTCGCAGCATCAGAAGGGCCACGTCCTGGTCAAGACGGGGTTGTATGGGTATCTGCGACACCCGAGCTACTTTGGCTTTTTCTGGTGGGGACTAGGGACGCAATTGGTCCTGGGAAACCGGGTGTGCTTTGTGGCATATACCATCGTATTGTGGAAGTTTTTTGCCAGTCGAATCAAACGTAAGCTATGACCTTTTCACTCTTGCGCTCCTGTTTTTGGAGGACGAAGATTCGGGCAGAAGCCCGAGCGGCAGATTTGAACTTGTACTAATCGAGCACATTTGGGATACAGGCGAGGAAGCGTTCTTGATCCGGTTCTTTGGAGTCGAGTACACCCAATATCGATTGGATACCCCGGTGGGCATTCCGTTCATTCGATGAGGCACACAGGTTGGGCACAACCGTGTTTTTTTTTCCAGGTGGTCGAACCCAAGCCAGTGAATCGGAAAACAAAGATCGGTCCTACTGCGGCCACGAACAAGAATCCGTGGCACGGACTCCTCCATGGTCAATCTGTGATCTGACTGGCTTTCGTTCGAAGAAATAGTCGTCTAATCTACGTTGGGTTGGCGTCCTTACTACCAGCAGTAGGAACCTGTGTTCACAAGTGCAGTAACAGATCTTGATGAGAACATCTCTTGTATGAGATCAACTCATCGTTACCGAATAGGTGAATGATGTCAAATGGATACTGAAAAAATAATAAGACATTGTCTCTTTGATTCCATGTCTTTGCAATGGGTCGTTGCGAGTTCCCAATGATTCTCCCGCTAGGTGGGTTTCCGATTACCACAGTGTGGTACACATTGTTTAGATATTTACATTCCTTTCTGCACCTCCTATCGCAGTCCCGGTTCTCTCGTTATAATTTACTCTCCCTCTCCGGCGCAACCGCCCCCAACGCACCACTCATAAACGGCCCCCCCTGGGCTCCAGCTCCATCTCCATCTTCATCCTGCCCAAGTCCAGCCCCAGGGCCAGAACCACCTGCACTCTCAGCCCCAAAAAGCACAAGCTCCCGACCGCCCCTCGTACTCCACCACTCCACGCAACAATGCGCTCGATCAACATCCATCTCCCCACCGCTCAGCGCCGTCCAGAACCGATCAACACAAGCACGCCGCATGCCGCGGTCCGCAATAGCATTGATTGACTCCGCCGTGAGCGGGAGCCACTCCTTGAGATCGTCGACGCGCAGATAGGAAAGCGAGTCGATGAGGGCCAGGGTGAGAACGGCTTGTGCGGAGAGGAGGGGCTGGGATGGATCTGCAGATTGGGTGGGTTGAGATTGAGATTGTGAAGGGGATGTGGGAGGGATGGGGTCGGTAGATGCGGTTAGGGCTCGGTCGCGGACGACTTCGAGGAGGATGGAGGGGAGAAGGGGTTGGGTATTGGAGAGGAGGGACGGAGGGGTGGTCACTTTGATGACGGTTTTGAAGGCGAGTCGGAATTGGCGGGCTGAGAGATTTTCGGGGAAGACCTGCATGAATATAGACTGTCAGATTGGGACATGAAGTAGCATAGATCTGACAAGTTGGGAGAGTAAGACTGACGGCGAAAAGGGTTTCGATATAAAATGGCAGATGCTTCGCAGCTAGATCGGCGTTTTGCGGAACGGCAAAGACGACCAGAACCAAACTGTGCGCGGCTTCGAAGATCTCGAGTAAAAGGCTGTTGGCCCCAGCAGCAAGGTAGGGGAAAGCGGCCGAGAGAAGAAGCTCTTCGCAGGCATCGGGTGTCAGAACCATGGGGAAATGTTCCGCCGTGTACAAGAAGAAGAGGTCGAGAGAACGCTCCACTGGGTGATTTGGTATTTGTCCAATCTCATTTGGCTTGATGCTGCGGAGGAAGTTCTCTGCCAGGTCAGGGTATTGTGCAAGGATATCAATGGCGGCGAGGAAGACGAAGGTCTGTTGTGAGGACCCGGTTTGGCCAGTCCGGGAAGAGATGAAGCTTAAGTTGCGGAGGATGTGAAGAGCTTGCATGCAGAGATAGGGAGCACCTTTTTGTGGCGCAAAAATGTCAGCATATACTCTCGTTGGGGGAGAGAAATACTGTAAACAGAATCTCGACTTACTGCTGCCAGTAGCAAGGGCTGGATCATTGATCGTTCGACCAAGGACCGCACGCAGAACAATGACCACAGAATACATGCAGTTGCGTAGCAGACCCCATAGCGCTGGAATCGTAGTTTGCAATGACTCTGCTTCCAGGAACTCTGATTCCTCGGCCACATCAACCTCGGATAACTTGTTTTGGCGCCACTGTACCATCAGAGTTCGCACAAAATCCGCCACATAATCCACAACCTGCGCGACTAACTTCGGATCGCGCACGTTTTCCACCGCATGCGAGATCAATCTTGATATCGGTCCGAAAGCACCAACCAAGGGCCGGGCACTCACGGTTCTCACGTATTCGAACGTCGACGAACTCTGGGCCCAGCGGAACTTTTTTCCTGAGACCTCCACGATATCCTCGTCGATGGCGCCCAAGAAATAACCACTTTCCAATCCCTCAGGTGAGTGGTATATTGACCGCACCATGATAGGCAGCAAGCGATCGTAGTCTACTTGACTCCGATGCGCATCGGAAAGAAGTTCAAATGTATAGTTTAACACCATCGTGATGCAAGCACCATCAATCCCACTCTCGGGATCTAGCTCCTGCAACGAGAGCTGTGCGGCAGTCGTCAAGGCTGATTCAAGTTTCGTACGAATACGCCAGGGCAGACCCTGTCGATTCTGACCCTCAAAACCAAGCAATATACCTCCCAGGAGGAGCATATGTCTCCACCGCGGCGACTTGTCATCCGCGCCCTCTGCAATTGCCTTCACCCAAGCTTCACGCTCAATCCGGCGATTACGCCCCACGCCATGGGGTATTTGAGCTTCTTCAGTGGTGTCATGTTGCAGGACCGCGATGGCGGCGGTGTTGAAGACGCTGAGAATCTTGCGACATGCGAGCAAATCAACCGGGTGATTCCACAATGCAGGCGCAGAAAGCAACTGCGACGCAAGAAGACTTATGTTCAGTGGATTGCCGAGTATGGAGAGGAAACTGGTGGCCGTGGGGAGGAGTCTAAAGTATAGCCATTGCAATAATTAGCTCCCGTGGTCCGTGATCGGGCATCAATTGAACAGCCAGCCGTATGCGACGGAGAAATCAACTCACCCAGAAGCGTCCTCGAAGCTGGATGTCGACTGCAAGGAGCGCAGAAGCGCAGCCAGCGAGCGTTCTGTTGCCATGATATGATGAACCAGAGTGAAAGAAGGGGCTTTCAATAGCCGTTCATGGTCGTCACGGAGTCTCCAGCTGAATCCGAGGACAAGAGACGACCGCGGAGACCCCAGACTCCCGTCGACCCACGAGCCGAGGTCCGGACTTGGCAAACAGTGCAAACTGCAAACAAGCAATAGCGACGCCCGGCAACAGCAAAGCAGCTCTTGTGCTGGCCAGATCAGCCCGAGTCGTGCATATCAACAAGTTTCGCTTTCGCGCAACATAGGAATACTCCACGGCTGGACCGATCGTGTTATGGTTATTTCTAATCATGCTAGATTGAATCGAAAAGTTACTTCAAGCCACAGCCATCTCTGTGAGGCACGATAGCTCTCCATGGCGAATGACCGGGTCCCCATAAATTACCAAACGCCCTCATTCCCGTCCCTCTACGACCCCCTCCAGCAAAACACAGCGTACTATCTCTACCACACGAACGATATCTGGCGTTTCACACTCTACTGGACCTTTATTTTTTATGGAGCAACGCACTTGCTGGTCGCGGCGTATACGGTCTTGACTCATTTCCGGCACTGGAGTATCATCTGGCTGGTCCCGATTGTCTACGCGATTATTGCGGCGGTGGAAGCACTGTTGGCGGGGAGTATCATCGGACTCGTGTGAGTGTTTTCTGGGTGGGGGAATGCTCGGAACTGGGTGATGTTGACGTTGAGTTGGAAAGACACTGCTGACCCCCCGACCTTAAAGTCTCGGTGCCGTGTACGAGGCGGGCAATTTTCGGATGTCGACATTCTTGCCCATGATTTGGGGCGGCGTCAACGTGATGGTTTTAATTGTGACAAGCTTCCCTATGCAGGGTGGTCTCTGAGGGCCCATTTCATCAACAAGGCCTCGCCGCACACTGTCGCCTGGCCCATTGACCTCTCAGTGTTGTTGACTTGCTCAGCGATAATTATTTCGAAAGGCCTGGGCACCTGTCAAGACCCCACAAGTCCTACGCAGAAAGAAGTTCGAACCGTATTACTCTGCGCCTCAGAAGATCTTAATTCGAAGTTGGCGAGATGACGCTGTCCATTCTCATCACAGTGATTATCCGATGCTATGTGTCCTTCACGCCAGGACCAACCCTCCCAAAATATAAATATGCACATTCCATGCGGTGGTCTTTACCCTGAGAATCTTTCCATCTTACCGCCGACCGGAGTCAGGCATGCCACTCCCCTGCAAACCCGGGAGTCCTGGGAAACCCGGTGGCATGTTCATGTTGGGGGGCATTGGCGGCATAGGGAAGCCCTGCGCAGCAAATTGTTTTTGCATCTGCGCCAAGTCCATGTTCATGGGCGGGGGGCCGCTCATCCCCGGAAGCATAGGAAATCCTTGCCCGGGCTGACCTTGCGGAGGTATCGGTTGCTGGTGACCTGGTGCTTGAGAGGACATAATAGCAGCCAGTCGACCTGGATCCATCCCGCCCATACCAGGAAGACCTGCAGGCGGAGCAGGCGGTGGAGCACTACCAATGCCTGGAAGGAAGCCGGTCCCTTCAGGTTGAGGATTGTTGCCAGCTTGAATGCCGGGCAGAGAAGGCGCCGCTCCAGGCCGACGTTGATCGACCAGACTATCAGCCTCATCTTGCATTTCTTGTTCCTCTTCTTCACGCATCTGTCTCCGACCAAACCCACGATTCCAGGTACCTTGTGCCTCGGCCGCCTCCTCACCAATGTGGAACCGATCTTTCATGTAAGTAGTCTCGCCGGGTCTAGCCCGAGACCAGAATCGAGTAAAGTTGTCTTTAGAACCAGATGCAAGAATGTGACCGAGTGGGTGCCAGTCCAATGACCAGATTGTGGCCCCATGGGCATATTGTACGCGATGTGCGGGGAAAATGACTTGTGGAGGTGTGTTGGCCGGATCTGGGCTATCATATGGTGCCACTGTAGGGACGTGTCCGGCAGGTAGATTGGGCTCGTCGAGGAGGTAGTGGAACAACGAGCCATCCTCGGCTCCGGTGGAGATAAGATTGCTGTGAATGGGATGCCAAGTCAAGGACGAGATAGGCTTCTCATGCCCGCGTAAAATGCAGATGTCTCGCATCATACGCAAGTCAAAGACTCGGGCAGTTTGATCACGGGACGATGTAGCGAGCAAGTTGCTATTCACTCGTGAGAAGCGTGTCGTCGTAACGGTATTTTTGTGGCTATGAAGGGTGGTCAAACACCGAGCCGTTCGTGGGTCCCAGAATTTCACTTGATGGTCCTTTGAGCCTGAAACCAGCAGGCCCTTGGTAGGATGCCAATCACAGGACTTGACATCCCAGTTGTGACCGGAGAGAACGGTGTCGCAGGTACGCGAGGTGAAATCGAAGATTTTGAGGGTCGTGTCGTCCGAGGCGGAGAGGAATTTGGTGTCGCTAGGTGCCCAAGCCAAGTCCCGAACAGCGTCATGATGTGCGTCGTCAATGGTCTCCACGTTGTTGAAGTTAGGTCGCCAGTACTTGATGTCACCTCTTTGTCCGCCTGAAATCAACCATTCGTGGCTGTGCGACCATCCAAGAGATGTCACTCCCGCTTGCACTTGATCGTAATGCGCCTACAGCGGTAGAAGGGACGAGTCAGTCAGACGATATGAAAGATAGACCTGCCATAACTTGCCACGCTGATGTTCACCACGTACGTCCATGACTGTCTCGAAATTGAAGGCTGTTCCATTCCAGAGCATGAATTCACCCGTATGGCCACCAGTAAGTAAGCGCCTGCCTTCCGGCGTCCAGCGCACGACCACGATGGGCTTCTTTGATTTTCCAATTGACTGATGCAAGTGTCGCACAGGGATCGTATCGGCAGCCGAGTATGTTCGCGCCACAGGTGGAAGCATCTAACCCATAGTCAAACGAGCAAGGTTAGTAGACCATCTCTGCTTGCTTGGGATTCTTGACCAGGTAGAGCAAGAAGAATGCTACAACAAACTCACATCGACGGTAAAGCTTGCGCTAGGACGCTCTGCCTCCATGCGATGCTCACCACGGAAACGAGGTCGCCGCGTTCGCATCCATTGTACCATCGACGACCCATAGTCGGTGACCAGCCCTGCACACGCAGCTCAATTAGCACACGTACGATGACAATGCAAGTCGTCTCGCCCAAGCTCCGCGACGGTGGTTGACGGGCACATCGCGATTAGTATACGTACTTGGCCGGCGAGGCCCAACTGGCCCGTCGAAATTCTTCGCAAACCTGCCCGAGCCATCACCTCCATGCTCGTCATAGTAGGCCATGATGCCTGCACTCAATTTTCCAGTCGAGTGCTTGTTTGTAAAAATAAAAAGAAATGATTCGCTAGGACTGCATAGGGTCTCTGGAAGCAAAAGGCTCTGACAGCGGTCGCAACCAGGGAATTGGGGTAAATATGGCAGATTCGCAGTCGCGCGTCTGAGGCGGAGAAGACAAAAAGGGCGTTAGAACAAGCAGAACGCCGGAGCTCTGCCGGTCGGCTCTCGTCTTTGCACGGGAGCTCTCGCAGGGCGGTGATGCGACCGTTGGAGTCTGGCCGCGTTTGACAACGGCCTGCCGAACTGGGAACTGGCTCGTTTCTCGACTCTTCAACCCATACATCATGAGCAATTCCTTTCAAGCACAGCCTGATTGACAACCCAACCGCGTTTTGAAATCGCTCACAGATTGGAGAAGTGCTTGATCGCCCTATCTGGAAGATGTACGACCTTATCTGAGACTGCCATTTACCTGATCCAGCCCTAGTATACCCTTGCTGCTTGGCGCATTGCTCCCGGTGCCCCCGCTAGAGCCTCGAGCTAGCTTCCCCTCCGTCTTGCTGGATCTGGATCAGTCTACCCAGCTTTTCCCTCTTCACTGACACTCTCAATTGTGAGCGAGAACTCAATTGAGTAATACTGAGAATGCCATCCACGGCGCAGGCTGTGACTACGGCTCACGAGCACTCCAGTGCTCTCAGCAATGGCAACACGGAGACCACGGCTCATGCCTCGGCGCCGAAGCCTTCATCCGCCAGCAAGAGACGTCACAGCAAATATCTCCATGTTGCAGCGTACCACGCCAATTTGCGACATTCAAGCTTGAGTCGAGATGCAGCTGTCACACCCAGTTTCCTCGGGTTCCGAAACTTGATGGTCCTCGTACTTGGTATGATATTCTGGATGTTCTCTGTCAAGTCGGATTTGCATGTGATTGCTGATACAGCGGGGCAGTTGCCATGAACCTCCGATTGATTATCGAGAATTTTATGAAAGTGCGTTCTCGCTTGATTGCATGGCTGTATAGGAGGCTCTTCTCGTATAATACCAGATTTCTAACATTGCAGTGTCGGATAGTACGGCGTTCTCATCTGCATCAAGTGCCACGACTACCGAAAGCAAGATGTCGTCCTGGGATCGATCTTGTTCGCGCTTGTTCCGTGCCATCTATTTCTTGCCTATGCCATTGAGCTCTCTGCAGCTAGCGCTGCGAAGCAGACTGTTGGTCAGCAGAAGCGGACGGCGGAAGAAAAGGAGCGCGATCAGCAGGCCTTCCGATCCACCTGGCGCTATACGGCTCTGTTACATACCTTGAACGCAACCATCTGTCTCGCACTGACGAGCTTTGTTGTGTACTTTCTCATCCATCATCCCGGCATTGGCACCCTCTGTGAGCTTCACGCAATTATTGTATGGCTCAAGAACTGCTCATATGCCTTCACCAACCGTGATCTTCGACTGGCCTTTCTGAACCCGTCGGCCGACCCAGATCTCCCCGAGATCTACGAGGCTTGTCCCTATCCGCGCAACGTGACTCTGGGAAACCTGGCTTATTTCTGGATGGCGCCAACGTTGGTCTATCAACCGGTCTACCCTCGCACCGCCTCGATCCGATGGTCCTTTGTTGCCAAACGATTGGCAGAGTTTGTCGGTCTCGCCATGGTGATCTGGTTGCTTTCGGCGCAGTATGCGACGCCTGTCCTTCGTAACTCAATTGACAAGATTGCCGTGATGGATATTGCGTCTATTCTCGAGCGCGTCATGAAGCTCTCTACCATCTCGTTGATTATTTGGCTCGCTGGGTTCTTCGCCCTTTTCCAGGCCCTCTTGAATGCACTGGCGGAGGTCATGCGATTCGGAGATCGAGAGTTCTACACTGATTGGTGGAATAGCTCCAGTCTTGGAGCCTACTGGCGATCCTGGAACCGTCCCGTCTATCTGTTCATGAAGCGGCATGTGTACTCTCCTCTCGTTGGCCGAGGCTGGAGTCCATTCGCAGCCAGCATGATGGTCTTTACACTGTCCGCGGTCCTCCACGAGATGTTGGTGGGCATTCCCACTCACAACTTCATTGGTAAGCGCTGGCGGGAGACACATAGGCGCTGATGCACGGGTCATGTACTAACAGGTGAAGCAGGCGTTGCCTTCTTTGGCATGATGTTTCAACTACCTCTGATTACCCTGACGACGCCACTTGAAAAGATGCGAGGCCCTCACGGAAAGACCATCGGCAACTGCATCTTTTGGGTCAGCTTCTGTCTGGTTGGGCAACCTTTAGGAGCTCTGCTATATTTCTTTGCCTGGCAGGCCAAGTACGGTAGTGTCAGTCGCATGAGCGTGTAATGTCCGCCACTTTTCGGGCAATATGCTGGTGTGAATCGAGACATTGGAACGATGCGAGAAACCAGTCACTTCGCGGTCGATTCGTCAAACCAAGTTCATCTGGCATGTTCAGGCTGACTGGGACTGGGTGAGGCGAGTGGACATGGATCGTGGAGACGATTGGTAGTGTAATTCCCATCGATCGCCATCTGTACCGATTTCACAGCCCAAGCAAGGAATGCGTAGCGTCTTTTTGAGTGACTTTTTTTTTGCATTAGAATTGTGGAGCTATACCTAGACCACCTAGGCTCAATGAACATATCCTCATATCTTCGAACGTCGATGCATCTATTTCGTCTTGACCAGCCACGCTTTCCAGCATCGCATGGTCAGGGGACACGCAGATCGCCAGGGGAAGCCATTCCCCATCCTCGAATCGCTTCAAGTCTTCAGTGAGCTGGAAGATTCATATCCGCTTAGGGTCTGACTTGCATAAAGGAACCTGAGAGAAGGTATAGGAAATCCTCGCCAAGTTGCAAGCGAGAAAGATTGTTTCGCTTCACCAGGGTATGTACGCGGCACGGATAGATTCATTCCCCCGGCTCTGACGTCCGTGGGCCCGTCCGGGGGTAGCAATTGAGGCGCCCCAGCAAGTTCTTTTTGACCCCCGAACCTAATCCTTCCACGGTGCTCCTTTTATGATAACAACTTCAGCCTTCCATTTTGTTTCTGCTCTTCGTATTTCCCCCATCACCAAGCGTGTCTACTCTTCACATTCCGGGAATTCCCAACCTCTACCAGGACTAACACATCATGCTCGCAATTACTGTTCCGGACAACTACGGGTCAGTACAACCCCTTCTTGAAGTCTACGTTCTGTCCTCTCAGATCCTCGATTGCTGCCTCGTCCACTACGTAGCTGCTGGAAAGGGCGTCGGCATCATGGATATAGCGGACAATGACCTCTTGCGCTCCTCCCCACTAGTGATTTGCATTTTGTGAGTCGAGTGTCGTTGACTGACACTTTCTTCAGTGCCGTCATCGGTGTCGCTCTGGGCGCTATTCCCGTCCTGGGCTTCATCCACGGAGGTATCACCACCAGCCTGCGCAAGAAGGCCAAGGTTCCTTATCCTCACTGCTACGCCACTATCGAGCAATGCAAGGAAAATGTACGTCGAACCCATCTCCACAAATTATGAGCTCATGGGACTGCACTTCGCATTCGACGGTCGCTTGCTAACCCTGATTCTGTCCCGGGAACAACCAGGCCAAGGCTGAGCAATTCAACTGCGCTCAGCGCGCTCATGCCAACTTCTTGGAGAATGCTTCCCAGACTATGCTCTTCACCCTCGTGGCGGGTCTGAAGTACCCTCAACTGGCTACGGCTATCGGCACTGCTTGGGTGGTTCTGCGCTCCCTGTTCCTGTACGGTTACGTCTTCTCTGGCAAGGCCCAAGGCAAGGGCCGCTTGATGGGTGGATTCTTCTGGTTCGCCCAGGGTGCGCTCTGGGGACTGAGCGTGTTTGGTGTGGGTCGGGAGTTGCTCTCTTGGTAGAGAAGGACTGTCAAATCCAAGTATGCTTGAATGTATTTATGAATATATATATATATATATATATATTTACATTTATATATGTCTAAAGTTTCAACAGGAATTAAACTACTCAATTGACACTCGGCCATTTGACAATTGGAACCTCCGATGCATCGTCCTCGAACTGATGATCTCCGGGCGTGCCTTTGGACTCGAGCTACCTCGTCATGTGTGGCTAAACCCGCTGTGGCGCAGCAGAAAAAAAAGTTCCCGGCGACGACGAGATCGGAAGAGGTTCGTTTGTCTTCAATTGACGGTCAATGGTTCGTCCGAGGATCACGACCTTGTGAAAATTACAAAATAACTTTGCGCGATCTGGTCGCTTACACGACTGCCACTCTCGCATATACTTAACCCGCATTTACCGATTTTACCTTGACGCAATTCTCCTCCCTCCTTCCTCAATTCCCCGCGTTCACCCCCGCGATCATGTCGTCTAAATCTCATTTGACATACAGCGCTCGCGCCACCACTCATGCCAATCCGCTGGCTCGCCGGTTATTCGAGGTTGCCGAGGCCAAGCAGAGCAACGTGACCGTCTCTGCCGATGTGACCACGACCCAAGAACTCTTGGACCTTGCAGACCGTCCGTACACCCCTCCTCTCCCCCGCAATCAATTTTGAACACTAACATCCACCTCCCTCGACAGGTTTGGGTCCCTACATCGCCGTGATCAAAACTCACATCGACATCCTCTCCGACTTCAGCGAAGAAACCATCACCGGGCTCAAGTCGCTCGCCGCCAAACACAACTTCCTCATCTTCGAAGACCGCAAGTTCATCGACATCGGCAACACCGTCCAAAAGCAATACCATCAGGGCACCCTCCGCATCTCCGAATGGTCCCACATTATCAACTGCTCCGTTCTCCCAGGTGAGGGCATCGTCGAGGCTCTGGCGCAAACCGCCCAAGCACCCGACTTCCCCTACGGCTCGGACCGTGGTCTTCTCATCCTCGCGGAGATGACGTCCAAGGGCTCTTTGGCAACCGGCGCTTATACCTCTGCCTCGGTGGACTATGCGCGCAAGTACCAGAGCTTTGTGCTGGGCTTTGTGTCGACGCGTGCGCTCGGCGAGGTTGAGAGCAGTGTTGCTCCTGTGAAAGGGGAAGATTTCGTCGTGTTCACGACGGGTGTGAATCTCTCATCCAAGGGTGATAAGTTGGGTCAGCAGTATCAGACGCCGCAGTCGGCTATTGGTCGTGGTGCTGATTTTATCATTGCGGGACGGGGGATCTATGCTGCGCCTGATCCCGTTGAGGCTGCTAAGCAGTACCAACAACAAGGGTGGGAGGCGTACCTTGCTCGTGTTGGTGGTCAGTAGGCCGAGTCCTAAAGAGAATTGGGCTGAGAATATCTCGAATATCGTCGAACTTCATTTTCATTCATGAAAAGAGAACAGATAGAGGTTCGAACTCAGGCCTACCGGATCCCTACATACAGGGCCAGGTAGATAGTAAATACCAGATCGTGGAATGGTTCTTGATATGTTCTGGTATTTCAGGCCACCCTTGTTCCGCAGCTCTATACTACTGACACTGGCCGGGGACGAGGTCGCGAGATACACGAAGCGATGCATTGAATCCTGCCCAGAACTCGCTGAGACTTCCTGAGCTCAATTGTGTTTTTCTCGACCAGAGGCCCTATCTCATGCATTAACGCCCTTGTCATGCGTCGATATGGTCCACATTAGAACCTTAGCTCGTCAACTGACACTCGGATACCGCGTCGCCTGCGCCAAGGGCTGAAATCTACCAGAGCTTGTCTTTGCGATTGTTGGGTCGAAGCCTCGGACGTCTCTGATTCGACCTCGATGGGTATTTGCGCCGTGAAAGCATTTACTTCGTCATTGATTTAAGACCTGGTTGGAAGGTGATACACAAGGTCTTTTTTGCTTCTGCAAGCCTCTTAGTATCTTTCTGTAGATACCGATACCTGTACTGAGTATCGTTTGGGTCTGCCAAGGCTCTCCAATTCCTAAAGTGAATATACATGCGCTCGGTGAGTGGACCGTTCCCATCCCAGAAGCAAGGTCTCCGTCCCAATATGCAGAGAAGACCTCCCAAGCTACTGCCGATAGTACTAGCTCCACCATTTTCATCAATCTGCTGTTCATGTCTCGGTACTTTGTTCTTTCTCCAACGGCGCAACTGTGGAAGATGACCGCTTGATAAGAGAGGCTTCCTATCGGAGCAGATGCAACCGCCGATCTCTCCTCACTTCCCCTCTCAACCCCAACATTGGCCCAATCACTCTAAGCAAGGCAAACCGTCCCCTGCGATCCAAGCAATCTGTGCATCCTCCCCGGAATGGGGTAGAAGACGTTGTCTGACGGCTCGAGCTTGCTCACCCCCACACGATAACCACTTGAGAAGTTGAAGTACCTGCCGGAGATGATAGGCAAAGGTTTCCCCTCAGCGAGAGGTGACGGTGCCATAGATAACGCCGCGGCAATTGGTGTTGTCAGAAACAGCATTGCTGAACCGAGTGGACTTGTTTGGTAAGCTGTGAAAAGAGGAGAAGCCCTGCCGACCTAATGCTTATATCTTCTGCCATACCTACACTTCCGCAGATCTGGCCTATGCATACACCTCTTCCGACGTCAACGCCAATCGGTTGATCTTCCAACGAGTGAAAGTCGGGAATTTGACCCGTTCGGTTCAGGATCTACTTGCTCTCCCTTGCTGAGCACCATTTGAATCGAACTCCTGCGCGTCACTCGCGTTCTGCTTTTCCAAGACCCCGCTTTGAACTACAGCAAATGCAAACATGGTTGATGCAGAGAAAGACGCTGCAGTAGCACCGATCGTGGACATTGCGCCGACCAAGCATGTTGATCCTACATTGGAGAAACATGGCCATGATGCAGACGAGGCCATGAAGGTCTTTGAAGACATACATGGCGAAGCAATCGAATTAGACGAGGCCACTAATCGTCGCCTGCTTCGAACGATTGATTGGCATATGATGCCTATCATGTGTTGTGTATACGGAATGAATTTCCTGGATAGTGAGTGATTGGAGATAAGGAACAATGCAATTTCAGAGCTAATCCTACCCATTTTTAGAGACCACTCTGTCATATGCCAGTGTGATGGGGTTAAAGCAGGATCTCAACCTTCAAGGTGATCAGTATCAATGGCTAGGAAGCTTGTTCTATTTTGGTACGTATCGCTCCCGAGGACATGGCAATGGCCATTCATTCTCGCATTGGATTCCGAGGGCTGACGTGTATCAACAAGTTAGGATATCTGGCTTGGGAGTATCCCACCAACCGTCTACTGCAACGCCTACCTCTGGGCAAGTATTCGGCGGCGTGCATTGTGATTTGGGGTCTGATCCTGGCCTGTTTTGCGGCAGTGGAGAACTTCAGTGGTGCCATTGCGATTCGGATCTTCCTGGGTATTTTTGAATCGGCAGTGACGCCAGGATTCGCTCTGATTACCTCCCAGGTATGCCCTATCTTGCCGCCAATCTATGTAGTGTGGACCTGCTGACTTGCATTGCCAGTGGTATACCAAAAAAGAGCAAGGCTCGCGCGTCAACATCTGGTTTAGCTTCAATGGAGTTGGTCAGATTCTCGGTGGCGTGGTAGCATATGGCATCGCTATCGGAACCAAACATCACGAGTCATCGATTGCGCCCTGGAAGATCGTCTTCCTCTTCACGGGTGTTCTCACAGTTGTCCTGGGCCTTATTTTCTTGTGGATTGTTCCCGACAATCAGCTGAATGCGCGCTGGCTCAAAAAAGAAGATCGAGTGCTCGCTGTGGCTCGAGTACGGGTCAATCAGCAGGGCATCGGTAACAAGCACTTCAAGATGTATCAGGTCAAAGAGGCCTTGATGGACCCAATCCCATGGGCCTTCTTCTTCTACGCTCTGATTGCAGATATTCCCAATGGCGGACTGACCAACTTCTTCAGTCTATTGGTGAGCTCATCCTCCAGTTGGGAGCTGATCTGTTGCAAATCCCCGGGAGATCTTTCTAACGCTGGTATCCAGATCACCGGGTTCGGTTTCACCGCCGAGCAGAGTCTCATTCTGGGTGTTCCTGGTGGTGTTGTGGAAGTCATTGCTCTCTTGTTGAATGGCTATGTTGGCCACATCACCAACCAGCGTCTGCTGTCCAGTCTGGGTGGTTTAGCCACGGCCATTCTCGGCGTGATTCTGATTGTCGCTCTGCCCGAGTCCTACAATGTAGGCCGCTTGATTGGGTACTATATGACCCAGGCAAGTCCAACCTCGTTTGTAGCGCTGCTCGCCATGATCTCGTCCAATGTGGCTGGCTATACGAAGAAGACGACGGTCGCTGCGATGTACCTGATTGGGTACTGCGTGGGGAATATCATTGGTAAGTTAAGCAAGAAGATTCCCATGGACACACACGAGCTTGTCTCTTGCCTACAACAGGCTTCTTGGCGCCAATCCTGTCGCTTACGAGCAAAGCGCTGGAAGGTGGCTTGTTTGTGCCAAGTGTCAAGTGACCCCGACATCGCTAACTCTAAATCGCATTTGCCGACCGCAGGACCCCAAACCTTCCGTCCCCAAGATGCCCCGCACTACACCCCCGCCGTGATCACCATCATTGTCTGCTACTTTTTGAGTCTGTGCATCACCGTCTTCATCTGGTGGTGGTATCGTCGGGAGAATGCACGCAAGGCCGAGATCCAGGCACGACCGGATTATGTGCGATTGGAAAACCAAGAGTGAGTCATCTGCGACATTTTCTTTCTCGTGCTTTCCTACGGCATTTTGATCATCATTTACCCTTTTTGTCCCTTTTGGCACAGTGCCGTCCAAGGTGGCTCCGAAGGCGATCCACATGCATCCTATTGCGTGGTGATCGTTGATCAGCGGTATGGCGGGTCACTTGATTTTTGTGTTTGAATCCTTGGAGCGAAGTAAAGTTTGCAGTTGCATGCCCGCTTGTGCATCTTTGACCAGTGCTAATTGAATGGAACTGGCAGGTGGCTCGACTTGACGGATCGGGAGAATCCCGATTTCATCTACGCGCTGTAAAGTCCGAGTGTGGCGGTCAATCAAGTACTGTCTACTGTACAGTGTACAGTGTACAGTGTACATTGTACATTGTACATGGTACAAAGTACATAGTACCTACTAAATACTCTTGACTTGTTCACTGTAGTGTGCAAACTACCTACAAACTTGAAACAGTGCACGTTCAAGTGGTCGTACTGTAGTACTGAACGTGGAGAGAGTCAAAGATTGAAATATCGGCCTATCTGATATTCCCAATGACTTCAATTATCGATGATGAATTCCAGGGCACCGCCCTTTTTTCGCTCTGATCGTATCTTGACATGACTAGTTCCTCGAATCCCTTCATCCTTTCACCCCTTTGATCTGTATATGCAGTCAGAACCCTACCTTGATAGAGACACATGGATAGGTAGATCATGGTCGATTCAAATGCACGGGTGCAATCAAACCCCCGATCGACCGATCACCTTCATGCCGGCAGAACCTGCATGTGCCTGATTCTGTTTCATGGCCTTGTTCCTGTCAAGTCTCTGCAAGAATATCATGACTCGTGCAGTATTGACTCTACTGAGCAGCTACAGACGGTATTGAGTAGTTTGCAGCTCTAGTGAGAGCATAAGAGACCGGCTCGTGTCCTGTAGCTAAACTACCTTTGGCCTTCAGACCAAGGAAGATTCTCTCAAGGTCAAGTTTCCTGTCAAATCAAGAATGAATACAGTAATGTCAGTCTAAGCCCAAGTACAAGCGTTGTTCTTGAACTACCCTTCTCTTACGTACTTCTTAGGTTCGTCACGTTGAGTACCTTTGCTTGAGTATCTGCAACCTTGCCTATTTGCAACCTGCAACCTGCTCCTAGTCATCATCACCTGTAACTACGTAGGTACACACTACATACTACATCCCAATGATCCCATCCACTTGCCTCCTCATCACAAGCACGGGGACATGAACGTGACCTGCTGCTAGCCTGCCACTGTCACTGCTACACCTGCATCAAGTACTACCACAGTGAATGTGACAACCTCTCATTGGATACAGCCCGGTCGGAAGACTGCATAAGTACTGCAACCTGTGCCTGGAACCAGCAAGGTACATCCCTGCAGACCATGAATTTTTGCCATGGGAACTGGAACCTGGTAACCTTCCCGACTCACAGCACAACAGGTAACTTAGTAGTACCAACTTACTAGGGGTAGGCAGTAGGCAGTGGGTACAGGAAAGCGAAAGCAAGTGATCGTATTCTACTGGTATCAGTATTTATGTGAGGTTTCTTCCTGCCCTCTATTCTGTAAGATTTCTCTTGTCATAGTTGCACTTCCATTGATGGAAGAAATGGCGCGATGACTGGAGAGTTGCAGTGACCGGGACCCGGCAACCACCTCGCGAGTCCAGCCCTGGTTGTCCCAAGTTGGGAGGTTCATGGAAATCGGGTATTGTAGGGCGGCTAGGAGTTATGAGTACCTGTTATGAGACTATGGGCCTATGATTCAATATCTTGGTAGCTTAGTGGGGTGAAACCCGCTTGCCGCCGTGGAGATTCCATCCGTATTCCGTGGTGTCTCCAAATTTTCCACAGGCGACATTTGTGAGGTCGTCGTGTACTAGTTTGAGGCGATCTTCTGAGTGATTCTGACATGATGAATAAGGATATCCTGAGGAGGGAGTGCCACCTAGGGATCCAAATCAGGAAGCTATGAAGACAGAGTTTTCACGGCAGTACAGTAGTAGTACAACTCAAACTCATAAGACCCTACCTTGAAGGAACTCTAGCAACTGGACCTATTAGACACCAGTCGCTGGTCAATGACTCGATAGGGTTTGATCGTGCGAGTCAGGCGTGGGGCCCAACTCTGTTGAGTGTTGACCCTGGCTCAACCGCCATAACAACCTCCACGGGAACTTGGAAAGCTCGGACCTGCTCCGATTTCCGCCTTGATTTTGCCGGAGCGGTTCAGTGGAGGTTCTAGGCTTGGGGGTTGGAGCTGTTTTGCCCGTCTGGATTGTTGTGCAAGAGAACACGGATCACTGGTGGTCAAGACTTGATTGAGGTGGAAGGTCACGGGAAGTCATCCCTCGAGAGTCATCCCTCGAGAGTAAGTATCATCTTGTTGAGGGACTACAAATATCACAGTAATGGGAGGATGGATGGATAGTTGTGTCAAACTTCCAGCTGTGTAGGACTGTGCAGGAGGTGAGAATACCTGCGTGGCGACGTCAAATCTTCTTACTAATGACTGTCCTTCTTCATGCCCGATCGCGCCCGGCGGGACAAAGCGCCTATCGTCACAAAGGTAGTTAGTCAAGTCACATGGTACGACTATGGTACTAGTGTTATAGTAGTACTACTCCACTGAAGCTACGAGTCACCGACTACCCAATGTACCTGTAGTCTCAGCTCTCGATGATTCACCTGCATTCTACAGAGGGGCAAAGATGCAACTAGTGGTCGCTTTAACCACAACTCTCTTAGTCCGATGTTCACCCGAAACAACCGCTCGGCAGGGCTATTAAAGAGTGTTATCATTATCCTCCCACTTCATCTACCGCGGTCGGAAATAGAATCATTGCCTCCGGTGTACCTGACTGACTCCCTGGTCATGTCAACAACCACCTGCAACCCTTCATTTGATTCGAGCCCCATCCATGACTCCTAAGCGTCAATCCAATACACCGTGCTGATTCATTTAGCGCTGCATGTCCAACGGAAAATCTCTGGATCCCCCCTGCAGTCTGCCGGATAGACGCCACCGTGCCCACTGACCTCCGTGGGTAGGGCGTGGTGCAGATGGACACAGGGGAGTGGTCCATCCAACGTGGATGAGCTCGGTCAAGCTAAACTATGCTCGGAATGAGAGGCGCTATGGCAGTTATAGTAGTACGAGTGCACTTAGTCACTTGGTTCAAGGTTGTAGGTGCCAGCGGCCAGTTGGAGAATGACCCTCAGCTTGGAGAATCAATCCCCGTGTCTGCCTTTTTGATTCGAGAGTGTGGGCGCTCTTGTTGAGAGACCAGTAAGCCACCGGTGGTTCTCGTTGCCGCTGCTCTCGGTGAAGTGGGAACTAAAACGATTCATGAAGCGGCCAAGTCATTTACTCTAGTCGTGACACTTTTTTGCCTGTAGGGGTGGATACATGACCTACATATACTGTAGTTACCAGACTACCAATGTATGTACCTTGTTTACTACTAGTAGTGTTACTAGTGTAGATACTGAATACATGCTGGGTCAAGGAGGTACAGTGCTTGCAGAGCAAACACCGCTCATAACATTCACGATTGAAGAAGTGGGGATGATCATCAACCTTGGACACTCATATGGGACACTAGCGCCGGTGGCCAAATGAATCCCAATTAATCTGGATACTTGCCGTAGTCCGAGTGATCGTTCTAGATTACCCAAAGTAGTCAACCACCGTCACTAAACCCGGTCGGGTCATCGTCGTTCATCCCAAGTGGATCTCCACCCCCTCTCCCCACTTGAACAAGAAAATCATCCTGCGAGGGGAGCGGTGTAGCATCATGCAAACACATTGAAACGGAGCGGCCCATCACCTTGTTTTGTTTTTGGTTGCGGCATGGAACGTCGTCATTCGACAAAACTCGACAGGAGTTCTTGATTTTTATTTTCATGATTTGACATTTTCTTTTTCACCCATTTTTCTTCTCTTTGTCATTGTGGACCACCTACATTCGCTCTTTGGGATTCATCAGGGTTGCCAGGGCTAGATCTTCTGACCTCATATAAACTCTTCAACGCTTCAACTCTTTCTCATCACAGTCGGTACTCGTCGGTATTCTGTCCAGTCTGCAGGAGCAGCGTTGGCGGATTGGTGAGGATTCGGGTCAACCCGTTGTCAACTATACTATATCCAAACAACTCTATTTACCCTCACCACCTCGATTCTACAATGGAATTCACTCCCTAAGTCATCCTCGAGACAAAATCAACCCTCCCAGGAAGGATCAATCTGAGAAAGTGAAAGCAATTGAAAAGCAGAAAGAAAGGATCAAGCTCAGAAGTACCTCGAAGTACCTCCAAAGTACCTGCAATCCTGCACATACCGATGGCGTCTGTCACATGTCCCCTCGATCTTCACATGGTCGATCTCGAGTCACGGCCAGCCCCGACCTTGCCTGATTGGGATATTCTCACGCTGAAATGCCCCTCTCAGGCGACAGTCACTGAGATCTCCCACTCCCCCAACATCTCTCGTTCTCCCTCTGTCACCTCGTGGGATTCTCAACGCACAGAGAAATGTATATCTCCTACCGACTCGGCGCTTTCCTCCCAACCTCCCTCGCCCGCCATGGAGGTGCATATGAAGAAACCTCGACAGACCTCGACCACCAGCATGCCAACGACGACTGTGCGTCCACCACATCAAACTTCGCGCACAAGTGGTTCGAGACCATCATCGGCGGTGACTTCTCCCCATTCACATTCGCGCTCCCACTCCCACAGCACAGCTCGATCCCGCCCCCATAGTCGCCAGAATTCCTTGCACTCGTCAAGGCGAGCGGGCAATGCCAGTATAGTGACCGTCTCCTCGACGCGGTCTGGGACCCTCGACAAACGGGAATCTCTCCTGGCTTTACACCGAGAATCATGTCGTCTGTTTCAAGACCAGGATGCCAAGCAGCCCTCTACATTCTCCATAGACGAGCGTCGTCCGTCTCTGTTTTCCGCTCCATCATCTATATTTGAACATCCACGGGGGAATCGCACCTCCGCCGACAATGACTTTTCCGCCCCCTCCTCCCCCGTCAGCTCGTCTCATTCCACGAGCAGACAGTATAATTTTGATCATCACGGCTCCATCAACTCGACCACCGACCCCCATTATCTGTCCTACCGAGACCGCTCCAGCACCTTACCCAGTCATGACAGTCCGGCCATGCATACATCCCACATCCATTCATTGTCCACCTCATCCATCCACGTCCCGGCGACTGTGATGGAATGGACCTCTGCCACGACTCGACGAGCCGAATACGAAAAAATTGACCGCGCCAGTCGCGGTGTACGCGGTCTTTGGCGCCGGGTAGCGCCCCGGTGGTGTCAAAGCCGCGCCTCACGAACCCCATTTTTCGAAGAAGGCAAGCCCAAATCTGATGACGACGGGAGTGTTCGTCGCTTTCGGATGGATTTGCCCGAGGAAGAAGAACCCCCATGCCGATCCAAGCCTTTCACACTGAAAAGTCTCGGCCTATTATGAGAAGTTCGATCCGATCATAATAGGCTCGAGTGGATATCAAAAAATAATCCTGTTTATTGTTATTTTTACCCGTCAGCTGCGCTGTCCCTTGTTTCAGAAGGAGGTTGAGACTACAACATTGATTGTGTACTACTGGGTTAATACACCTCTTGCCACGATGCGACCTCGATAGGGAGATTCCCATCTCGACATCTCCTCGTCCCGTTCTTTTATGAGCCATGTCTACGTACTGACAGTACCTCATTCTGTCCTGTTCCGCCTATTGGCATGCATTTTGAAATTTGCGTTTTGCGAGGCCGACATGCTTCCCGCGGCCTTTGACTTTTCAGCTCAATACCCTTTCCTTCTTGTTGCCTACATTCCTGGTTGCCTATACATAATCATGCAGTGGCTTTGGCTTTGCCATTTGTTTCAATGGACATTGATTCAATAAGAATACAACTTCTACTTACGGACGCCCACAATATCCTAATGTGATTCCCATCCTGCACTTGTAGCCTACTGCTCAGCGGTCTCCGCTCTCCGGGTTGACTAGGGCTTGCGTCACAATGCGACTTACAAGGCGATCCTTCCGCACGTGACCTAGATCAATTCCTACCGAGACAATCGAAAGCATTCCGTCCAGTCAGTCATGACATCGACTATTCTCATCCAGTGCGGCCAAAAGCCCAAGCTGATGAAAAGAGACTCGACAAGTCTATCAAGCCAAAAATCCCGTCTTGCATGTTTTTGGACTAAGACACTTCAATCAATTTCTCCTGGGTGTCAATCAAGGATGCAATATCGTTGTGTCTTCTATTCCGATTCTCGACGTACGAAACATCGAGTCTCCCGCCTCGGCGAATACTTTGTAATTCGCAAGCCTCGTGGATGACCGAAGTGATTCGTTCCGAACCGTGAATCTTCACAAAAGTCCTCGTGTATCTCCCAACGGATTTGGATTGGAAGTGACCCTTCAATCGACTAACTTCTTCCGTGGTCCCGGTCACCCGCAATACATTCCTCAAACTGATATCCTGCCTAGGTCCCGAGTCGTCTGTGCAACAGCGTAGAGTGATCACTCCAATATTCGGTCAGCTGATTCTTGGCGGTTGCTTGGTTTTGCATGTTCTTGCTTGGTCCTGCATGCAGAAAATGCGGATGGGTGGGAATTCGAAGCTTGTCAGATGCGACCGAGATTGAAGTCTTTCAAAAAGGTCCAATTCCATATTCCACTCGAAAGATCTATGTACGGAACAATACTGTTCAATCAGGCTGGAACACATATGCAGGCGACTTGGCAGGAGAAGTAAACCGGGTCGGTGAAAAGTGTAGTCGTGTCTTGGTAGACTGCGCCAATAGACAACAGTTCAATCTTGGGCGCGCACAACTGAGATTGGCGGTTTACGTGATAACTAAACTATTTACGTTCATTTAATATCCCTCGAGTCGCACCGGTCCAATCCACCAAACCCAATCGCATGTTGGTATTGCCCTGGATCGTCGCGGCTCCATCACCGACGTTACCTCGGCATTAGCAGTCGAGGTAGACCTTCAAAGAAGAAAAAAACTCTGCAGCTGACCATCGACCCAAGCACTGGTGGTAAAATGATTAACCGAGCTTCCATACACTCTACGGATGATCATCCTCAGCCATGACTTCCACTGACTAGGAAGTAGGTACTCTTGTTCTGGAGCGCAAAAGTGCAGAAAAGTCACAGGCTTTTCGACCATCATCGTCAGCCTTGATTCTCCAAGTTCCCCTGATGAAACGCCTCCCCCGCAAATTCCACTTTCATTTCCGCGAATGAGCGGATTCTGCAGAAGGTGGAGATGGGCGTGCCGCTCCGCTACGGATTCGGATGGGATACGAATGCTAATTTCGGCACGGTTCGGTGCTTCGGGATTTTTCATTTTCTTCTTCTTCTTCTTCTCTTTTCTTTTCTTTTCTCAAGAGATGACGCTCAATCTCGTCAATCTCTTGGTCATTCATCATGGGTGTACAGGTATCGCTGGCTCTATGACTGGAGGGATCTCGCTTCGCCATCTCTGCATTCACACCAGGAGGTGATCAAATAAAGTTGGCCATTGCAACGTCATGTCCATCTTTCGTTTGAAAATCCCGCCAATCCACTAGTCACGGCTTCCGTGAAGAAATCCTGCGATTGGAGGATAAACGTCTTGAAACTGGGGTGGACATCTTACGCGTCCGCGAGCACCACACGGAAAACTTCCTCAAACTTCATGTATTGAAGGATCCAGCCCATCTTCGAAAGATGATGTGGCATTGGTTGTCAGTGTTGGATGATGTTCATCTCGAACAGCACGAGAAATGCCTATAAGAGCGAGCGCGATCTCACGGCTTCAAGTAAGAAGACAAGATATCACTCACTCAATTGCCTCGATCAAAACACCAAGCCGAGTCAACCCACAACAAAGCAGAGGAATTCGGATCTCTCATCTTTCGCAATGCGACAAGCTATCACCTCGCTTCTTGTCGCCTCCTTGGCTCTCGGCGCGCTTGCTTCACCCGTTGCTGAGCCCGCCATTACCGCGGCTCCCAGTCTGGCGAAGAGAGCTACCTCGTGTACCTTTTCCGGTTCGACTGGTGCTGCGGCGGCGAGCAAGTCACAGACTGCTTGCTCGACGATTATCCTTTCCAATGTTGCAGTTCCATCCGGAACCACTCTGGATCTGAGCAAACTTGCTGATGACACCACGGTCAGTCCAGGACATGCCCCTGCCAACCCCAAACATGCATGAGATGCCGAAGAAAGAAAGCATGGGGAAGTCATAGAACCAGCGCTCATCCTCCATCCCTCTTTCTACAGGTCATCTTCGAGGGTCAAACCACCTGGGGCTACAAGGAATGGTCGGGTCCTCTCCTCCAGATCTCCGGCAAGGGTATCACCGTCAAGGGCGCCAGCGGTGCCTATCTCAACCCCGACGGTGCACGTTGGTGGGACGGCAAAGGTAGTAATGGTGGCAAGACGAAGCCCAAGTTCTTCTACGCTCATGATCTCACCTCGTCTACCATCACCGATCTTCACATCCAGAACACCCCTGTACAGGCTGTTAGTATCAACGGCTGCAATGGACTGACCGTCACTGGTATGACTATTGATGTAAGTAATGTGTTTAAGACCGATATGGAGATCTCTCAGAGACAAGAGCTAACTTTCTTTCTGAAATAGGACTCGGCTGGTGATACTGAGGGTGGACACAACACCGATGGATTCGACATTGGAAGCAGTACCAACGTGGTGATTACCGGTGCGAACGTTTACAACCAAGACGATTGTGTTGCTGTCAATTCGGGAACCGTCAGTTCTCTCCTCCTCTGCGCTTTGACCCGTTGATAATCAACATACCAGAGTTGGCTGACTCTTGCATTAATCACGAACAGGATATCACTTTCAGTGGAGGTGTCTGTTCGGGGGGCCACGGCTTGTCCATCGGCAGCGTTGGCGGTCGTTCCGATAACACCGTCGACACGGTCACCTTTTCAAACAACGTGGTCAAGAACTCGGTGAATGGTAAGTGAAGTCAAAAGATCCTGAGCTCAATTCACAATCCACCATTCTTACACGGCAATCAATATCAGGAATCCGAATCAAGGCCACGGCAGGCGACACAGGCACTATCAAGGGCGTCACCTATTCAGGAATCACCCTGCAGTCTATTTCCAAGTAAGTGCACCTCAATCCCTTCTTCCCCGTGTATATCGCAGTATCTCACCATCACCACCCCACACCACACAGGTACGGAATTCTCATCGAGCAAAACTACAACGGCGGCGACCTCCACGGTACTGCCACCAGTGGGATCCCCATCACCGGTCTCACCGTGAAGGATGTCGCTGGTGCAGGAGCCGTCTCGTCCAGTGGTTACGACGTGGTTATTACTTGCGGATCGACTGCCAGTTGCCCCAACTGGACTTGGTCCAATGTCGTCGTCACTGGTGGAAAGACCTATGGCAGCTGCACGAATGTTCCGAGTGTTACCAAGTGCTCTTAGATGGAGTCCCGGCTCCGATTAGGGCGGGTTGGAGATTCATGTCGAAGTGATTGATAGGTACTGGGTAATGTCATCTCGGCATGTCTAGTCTATTGGTGATTTCTCAATTCAGAGTCTACCTTGTTTTTGCCATCTGAATACGTGAAAGCTTCCATACCACCGTACGTGGGATGAGGCTCCAGACAGTCTCAATGCTACTTGTCTCTGTGCAGGTCCGACTTGCCATGAAAATCCCAGGTTAGGCGCAAATAATGCACACCTCAGTGATATATCCAAGTACAACCTTGAACTATCAAAGTTTCAGCTTGACGGACGTAAATACATTACACAGTACCTCATCCATTTCACTTGACAAGATTCTCGGCTCAAGATTCAATTATCTAATAGTAATTACCCAACCGCAACTATCACGACACGATAGCTAAGCTAATCTAGAATCGACAGGGACACTCAACCTCATCCCATGCCTAACAAGCCCCCAACCACATATCAATGGGTCCATCCCGTCCGATCCCACAAAACTCAAAAACCCTCTTTACTCGGCCGATGACGAAGACAGGTTCCACCGATCGGGCGATGCGATACGATGCGAATGCGAGATCCGATCAGTACGGTCAGACCTCGACCATGATGTGGCCTGGGCTCGGGCTGGGTCCGATAAGCTTTTTATGGTCTATGGTTCCTGGTTTAGGGTTTCCGGGGCAAGGGTACAACCGAATGCCGAATGCTTGGCGTGGTTCTTCAAAGTATGGAGGGTTGGAGGACCAGAGACCGGACTCAGACCTGGATTGGAACAGGGAGTGGAGGACCTTTTGGCTTTTCTGGGTTGGGGGTCATCGTGTCACTTACTGCGGCCGGGGAAATTGGGATTGGATAGGGCTCTAGACCGGTGACCTGATACTTTTCGGATCTGGAGAGTACGCCGGTGATGTGGTTTCCTAGTTATAGGGTTTGAGTGTATGAGGTTATCGAGTGTGCAGTCATGTACGGTACGGTGAGAGTGTATTTCGCTGTGTTTTCTACGTATTTGTCGCAGAGACAATTCCTGGGATTCTAGGTGGAATGAATGATCGAATGGCAAATTATGATGTTTCTATATGCAGTATTCATGGTCATCATCAAGTGGGGCCCTTTGCCCGGTCATCACAGAGTACATCGAGTAACAGATCTCAGGGATGACCAGGGAAATTCGATGCGAAGAATATCCAAGATCGAATATATTAAACATGCTCTTGTAGAGAGCTCTTTTCAGACGGCACTTCTTCTGTCGCGGGTTTTCTTTGGTTAGATGCCGAGGATCCAAGTACCGAAGCGAGAATCAACCCAACGCCGATCAGCAGCTACACAAAAAATTGTCAGCATTGCCATTTGTAACTCCCCGTAGCGAGCGTCAATGATGGTGGGTGCTTACCTGGAAAGAAATATGTTGACCCGCAACCAACGGAGGAGTGAAGACAGCCAAAGCAAACCCCAATCCCTGGGCGTAGTTTTTCGTAACCGTGCTGGTCATCTGCACACACTTGGCCACGATGAAACCCCCCGAGACCTGCAGCCCGATATAGATCCAAGCCAAAGCGTCAAACCCCCGGAAGAAGTGATCAAAGTCGAACTTGGTCTGCCAGCAAAAGTAGAGCATTGCAAAGGAGGAGCTGTACGCAGCTAATTGGGCGTTACAGTGGAAAAGCAGGCCCGACTTTTTCAGTGTTCTCTCAATACTCAAACTTCCTAGTGCCACACAAATCCCCGCCAGAATCATGGCAATGGCTCCGCGGGCCATGGCTTGGGTTCTGAAGCCCTGAGTACTAGTCTTGGCCGAGCCAGCGCCCAGTTGAGCAAGCACAATGCCCAGCACCATCATGGCGATGAACAGCCAGTTTCGGAGCGGGTACCTCTGGTGCAGGATGATTCGTGCAAACAGAGGTGTGACGATGGTCTTGAGCTGGGACAAGACAAGATATGGAATTAAGTCAAGATAGTGTGCGCCTACACTTTGAAGAATCGTCGCGGCAGTGAAGAGCAGTGCTGCGGCAGTGGCATCATTAGAGAAGTTGAGGACTGTGCCCTGAGCAACACTCCGAATGGAGGCGGTTGTTTCTGACTGTACAATCACCAGTAGGGAGATGATGAATTTGGCTACTTCAATCACCACAATGCCAGACAATGGCTCATATCTGTCGGGGTTTGATGACGGCTGTGACTGAAGAGAGTGTTGTAACTGAAGCAGATTGATTAACACGTGATCACCAGATCAGCATACACCCTGGGAGATACGAAGGAGTACATACTATAATTGATGCCATGTTTTGCACCACCAACTACCATACAACAAGTCAGATCACCGTCTCGACCTTAAAAGGGAAGGGGGACGGGACCGGGGGGGGTTGGTTCCTGTGGATAGGAGGGTCTTCCTCGGACTTACCATGAGGAGAATCACGTAGGTCCATGACTTGACATCGTGATTGGACCCTACGCCAAGGGTGACTGCCTGCCTGGCCGGCGACGTCTGCTTCTCAGCCACCGTGTGCATGGCGTTACAGACGGAATGGCAGAGGAAGAGAGAGTCGTTACACCAGCGGTCCTCGAGCCGGTAGAAGAAGGATGGACCCTTATGAAACTCACACTCTCATGGAGGATGCTCGCCGGATCTTGGGCCCGGCAGCGGTGATCGGGTTCATTCAGCAGCCTAGAGTGGATCAGAGCTCTGCATCAGAAGATCGGAGAGAAGACTGGACTTGGTTCGTGAGTGCAGGTGTGGTGTGACTGATGTCACGTGTGTAATGGAGTCGGACTTGTGTCACTAATGAAACCGACCTGATGTAGAATAATGAATAATCAATAAATTACATACTCATCGTATGCCCGCTGAAAGTTTCCTCCCGTAAAGTAAAGACGTCAAACGTGGTTTCGGGACATATGTAGTCCCTTAGGTTTGTACCAAGGTGAGACTCTGATCAGCCATACACTCAGTACTATCATAAATATATGATTGTAGATTATGTAAAGAAAGGTGAATACTGACCGACAATTATTAAGACTGATGCGGCGACTGCATGTAGCTCACAATTGACTGGGCAAATGTGCACTGGTGCAGTCGTGCTGTATGATACAGGAGTATGGTCATCGAGTACTGTAAGACTAAGCGCGAGAGAAAGCCGCAAATTGGTAATACCATCCGGACCCTTGTTTTCTAGCGGTATTGACCCGTTTCTGTCGCCGAAAGTCAATCCGCAATGCTTGTTAAAGATCCGCCCCTGGGCCCCACACTGCTGACCCTCAATCAAAGCTACATACCAATAGGTTGCACACGAGGACAAAAGTTCCTTTCAGACATCGGAGCTGTTACCCGTTAAATGATTCCTTTTTAAAACCAAATCAACTATATGTCTCATATTCAATTTACGAGCTTGCCCTTAGTGAATCGCTCGATTAGCTAGTGTAGATCTTCCCTCTACCCGAAAGTAACTACTTTGAGGCTCTTCCTCCGTACCTAGGCACTTTTCTCTTCTTCTTCTTCTTCTTCTTCTTCTTCTTCTTCTTCTTCTTCTTGGTGCCATGCGGTTTCGCTCATATCAGGATAATTCAAAGTGTCTGTTGACATACACTCCTAATGACCACTTCACTCATCATTTCCTACCACATTGTTTTTTGGGGCCCTTTCAAGTCGATGATCTCATAGAAATCGTATGGTTGTACTTGCTCAATGCGATGAACAGCCAAGCTTGGCCAAGACATCTTTAGATGAAACCTAAATTCCCTGACGAGGACCCTTTTTGGACAAAATCAGGAAGCAACATTCAGTACCATACACGAGGTATCGGGTAATTTACCACATGCTCATGCAAACCTGGAAATGAGAGCCACTAGTTTCAGGGCCGCCAACACTTCCAGCAGCACCGCGCCCCAAAAAAGGCTGAATGGCTGCAGGTCAATCAAAAAGAGGTAGGCTGCCTGTCTCTCCTCACATCTTTTTTTTCCGGCTTTCCTTCTTTTCCTTCACGGCTACCTTCTTGTCGTTATCGCGCTTTCCTATTCTGTGTTTAGCGTCTTTGCTTACCGGGGATCTTTCAGGCGCCCCCCCAAGAACGGATCTGTCCAGGCAACAGTCCTCAAATCGTGGATCTCGTGATCGCCTCGCCTTTGCGATTTCTGCACCTGGGTCCCAAGTCAGCCACCGTCAATGTAGAGAGTGAGAGTGTGAGGGAGACAGACAAAATTATCAGTGCTACTTTCCGATCTCTCCACATTCCTCATCTCCCACCCCTCGTGCTTCATTCCTAGGGACCCCCGAGCCCACAGCTATGGCGAGAGGTCGTCTTCGCCTGTTTCTGGCGCTTGTCTGTGTCTCGGTCCTCGTCTTCCTCTCTGCAGCCCACATTCAGCGACTGTATCAACTCCTGCGGATGCCATTCATATGGTCTGGTGCTGCAGTCGATGCGACAATCTCTCAACAGCGCGACCAGTTTGATCTCACCTTTGCGTCATATCCTGCCAATTATTCCGTACGAGATGACGATCACCGCGCACTGATTCCCGCCCGAATTCACCACATCCACCTCGGACCTAATCCTCCCAAGCCGGAATGGCTTGCCGCGCGATCAGATTGCCTCAAGCAGCATGAGTCGTGGGAATTCTTCCTGTGGAATGACGAGAATGCGTCACAGTTTGTCGAGGCCAACTACCCGCACCTGTACGAGATGTGGAGAAATTATCCATTCGTCGTCCAGCGCGTGGACGCGCTTCGGTACATGACCTTGAAGACATACGGAGGTGTGTAAATACTATGCGACAGATTGTTGCCAAACTCTCAGTGGGGGAAGGGCAATGCTAATATCGTCCGTCCTCTTCTCAATATAGGTGCAGTTCTGGACTTTGACCTGGCCTGTAAACGGTCTATGGAACCTCTTCGACGATTTGAATTTGTTGCCCCGGCGGCGCACCCCGCGGGGTTCTCCATTGGCATGATGCTGGCGTCGCCGAATAACACCTTTGTCAACTCGATGGTTGAAAGCTTGCCTCGATTCAACCATGTCTTCCCGCTGCTGCCATACGTGACGGTGATGTTTAGCACGGGATGTCACTATGCCTCGTACGTGTCTACCCCAGAATCAGCAGTGTAGCGGGTCGTGGACCTGAAGCTCTGTTTAGTTGACCTGAATTACGGTGGGATGGCCTTGCTAATTCATGCATTCTGTAGGACCATTTTCACACTGCAAAAGGAGCGATCAAACTATCGCATTCTCTCCGGGACGACCGACAAACCTAGGCTTCACATGCTGAATGGCTACGTCAATACCCCGCTATTCCGACATCTGGGCTCATCCTCCTGGCATGAGGGTGATGCCCGTCTGATTCTCCTGCTCAAACACACCGATCCCAAATACATTGCTCTCGCTGCCTTTGTCGCCATCACCGTACTTGTTTCATCAATATGGTGCATGTGCATGATTCGGTACCGGTTATTATCACGACGCGATGTCGAGTCCCTCGCTCGCGTTTCCCCCAATAAGTCTTCTTGCAAGGATGTTTGAGGCCGGGCCACCACTTTGGGGGGGGGGCTCGCTCGGCTTTTTTGCTTGATAATTTTGCCTTTTTCATTTGCTTGTATGATACCACCGTTGGACCCCTTTTTAGCGTCGCAACCCAGGGCCAATACTGTTAATACTAATCTCATTCTCCAATAATACCACCAATTCTATGACCGATGGTTTCATGCATGGACCTTGTTGCCTTAAAATGGAGCAAACATCATCCTACTTTTCATTAGCAGGTTAACGATGTATTTGGGGTATTTGGGTTTGTACAGCCATGGACTTTGATCATTTCCCAATAAGTAGACATTTCTATACTATATCCGCTCGAGGGTATTAAACCACATATACCGACTGATGACCAAGTACAACACTCGATCCCAAGAATATTGACTCTCATGTTGGCCAAACGCGTTTCGTGATTCGCAATACGTCTTCCACGAGCTCACTATGAGCACTCTCTCCTTGCCACCACCCAGACTCAACGATCGCTCTGCAATCTTGGAGGTGGTGGCAGGCACCAGAGGGGCGGTAGCAAGCTTCCACAGGAATGGAATCGCCGTGGGGATCAAATCCAGGAGTGAGGAGTATTTACGCAAGAGCCAGGTGCTTTCTAGGGCGTAGGCTGGGGGCGCCTGGGGATGTGTTGCGACGTAGTCCCTAGAATGGAGAGGTCAGCGATGCATCAATGCACTTTGACCTGATATGTGATCAAGTAGGCCTTTGGCCGGCAGCGACGACGACAACAACAACGGTCATCACAATGCCAGGTAGAAAAGCCAGAGCGGGGACATGCGATCCACGAACCTGACACCAGCACTGACGGCACGATGGTTGATGTGACCAGAGATACCTCCCTGGTCAAAAGTCATGATCTGTAGAGGATAAAAGAGAACCATCAGAAAGTCTTGTCTCAAGTCAACCACGAGAGGGGGACTCACCAGATCCACATTCCATTTCTCTAGATATGGAGAGATGATCTTCTCAATCAACTTTTCATCCCACCATTTCTTGGGATTATCCTGTAGTTCAGGATTGTCCAAGACGACACAGTGATCTTTGGCGATGCCCAGGGCAGCACAGCTATTGTGGATCTCTGTCTGGCGCTTTTCGCCAATGCCATTAAAGTTTCCTGTGATTCACCTTGTCAGTCAACTAGTTATGTCGCGGTTGATATCATATACAAGCGAGAACAACTCGGGAGATCACACCGGAGGAGATCACCAGCAAGGATCGTACAACATCCGGCTCATGGCCATGATACAGAATACTAGGGCTAAAGAATAGGGTTTCATCATCCGGGTGCGCGGTGATGAGAATCGGACGTCGCGCATGTCGGAATGTATCAGGGACAAGGCGTGGGTCATCCGCTAGTCGATAGGCCAGCATTAGATACAGGCACAGCACACAGCCTAGAATCACGCCGATGCCGGTGCCGAGCGACGTGGGCTTGAGCAGCCGGCGCGCGGTTCGCTTGACCAGACGAAGAAGCATCATGGCTGGCTTCTTCTCCTGTCTGGCACGACAGATGAAAAAAATAAAAAAGAAGAATAATAGGTCCCGGCTTCCTAGGGGAAAATAAAAGGGAGCCACGAGTCTGGAGTCTTGCCGCGCCGCAAGATCTTCGCCCGGATATACCGGGGATCAAACGGGCAGCGCAAGGTGGGAAATGGTGTGGGCTGTGGGGGTAGGCGACTCGATGCACTCTGGCTCCGTCCGGATGCTGTTCCCCTGTCCGCTGTCCGTTGTGAATTAGGGGGAGCAGTTGCTGAGTCTTAGGCGCTGGCCATTTCCAGTGGGACTATCCAGTTGCTTTGGGAGGAGGTTGTAACGGACGTTGGGCGGTCTGGACCCTGGATTACCTAAAGAGCGTCACGGAAGAGCCGGCGGGCAGCAGGTGGTCACGACTCGCGACTCATTTCTCTCGTACTCACGAGTCACCACTTCCCACTCACACCGATGTCCGTGCTTCGCTCCCAATTACCCAATTTACCTTTTTTTTAATTTTCTTTTTGTTTTTCTCTTTTCCTGCCCAATTTTTTTTGAGCTCCTGTATGCTCCTGTATGCTCCTGTATGCTCTGTATGCTCTGTATGCTCTGTATGCTCTGTATGCTCTGTATGCTCTGTATGCTCTGTATGCTCTGTATGCTCTGTATGCTCTGTATGCTCTGTATGCTCTGTATGCTCTGTATGCTCTGTATGCTCTGTATGCTCTGTATGCTCTGTATGCTCTGTATGCTCTGTATGCTCTGTATGCTCTGTATGCTCTGTATGCTCTGTATGCTCTGTATGCTCTGTATGCTCCTGTATGCTCCTGTAATTCTGCAGCCTAAAAGGGACGCCTTGCGGTCTTGGGCAATGGCCAAGCTCGCCTTGTTTTTGATTATGCGGTCCTCGGTCACAGAGGCTGAAGGGTCGAGGACTCGAGGGTGTGCTAATAACGAAGCTCTGAAGGTGAACCAGGAGAATCCAATGCGCGATTCGAGAAGACATGTTCCGACGTTACCAATCTGGCCTCCCTGATCAGCCTGACCTGAGTTACATCGGTGACCTCCTCAAAGGCACCTACAGGGTCTCATGGGCGTCATGCACCAAAATTCCGGCTGGGTTCAATGGATGTCGAGATGTCACCATTTGTCGGACCCGGTACTCATGTACTATACTGGCGTACTGTCCTGGAAAGAATACCAATACCCCCATATGATACATTTCAGCCCCCATGACGATATAGATTACTTGCTGAACCGATCTCGATGTATCCAAAATATGGTTGCCTGCTCTTCACCCGACTCGAAGGTTTTCGGCGTCCAGATCCACCTATTTTCCTTGGCCCCCCCGAAAGCTTATCCTGTGGTTCACCCAAGTCTGAGATGGCCAGATGCGGTACTCCGGGTCACACCAGAATAACCATACATTTCACTGTACCGGTGTACCATAGCACCCTGAAAAGCTTGTCCCGATCACCGCCTTCAGAGCTTAACCTTGTTGAGGAAGAGCTCGTCCGCCATTTCCCGGGATGTCAGTGCCGATCACTGATTGGGTCACTTGTAAACAGCTTACCAGCTACCCCTGTATTGTACAGTTTTTCTGTGAAATTGTATGTATAACACATACATACAGTCATACAGAAGCCCGGTGCGCCTAACTTTTCCCTCGCTTTTCCTCTTCCCAGGATTGACCCTACTCACACTTTATTGGAAATTCACCGTCCCCCGTTGGCCCTTCAGACCAATTTTTCCACGACGTAGCCTCAATGTCCCACTTTTTTGTCCAAGAATCGTGACAGCTCACAAGTCTCTCCAGAACTTGGTGGTCTTGCGAGTCTTGCATCTTTTGGTATCTGAGAGCCTGACAGAGTTCCACATCGTACGGTCGGAAGATTACACAACCAATCTACCTGGGCAAAGCGCTTCGTGTGTTGGCAGTGGCCCTGCAAGTTCCAAGTCCTGGTGTCTTTTGGCTTTCCAACTTTTGTCACAGTAGTACGTAATACGCACTACCCAGGTGCTGAGGTGACAGATATTATTGTATTCTTGGTGGAGAAATTGCCTTGAAGGGCAGTTTCTTATATCTTGCGTTGAGGCGTCCAGCTGAAACATTACTCTGATGCTTCGTGCCTATACTATGATACTACTAGTACTATCACTGACTGATGATAACAATAAGCTGCATCGGTTACAGGTGCAAGATCCATTGTCCAATAGCTCAGGAGTACTAATACCAGTCTTGTTTGCTCACTATCTTACTCAGTAATTGATCGGAGTCTTTGAGAAATGCCCGTAACGGCACCCACAGCCCCTGCATGAGATGAAATTCAGCCCCTGGATGATCGG
The DNA here is from genome assembly GCF_028827545.1 of Penicillium diatomitis. Classification (NCBI taxonomy): domain Eukaryota; kingdom Fungi; phylum Ascomycota; class Eurotiomycetes; order Eurotiales; family Aspergillaceae; genus Penicillium; species Penicillium diatomitis. The sequence goes on along the minus strand of NW_026623177.1, from coordinate 2,846,155 downwards.
CACTGCGCTGTCATCCCGAGCTGAAAGTGTTTGTCTAGAATTATCTCAACGAAAGTTTCTACTTTTGTACACTACGGACGGTACAATGTATTATATAGATGTATATATGTATGTAGATATATGGATATATCTGTAATGTATCTGTTATATGCTTGTACCACTACCCGACGCACCCGCTTTTGGGGGTCTATTCGCACTCGCAGATTAAGCGACCACACGACCAGTACCAGTAGCAGGCACGACTTGAAAAAGTACTGTAAAATTACCGAATGATTGGATCGGAATAGATCTCTCGTGTCTGTAAACTGCATGGGGAGCCGAAGGATCCAAAGGCGAGCGCTTGCAGTATCATGACTTGGTTCTGCTGAAAAAAGTGAGTCGAGGCTCTTGATGTCAGCAGCATCGTCTACCGATGCCGACCGAAGGGAAGCGCCACATAGGACCGGATCGGGGATATGCTTTGGAGTCCACACTCCTACAGTGCTAGGCTGCAAAGAAGATCGAGATGTTGGAAGATCTAGTAGGTTGTTCTGTCCGACTGTCTGTATCATTCAGATCTCTATTTACAAAAGCATCAGTGACTGTTCTCCATGTAGCCAGAATTAGAATATGTACTCTTGAGGTTCATGAATGCCGCAACGGCTGCTGGTCTAGGCCAAACCTAGTCCAGACCATCGGGAATAGGGATGGAATCGAACCCATCTTGATCGGGCCTCCTGTTTTCAACGAGCACTTCGAGGCCCCGGCGCCCACAGAACCCATCATTACCGGCCATGCGCTCTACTGTCTGCACCCGACCCGGCACGGCGTCACCCATGTCCCCGGCAATCCACATACTGTCTGTGATTTTCTCCCCAAAGACTTCGGTGCGGCGAGGGTTGAAGTGAGGAAATCCCGCAAGACGATTCAAGAGATCGTGAGCCAGCGGGTAGAGCTTCTCGAATCGACGAGTCGTCCACAGCCAAGAGTGACTTCGCGCGCTATATGCGACTCGCACAAAGGGGTTCATGTATGATCCTGACCGTTGAAGTTGATCAGTAACTGGCTTGGCACTCTGCACGTCTGCGTGGACGATGCAGCACTCAGAGGCATCCCAGAACATCTCGGAGTCTGCGCGGAATCGTATCGCGGCGGGGCCCTGAAAATATGCAGCGTCGAAAGCGACCATGCCACCCCAGCAGCTGCGGACACGAACGGCGTCTTTCTCTGCGAGTACATCTCGGCGACTCTCTCCGGCGCCAGCGGAGGTGAACCAGGGGAAGAATGGCATACCGACGCCGTATCCCTCGTAGTCACGGGTAGCATAGGAGTCATAGAACTTGAAGGGATTGCTAAAGTCCACCGCGCACACCGCACGGTATTGCGCGACGCCATTGCTGTCAGCGTTGGTGCAGAAAAGCAGTTGTAGAACTTCGACTGGATCGAAGATCACGTCATTCAGATACAAAAGTTTGTCGTATGTCACCTGGGCCGTGTCGAGTGGCTGTAGGGCGCGATTCCGAACTTCGGCCAGATAGTCGATGCGTCTGACTCGCTTTTCTCCCGTGGGAATCGTCACGTGTGGAATGTCTCTGAGACTGAGTCCTGGCTCAGATATGATGGTGTTGTTGCAAGTGACGTTGTCTGCGAGATGGCGGAGTGCATTTTCTCCGGTTTCACCGCTGTTGTTTTCGTATATGCTCAAGTAGACGTTTTGTTCCCCGAGCATCTCAATCAGCTGAAGAAGGGCATCTCCCCATCGTCCACTGGCAAGTTGTCCCTGGGGGTCATATAGAACGGCAGCGATGTAGACTTTCTGGTTGTGAACATTGCCACGTCCGTGAGCTGAGCTACTCTGGACTTGCGTTCGGAGTGTCTCATAGTGTGGTGGTAGTCGAGTATACGAGGGCCAGAATAGCCCCGTGAGACAGATAAGAGCAAGCAACGCTCCAAGAAGAATGTGCAAAAGGCAGAAGATTCTGCTTCTAGGCCGGAGTCTCCATCGAAAGGGAAATGTGAGGACGACCAATGTAAGGTAGACCGCGCCGCTCAGCAGCTTAGCCAGCGGTCTTTTAACCCCTTGCAGTGGGGAAAAACGATCATGAAGTTCATCAGTTGGACGGTCTGATTTGGACCAGCCGATCAGAGGCTCAGCGTCCAGCTCATACTCATCCGACACAGAGCTTGAGGGCATTTTGCTTTGTGTCGGTGTCGTCTCAAATCCCTTCTGCCTGAATCAAAGGACCGAATAGAGGGTAGATAGACCAATCACGTGGGGTCTCCAATACCGCAGGCAGACGTCAAGAAGATTCGCGTATTTTTCAAATAGAGCACAAAGACTTGCAGTCTAGTCCATGGCTATTGTCAGAGATAAAAGCTCCTGCTGATAGCTCCAGGCACCAGCTTTACCCGAATGCGATAAAGATAGGCTTTGGAAGAGCGCCAAAGGGAATGCCTTACCACACTTCCCTGATCTAAGTAGTCGTCGTCGCGTCCCTTTAATCACGTGATCGGAGGCTACAGCTTTTCTGAGACAATGAGGGCTACCCCTGATTTTACACTGCCTCTGTTGTGGGAAGAACCTTCGAATTTACATTGCAAGCATGACGTGACTTTATTGTGGAGGAAAAGACGTAGCTGGCTTCTTCTATAGCATGGTCATCATCAGACGTGGGACCGATCCGTCTATATAATCCAATTATGAGGGACTTTGGACCAGTCTTTACACAGCCCAAAGACGGTGCGGCAAAACTTGCCGTATTCTACAAAGATGCTTGATGATCTCCATGATCCTTGTGCATGGTGCAGCAAACGAGCAGAGGGATCGGTGATGGGCTTCGACCCCATGTTGCCATAATGACTTCTCCCGGGACTATGAACGTTGCAAGAGTCAGCCAGTTTTCTTTTCGCAGTGACAAATAGTTGGGACTTTACCTGAATCCAGTGATTGGCAGAATTAAGACGTCGCCCACGAGCTTGCTGAGTCCGCCGTCATCCAAGCCAGTGAGCGCATTCCACCGCAAACTGTGGTTATCTTCCAACCACGACTGAACAGAATCTGTAAATGCGACGGGTCCTGTCAGGTTCAGGGTGTCGATGGAGTAGAGATCTGCTTGTGCCGTGGTCGACTCTAGTTGTCCTTCGTGTGCGTCCGAGACCACTTTGATCATGGCAAGGAGACGGTCCACGAATCTTTGCAAGATCGGATGGTCAGGGGCCCAAGCAAATGACCACTGCGTGAGTTGGATGGGATACAAGTAGCCCATACGCCAGTAGTCATCGCTTTCGGGACGGCAATCGGCCTCGAGACCAACAATGGCTCGGACAGGCTCGCTTGAGCTGTACGTCTTGCCCGTGTCCTGATCCTGCCAGGGTTGGAGATCGGTTGAGTCGATCCACTGTGACGGTGGCTTTGTTGGCTCCGTGTCCATATCACCATACTAGCGTATCGTCAGTATTATAATCCGAAGAAGAACGGCGAGGAATGTTCCCTCCACTTCGGTGAAGAGAATGAAACGTACGACACCGCCAATCCATTTAGACACCAAGACGCGAAACACGTCTGAGCGCTCGACATTGTTCGGAAGTGCGTAGAAGCGACTCTCCATTTCCGGTTCGAAATGCCGCATGAATTGAGCGATTCCGCTATCATCCCACAAGAAGTACGCCATGTTGCCATGGTCAAGATCCGCAAGCCAGGTCTCTGTACTTCTCTGGAAAGTCTCTGGCCATTGCTCGGGATAGGTGTCCTTCCATGTCTGATGGAGGATCAGCGGGATGACCGAGTGCGGAATCTGTCTTTCAGGCGAGCGACGAGAAGCATTGAGAGCCAGCGTCGCCGCCTCGACGATATTCTGAGCTGGTTGAGGGTCATGTTCCCCTATCCAGCTCGGTGGGATATACCATGCTAGAGCAGACGGGTCAGTATAAGTTAATGCGACGTGACTCGATGCATCATCATATGCAGCAAAGTGCGGAAGGCCCACCTCCACCGCTGCCTCTCCGATTCGACACGTATTTCGTAAGAAGCGCGCTCGTCGGGTTGACTGCCGCTGGCCCCCCTGAAGCGCTTCCCGCTCGAGAATGAAGGTGCCACAAGGACAATAGGGCCAATAAGACGAAGACTACAGACACCTGTCGCCGGACATGCCGGCGAGATGCCATCATGTCCGAAAGAGAGAGTATGTCCCTTGCTAGAAAAGAAGTCTTAAAGCATGTCCTCGGAAGCGTGGGAGCCTCCACGCAGTCTTCCAGAAGGAGGTTTGTGTGGTGTCGCCGCTAAAATCTGGAATCACAATTTGGGGGCCGGCCTTTTTTCAAAAGCCCGGAGCCGCCACCGAAAGGGGGTTTTGAGTTGCGCCAGGCAAAAGTGACCGCCTAGCAGAGTCTCCGCTTTGGGGGGGGGGGGGGGGGGGTTACAGTACTTTACCTGCAATACAGTGCATCAAGGTCCCACCTTGTCTGGTCTCAAGTGAAGAGCCACAGAATATCTTACTGCACAAACATACAGTACATCCACATTCCAAAGACCCTTCCTTATCCATGAATGGAAGCCCGGGCCGGGAACTTCATGGCAAACTTTTACATAAGCTTTGATCCACGTCAGCTGCAGTGCTGACGGTGTATTTCTGTCGAGTCCAGGCTCTGTTGGTTTCTTGCTTAGCCAGCAATGGAAAAAAAGAGTGGAGGGACTGGAGGCTGAGTAGTACAGTAGGTAACTGGGTATTACCGATAATTCTCGCAGATCAGAGCAGAACAAACGACGCCCGAACACCGGAACCTGGACCCTGTCAGTCTTGGCTCTATTAGCCGGGGCCTTATTTGCCTCTCCAAGAGGTTAGCCTACCCGGTCTCAATTAGCCCCTACAGGACCCAAAAACCAGGAATCCGGTTGCCTTTCTTTCTTGCGACTGGCCCCCAATCACCACATCACCACGTTTCTGCTGAAATGTTACAGTACGATTTTCTCGCGTACACTGAGTCTCCCTATCGAACGCTTGAAATGGCAGTTTTGTCGGTGAAGATGGTAATACACAAGGAATTTTTCACTCCTTTTTTTCTGGACCCTATTAAGTGATGTCCTTAGACTGTCCACCTCGCTAGGATCGAAATAGTAAGGTCAATTCTTGGGTTTATTACGTTCGTCGTTTCGAAAGTGTTTGACTTCTAAAATAAAATACGATTCTGTCTTTGCTTTCCGACTGAGTACTTTAAATTCTCTAAGTCCGCGATCTAGTATCTACCCGTCCTCCATTAATAAATCACCGACCCTATAAAATTACTTATAAAACGTTATCCTCTTATAATCTTACAAAGTATTAAGGAAGTATATAATATTATTCTATAGATAATAGTATTGTAGTGTAGAGAACTTCTTAATAAGTTTTTGGTGTTCACGGTCGGGAAATCGGTAGGCGGTAAGAAGCTGCAAAAAAGGGTCCAGTCTCTTAATTAATACAACATCAAAACAAGACAACAGTACAGTCACGTGAAGATTAGAGTTCGACCTTTCCGCTCTGGTCCTAGCGAGGTAGACAGCCTAAGGACACCCCCTATTAAGAGGGGTACTCGATTAGTCCACACGGGAAGCTAGACCACAGGTAGATATTTCCGGCAATATATAAGCGTTTTAAGGCTTGCAGCTAGGAGACTTGAGGTACAGGAAGAAAAAGGGGCACAATCTTCGTCCAGCACCATGTGACAGGCTGGCCAGACAAGATTTCAATTCGAAAGTATTGTCACGGTCCTGTTAAACTTTAAAAACGCAGGGACGAATCTTTAAAAAGCAAGCCGAATCTGGGCGTCGAGCATTTCAGCTGGCCTGTCTTGGCATCTCACCCTGCGTTGCATATGTAGCCACCGTTTGGAAAAATGAGCTAAGGAGCGTCTAGTCGTACTACTACAGTAGTACAGTTAACAGTCAACGACTCAACAGTGTAATGCATGCTTCGATTTGTCTTCTTGAAACCGAGGGATCAGATCCAGACAGTAAGTATATAGTGACGGTAAGTGTCTGGCTGTTCGTAATTCGTATGTCATTGTTTGTTGCCTTGATGTAAATAAGTACGGTCGGCACTTGGAAGTTGGCAGTACAGTAGTATCGATAATGGAATCTAATAAGTTCCAGTGATACAGACCCAAAAGTCCAAACTTGATAAGGTGCCTATATTTTGAATTCATATGTCAGAAAAGATGGATTGCTCGCCGGGGCCTCCGTACAGAATCATCATGTTCCATCATGGGAGAATCATGCCTTGATGCCGGGCTTGATTGCATATGCTGAATGGATTCAATGACCTGCGTTCGCTGACCTGAAGATTGTATTGTTTCAAAGGTAGCGTGATCTCAGCAGTCCAGGTATTTTGCTTCATTCCATACAGTGACTCTATGAGTTTTGCGTATTATCAACTGCAGAGAGCCAAAGGGGGAGTTCTGTGAGCTTGGATCATATACAAGAGCTTCATGTCCTTGGATGCTGGTCAGAATCATTCTCGCTAGGTATTCACGGAATCACATTACATGATTACATAAGTAGGGACTCATCGTCGTCTTGTGTGAAGTATAATGTAGCCCGTCAGGTCCAGATACCATGCTCTTCAAGCGTCATGCATTTTGAACACGACACAGAACTCAACTCAAAGACATTACAGAAATTCGATGCTCCATTTCAAGCACCGGCTCAAGGTTCCAGAACCATGCCGATGCAATGCAGCCACAGGGCTTTGGTTGGACCCTTGAAGCACAAGTAAGTTTGTTGACACCAGATACCACGTGCTTGTGCAATGTCTCTGTAGGACCACACATGGTGAAATGATATCCCCCCAAATTCCCTTTTTCCAAGGATAGTGACAGGGGCCACTGGCCCATTCCTGGCTTGGCTTTTGGTGTCTCAGTGTGCGAATGTAACTGCTTGACATGAGAATAGGTCTTCTGTTGGTAGGTGGCTACAATAGGTGCAGCATCACCATGTGTGAGAGGGAGGAGGTGTGAGATTACCAGGGGGGAGAGGTTCCAACTAGGCTATGAACTGCGGTGAGTCGGCAGTATCACATGCCATACAAACACCTTTTCCCAATTTTAGGATCTGCACCTTTCAAAAGCAGTTGATGTCTCCGGCTAAAGCGACGTTTCTATCTGCACTGGTCTTGATTCCTGTCAACATGGACACGGCTGTGTGATTTTCCCTTTCTACCTTGTCACGCGTCGCTTCGCTCCAATCCCAGATACGTCTGACCTCAACAAGACTGGCCGGTACCCTGATGAGCATGAAAAACGACAGGGACATATGCACCGTGCGACATCGGACGAGAATCACAAATCCTGATTTTGTCTTTATCCCCTCAACACTAGCAGCTTTCAATTAGATTGAGATTCTTATAAAGCCCTGTCTACTATAGACATGGTTTCCTATCTTTTGAAACAATCCTCTCAAGTATCTTGCTGATACTTTGAATGAGGCTAGTTTTTTCCCCCTCCACACATCTCGTGCCGTGCAGCAAGCGACTAGAAATAGGCTTATGTACCATTGCGTTTTTTGTGCTATAGCGAACAGTGTTGACGGGAATAGTAGCCACTAGAACTGGATTCATGTTCCAATTGTCTTCATCTCACACTGAATGGGAAACCGGTTGCGGTGCACGGCCATGTGTGAGAAACATGCTGGTTAAGGCCCGATTAATCGGAAGCTGTTCCTTCCACCTCGTGGGACAATTTCTATCGTTCCACCCTGGGCAAGTAGGTAAGTGACACAGAGACGGTGCAGAAATCTATAGATCTGACTTTGATGTAATAGTTCCAATTGGTGACTTTGACACGTGCACTGAGAAAGGTTGGATGTTCCCACGTGACAGAGTTGATCTTATGGAGCATGGGGTTCACGGTCTTATGGGCGTGAAGTCTGAGACTTTTAGCACGATCTGAGGCTGTGGATCGGAAAGCATCAAATGTTGCGCTTGCTAAACGCCACACATTCGCTAGGTAGTTCGAGAGTGAGGCGAAGTCATCAGGCGAGGTTCCCGTTAACTATAGATGGCGATGAGCACACGGGATATGTAAGAAAGAGGCGAGAGTACTCTCTGATGAATTGAGATGGGGCGTTCTGGTTGTAAATGATCTTGAAGTAATCCAAGCTCCAATCTGTACTGTGAGCTCACGAACACACTCCGTTAGTGTTGGAAAGAAAAGTATCTTGAGGGACAGTGGACGACATTCCGCCGGGCCATGCGGTACTGCTCGGAGCTAAGTCTCATCGAGGACATCGTCTTCTTTGATCGATGTCAGCTACTCATCAGCAAGCTGCACCCGGAGCATCAAATGACGATTGACGAATCACTTAGGTGATAATACGGTGAGTCATGATCATGGTCCCGGCAAAGCTGGAGGTGTGCTGTACTCCACTCGACCTACCCCAAGGTACGAGGTAGGAGAACGGCGGGGGGACTTGAATATAATGGGAACTTCGTGTCGGCTTCATGTGTGTCGATATTGAGGCGTGGCCTTGGTTCTTACCCACCAGTTTCTCGATTTTGTGAATTCAGACCGGGGCTTTCTGAAGGGGAGTCACGCTTGTGCGTGCATCGTCGATAAGCTCGTTCGAGGTTTGCAGGGTTCGAATCCAAAAGCTATACCTAAGTTTGAGGTGCAGGCGCACGGGAGATTGTAGGTGAGTAAGTGAGGCTTCCGTCGATGTACTTGCGGGAAGTCTGGTGGCAGGACTATTCGGGCGTGTGTGTTCCACGTCGACTCTATGCCTCGGGATCTATGAGTATATTTATACATTCTGAGTGCTACTTTTTTCACTTCGAGTGTTCAAATCTCCAAGGACATTGGTAAAATCGTAAATTTGCTCATTATTTCGTCGACCAAATGTTTGAGTTAAAAGATAAAAAGATTTATCAAAAGACAAGGTCCAACACCAAAGCTAGTACAAAAATGCGATGGCTTTTTTTAGCCTCCAAATTCACAGAACATTCTTTCCAAAGGGATATATGTCTCCAGGAAAGGAAACAACGCACGCCTTCATTATTGGAGGAGGGTGATCAGATCACCGACAAGAAAGCTTGGCCTTGAGGGGGGGGGGGGGGGGAGGTTGAAGGAAAGAAATAATCGTCAAGAGATTATGGAGAGGGCGCGTCAAGTCATGAGGGTAGGAGACACAGATTTACTCGACGGCAGAGCCGTGAGGAGAGTGCTTCTTGGGGTCCCACTTGAACTTGAAGTCATCACCAATCTCCTTCTTGATGGCAGCCTTGACGGCGTCGTAGACGTGATCGAAGACGCCAAAGTTGGCGGGGTTGTTTTCGTCGTTGCCCTGACCCTGGAAGACACCAGTGCGAACCAGGCAGGTGTTCCAGCCGTAGAGGTTACCACCGATGATGTCGGACTGAGGGTTATCACCGATCATGTAGACGTTCTCAGGCAGACGCTTCTCGCCGTGGATCTCCTCCATCCAGGACTTGATGATCTCGTCGGCAACAATGTAGGTGGCACGCTCGGGCTTACCGTAGACGATACGTTCGAGATCACGGCCGGTGAGGGCCTTGTACTGGGCCTCAAGCGCAACACGGAACGCACCGAGGTGGAGACGTGGGGGACCCTTGTGCTCGGTGGGGCAGAGCAAGTCACCCTGGGAGAAGTAGATGGGGATGTGGCCAGCGACGGCATCGCGAGCGGCGGGATTCTTCGCGCGGGTGAGCAGCTTGCCGTTGGCGCTGAGCAGCAGATCGAGAATGATCTGGAACTCAGTGGACTGGTCGTGGGACTCGGCGAAGCACATGATGGCGTCGAACTTGAACTTGGAGAAGTCGCGGGGCTTGGCGAGCTTCTGCTCCTCCTCGGTGAACTTGCGGCAGGGAGAAATTGTCGGGTCCCAGGCCAAGATATCCTTGGGGTGAATGACATTCTTGAATCCGTAGTGTTCGGCGACCTCGCGGACCTTGAATCCCTCACCACCGCAGACCAGGACATTTTCGTAGTACTCGGCCAGCGCCTGCATGGGGGTGTGAGATTGAATGAACTGGTCGGTGGAGATGGGAACACCGAGAACTTCGGAGAGCTGGGCGCAACGAGCCTCCTCGGTCTTACCACCACCGTTGGTGAGAAGAATGTAGGGGAATTGGATGCCTATTGTGCCAGACAGAAAAAAAAATTGAAGAATTAGTTCTCTACCGCCCTGATGGGTATCTGATCGATGACGTCAATGAAAACCTACCGAGCTCGTTGTCACCGTTCAACATCTTGAGACAGGCCTGGGCCTCCGCAATGGCATTGTTACCGTGTGCCAGCACACCGTCAATATCGAAACAGAAGCACATGTTCTTGACCTTCTTGACCTTCTCCTTCTCCTGGTCCTGGAGCTCAGAGGCCAAGATGTTGCGCACATGAGTGGTGGGCTTGCCCACGACGGAGAGACGTGATGACTTGCGCGGCTCGCGAGGAATCGGCAGCGAGACACCAAAGGAGTTGCGAGAACCGCGGCGGTCCTTCATGGAGGGTGACAGACTCAATCGCTGCATGTGCGTGTCACTGATCGAGCTTCGGGTAGCGGGGACCTCAATGGTCTGGCCGGAGCTGCTCGTCACCTCCAGGCTGTGTCCGAGACCCTTTCCTTGCTCGCTGGGACGAGGAATCTCGGCGGGCATCTCATTCGGAGCGACGTCCTGAGGAGCAGTGTCGGCTCCGTTGGGAGCACCGGGAGAGGTCATGATGAGAGAAGGGGAGAGGGGAAGCGAGAGAAGGGGACTAGAAGGAGGGGCAGTGTATATTCCAGAAGGGATCTTAGAAGGGTCGAAGAGGCAAGAAGACCGTTGCTTGTGACAAAAGTATGAACACGAGATATGTAGGGAAGAGAAGAGGAGGGAGAAGGAGAAAGCGGTTCGTCTAGCGAGCCACGGAGCAGTGTAAAGGGGACTCCCACGCGAGGTTACCGTGAGCTTGGAAGAGAGAAAGTATACGGGCAGAAAGGAGGGTCCCGGGAATCATTAAGTCATTATATTCTCGAGAACCGGACTCGTGGTGAGCGGTTCTCACCTTTCGTGGCCCTCGCAGATCCATCCAACGGATCCTCCCAGTGGAGTCGCGAGTCGCACGTTGGACCACTGGCACCGCCAGCTTTTACACTTGGCATCCTCCACCTCTGGTGTCGTGGAGTCCACTTGAAGACACCATGACGTGGGTTGACCTTTGGGTCAAATCGCGCAGACAAAAAGGACGTACAGATTGTACACTACTGCACGACTGCCAGTGTTGTCGCAAAGAAGCCCAAGAAAATTCTGTAAAAAGAAAAAAATTAAAAAAAAAGAACGACGACCAACAATGAAGCGACTGACCTCTCCCTTTTTCATCTCTACGAGTATTCTCGAGGGTCTATTTCGACGATCCTTTCTGATACAAAAGGAGTCTTCAGTGCTTGCTTCGACCAGATGTTCCTCCTACGGCTGGCTTGTCGTTGCAACCACGGCCGTTTTCGGGCGAAACTGGTCTGTCCCAGATCCTCGCGATACCCCCACTCAGTGCTACAACGACACGGGAGAAGGCAGAGAGCGAGAGAGATGAAGGGAAAGGGAATGTGCCCCTCCTGTTGGATTCATCCAGTCCTGACATTTGGTCCTTCTGGGGCCAATCGTTCAGGGCGTGAAATTTAGGTTCTTAATGTCACTGTCACCCATGACTGCATTGTCAGCCACTGCGGTCATTCCATAACTATATTCTCTATCTTGTAGGCAGTATACGAAACATCAGACAAGACTACTACTGTACATGATAAGGATCCAATTGACCTATTCTTGTCGATTTTCATTGCCTTTCTGTCAAATCTTCTCGATACGTATGAGTTGTTTTTTTTTTTTTTTCTTCTTCACGGACGATATCAGCCCGGTGCTCAGACACTCGGCAGAGTTGCCGCGGAGGTCCCGATCCCCCTTCGTATCCCGGGCCCCCTCCAAGCATGCAGACCGTTTCAGTAGGGAGCAGTTTTGGAACTTCGGACTGGCATGCAGATTCACGGCAGGACGATGCACCATGCAGGACTAGTAGCCTCACCGATACCCGAGGCAGCAGGCCAGTGAGCGCCCTGATTGGCTGTAATGATGCCAATGATTGCGATGGGACGGACGACGGTAGCCCGATCGACCTCCACCGGACCCAACGGGGCCACATTCAAGTTGACCCTGTCGAGGACTCGAGAAAGAAGAAGATGCTCTTCCAATGGAGAGGGAGGAAGAGGGATACATTCTGCCCATCACGGGTTCTGCCGGCCGCTTCTTCTTCTTCTTCTTTTTTTTCACATGACGTAATGACTTGGAGCGCCGGTGGATCCCGAAGGGGAAACATTCTTCCCTTCCGCAGGACGTGCGTCCGCTCCTCCCCCTCCTTCTCCCCGCCGGCACGCCGCCGAGGGGAATGATGGACCAGGAGGGGGTTTAGACCTCTGGTCTACTGTAGAGAGACGACAGTGACCATCTGGAATTGAAGACACCACTTCCACAATCATTCTCTCTCCGGATCATACATGGACACATTCCTCTTCATCCCCTGATGGAACACATGTTTCACCACCACAAACCCTGTCCCCCAGACAGAAGGCTCGTTCACACCGTCTTCCGACTTTTCCCCTTGAACCTGTCCGGAAATCCACTGCTGGTGGAGTCAGGCCCACACTCGTCATGCAACCACCGTCGTCGATGATGATGCCGATGATGACGGTCATGATGATCATGGTCTTCTCCACGAGAGCGATTGTCGTAGTCCATCCAATGTATTGTACTCTCAGTATGCATGGCGATGGATGCAACTTCGGTGAAGATGCATCTCTCGAGCCAACCCGACTATTGCAAGAGCGAAAAGACATGGATAACTCTTGTACATCGCAGGATAAATCGAGGAGCGTGACTCGCGAGCTGGAGGCGACAGTGCGACGGACGCCTGCACCACGGTCAACGATACACAGTGACTGCTACCAGTAGCACAAGTCTACGACGCAGTGTCGGATGTAGGTAGATACTAGGTTAAAGTCACCCTTGACAATATAGGGCCCAGTGATTAAAGACAACAAGGGCTAGAGACTGACACGCAGAGCTTTTCTGGCATCCCACGGTCATCCCAACAAGGAGAGGTTCTAGAAGGGATGACAAAGATGATTCGGATGTGAGGTTGGGTCGCAGGAGGCACAGAGAACCCTGCGAGGGCTGGGCATGATGATGACCTCACTCATCGGTTCTCGACATACCCATTTGCTGTGTTCACGTTTGAATTTTTCCCTCGCCGTGGGCTTTCTCGGTGGGGACGTGTGTTCGAGTCCATATGCGTAGCATGGACATGACTTCGCTCTGAAGTATATCAAACCGGACAAATCTCTCAGTGGCATCTTGCAGTTGCGAGAGGCACTGTTGTGTATGTCCAATATAATAACGTAGTTAGTACATAGATCACACACCTTAGTGTCCCTCGGCGCTCGCCAGTCCTGAAACTTCTTGACCTGCATGCGCCCAACGCCACATCCCGTCAGCCACAACCCCTCGACAGTAACGCCACCATCAAAATGTGAGGCACCTCCAGCGGAAAATTTTCTGCTTCTCCGGCACAAGGAGTCACCGATGTAAACCACATCCAAGCGCCGCCAGCCACGCGTTGTGATCCCGAGCGGAGATGGCGTCCAGCGCCAAAGTATCATGCACATTGCACCACGCCATAAACGCCGAGAGTCCGTTCTTCGGGAACCGCCTACCCCTGGTCCTCCGAGAATTGACCACCATCTCGGTTGCGCACGGCTTTGACTAATCGACCTATCCCGAATCACTGAGCATCGACTACGCACGTGACACCAGTGACACCACATTGCTGTAGTAACTAGTAAACTACTAACTACAGTCCTTGGAAGCACATACAACCACCCAACTCCATTCGACGATAATCGATCGATAAGCTCGGTTCCAACCTGGGCAATGCCATGTTGACCCGAGATCGGGTTGACTGCAAGATGAGGTCTCCACTTGGAGTGGCTTCTACCCTCAATTTCAAGATCCGAGGATGGCCGTGTTTCACTTTGCGATGATGCCCTACGCGCTCACCGAGATCATTTTCCCGGCGGACATTCAATCGAGGTACAGGGGTGAGGCGCAGTTCGACTTGCAGAAAGTGTTTCGAGTATAGGCGAGGAATTGATATTCGTCTGGAGCGAGCGAGTAGGTATCGGATCAATGTCTTTCTCAAGGTCTCTAGAGTCCTGACTCTTGGGAAGCTTGAAGTCGATTCAAGGACGTCAACTTTAGAGAGACGTTCTGAAGTTTCTGCCTCGGGGAAAAGGCGTACAGACTAGTAGCTCATCGCTGCTCGGCAGACATGATCAGACATGATAAGATTGATTCGTCGGGTAGACACTGATAAGCCCTTCCACCCAGTGCACCCACCAGTGTAGACTGTGGAGTGTAGACAAGAGCCGGCCAGTGGAGGTACAGTCTCATGCATACAAGTCGTTGTAGTCGGTCGTCGTGTCGACAGAAGTCAGTCGCACCGAACCGACTGAAAATGGTGCCCGCTCATCGCAGAGGACGAAACGAGCGTTGCAACAGCCTACCCAAAGCAAATACGCAGACATAAATATCGCATTTGAAGTCAGATCGTCGGACGCGACCAAAGAGAAGGTACCTATCAAGTGTCTGTCTCACCTAAGATAGGTACCATTCCGATTCGAGAGAAACATCAAGTAAGAATCCCACACGCCTAATTGAACATGCTGCAACGTCAACGACAAACATAATCAACCCGGGCTGATACTGGTATAGTAACAAGCAACAACCTAATCCAACATTTGCAAGGCTTCTGCTAGTCTTCTCAGCACTTTCCGCACTTTGCGTTTCCGTCTTTGCTTCTTCCGTTTCTTCTTCGCTAGTCGGGTCTCCTTTTGCTGTCTTGTGGTCACATCGACTTTACATTCCGGTGTGCTGTCTTGGAGACCCTCGCTGGATGTTTCTTTCTGCTGCTTTCCCTCTCCAGACTCATTGCGGTTCTTCCTTTCCTGAGCTGCATTCTCATTTCCGTCGAGATTCGCAACAGCAGCATTCGTGATTGGTTCCTGATGCTCGTCTTGCTTGAGAACATTTCGAGAGTCAGGCTCCAAGTCAATGGCTTCTACTTTCACAATTACATTTTCGCCATCAGCAGCGTGGGACGGGCCGCCGCTGGTCTTTGGTCTCAATCCGGGCTGGTCTGCATTGGCTGGAGCAGGTTGTTTTGATTCTCGCTCTTGGTTTTGTGAATCTTCGACCATGAACATATCTATCAGCGGTTGTCTCCCAGAGTGAGACGGGGAGCCACTTCGCGAGGGCTCAAGTGGTAATTGCCCAATGACTCCACGACGGGTGAAATGTTGAGGTCGACCTGAAGGAAGCCGTCGCTGTTCCTCAGAGAGAGGCTTGTTGATTTCTCCGCGTTCAATAAAGTAGTTGTCGTATCTTGTTGTGCCTCGCGCGGTGAAACGTTGATCCAGTTCATCAGCAAGGGCATCTGGCACCGTGAGTTAGCAGTTCTTCCAAAACCACGACGCGTCGAAGCCGATATCTTATTCTGTGCTTCAGAGGCTGGGATCCCATGTTTCTCAATCCACCATCGAGGTGGCGGGTTCACGCTCTCGGTGCATGTTGATTGTGGGTTTTGCCACGGCGTTTTCTGACCATGGTAAGACCATCTGATCCAAGCTGTGCCGCGACAACGAGGATTGTACCATGTATCGCTACCGTCTGGGTTTCTGAAGTAATGGCAGCCCTGGCTGTAGGATATTCGGTCGGTTGATGGTTGGCATGGATTACTGTAGGAGCAGATGGAACTTCGTACGAGGTTGAGAAACATGTGTGCGAAGTCACGCGGTGCGATCTGTGGCCGTAATAGTGATGCTCACACGTCCAGTGGTCCTAGATTGTGAGTGATCCATGTTCAGTATCTTAGTATCATTGAAAATAGGGCCTAGGAACCTCCGTGGACCTACCTCGGCGTCAATGTAGCATCTTACGACAGTGAAGTATCCATTGTGGTCACATCCATTGATGCCAAGTCCGCCATGGCGTCCACGAGGCATCCTGGGAATAAAGCTGTTGAGGGGAGGGAAAGAAACCAAGAATGGTGGCGTACAGTATCAAGAAAAAAGACAAGGAAGAAAAAGAAAGAAAGATAAAGGCATCACGCGAGCCAACTTGAGAGTTGCAATGATTGTATTGTGTGCGAAAGTGTGTGATCTACTAGAGGAAGCGCAATGGCTCGAATCAGGTGATACACCCCGCGTAATCGTAGGAAGTAAACAATAAGTCACGGTGCTCATTGAGTGTATGGTGATAACATCTGCTTATCAGACCAAGCAACTCACGTTAGCAAGGTCCAGTCCTGGTCCAGTCCTGATCGGCCAAAAGAGCCATCATGATGCACCCATCTGGTATGGCATAGGCCCGACGCTCCAAATCACTAACCCTTCGATTCTCACTGACTGGGCCATTAGATAAATGTCTTTCATAGCTGATGGATGTCTTTCATAGTTTACACTTTTCAGATCTCATGGTTTAGCACCGATCTGCCTATTTACCCCGCGCGTTCTTCATCATCAACAGACGATTTCCAAGGATACCTAGGCGGAGCTACAGGTAATTTTAGTTTAGCGTTTCAACTTGGAAGGAGCATACAAAGTTCGCAAGAGAAGTTGTACCTACATGCATTTTGTATAAGAAACCGCCCGAAATCGAAATCCGCAAAGCAATCCTCACATCCCCGAGAAAAAGAGACACCTAGATGCGCCAAGCACACTACGGAAATGAACTAGCAGTACTGGACCCAAGCATCCAGGTTCATGTTCTTGATCACAGTCGAAAATCTGTCGGCGCTCTTGGCTTTGCAAGCCAGAGTCTTCTGGGAGACGGTAACACCACGGGCTTTCAGCTTGGGTGCACGACGGATGTTGCAGTCCCTGGACTTTCGCCCGCTGCCAGGAGTGTTCTTATCATGAGTGGTTGTTTGGTCGTCGGAATCATTGTCATCGTCATCGCCGTCATCAGACTCATCGTCGTCATCATCGGAGTCGTCATCAGCGCCAGAATTCTGCTCGTTACCAGAAGCAGCGTCGTTAGTGCTTTTCATCCCAGTGCTCTTGGTCTCGTCACTCACGGCACTGCTGGCACCGCTTGTACTAGCACTACTGACACTGATGCCGTTAGTGGTGCTGGCACTGCTCGAGCTACTGGTGCCGCTGGCACTCTCGTCACCGCTGTCACCGCTGTCGTTGCTGTCGTTGTCGCCACTGCTGTCGGCCTTACCGCCATCCATCTCATCGACATATTCAATGTGGAAGACCGGCTTGCCAACCTGTGTAAACACAGCGTAGGTATCGCACTCGTCGTATTGGGCGCACTGCTCATTGACCGACCACTGCATCTTCTCAATGACAGAAGAGATAATGTCACCACCATTCTTCAGGCCAATAGACATGCCACGGGAGTGGGCCTCCGACGACAGCCAGTTCAAGTACAGAATGGAATCAGCCTCGGTCAGACCGAGACCGTTCTCGTTGCCGTAGGCATCAATGTTGTCAGGGTCAACGCCATCGCAGCCCTTTTGCTTGGCCAGATCCAGACGCGTCTGCATGATTGAGCGAATACCCGTGGAGCGCAGGTTCAGCCAGCGCTCCCCGGGCCAATCTGGGAGTTCACTACCAAAGTCGGACTGGGAAAATTTGTTGGCATCGGGTCTCCAGTCTTCATAGGTCCCGGCAGAGAAGTAACAGATGACCTTGGCACCAGTCTTGTGGATGTCGGCAATCTTGCCGGCATCGTTGTCGAACATATCGATGTCATAGACATCAGCACCGAGAGCGATATCCTCGACGGCATTTGCCAGCTGGATCTGCCACTTGATGCCAGCTTCCGGCTGCCAAATGGCGGGCTCGCTAGCCTGGGTGGCCCGCTTGAAGACGCGGCTATAGACCGCGTGCGATGGAGCACTGGACCATGATCCCAGGCAAAACAAAACGAGGGTTACACTGACAGCACAAAAGGCCAAAGCCTTGGTCCGGATCTGAGTTTGACCCCTGGTGGAATTGATAGAGAAAGACATGTTTCTTGGAAGAACAGAATCGACCTTGAGGTTCTCAGGGCTTGAGTTGAAAAAAAAGCGTCAAAGGAGTGAAGACGTATCGAAAGAAGCGAAGGGGAATAGACCAGCTTGGACCAGCCAAGTATTCGACAAAGGAGTGACGAAGGTGAAGCTTGGATGGAAGTCGAATCTAAGAAAGGCATCCTCAGACGGGTATGTCCCCCATCTTATACCATCGAAGCTGCAAGGGCCTAGACACCAGATCCATGCATAAGGCTTCGGAGACAGATCAAGAAAAAGACCTCCACGATCTAGATGAGAAAACGCCCGATTGGACAAACGAGAAATTGCCCGATGGATCTGAGGAGGAGAAAAGCGATCTTTGGTATCCATCATCGGTGAGGCAAAATGCCCGGTGATTCTGCAGTCCATTCACCTTAATTTGGTCTTCTAACCAATGAAGAGAGCGTACGAGGTATATGCGTGGCGCCCACGGCGCGGCAAGAAGCCCATCAATCGGCCGGAAATCGAAGATGAAACACGCGCCAAGAGACAGCCGGCCCCTACTGGGCTTCTCCTTTGCTATGATTGAGCTCCACCTCACCCGGCAGTCATGAAGGACCAGAGAGAAGCCATACAGGATGGCTTGATCTGAAATGATTAGAGGGGAAGTGCATGTCTGCGACAACAACGGATTTTTCAGCCACCGAGCCACTCGGAGCAATTTGACGAGGATGCTCCCGGTAGCCATGAGTGTCGAAAGGCTCGGAGATGTCTTTCGCACTGCACCCGGTGCCTTTCAGCGAATAGTGAGAGACCGTGATGCGATCGCCAGCGTGAATGGAGCCGAAGGCAGAATCTTGGCATGAAAGTGTTGTCTCATCTCACCATGATGGTCGCGATCATGCCAGCGCCAGGAGAAGTTCCCCGTGAGCCTATACGTGCACACATCTGAGACCGACCGGTCACGATGCATGAGAAGCGTCGCAGAAGGGTCGAAAGGGCCTTGGATTGCGTTGCCAGTCATAGGGCAGGGCAGAATGGGCGGACACCCAGAATAAGGTATTCATCGCAGTCCGGCTTGGCGTCTCTTGGTTCGTACTCGTAAACGTCGAAAGGTGATGCAAGAGATGAGAGAGCTGCCACGGATCGGCTGCCTCAGGCGCACGTGTCACTTCTCTCGTGATCGGCACCTTTAACCCATCGGACATACCACTAGCCTCTATATTTGTGCACCCAAATGCTACGGAGAATTATGATGGTACAACCCTCAAACTCTAGTTCTCCAGGCTCTCATCGCTTCCAGCATCACCTAAATTACGCCTATCAATGCCGAGTCTCGGGATGATTTCGAAAGTGTACGCAGTGAGGGTTTGCCCATTGCCGATCGTACTGTATGCCGCTAAGGTGAGATGTGGAGAAAACCCTTTCAGCTTAGCATCCCCCGCATTTCGGATCACTCCGAGTTTGAAGACCTTTGCGTCGTTTGCGAACAAGTATGATGATTCCTTGCAGTTGGAGACTTTTCAACTTGATTCTTCGAATAGAATATGAGCCAAAGTCGTGCTTCAAAAGCCTGCGACCCGTGCAAACGGCGAAAAGTTCGCTGTAATGGCCAGAGTCGATGCCAGCAATGTACCCACCTTGGTTTGCGATGTCTTTACACTTCCCCAGCGACATCAACGATTCGGAAGAAAAAGTTGCTAAGAGGCTCTGTGATCAACGAGTGCCGGACCCTCGGATATCTGAACAGTACAGGAAGAGAGCCGA
This sequence comes from Penicillium diatomitis, assembly GCF_028827545.1. Lineage (NCBI taxonomy): Eukaryota > Fungi > Ascomycota > Eurotiomycetes > Eurotiales > Aspergillaceae > Penicillium > Penicillium diatomitis. The sequence goes on along the minus strand of NW_026623177.1, from coordinate 2,826,340 downwards.
CGGAGCCTTTGGCTTCACGTGTGGTGTCCATGTCCATTCCAGCCTCGATTGTATCTCATCCCAACCCGAGCTTTTTCCACGAGTTCTTGTACGAATATGAAAAATACGTCTTTCCCATGAGTCCAGTCATTCCCGCAAAGGACGTTGAAAGGATGATCTCCCAGATGAACGAAAGCCGTGATGCAGCGTCTTTTGTGTACATTTTCGCTGCTGTCACGCTGAACTTGACGCGCGGAGAGCCCGTCCAGGAGGCACCCGCGACGCGCGAGCGCATCGCGACGCTGCTGACTCGGTCGCTGGAACACCGACGGCCACTGGTATTTGACACTCAGCCTAATATTGTCTCCGTCATGACGAGTCTTTTTTCTGAAATGTGCAGTGTCGGGCTTCGGCGTCTGGACATGGGATTCTTCTATCTGCGAGAAGCTATCTCCTTGTTGTACATGCTTCATGCACATTCTGACGAGACCCTGAATGAGATTGACATGCCGGAGCGAGCACAGTTGCAACGTGCTTATTGGGAGTGTTTCATACATGAGCGTTTCACGGCTCTGACTTACAGCCGACCCCCTTGTCTGAGTGCACTGCAAGGACTACCAGACCATGACCCAACACTGCCCGAAGATGTCGAGATCGGGTTCAATCACAATATCAACAATTTCTGCCTGGTTGACCGTGAATTTCTACAGTACTGGCTCGGAGAAAAATCTGGCGTGGGCTCTGAGTGGATTGAAAACAAGCAGCTTCAGCTGGAGGACAATACTTGGCACCGTCAAGTCTCCAAATTACCCGGGATGATGCAGGCTGATCTGATCATCACCCGACATTGGCTTCGGACCCTCACTTGGCAGATTGCGTTATCAAATACTCTGCTCTCCTCCTCGCCAGACTCATCATTGCTCTTATCGCTCTCATTTCCCCTTCGCTTATCGAATCAGCTGCGACAATTTCTGGTCGGCATACCCCGCGACATGGTAGGAATTCATGGATCTGGAATCCTCGAGAAACTCTTTGAGATTGCCAACGTCATTACAGACGTGGTCCTTCATTTTCCGCATGCCCGTGGAGAGGAAACCATCCAGCGAATTCACGATATTGTCTTTTTGAAGAACTTTGTCTACTCATTTGCGGGGTTCCAGACCTTGCGGCCGGCCATGCTGACACGGAAATTTGAAATGATTCGAGACAAGTATCCTGAAATCAGGGAGATTGAGCTGCTCTTGTGAGGCTTGCGAATTGCTGATCACTCAGCGATTTTTTCCTCTACAAAAGGGACCACTTCTGGATTCCTGTGATGACAATGGGATGCTTGATCAATCACTCATCGTGTATTGTTGTACCAGGTGACAAATTACATAAATGTCAACTTCTGCCCTCACTGCTGGTGCACCACCGTCGCATAATGTACAGTGTACATGGCGTCTTTTCTCGCAATGAGAAACTTCCTTCTCCAACGGCTGAACCGATATCAAAGATCTACAAGGTATATCCGTGCTTCATATGCTTCCAACCTATCAAGGGAATTCCCTCCACAATTCTGCAGCAGAACCTTGTGGCTGGTAGAACCAAGACAGCTTGTCAAGTTAACTGACTGGGTATCAGACGTGAAGTTGAGAGCAACGACCAACTTCTGCCGGATACTCTGCTTTTCAAAGACAAATACGGATTCGTTGAGGGGATCGGTGTCGACAAAAATCCCCTCTGCGAACACCTGCGGGTGCATTTTGCGGATTCGTAGCAGTTCCCGCCAGAATGAGAGAACAGATTTAGGATCAAGCGCCTGACGCTTGGCATTCAGCTCGGGATAGTTGTCGTGTACGCGCATCCAGGGCTTCGCCTCAGGAGTTGTGAAACCAGCGTTGGGTGTGCCATCCCACTGCATAGGCATTCTGGCATGGTCACGAGCGAGATGGGCCAAGGCGCTCTTCGCTGCTCCCATTGCAGCGGGATCATTGCCAGACAAGTCTTGCACAAACTTGTAATAATTCAAGCTGTCCAAATCCTTGTACTCGCTGATATCCCACTCGGCGGGTGCATTCACCATGCCAATTTCTTGACCCTGATATACAAAAAGCGTTCCCGAGAGACTGGCAACCAGTACTGCCAGCATCTTGGCACTTCGTGCCCAGAGCTTCGGGGTCTCTTCACTGCCCCAGCGGGAAATGGAACGTGCTTGATCATGGTTCTCAAGGAAGGTTGTACTCCACCCATCAGTGGTGCCATCCATCAGCACCTGCGTGCTTGCTACTCGTTCGCGAAGCAGTGGCAATGTCCAGTCCCGCGGGACGGTGTTGTAGCGTACGTTGCCGAACCCAATATCCACAATGTCGAATTGGAAGACCATACTGAGCTGACTTTCCTTCTCCGAAACATATGCCAGCACATCAGCGATCTCTGGTGTATGTGGAAGCTCGCCAACAGTCATGGCATTGTATTTGGTCAAGATCTGGCTCATTTCTCCCAGGAATTCGTGGATCCGGGGCCCGTTGCAGTACATGGAGAAAGCCGGCTGCCACTCAAGGCGTGAGTCAATGATGGGCGCGTCTGTGAGCGACTGCTCTTTGCTATACATGTTCACAGTATCGACGCGGAAGCCGTCGATGCCCTTGCGGAGCCAAAAATCCATGGCCGACTCGTAGACGGCTGCACGCATCATGGGGTTTTCCCAGTTCAGGTCGGGCTGCTGAATGGCGAAAAGATGAAGATAGTACTCTTGACTCTCCTCATCCCACTCCCACGCACTGCCCCCAAAGACACTGCGCCAGTTGTTGGGAGGTTGTCGTTTACCATCGGCATCGTACTTGGCTGGGCGCCAGATGTACCAGTCTCGCTTGGCGCTGGTCTTGGATGATTTAGATTCCAAGAACCATGGGTGCAGATGCGACGTGTGATTGATCACCAAGTCGAGCAAGATCTTCATTCCTCGCTCATGACATGCGGCGACGAGAGCTTCGACATCAGCCACTGTTCCGTATGGTTCATAGACTTTCTCATAGTCCCGAATGTCGTACCCCATGTCATATTGGGGACTATCGTACATGGGACAGAGCCAGATGGCGTCGACACCCAGGTCATGGATGTAGTCCAGCTTACTGTGAATGCCTGGAATGTCGCCAATACCATCGCCGTTGGAGTCTTTGTAACTGGCAGGGTATATTTGGTAGATGGTGGCGTTCTTCCACCAGGGCGCTTCCCGAGACATGATTGAAGAGGTGAACCGACGGCTCGGCCTTGGAATGGTCCCAACAAGCTTTCTTCACCACGGCGGACTTATTTCAATATGAGTCGAGCTTGCTTTCAGCTTGAGTCTGCGATTCTGCCGTAAATGCTCAACCAGATGCGAAGAAAATATTGCTCTTCCACCGAATATGTCGCCCATGATCAATGTCTCTTCGTTCTTTTTATCCTCTTACGCTCTCCACTCGCCCTACCTTCATTGGTCTAATCTCGGTCCGAGATGGGTTACCCCGCTTGTCACAACCCCCGGCTGAGCGCAACGCCCCGACCGCTTCTGATTGGCCTGCACTCGGGCCGACAGTAAACTTAAGATTGGCCCGATACCCGATTGGGAGCGTGCCGAAGCGATTCAGTCAATTGGTGCATTTCACTCCTTCACCGGGGCGTTTCTCCAGTGAGAGAAAGTGACCGTTGCGCCCCGATTGAGTCAATGCATCCAGACTCACTCAGGGGAACCTTAAGCGAGAGCGATGAAAAGGTGGATTCGTTGTGCGGGAAATGCGGAGGAGGAGTCAGGGTATTTCCCCCTCCCCATAAGTTGAAACCTACTCGTGACTGGCGAAGCTCGCTGACGGCTCCCTGCAGAACCCCCAACCCCAGACTCCCCGGACTTCGTAGGGTCAGTTTGACTCTCAATTTCGCTGTCTCCGCAGAACCCTGTGATTGGATCAATCTCGGTCCGAACGAGGCTAACTGAAGCTTCCACGGCGCGTCGGGTTCCCCAGATTCTCCTCTCATCGTCAAGGGACAAGCATGGGGAATCCGGGGTGATAACTTTCTGGCCATCTTGAGAAGCTTCTGCGGGATGACCCTGGACAAACATTCAAAAGGAGCACAGTGTCTTCCTTCTTTTCCACCTTCCCGTTTCTCTTCACTTCTCACACTCAGTTGACACTCTACCTGAGATCCAGACTGCTTCGCCAGCTTCAACCCATCCGACCACTACCTCTCTCATCGTGATTCCCATCCTCCGTACGGTCCTTGGACTGTTCACTGCAAAAAATCAATCATGGCGGTCGCTCTAGTCGACGAAGATGGCGCGACTCGGGTCATTGACCACAACGTCAAGCCCGAAGCGAAGCGCGCCACCGAGGCCGAGCACAAAATGAGCTTTCGGCAAAGTTTGCGCACCTATCCACACGCTGTAGGCTGGTCAATCCTCTTCTCCACCGCGCTGGTGATGGAGGGTTACGACAATGCCCTGATCGCTACTCTCTTCGCCTACGGCCCATTCCAACGTGAGTTTGGCGATCGACTACCCGATGGGTCCTATCAGATCTCGGCCCCGTGGCAGTCGGGTCTCACAAACGGAGCCCTGGTGGGTGAAATTCTGGGCTTATTCGCAACTGGTATTATTGTTGAACGATTTGGGTACCGCAAAAGTCTTATCGGAGCTTTGATGGCCTGCGTGGCGTTTATTTTTATCATCTTCTTCGCAAATTCCCTGCCCGTGTTGCTGGTGGGAGAGATTCTTATTGGTATTCCTTGGGGTCTCTTCCAGACCGTTACCACGACCTATGCATCAGAGGTGTGTCCGGTGGTGCTACGTCCGTACTTGACCACGTACGTCAATCTGTGCTGGGTAATGGGCCAGTTCATCTCCTCGGTAAGTCATGATGGTCCTTTCACGATAGGCTGTGGCTCTTGTCTCTTCTTGTGTCATCTGGCCGCGTGACAAGCGCGCGTTCAACGCTAATGAAGATCAGGGTGTTCTCAAAGCAATGCAGAATCGGGACGATCAGTGGGGCTACAAGATTCCCTTTGCCCTGCAGTGGTTGTGGCCGATTCCAATCGCGATTGGTGTCGCTCTGGCGCCCGAATCTCCATGGTGGCTCGTCCGTAAAGAGCGACCTGAAGATGCGCGCCATGCACTACATCGCCTTACCGTACCCGGTCGCGATCCCAATTTCAACGCGGATGAAACCATTGCCATGATCCGCAGCACCAACGAGCTCGAGAAACGTATGACCTGCGGAACAACCTACCTCGACTGCTTCCGGGGCGTGGACCGACGTCGCACGGAGGTGGTATGTCTGACCTGGGCCACTCAGATGGTCAGTGGAAGTGCCCTAATGGGCTACTCCACCTACTTCTACGAACAAGCCGGCATGGCCCCCAGCAACGCCTTCACCATGACCATGGTCCTCTACATTCTTGGCGCTCTTGGTACACTCAGCTCATGGCCTCTCATGACCCGATTTGGTCGCCGTACTCTCTACATCAGCGGTCTGGCCTGCATGGGTCTTCTCCTCCTCATCATCGGCTTCCTGGGCATCGTATCACGAGAGAACATCGCCGCCCAATGGGCGGTCGGGTCCCTCCTCCTCATCTACGCTTTCACCTACGATGCCACCGTTGGCCCCATCTGCTACTCTCTAGTCTCAGAACTGAGCTCCACGCGTCTCCGCACCAAGACTATTGTTCTCGCCCGTAACGTGTACAACATCTGTGGTTTGATCACAAACATCATCACGCCCCGCATGTTGAACCCCTCCGCGTGGGACTGGGGTGCCAAGGCCGGATTCTTCTGGGCCGGGATGTGCTTGCTGTGCTTTGTCTGGTGCTATTTCCGTCTGCCCGAGCCTCAGGGACGTACGTATGCAGAATTGGACTTGTTGTTTGAGCAGTGCGTTCCTGCGCGCAAGTTCAGCTCGACGCGTGTGGATCCATTTGCGAGCGATCGTTCCAGCTCAGTGGGGACGAAGTCGGAGATGCCTATCACAGAGACGGTAGAGAAGGTGGAGTCGTGAATGGTGCATCTTTGCTTCGGGGGAGAGGGGGGGGGGGGGGGGGGGGCTGGTGCATAGCAATACTTTGAGAAATTGAAACTTAGATAGACCTTCAATATGAATGCAACGAATTTCTCCGCTCAAGCCAAAGGTCGCCTGCGTGCCTTCCCTAGGTCTTCTTATACTGTGCATCGTCCATGATTCAGCGAGTTCCATATGAGTGCACGGAGATCAGCAGTTATTTGCCCTTGTGCTAGGCTCAATGGTGCCCATTCAGGTCCATGAACAGCCCTGTTAACCATACGGGTATCCACCTACAGGCTTATCGATCGAAAGTCAAGCGGTGCACCCCATGACATAAGAACGATGTGTCTTCGAGTGTTAGTTATCGTGGCACCAGCTTTTGAGGCATGCGTATCGGTGCAACGATCACGCTTTTCCGAGAATTCCGATTAGTGGGACGCCGTTAATGTATCTCTCATGAATTGGACAGTCCCTATCACTAGAGTTCTCGGCAGATATATGTTGCTTCTCAGACTCTCTTTCCACGATTGTAAGCATTTGTTTGGTTATACGCTGACATGGAAATCGTACTACGGATGACTGAAAACCTCTTTATCCGGGTTCCATAAGTCACGGTTCCACCTTGGACTCTGTCGAGATGCCCCATTTATCTATCGTTCCCGTCTCAATCAGGCTGATTGATTGATTCTGGCCATGGCGGAGTGTGAGAAGTAGGTACCTGATACTCACTTTCCTTAGGCAATGACGTAGGGAAACTGTATTTCCATGTATCACCGACCCTGGCACATTCAATGCAACTAACTGGCTTACCAACGGACCCAGATCTCGAGTATGACACTTTTGCGTGTTTCCGGAGTAAAAAGTTCCACACATTTCTGGGATAGGACCTGGCGACTCACTGAGTATGCAATTGTTTTCCGGAGGCGGAGTCGGCTTCATTAAGTTCTACCTACTTTTCGAAGTATTCTTGGTCAATGTCACGCCTCATACTTCACACCCTGTGAATCAGTCTTTCCGATATGCTCGAGGAGGAAGCTTTATCTGGGTTCGTTGAGCGAGACATGCATAGACCGCTACACGTTTTGAAGTATTAGTTGATTCTCACCAACGCAGAGATTGTTCAGGTAAGACAATAGACACATCCGATCGAGTCCCCGACCGGCTGAAATTCAGCTCAAAACGAGCAAGAAAATCCCAACTGCAATGAACCTGAGGTGGAAGTCCTGTTTGATTGATATTTGGAACCTTGATTGCTCTCACATGATAAAATTGGTAGTGAACGTTGCGCAACCTCATTCAAGACCAGTCAAAGTTCGAAGCTCAAAGAGCGTAGCACAGCCAACGGTGGTCTCACGAAGACTCGGAAGGCCCAGCCTGCATATATCGCATGTCGTACGTTGTCTTGCCCTAACTACGAGCCTACTAGTATGTTTATGGGCACTTCTAGGCTGTGATCGAACTCTCGATCATCAACAACTACACACACCTGTGATACCTCCATGACCGTGTCCGACCTTCAAGCTCAGCCCGCGGGGGCTCATCGCAACACGATGGGGCAAACAATTTGCTACCTGTCACTGATTTATCTTTGGGTGTGCCATTCAGAACAAGTCAATACATAAGACCGGACTTGGCCAACGAATGGATTGCTACCCTGCAACGACTCGCGACGATTACAATTACCACATTGTATCACATGAACCAAGCAGTTGGTGGCGCGCGCACTCACCTTAAGAATATGAGGATATGAAATCCTCTATATCTGACGAGAAGAACTATTTAAGCCCTCAAATACGCTTCACTCAGACACACCTTCTTATTCTCGATCACCGACGATCTCGATCTTCCAAGAAAACAAAAGCAGAGCCACACAGCAAAAGCCAATCCTGCCCAGCTCCCAGCTAATCATCAACTCTCTCCTTCTATCTCTCCCTCAATCTAATCGAAATGAAGTCTGAACTCATCCTCGGCACTCTTGCCTCTCTCGCCGTCGCATCGGCCGCCTCGCCGCTCGTTACTCGCACCGATCGCATCACCCTGACGGGCGACCAGCTCAAGGGCTTCCGCGACCTGTTCAACGGTGGCAAAACAATCGGACCTCTGGCTGCGAATCAATCCATCAACTGCCAGATTACCTATGCCCTTGCCCTTAGTACGTTACTCGGGGCTTTTTTCTCCCCCATTTCTCCTCCCGCCTCGGCCCATTTCAACCTGCGCTTTGTCGAGGGCCTCCATGAATGTAGGGTTTCATCACTGACCAAACAATTTACCACCACATTTAGGCCCCAGTGCACCATGGACCATCACTCTGTCCAGCCTGGACCTCAGTTCCTGCACCTTCACCCCGGCCCCGTAAGGCTCTCATCTGGCCACTCTGACAGGATGGCTGGCGAGCGAAGGCACTGAAGTCTGACGGTCCGTATTGTGGAAAAGTGCTCCTGCGCGACCGCCGACGGACAGACCTCCCAATGAGTCGGATCTTCGTAGGGAAAAGAAACGGGACAACATGAGAAGTACCTAAGTGTCTGCGCAAAGATGGTGGCAGTCTTGTCGAGCTGGGGATTATGTTGCGTTCAAGGATCATTGTGTCCCAGTCACTCTTTTTGAGATCTGTAGCACGAATGGAATTTGTTGTTGCACTGGAAATCTATGAAGATCGATTCGTGTCGTAATGGAGATTTCCATCCATTTGATATTGCTAGGCTTGGCGATATTCAGTTGGGTCACCACTTGCTTGTATGAGAGCTATGTTCTGCTTTTCCGATTGTATTTTGATGGAGTGCTCCTCTTGACGTAAACGGTTGTCTCGATGCACGACCAGCGCGCGAGTTTGAAGGGGGCTTCGCTGCGTAGGCACGGTTCCTGTATTCCTCGGAGCTTTGGAATCGGGGGTTGACCCTCTTTCTTGTGCTGCCCTTCTGCACTTGTAGATCCAAAAGGTCTTTCTCGTTATCGGGACAACCCGTGATACAGGTAAGTTGGGAACTTCCCAAGGTAGAGAGCTACTTCATGGGCTACAAACACACAAGGAGAGCCTATGCTTGCAACATTATCACGAAACGGCAACCAATTAATTCATATCAACTCCCACTCTCCTTTCTTAGGTAGCGAATAGAGCCTACTTTTTCTTCTCCGACAGGCCGAGGCATTCGGCCATGTTGAAGAAGATATCAATAGAGTTGTAGACTCCGCCGAACAGCTCCTGACAAGGACCGCGTGCAAACACCGGCACATCAGTAAGCGAGTGGACACCCTGAGCAGCATTCACTGGCAGAGTTCCATTCACCAGGTATCCAGTGACGGCATCCTTGTAATTGGCAATGTTACCCAACTTCTTGTCCTTTGTCGAGACAGCTGGGGTGCGAGGGCCGTCCTTGTGCACCTCGTAGTTTTCGCGGTGGTCAGGGAACGCAACGACACCAGAGTGAAGAGTGTAGCGAGGATCCCATTGACTGGGGAAGTGCACACCTTCCGAGTAGCGGAGGGAGTTGGGTCCGCTCATGGTGTACTGGGACAGACCGGAGTTCCCGTAGTAACCAATGGCATTGCGCTTGAGGCGGTCGTCCTTCTGAGCTTCCATATACTTGGTGTCGACCGAGCCGGTGACATCGAAGCCGTGACCGTGGTCTGCGGTGACAATGATCAAGGTGTCTTCCAGCTCACCAAGCTGCTTGAGCTTCTCGATGGTGGCACTGACAGTGTCGTCGAGCTCGAGTAGCTCGCCCAGAGCTCGGTCGTAGTCCATCGCATGCATCTGCTTGTCGATGCTGGCGGCTTCAGACATGATGAACCAGCCATCCTTGCCATTGCGCTTGTGCAGAACATCAATGGCCTTCAAGGTCATCTCCTTCAACCCGGGCAGATCCTCGGCATCGCGGGCAGAGCCGTCGGGGGCATTGGTTTTGTTCAAGAGGTTGGAGGTATAGACATTGCGGTCCAGCCAGGTAGGAAGGTTGGACTTGCAGAACACACCAAGGAGCTTCTGATCATCGGGTGCCTGCTGCAGGGCGGTCTTGTTGAGAGCAAGATTGTAGTCGTTATTCTCAAAGAGATCATAGTACTCTCGCTTGGCCTCCTCTGACTTGAGGAAGTTCTCGGCACCTGCACCCAAGAGCACATCGGGGCCACCCCATTGAGTCCAGGTGTAGTTGGTCACTCCCTCGTAGAAGGTACTAATGACATGATCGTACTCGCCACGCTTGCTCGTGTGAGCAGCCAAGGCAGCAGGGGTGGCGTCAGCTAGGAAGGCTGTGGAGATGATACCAATTCCAGCATGGGGGTGCTGACGTTTGAAAATCTCGACAATAGTCTCAAACTTGGGGTCGTCGAAGGGGTTCTTGGAAGAGTCCACGTAGACGCCCAGAGCATTCACGGTCGTCTTGTGTCCGGTGTAGAGGGCAGTTGCCGAGTTGGCAGAATCAGTGATGAAAGAGTCCATACTGTGTGTCATTTGATGGCTTTTAAGAATGGTTGCAGTCAGTTTCGTGGTCTTTTTTTTTGTTAAAGAAATGTTTAAAAATCAGAGGGGGAAACCACTGATCTTACCCAAGGATAGGGAACTTATCCAACGCCATCTTGGACATGTATTTGCCGTTGATACTCTTATGCGCGATCAGACGTGCAGCCGTGATCATATTTGTAGTCATACCGTCACCTGAAGTGTTTTGTTAGTATATTGATGCGTACACACGTGTTGAGTCCACCGTGTTGTTCTCACCAATGAAGAGAATGACATTCTTTGCGCGACGCTTGTGAGGCATCTTCCGCACAAGCCAATTGGCAACGGTCTTCTGAGTTCCATAGTAGTTCAAGGTGGCCTCATACTCGCCAGGCTCGTAAAGCGCCACACGTCGATAGATCTTGGAAGTGACATTGACCAGAGAAGGCGAGTGAGCGTCCTCCGCAAAACGGTCTGTGCGGGTGTCAGAAACCACTGCGACATTGATATCAACTGTGGGGCATGAATGTACTGACCCTCATACCAAGTGAAGTTCCATCGCTCCAACACAGGTTCATCAATTTTGAAGAAGTTGGCGACCGGCACCGATTTGCCGCCCTTCTTGGTGATTGTGAAGGTGAAGTTAGGGTCAGGTTCTCCGGCACGAGCCTCGGTTCCATTGATAGGCGAGTGAACCTCGAGACGGATGTCGAAGAATTGACCAGCAAGGAAGTCAGCCCTGCAGTGTGAGATCAGAAACTATCGTCAGCCTTTGTATTTCTACTATATGGATGACGTGCATCATATCGAGACTGCGCGGGTGTAACCATCACTTACTGGTCAGGAGGGAAGACGCATCCCAGGTCCGGACAACCGCCCAGACGCTGGTGAGTCTGCGCAGCTGCGCCCGAAATGACAGCAGCGGCTGCTAGCAAGCACGAAATGGTCTGCATGATGCCTTATGGTCGTCTCAAGGGCTAGCGCTGAGAGCGAAGGAAGAAGTCAGACTTGAGAAAGCAAAAGAGAACGGAGCTCAGTCGGTGATGAGCACGCCTTTAAACCTCGTCAAGCGACCATCGCGTAGATTGGCCTTAGCTCTTGGCCAGAGACACCCATTCATGTTACAGGCCTCGGTAGCGTGCTGCGGAAGGGGCAAGTGGCCGCGAGAGGCTCGATCAAGATCAGATGCATAGCTCGCATGCTCGGCGATGATTGCAGCGGGATAGACTAACATCCGGCAATGTCCAAGGATCACAGCTCATTGCATGGCATTGCATGGGAAGAAAGACAAATCGGATGTCAGCACAATCAACACGTGCAGAGCACTCGAGCGCTGGCTGGAAAGCTTCACGGCCTTGGCGACACGAGGCGGCCTTGGGAGGCTGAATGCCAAGAGATGAGAGCCTTGGCCTTCCGCCTGAAGGGTCTTGGCGAGGAACATCACCAGCCGCCAATAACACCGTCTCAATGAGGAACGGGTTGCTCGTTGGTCTCGTCTTTTCCGAATGGGTTCACAATGCAGCTATGTGGAGGCGTAGGTCATTTTACCTCGTGGCGCACAGAAACTTCAGGTACGAGATCGATGGCTTACTCTTCGGACCGCGACGGCAGCACATACTACAGCCAGTGCATTGTACGTTGGCAATCGGCCATCTGAACCAAATCTTCACGTTAATCTTGGAATAAGCGACGTATACTACCAAGTGATCTCTCGTTTCCTTTCGACATGGATCATATGAGCATCTTGAATGTTGTTGTAGCTTGCTATCTTGTACATGATCGTGCACTCGGGACTTGAATCCCAGCCGTTTTCCAGTAGCCGCACGTCAGTAAAATGGGCACAGACTCAATTCCAGCTGGCGCGTCATTGCAATCGGAGTCCGCCGGGGGTCAAGAATCATGAATGTTTTGGATTGTGCGAGTCGGGTTAGCTTTCGATTGGAAAAATGCAATGACTGCAAGGGCGTCTGTCTCCATCCAATGATTGACACCATCTCCCGGACGATGGGTGCATACTCGAGATGAGAGATTACTAGATTGGGGCGAGTATAGCCCTCTCGCGTAAATGATCCCGATCCCACGTGGGCTGGGAGACTTTCTTGTTCCAACAAGAGAAGGTAATATACGTCCAATGCTTATGCTTTGGAGCAAGCACAAGGTAGGACCTTGTTCCACAGTCTTTCCGGAGTCACGTAGCTGCATTGCACTGAGCCACTGACATCCAAAAGATAGAATTCATGGGCAGCAGATAGCCGCGGGTGCATAAGCCAACTTGTGGATCGAAGACCTATCCCCTACATTAGATGTAGATGATATGGAGTCATCAGACCGAATAGAGCTTCCTGAATTTGCGTCATGACCACATTGCTTCATCGACTTCGAGCAACAACATCCAGATGCAAGCACGGGCCACGGCCCAGGAACAAGCGTTGCCGTAACCATAAAACACATCACGTGAGCCTCGATAATCGTCCGCCGTTAAGTTCTGGGCAGAACGTTACCTCACCGCCACAGATAACGGAATTTTCCTTATCGGCCTGTACTCTTTCTCTCAGCGACCAAAGACGACGAGGGTTGGAACGCTTTCAAATCACTCAAGCTTTCTTGCGGTCATTCTCCCAAGCTCGTCAAGATGGTCCGTAAATTGAAGCACCACGAGCAGAAGTAAGTGCTGGAAAGTCCTCTGCCAGTCGCGAACTGGGCTGCAGAATGCAGCGTTCTCGAAAGAAAGTAAAGCCGCATACTAACCGATCTGCAATCCAGGCTCTTGAAAAAGACCGATCTCTACACCTACAAGTCAGACCAAGGACACCGCGCCGGTGAGATCCAGCGAAGATACGGAGTGACAGATGTGGAATACAACACCTACAATGCCCTGTGCGGCTCACTACGGAAGATGGCGCACAAGCTCTCACAACTAGAGCCCGAGGATCCGACGCGTCGCAAGCTGGAGACCGCCATGCTGGAGAAATTGTACAGCATTGGCGTCATTGAGAAGAATCGTGAGCAGGGCGGAGCTCTGTCGCAGGTGGAGCATCTTACGGTCTCGGCGTTCTGCCGCAGGCGTTTGCCTATTGTGATGATTCGGGAGCAGAAGATGATTCAATACGTGGACAAGGTAAGAACATACTGCATGAATGACTTTTGTCATGTGGAGTTTGCGTTGTCGATGGCGACGGTTGTCGAGTATGCTGTTCCGAGTACCTGAGCTAATGCCGTGGTGTTCTAGGCAATTGAAGCAGTCGCCCAGGGTCATGTCCGCGTCGGAACGCAAGTTGTGCAGGACCCTGCCACTCTGGTGACGCGGAACATGGTGGACTTTGTGCAGTGGGTTCCCAACAGCAAGTTCAGAGTTGCAGGCCAGAACTATCACGGCAAGAGGGATGATTTCGATACGTTGCAATTATGATGGATCGATAGATCGATCGATCTTGACCGGATGAATAGGCATGGCAACTAAAAAGCACGTGTGATTCTCACTATACCCTTTTCAATTCTCTGCATTTTTACAGTCTTATCTCATTTCTATGGCGTTTGGTCAATCAATGCAACCTGCGTTCTTCTGTCGAGAGAGTATGCTACTCGTCGGGTTTTCTGTGCAGCTCCCGTCGAAAGACCTGAACAAATGGGTGGCGATTTGCCCAGTCGAGGTAGAGTGGTACTATTTCGGCGAGCAGGCTGGATCACGCCTGCTCCCTTCTTAGCCTCATGGGAACCTAGATGGCGTTTAGGACCTTCAATAGAAAATGGAAGATGTCCCAGTGACTACTATACCCCATTAGACCCGGATTTTGCGACTTTGGGGCAACACGGTCACACCGTTCGAGGTGGGCCTAAGCTACCAAGTCGCACCACGTGCTACAAATCATTGATTAGTTGGAGGCAGGAATGTTTCGCCGGATGGGCGGCATGTACGGCGAAAATTGTTCAAGATTTCTAAGCGGGATATCTATACAAGGCCGTCACAGAAACATAAAGCACAGTCTAGCGCAACAAACCATCTACTAGACAACCATGCAATATACATGGGTTCAACGCATCTGGTGCCTCTGGATTCAACATGAAAGACTCGTGCGATGCACAGGGCATGGATCTCTAGAGCTCATCCTTGTCGCCCTCCTCCGCCGGCGGAGGGACAGGCCTGCCGCTGTCAGTGGCCAGGTCGACACCAATCTTCTTGCGCCACTTCTCCCATAGCGCATGGAAGTCCTTCTCCATGCCGCTCTGCATTTGATCGGGGAATACGACCATGTACTCCACGTATAGGTTCCCCGGCGAGTCGTCCTCGTCGTGCTGGTCATGAAGATGCGCGTCGGAGTAATGGGGCATGCCCTCACCCTTGATCGTGTCAACGGCGAGAGGCTGAACGACCTCGCCGCGCTTGCGTCCAAGTCGAACAATATGCCCGTCGAGATGTGTCACGTTGCGAGTCCAATCACCCATCCAGGCCTCTCGTAATGAAAGGGTTTCCTTCCAGAAGAGATCCTTGCCCTTGCGGCGGAAGAATGTGCCATCTGTGCGTTCCTCGTCGGTCGTCCCGAGCTCGGGCTCTTTCTCATCGAGGATGACGATCAAGTCGCCCGCAACCCAGTCAGGACTCTCGTCGGCTTCGTTCTCGAATACAAGCCTCGTGCCTTTATCCATGCCGGGCTCAATCTCAGCGGTTGTCTCCACGGACTTTTTCAGAACCCTCTGCCCATGACAAACAGGACAGGGATGCTTGATCTTCTTGCCTTGCCCACCACATTGGTCACAAGGCATCTGTACCTGTTGGAACATTCCCGGCGCCAGCATATGCTTCCTGATGACGATACCGCGCCCATTGCACTGATCGCAATGTACGACTTTGCGGTCCTTGGAGCCCGTTCCCTCGCAGTCATCGCAGATTTGCTGCTTCTCAACCAGGAAATTGATCTCTCGTCCAGTGTAAAAGTCACGCAGGGGGAGCGCAGCCTTCACTTCCATATCCGGGCCGCGACGGTGTCCAGGTGCATGACCAGCGTGTCCTCCACCGCCGAAGAAGCGCGAGAAGAGATCGAACGGGTCATTCTGGCGTCCACCCGCAGCACCACCTTGTCGATGTTGTTCCACGCCGTCATGGCCGTACTGATCGTATATTTTGCGCAAGGACGAGGTGGAAAGGACATCGTAGGCATCAGCAATCTCGCCGAACTTTTCGCGCGCAGAGTCGTCGCCACTATATGCGGAGAAAAAAGAAGAAGGGTTTCAGTCATTGCTTCCAGACCAAAAGTACTCGGCGAGGCAGATCGAGATCCCGTGGCCCTCGGTGCCGAACTTCAAAATGGTCGAGACTGACGGATTCTTATCAGGATGGTATTTCTTGCTGAGCGTACGATATGCGCGCTTAATATCCTTCTCAGATGCGGATTTGTCCAAACCCAGGATATTGTAGTAATCCTCCGCGGCGAGCACAAGTACTGAGAACAGTACCACCGCCAAAGCGAGTACCAATCGCTGGATATACATTGCGAGTAAGTATCGCCAATCAACTGATCAACAACAAAGGGGTCATCTAAACGCGACCGGCGTTTGTCCTCAAAACTGGGGAGCTTGCAGGCCTAGGTCGACCGGCGGTTGGTCGCTCGGCACTGGCAGTCCCGCTTGGGGGGGGGAGGAACTGTGTTGTACAAGTGACGGTTCTCAGTGCGAGAGTGCTTCTTGAATGCGACACTTGGATGGCGATGATGGAGAGTCAATAATACTCAAGGAGGAGACATGAAGTTTGTTCACGCCTATGGTCTTTCAAAGGAACCTTTGTTTGGGCAATTGGGAAGCTGCCAGCGTGGTTTATTGACTATATAGCGCCACGTCCGCCGATTGGGCCAAGTAGACCTTATCGTCATGGATGGAAGAACGTTGACCCGGGAAGGTACTGGTCACGTGGAGCTTCCATAGCCTGTTCAAAGTCAAGGTACCGAGAACAACAACGACAAGACAATGATTTAAACTGTCGTCTCTGGCTGAGGCACAAAAGATACGGTTGTCAGTCTACAGGTGCGCTCGACTGCGCTAGGTAGTAATCCGAATCTTGCAACTGAAGTGCAGTAAAGTCATGAATTAACTGGCCCCCCACAAAAAGTCATGATAATGGAAATCGGAGCAAGCACAATTATCAATAGTTAAACATAAGATGATAGAAAAGCGAAATGGTCATTTTAAGTATCACAACTCACACCGAGTTCCAATTACTGGTGCAAACTCTAACTTCGGCGCATCCACGAAGCTTAGGCACCACCAACATTGAAAATATCATTTCGCCAGGTGTGTCCAATACCTTGTGTTTCGTCTCCATCATCAATGGCCTCTTGAGCTGCAGTCGCCTGTTCGTGCCAGGTCTTGACAATGCTTCCGGGTGCGTACACGCCCTTGAAGACGCCATCCTTGGGAGGCTCGACTGCAACTCGAGCCTCAACATCCGAGTCTGCCGGCCGAAGACGTGCGAGGACAGCACGTACAAAGCTTGCCAGATCTCGCGGGTTCGCAATACGAGCTGCGCGAAGTCGTTCGCGAGCAAACACCAACTCTCGGTTCAATGCGAATGCCGCGGCTACAATCTCTTCTGCGATCTTCTTCTCCAATACTCGTCGCACCAAGTGCTTCAAGAAGGGCTTTGTCAGCCAAAGCAGGAACTTCCATCGACTTTGTGAAACCTTGTAGTCGAGCTTGTGGATGACGACTCGAACACCACGCAGATTGAAGATCTGCTCAAGGCTGCCGCGGCCGACCTCAACGTCTAGTGAGATGTCGATACCTCGACGATCCAAGTAGAAGCTGGCGATTCCCTCATCTTTAAGACGGAAGAACAGGCCCGTATGGGCTCGAAGCCAGTACCCGAAATCTTGGGCGCTGATGTTCAGTCCTTCGATATTCACAGTGAAGGCGGTCTTGATGGTTGTGTCTGTGCGCTTGGCGTGCTTCTTGACAATGTCGATATTGTTGCGAGTGAGCAAGTTCAGTCGATATGGCAAAAAGGATGAATAATTGACTGTTCGGCCCGGCTCCAAGATCAGGTTTTCTAGTAAGAGATCCATTTCCGGGGCCGAAACCTCTAGTCGGGGGATAGGAATGTATTGGATCATGCGTAGCACCATGGGAAGTACATAGTTCGCAATGTCGATGGGAAGATCTCCCTTCTTGTCTTGATAGGCGTTGTAAGCATCATGCTGGAGTTTCTTGATGGCATTGACCAGCTTGTAGACTTCGTTGTCCTGGGGCACACTGCGCAGTGTCGTCTTGGCCTGAGCCAGCAGCTCATCCATGTCCTGGCGAATACCTGTCTCGGCGCCTATCTTCTCCGAGCTCTTCTTTAGCTCGTCGATTTTCTCTGGCGCCGAGTCGAAAAAGGCTGGGTCGGTGAGCATTTCTCCCAAAGAGCTGCTCACTTCACCCATCAAACGCTCGAACTCCGGGTCCTTATCAGCATGGCGTAGGACATTGTTGAATTTTTCCTGCAGCTTATCCCACTCCTTAGCATCCCCAAACATCCGTAAGAGATTCCAGAATTGATCGACCGCTTTCTTGAGATCCTCGTTCACTTCAGTGTCTTCCTGGGCGGTGTTGGCCGCATCTTCCAGGACGTTGGCATAGATCGCGGCGTACCGCTGGATCAATTGGACCAGAGTGGATACGGAGTCGGTATAGTCTGTGCGTTGTCGAAGCTTCGTAACTGCCTGTTTCAAACGATGCAGAAGAGTTTCCCGCTCCTGGCCCGAAAGGTGCTCTTTAGCACTTCTCACAGCGGCTTGCTCTGTGCGCGCGACGCCCTTGCCAGCCACGTCGGCGATATGAGCTACTTCCTCCTTGATATCATCTTTGGATAACTCTTTGCCGTCATCGGCGCCAGCTCCCTTCAAGGCCTTGTTTTCCTCCTGGGACGGCCTGGCTTCTTTCGCGACCTGTTTCGCTGACTTTGACAGCGCCGACGCGGTATCTGCAAAGATTTGACGGCCAACGGTGGCTACATCGTCGACAAAAATACGGAAATCGGCGTTCGTGAGAAGTAAATTGCCAACTGTGCGGAAGCTATCGTATGCTAAATAGAGAGAGAAAGAGAAACAGATTCAAGTCAGCGACGTTACAAGACCGACACGCGCAGTTCAATGACCAAGACCTCGTGAGGGGGAGACACGGGAGAGTCCCTCGTAGCAATGGCCCCGATTATCATCCGACTTGACTTACCTGCTTTGGCATCCGCGCGAGCCTTGGCACTTTTCGCATTGCCCTCGACCCGTCCAGTATCTAATTCAACCCTCGACCGCGCCAATCGCCACAGAAAGTCTTGAACTTGGTCATTGTCATTCTTTTCACGCAAGAACTCAATCAGCACCGTGATCACCAGCCGGGCATCGCGCACCAGGAGCCGACCGGTGGAGCCAATGTCCTGATTGCGTAAGTTCAGAATATCCGACGCGAGCAAAGTCCGCAAATTCACGATGGCTTGCTCTGTCGAAGGCATGTAACCCTCAGCCATCGCACGGACCATTTGGTAGGTGTGCAGTTTCTGGTGCAGACGACGCTGACGGGCGGTCTCATCATCATATCGAGGGAGGAGAGGCTCTACTTCGGACGGCATGGCGGGCTATACTATAGAGCAGCTGGGGCCGTCGGGCCTCGTACAGAAGTTGAATTGATTGTGGATGTTGGTATTTTTGGAGCTCGCCGCGAAAATGAAAGGTTGCTGGAGGGAGGTAAATGGTGAGGTAGGGAGAGCTAGAGTCTTTTGCATTCCAGATGTTGAGGCGCTGCAAGGTGAGGGGTCTCGCCCTCAGCCTGTTTTCGTGTGGTGTGATGACGACACGGTCTTCTTGTCATGGGCCACGCGTGTCACGAATGAGCACTCTATGTGCCTCGATCATCATCGAAAAAAAACCTTGGATATTCTTGTTACACGCTCATGAGCAAGGTTGCTCACGCTGAATCTCTACTGGATCACGCTACTCGCAAAGCTTGGGGGATTGAAGAGCTCAGAAAGAAGTGCGGGCCGACCGGTCTGATGGTCTGGACTCTGGGGAAGCTCCGTAGCTCCATCTTTAAAAAGGAAGGTAAGTTATGGAGACGGTCGATCCATCCGGGAGTCCACGCTGCAGAGTTTGCTTCTGAAGATGATTCCCCGTCAACTTGGCCTTGTGGTGATTTGTTGGTGTTTGAAACGTTTTTCACCTTATCTCTTGAGAGTGATCAGGGCAGTTGAATGTCCCTTGGCACTGGAGATTTACACCAAGTGTTCCTCATGATTGACATCGCCCTGATATCATGAGGGTAGCACGGACCAAGGAAGCTCGGGCGGACTATTAACTTGAACCTTCTTCGATTATTTTCTGCAGTCAGCCTGGGTCAACGGAGGTTCTAGACCCGAGCTGTGTTTATCGGGGGGGGGGGGCATGGTTTTGCCAGTCACCATGTAAATGTATCATATTCTCATAGCCGGTCTCCAAGGCCGGACTTTGAAGGATGCTCCTTCATGACTCCATATCCAAGACTTCAGAGATCAGTAAGTCGATGATGTACGCCAGATTCAGGAGATTCCACTCGACCTCAGTTGGAATAAACATGATCGTCCACCGTCTCAAGAATCAAGTACTGTGGACTGTAGACTCAGGACTGTAGTAGACTCAGGACTGTAGTTGATGGACTACCTGACCGTCCGGAAGTGCCGGTCGAACACACGTGACCAAGTTCCTTCTTCGGATGGGAAAGGCCCAGACCTCCTACTAACTTCGCCTTGGCACTCTCACCAAGACTGTCCACCAAGATACTTGTGATGCTCAGGTTCTGGGAACACCTCGCAAGCCGAATGCAGTAACTAGTAGGTCACTTGTCGGACCCATAGTATTAGGTGGGCCGTGCTTTGATGAAGAGTTTCCAGCGGCAACCGTCTAGCTCTGCTAAACGAGGACAGTGTCCATCCGTGATTTGAGTGGGGATTTCGATGACAGAGTGCCGTGCCGTCAACTGGACAGAAGATGGATCCAGTCGAGAAGCCCAGGCTGTTCTCGAGGCGTATACATGTAGCTCGCCTACAAGGGCTGGCTTGAGCTTCAAAGATCAAGTCTTTCCAGGATATAGGATTCGAGACACTATTATATATTATGGAACCTGACCACTACTAGGTAACAGTAGGCATATAACCCACCTATCTGGGTCCAATATCATGTTGCTGGCTTTTGATGAATGGAACCCAAAAGTAGCATCCAAGCAACAAGTGCGCACTGTGGATGTAAACATAGCGGCGGAAGTGGAGTCTACCTACCTAACCTCTAACCTCAGGAGCAAGAGTGACGTCAAACCTTTTGACATCATCAAGGCTGGGAGAATGGATGAATTGAATGAAGCTGTCGGGTCACCTCGTTATCGATAGCTGGAGCTGGAGGAAACTGCCTGCTCAGCAAGTCCTCGCATGACCCATCGTCCACGCGTACATCTCAGGTTAAGCCTTTTTCCAAACGTTGGGATTCCTGCAGGGCTCGTTCGAGCCCAGACCAACTGCAGGGATGGGGGGAACCGCATCCCACGGTGCCACACTCGATCAGTGTAATCATGTAATGCCGATCGGGTCGTCTTAACTCCTACGGTGCTACACAGGCTTATTGGAAGTGCACGTCACCACGATAGCGACTCGGTGAACAGATGGGAACTCTCGGCATCAGTGAAGAAGACTGAAGTTGAGAGATTCAAGAAAGGTGTGGGGAATTGACACTCAAGGCGAAATCTCACGCCTTCAAGCTCAGCTCCACCTGTGCCTGACGAGAATCGAGGACCCTCAACCCGATTCACTCCTCGAACTCCGAGACATGAATATAATTTTTGAAGGAAAAAAAAAAAAAAAGGAAATCCAACCCTTCAAAGGTCAATCGACATCCAAGTATTCGAGCTGTGAGCTTTCTAAAGACAACCAAAATCGCGCAGGGCCGTGCTGGATCGGCATAGCTGACGATGCAAAGCGAGGGTTCGGAAGGCGGAACGGATGAGCCATATTCATCTTCCCTACTTTTGTCGAGTGCCCTCTGTTCCCCCTTTCTCCAGTTTCCAGTGTTCCACATACGTGAGGTGCGCGACACTGCAGATTGGAAGCACCCAGCACAGAATGTGGACTCTTCAGGATGAAGTCTAGTGTCTCAACATGGCAAGCTCCGACTGGCCTAAGATCAAGTAGTCAGTGACTCCGTAGTCCGTACTGAGCACTCAGCACCGGACTCGAAACCATTAGTTATCCGAAGAAGTGTGATGTTGATGCTGGCAAGGAGAATTTGCCCTGGTCTCCGCCGTCCGGGTTCCCATTCAATTTCCAACCAACCCGGACCCTCCCGTTCGGCGGAAAAGGCCACTCAGCGTTCGGCGTCGGAAATCCAACCGGCAACGGCCCCCTGGAAATTCAGCGGTTGATTCGGATTTCGACAGTCACCAAGCCTCCTTGAAGTCCTTTCTTCGAGGACTCTTTCTAGCTGCTTGGACGGTACGTCGATTGTAGTACTGTAGTATCATAGTATAGACCATCATACCATGTACAGCAGAGTCAATGACACGTGACAGGCCACTGTAGTCGGTTACAATAGGTCTCTCAAAGTACATCACCGATTCTCCGATCCTCGTTTGCAGGTCAGTCATGTTCAAAAGTCCGAGAACTGAATTCCCATGCCAATCTCAATGAGCTGTGACTGTGACCTCTGCGGGCAGTGGTACACTACATGAGTACATGCCTACATGTCTACATGGACTCATGGAGAATATCTCCTGCACACTCGGCGAGCTCCGCCCGCCGCTTTCCCGACTTTCCCAAGGCCGATCGGGACCGCACCGCCGTGTCGCGGACCCCACGTCGTGGCTGGTGAATTGGAGACGGAGGCCTCAATTTCCTGTCCGGGCGCAAACTGACGACGAGCTTCGGTACCTGGAGGGGGCTGGGCCTGTCTTTAGCCTATTTAGAGTCCAAATGAAAATGGCTCGAATCATGAACTAGGAAATTAAGCAAGTAATCGTTTCCACGGGAGAAGCTGGCCCTTTAGATCATATGTAGCTAAATTAGAGCTAGTTAGTAGTTTACTAGTTACCAACTTACCACGAATTACTCCTTAAATCGTACCTACTACCTACTACCTACTAGCTAGTAAGTTAGAAGTCAGGGACATATTTCGAGATGCCACAAAAGTGTGATGGAGAGCACTAGGCAACTCTCGAGCCGATACCCGTATGCTCTGCAGAACTGCAAAGTGTACAACCGTACGATGTACAGCGAAAGATGATGCATGGAGCTCGCTGTCTCTCTCTCTCTCTCTCTCTCTCTCTCTCTCTCTCTCTCTCTCTCTCTCTCTCTCTCTCTCTCTCTCTCTCTCTCTTTACACACACTTGCTGACCGCCAACTAAACCGTCAGCAAAAAGCAATATTTAATACTCACCTGCTGAACTTGAGCTGCAGCAGAGCAGTAAAACTAAGCCCTGCCGGTCAAGGTTCCTCAGGAACGAGCGCTGAGCCTGCTAGATGTCTCGAGAGCAGAGACGAGCAGTGACAACCTGACAAGACCCGCACATCAACCACCGAGACCCGTCGTGGACGCCTGGCGCCGAGCTCCACGAACTCCACTTCGGCACCGTCTGCGGCTCTGGAAGCTCCCAGCGGTGGAGACGCGGTGGACTCGCATTGATCGATGCTCTCCATGCGGGCGCTGCCCCCGGCCATTTGAGCCAATGGGACTACTCTCCCTCTGGGAGCATGATGAAAGGGGGAAAAGAAATGAAAAGAAAAAGAAAAAGAAAAAACCAATCTTTCTACTAAACGGAATAACCAATGTGCTTGGATTCTTTTTGCTGTTCTTTTCAGGTTCTTCTCCCATTCTTCCAAGTACAGTAAGGATCGGACTCTGCGCCACGCGAGCAGCGACAAAATAGGCAGCCGACTCGAGGGTCAGCCTTGAAAATACAGCGCATTATTCATCTGGGGGTGTCACACCCGACGCGGAGACAGTGCAGATGTGTGTATGACTGTATGTACCCAAATCAAGGGACAGGAGTTCTGGAAACTGCACAGGTGAGTGACACGGGACGCTCTATGCAATAAAGTCACATCTATACACTTACACTCAGACACTCCCACCCTAAGACACTGAAAAGGTACATGACTATATACATACGGGCTAAGTTATACCTGTACTGTATACTCCATACTATACATTCCTACATGACATATGTAGTCTCGTGATCATGTGAGACCCTGCTCGGCATGATCAAGTATACACCGTATGGCGGCTCCCATGGCCATCTCTTCCCCGGCCCGCCCACCGCATCAACATGATGACTCAAACCGGTCCGGAGAGATTCTTTGCAGGAAACATCTCCCGGGCTGATCCCAGAACAGAGCAGGTACGGACAGGCGTAGCAATGCCATTCAGCTGGATGCTTCAAATTCAAAATTCGTACTCTACAACTGAACTGTACGGAAAGAGACTTGCGAGGTGGTGTGGAAGATCCATCGAATTTCAACAAGCAGTCTGGAACACGCTCAATACGGCGAATGTGTTGAAAGTTGATTCCCTAATGGCTAATGGTAACGAAGGACCCAGTTTGTCAGCCTTACCAGATCCGATGATAGTTAGTAGTAGTATGACGATGTAATATGTAGAAATGATAAGCCTATGTGATAATTCATGGACTTCTTGGATCGTAGCTCGAGGTACATTCGACAAGAAACAATTAAACATCCTACATCAGGACAGTACGAGAAGTACGTGTCTGGTCGTGAACTGTACTGACTGGACTCCCACCCAAAAGGGACGGCTGTCCACCGCCGAAAGGCTCCACTTCGGCGATTCCAAACATCCCAAAACACACCTCCACCCAAACCAAATCACCAAAAAAAAAAAAAAACAACAAAAAGCCCAACTCTCACACTCCCCTTGCTGGGCCGATTTTCCATAATAGAAAAGAAGCTTTGTGAGGCATCCAGATTCCATCGACTCTCATCCCGCATTTTGGATTCGCTGTCATCACCGAAGCACGACTCCACCTCATCCGCCTGCCCACCCTCCGCAGTCCACACCTCGAGTCTCCATCCGTCCCCGTTGCAGACCCTCATCGCGCATCCCCAATTCCCCATCCCTCGACCCCTGCGTACATTGCTGGCCCGGCTCTTCCCGACCTGCGAAACCATGCCGTCGCTATTACTCGCCTCGATCGTCCCTGCTCGACGGCCTTGCCCGGTTAATTCTCTGCTTTCGTGTCGCAAACTAGTCGGAAAACGACCCAAGCTAGGACAATGAGAATTCCGCATCGAACGGGCCTTCACGGAGCGCGTGTGTCCATACTTAAAACACGCCTGCCTCGTCCTCTGGGGACCCACGATCTTTTCTCACCTTATCATTCTACTCCTTCTCCTACTGCATCTTCTTCCTCAGTCACCGTCACGAGTAAAGGACCCCGATCTTCACCTGACACCATTGACACCATGGCGCGCTTCTCTCCTCAACAGAGCCGTCCCGTTCATGCGACGCCGTTCTTGAACCACTCCACGACTCCATCGTAAGTGTGCTCCTTCTTCGCTCTTTGTGCCACAATGTCATTGCCGTGTCCCAATGGCTTCTCGTTGCTCGTCTGTCAAATCGAGCCATGTCGGAGACCATGTTTCCACTCCACGCGTTGTTCCATGCCTCTAAGGAAGGAATGCGGGAGCCGCACTCGGAACTGGTTCCTCATGCGGTCGAGAGAATGCGACTTGGCAATGGCAATGAGGAACACCAAAGAATGGCTTGGGAACCGGAGTTGCAGACGCGACAATCTTGTTCGGCAATCGCTGCATGCAGAGAGGTCAGCAGACAATTAACTCTTCGTACTGAATCTCTAGTGATGCCAACTATGACACTGCCAACCCTGCCTACATTCGCAAATATCTCCGCACATACGGCCTGACGCCCCCTCGATCAGAAAGCTACGAGACGCAAAAGACGCGATGCCTGGCTCAGCTGGCTCTGAAGCAGACCGAGATCGACAAGTTCCAATATCTCAGCACTCTTCGCAAAAACAATGTTCACCTATTCTATCGTCTGGTGACCGACCACCTCAGAGTATGTTTTGCACCGAAAGAAAAAGAAAACCTTCGCGCCTTGTGTGATCTGCCGAGATTGTGGCTATGACCAGCTGTGATACAAAATAGGGACTAACGTGAACTGCTCCACAACAGGAATTGACCCCCCTGATCTACACACCCGTTGTCGGCGAGGCCTGTCAAAGGTGGTCTGAGATCTATCAACAGCCGGAGGGCATGTACCTGAGCTGGGAAGATCGCGGCAACTTGTCGGCTGTGATCGCCAATTGGCCCCAGCCCAATGTGGAGATCACATGCATTACTGACGGCTCCCGTATCCTCGGACTCGGGGATCTGGGCATCAACGGCATGGGCATCCCCATCGGAAAGCTCGCCCTCTACACCGCATGTGCTGGTATCCGTCCCGAGGCCACTCTGCCTCTGACTCTGGATCTGGGCACGAGCAACAAGACCCTCCGGGAAGACCCGCTATACATGGGTAGCCGCCGTGATAAGATTTCTGCCGAGGAGGAGCGGGAGTTCCTGGATGAGCTGATGTCCGCCTTGACGGAACGCTGGCCTGGGTAAGTTTAAACATCTCGTTTCTAGTCGCGCCTCTGAAAGCCTAGTATATCTGGGGAAACTCAATTCCCTGAGTGGCTCCGGGTTTTCCCTGGTTTCAACACCCCGAATTCCCCGGACCAGCCTGTTGTGACATGCTCTTGAGAATTTGTCTGCTTCTAGACTAACGCGAGTTTTACCTGCAGTATCGTCATTCAATTCGAGGATTTCAAGAATCCCTTCCCCGCACTTGAGCGGTATCGGGACTCTTACACGTGCTTTAACGACGACATCCAGGGTACCGGTGCAGTGATTCTTGGCGGTGTCATCAATGCGGTCAAGCGCTCCGGCCTGCCATGCAAGGATCACCGCGCCGTTTTCCTCGGTGCCGGTTCGGCCGGTGTCGGCGTCGCCAAGCAGATTGTGGAGTTCTTCATGCGCGAGGGCATGACCGAGGAGGAGGCCCGCAACTGCTTCTACCTCGTGGATACCAAGGGTCTTGTCACTGCCGACCGAGGTGACAAGCTCGCCGACCACAAGGTCTACTTTGCTCGCCAGGACAACAAGGGTCAACAGTTCAAGACTCTCGAGCAAGTTATCGACCATGTTCAGCCCACCATCCTGATGGGTCTGTCCACCCTGGGTGGTGTCTTCACTCCCGAGATCCTCCGCAAGATGGCCGACTGGAACACGGCTCCCATCATCTTCCCTCTTTCCAACCCTTCCTCCAAGTCCGAGTGCGACTTTGAGAGCGCTGTCAAGCACACCGACGGTCGCTGCCTCTTCGCCTCCGGCTCTCCCTTCCCCACCATGTCCTTCACCAACTCCGCCGGGGAGACCCGCACCTACTACCCCGGACAGGGCAACAACATGTACGTCTTCCCCGGTATCGGCCTTGGCAGTATTCTGTCCAAGGCGGTCCGTGTGACCGACAGCATGATCTACGCCTCCGGCGAGGCTCTCTCCGCTGCCCTGACCGCCGAGGAACTCGAGCGTGGTCTGCTGTACCCTGACATTACTCGCATCCGCGAGGTCAGCGTTGTGGTCACCCGCAAGGTGATGCGTGCCGCCATGGCCGATGGTGTGGACCGCGAGACTGCTCTTCGCAAGATGAGCGACTCGGATCTCGACAACTACATCAAGGCCCGCATGTACGACCCCCATACCGAGGTGCGCTCTCTTGAGCGTGAGGTTGGTCACTTGCTGTCCAGCCTCGGCAGCTTGTCGCCCATTCTAAACGGTACCCCAACCGAGGAGAAGTCCAACGGTGCCAAGCTGTAAAGAAAATTCTTTGTTTTTCATTTGCACTTCCGGTTTGGCTGCCCGGGTCTCCCCTTCCCAGGAAAATGCATCTTTTTCTGAACGTGGCCCCTTTTTAGGCTCATCGTCTGATCTCGATTGGTCCATACTCGTTCCGGTCTGGGACATTGCGAGTCTTTCTCCATTTCATCTATTCCATTTTCTGTTCCTTGCCTTCGCATCTTTCTCTCCATTGAAGCGCATTTGTTTCAAAATCAGCTCTGCCTTGTGGGGTTTGTTATTGGTCTGCCGTTTCCGGGTGTTTACTTGTCGCTTGCTTCGCTTTTGGATCTTTATTACTAGAATACCCACCATCTATATTCGTTGTCAATATATGAAATGTTCATTCTTAAACAGTTAAACGCTTTTGTAAAGCTCACTCAGTCGAGTACTAACACATATCCAGCATAGATTGTCCCACCATCATTCCCTCGATAATGAACTGTGCTCATCAGTCTCCCCAACTAAGGTGTAAGGCAAAGCAAAGCTAGACATTATCGAAGCTTACATCTACCCACCCCGGCCGACTGTGTCTGAGCAGTGAGCAGTGACACCGAGCACAGTCGAGGTACTGGCGTAACTCTGTTGTGCCTCGGCCCACCCGCAAGCCACAGGCCCCATCCAAAGTTCAACAGAGGCCTCGCGGGGTTTCCTCAGCCGCGCTCTCTGAATACCAGACATACTTAAAAGGACGGATCTTTGCGTGACACCGAGACAGCACGGCTCCGAGACTAGATCCATTAGACTCTATGAAAGGGATTAGGTGTCACCGTCCGACTTAAGTGCTTATGGCGACGTTATCACGTGGAATCTGACCCCTAGCCTTCCTGGGCAGTCATCGGCTGATCCGTGTCAGCCAATCGCTTTTACAAACTTGCAAACTCCACAGACTCCACCCACCCAGCATCTCAGGCTTCAACGACGAACACGTTGAAGCCATCCAACGCGTTTCAGGTGCAAGATGCTAAAGAGGAACTGAAAAGGGAGATCAATTCATGCATCGCGATTCGGTCCTCGTTGAGACACGGTCGCAATCGCCTTTCCCGGGGGAAATGATAACATGAATGTTGGACTGCTTGAGGATAAAAATCCTTCGCGTTTTCAGAACAGTTCGTAGATTTGAGGTTGCGAGCTACACATGTCCGCATGTTTCATCTCAAGAGGAACTGATGGCTTATCTTATTGCCTGATCGGAACACTAGTCTAGAGATGATATCCTCCGGATCTACGCTTATTCTGCGCATGCGGCGGCTGCGGCAAACGCAGACAGAGGCTGGAATATATTGTTCGTCACATTATGTTTTATTTCACTTATGAATAATGGCTATCAAGTACTAGCCTTTGTTGTGATCCAACTCCCGGTGAAACACAAGGTCCGAGGCTTGATGGGTGGCATATTCGTTACCTCTTTCTCGAAGGTCGTCCACGCGAACTCTGGTAGATCTTCGATTGCTGCTGTTCCTACACAGGTGCAGAGCTTATAGCAGCCTCCACCTAGGAACAGTGAGTATCTGCAAACCCGATAAGTGTTTTGCGCAGATCCTTATCGAAGAGCTTCAACGTTCAAAAGGCAAGGCTATGACGCTAGCTCCACTCTTTGCTCGGTTCTTTCGCTGCGCGAAAAAGAATAAGAGTGAAGCTGCACCGATGCGTATCCCTAAATTAGACTCGCCAAGCACAACCATCGGTCGTGGTTCCAGGCCAATGGCAAGGGGCCTTGACCTAGACCCTCATACAAGGTTGCTTCTGAGTATCAAAGTCCGAGGAGATATCCCCCGTGACTTAACTGAGTGGAAGGCATGGCTCGCTCGTAACATTTCCGCCACCGTCTGTCCATCGAGGGGGCGTTTCCATCGAGACTCTAGGTAGCTCCGTTTCTGTTCCTGTGGAGGTATGAACTATGATGCCGGCTCACGACCCAGACTGTACCTATATTGAGCATGTTACGTCCACTCCCACGATCTGCTGTCTCATTTCCCAATGCAAATGATGATGCAGGCAAGTACACTCATCAGCACACTGCGAATGCGCTCCGTCGCTTCATCTGGAAACAGAAATGAGCCGCCGCAAATCGCCACCAGAAGACTGTTCGGCCGTCACAAGCGTTCATCGTCTCGTCCAGCAGGTTCGAATCATAATATTCTGGAAACACAGTTGTAAATTTTTGGGATACTACTATAAGGGAACGGCTCCCTCATACTTGAACAGCAACCTTCCAAGCACCTCGTGACTCTATTCACTCAAAGACTATCAAAAATTTTGCCAAAGGCGGACGGCGATTGCGGCGTTTTGCCAGACATGGCCCACTTGGGCTTTCACATGACCAATCTCATACGCTCAGGAAAAAAAAAAAATCTCGCTCGTGGCTTTTGGCCCTGTCCCGGGACCGGGGAGATGCATCTCTCCGCTACGGTGGATCGTGCATGGACGGGCCGAGGCTTCTCTGTTTTTTCAATCTTATGTCCGATGGGTGATTGATGGATCGTCGCTTTCTAGGGTGTAAGGGGGTATGATCTAAATCTTAGTGGCTTCACTGTGGATTGATCATCGCGATCATTTGCTTATCGATCGAATTGATCGAATCTTTAGGTACTCGGGGAGGAAGGATTATGGTATTGGTTAGTACTTAGTACTATACCTGGTGGTCGTGGCTCCACATTCTGGTGAATTAATAATCGCGAGAGTGTGCTTATCGATCGATTCTCAAATCATGTATGGCTTGAAAGTCAAGTCGCTCACTTCCATTATATCATTACATTCGAGCCTCTGATACCCTGTGCGCCTTGGTCAACGATTCAAGCACATTCTGTCGCGCGCGCCTTCAATCATCATACTTCCCAACCTTGATCCTAAAAAGCTAAACTCTGGTACCGCAATGCCTTCACCCCTAGCCGACCCCGTCAAGCTGCCATGCGGTCTAGTCCTGCCTAATAGGCTGTCCAAGGTGAGGAACTGCCCAGTCTGTTAGACGCGCGCAGCTGCTCAAAGATTCAGTCGATAACAAGAATGCTGACGATTATACGCTCAGGCCGCAATGGCTGAGATGCTGGCCAAAAACAACAAACCCAATGACACACTCTCGGACGCCTACGAGAGATGGTCACAAGGCGGCTGGGGTTGTATCTTGACAGGTAGACAACGCCTCCCTATCAGAGCGTACCTGGTCTTCGTATCCACGACCCAATACTAATCACAACCACAACCTTGGAACCAGGCAATGTTCAAGTCGATGTCAACCACATGGGTTCGCCCTTTGACCCAGCGCTGCACTCTGAATATACCGGCAAGGATGCCGCTCTTCTAGAGCAGTGGAAGAAGTATGCGGATGCCTCCCAGAAGCACGGTACTCCGACGATTGTCCAGATCTGCCACCCAGGACGACAATCCTTCCGGGGTGCTGGTAAGCGCGGCATGTTTGCGCCGACGATTGCGCCCAGTGCCGTGCCAATCAACATTGGTACGGGACTCGTGGAACGTGCCATTGCGGCTGTAGCATGGACTCAGCCACGCGAGATGACGCGCGGTGAGATTGACACCGTGATCCGTCAGTTTGTGGATACGGCTCGATTGATGGCCGATGCGGGCTTCTCTGGTGTCGAGTTGCACGCGGCCCATGGTTATCTTCTCGGTAAGCCTTTGCTCTGGAGTGCCGTTATTGGGATGTGACATGGCCGACTCTTGAGTTCTTAAATCGCTGACCATTTCGCAGATCAATTTCTGAGCAGCAAGGTACTTTTATCGCCCAGCAATATCCACCCAGCAGAGGGTTCTGCATCCAAGGCCAGTTATTAACCACTCAATCTGATTGTCCAGACCAACCGTCGCACCGACGAATATGGCGGCACGCCGGAGAAGCGCGCGCGTTTCGTCCTTGACATCCTCACCGAAACCCGCAAAGTAGTCCCCGCCAACTTCGCCATCGGTATCAAGCTCAACTCCGCAGACCACAGCTCCGACACCTTTGAAGAAACAATGACCCAGATCGCGCTTCTCGCCTCCGCGGGCCTTGACTTCCTCGAAATCAGCGGCGGCAGCTACGAAGACCCCCGCATGATGGGCCATTCCACCTCTGCAAAAGCCCAGGTCAGCGACGCAAAGTCTGCTCGCACTGCGGCTCGCGAGGCCTTCTTTTTGGAGTTCGCGCATACCGTGCGTGAGCGCCACCCGGATCTTGTGCTGATGCTGACCGGTGGATTCCGCTCACGCGCCGGCGCCGAGGCTGCCATCAATGACGGGGCGTGTGATCTGGTGGGTATCGGTCGACCGGCGGCCGTGGATCCCAAGTTCCCTCTCCTTTTGCTGGACGAGCAGGTTGCAGATGAGGATGCGAAGCTTGTACTGGAAAAAGCGCCAGTGCCTTGGTATGCGAAATGGCTGCCAAGGAGTTTGATCGGTGCTGGTGCAGAGAGTGTGAGTTTGGACGTTCGTGAAAGTGACACTTCACAAATGCGAGGCTAACGATTTCGATATAGACATATTATGCGGGCCAGATTGGACGATTGGCCAAGGGTCTGGCGACTTATGCGCCTGCACTTTGACCGAGCTTATGGATGGCTTGAGATAGAAGGTTTTTCATATATTTTGGCTTCAAGCGCGTACGAGGAAATTCTTTACTGTCTACCTTGAATTCTACTCTTCACTTAATGAAATCTTGTCCCAAACCCATCTTCTGCACTATTTGCACATATGCCGAGGTCCTCGTAGCCTAGACCAATTGATATGCCTGTTCGGACAGGCTTCAGCTTGAGCTTCGTGGTTCCTAAGTGAACAGATACCGGGAGGCATTTACCTCAGTGAACAAACACACCCCAAAGTAGATATTGGACTTTGAAGCCACCGTGAGACTTTGATGCCTATGCACGCGACTTTTTTGTGTCTGGTCATACACTCAGCTGCCTGGTGGGCACACAAACAACGCGTTCACTCGCCGAGATGTTTTGGTCTCAAGTGGACTGTTTCCAGATGTTTGCGTGTTCTTCCTCCCTACAAGTACTTAGTTATTCGTCTTCTTTCTCCTCATTAGAAAACTTCACTTCTTTCAACGCTCACTTTTTTCAAGGATACAAGAGCTGTCTCATCAACTTCTGCGTCACTCAAGATTCCAAAAGCGCAAGAACCTTCCTTCACATCCACCACGCTCATACCGTCCTTCACGTCCACCACGCTCGCACCATCCTTCGCAATGGCCCACTCAAGCAACGAGCCCAACACTCCTCCTCTCTCGCCAGCTACATCCTGTAGCAGCTTCACCCCGGCGGCACACAGATCTCGCTCCCGCCAGCCTCCACGTCTGAGCATCGCCGTCAGAGCCACTCGAACGCCTCAGACCTCAGCCAGCATGACACGCTGCCTCACCAACGGCCCTGGCAATGGCACTGGCGTCGGCAGCTTCAGCTCGCCTGACCACGAATACGAGGCCGACAACGAAGCTGAGGAGGCCGAAGTAGGCACCGACATGGACACCGACAACGACGCCAACGCCAGCGATGCAAGCAGCGAGGCCTCATACATCCCGCGGCGTGCTCTTCAAACCCGGCCTCTGCGCGCCCCAGCCGTCCCCAGCCAGGGAAACGACGCTCGAGGGAACTCCTCTGAGGATGCGCAGGGAGAAACGGAGGTCGATCTCGAGGATGTCCTACTCGACATCTGTGAGCGCCAGGGGCTGTACTGGAATACCAGTGAGGCTGAGGGACGTCGCCGTTGAGGCTAGGGTGACTTGGGCTCTTCTTGTCACCCTTTCTTGACTTGCGGTCACGGTTCCAGTTAGGCTTGCGGTGACAAATTCGGCGGATGAGGGTGGCCTTTTTTGTTTTGAGGTCTTGGCCCGAGCGTTTGGCGGTTCTGTTTGGAGGATGTTTTGGGTTTCTGGGTTGTGAGGGATAGTCGCGGATTAGTTGATATGACTAGTTTCATCGCATGACACCTTCCAACTTTGGTAGTCTTGTTCCTTTGGGGTTTGAAGATGTACGCCAGTGATACGAGAGTAGTCGCAGAATAGTCACGGCGTTTTTTTTTTCTTTTTCATAAACAGGTCGTTCAGGAATCGTCGAAGACGATGCTAGGTAACTTTAAGCAGAGCCAAATTCTCTTCACATCCCTCCCGTGTGCTTTCTAGGTTTTCATGTGAGTTGGACACCTCCGGTGATGAGAAGACAAGTCTGATGCTGTCCTGAATCTGTGAGCTTTGTGATAGAGCCAACTTAACTTCTGCTATAACCAAAACTTATGACCCGGTCATCCCATGGAACGTTCAGGTACACGTACCGCGTGGAAATCATTTTCCGATCGAGCAGTAGATCATTCTTTGTGTGAGTCCATGGCACGAGAACAGCCTGAGTTGATGGCCGATGAAATCCTTCAATTTTCCATCTCATCTCACTCTCACTTTCACTCCAAGCGACTGTCCCAGACAAACGCCGCGAAAATGAGCTCTCCAAGCGACTATGGCCAATACCTGCCGGGAACCTACCTTTTCCCAGAAAGAAGTCTTGATCTCAAAAAGGCGAGCCGGGGTGGGAAAGGCTGTTGTTCACGTTCTATGTCCTGTTGAGTGTTCACTTGACTCGTTATTTTTCGTGCCCTCCGCATGTTGATTATTTTCAGAAGAGACAACAGCCTCAATATCGCTCGCAGGCTGCTCGGCCCTCCTCTTCTCCTCCTCTATCTCCTCTGGCTCCTTTGGCCGTTCCAACCCTCTATCACGAATGAAAATGCAAGCGAGGAAACACGTTCCGATAAGGGGCACCTGAAGGATAAAGACAGAATGAGACGCCTTGGTATATGCTTGAAGAATGGAGGTCCACTGAGATTCGGTCAACGTCTCCCGCGCGGGTAGTGAATATGATGAATGCGCCAGGTATGAGAATTCAGCGGGGAGATTGGATCTCAGAGTGGCTTGTAGGATGGCAGCCGCGACGGCGAGGCCGCAGGCACCGCCCATGCAGCGGAAGAAATTGCGATTAGAAATGGACACGGCACGCTGGGATTTAGTGCAGTGCGCCTGTAGAGCGACGAGAGTCGGCTGGAAGGTGAAGCCGACTCCGATGCCGGATATGGCGACGACAACGGCTATCACGGCTGGATGCGTATTTTCGTCGAAGAGCAACATTAGACCCGCACCCCTAGAAGAGTGTAAGTAATCAATTGAAAATTTCAAGGAGGCCGAGATACTCAGAGTTGTTTTCTGTGACGGAGTGCTTACAAAGTCCACATGCCGAATCCCATCCAAATTACTTCTCCATATCGTTTGAGCCGGGAGATGTATTGACCACCACAGATGGATGCCACTGATTGACAAGCGACCATAGGTGAAGTCAATGCAGCAGAGACAATGGGGGACCAGCCACGCGCATTCTGGTAGTAAAGGGGCAAATAGTAAAGAGAACATTGGTAAGTTGCCCCCAGGAGAAAGCTCTGAAATAAAAGAACAGTGATCACTCTGTTCTTGAAGAATTGAACTACTGCGTGTCAATACGAATCACCTGTCAGATGCCATTGTGGAGGTATAGCACTTACTTGGCAGCATTGGCAAAGCAGCCACTTTCCACTCAATGAATCCAAACGCGACGAGAGAGAGACCTCCGATGATCAGCATGCTGATCACCATGGGAGAATTCCACATAAAGTATGACCCGCCGCCAGAGATTGGTATCAGGAGAAAAATGATCCCAATGGACGACGCCAATAGACCATACCAGTCAATCCGTCCCAAGTTCTTGCGCAGACCTTCTTTGCGGGCATTATTCGGGATGAGAAAATAACCCACGACAGCCGAGAGCGCCGCCAACGGCGAGATCATCCAGAAAAAGCCACGCCACGTCGAGCGCATGACAAACGCAGCCGCAATGAATGGCCCAATGACATTTCCCACGCCCAGAGAGGCACCCAATATCCCTTGGTACTTGCCTCTTTGCTCTAGCGTGACCACATCAGATACGATAATCATTGTCAACGAGGTGACACCTCCGCCAGCGACACCCGCAAGACCTCGGAAGACATAGAACATGGCTGGATTCTGCGAAAGCCCACAAAGCAGGTCCGCAAGACACAACAGGACCAGTGTCGATAGATAGACCACTTTTCGGCCAAAGATGTCTGAAAGTCGTCCATAGAGTACAGTGAACATGGTATTGGCAATGAGAGATGATGTTCCCGCCCACGAAATGGTATCCCGGGCCCCTAGATCGCGGGCAATCGTGGGTAAAGTGACACTGATGCCATTCTGATCTACAAACGTGATCACCAGTGATGTTGCCAGGCCCGCGAAGACAACCATCAACTGACTGAATGGAAGAATGTTCGTCTGGTCGTGTAATGCCTTTTCGGCCTCTCGTTGACGATTCATTGCTAGCTCAACGATGTGTATCGAGCCTGGCAGCGATGCGCCTGGAGATTTCAGATCTTTGGTGTCATGCGCCTGGGCCGACTTTTCGGAAAGTGACAGATTCAAGATCGGAATCAAAAGGCACAGGATCAAAAACTTGTATTGATCAGGCACAAATTCACAATGACGGTGGGGCGCCTCTGCAATTCTCGGCGGCGGAAAGAGCCGCTCACAAGCTGATTATGTACAGTATGAGCAGTGGGAAATATCTGCCCGTGGTGAGCGACAGCTGAGAAACCGATGCACATCAGGAGGCGAAAGCATGCCGAGACGGGGCTAGTTGTCGATTCCAGATTTGCTTCGCACTTTTCGGCTTATCGGCACATCCTGCTCAGGGTGTCGAATTAAGACATTGTTAGCTCGTGCATCATGTTGCGGTCGGCCGGCACTCCGATCACTCGCTGAAATCAAGCTAAATCACCCATGTCCTCCATCTTTCTCAGGCGCTGACGCGGCAACAATTTTTGTCATGATCCGCCTTGGGTGGGCGGGGCCTTTGAAATCAAGCCACTGAGGGGCGGCATTTGGATGCCGATCTACGGTCGTGGAGCCGGCAGGTTGGCCATCATCGTCAAATGGTAGAATTAGCTGCTCCGTTGAACAGATGCAGGTCATCATGTCGATCCGGACTAGCATGGGCGCCCAGTGCGTAGTGTGCACAAAAGTCCAAGAGGCGGTGAAAAGATCACTGCCTGACTCGTGTTTGGCGTAAGTAGTGCTTAAAATGACAAGCATCGTGATTCGAGATCCCGGCACAAGAGTTTAGTGTACTGCATCTGGGCTGGTCACGTGTTTGCTTAGCCTGAGTGCTTGAATCAACAACAAACGCCTACATGAGACATCATCATTATTATCATATCAAACAGCACACTAAATTGCCAGCACCTAAAAGTACCCGACTTGGAGACTAAAGTTGAATGGATTGCTTGTAAGCCGGTCCGCGAGCTCTCTCTAGCACAATTGATTCGAGCAAGAGTGAATGAATGGTGGTTCCTAGAGAAACAAATCGATCGGCACCCCGTGGGCCTAGAAGCCATCAGGCGCAGTCTAGGCCCTGGCCTATTGAATACCTAACTTTAAAGAAACTTGAGGTTCGTGTCATTTGCTAATTCACAGGGACTTGCGAGATACACAAAAGTAGATGCAGACGAAAAGGATAATCAAACGACACCCCGGCCTTCTCAGAATATCGATACTATACAGTCTCAATCTGTTCAACCGCAGCTTTCTGCTCAGGAGCGTCTTGTCTGAACGACGAAGTTCGCGGGCGAAGACTGAAGATTCGGTCTTCAAACACGGTGTCGACTTCCTCCAGAGACAACCCCTTTGTCTCCGGGATCATGAACCAGACAAAAGGTATCGACAGCGTGGTACAGGCAGCAAAGAAAAAGTACGTCCCGAATGTGATGTTCGAGATCATGTACGGCACGCTTCTTGCAAGCACGAAGTTGAACAGCCAGTGGGTTGCTACACACACACTGACTGCAAGCCCACGTACTCGCAGTGGGTAAATTTCGGAGCAGATGATCCACGGGACTCCGGCCCAACTGAAGCAGAAGGCGACTGCAAACACGTAAATGAACACAGCTGCCGCGTAAGATGTCCCACTCATCGAACTTCCAGTCTTCACATCAGTCTCTTGTATCTTCACGAAGGCCCCGGTCAACCACATGGAGATTGCCTAACCATAATTAGCCACGTTCAGGATCCCTGAATAAAAGAAGGAAACTTGGAAAGACGAACCATCACGGCGCTACCGAAGATCAACATGGGCTTCCGACCAAATCGATCGACCACGAAATACATGGCAAAGAAAACTGCCACCACTCTGACGATGCCATAGATACCCGTGGACACCAAAGTGGCCTTGGTTCCAGTGAGTCCAATGGACTTGAAAATGCGAGGAGAGTAGTAGTTGATGGCATTCGAACCCGCCATTTGGAAGAAAATCATGATGACCACACCCAAGAACACGCGGTACCGAATCCCCGGTTGCATCAGCTCCTTGACAGATGACAATGCACCGTCCGGACTGACGGCTCGCTCGAGCTCAAGTTGTTGAAAGATGTCGTCAGCTTCATGCTGAAGATCCGGATGATCAACGGGCAGACTGCGAAGAAGTGATAGAACCTCGATTACTCGAGATCTACCGTAAGCTTTAGCCATCCAACGAGGTGACTCCGGCATAAACCAGAGACCGATCAGCAAGAGGCCGCCGGGAATCAGTTGGAGAGCAAATGGCGTCATCCACTGTGCAGACGTGGGTGCCATGTGTTGCTCCACGCCGAAGTTTATCCAGAACCCCAAGCAGGTGCCCAGCTGGACTCCGATCTCATAGATTCCTACTAGTCGACCACGAATCTCGGGTGGAGCGCACTCGGCAGTGTACAAAGGTACAAGCATGCTAGCAGCTCCAACACCCTGCTCGCAGTCAGCCGTGAACGTGGGAATTGCGCAGTCAGAAATTTGATATGGAAGGATGACATACTAATCCGCCAACCAATCTGCCGACAAACATCACCGTCTGGCTGCCAGATGAAGCAACCTGCATAACCGATCCAGCGATGAAGCATACTGCCCCGGTGGCCAACGCAATACGTCGACCGAATTTGTCTCCCACGGGTGCGGCAGCTAGCGATCCAAAGAAGCACCCGGCTTGTAGCAACGAGACTACGTTAGCTGCAAAGGCGTTCTGGGCAGATTGAGATGCGCCAAGGAGCCCGAAGTCCCTGAGACTAAAGTCAGCCTTGAAACAATTGCATTATCATGGACACTGAAGCTTACCTCTTGAAAGGCTTCAACTCGATGGAAGTTCCGATGAAAGCCAGATCGTATCCGAACATGAAAGCACCCATAGAGGTCACAATCGCAAGGATATAAACACGCATAGCGTGTGAAGTCGTGGTGGTTGGCATCTCGCTGGACCAATTCGTCATGTAATTGCTACTGAAGAACTCGAACTCGACACGAACCTGTCTTTGGCAATCTATGGGGAGATCTCGTCGATTTTATGCCGTTTCAATGCACCCCGCATTTCCCCAGAATTCAAAAGACTTAGCGAACCCGGGGAAACAGGTGCGATCAAGATGTGGGACGGGACGACCGGGCCACGGAAGTGGTGACAAGCCTTAAGCCATGGGAAGTCATCTTCCGCGGAAGACCAGGAACCTTCGTACCGACCGACATAGTAGGGCAAAGCGAGAGATGGCTCATTATCTCACAGTATACCTTAGCTCTCTATGGCGAAATGAGCTTTAAAGTGCCATGTAGTCTGCATGGCCGCAGATGTCTCAAGTCGCGAATTCAATCCTTCCACAAACACCATCCATGCAAAGCGTCCGACATCTAAGCAAAATCATGACAATCACCAATTTGGAACAAGACCTGGCGCCTGTGCTGCGGTCAGGAAGAAAGAAAGTGCCTGCGGTCTGGATGAGAGCAGGGACATCAAAGGGTCTTTTCTTCCACGCGAAGGATCTTCCCGTCTCATCAAGATCTCTGGAGTCGATTCTGCTCTCGGCAATGGGCTCTGCGCAGGCCAACTCAAGACAAGTGAATGGCGTTGGTGGTGCAACCTCGACCACGTCCAAAGTGGCCATTGTTGCCAAGTCAAAGCGGCCACACATCGACGTCGACTATACGTTCGTGCAAGTTGCTCCAGATCAGCCCAAGCTCGACATGACTGGCAATTGTGGCAATATCGCGTCAGGTGTTGGACCCTTCAGTCTGGACGAGGGGCTTGTAAAGGCCCGTCCAGGGCAATCCGAGGTGAGATACAATCATCAATTAAGCAAATTGGGGAATGGTCCAGCTAATCTTGAGGTCTGAAAGATCAACATTCGCATATTCAACACCAATACAGAGCAAGTGGTTGTCGAGACTGTTCAGGTAGCTCCAGATGGAAGCTCCCGCGAAGACGGAGATTATGAGCTTGCCGGTGTACCTGGTACTGCGAGTCCAATCAAACTTGCCTTTGTAAAGCCACAAGGAAGCATGACTGGGACGATGTTCCCGTGTGGTCTCAAACAACGACTTCTGAGAGTGGATTCACCATTATGGGGAATCTTCTCGGTACGGGTCAGCCTGGTCGATGCCGCCAACCCCTTCGTTCTCGTTGATGCGTCTTCTCTGCCCGTTTCCAAGCAGACCCTTCAACAAGACGTTCATGAGAGTGGCCTGCTCGCTATGGTGGAAGACATACGACGCGAGGGTGCTGTGCAATTTGGCCTCGCGACGGACGTACTCGCGGCGAGTATGATACGGGGAACACCCAAGATCGCCTTCTTGTCAGCACCATCTGCTGAAGATGCGAATGATGCAGACATTGAAGTTCTCTCATTTTCTATGGGGAAAGCGCATCCAAGTCTGCAATTAACTGGCGCCGTTTGCATTGCAGCTGCGATGGCAATTCCAGGCACTGTTGCATGGGATCTGGCACGAGGAAAAAGCCTTGCAGATGTTCCCAAACATGGCATGTCCGTTGCGAATCAGGAGATTGCCTCGCCTGTACCTGTCGGTATCCGGCATCCCTCGGGCATCATACATACGGAAACCGTGCTCGAGGTGGATCACACAGGCGACGCACGTGTAGAGCGAGTTGCTGTGATGCGAACGGCACGTCGGCTGTTTGAGGGCAATGTATATTACTGAATAAATTAACACAAACTCTCAATTTTTACGCTTAGCGCTCATTTCCATGCTAAGAAACTTGAATGGCACACTTTTCATGAACGACGGAACTTCTCAAGTCGGTTATTTTTTCATTCCTTCGCGAGGTACACGCTAAGTTCGGAGGCAACAGCGCCAGCTAAGAGCGTATTGAATAACTTCTATCATGGCACATCTAGAAAATTCCCATATAGCAAGTAGCTCAAACGATCTCAATTGCCGATATTAATGATGCCATAGGTAACCTCGGTTCCTGCAGGGAGGCAGTGCCATGCGCTTCACAAAAACAATCATATCCTCAATACATAAGGGTGTCTTGAATTGAACCATTGAATCCAAACAGCATGTCATCTTCAATACGTGGACCAGCATATATATCACCGTATGAAGGCATCATGCTTGAAGTCGGGTTGTTTTGTGTCCCAGATGTCAACGGATCCGACCCCATATATTGATTATCGGGGTTGTCGTGGTGACTTTGACCATCGCCCAGCCTGTTATCCTGGCGAATAAAGCTTTGAATGATCATGTCAATATCGAGTTCTGGCTCGTCCAGTTCTGCAGATGCAGGTGTCCCGTACTCAGTGGCCGGTCTTGCGTTGATATTTGACCCGTACCCCGAGCTGTAAGGTGCTTGACTCTGAACCACAGCCTTTTTGGAAGAATTATAGGATCCTCGTCCGTCATCGTCAATGTCGCGGCTGTCTAAAGAGACTTCCATTCGGCTCATTAAATGAAGAATGACGTTCTCGGCTCTACGGACAGCCCAGTTCGTCTCCTGGTTTTTTTTGAAGATGTTCAGACAGGTCCGCAAGCTGGCATGGGCTCTGCTGCCTCCTTCCTTTTGAGCAGCAACCCGTACGAAGATGGTCGCCGCCACGTAAGTAGCATAGGAGATCAAGTACGGTGCACGTCGGATTGAATATGTCTGATCATAAGCTTGGAGAAGCTGAATAATCCGATTTGCAGCCACCGTACACGTGCTAAATGAGGTGATTGCAACTGATAGGTCGGTGGTGTGAAGATGGCCCTCTGCAACAAATGGTCGATGAAGAAGGATGAGCAGTACATTGTATAGCGCGAGAAGCGAGATCACATGAGGTGGTGGGGGTATCTGGCTTGTACTGGGGTTGAATCGCAAGTGATCTGGGACTGCCTCGTGCCAGGTCTTGAGTTGCTGATCCAAGGACTGCAGAGTGTCTAGATGTTCAGTTGTTGAACGCGTAGAGCTTCTCTCCGAGTACACTTTGTTGAGGATGCCATTCAAAATCAGGGAAAGCTTGCAAAGTTCCGTGAAAGTTGACACGCTGTAGGCGGGGAGCCTGGGTAGGACGCAATTTCCGAATATGCAAATGGCTGCCATTCTTCAAGCTCCTCAAAATCATCCAGGAAGACAATTGAGACCTTGGTGTCAAAGTCCTGGAGACTGGCTGGACGACCCTGGTACAAGGACTGGATCTTATCGACGACAAAAGCGCCCCAGAAGACGCGTCGACGAATCTCCAGATCTTCATCCGAGAGCCGACGCATGTTCGATAGCATAGTTGCGTCAACATGCATTCCGAGGTCAATAATCATTCGAAATGCAGTACCGGCGTAAAGCCAGGCAGCACTGCGTTCATCGCCCAATGCAAACAATGAGCTGGTCATCACCAAAAGGGCCTGAATCGTGGTAATTTCGCTGCGATCGAGAGCGCTCCCAAGAAGCTCCTTGACTCGCATCCGAAAGGTCCAGCCCGCAGTACGCACATCGTTCGGATCCCGACGGACCTCTGGTCGGTTGCTGAATTTGGAGGCTCCAAAGTAGATTGCATTGAGCAGGAGCTTGGAGAAGTATGGGCCGTCGCAAGCCATATCGCGCATAAAGGCTGGGCGGTAAGTGATCAAAAATGAGTGGTGTTGTCGGTTCCAATGCAGCGAAAGCAGATGCATGCCCAATTCCGGATCAACACCATCAAAATCCAGTTTCCCATGGCGAAAATTCAATGCCTCGAGTTGTCCTTGGATCATTAGCTCTCGACTCAAATTATGGCAGGCTGAACTGCGACCTACTTTGGTATGCGGCCTCGCCCATCAATCGCTTGGAGACATGGTCCGCCGGGGAACGCTGATCAGCAGGTCGTCCGTGACCGCGTCTATCGGTTGGAGCGTCATCAAACAAAGTACTGGTGAGACCATGGTAGCTAGAATCGCCATTCGGCGAGATAAAGATGCGCGAGACAGCCGACTGAGAGTGCTCTAAAGTCCTGGCTTCCGGCTGTCCACTGTCGCAGCGCGGTCCACTGGGTGTAGTGCTTAGCAGCTCTTGCGACTCCAGTCTCAAGGAGCCCTGTCTACACTCAGATGTTCTGCTTGTATCGGGGGAGTGAGTCTCGGCAGCTCCAAGTTGCCGACGAAGCTGTTCATTCTCCACCTCGAGCCGAGCAAGGCGGGCCTTTGTCGGTCTATGCTCGAGTCAGATCCAAAGGTCTCTCTCATGTAGAAAAGGTGTACGTTTTTGCACCTTTGTCTTGCCGTGTCCGCGGGGTAGACACATTCATTATCGTACACCTCACAGTTCGTGCAAGTGGGCTGTCCGTTATCGCAGCGCAGCTACACGATGACACTTAGAATGCAGTACTTTGCATCACTTTCGGTCGTAACTCGTTGACTTACCTTCCTTCGACGACAGAATGTACAGGCTTTCGCAGCCCGCCTCCCTCTCCGCGGAGTATTCTGTACCATGGCGTCGATTTCACCGTAGTGACGAATAAGTCAATTGAGACAGATGAAAAGGATAAAGAGAATCCGTGGAATCTCCGCTGCCCCGAAGTGAGCGGAAGGTGTGGCGACCCCCCGCGGCAAGTCTACTTCCGTCGAGCCCCACAACTAAGGGTACCAAAGCAAGGTACCAGGGCATGTAGATGGAGGCACAAAAAGGTCCGAGGGCTGCAATACCCTGCGAACTGGCCCCGGCCAATTCAAGATCTCGCTTTATCGACTGCCTGATTCACTACTGCTCGGTCATCATGGCAGCACAACTCTCTGTCCAACCAAGTGTCACGAATGTCAACCCACGAAAAGTACGTAAAGCTTCTTAGTTCCGACAATCCCTGAATCTGGGTTTACTCCCCCGAACAAGCCCTTCTAACTGTGCAATTGTATTTAGCATATCACACCCCAATGGGTATCACTCGTATCGGGAGGCATAGCCGGTGGTGTCGAAGCAGCAGTGACGGTGAGCTGCTAACCTTTTCGCCCAGTCCTTCGACCATTTCACTAAGTTCTGCTTCCAGTACCCGTTTGAATATTCCAAAACGAGGTTACAGCTGATCCAACATGGTTCAACAACAAAAACAAACCCTTTGCGCCTAATCGCGGAGGTAGCGCGACAAGAGGGCCCGCGTTCTCTGTATACAGGATGTACCACTTTGATAGTTGTAAGTTCCGATCCGAGCCTTGGCCTCAAACCAGCTCCCAACAGCCCGATCAGCCACTTATACAGAAAACAGGGCACTGCTGGGAAAGCAGCCGTGAGGTTTGTGTCTTACGACACGATCCGCAACGCGCTGTCTGACGAGCATGGAAAGCTTTCGGCTGGAGGAGGAATCTTGGCTGGCATGGCAGCTGGCGCCGTGGAAAGCGTTCTAGCTGTGACTCCAACCGAGAGAATTAAAACAGCACTGTGAGTGACACTCTGCAATGCGGACGACACGTAATGGAGCTCCATGCTAATGTTTCGATGAAGTATCGACGATGCGAAGACCCACCGTCAATTCAATTCGGGCATCCATGCCGCCCGAGTCTTGGTGCAAAGGCATGGTCTTCCGGAGCTCTACCGAGGGCTCGTTTCTACCACAGTCAAGCAGTCCGCGACATCAGCTGTACGAATGGGAACATACAACATCCTCAAAGAAATGAGCAAGCAGCAGGGCTT
This sequence comes from Penicillium diatomitis, assembly GCF_028827545.1. Lineage (NCBI taxonomy): Eukaryota > Fungi > Ascomycota > Eurotiomycetes > Eurotiales > Aspergillaceae > Penicillium > Penicillium diatomitis. The sequence goes on along the minus strand of NW_026623177.1, from coordinate 2,782,054 downwards.
GAGCCCCAACGCCTTGACTTCATTTGGCACGGGTGCCTTGGCGGGGATCGTGACGGTCTATGCAACTCAACCTTTTGATACAATCAAAACGAGGGCACAAAGTGTCCAAGGTGCAGGCATTGTAGATGCAGTAAGTAGCGTGATGCGCGACTATGGCATCAAGGGCTTTTGGAAAGGAAGTTCCATGCGATTAGGACGCCTTTTCCTGAGTGGTGGGATTGTGTTCTCGGTATATGAGCAAGTATCCGCCATGCTTGCGCCGGTCGTCAGGGATTAGGTAGATCCTGTGATCTCGAAATGAACGATCTCGTGTGCTCACCACAATCAGTTGTCAATTGGGATGACCGTATGACTTGAACTCAGGGGTAGACTAAGCTCACGAACCGACTTCAAGTACTTCAAGTACTATTTGATTTTGCAACCTCAAACGTGATAGATAGTCCGCAGCGCTATCGGATTCCTTCTACTTGAACCATTTGGTTGTCTGTTTTTTGTCTGCTGGCTGCTTTTCCATTCAAAGACTTCATTGCAGTTCAACACCAATTGTAAGCAGCGCCTCGAGATGGAAAGATACAGGGATGAGGGAACGATTCGCTAGCGGCATCAGTCGCGAGGCGCAGAGTACCGACAGACTCGGCCATTTTGAACAAGGCACTTTCCCTTGAATTCTGAGACCGAATTCAGATTTCCAATCTAGCCCTTGTCCAGACTCTGAGTCTTAGTGGCATGGGAGCTCTAACTCGGCGTCACCACGTCGTTTCGGAATGCAGGTTCGTACAACCGCGAATGTGAGCGGTGTTGACCGCTCAGAAGGACTGATCGCAAGTCTACTCAGGCGCGTGTTTCAGAGAGAGGTCATAATTTGCATAGGGATATCATCACGGCGTAATCTGTCGGCCTGCATCCTGCATAGCGCATGTATCCAGGCTCACCGAGGGTCAGGGTGCGCGGATCGCATTGCGGACCGCGGCGTTGCGGCATCCTCAAATCGAGTGGAGCGGGATGACTGTGGAAAGGAATACTTGGTTTTTTCAATATGGCGATGGACAGCTTCAGATATTTGCAGGTTTTCAAATGGTGCCGATTCTGAAGTCCAGCCGGTTGCTGCTTGTAGTTTATGAATCGCGTGGGTTCCTGTTGCCTGCGCAAACATTGGGGGAGAGCGGCTTCGACGGGGAGAGCGACTTGTCCGGCCAGACCGCTCAGCTTTACTTTTTTAACTTCTTTCCCTCACCACTGTGTACACTCTCGCGATCACTGCACTTTTGAAACTTGAAAATCAGATCGCTCTACGGTCTCTCTGGGCTCACTCAACACTCCCATTCGTCTTTGACTTCACCTTAGAAATGGCCTCCTACGGGCTTTTAGGCCAGCCAGAAGAAGGTCAGATGGAACGCCCTCTCATTTCACGATTGTTTACAGTCCTTCTGATTTTGCGATCTTTACAGATGCTCTCCACAAGTCGCGCCTCCTGAACGTCGAAGAGAAGCCCTTCAAACGCATTTCCAAGCGCTTGCTAAACCCAGAGTCCCTCATCGCCGACACATCATTACCACTGACGCCTCCTCCGGACGCTGCCGTAGACCTCACTAACGGCCCCGATGACAAACGACAGAAGCGCGTCGAGGAATGGCGAACATTTCGCGAAGACGTCGCACTCGACTTTGCTGCATTCGAAGGCAGTATCGCTCGCATACAATTCCTCCTCAACAGTAACGAAGCGGAGCGTCAACGGTATGCATCGGAGAAATTAGCCATCCTGGACAAAATGCAGGCCGTACGCCAAAATACGATCGACTTGCGATCGCAGCTTGAGGAGGCACAAAGGCTTCTTGCCCTACGCAAAAGCTACGATGATCTAGCCGACAAAATCACAAGCAATCGTCTTCTGAAACCTCGGGAGGATCAGCAAGCGAACTTGCAAAAACTCCAGACCGAGATCATGGAGCTTGAGAAAGAGAGCAAGGACTATGCGACAACGTGGGCTGAGCGTCGGGAACAGTTTGGTCGCATTGTGGAGGAAGGCATGCAGCTTCGCCGCTTGATCCGCGACGAGAAGGAGGAGGTTGAGCGACGGGAAGGAATGCAGGAAGGCGGCGATGCCGATGACGGCGACGCAACCTCCAAGGGCAAGCCCAGTGCTGCCAATAGTCCTCTTCCGGACGGTGAAGACACCACTCCCTCGCATCACAGCCAAGACGAGAGCAGTCGGCTGCACGTTGAGAAGTCCTTTGGGGCTCCGGGCGCCGCCTCTCCTCTCCGCCAGGCTGTCAGCGCAGAGGCCAACAAAGGCTCAAGGGAACAAGAGGATGCCAATATGGCCGACGAAGGAGAGGTCACCGCTGAGGACGCTGGAGAGCTGTCCGAGGAATTAGAGGAAGGGGAAGAACTACCTGATGAGAGGATGGATACCTCCTAAGTCTTCATTCATGTTTAATAGATGATACCTTGGAGTTACACGGTCACGGTTCAGGGGCGTTTATTGGAAGAATTTAGGCATGCATTGAAGGCGTCGACATTCCCACCTTGGTCTCTGGATAAGATCACTATTTTGGGGGGGGGGGGGGGTCAGAGTTTTCCTAAGACACTTCGCGCTCGGCGGTCTTGGCCTGAGCGATGGCCTCCTTTGCTGCGGTGATCTGATCGACGTTGCTGTCGGAACCCTTGGCAGCCTCTTCGGCCTGATAGAATTTTGATCAGTAAAGAAAGCTCCGGTCTCGAAAGACAAGCTACTTGTCGAGAGGAAGACATACAATGAGCGATTCCAGCTCGGTTACAATGTCATGTAGTTTCTTCTTGAGAGATGGGAAGACTTTTTTGGTCTCGTCCAGGGCCCGGCGCTATTGTAGGGTGGAAGTCAGTGGGGACGTTAGACAATTTGCTCAACTCTCGCAATGAGGCACTCACCTCTTGCTGCAACAAGAATTCACGGTTCTCGTCCTCGCTCTGTTCATTCTCCAGCTTCTTGATTCTCTCAGTCTGCTGTACTGCTTCTTGGTGGTAGGAAGCTTCCTCCTTCACCAGGCGGAGAACAGAGGAAGTGTTGATTTCAAGCTGCGATCGAGGAGGCATGGTGACTATTCCTCGGGCATTAATGTCAGAAACATCCATTCAATATGTGCAATATGCAATCATGGCACCCTGCTCAGGGAACAGAAACGTGTCTTGATTACACGTATTTGTTCCCGAACGAAGCTTGTGCTAGCTCGGTCCAGTCGACTGGCAAGGATCAGATCAAACTCTCATTGTTGTCTTTTCTCGACAGTAGGGTGCATGGGGTGCATATCAGACCACAGATTGATGCACCTTGGCTGCATTTGGAAGGATTTCAGGAGCATCCATCAGCGTAAGTGCAAGTGAGGGCTTACCTTTGGACAATGTGATTAAAGTTCAAGTCGGGGTTGAATTACTACGGAACCTCAGGGTCCTTTGGGTGACCCCTCATGACGATCCTCTTATCGCCCCTCGAGCGGAGTAATGTTTGCTTTGTTTGTTTAGTTTTTGTCACGTGAATTGAGCCTCAGCCACAAAGTAGTCCTACTTATTGATCCTCAGTGCAAGTGACTTGTCAAGCTGAAATGATGTCCATTTAGAGTCTAAAGAAGCTATCTTGGTCTTCATATCTTACTGTGCTTATCACCTTTGGACCAATGGACACAAGTTATGCGATCAACAAATAGAAACATTGGAAGAATCTGACGTCCGAGGCTTAAAGATGTACCCGTTTGCCAACCGTGAATCTACCAACCTCACTAGGGTCAGTTCTGCGCGGTTTCCAAATATATCTGAACTCCCAGATAACTTGTAGGACAGACCTCGAGACCTGGCGGCAAGCCATTTTACCTCCACAGAAATCCGCACTAGGTCTGCAAGGTACTGTAAGAGTCCAGGCAGTTGAACTCAGTATCTACCAGAGCATTCTTTGACTTCATATTCGTCATTTGAAGTCGTCTAAGCTCACATAGACATCCTAATACTCCGCTTATCGCCTTGGTGCATTCACGGTCTGACCCAGCCCGCATCTATTCAGGCCAATTACGGACCCTTCCGCCGGGGGATGACCTCAATGATCGTTCTCGGTACCCGTTGGGCCTCAGGCCACAGGTCGTCATGCCGACCGTCGAGGATCGCTTGAGCCCCCGGTCGCTAGCATTGACTCGACTCGACAAAGGACGACTCGATAACCTCCTAAAGGACTCGACAAACAACGTCTCGACAACGGACGCCTCTGACCCGATCATCGAATGTCCCAGGTTCTCCTCCGAACTGACCAAAGTCCCGTTCTTTGAGGCCGAGTTCTTCACTTTGATTCTTGTTTCAATGTCACCTTTGAGTTCACGGAAATCGTGGTCCATCTTCAACCCATCCTAGCCATGCCTGCGCAGTCGCTTAAACATCTGGCAACTAAGACAGCGATCAGACATGTGAAGTGTAAGTTGATCGCACCATTATCGGATGAACAATAAATGGTGAAGGAAAACCAAAGTGAAACAAAGAATCCAATACTGACACGGACTCATCGTGTAGCGATCAATGATATCGGCAACCTGCCGTATGTGCTCGTCCGTCCCATCCTCATGCGAGTCGACAACCCCGAGAGACTAGTAAGTTCCGGGCCTGTGCATGCAGCTGCACTTCCATTGTCCTTTCACATGAATCCATAAATTACCTTGAGTGAGACCACTTCTGTGATGGACTTTGGACTAACAGAGTGTTCTTTCGCCCCAACAGCATGCAATGGAAGTTCTATCCCCCCATTTGGCCGAAACAGATCAAGAACTTTGGCTCGAGCTCATCAAGCGCGATATTCCACAATGGCAGAAATACGAGCTGCCTCAAAACTCCAATTCCTGGTACGAAATATATTGCGATCTGCAAGCCGAAGTGCAGCGGGAACTTGAGGCCGACGCGGCGAAACTGAAAAGGGCCATTGATGGGATTCAGTCTGAGCGCGCTCAGCTTCAACCCAAGGTCATGAATTCAATCCCTCGGGGCGTTCGGGGCTCACGCGGTCGGGTCGTGCCAAGGGGCCCGATGTCTTCTGCGGATGCTCGAAAGAAGTCGGCCATTTTCGCACCCCAGAGGAGAAATCCTGCATTGATAGTCCCGACCAAGCATCTGAACAATAGGGCAACACAAATCACAAAGGCCCCATTATCACTAATTGAAGCGCACCGTCGGCCAGCAGACCCTCCTGCACCCACACGTGAAGCTGCAGCTGGGAGAATATCCGTCCCGGGAAAAATGTTGTCCAAGTCAACACGTCCACTCCCTGCACTACATTCCTCGTCGGCCTTGGCAGACCGCGAGGCGCGATTGAGGGCCATTGCTGCCGGTAAACCAATTCCTCCAAGGCCACTGTCGAACTCTGCCCCTACAGGGTCAACGACAGATCGCCCTCGACGTGCTGGCAATGCTTCTATTCCGACCAAGGAAAGCCATTCGCCAGTCAAAAAGGCCATTCCTAAACGAAAGGCGACTTCTCCTCCACCCCAGTCAGCGGCGGCTGGAGGCTCATCCACAGCTTTGTCAGGTAGAACTGCGCCCGAGATGACCGGTCGACCTGGGATTGCCCGGAAGCGATCCGAAGTCGATATATTTCTTCGACCTAGAAAAAAGCGAGTTGTCTAGACGATCGCTTCCTGGTGCGCAATATTTCCGACGGCTTCTTCCACTTTCATTCTTAATTGTTTTCTCGATCACCCTTTCAGTACCACGCAACGGAACCTTTATCTCTTATGCACGCAATCATATCTTCTTTTGTTCTTTTCTTGTACATATGCATACTGTTGGCGTTGGAGGTCAACGTTCCTTTCCAAATAGCGCGTTTCAATTGCACTTGGAGGCGATCATTTCGGCATTTGCTTTGCCTCACACTTTGAACGATACATACTCGCCATACACCTCGGAGCATCTTCGTCTGTCAATGTATTTCCATCGCCGATCTTTTCCCCCGTTGTTGATCTCTCATGCTTCCCCCATGCTCATCGCTGAACGTGAATCGTTCTTCAAAGCGACCCTTGACCTGACCCTACATTTCCTTCTCGGTCCTCGTGCACCATTGACTATTCAAGAGGCCGATGAGATGGGAATCACGAAAGCTCTTGTATCAGATTGGCTGGACAAGATCATATCTACATTTGCTGAGTCGTCGCATGAGAAACGAGTGTATATAGAACGGCGACAGCTCTTCGACATGCACAAAACCTCTTAAATTCACTGATATTGTGGGAGAGGCTGGATATGGTATCTTGAATTAATTGAAAAAAAAGCAGGACAGGTCGACTCAGGAGGCATCGCATCCACCACGCAGGGCAAGGACCAGATGCAGCGTGGCACCACCCTCGAGGTTGTATTCTGAGGCCGTCTTGTCATCGGCCCTAGTAGGAAAAGAACATGTCAGCCCTCAAAGGTCGAGAAAAGGTGGGGGAGACAGGTGCAAAGTAAAGAAGAGCCGTACATTTGCTTGCCACCGTAGATCAGCCGCTGCTGGACTGGAGGAATACCCTCCTTCTCTTCGACACGTTCCTTGATGCGTGAGACCTGTGTCATGGATCCTGGGTCAGTTTTGCCTTGATCATTCTTGAGAGGTGAGGGCTCATAGTGGGGCACGCGCATGCTCCCCCGCGCTGCAACACCTGAGGCTCTCTTGCAAGCCAGGCCAGGTCATGGTGACGAGTAAATATAGTAGCGTGAGGTGGTTTACCTTGTAGTCAGGCTCAATGTCGAGCTCAATCTCCTTGCCCGTTAGTGTGCGGACCCTGATTGCGAGGGAGATTGTTAGCGTGGTTGCTCTCTCATCCGGACAACGATGATGCAATAAGCAGCATTTCGTTAAGAAGGTTGTCCAGACTCACTTGATCAACATTATGACGAAGCGTGGGTAGGCTGGGTGTGATTATGAAGTGGCAGGACGACTGAAATATAAGAACGGATGACTGGATCTTATTTGTAAAGACTGGGTAGGTGACCAGAAGCGCTGCAAATGAAGTTGAATGCAGTTTGGAAAGGGAAGAGCTCTAAGGAAGTACAATACTGAGTACACAACCTTGCGATCGCGGATGATCATTCGGCGCGGGAGGGGAGACCATGCCCGGATTGGTTAGAGCTGGATGACGGCATCTCAAAAGGGTTTAGCTTCGTAGACATTGGCTGCTACTGCAGAAGTGTAGAGTGTAGAGTCTAGAGTACGCCCGCAGAAAATACGTCTCCTATACAAGACAACAGCTTGATTTCAGTCCGATATCTGTTTTGTTAATTTTATTCTCAGAATATAGGTTGACAAAATCCAGAGACCTTGATCGGCTGACATGTAGGGGACAAGGTCAGCTAATTCGTTGATCGCGGGGCACACAAGGTGTTTTGAAAGCAAATGTCATACAACCAGGCGTCCATCACAAGGGCAAAAGAAACGACCCAGAGCCACATCAACTGACTTGATTACTCGACTTCAATAACACAAAAAGGTAGTAGTAAGTTAGTAACAACTTAAAAGACTATTCGCACTAACGTTACCTCTCAGCAGGCCACGCGCGTTCAGTCCGGCCGGACCGTCATGGGTGGATGACTCATCACGGTCTTGGCGCCCACAGCACCCAGTCCCAGCCAAACCCGGTTTAGCGCTTGACCCGAATAGGGCACTAAGCGAACGAAAATCCCACAACCACACTTGTGCCTTTGGGTTCTTCTCCGACGAACGACAATCCACCGACCATCACCTCGCTATCCGGCAACCCAGTCAAAATGGTAAGAGCGACATCTTGTGTTCGACAAATTGCTGCGTCTCGAAGTCTTGATCGATCGAAACTCGCTCCGGTGCTGCGTGTCTGTTTACATGTGTGCCGAAAGGATGGAAATTTGATGCTCGAACCCCAACGCTTTGAACACCGCCACGACGACTCGGAACACACGATTGGCAGCAAATCTACATGCACCTGAAATGCTTGCGACAAAATGACTCGATGGCTTCGATGTAGCGCAAAGACGAATCTGGGTTTATTGGTCCCGTTGCGACCGGGAAGCCAACCTCGAAATTGAACCGCACAGTATCCGCAACACAGCATGACCACATTGAAGCACATACACGACAGAAAAATGCAACCTGTCCGCGTTCAAGTCGAAGAAAACTCTTTTATTTCTCACGATATAAACGGAGGACTTGCGACCGCGGAGTTTCGACGATCAGACATTCAAGACGCACACAATTTGCTTCCACGCTATCTCTCACCTTTCGCGAACTCTGGCTCACGGAAAATTTCGCACGCAGGTGAACATTCCCAAAACCCGCCGGACCTACTGCAAGGGCAAGCCTTGCCAGAAGCACACCCAGCACAAGGTCACCCAGTACAAGGCTGGCAAGGTGAGAAATTAGCCCCCTCTTGTCTCCGCCTCAAATCGACCGCGCGAAATTCCACTCGACTGCGGCTCGATCATTCGTCACCGGTGACTAATCTTCATATATTGGAAAATATAGGCCTCTCTGTACGCCCAGGGTAAGCGCCGTTACGACCGGAAGCAGAGCGGTTACGGTGGTCAGACCAAGCCCGTCTTCCACAAGAAGGCCAAGACCACCAAGAAGGTTGTCCTCCGTCTTGAGTGCACTGCCTGCAAGGCCAAGAAGCAGCTCGCTCTGAAGCGTTGCAAGCACTTCGAGCTTGGGTACGTTTTTACGCATCACCCGTCTAAAACCCTCCCCGTGTATTGCCTCGAATCGCATAACTAACTCGTTCGTTCCCTTCTTTACAGTGGTGACAAGAAGACCAAGGGTGCTGCTCTTGTCTTCTAAGCGTGCTATTTCCTTGTTCGGCTTCTGGGTTTTCTACATTGCACAGATTCTTCGATGTTATTGCGGGGATCATATGACGGTGGCAATGGAAAAATGAAATAGGAATTCATACCTTCAAAAACAACTCGATGACTACGTGATACGAGTTTTCTTTCTTCTGGAGCCACTTTTCGACTTTTTCGTTTGCATATCGATCGACTAAGCCGCTACGCCTCAATTTCAAGAGCCGATTCGGACCCAGCTCAGCATGTCCACTGAGGTTAAACAAGAAGCATCGCACGCGATACTTTGTAGGACCCCTCTCAGATCTGTAATGGCGATATACCATCGGCGTTTTGACCAACCAGCAAACTATTCAAACTACTACCTTTCGCCGACGCCAAATCTTCGAAACTTTTTTGTGATCATTCAACGAACAGACCGCACTTCCGTTCAGGCATCTAGAAGACTACGTAGAAGGGCAGTTTTAATGGATCTGAGCTTCCAAGAGGCTTCCTGTATTGGTGATATGAATCACTTTTGCGTGAGAATCTGACAAGACTACGCGCCTGCGACAATCAGCCCCGAGTATTAGGGTTTAAAAAGAACTGTGACGCTCACTGGTGAACATGGATCTAATCCATCCTGGGGAGCAAATGCGATTTAGAACACTCACCTATGATCTAGTTCAATACTCGGGCAGCATTGAGGTACCCACCTGCAGCGGGCTGAGTTTTGGAAGAGCTTGATGTACCTTATCACCTTATGAATTTGCATGTTCCGCGCAGGAGGCTTCCATCTATTGTTTGAAAATAGAGGGGATGTGCAACAGGTAGAAGATTGCATTGCGAACAATCTTCAGACTCTTGAGTACGATACAGGTTCTCGACCAAACTGTGGCATCTGGCACTTTCTACCTGCAGGCAATCTTGAAAGCGACTTTCACTCGAATGGGTCAAGAGGTGGAAAATCGTCGTCTACTCAGCCCGCGGTTTTGTGGAAGCCCAAACCACCTGCGTGTCTCGTTGCGGGCTACGGCTCCTCCAGCTTCAATATATTTCTATCAGATCACCCGCCTGGAACCTCAGAACTGAGGTACTACCTTAGTATGGGAAAGGGATGCTCAGTGGGCGGACAATATCCAGATTGAGACAGCTCTCAGTACGTACCAACGAACGTATCATGATGTCTGGAGACTTTTCACCTTGAAGCTTTACTACCGCGATGCCACCATCCATTGCAAATCACGTGTACAATCGTTTGCACGGCCTTCAAGCTGTACATTCCCAGTTGGGACTAGAGTGAGTGGGGGTCCGTATCTCGAGGGTGAACATGTCATTCTGGCGACTTCCACATCTTTACCATGTAGCGAGGCTTCAAGCAGCGGGTTACAGAATACACTCGAGTCATGTCTCCTTGTGTCCGGCACGGAACTTGACTCCTTTCTACCTAGATTATCAATGGAAGTGAGCTACACCTTTGACGCTCTAGCTTCCCAGCAAGATGGATACGTGCGCCTCTGCAACCATCATCCCAAGCTTGATATGGATGGCATGGAACAGCATCTGTCCCCGCCGGCGCCTGGCTTGTACCGGCCCCCAGCTCGGTAGTCTCCAAATTCCGAGGTACCATATACAATTGGGCTTTATGTTTTCAGACAACTATCGTAAAGCGCGGCATGTAGCCGAGATCATCCAGCTCCGCACTGGCAAGATCACACCTGCCCGAAGGCACTCAAACTTGAGGACTCAGGACACTACTATCTCATCTGTGCACCCCACGCCAAGTCAAAGTCAAAATAAGTGGAGGATAAAGACCAGTCCGTGAACCCATCTTCAGCCAGATGACTGTTTTATTGGGGCGAATTCCTTTTCATGGAAACCAATCGCTACACTTCACTTGCTCGAAGATCACCCTCGGACCCTTTTGTGACTCGTATTTGTCGGCGCAGGATGACCCGTTGATCCCCCGCATCCCCAGATTTCTTGGATGAAACTCGGGGGTTCTCCGAGATCGACCTATGCTTGCCAGCGACCAGCAGCTGCTGACGAGGGGCTCTCACTTGTACCTCGGAAAAATGGCCGCTGAGAGCGTTTGCACCGATGAAGTATTTGATCAACGGAGAGCGCTTGGTGCCGGATGACTCGCACACATCTACAGAATTTCCGAGATCTAGTGTGTCTCGCTGCTCCTTCAATTCATTGCAACGTCTCGAGATAGGCCCGCTTGTGTGGTGTCATCACTTCGACAAGATGACTATGCTATACTCACTAGGCATTGCCTTTTTCGCTGCCATTGGCACATTTCTATTTGTATGACACTTCATCGTCTGTGTTCAAGTTGGTGTACAGCACAGGATTCAGCTGACTAGGTTGAATGCAGGGGTTTGACACGGGTATCGCGACGACAAGTAAGTGTCTTGGCCGATTGGTGTTCATGGGGGTTATTGACATGTCCGTAGCTATTGCCCATCAAAGCTGGATTGACTATATGCATAAGCCATCTCCTGGCTTGACTGGAGCTGTATGTTCTTATCTGTTGACACGGACCGGCCCTGGTTGATGTATGGTATATCATTGACCGTGTGCTATCTAGGTTGTGGCTGTCTATATCGCAGGAGAAGCAGGAGGTGCCCTGACGCAGACCTTCATTGGCGACAAGCTCGGCCGCATTCGATTCATGCAGCTGATGTGTATTATTGTGACCATCGGCACCGTCATTCAAACAGCCTCCATCAACATTGGCATGTTTCTCGCCGGTCGCGTACTTGCTGGCTACGCAGTCGGGTAAGCCAACAACCACATTTACTCTCCTGTATTACTTGCCTCCGCTGACTGTTGACCCCTACCAGTGGTATGGTTTCCACTGTTCCCATCTACCTCAGCGAGATTTCAGAGCCCCAGTACCGTGGCTTGATCGGAGGAATCTCCGGCTGTGGTATCTCGTTCGGCACGATGATGTCGAATTGGGTGGGTTTCGCATGCAGCTATGCTTCCTACGGCCCTGTCCAGTGGCGTCTTCCTCTTGGAATTCAGATTCCTTGGGGGTATTAATGTTCATTGGTCTTGCAACTTTCATGCCGAATTCGCCCCGTCAACTGATTCGTAATGGAAAGGTCGAGGAGGCTCGACACGAGTTCTCTCGCATTCGCCGCGGTGCCAATTTGCATGAGGTGGAGGAGGAGTTTGTGGCCATGCAGGCGCAGATTGAGTTCGAAATGGAACGGGAGATCACTAGCTATCGGGAGATTTTCAAGCTTTTCCGTCACCGTGTCCTGGTGTATGTCTCACGATTCAAGTTCACTCACAAGACATCTGTCAGTATCAAGTCTCTGATATACGTTCACAGGTCGATCGCAGTACAGACCATGACAAGTCTCACCGGCGTCAATGTGATTCAGGTACGTTCGCTTTACACCCTCGATCAATGTTCGTCCCTTCCATGATTTGTCCGTGACGCTGACTTTTCTCACCTTTGTAGTATTATCAAAGTAAGTATATCGGGTCGATTGGCTCTTCCCGCTTTTGTGGTCCAAACAAGTTTCTCACATAATTTCTGGCAGCGACCCTCTACAAATCCCTTGGAATCGGATCCCATAAAATTCTCGCTCTCGCGGGTGTTTATGGCACGGTAGCCTTTTGTTCCAACGCCATTACTACTAAATTCATGACAGATCAGTGGGGCCGTCGAAAGTAAGTGCACTTTCATTCATTGTGCGCAAGTGTGCAGAGCGAAGTTGGATAGACTATTTCGAGCCTAATCAGACATGGTCCAGTTCAGAACTGACAAACTTCTAGGATGTTAATTGCTGGCTTAGCGGGAATCGTACTTATTGAAATCTACGCTGCCGTCATGCAGCGCGAGTTCCAACATACGGATAACAAAATTGGCAAAGGATTCGCGATCTTGGGCATCTACCTCTTTGTTGTGTGCTTTTGTAAGTCAACATGACCCGCGACTCTGTTGTTGTAGCTCGGAGTCGTATCAGATGGAGTTTACATTGGGCCGTGAAATACTAAAGCAACATGTTCACTCAGATGGTATGCTCAACAGCACCACCTGGCTGTACGGCGCTGAGGTCTTACCCATTGCCCTACGAAGCAAAGTCATGGGTCTTGCGGCTGCATCGCACTTTATTGTCAACGTTGCAAGTAAGTCTCTAGATGTCGGACATCCAAAATCCAGCTCACGCTCTGCTGTTAAAACGGAATTCACTAATTCCTTTTTCTTTTTGCTCGCACGCAATAGTCACCGAGGCGGGACCCAGCGCATTTGCTACTATTCACGAGAACTACTACTATGTCTTCGTGGCTTGTTCCACTTTTTTCCTCGTCATTGCCTACTTTTTCTTCCCGTACGTTCCTCAGATCAAAGTGCAGATCCTGTCGTTGTTGGTCAGAATCATACTAACTGGAATTTTGTCTACCTTTATAGCGAAACCAAGCAGAAGACTCTCGAAGAAGTAGCTGCCTCTTTCGGTGACCGCGTCGTCATCGCCGAGGAAGACACAAAGCGAATGTCCGTCGCGGGCAAGGCTGATCATGTCGAATCAGTGTCTGCTTAAGCTGGAGGCAGATTGTCGCTGAACGTGCATAGCACTTTATAGCATCGTGCCACCTTGTTTGGCGGTGCACTGAACCAAAGAAGCCAGTCGGGCTTGGATTCAATTCCATCCACTACGAAGAAGGCGGGAGTCCAAGTATTGTTTCGCTTGATTTGTCTGGCTCGAACGTAAAGAATTGAGGTATCTTATAGTGAAACAAGAAGTAATCACCAGCACAACTGATCGAAAGGCATCCCCTCGTTTGCTCTACAGAGAGTTGGAATTCAGTCGCGCATCGAACTTGATTGACGTCTCCGCGCCGCGAGATAAGTACCTCATGGTTTAGGTTTTCACGTTAGTGGGTCGCTGTTTGGTCCACTCAACCTCGTTATTGTACACATACCATACCACCCAATCTTTGATCACTGAATCTTAAACACTCACTCGCGATCTGATTCCCTAGACTCAAAATTGAGAACACTTGGGCGATCAGCAACCACTTATGCAGAGGATGGACTTGTGATACTATCGCGGTCACGCCGTCGGGGCGTTGGGTGAACACATGTGCGCCCAATGCAAGGGGTAACTTGGGGCATGGAGTCGGCGACTTGTGGAAATGTAGATCTTCCATCCATTCGGCAGGCCACTTTGTGCTATTCAACTGTACTGTACATTCCCGCTTGACTAGTGAGATTGACCTCGGTTATACTACAGTACTACAGTACTACAGTACTTATCGACTGTCACGATTGTCGGGCACATAAGACTACTTCGCTGATCAAGCACTCTGTGCATCTGATTAAGTTCAGGGGAGTGGAACCGTTTCGTAACCGTGGCTTCTTCCGCCTTACGCGGAAGTTTGTTGCTCATCACATTTTCTAGATGGGACGGGCTCGACTCGCTGCAAGGCTAGGCCGACTTGCCAAGATCGTGGCACCCTGCTCTTCTGTGTCGGCTTCGAAGAATCAAACTCCGTTGCCGAACCTTATGCCGAAAGTACAAGCTTGACCTGTAGGTGACTTGGGTTGGAAGCTAACAAGATGCGCAACGGTCGCAGGCTTGGGAAATAATGGAGATGTTTGCTTCATATCATTGCACTGGTAAAAGTGCCTACAGATGTTGTACTTAAGCATCAAGTGACATTCTTTGAGCTGCCAATGAACTTGTTCCTGTGATCTGCCAAATGATGGCATCGTCGCTTGATTTGTAGCGTCGTGACGCGACCATTTAAGATGTTCATGCACAAGGGTTGCCTAGTTCCGCACGCGATGTCACCATCGAGAAGACTGGCAGTCGCCGAGCGTGCTGCTAGACGGTCAAATCAAACAGAGTTTGATTGAAATTTCAGACGAAACGCACAGAGAGAGAGACAGAGAGAGAGGAAGAGAGTCGCAGGGCAGTAATCACAAGTCTGTGGCGCCGACAAGAAAATACGTCTCTTTTTGGTCTAGCCTGTTTCAGACCACCTGAGAGAATGTACCGGCCGGTTGTGCTCGCCCGCGGCAGGATGGTTATTGTGGCTATTGTGGCTTGTTCTCTCGCTTTGGCCTTGAGTGTGGCAAATTTCGTGCCATTAACTTCCTCAACGATGTGAATTGTAAGTGCTAGTGCTAGTGAGCGTTGAGTCGTCGCCGCTCATATCTGACCCTGGTGATCCTTGTGTGAGCGGTATGACCGCGACATACAAGGTGCTGTATGTCTGCTCATGTTCAGCTGAATTGACTAATGCGCCACACTGATGTGGCGGTCCTACATCGAGAACCCTTCAGTCTGCGCTAAGTGCCCATGTCGACGGTTAGGATTGCCGTGCTGTGACGCCTGTTGGAGTTGGACGTGCATTGCGTATGGACTGTATCATCGTAGAGCATAGACCGCACCGAGGCACTCGGCGACATACAGATGTGGCTCTCACCTTCCTCCCCGGGCCAAGTATGAGCATTGTTCGTTACTCAGACCCTCAGACTCGCGTGCGATCACAGCAGGCTGCAAGGTTCGTCAGCACGATTGGCCGAGTTTGTTCTATTATTAAGGCGCATCGAGTACATCGCATGCACTTGCAGATTCGAACCGTAGTGTCGGAATCCCAGGGAACAGAGTTAGTCATAATCTTGTGTCAACCATACGTAAACTCCGCCTGCTGCATAATGCCGGGGTTTTGGCCATTGTTCGGCGACTTGACGTCTTGGGCTTTGCTGAATGGTCCGCATTTGCCCGGCAATGGTGCCATGCCATGGCCTCTGGATCAAGCGACAGGGATCCAAGAAGAAGAAGAAAAAAAAGAAAAGAACGAATACAATACTGGTGGACGACTATGAGAGTCCGGTCGATCAGCCACGAGGGTCTTTGACCCTTTCGTTAGCTTCGGCAGGACGGAAGAGATTTCAACATGATGTATCTTGATTCGAGATGGAAAGGGCGGGTCATCCTTCCTGCTTCATGAACGACCTTCTAGAAGATTTTCCCAGACCCACTTGGCGTCGGGCGCTCCGTGCTACATGGGTGTACCAGGTCCAAGACTGAATGCTACCAAACTTCAAGCTCAGCCCGGGGGTTGATCAGGTACCTGTAGGTTTTTGAGTTGCTACAGTGGTACGCAGTGGGTACCGTACCCTGGCCCACGGCATCCGGGAGGAACTACATCTGTAGTACCTCTTCATCTGTTGATTTTGGTGTGGTATGCGCATATTTTCCCACAGAATGAGCGTCCTTGTCAGGCTACAGTTTGAATTCTTCTTGTGAACTTCCATTTTTCGGGGTCGCCATATCCCCACTGAGTCAGTCCCTATTCAGTCGACTAGTCGATGGGCCGCAGCATCATTCCCAGCTCCGAGAAACTTCCACACTTCGCCGACCTATCGAATCACACTAGGTAGGTGCTCGAAGGCGACTTGTTCAGGCAGGTGAGAATTTTTTTGTCCGGCTGTCTGGCTATCAAGTCAGTTCGCTTTTTGCCTCTTCTTGGCTTTACAGCGTTCCTAGGGCAATCATGTCCACCACTCGGGTGAGGTGGCTGAGATCCTCTCCAATGAGTGAGGCAATCATGTCATGACATTGCCTCAATATTAATTATCATTCGTCCGTACTCTTGAAGGCACACTGTACCTGGCTGTTCCACCATGACGCATGGCCCTCGACCTCTCGGTTGTCGTCTATGCAAAACTTCCAATCTCAAAATTTTCTCCAGCTCATACTCGACTTGCCCCCCCCATACAAAGCAAAAAAAGTGGGCAGTCCCCGTTAGATCCAACTTTGCTATATGTTCAGATTCAACCCCGGACCCAGAGAACACGTGAAGCGGGCACTTTGAGACTGGACAAGGTAAATCGGACAGGAACCGATCCACTTTTGTCCATCGCGATCGATCCTTCAGTGCTAGGGTGGTAAATCCAGAGTTTTATCACTGCCGTTGGGGTTGGTTCTGAGTCGGAGCATCGGCCGCTTCCATCATCAAAAGCACCCTCAACGAGACGGCAATCACTCACTCAAGACGAATCCGCTCTGAGCAGTCGGCAACTGTCTTCGATGACTTCCTCATCACGAGCCACAGGGAAGCGGCTTCCAATCAGCTGTCAGGCCTGTCGTAATCGAAAAATTCGATGCTCCAGAGACGGGCGACCCTGTCAGACCTGTACACGCCGCGGTTTGGGTGCAGAAGACTGTATCTATCTGGGCCAGCCTCGTCTTTCCGCCGAGCAGTCCGCCCCGGCAGATGCGACGGTACAGAAGGAGCTGCTGGCTCGTATTCGAAACTTGGAAAGTTTGCTTCAAAAACAAGTCCATTCTCAGTCCGCAACTCCCACGGAAGGGGAATCGCCAATTGGGGCCCCGAGTGCGACGGGCAGCTTCACTGAGTCAGAATTGGGGATCTCGCTAGAGACATGGGGCCGGTCTCTTTCTGGAAACATTGGCACCCTTCACACATCGCAATCAGGTCATGTTCGATATGTACCACTCGCTTCACAATGGGAATCTGTCGTGGCGAAGAGTCCCGCTGCAGACTGCCTACGAGGATCTGATGCCGACTTTGCGGACGAGGACGATCTGCAGCTTCCATTCGCGAAGGATGGAAGCATTTCTCGAGCTGAAATTCTGGCATTGCTACCCCCGGGCCGTCATTGTGATGCTCTCAAAGATGTCTACTTTCAAGTATTTTCTCCGGTCAGCACGTTCCTCTCCCTCCCTGTGCTTTAGTAGGCACCGCTCGCGAACATTATACGCTCACCGGACTGACACTCAATCAGGTTTTCCACATTTTACATGATCTTACATTTGACGCGGAATATCAACAATTCTGCCATGATCCCAG
Organism: Penicillium diatomitis; assembly: GCF_028827545.1. Taxonomy (NCBI): domain Eukaryota; kingdom Fungi; phylum Ascomycota; class Eurotiomycetes; order Eurotiales; family Aspergillaceae; genus Penicillium; species Penicillium diatomitis. Next base: position 2,764,441 of record NW_026623177.1, on the reverse strand, counting down.
CAGCGTGTCGACGGCTTGGTTAGCTCTTCTTTTTGCTATCCTCGCTATTGCAATCAGCGCCCTCAACGACGATGATCCGATGCTGGCTGATCTTGGTAGAGAGCGCACTGTCAGTCGCAATATCAAAGTCATCTCTGCACGTTACAGGTCTGCAGCACTACGGTGTCTCGCTGCGGACGGAGTCATGACACGCGCGTCAATTAGTTCTCTTCAAGCCCTTGTTCTCATCAGCTATGCCCGGTTGCATCGAGGCCTTTCTTTCTGGACTCTTCTTGGCTTCACGCAACATGTTGCCATCTCAATGGGCTGTCATATCGACCCTGAAAGGTTCAGCCTGGGCCTCATTGAGCGTGAAGAACGACGTCGAGTATGGGCTGGCTTGAAGACACTCTATACCATTCAAAATACTTCCTTTGGAAGCCTTGATCAGACGCTCTTGTCACATGATGTCAAGATGCCCGCAGATGTCGACGATGTTGATCTCCTCACTATGCCGAAGATGCCCGCAACCTCTGACGCTTGCTCTCCTCGCATCACTCGTCCTACACAAATGACCTTTTTGCTGATCTCAAGCCGCCTTCATAAAATTTCCAATCGTGTTTGCGATTTCATTTTCACATACCCCCAGTCCCGTTTTTCTATCTCTCATCTCGAAGCCGAAGTTCTCGCTGTCCGTGAACTCTGTGAAGCGAGGTACAGCACCGAATCCTCTCGCGACTGTCTTTCCATCCAACACCAAGCGAATGCCAAAATCCTCGACGCTCACATGCACCAGTTACTTCTCCTATTACTTCGACCCACCCTTTGCCAGTTCTTGCAAGGTGAAATCACTCCGGAGACATGCGAGGCTCGTGAGAAATGCATGACATCTGCAAAGGCCGCATTGTCCATTTTCCAGTCACTTTTGCAGGATTCGAAATTTGCCCCATATCGATGGTACACCAGTGGTCTCGGCAGTTTTCACGCATTCCATGCGTCTGTTGTGCTGGCCGTTGGTCTGTTGAACCCTGTGGATCAAGCCGAATTTGATGAGACTAAGGAGATCCTTCGCAAAGCATTGGAGATGTTTGCCTCGCTCTCGGTACGAAGCACTTTCTGCAGTAAAGCCATGCCTATTGTGCGGCAGATAATGTGAGTCTCTTGCCCCCATGTCCTGGTTGCTTTCAGACTTGCAATGCTCTGAGCAGTTGTCTTTGTCAAAAATAAACCTTGGCTTGTCTTTGTAACTAATTCATCAAACAGCGAAGTGACGTCCGCACAATATCAGCAAACCAAACGACAAGAGACGACCCTTCGAGCACAAATACAAGCACAAGCACATCTCGCCTCTCAAACGATCGGCAATCAGCAGCAGCAGCAAAGTTTCGAATCAATCTCTCCCTCAGTGACACCAATGACTTTGACGGACAGCTTCATGTTCACACATGCTCACTCGCGATCTCACTCACAAGCGAACTCGCCCGTCCCAACCGTGGCTTCTTCCTGCAGCGAGCCTACCGTGTCCTCCAGTTTTGGAATGCATTTACATCCACAGCATTGGCTGGCTCCGACATCTGTCCCGTGGGATACGCTTGGCGCGTCGATCGGGCAATATAAGTTTGAGCCGGATACTTTATAAAGAGGGACTCCAGTATTCTGGGAGACAGTGCGTACAGCGATTTCATGATGTGCATATCTCCTACTTTTGCATGAAGCTACGATGAATGTTCAAAGGGAGGTGCTTGTTCGGCTGGTGATTCGGATTCATTTGGAAGGTGTTTGGGAGGCCACGGGAGGCGACGTTTATTCTATTTCGAAATACGGCAGGACCTATAGAGAATTGACATTTTAATCTGCTGAACCCCGCTGTCAAGCCGCATGTTGAAAGCGAGGAAGATTTGCAGTCGTCCTGCTTCTTCCGCTCCACACGGGGCCTACACCTAGACGCCAATGAATCCGAACAGAAGTGCGACTAGCAAGACAACAAGTCCAGCGATGACCTGACCTCCAAACACTTGACTTTTCTTGGTCCCCAAGATCAGCCGGATCAGGTGATGGGGCTTGAATCAGAATGAGGGAAGACCCTTGGGTCTTGGGTAGTCTCCTCGGGCTGCCATCTGTATCCAGTGATCCACTCCTCGGATCGCTTTCCCTCTTCCTAATCATGTCTTTCTTGCCACTTCCTTTGCTTTGTAAAGAATTTCGTCGGGTAGAGTATCGTCCAGGTGAGATGCTATCTAGCATCGCTATCTACTGTCTATCTGCTATCTAATAATCTAGTTAGGTATTGTAGGGAGCAGGGACTCAAGGAGAAGGTACATACTGTCATATCTTACTAATTTCCCCGAACATCCTCCAGGCTCTTAAACGGTGAACCCACATGCACCGCGCGCCCAGCAGGACACCGTTCGTTAAACCTTTCGGCCGGAACTGAGATTCATCCTAAGCGCGGGGTCTCCACCACCCATCTGTCTTGGCCCGGGCTGTTAAAGTTAGTTGCTAAGCCTCCTTCTCAACCATATTCTCCAGGCGGGAAACCACGGCCTGGGTAAGACGACGACGGACTTCGCGGCCTTTTTTTCACAAGCGTCAACTGGAACATCAATTCGCCCAAATGATTATACTACGGCCATGTCCGGTGAGCTCATTCGGAACGCAAAGGCATTTCAATCAATTGCTGAATGAGAGGAAGACTGTTGTTCAAACCCACGCTGCTGAGAATGGGCGCGAATGGAAGCCGCCTTCTACTCAACGCCGCCGACGCGAAAAGAATCCGTCTCTATTGTAAACAAGCGATGCCCCGAGAACTGGGCCAAGAGACCAGTATTTCTTTCCTGGGTCCTCATTTTCTACCACTGTTCGCCTCGCATCTGCGTTCACCTTTTTCGCTCGCTCAGGCAGCCGCCAAGGTCGGCGCAGACCCGACGTATATGGGAGCTGGCGCATTTGCCACCTAACCATGGAAATCCAGGGTTTGATGATACTAGAGCTCGAAACGTTGAATACGACAAGGCTCAGCCGCTCAACATCTGCGACATGTTTGACAATGAGTGATCTAGTCGATGGGAGACAGCTATCCTAATCCGGTTGTTCTCCGGAGCTGGCGGCCGGCGGCTGGTGTGGATCTTCGAGAGACTGATCCTTCGAGGGTCCAGCTACTTTATCTATCCAAGCACACTATTAGCATTGTATGACTATTATGGCCGACCGGGTGATCCTCTGAAAACTCTCAGTTCAATATACGATCGGTTCTAGTGACTGCGTCTACAGTCTTCACTAGGTATTCCAAGGCCTCGGTGCACCGGGTTGACTGGAGCGATCGGGGACTGAAGTCTTCCGGTATGTATCGGCATCGAATTTTCTTTTTTTGTTTCGAGTTGAATAGGGGAGCTAGAGGCGAAGATTCTTTGTTGAGACGTGAGAGTGATGCGAGGCTGAATGAAGTAGGTGGGTCAGATTGCGTTGAGGGGGAAAATAGAGTGATGTTGAATATACGCCCTGCACAACACGTTCTTCTCGAGGTGCTTCTTTCCATTTCCCTGGAGTGGAAGGTGGTTATTTAAGTAAGGGTCTTGAACGCGAGTGTTTCGGGTCATTTGATCTTGATTCGGGGTGAGATAAGGTTGGAACACGATCAACAGTCTGGTCCGTCTGTCAAGCTTTCAAAGGCGGAAGCTTCGTAAGTAAATACACATCAAACAATGAAAGTATTTTCCCAAAGCAAGATCTTCTAAGTTCTGTGATGCTGGTTTGAGCAATTGGTACTGTACTGGCCAAGTCCTGCGAAGATCTCATGAGTCTCTGCAGAGCTTATCGGGTTTCCTTAGATCGATCCACGTCTCTCTACCCGGAAAATTGCAAGATGTCGTGCTGAATCATCAAACCTTACGTGCGGGGATCGGAGTCAGTTACTTGGACTTGGCCTGTGGATGATCAATTTGAACAAGTTATTTGTCACATACTGAAGCTTGCCCTGCCGGGACGCCCCCTCAGAGTCCACAAATCAGATCTGGCACTTCCTCGTACAGGATTACTTCGAGATGATCGGAGATGACATCGCTCTAGGGTAGAAAGTTGGACTTTCACGCAGATCTATTCGCGATCTCATGCTCCGCACCACGAGCCTCTCACCGAAACATTGACTGATATCATCAATCCCAGATTTTGAGTCCAATGACCCACGGACACCGCTCAGATCTCAATCGATCCATCATGATCTCACAGCTGACAGCATCCACATAAGGGTTGAATCTCCTTTGCAGGCAGCTTCCTAATCTAGACCATGATCCAAGAAAGCACGCCCAGCAGCACCAGAGAGCTCATGCCACCGACAGTCTGAACCGACACGCCTGCATTAGGCGTCGTCGAAGGCGATGATGCCCCAGCGCTTGTCTTGGTCGCGGATGCGCTCGTAGCAGTGTTGCTGATGCTGTCTGTTGTCCTGCTGGAAGTTGTCTGATTCGTAGAAGTTCCGAGGACACCGCCGAAAGCGTTCGCCGGGGTCGATGAGTCTTGGACTTGCGAAGCGGCGCTCTTGAAGGCTTCGATGGTCTCTTTTCCACCGGACCTAAAAAGAAATATATCGAGACACGAATGCGATCAGCTCTGGATCAAGTCTGAGAGCGCTACAGGTGAGCATCCACTTACGGAGGATTGATCACTCCCACCATACCGGCTTGACAGTGCTGTCCCACACCACAGTAGTACCAGATGGGATCGGTGTTGTTCACTGTCACAGTAAAGGTGGTCTCCTAGGAACAGAATTAGTGCCATTATACCCTGTTCTGGTCGGCGTCTTCCATTCTGTCATCGTCACTTCCGGTCGGGTTCGGGTTCGGGTTCAGGTGCTGGTCAACTTACAGATTTCCCAGAGGTGGAAACCACTCCCGAGTAGAAACCACCCTGCTTGATTGGCGAGCATGGGTTTGCAAAAGTGGACTGGGCCACCAAGTGTGCTGGCGGGTAAAAGTGAAACTCAATCTTGTCACCCACGGGAACGTTCAGGGACGCCGGGGTGAAAGAGAGACCATCTTCACCCACGTCAACACGGTGGACGGTACCGGTTCCAGAGGGAGCGGAGGCCGATGATGAGCTTGACGAAGTGGCGGTTGTCATTCCATTGCCACTTTGGGCGTGGATCAAGGGCAGAAAAGAGAGCGCGGCAACGCTGCTTAGAAGACGCATTTTGCAGGAAAGATTTTGATAACGTCCTGTCACTTTTAAGGACCTGGTGATGAAATGAATATGTGAGTAGTCTCAGTCATGACGGATGTGACTATGGGCTATTTATACTCCGAATCGAGGAAGCCATAACGATCGTGCACTACGCCTAATGTGGGCTGATAGTTTGAATTCCAGTTGAATGGGACGAGAGCTTCATACTCTGACTGACATCCTTCCAAGAGACCCAGCCTCGGAGGTCACCAATTGATGCTTAGGTGAATGTCCTGCAAGTCTGGCAAAGGATCAGACTCCGGAATGTCCGGGCGAATAACCGGGGTCGCTCCCCCCTCGTCCGCGCATCGTTGATTGATAAGACCGAAGGATTGCTTAGGTAGCTACTAGCTACCCACCTGCCTGTCGAAGTAGCTCTCAAGGACGATGGCTAAACGAGAACGACAGGCAGTGCCCTACATCAGACGGCAGTGGGGACGGGTTTCCGTGAAGCACTATTAGCACCGTCATCCTGATTCTCTCCTCTACTTCCTCCGACGCGGCTCATACCCACAGCCCAGCCATGCAAGTCTTCTCTTCTTTTACTGTAATGGGTTAATGTGCAATGGAGCCCACGCTCAGCCTCGAAACTCCAATCCGCCAGTCGCTGACCTGAAGTGGAGAGACAGTCCCTGAAAAGAGCTGGATACTGCCAGATGGTCTTGGGTGTCATGAATGAGGGAGCAAACTGGTAATTAAACTCCGTGGGTCAATTTCGTGCCAAGCCCAGACTAAAGATCCTTTTAAAGTTTGTCGGTCTTTGCCGGTTCTGGCTAGTCTGAAAGGGTCTCTCCAGGGCGGGGCGCAGCACTCTTGGAGCTCTTCTTCAACAAAGACGCAAGGGTCACGTTGAAACAAATGGCCAAAATCTTGAAGGATGTGAGTCGGGGGATGATCAGCCGCATAATCTCCAGATTCAGCCGGCGGATCTCTGCCTACCATTCTAGATTGGGCAACTCGTTCATTGCTCTTTCGAGATCAGCCCCCGCAACTGGGTTGAATGATCGACCATAACCTGGACCGTCGAAGGATCTCTGTCGACGAAGATGCCAAGCTTGAACCCAGACTTGGAGAGGAACGAAAACGCCAGTGACAAAATGATTGTCATCCCAGCAGGCCGGCTCCCTTCTTCCAGGCTGCAATGAAAGAACTAAAAATATGTCATTGCGACGACAACGTGGCCCAGTTCAAAGCTGCGTCGCGTCAAGTGCATATAGTCCCCCGTTGCAACCCCGAAGATAAAGGTACAGAACAGTCAACAAACTCAGTACTTGGGCTCTGAGGCGGATTTGAAATAACCCACCAAGGGCGTTAGCAGTCGCAACTTACCCAAGCGAACACTCTCACTCTTGTCCTTCCTTTCTCTTTCGGTTTGCAACCTCAACATTAGTTCTTTCCAAGGATCGGTCCCTGCTCAAGATGCAGAGTCTCCTGCGACGGACAATAATTCAATGCCTGTGTTGGCTTGCCTGGGCTGAGGTCAGCCTGGCCCAAATACAAAGTTTCCGCCCCAGCGGCATCGATGGCATCACGTACAGCGTCAATATCCCTCAAGATACAGCCCAGTCTGGCTCGGGTCCAATCTACTTTCAATTGAAGTCGACAAGTCAAGTATCGTGGTTTGCCCTAGGCCAAGGCTCCGGCATGTCGGGCTCAAACATCTTCGTTGTATATCCCAACGGCAACAACAACGTCACGATCTCCCCTCGCCTGGGTAGAGGGCAAGTGCAACCCCTTCACAATGATGCTGCACAAGTCTCACTGCTCGAAGGAAGTGGCGTGGAGAATGGTGTGATCACGGCCAACGTGCGATGTGACAGTTGTATCAACTGGGGAAGTGGAAGCACTGACCTGACCAGCACATCGAGCTCATGGATCTGGGCTGTGAAGTCTGGCTCACCACTGAGCTCAAAGGACGCGTCTGCCTCTATTTCCTTTCACGACCAAGCCGGCAGCGTATCGTTGGATCTAACGAAGGCCACTGGAGGATCATCAAGCAATCCTTTTCTGGAGCGAGGTAATACACCCGGGCCGACGACAATCGTGGCTGCCTCCCAGAGCTCCGACAACACCACTCAGAAACGCAAGACTGCGCATGCCGTCTTGATGACTGTCGCCTTTGTCATCTTATTCCCCGTCTTCGCCCTACTTTTCTATCTCGTCCCGTCTCCCCATGTTGCTCTCATTCATGGTGTTCTGCAACTCTTCACGCTTGCAGTCGCAATTGCCGGAATGGGTCTGGGAATCGCCATTGCTGGAGACCTCCAGCTAATGCATGAAGCCCATCCCGTCATTGGAATTGTCGTTGTCGCTGGACTCACGGTACTTCAGCCACTCATGGGCCTCGCACAGCATCTCTATTACCGAAAGACGCAGAAAAAGGGCATCTTTGCGTACACGCACCGATGGTTTGGCCGGGCTTTTATTATCCTGGGGATTATCAATGCTGGGCTTGGACTCAAATTAGGTCGGGCTTCACGAGGAGCAGTGATTGCAGTCAGTGTGGTAGCGGGTGTGATGGGTCTGTTTTATATTGCTGTGCTGTTCTTAGGCCAGAGGAGACGTACGTTGAAGGCGTGATTGAATACTTTTTTCATTGAAAGACGGTTCTTCCCGTGATGAATTCTTCCAGTCCCAGCCCTGTGTGGGATACTTGCGTGTACCAACATACCGTATTTTCTTGTGATAAATGTGTCCTGCGTATAGCAATCTTGGATATTCAGGAGGTTCTGGATTTGCCGAATGAGTTGGCCTTTCATCATGATGTCTGTTTATGTCTTTCCCCGGGATACCGTCAGTCTCGTTCGCTGGCTGAGGGGAACTGCTATGCCCCGATTTCTTGAAAGTCAGTAGGTTCCAAACCGAGTCACGGAATCTTGTGTAATAAGTCAGATTCGGCACTCTATACAAACAGAAAATTTCTTAAAAAAACTTGACCTCACGTCAGGAGTGGGAAATAGAGGATGAAAACAGACCAAGCAATCGCGGTACGTCTGCAGGGCACAAGGTTCAACCACAATTGCGGGTATATCCCAATTGCCACTTTAGCTACCAGATCCCTTTGGTACTGACAAGGCAATATGTGTACACTGTACAGGAATAAGGCATGAGAAGCCCAGGTTGTCTGAGATTGACTGCTCCAATGCCCTTGACCGAGAACATCACACCAAGGACGTTTGAAGGGCGATAATGCACACTATGCACTCGAGCATTCCACATTGGCACATGTAAATAGTGAGCGGGCATATGACCATAGAAGAGAAGGTCGAGTATAAGGGGCCCGCAACGAAGTTGGGAAGCGAGGGTTGAATATAATGTATCTCAATGCTTGTTTCTTACTAGGTACTACATAGGCAGTATTAATTGACTCTGTGATTAACAGATTGATAGGTAGCTTTCTATCTAAGTAGGTATATCAATGATAATTGTCTACCTAATATACAGTATTTGTTGGCGAGCTGCATCCTCGTAGGAGAATACATTATGCATGCATTCATGATGATGGATTCATGATCAATCGATGATGGTCAGCCCTCCATTATTGAACAAACACCTCGGTGGCATATGCGAATCTTTCGTCCAACAGGCGCGTATGATTATTTTCTTGTCTTGAATGTACAGACCAGTCAATCTCGACTAGTCATCCCGTGGCAATCTTCGTATCGCGCGGATTATAGGCGGTGCACCGTCTAATTGTCCATTGAACTAAGTACTCGGCGTGCTACTACACAACCGCCACAGGGAACGTCAAAGCAGGTGCCAGATGACGTCATAGAGTCCCGACTTGCCAACAACAAATTTGCTTTTGGACTACCATCACTGAGCATGCCTCATGCATCCCCATCACGATACATATGGTGGTCTTGTGCACTAGGGCATTTTTGATTCAATTTATTGGAATAAAATATGGATAGAATCAGCACGGTTGATCAGTCATGGTGTGAATCCTTCAGGTTCAATTGAGTGCAGAGCCCTACAGGGCTGGTCTCCAATCCTGTTTCCAAACCTGGCTAGCAGACTTCTACCCAGCAGTCTGATCAAAGATACCTTCTCCTTGAGTCAAGTCCGGGACGCCAGATGAAAACAAGACCAAAGAAACCGGGAACCTGAAATGCAGCTTGAGCCTAGTTTAAAGCTTTCAGTCATATCGTGGATGATTTGCAGGTGGGCCATCGTTTCGAGGGGCAACTCTTTGTCAGGTCGATTCAGACATTTTCCATGGATCCGCGGTCGGGCGCATCAAGATTTGACCCATGGAACAGAACTATGAATTCCCCAAATGTATACAGGTGTAAACAAAAGATGCTTTCCTTCTGTCACAAAGCGAAGAATGCATGCCATGCCTCATGCATCAGGTTGCGCACCCCCGCGAGGGCTTAGCTTCAGACTCGGGCGCTGTACAGCCCTGCTGCATTTCGGCTCACCGTCTGGTCTGCACGTATTCCTGGATGGTCAAAGTCACAGACAGCTACCCGGGTGTGGTCAGGAAATGAGAAAGCCAGCATTTATCCAGAAAACCATTCCTATGTTCTAGCAGCCGTTGTACTCCTCGGCGGTGTGTACAGGAATGTGCCTTGTGCAATGTACTGCAGAGCCTCACGTGGCTGTTGCGTTTTTGACGTGCAGCTTCGTAGATGGTCTGACCTTTTCCCTCACCTCCACCACTGCACCCTCCTTTTAATTACTTAAACTCATCAGCATCATCCTCCTCCTGAAAAGTACATCGTGACTACGTCTTTCCTCAAACGACTTTATCCAACCTACTTGACCTTTCACCTTCACCTGACACTCATCCTCTACCTATCTGCTCCTCTTCTGTGCCAATTAGTGTTGCCTGCTGATCATCTGCAGGCGCCTGCGGGGCCGACTGGCTGCGAAGAGACTCCGCTCGGCTGTGGACACTGACTGTTCTGACGAGACACGGGGTGCATTTTTGATTGAGATCATCGGCTGCACCCTCGAAGAATCTCGATCTTTCCGACGTGGGCCAAGTCTTGGACAAAGGTGAAATTGTTTCCTTTGAACTTCCGTGCTATCATACGCACGACGTAGCCCACTGGGTGGCTTTCGACTCGCTTCTGGAACTTCCGCTTGCCAATCGGATCTTGTCTCGACTGACTGAGCAGTGAGCAACTGAGCACCACTTTCGTGCATTGGGCCGCTTTGTCTGTCTTGCGCCGCCCGACCATACACGCCAAGGACAGCTTGTCCACATCTGGCAGCCTCTCATCTTCCCTTCCCATTTGGAACCGACTGGACAAAGGTGTGCCAGGCTCAGCCAGTGGCGCGGTCTCCTCGGCTGGGATCTTGTTACTGCACTCTCGCATCAAAAGACCCGCTGACCTGCGTCGCCGCCTTCCCCCCAATTCCTTGCATCGCATTTGTTGCCGTCGTGCCCCTCCGTCGGCACCTTTCCACTTCAGCCTCCCCGATCGGCTTACTCCCACACTCATCTCTTTTGAATCCTTTGCTCTAGTCTTGAATCCATATATCTAGGACTCATCTGACTTTGGTCATTCACTTATTCTCTCCTTCACTGGTGTACCATGTCGTACAGCTACCGGGAGCGTGATCGGTACGAGGATGACCGACCCATCACTATCAAGCGTTACGTCATCCCCTCTGAAGAGCGGGATGAACGACGAGAATTCAAATTTGACCGAGATGATGGATTTGGTGAGCGAGAATTGGTGATCCGTCGGAAATTCGAGCGTGAACAACCCTTGACAGTGGCTCGGTATGAGCGCGATGTGGAATACGATCCTCCAGTTCGTCGTGTGGAACGTGAATATGAGCGGGATTACTACTATGAGCGTGAGTCCACAGAACCCCACGGCCCCCGCCATTACGCCAGATCGAAGACGATGAGTCGGGACCCATACAGACGACCCCTGGGCTCGGCTCATTCTCATATTGAGCATTCATTAACGTCCTCGATGTCAGCTCGCAATGCGTACTCTAGTCCGCGGGAGTCGGAATACGACATGGTTCGACGCTCCGATGCGGAGGAAGAGCCCTACTACTACCACCGTCATCGACGTGTGCGCGAGTATGATGATCGTCGCTCACGTCGTGAGTTGAGCCCCGGTGACTCTGTTTCTCAGGCGAGCCGTCGTCATCGTCGCGACCGTGATGATTACAGCAGCGACGATAGCATGGTCTACATTCGCAAAGAGACCCGTGAGTATGACGATGAACGTCCCCACCACAAGCTCCATCTCGCTGAAGGCGCACTCATCGGGGTCGGTGCCGCCGAGCTCCTTCGCAACCACAAGCAACGTGAAGGTAAGGAGGTGGGTCACGGGATGAGCCATGCTGTACAGACGGCTGGAGCCGGTGCCCTGGGCGCTGTCGCGGCAAATGCGGTAGGCCAGGCTCGGGACTATTATCGCAGCAAAAGTCGCCATCGCCATCGCTCGCACTCTTTCGATGACGGCCGCCGCTCTCATCGCCATAGCCGCCGCAGTCGCAGTCGCAGCCGCAGCCGTTCACAATCACACTCTCGTGCGAAGACACTCCTGGAATTGGGCCTGGGTGCTGCAGCAGTTGCCGCCGGCGTGGCTGCCCTGCAGAAGAAGAAGTCCGATGATCGTCGCAGCAGATCTCGAAACCGCTCTCGCTCCCGCTCGCGTCCTCGCGGCTTGTCTCGTGGTCGCTCTGAGACGGTTCTTGACGGTAAAGAGGGCGAGCGCAAGACGCACATGGTAGAAGCAGGCTTGGCTGGTGCTGCTGTCGCAGGCTTGGTGGATCATGCTCGCAATCGATCGCGCTCCCGCAAGGGTGAGCGCTCGCAGAGCCGGCTTCGCAAGGCCATCCCCGTCATTGGCGCTGGCCTTGCGACTGCGGCTGCCACTGGTCTTTATGAAAAAAGAAGGCTGAGAAAGACGCCAAGGGTCCTGTCGATGCCGGTGAGGAATCCCGCTCACGTTCGCGTTCACGAAGTCGCAGCCGAGCGCCGTCTGAAGCCTACGCGGACCCGTCGCGTGAGCCGGCCGGACTAATCGAGTACGGTGCCGAGCCTGTTGCAGGAAGAATCCCTGCGGAGCATTACTATGGCCAGCCGGCTGGTCCTGCAGATGTCTATTACTCGGACGGAGCTCGGCGACACAGTCGCTCCCGAAGCCGCGCTGGTCGTTATAGCCCCAGCTCCGACTCTGACCGTGGCGCTCGTCGCAAGAGCAAGAGGCGTCACAGTCGTTCGCGCGACCTGGCTGGGGCGGCCCTGGGCGCTACAGGCCTGGGATATGCAGCGCATAAATTCTCGGAGCATCGAGAGCGCAAGAAAGCTGAGCGGTCCCGTTCCCGCTCACGTACCCGTTAGTTCAGCCCTGGACAAACGTACCTCATGGCTGAGACGCTGACATTAACTCCACGCAGGGTACAACGACGACTCCCATCGAGATCCTTACGTGGAGGCTTACGATCCAGTGCCGTACCCCGTCTCTCCCCAAGGTACCCACCAACACCCAGCAGACAGCTACTATCCCAAAAACAACTATTTCCCGCCGCCTCCTGGTTCGTCAACGACGAACTTGAACAGTACCCCTCAGCCCTATAATCCCGCAAACTACCCACCACCGCCAGGTGCAGCGCCTCCGTCACAACCTTACAATTATGGAGTCCCTCCGCCTGAGGCTGATCCCTATGCTGCTCGACCACGGAGAGCCGATGAGAATGTGAGTCCTGTGGCGAGCTCCACCATTACCCTTCCCAATGAGAAAGCCCACGACGGTGCGTTCTCCGTAACGTCTCCGCTTGCCACATTTGGTCGAATTGTCTATAGCTGACACGCTTTTCGTTAGGTTTAACTGAGCGCGGCGTTACACCAGAGCAATCACCTGTGAGCCCAATGGATCAGCAACCGACAACGGCCTCCAAGTCCGTGTCATTTGACTTGGACGCGAAGCTTAAGCGGGCTCAAGGCTCTGCGTATCAGACCGAAAATAGCAAATCAACTATTGACGGCCACTCGTCGCATCGTCATTCTCATCATCAGCACCGTACCCAACAACGATCGTCTACGTCTCCCTTGGAGCATGATGACAATCACAGACTGAGTGGTCGGACCCACGCGAGCTCCAGTTCGTCCGCGTTTCCCGATGGAGCGTTGTCATCAAAGTCGCAGTCCCGACATTCCCGCCGGTCCTTAGTCCAAGAGTCTCACGATGATTCAGATTCTACAGTTGATCTGCCAGCCCGGTTCGACTCTGAAGGCCAGCCTCTCCCTGAAAGAAGCGCAAGCTCCTCTGTTGAACGACTTGAGGACTTGTTAGAGCGAATCACCAAGGTTCTGATTTGAATGCTGCTGATTCGCGGATACCTTGGTGTTCCAATACCCCGTACCCTGAGAAGGAGAGCGTGGCCCGGAGCCGCAATTTCCCTCGACGCTGCTTTGATGAACCGCCCCCTTTCTTGTTTTATGATTTGATGCGTTGTATTTCGGAGGATAGAGATGATGACCGGATAATGTGTTGAGGCTTCGATGGATATCGCCCTTGTCCTCAGCACGCTCTTACACTGCTTCATGAATGTAATGATGATGTCCCTGCCTTTTCTCGACTCCCCCATTGTTACTCCACGCTTTTGCCCCTTTCCGCCAATGATATGATTTTTTTTTTTCAACGTGATGTATGTTCGCCCCCATTAATGATGATGATTGATGACCAGCCTCCAGCTTGATTATTGATAGGATGCAATTAACTTCTTGATCCGATCCGTCTCCATACATTATTTCCCTACGTAACCTAGTCTTTCTTAGACTCTGGTACTACGTCCGCCTCGGATACGTGGACCATGAAACTTATTTACCATGCCGTATTTTAGCTGGACGAGCGTACTGAGAACTCGTGATCGCAGAAGGAAGATTGAGAGACACTTCACCGAGGGAGATATGTCAAATGTATCGTCGAGCATAGGTGAACGTGATCTTTGGGATTGTAAACACGCTATGTCCATGCTAGTTGCTTAACAGCGTGCGCTTAACAGGATAAAGGAGAAGCTGAAAACAACCACCTGATTGAAATGACCAGGTTGAAGTGGTTGAGCGATTCTTGGCCGTCGTTATCGTAACACGTAGACACATGATGATGCTAAACATCAGAATCCATGCAAAGAAAAGAAAGGGAAAAAGTGTGTATATAGCAATGCAGTATTCCAACTCGGGTGCTGAGAAAGTGAGAACAGATTGCAAGGGATGAAGAGCAATGAGACAGTTCCCAAGTCCATCAGAAGTAGTTCGAAATGCGGGTTGCAGGTGGTCTGTTCTCGGATAGCGATTTCGAGCGAGACTGGTACAGATTGACCCTTGTGTAGAGGGAGAGGGTGGGAATAGGACACAGCTTTGGGTGCGGATGCGATTGGGGTTGCGAATCGTGACTGTTTGGTCGTTGCTGCCTTTCCTCGAACATGACAGGACAAAGACGGGTTTCGAACGGGGCGCTGGAGGTTGGAGGAATACCAGGGAAATCAATGCATTCAAGTCGCAAATCACAAGCTTCTTTTTGTGGTTAAGAGGAAGTGTCAGGGCGCCAGTTCAAATTTCTCCCAGGATTATGCAGATCGTGCCAAAGAAAACAGGGGCAGTGAAAAGGTAGGAGTGGGAATCATGGTTATACAAAGTCAGAAACAGCAAATAGAGCAAGTCAGCTGGACAGCTGCTCATGCGGCTCAGAGCCTTACACTGAAGGAACAGAAATAAATACAAAGGCAGGCAGAAAGGTATTCTGTAAGGTTGTCATGAAGGACATCAATCTATCGCTAAAGGGTTGTACAATAGTATAAAATGTAGGGGAAAAGAATTCGTAGTCGGTCAGGTTCACGATGCAGTCTGTCGACGTTGTGTCTCAGAAGCGTGGTCGGAAAGACGGCCCGAGTCGGCGACAGGATACGTTGCCGCAGGAATGCCCGCTGAAGAAGAGGTTTGTGATGGTGATAAGAGGCCAAGGTGGGTTGAATTGTAACTGATCGGTCCGTCAACGTCACCGCTGTCCTCGTCAGGAATGACCCGGCGAGTCGAGCTGATAGACGCGGAATTGTAGCGCGCGCTCAGTGGAAGTTGGTATTTGACCGTGCCGCGCACAATGAGATCGAACGGATGCTGGAGAACGCGCTCCCATCGCTCGGTGCCGCCTGCCTCCGTCTTATTGCCAGGCCGAGCGAGTCGAATTTGGCCCTTTGAGACTGACAACATACGCCCCCAGGGAGACGCCTCGAAAGAGAGCGGTGAGTCAAAATGGTAAACACGTCCCAAAAGCATGGTTTGCGAATCGCTCTCGGGGTCATTTATGGGATCCGTGCCCTTGTCAACACCATCACCAGTGTGTGGCTTAGAATAGCGATCCATGGCTTGCTCAACACAGTCAGTGCGACCCAAGCACTTGACCAGCTGTGAGAGATACCATCGCTGTCGACTCTGCTTGACGCGTGGAGTTTGGTCGTTGACCATGGCGGGGGCGTTGCTTGTCCATGAATTATCTGTACCCACATGTCGGCTCTTGGCAAAGAGGTTGAGATCGGTATCCTCTATTGTCACTGGAAAGATGTTGGGATTCACAGCTTCGACCAGTAAGTCGAGCATTATTTCTTGCTCCGAGGCCAAAACATTTTGAATTTCGAGGATCTGAACATCGACCAGGGTCTTCGTGGCCGCAGCTATGAATGAGGCAGCGCCACCAGCGATGATGAGCATGACCAGCAAAAAGATGACGCACGACCCATATCGTGAAAGGCAGCCCCTTTCGCGCTGAGCCATGTATTCCATCTGCCTAAGACTGGCACTGCCGGGGCGACGTCCGTGGCGACTGCGAGAGGTTCGTGTAGTCCCCACAAGGGGCGTTCGTTCATCATCGGCACCTTCGGCATCAAAATCATATACATCGCTGGTCCTCTTGCCGCCGGGACCTTTATAATTTGGAGAAGAGCGCGTGTTGCTGTTGCGGGAATGGCGATATCCACTGCCAAGAAAATGGCGAGGTGACTTCATCGAGCCTTGCGGCTGGGGGAAAGGCCCATCCCCATCAAACAGGGAGGGATATACACCGTTGCGTCCATGGCGTCCCACATGGTGATGGCGAGGGGTTACGGTACCGCTGCCATCGACTCGGCTACCTGTTCGGCTGCCATCTGCATCCTGAACTTCGCCATCTAGACTGCTGTTGTATGTATTGTTGGTGAATTTCATGCTGCGTTTGCCAGTCACGCTGTGCGCACCGTCGCGCATGGCCCCACGGGCTCGACCGGCCAGTTGGTCCACCTGACTCGCCATCGATGTCGCGCTCGGCGTCCTGGAGTGGTATCGTGTCTGACGAGACGGATAAGGATCCGGAGGATTTGACTCGTACACAAAAGTCTCATCAGAGTCAGACACGTCGGCTTCGTCCACAGCGCTAGCTACCTTGGCTTCAAAGATATCAGCCTTGCTGGTGCCCGGGCCATTGGTCAAATGATTGGACCGGCGAGTCTTCTTCTTTTCTTTGCGTGGTCGTATAGTCTCTGTGGAGGGCTTCATACGCAGGGTTCCCGGGTCGGCACGAATTGTCCCTCCTCGCTCGCCGGGAACCACACCTAGCGAGACTTGCGGGATCGAGGTCACCGTTTCCGTCTCGACAATCATATTTCGGACGGAACCATCAGCAGGCTTGGCCCGTGCATTGGCACTTAGAGATGCCGACGAACGCTGCGGTATGATTGTGCGGGGCATCTTCACCGTGCCTGTAGCGGGGACCGGCGTCTTATCCTCTTTGATACTTGACTGGCCACCAGAATCGCTACCACTCTCTGGATTGTGTTTAAAGGCCCGCGGTGTGGTATCCTCATCAATCGTGTGTAATCGGGCGTCCTCCGGGGTCGTGGGCTTCACATCGGTCTCGCTAGACGGAGTGGATGGATCACTGGCCATCTCTTGCACCGTCTCCAAAGAGAGTCCTTGCCCACTCATGCCCCTTGCAGCTGGCCGGTGGCTGCTACGGTCAGCCTTACCCGACTCTTCCACCGGCGAGGGGGACGCTCGTTTGTGTGAGATATTCGAAGCGGACGGATCCTGCTCCGGACGTCGGTTCCCCGCCCAGGATGAGATGTTGTGTTTGTCGGTATTGGGAACATTGGTTGATTGTTCGGAGAAGGCGGGGGAGGGGAGGAGAGATTGCGGATTTGAAGTCGGCACAGGTGAAGAAGAAGCACGCTGGCTGGGTGGAGGCGGCGGGATACGGGTTGCAGAGTGGGAGGTGCTCGAAGCTCGACCAGGAGAGAGGCGGTCCTGGCTGGGTTTACGGGTGTGAGACAATGTAGAAGTGGTCGATCCGGGATTGTTCTTCCGTGAGGATGTCCGGACCGGAGAAGATTCACGGGAGGAGACAGTAGAATTGCAGGTCGATGAAGATGCAGAGTACGCAGGCAAGGTAGGGAGCAGTTTGGGAACTTGAGTCATCGCCTGTCCTTGGAACCGACCAGTTGAACGTGAAACTTCCGACATGTCATTGCTATCCTGAACCGGCCGTTGTGTTGTTGTGGTGTCTGCTGCGGGCGGGTGCGCGTCCTTGCTGCCCGGGGAAGTCGATGAATCGTCACCGCCGGGCGGCCTATATGGCTCTGAAGGCATGATCGATGAGTAAGAGAATGGCTGACACGAACAGTACAGGTGTCTCAGCCGACCTAGGCGACAGCCTCACAGGTCGGGCAGGAATGAATCACTGCAGTGACTGCCCCGGAGGTAGTGTGGATGGTCCCCAAGTCTGGCCCTAGACGGGAGGGGCCGAACGAGCCAGTGGCCGACACCAGACTAGACAGACAGCCTGATGTTGTCCAAGGTCGTATTGATTGGTAACAGGATGATCAAACGCCGTGAGAGGTGCAGAGTTTGCTATGTCGTGCAGGAGGGGAGTGGTCGTTACACAAGCGATGCGGTCAAGCGAATCATCGAAATTCACATGCTGGTTTGCGGAAAGCCGTGGGTACCAGGGAGAGCGGTCGGGTCCGGGAAAGGGTAGGAGGCAGAGAGAGGATGTCGCGGTCGGTTCTAGCAGAGAGAAATGCAGGAATTGAAGCAGGTAGACGCTGATATTGTGTACTGTGTAGTGGAAAAAGCGGGAGGAAAAACAGGGACCATGAACAGTCTGTGCCTCTGTGGTGGTCTGCGCTTAGTGAGAGCCGGAGAGGGCAGGAAGGAAAAAAACCGAAGATCGAAATGGTCACGATTATTCAGGCGCCATCACCGGCCTGGCCTGTTGGCTTTGTTTGCCGTGATCGCTCAGACTAAACAGGAGGCGTCTAGAACCGGAGGAAGGTAACTGGGGGGGGGATTATGGTTGGCGGGAACTCACAAACAATGGGGGAGGGAAGCCGCCGATCCGGTTCAACGTTTGGGCGTCGATTGGGGGCGCGGCGTGGTACATGGGACATACTTGTTTTGACACTTTGAGCCCTTCTCGAAGGGCGAAGATGTGGCGTAGGTCTCGTCTTTCCTGGCAAAGGCGTGCAGACGTGCAGAGTTGTGCGCACTTTGAGGTGTCGGTGTCCACGACCTCGGGAGAACAAGTGGCTGATAGAGTGGAGTGCACAGAGCCGTCGAGGAGCAGAGAAGCCAATGGTGGTGGCCCACGTCAAGACTGAACGGCTGGGCCTTTTTTGGCGGACTGCAGGAGAGCACTCGGATGGAGGGTCTATAGGGGACTGGACTGTGCAAGTGGTCAGGCCTGCAGAAGATTGAGGAGAGAGCAGGTGACAGCAGTGGAAGTAGTTGCCAGTTACTGGAGGACTGAAGGAACAGCCATGAAAGGATTAGAATTGCGTAAGAGTGAAGCAACGATTCCGGGGAAGGATGGGAAGATGACTGTGGATCGTACCTTGCGAGAGAGGCCTTTTGAGAAGAAAAGGCTCAATAAGCTGGGAATCATATGACGACAGATGGTTTATTTCTGATTACAGTACATGAATGTATTACTGTATTTTATGGGTGTGGCTTGGGCTGTCACTGGATGAGATTAGTAGTAATAATACAAGCCCCATGAACATCGCTTACCGTGGACTGGAGCAAGTCACGTGCATAGCTTTACCGTAGGCGTACGCGAGTTAGAGTACTCAGTACATCAGTACAGCACCACTGCAGTACTGCACCAGTGAGCATCTTACGTGAGTGAAATAAGAATACTGTCAAGTTTCAATTCGTCGAGTCTTCAATGAGGTCATCATGACCTTTACCAACGGTTCGTCGATAGTTACCAATTACCTATCTAAACGTTTTTACCGTCATTCATGGTTTAGTTATCATCATCTGAACACTCATCCTTACTTTAGGTATTACTCATGTTCGACCGTCGTGAGGTGTGATCACCTCGAAAAATGACAAATTCTTCCAAAGCAAGGAAACATCCCTATGCACATGCATAGTATAGTTAGTACTCGGGACTCAGAACTCAGTAGAACCTATGTACTAACTTCATCATGTTGATAACTTCATAAGGTCCCTAGCGGTGATATATGAATCCCTAGCATACTTTAGTAACTTTACACGTGCGCAAGCTCACACTGTCAAGTGTCAACTAAACTCTAACATACACAGCTGACCAGTTCCTCTTAGTAAATGACAATTACTTTCCGCGTCAAAGATCACCCTCATGAGTCGATAGTCGATACTCGATATACTACCGAGCTATTACACGCACTGAACTCAGTAAGCTAGATGGACAAATAATATACTTAAATGTAGTAGTGCAGACTGCAGAGTGCTGGGCAGATGGTACCGTAGGCTCTGCCTCATTACTGTCCGCTGGCTCCCTAAGTACAGGCCCTGCCGACAATCTTCACCTCCGGGGCCTGCATGCATCGATAGCAAACGGGGCAAGGAAAACATACAGTACAAGGAAAGGGGCGAATAGGCCGATCCCGTGATCTACCCCCATCATCAATGACTTGCTGTGCGTATACTACGCTCAACATAATGCCGAGGCAAGGCAAGCCATTTATTTTGAAACCTCTGCAATTATTCAGTTAGGGAGGTTGAATAAATGGCCTGTGAACGCCGGGACGGAGATGATTAGCTTGCGCCCCCTCCCTCACATGCACATGAGACTCTCGTGCGAGCCCCCTCGGCTCTTTTCGACGGGTATCATGGAGTGTTGTAATGGGGGATTAGGGATGGCTTGCTTGATTCGATATGAAAGGGTAGATAAATAGTACTGGAACTGATGGATTTCACCTCGTCTATTTGTCAACATTCTAAGTCCTTGATACAGTACAACTTTCGGGTATGCAACCATGTGACCATGTCAGTGAACGATACCAATCGTGATACTCGTCTCGATGATGGTATTCATTCACTCAGTATCTAAACCAACGGGCATCGAATGCGCCCACAATTCATACATCATTTCATAAATCGCCCCGAGGGGTCTTGCGCGTCGGTGCTGATGGCACCGTACGCATCCAGCTTACTCGCTTTTGCCATCCAGCAGACGGAACAAGGTCGTGAACTCAAATGGACCCGCCTCCAAGCGGTTACCCTCGAACGCACCGGGGCCACAGCTGCCGGTACCGATACCATGATGAGCAAAATCAACGGTGAACTCTGTCTCATTTTCCAGCGCATTCAGCTCATGAGGATGTTTGGCACGGTCCAGCTCCTCCGTAGAGTACCGGCTCAGCGAGAAATTGAAAGGCGAGTCCATTCGGGTCTCAATCTCAGGCAGAGCTGCTTGAGCCTTGGCAGAGGCAGCGTACGATTGGTCGGCTGATGCCGCATGAACCCGGACCCAGCGGGTATCGGTTCGATTGCCGTTTTCTTGAGGCCACTCGTAGGGGGTCTCGAGGCCAGTGTCGATTGACGAGGTGAAGGTTCCGAAGCGAGCAGCGGCTTTCTTGTCGCGGTAGGACTCGCCGGGACCGCGGCCGAACCAGGTTGCACCCTCGTAGCTACGGGGCAGACGGATCGTGAGACCGATACGGGGAACGACGGTAGGGAAGGTACCGGAGAAGTCACCCTTGACGTGAAGCTGGACGGAGGACCCAGTGATGGTGTAGGTGAGATCGGCAACCATGGCCCACTCAAGGACGACGGGTGCGACGCGGACCTTGGTAGTGATGGAAACGCTGCCGTCGTTGTTGCTTTTCCAAGTAGAGCTTTGCACGAGCATGCGACACAAGCTGTCCACACGGAAACGCTGCCACTCGGCGAGAGGACCGCCAGCCCCGATGTCGTTCTGAGTCAGGGCACGGTAGATACCAAGCTGGGGTCCGCTATGGAAGACCTTGCCCGCATCGGTAGACCATGCCAAGTCACCTCGGACAAGGTCATAGGTGAAGTTGGAGGCAAAGCTGTCCGAGTAGATGTGCAGCTTACCCTGAATCTCAGTAATAGAGAGCTTGGAAGGAGGAGCCGAGATTTGAGGAAGGACGAGGCTGTTCTCATCAAACAGGGGAATCTGTGCCCATGCAATCTCGTGGCCCTGGGGAGCCCATGATGTGGCCTTCTTCAACGAGAAGTTGACAGCAAACCAGCTCGCTTCCGAGCTCGGGGCAACTCCCTGAGGCAGATCAACCGTTTTGGACTCGCCCGGCTTGATCTCAGGGAGCTCCCAGGCGACGGGTTCGGTGTTTCCAGCCTCTTTCACAATGTGCCATGAGACAGACAGATGATCGAGGGTGCTGAAATCGTAGTGATTGGTGACCTCCACACGACCGTCCTTGAAGGCCACGGTGACCGGCTCAATGGCCTTCTTGTACTCGATCAATCCAGGAGTGGGGGTGTGGTCAGAGTACACCATCCCATCGAGGATGAAGTCAGCATCGTTGGGCTTATCGCCAAAATCGCCGCCGTAGGCGTAATAAGGTTGATTGCCCTCGCGAGTCAGGATGCCGTGGTTGCACCATTCCCAGATGAAACCACCCTGCAGAAGCGGCTCGCTTCGGTAAGTGTCAATGTATTCCTTTAGGCCACCCGGACCGTTACCCACTGTTTGTGTGATTAGACTGCAGTTCTTTTTGACTTTGTCCCTGGACTCGAAGGATTTGCTTTTTGCACTTACTCGCGTGAGCATATTCGCATTGAATCATCGCCTTGTCGGGCTTCTCCGCCACGTGCTTCTTGAGGGCTTCGGGACTCCAGTACATGGTAGAATACATGTCGGCAGACACGGCGTCGCGATCACCTTCATAGTGAACGAGACGTGTAGGATCGGCTTCTTTGATCCACTTGTACATGCTTGCATGGTTTTGGCCGTAGAATGCCTCATTACCCAGGGACCAGAAGATGATGCAAGAGTAGTTCTTGAATCGCTGAACAAGCTGTTCAGCCCGATCAAGATACGCGTCCTTCCACTCCGGGTTGTCCGATGTCCACTTGGTGGCAATCTTGTAAGAGGCTTCCTGCACCTCATACTCCGTCATCAGGTGTTGGTCTGGGATGTTGGAACGCTCCACAGGGTCAAAGCCGTGTGTCTCCAAATCGGCCTCGGCGATGACATAGAGACCTAGCTCGTCACAGACCTCGTAGAGTCTCGGATCGTTAGGCTGGTGACTGCATCGCAAAGCATTGATATTGTACTTCTTCATCAGCAAGAGATCCGCACGCATGCTCTCGTATGGCACCGCACGACCGTACAGGTGATGGTGTTCATGGCGGTTCATGCCGTACAGCATAATTGGTCGCCCATTAACGTAAAAGTTGGGACCCTTGCGCTCGACGCGACGGAAACCCACGCGTTGCGGGATCGTGCGACCGTTGAAGGTGACCAGCAAAGTGTACAGCACTGGGTTTTCGGCAGACCATAATTGCAGATCGTCACCAGTCACCTTGATCTTGCTCGATTCGGAAGATGAGAAGCTGGACTGCTCAAGAACAGAACCGTCCGGGCGAAGGAGTTTTACGTCCACGGAGCCGGCCTCGCCCTGAACCTTGACCTTGGTGACCAGCTCGGCCGAGGAAAGGTCCTCGCTCAAAATCGGCACGGCATCGAAATCCACAATGGTACTCTGGGGGAAGCCCAGCAGACCCACGTCACGGAAGATTCCACTCAATAGCCATTGATCTTGCCGCTCAATGTATGAACCATCACAAAACTCGTACACGCGCACTGCCAGAGTGTTGACCGAGCCAGTCGGTTGAAGGAGGGAGGTAATATCGAATTCGCTGGGGTTTCGCGATCCCTGAGAGTAGCCAACCTCTTCGCCATTCACCCACAAGTGGAACGCGCTGTCCACTCCCTCAAAACGAATGCGAACCTGCTGGCCCTCCCAGGAAGCGGGTGTCACGAACTGGCGCCAGTAGGAGCCCGTTTCGTTCAAGAGGGGAACATTGGGAGGGTTGACATGGAAGGGATAGTTGACATTGGTATAAGTTGGGTGGGAATATCCCTGAACTTGCCACATGCCGGGGACCTTGATATCATCCCATGTCAGAGGGTTGACCGTATTCCATTCCGGAGCCTCCAAGGGCGAGCTATCGTGACGAAACTTCCACGTGCCGTTGAGGGAGATGTATTCGCTCTTCTCGCGATCAAAGGTCAAAGCCTTGTCCTCGGATCCATACGTGTAAAAGTGCGCTCTTGAAGGCAGTGTGTTTCTGTGCAGGACACTGAGATTGTTCCAATCGGGTTGCGTTCTGGGGCACGACATAGCTGCGCACGACTATTGCAGTAACCCGGGGGGAGTGGGGGACGTACGGCGATATCGAGTTGGAAGAGAGAAGGAAAAGTACGCAGACCGGTGAAACAAATGGTCGCGGATCGGGGACTTTATTTAACAGATCATGAGAGGGGTATCTCATGGCCAGAGGAACCAGCCCGGCCACACAGACCATGGAAGGATCGCTGATAGCCTTTCACTCTTGGCTGTTGTGGCATACCCAGTCTGCATGAATCCATTGCTGTCCTTTCTTTTCCCCGCCGCAGGTAAACTTTCCCATCCCCAGGGAACCCCACCATACGTTGGAAAACCTAACGCAATCGGGGTGGGGTACGAACTTTCCAGGCCTACCAGGGGCCCGACGCCGCGCCGGAGATGTCCTCATTGCAGATGCCGAGTGGAGGGCTTGCCAGGACGGGCTTTTACCAATATACAATTTGTCTTGAGCAGGAGTTGTGGCGAGTGGCTCACCGATTGAGTGAAACGTGCCTCCTGCCGTGCGCACCGCGAGGAAGAGTCGAAGCTGCTGCGTAGCGAGTGATCGGAGGTCTCTGGAGAGACACGAGCAGTCCAAGTGGTTCATTCGGGGATATCGGATACTCAAAACACTCTCGGCCTTACCCTCATGGATGCCGCTGATGCCACCCGACTCGGACCGATTTCCAGGCTTCCCTCATGCGGGGTGAATCAGCCTCGGAGGGCGAAGGCAACTGCTGTCCTTGACTTCCCCGCCAGACCCGCGGTCGACGACCAAGAATTAGTAGGTCATCGGTACTCCTGAGGCCTGATTCAGGAGTGCTGCCCTGGATCTGGAAATCCGTAGTTGTCGTGTCCACTTGGGGTCCCGATGAGCCACGGTACTGCGATGCGTGCTACGGTGGCCGGCGTCGAATTCAATGGGGCAATTTCGCCAGAATCTCGGGGGTGCCTCCTGGTGATCATACTATACGGGGCCCCAAATCCACCCCACGATGAGCTCGCTGCTCATCCATGAATTGGGGGAGTTGCCTCACTTGATTCGCTTTGCCTAGGGTGCAGTATCCACCGTCTACTCTCTGCAATCTGCGTAGTCCATACTCCATAGTCTGGCCTGGAAACTGAAGTATGGAAGAATTTGGTCCACGGGAGGGAAAAGCCAGCAGTGCCACGTGCCGTCCGGAAAAAGCAATGATTCCAGAAAGTCCACCGTACTGTAGTGTGTAAGTTGGAAGCCACATGGTAGTCCATTCGCGAAGAAGAGGGGGATAGTCAGGCGTTGCGGGGGACAAGTGTACGCCAGTATTCGATCAGCCATTGCGCTTCACCTTCCTCATACATCAGACTTGGGACTTTCCCTGCGTGTTCTGCAGTAGAGCAAAGAAGAACCGACGGCATATTTGGGTAGTGCACGTGGTACATTATTATACGCAGGTGTCACACGGTGCGCCGGGGGGGGGGGGGCTGGGTTGCCTGGATAGAGACAAGAATTTGTGGATCGTGGAGAACTCCAGACAGGAAATAGCGAAGCGGGTGCTCGCAACCGCGCTTGCTCCTCTCATCCTCGGGGCACGCGGGTCCGGTTGGGGAGGTCGCAACCAGTCGGTGTGGAGTCTGTAAACAGTCTGCAGCTGCTTTGAGGCGGCTCTTCGATCGAGGGACAGACTGCGTTGGAGGTCGGTCCGAAACGGACCGAAGGGTGCGAGTCGACGTGAAAATCGTAGATAAAATAGTGTAAAAGACTACTGTCAACTTTGTCAAGAGACTCAATACATAATAACATACTGCTACGCGTACGAGCCTAGCGTGACCCTTGGAGCCAAGGCAGAGAGAACTGATGAGATACGGCTACTGTAGGGGCAGCAGTATCGATGTGTGAGAGGGATGAGGAGTGAGATTGCTGCGGGGGAGAGATTTTACCTAAGCTATGGACAATTGTGGAATACACTCGGACAAGCAAATTCAAATCAGTTCCTCAATCAGGACTGGACCTGACGATTTCGGAAAAACCACCCGATCTGACCCTTCGCCCACTTTCTCAATTGACATTAGCTTGTTTTTAGCCGGTCATCCAATTCCACAGCACTGAGTCAGTGAGTACTAAGTAGTCACTCGTTAAGACTACAGTAGTAGGTACTAGGTACTAGGTAGGTAGTAACTTAGTACACAAGTACACAAGTACATATCACATGATCACACATGTGTACTAGTAGGTAGTTTACTAGTTGCCCACGCAGCAACTTGAGCCTGAAAACCACGGAACTAACCTAACACACCGTGGCGCCGAGGGTCTGACCGAACCCGAGATCCCGAAAACATTTAGGTCGGCACCAATGCGATAGCATGTCTATTGTCCAATATATTATGTAGCAATCTTGGAGCAAATACTCAATCACGACGGAGCCAAAAGAGACCGTTGGATTCATGATCATTTTTTTTCACCAATCTAACAAGTGTAGTTGAGCTGGAACGAAACACTAGGTGTACCCACAAAGCCCGCAGGCACAACATAGGAAACATTGTAGAACCGGTTGTCGCCGAGAGTACTCGACCCGTAAACAACAGGCTGTTTCTCCAGCCCCGTGGCATTGATCTTCGCGTTCAGACACGGCAATTCGTCGAGCCCGCGCACCACGTTTTTCTTCGTCAGAGTCCAGCTGGGAGGCACTTGCGACAGCACAAAGGTGAAGATATCCGTTCCTTCCTGCGTGGTGTTGGGATAAGAAATCTCCAGCTGATTCGGTCCAGCAACGGCATGAATGGTTGATGCGGTCGGATACAAGCTGAAATAGGTCATGTAGGGATGAGGCTTGTGGCCTCTGTCACCGGCCCATTGAACAAGAGCAGGCACATATTGTTCGCCGCGGTTGACGGTCTCGTTGACGCTCTCTGCACCGATCATAAGCGAGGAGCTGATCCAGGTGGTTGCGGTACGGGGCTCGGTGTGTAAAGTAGGTGCGTCGGGGATCTCCTTGCTGATCATGCGCTCGCCGGTCCATTCTCCCTTCGATTGAAGCCACGTCGAGTCCGAGGGAGAGATGTGCGACTTGACAACATCAACGACGAGAGCCAGAGCGGATCCCTGCGCGACGTCGTACAGAAGATCGGTCTCCATCTTGTTGGGCTGAGGACCCGTGCCATACCCATACAATGCCCACCAGAAATAATCAATGACTGCAGAATGAGTGACTATGTCGCGGGTATATGCTCGGTCATACTACAAGACAGAGTCGGATGTCAGCGCTTGAAAGTTCTACAAGGAAGAAATCAAACAGGCAAATACTGACGGGGCCGGCCATGACAGAAAGGTACGGATTGTAATGAGCAGCAATATCCGCCCAGACTGCCGTCAACATGGTCTTGGAGTTCTTAACAATGGTTGCGTTGCGCGGAGCGTACTTGATGGCGCCCGCGAGCGCCCAGACGTCCATTCCATAGTAGGTCGGGGCATTGTACTCGGGGAGCACATTTGAGCCTGTGGATTGGAAAAGGTTCAGAATGGCGTCGGCTTGATCATTGGCGTACTTGATAAAGGTCTATAAGGACTTAGCAAAACAGCAAGGATGTCGGATCAAGGATAGGAAAAAAAAGGACCCCTGCTCACCTCGTTATGTCGTCGCGCACCAATCCACGAGACGTACCAAGCTCTCATGAGTGCTGGGTTGGAATATGCCGGAGTCAGGTTGTCGCCTTCTGGATATGAACCATTGCGTCGCATTGATCCCACCGCTGCATATTCTAGGCTGTCTTCGATGCGGGACACCAGTTGGTCTCCGAGAAGGTCTGAGAACTCTTCGACAACTTGGACCAGCTGACTTCCAATGAATTCTCTCCAGTTTGGGTCATATGTGTCCTTAATACCAGGGAGGAAAGCGATCAGTTTATCACGCGATCGAGCAGAATTTCGTCTCCCTTTTTGGTACACTTACATAAATCTTGGGAGGATACAGATCGGAGTCCGGAGTGGGATATGGCTCATCGGGGGAGAGCTTGAAAGTACCGTACCATGCCGAGTCGAAGCTCTCAGTCATCTGACATGCCAATCTGAACAATCAGTGCTGTTAGCACGCGCAGGGTAGTGATCATTGCCCGAAGTGCTTTTCGCGAAGACAGATTTCAGAACACCTACATCGCTTCAATAGCAGCCTTTGCATTGTCCACATCATGGCCTTTATTCCGATACAACAGACCCGCGACATACCATGCGGTAAATCGAGTCGACCAGGGGCCATTGTCGGCATACCAGATGAGTTTATATGAGTCGTCGAATCGAAGATCATTCACGTGCATAGAATAGTCGAACAAGTCTTGCGCATCTGTTGTGATATTTGAAGACGCCGTTAGCCTTGACTCTAGCGTAATTCACTGCCCATGCTCCTACGATCAATGTACTTTTGGATAAGCTCTTGGTGATTTGCGCAGCTGAAACACAAGTTGCAAGGATGCCACTGGCTAGAGCCCAGCGAGTGAAAACGTTCGCCTTCATTGTAATTGCCCTCAGGCTTGTCCGAGCGAGGTAACTCCGTAACTGAGGAAAGGCACCTGGGAAATCGCCCTTGATCAATGGACGACCAAATGAAGGTCAGCTCCGACTTTTATCCCACTCCATCAATCAATGCGTGCGTGATTCGAGCCCACGCAAAGTACTTGTCCACACTCTTCCGTCCACTCATTGCAGACACCGCAAACCCAGCCGCGATCTCATTGTTCAGGGCGAGTGGACCCCCGGTAAAGTCGCCGGCGAAGAGCTTACAATCACCGAAGGTATGTTGAACGACAATCAGTGACCTTGTCATGTGGGGCTGATCTTTGGGGCATTCATCGAGAAAGATCTGCTCTGTTTCCCAAGGAGCCATGGGTGACCAGTCCACTTCCCCCGCATCTCGGCTGTTAGGAGTGAGATTGTTTGAAAAAAAAGTCTCACACAGTTTGAGTTCACCTGTGGTTTGTGGGAGATAACCTTACCGGCCTTGTCTTATCTTTCCCCAGCTGTGCTGCGGTCCTGTTGGGGACCCGGGGTGACTTTCGCAAGCGGGACGGCTCAGACACAAGGGGGGGATTGTCAGAATGCATGGCCGAGTCTCGGAGCCATATATCCCGGTAGAGGTATGCTTATTGAGGACCTTGTGTGTCATAAACTTACTCTATCTTGATGTTTCGCGTGTTGAAAGTGATCTATGGATTTCCCGCGCAAGTCAGCATGACCGGTATATGTACTGTATAGTGCATACTGTACTATCCAGATGATATGGGCCCTGGTTCAAACGCTCCTTCTATGTCCATCCTCGCCATGTTATGAGGCATCAATGTAGTCACGGGCAGTGGGTTAGAACAAGTGTTGAAACCTATGAGATCGCTTACTATCGGCGTGACTGGCATTCAGTAGGATCCTATTGAGCTGTCTTCTGACTATTTGCTTACTAGGTGGTTTGATGCCTGATTCTGGCCATCTTGCTAGGGTTGGACACAGTTCTTTCTGCTGGCCAAATAATAGGGTTGTGAAATTTCTGTCCAAGGGCACGATATGCCATGCGGGAAATCCGAAGAAAAAGAAATTCTCATATCTTGTATTAGTGTAGGTCTTGATAAAACTACTTCGCCGGAGTTCCATCTGTCTGAACTGTGACCGTGATCATTTGATCAGTACCAAGCTTTTTCTCCGCCATAGATGCTGTGGCCTCGATGAGTTTGTTCTCGTATTCCTCTCCATCCATGATAACGGCACTTTCTTCAAGACTCAGATTACCGGTCTCCACAAAGAGGAAATAAACCACCACCAATTCAAAGGCCAGCCACACGTCGTACGTGATGTAGTATTTCCACTTGCTGTTCGTGACCCCAATCGGGTTGACGTACTGGTTGAAAATCCCGGCGATCGCAACGCAGAGATTGTACAGCACCAGACCGCGGGCGCGTAGATCGAACGGGAGGATCTCGATGCAGTACGTCACCTGCAGCGGAGTCCATCCGACCGAGAAGAAGAATGTGTACAGAAAGATCATGGCCAAGACTCCCTTGGCATACCCATCGCCTCCAGTGCCGTTCAGCGAGGTCTGAATCTCGTATGTAGCCTCCAGGGCAGTCCAAACGACGTAGACGGCCAGACAGCCTGCCGTTGAGATGAGGAACAAAGTGCGACGTCCGAAGCGGTTCATGACAGAGGCAAAGACAAGACTCCAGATCATGCCCCACAGGGTCAGGAGAGCGTTGATCAATGTCTGTGTGCTTTCGGCAGTATAGCCGATGGAGTCGAGGATGAGCGTCAGATAATAGGAAATGAGTCCATTGCCGCTCCATTGTGAGAAGAATCCCACGGAGATGATGATCATGAACCGTCGGATGTTGGCCTTGGTTTGGAAGAAAGTCAAGTAGGATGTATTACGTCGTGCTTCCAGTTCGAGTCGAAGAGCAGTGCGGATCTCCTCCATTTCCAGAGTGACGAGAGGATCCGAGTCGTCGCCGTTTGCATGGTACTTGCAGATCAATTTTCGCGCCTCTTCGTCTCTTTCCTTGCTGAGAAGCCAGCGCGGTGACTCTTCGATCAAGAAGCAGAAGCCCAATTGAATGACGCTCGACAGACCTTGGAGCAAAGGTGGGAGACGCCATGCCCACGTGCTCGGAATTCGGAAGGAGCCGAATGTGATCCAAGCTGCGACCAAGGCACCGAGGTTCCAGAGACTGTTGTAAATGGCCACTTGAGGACCTTGTTGCCGAGGAAAAGCTAGTTCCAAGAGAAGGAGAGGCGCAGCCGTGATGTTCAAAACCAATCCCATACCAATGATCCCGCGCGCAGCAATGAACATGCCCACATTCTGTGCTGCAGCTTGAAGGGCTACTCCGATAACGAGGATGCATGCCCCAGCAAAAAGCACGGGACGTCGACCGAATTTGTCGCAGCTGTAAGCACAGATGGGCATTGTAATCAATTGGCCCACATTTTGTATCGCGTTCAATCTAGAAGGCAGGATTGATGTAAGCAGTGTTCGGTGAAGTCGATATGCCTCAACAGTAAAGGTGCATGTTAAAAGCCAGGTACCAGGTGTCACTTAGGGTACATACAGTCCTAGTTCAGAAGCGCCAGGATTGTTGAAAGATTCTTTCCAGGAAGTAAGAGATTGAAGTCCATTCATCATAGAGCCATCGTATCCCGTTGCAAAGCTGGACACCTGAAACAGGACCAACATCATGTTGAGCTGGACGATGCCCTTGTTAGACAGCCAGCCGAGACCTGAGCCTCTTTTGCTCATGGCACCGACTGTCAAGGGCGACTCTGATACCGGGGACGTGGCACCCATGGTGTATGCAAATTGTACAGTGTTGCAGCAGTGTAGGCAGGTGTTGAGGGTCAATCATTGAACGATAAATCCGGGGCAGGTGGGACTCGACCGCAATTAAAGCCTGGACGTGTAAGGAGAACAACCTTTTATCCTGTCAAGCGGCGGGCTCACGTTGACCTGTCTCAGATGGCTGATAACACTCCCAGTAGAAGCCATCCCCACGCCGGACCATCCATCTAGACCCGGACTTGCGGACACGGTCCAGGAGATAGCGTCTCCCTGGACCCAAAGTGGCTGCCAGATCTCATGACCCAATGCCGAAAAGAGCGAGCCCTGATATGGCCAACTGTCTGATATCTTCTTCCCCGCTTCGCAGATGGGAATCAGCCACGGCGCTGCTGATCCACCCTTTTTTCGGCGGTTCTGATAGCCGGAACCCTGAATCCACGTAGACTTCGCACCGGCGAAATCACCAGATTGCCGGACTCTGCCGGCAACGTTCCGATGCGGGGGAATTAGACTAACGCTTAACGTGCACAACCTTGCCGATAACCACACAGTCGTTGAGTTGGTGAACCATGGCGAGCCTTCATGCTCCCACGCAGTGTAGCATCTCGTAGTAAGGCGCGACGAGAACAAACTTAGCTCGAAAGTTTAGTTCTTGATGTCCAAGACTTGGTAAACCGGGGCCATGCGAGCAAGAAACTGCCGCTTTGGCGGGAGTTCTATACACAAGTCAGAGCTTCAGCGGACAGGCAGTACTGCGTTTCACTGCCTGGGCATGATTAGATGATGTGGTGCAGTGCGAACCTAGAGGTACAGTGAGGTTGATGATGAGGTTTTGGTGGTTGCCGAGTCGGGTGCCCTTCCACAGGAAGTCGAGGTGGGATTTTGGCGATCGAGCTCCTGGAGAGACTCCATCGGTATGTAGTAGAAGATACGGTACTACCTAGACGAGTTGAGTGTCTAACATCGTCCTTCCTACCCCACGTCCCTCAGAATGAAATATCTCCCAGACGAACCCCCGTCGGGTCATTCGAAAGTCCAAGACGGGCAGTGGTCTTAATTCGTACTCAGATCGCTCACAATACACCAGGAATCTTACCTCTCAAAGATCGTATACAAGTTCAATGAGTCTAGTTCTAGCTCACAAGGCGATTTATGAATATCTCCCGCTATTATCTCAGTTGTCATCGTGTCATGTGTAATTAGGTACCTTTGGCAAAACTCGCTTTGAACAATTCTTGGTATACAGTCTGCCACAATACATAAATATACAAGATCTTACAAATCACGAAAAGAAGTCGCGAACGTGAGGTGGGGGGGCAGCAAGGGGGCAGCAAGGTGTCAAGTTAATGAAGAACATCTCTGCATGCCGGTTGGAAATAGCAAGAGGAGCAAGCGTCGGTTGGTTATCAATCCATGCGGTGCAGAAACATATCTGGAATGAGGCGATTCTTGACAATATGTCGCTCGACAATCGGTTTCATGGATACTTGCTTGTGGTGTACGCATGACTGGGAAATGTCATGAGAACAGTGCGTGTCGAGTGATTGAATAAGCATTAGAAGACATTAGAGGAGGACATGGACATCTCTCTATACGATTTTGTAGACGCGCTTAGCAATCAAGAATGATGCAAGGCCAAACAAGAGCAAACCGGCAGTGACTATGTATCCCGTTAGTACCCATGCACGACACGTCTATATAATTAAGGGGAAAATAAGACATACTTGACCAAAACCAGTTGAGATTTTCAATATCCTGCCCGGGTACTTTGACGTTCATACCCCACATACCGCAAATGATGTTCATCGGCAGCACGATAGTACCGAGTACTGTCAGTTTGCCAAGCACATCTGCGGTCTGTTCTTGGCGCTCATTCATGAGGATATTGATCTGCGCAAGGTAATTTGAGTGCGCACGTGACAAAATTCTGCACGGAAAGGACGTGTGAGCTTCAGCGGGTACTGGAAAAGCAAACCGCAAACAGTAGTACTGGGTAGAGGAGGAAGGGGGGAAAAATCTTACGTCTCATAGTGCGTCAAATTACCAGTCATTGTCATGATATGATCCTGGATGTCGCCCAAGTAGAGGCCAATTTCAGACTTTGGTGCAACCTCCCACTGTTCATTGCAGCGCTTGGCAAAACCCTTGACGACATCCGCCTTGTTGCTCAGCAGCCGATATAGACCCATCACCTTCTTGCGACATTCGCCAGTTCGTCGAAGCATCTCTCCCGGTGCAAACGAAGGCGGTTCGTTATCAGTCACATCATCCTTGGTAGACGAGTGCATCTTCATGATGATCTCATCGATCTCATCGACTTCATCTTCAATGGCCTGGATGAGAGGACCGAAGACATCAGTGATATCGTCGATCAGGGCATAAGAGATCCAATCTGAGCTTAGAATGAGATAGTCCATGAGTTGACGAATCCGCCGACGAACGTTGGCGGGATGTGGGGTTTGTGAGAAATGGAAAGAGATCACTCCTTCCCTGAATACCACCACGTACATGTTGACGGGCTCGAGATAATTCTCGCTGTTTTGGTCTTGTTCGAAGGTGCGATAGTTGACAAAGTAGTAGCTGCGGAAAAGCTCGACCTTTTCTCGCGCTTCTTGCATCATAATATCTTCGGCAGTTAGGGCATGTATGCCGAACGCCTTGGCAATGACACGCATCTCTGCGTCCGTAGGTGACAGGACATCAAGCCAGAAGGTTGGCCGTGGACCGTATCGCTTCGGTTTCTCTGCTTGATGCGACTGTGAGGGCGATGCGTCTCTCGTGGAACCTGGACGGGTCTCGCTGATGATGGATAAGCGTTGGTTTTGAGGTCCTCGATTACTGTTCACTGTACCGGACCCTTGTTCTTGAGAATTCTTCGTTTCAGGGTTTGCTTGCGCAGGACCAGTACCGGTATTTGCGTGGTTGGCATTGTTAGTGCTTGCAGGCTGCGTTTCGTGGTTATTGGACCAATGCGCGCCGTTCATACTGGCAAATACTGATGTGGGGTTACCATTCACTGAAGGTTCAACATCATCCTCATCTTCGGACGAGGAATATTCGAGCTCCGGTGGATCAGGAATAAACAGCTCACGGAAGCTACCTCCTGGCTGAACTAACTCGGAAATGGTCTGCGCATGAATTGTGCTTTGGAATTCCTCGTTGAAATAGGTGAATCGATAAGGAGTGTCATCTTCCTCGCGTCGCCATAGCTTGTACTGCGGGCGCAACCGGCCTTCCACCAAGACCGGCTCACTGATCTTCTTCACGCGCAGGTCACCATTCCGGTCTTCTTTTTCACCGCGGCTCCACTCCTCCAAAACATCGAGATCTGGCCATTGACGGCGTCTTCGTCTTCGACGCTCACCCTGTTCATCTCGGGGTGTTTGCCGCTCTTCATCAGCGAATTCGGAGACATCCTCGGTCGGGAAGCACACGTCCTCCTCCACGGGTAAGGTCACCGTTCGGCGGCGTCGCAGCTCTTGGGGGGAGTACTGGCCGGAATGAATCGACGAGGGCTCTGACTTTTGCTGTCTGGGACCACCGTCGACATCAATCAGGGCGTCATTGGGTCGATTCATGGACTCTCTACGTGTCTCCATAGACCGCGCCAGTGCGAACTCGAATTCGGCTCCCGTCACTACCGCATCGTCATAATTCATATCGGGTCCCAGCTTTGGAGTTCCTGGAATGGACGGTGGATTGTTCACATCGTAATCACGCCCTAGGTCAGGGGAGTAGGGCGGGGTCTGATGAGTCCGTGGAGAGCCTCGGGGCGAGAGCGTATGAACGGACGCCCGACGAGGGCGCGCGAATGGGATCGAGCGCTGGTCGGTGCCGTATCGAGATTGACCAGGCGTGTGGCCCGAAGACCCTCTAACCAGTGGTGTCCGGTCGGTGGCATTCTCATTTTCGCTGTCTGAATCTTGGTACTGCTGAGTTCGACTGGTTCTCGGCGTGTTCCGTGATTGACTGTCGTTCGACCAGACACCCCCCGAGAGGAGTGAGCCCGGACGGAACGAGCCCGCCAAACGGCTGTCCCGACGTGGTCGCATCATAGGTTGATCTCTGCAGCCAGCAGCAAAGAATTAGTCTCGTTGATCCCATATATTTGCTGTAATTCCTGGCATCTGCAATTCTCAGAATGCGGCTTGACGTACCTATGGTCCAGCAATGCGTCGCTCTCGAGACTGGTGTTGCTGTGCTTTCGACGCAAGGTAAAGTACGATGGATTGTCCCTGGACGTCGGCCGCTCGCTATCATCCATTTCCCTGCCTCCAACAATCGTCGACACAGGCCCCGACCCCTCGTCAGTCTCGTCGATCTTCGGCGTGAGGAACGACTGTTGTCGATTACGTCGTTTGCCTTTACGGTTTTTTCTTCGCTTGGCCGACTTGGACGGTTTCTGCGCAGGAGCATTGTCGGAAGCGGGGGCCCCGGGGCGGGTCTCCGGTATCTTCGCCGGAGATTGATTCATTGCCTCGAATGACCAAGGTTCAAGCGATGGCGGACTGATTTAGCGAGAGAGAAAAAAAGACGGCGATGATCAGATGCACGATTGAGTAGACCCCTCGATCAAATCTGTCGAGTCTTAAGCCGTATGTGTCTACCTCGCTCAGTTGTAGCAAACTGGGTCGAAGGCTTCTTCAATCGAGTGGAGATCACATGGGATGTGCGACAACGTGCGAACCAGTGCTCTATCAACGATTGCACGCGAATCTCACTTCGCCAACGGACTCGCGAACGTATGAGCTAGGGGTCTGGTGCGTTCATGAAAAGCCCAGTGAGCACGGCAGATGCGCAGCAAGGAACGGTTGGAGCACCTCTGCCGAGTCAGCGTATCGAGGAAAATGACTCGCCGCAATGCAGCCCGGGCGGGGGCTAGACCAAGCAGGTCTTGGCTGTGGATGACGCGTGTGGCGACGAACTGTGGAACGTCAAGGGTCGAGACGTGTGTTTCGATATCAAAGACAGAGCCTGGAAGGGTGTGAATGTCACAGAAGACTGTATGTGCCTCTTTGAACTGGAGAATCTATCACGAGTCGTAGAAAGTTGGGCGATTGATCGTGGTGCTGTGAACGTCGTGGAGAATCAGTGCTGGCACCGACACCCGCTCCGTTGCTCAATCCGGATCGATGAGGTCAGCGGGAGGACGGAGTGCCGACTGGTTCAGGGAACTTGACTCGGGTTGGAGTACTACAGTATTACTACTGCAGCCGTGTACCTTGAATCCAGTAGATTCATTTGATTGTAGATACGAGAATGACAGCGACCGTTCCGAGGATCGCAAGGACTTGACAAAGCTTATCTTCAACAGCTCCTTATCTGCGAAGCTCCGGAGTGGACACTTTGACCTGTTGGAAGCATCAGTAAAAATGGCCCGAGTCCTTCGTTTCCAAGCCATTGGAGCCATTTTGGCTGCAGGTGTTGATGCCCGCTGTTCAAACAGGTGACGATTCCGGTCCTCTTCCCAGTTCCCAGCGTTGGCCCATCTTCGCGAGGTCGTACGCTTCTGGTATATGCACCCAGGTTTGGAATCCCATCCTTAGATCTTCCGACCCCTTGACCGCTATCACAGGATCTGGGCGTCTCATCTCTCGGCAATGTAGGCCTCGGGTAGAGATGACCAACGTGAGCAACGTTGTGGAGGGCCTCGTTGAGGAAACAAGAGTCTCAGTCGGCGAAGACCTGTTCTTGATGGGGCCAACTATATCCCACCACATCACCACCATCATCCGCACAGGATGACAGCAGTGGTACGCTTGCTTTTCCGGGTGTCAAACTCTCTTCAACAAAACGCTCTGCTGGATGAACGCCCGAAATCGACGGCTCCTCATACAAGGTCTTTCCTCGGACAGTACTGGCTCACTGGGTAACGAGCATTGTTCCCCAGAGGAATAGATAGTAGATAGTAGATACTGTAGTGCATACTTGTCGCCCGCCGTACAGGTGCTGGCCTTGACGAGAATGGCGGTCCGGGGAGTCACGCGGCCCACGCCGCTCAGATCACCTTCGTGGATGCGTTGGCACATGGCAGGTCACCTCCAGATTCCACGTTTGTCAGGGTACGAACGATTCAGCTGTCCTCCGCTGACCAGCTCAAGAGACAAGAGATAACTGATACACAACAATCATGCGAGACCAAGTATGATCCCAGCGTTAGCCGACGACATATTACAGTCCGACGCACATCGATAGATTCGATACACCTCGCCGTCCCTGACACTTCGAGCCTTGGCTTCCCTACTACGCCAATGTCACCATTTCCGGCGCGTGAACATCGTTCAGTTTCTCTCCTTGTCAGCCACTTTTCGACAGGTGCAGGAAAAAGCTTCGAATACATCGCCTTTCTTTTTCGATCGAGATCCCTGAAAATTCCTGAAAGTTCAGCCTAATTCAATTAGCGCTGGCGCTAGACGCAGGTTGTGGGCCACGCTCGTTGCTTGAGGCTTCCCCACCCATCGGGAGTCTGGACCAGATTTGTTTCATCCCTGAAGGTGTCGATGAAGAGGACGAGAAGCAGACCCCTCGAGGTTCACGCCACCATACAAACTTGATGATCCTGTCCTGGGATTTGGGCAACTCGGTGAGGGTGAGACGGACACGATGTCGATGCTCCCCTGACTGGCTAGTCCTTGATGTGTGGGAATCGGACTGGGAACATGAGAAGCCCACCTTTCGAGCTGAACTTCCACCGCGCTCAACTGCCTTCTGCGGCAGCTGCTGCATTGTGGCGCTGACGCCCCCCAGCTTGAGAGTGGATCGGGCAATTAAGAGCGACAGACCAAGGCCACTGAGTGCAGGAGCAACAAATGACGATCAAAGGCTCTAGCGAGCGGAATGCCAAGAACTGGTGGGAATCTTCGTATCGCTGCGTCGGTCACTCCTCCACGTGTTGATTGGTTGTGCGATGAGTGAAGCACAGCACTAGCCGTCTGGCGAAGACGGAGAAATGGCTTTATCCTTTCTTTCGCGTGGCTGTCGCGAGCAGATGGGTTGGTCTAGCTCTATAATACGATTTCACTCCGAAATGGTTGATTTTGTGCTTCTTTGCCTCCATCTCTCCACCGCTGTTCGTTTCCTCGTTGCTCGTTTCGGTCGCCAGTTACAGTCAGCACCAAGACTGGATACCACAACGACAACGCCGAGCCTACTTGCAATTACCTCATTGACTAAATCTCCAAATTTCGAGCTGGATACACAGGCATTTGCTCCATTAGGACCTGCGCATTTCCAGCATCCCCTTTGCCCGCGTCAATTTGCCATTCACGTTTGGCCCTTCCAGTCGAGGACCCTTTTACTAGGACGCCATTCTTACCGATCACCGACCAGAAGACCATATCATAATGTCCCTCCGCTCTGGCCGTCGGAACGGTGTCCTTGAAGATGATCCAGTGGGACCCTATGCCATCGAGAAGACGCCTAGGAACGGAGACAATTCTTCGTTGCCGACCAACAATCGCGATATTTCCCACCGATATGTCTTGGGTCTGTTCCGAGTTGACAGCGCCGGCGAGAGTGGTCGTACGGGCTTCCATCCTCTACACTTCTTCAGGGTCATCTTCAGAAGCACATGTACATTTTCGATGATTGTCAATGTCCTTTGGCCATTTGTACCCGCTGCGATTGCCATCCATTTCGCTCGACCGGATCTGCACGTGTGGGTATTTGCACTCAACTATATCGCAATGGTGCCTTCTGCCAACGTGCTGGGATTTGCGGGCGGCGAGTTGGCGAAGAAATTGCCGAAAGTGCTTGGAATCATTCTGGAGACGTTCCTCGGTGGAATCGTCGAGGTGGTTCTCATCATGGTCCTGCTGCACAATCACACTCCGGATCACCCACTCATCCCCGTCATCCAGGCTGCCATCCTCGGCTCCATCCTCGCAAACTTGCTTTTGTGTTTGGGCACATGCTTCTTTATTGGCGGTCTTACACGCTCCGAGCAGAGTTTTCATGAAGCTGTGAGCGAGGTGGGCACGGGTCTGCTCCTGGTAGCCGGGTTCGGTCTGCTGATCCCGAGCGCCTTCTTCTCGACCCTCAAAGGCGCTGTCAATGAAGAGTTCACCCTGGACATGCTCCGTAATGACACACTGACAATAAGCCGCGCCACGGCCGTCATTCTCATTGTGGCCTTCTTGACGTAAGTCAAACGCACACTCCTGGAGCTGGTGTCGGATACCCATTGCTAACACCTGCCCCTTCTATGTACAGGTATCTCGTGTTCAATCTACACAGCCACAACACGATCTTCGATGAGATTTTCGAAAAGGATGAGGAGCAGGACGAGGATGGACACCTGGAGCAACTGCGGAAGAAGCTCACCTTCCTCGAGTGCATTATTGCCATCCTCATCTCGCTCACTTGTGTCACTCTGTCTGCTGTGTTCCTGGTGCAAGAGATCGAGCCCATTGTCGAGCAAGGTGTCTCTGACACCTTCATGGGTCTGATCTTAGTCCCTCTTGTCGAAAAGGCCGCGGAACATTTGACCGCGGTCGACGAGGCGTGGGACAACCAGATCAACTTCGCCCTTTTCCACTGCCTGGCACCGTCCATTCTGACTGCTCTTCTGAACGCGCCGCTGGCCGTGATTGTGGGCTGGGGCCTCGACAAGCCCATGGACCTCAATTTTGAGATTTTCATGGTCATTCTACTGGTGCTGTCCATCCTGGTCGTGGGGAACTTTTTGCGGGATGGCAAGTCCAATTATCTGGAGGGAACACTGTGTGTGCTCGTGTATGTGATTATTGCAGTGACTTCATGGTACTACCCTGGTGCGCATATCACTTCGACGAACGGGGATTTGCCACAAACCACTCACGGCAAATGAGTGGTGTCTAGGTGGGTTTGTATGTTTCATTCGGGCAATTTCTTTGCCCAGAAAAGGGAATCCGACTCTCACTCCTGTATCCTACAAACGATTGAGATTACATAATCTAATTCAACTCCAATTCCCCTGTACTAGGATGGAACTCAAACACAAAAGGTTTCTCATATGAGGCCGCAGGGTTAAGGCACCCAGTCACAAATCTATCAATAGATGTTATACAATTTCGAGGCGCATCTCCAGCTTTAATCGAGACAGTAGTACCACGCCAGAGAAGCGAACAGAGTGGGAATTTGGGAATATCTTGTTTATACCACGTGACTCGATGATAGTATCTATCGATGCGAGCGCAGATAGGGGCAGACTCAACGTGATAAGGACATTTCGTCAGCATTGAAGACATTATTTGAATCACGACCGACTCTGTCAGGAATAGATCTGGCCTTGTAGTCCATGAGTTGAACATACTGCACCACTCCCCGACCCACTTATTCCTGAAGCAATTCCCGAGTTTCGGGTTGCCGCATTCCCACCGCGGGCGGCCCCGCGACTCCAACGCGCTATCCAATCCACTCAAGATGCAAGCTCCCAGGACGACCAGCGACATTCTGAGCCTATTCCGGGAGCGTGGTCTTCCAATCAAGCGAAGTCTGATCGATGAAGTCGATGCGGCACTCTGCTATTCTGCCGCTGCCGCCGAGACTCAGGAATGGGTGTCAACTCACCTGACGCCGAGCACTCTCCTGTCACGCGAGGAGGTCACCCTGTATGTTGAGATCCGTCATGAACGCATCTTGTCGCGAGATCAACCCCGCCTAATTATTGACCCGCTCTCCCAAGATATGACAAGCTTGAATCATCTGGCGCCCTCCAGCAGATCATTCACAATCCTGATCTGGGAGCAACAAGGCCATTCCTCGAAGATGAGATCCGGTTGGCCATAGCGTCTTTGGAGGCGACGACGGCAGAGATTGAAAAACAGACGGAGACGCTGTCGTTCCAACATGAGATTCTGCAAAAACAATTGCGACAGAGCGAGGAATCCGACCAGGCACGCGACCGAGATCTTGCGCGATTGAAAAAGAAGCATGAAGCTGAAAGGCAAAGAGTGGTGATTTCTGTGAGTGGAGTGCGTCTTGATCTTGCGGCGGAAATTACTTGGCTGACCTGCGCAAATGTGTATGACTAGGCCGATGACCTCGCGCAAGAGCTCGAGAATGAGTTCAGAATCATGACGGAAAGAACTGCGATCGAAAATAAGCGAATCCTTGCTCTACTCTCTTCGCGATTGAAGCAGGATGATAAAACACTAGCCGATCTGGAAGATTTCATTCTGGGGATAAGATCTGATGGGAACGATGCAGAATCCCTCAAACGGACTGGGCAGCTCAGTGAGCTTCTTGCAAAGTATAGTGCGGAGCAAATACACTACCGACTCGACAGGTTGTACTTGGAAGGTATCATGGCTGAGGAATCTTCGCCAACAACGGTTGGCGGCGATGTGGCAGCGCTGGAAGAAGAACTCGCAGCACTCTATCCAGAGATCGAGATTCTAGCAGAAATGTCTACCAAGCACGAGTTTCGAGATCCGATCTTGCGGGCTATCCAACACGAGCACAGTCGGCTGCGGACCGCCTCGGTGCAACAATTGGAACAAGTCCGTCCCTTTCCCTGGGGTACTTCCAGCCGTTGTATGAGACAGCAAGTACTGACAGAATGATTCGAACTAGGCTCTCGACGTGCTTATTGATATGACCCGGTCCCAAGAATGTCTCACGGAACAGTTACACGAACGAGAGTCCTCGTGTGAACTTCTCCAGCAACTCGCCAATCTCTACCATACCGTAGTGGGCCAGACTCTCACGACGCCAGCGCCCTCTGCTCGTCGCGACTCACTTCGACGACGTTCCATACCGGCAGGGGTCCTTACTGCGCCACGCTCGTCTGAGACTTCATCTTTAATCGCTCTTAAAGATCCAGCCCTGGAGAACTTGCTTCGGCGCGTTGGGCTGTCACCGGAGTCGATTGCCCGTTCACACGCAGAACATGGGGAGGCCTGGGCGCAAGATCTTCATGAAAAACGTGTCGAGTTGAATGACACCCTGCAAGCTCTAAGCATGGCGGGTGACGCGCCTCTGATTACTGGATTGGGTTCTGCTGACAAGGCATATCATCTTCTGTTCTCTGCTCTGCATCGGGAATCCAAGTACGCAATTTCGCTCCGTGATTCGAGTCAAGAGAAAGCATTGTCTGATCTTGACTCGGAACTGGGCCAATTACAGAAGGCAGTGAAGATGTTGGATCTCAATGTGTTACATCAGCGTGACCAGAGGCGGGATCGATTCATGGACAAATGGGGCCCCTAGCCATTCCCCCGGAGGGAAGTAGGAGCATAGGTGTTCGAGATCCGAAAATCATGGTCATGACGGTGAAAGTGGTGTAAAAAAGTACTGCTGCCTAAATAATGCTAATTACTTCAGAGGAATATTAATCCACCGGCCATGAATTGCTCTTTGAGTACACATTGATGATTCCTATAGAACGACGAGCCCGACCAACTGCCCTTCGTGTTGGATTTTCTCCAACACGGTAGACTGCAAATCATTCAAGCTTCGCCACGCATGCCTTGGCACGGGGGGTTTCTATACCGAGTATCTCCGCATCATAACTTCA
Organism: Penicillium diatomitis; assembly: GCF_028827545.1. Taxonomy (NCBI): domain Eukaryota; kingdom Fungi; phylum Ascomycota; class Eurotiomycetes; order Eurotiales; family Aspergillaceae; genus Penicillium; species Penicillium diatomitis. The sequence goes on along the minus strand of NW_026623177.1, from coordinate 2,721,877 downwards.
CGTTTCAGACAACACGCTTCTGGCAATGGTGTTGTGGGATAATCGGGGCTGAGTCTGTGGCTAGTGGGTTGTCCGAGCACCAGCGTATCTAGCTCGCGCCCAAGTCAAAAGATTGTGGCTACGGCTCGAGCATTGCTCCGAGTCAGGCGCAGGTGGTTACTAATACCTCATATCACTGATTAAGACTACCGAGAGCATGATATTTTTGTAGTTGATCTTAGAGTTGGTAAGTTTAGGTCTACTCGAAGTTCTGGACCACTGAGTAAAATACTTCAGTATACTAGTAGTCCAGCCTACCATAGCTCAGTTGTAGACTAAGCTTCTACACACCCGCGAGAGTCAATGGAGGAGGAGAGAGAGACTCCCCCGCCTTTAAACGTGCGGCTCGACCTGCACCCGATCTGCTAGAGGCCACTGAGTGAGCGCAACATGCGGTATGGTTGAAAGCACCTCTGGTGCCTGACGAGTTCTCCACGGCCCAGCTGGCCATATGCATGTCTATTCAGGACGCAGACGAACGTTTGGATCTCAGTGCTTGAACAGGTAAGCGCGCAGACCTGGCGGGCACTAGCATTGTTGTGATGGGACGGACGGTTGGTCCCGTAGGCAAGGCTGACTTCCTGCGGTACGAGTTATGACTTGTTCGTGCAAAGGTCGTAGACTACTTTAATTTGTAGAGTGGTGTACCTTGCTATCCGTCATACCGTCACACGGTTGTCTGAGCACAATAAATAAACCCGTGAACAAAGAATCCTAATACTTCCGGTAGAATTAGCAAATCTATTTTTTTTTTTTTGAAATGCCTATACTAAATCTGGACATATTTCAAAATACTTGAAAAGAAAAATAGCATTGTCAATGCCTTTGACCAGTTTTCCACGGTTGCCCTATGCAAAGTGTAGCGATATACTGCCAGTCTACTATCGTACTGATTCATGTTAGTTGGTCCGGCTGACTAGTACAGCGCCTCCCGTGACCAAGCTGCCACAGCAAAAGACTAGTCCCACGGGGCACCAGGATGACAAAATGATCAGGAACACCTTTTCTGACTTTGATAGCGGACGTGAATTGAAGTCACTTGCGATCTGAGAATATTTTTTTCATTAATACCATATTTGACGGTGCTCCGTGGCTGTTCAGCGTTCAAGCTACCTAGGGCTTCGGGCTTACCAGAAGAGGGAAGTAAGAAGGATGTCGGTTTTGGTTGGACGTGAGCATTGCACAGATCTCTCTGCTGCCTTGTGCCTGGCTGTCTTGGGCTGTCACAGAAGCACGATGACGGACAGACTTTTGAATCCCTTGATACATACACCTAGAGAGATCGATGGATGTTGCAAACCACTCGGAGGCGTGCTCTGCTACCTATTGCGGGTTTGGTGGAGGGATGGCCATAGCCCCCTCCTGGAAGCTCTTTCGCCTATATCTACATCTTTTATTATAGAGGACAGAAAAATTAACAGAAACAGCCCATAATTCAAATTTTCAAACAGCTATCTTTTTATTTTACGGCCTACTTGCCATTCACTCATCTGATACTTGTCATGACCCCCCTCATATGAGGAACTGAAAGGAAAAACGACCCGGCGAACCTGACCCGTCCGCGGGAATGATATCGAGTATCACCTGCATCGGGCCGATGACTCGTTCTCCCTTATTATCTGATATGAGATACTCGGATGGAAAGATACTAAGCTAAGGTCCCTCCCAATACGAGACTTTGCTAAAGAACAACCCTTTGTCTTTTACATAATATGCCATGTTCCATCTATTCCTGTCATTGTTGGCTCACAAAGGACGTCCCCATCAACAAAGACTCGATCTTCCTCGTTTTCTCGGGTCCTCTGATTGAGTCTTTGAGTAGGTTCACCATTCAAGTTCGAAACGCCATTCATGATTATAGTCCATTGTTTTCGAGCATGAGTTGGTACTCAACCAGACTGCCTGTCACCAAAGAATTGCATTGTCTCTAGGAGCCGCAATCTATACGATGCCAAAAATGGACCCTGGACTAGGCAAAAGTCCAACCATGATGTCGTCGGCACATACAAGAAGATATTCTTTCCCTCTCACTCCCTCGAGCCTCCCCCTCTGTCAGAAACGATGCTTGGAGAATCGCCCATCCATAGATGAACGCTGGAGAGACAGAACAGCCTTTGGCCTTGCCCTGCACAACCTAAATCGTCTCCGCCGACTCTTCTGCTTCTATCCAGATTCACATCTAGTCCGGTGCACCTGCAGGATTAGTGGCAGCTGTCCATCATTGTCGTTCTCGCCTTCAACATCACTTCCATCACTGCCCTTCTCTTCAAACACCAGCATCACAGACCCGGATGATCTGTATTGGATACAGTCTCAGAGAACTCCAAAGATCAACATATCCTCTCCTCTCGGCGCCTCGGATGTGGAATCGGCTTTCCACAGTATGAACACAGATCGCTGTCGGCCCCGGCGCTTCTTACGCCACTTTTCGGAGTTGTTCGATGGAGATACTCGTCGGTATGGCTGGCAAGATGCGCGAACAAGAGTGGATCACGCATACCGATATGAAGAGACACTTGCCCGTCATCGGCATCAACCTTCGTACCCAGATGCACGGACATATCGAACTCAGTATGAGCATCGACGTGAGTGGGATGGAGAACGCGCAGCTCGTCTACGGTCCGGGCGTACGCTGCCACCATCTCGTTACCACCACCGGAGATATCGCATCTCGCCCCAAGCAGGCGACCGTGCTGACTTGGCACATGGGATGCCTCGAAGAGATTTGGCTGAAGACGCCGAGGAACGTCCCGACGCGCGTTTCCGCGAGAGACAACATGAGATTTCTCGCCAATTTCCACGACAAACCCCTCAGCAAAGTTCAAGAGCACGTTTCCTTCACTCCTCGCCTCCTCCAGAAGAACGAGCAGCACGCCCGAGATTCTACAGTCGTCCATCATCACCGTTGCTACAGCCAAGACGACGTTCAGGGCCCATTGAAAGACCTGAGGCTCGGTCAAGACCAGCTCGCCCACCCAGCCCAGTGAACGAGCACGAACCTGCAAGAACAGGCCGATACACCTCTCCACGGCCAGTCTTTCGTCAAAACCGCCTCACACATCGCTCCCCACCATCGCCGATACTCACTCATTTCGATTCGGGTCTTTCGTCTTATGAACGCATCCGCCCTGTCCCGGACGCGAGTACGGACGATCATGGGCGTCGTTTGACTGGTGAAGAGACTCGTCAAGCGCGGAGTGAAGTGAGCGTGAGAGCAAGGGCGTCTCAGGTGGATTCTGACGGGCGCTCACCGACCGAACGAGTCCGATTTGATGCACGTAGTGACAGCGTGATCCCAGAAATTGTCTACAGTTCCAGCACCTTCAGCTCCCGCAATTCAAGATCGGGAGGACACGCAGACACTCGTCAGAGCGCGAGTTCTGACTCAAGCAGCGGTTCTGAATCTGAATCCGACTCGAGTAATTCGACGTCCATCTCAGCGTCTGGCGGTGCATCCGGATCAAGCTCTTCTCGGTCGAGCTCCTCGGGATCACGCTCGGTACATCGCCCTGCATCCCTGGTCGGGTCCGATCACAGCTCAAGCACCAGTGCAAGGTCAAGCTCCGGTTCAGAGACTCTGACTAGACCCTTTCCTGGCAGACAAGCTCTCCCGCCACGGACGCGAAGACGGGTCAGAATCATCGAGTACCGTCGCCCACAAGAACAACTTGTTGATGTTGTTCATCGGGAGCCTCGGCCAACGCTCGCTTATGGATATCGGCCGGGGGGCCGTGGTGCGGATGAAAGGCAGTTCTATGTGGTCCGTAGACCCGGGAACTCGGGCAGTATGAGACAGGGATGGTGGTGAGACGGACGGAAATGCCAGGCTTTTCTCATGGAAGATTGATGTTCCTTTAACTAAGGAAATTCTTGGAGACGCGTCTTATCTTGGTCTCTCTCGTTTCGTCTTGAGCCCGAGGTCCAGATGAAGATCATGCAGCGTGAATGGTGATGGAGTGTGGCATGACGGCTGAGTGTTGGAACGGATCACGTTCGGATGTTTGATTAGATCACGAGATACCCGCAGTTGGTGGGTTTCAAAGCATAATTTCCTAGATGGTCAAGTTTTCTTGCCGGTTGCTTTGCCAGCACTTTCTTTGCCAGCACTGTATGATCGGACCTGTCACTCCTTCGGCTCGAGGGACACTGCTCAATCCGGATCCATCGGGCGCATAAGTTACATAGCGGATCTCGGGATGGCCGTTGATCTCTGCTAAGCCACCTTTCTTCCGTCCAGATAGTCTAAGTGGATCTGAAAAAGGCCTTGCCTTGAATGTAAGGTTGCAGCTCAACGACAAAGACAAGACTTGAGACCAAGCGAGATTAGGTTCAGGCTCCAAAACATGCAAACAACAACCTTATATACCGAGCTAGGATACAGCGCTCTGTAGACGACTTAATCAGCCATGTCTCGAGTAGTCATAGAGCAGGTCTTTGGAAAAAGACGAGGCTACTAGTAAATAGCTCACATAATAATCGACCACGGTCGTGCAACTCATGACCACGATTCAGCATGTTACGCTGGAAGATGCCGGAGCCCGCAGTATACAGTTTCTGCACGCCACTATCTATACGCGAGAGGAACGGTGGAGACACGACCTGGCCCCGATCGCAAGCATCGGCAGGTTGTTCAACCTTGGCAAGTAGAAAGCAAGTCCAACGACTGTGGGATGCAGCATGGACCGTACTCAAGCACGCTAGACAGGCACGGAAAGCATCGAGAACGGAAGAGAACAAACAGTCTTATCTGGCGTGTGAATCGTGTCCACATCCTCCCCTGATTCCTTGGCTCGGTGGGCCGAACACTTGGATCTTCAGCCAGGCCTGGAACGCAGGATCCTCCATCGGAATGCGTCCAGATGATTTCTTTCTCATGCAAACTCTCCGACTGCGGTTGTCCCAATGTGCGTCATTCCCTCTTTTCCACCTTCATCTTCACCGTGAGTGTATATCGATTGATCAGTCCACACTCCACCCCATTCTCCCGCGGCTTGAAAGCTGGCTATCCTGTATCCGAGTCCCCTCTTCTCTCCATCACCATCTCCACGAAGCCCCCGTTGTGTCGAGCGAATTGTCTCCCAATCACCATCCACACATCGTCCATGTCGAAAAGGATTGGTTCCAAGTGAGTCCGCCTGGGCCGTATCTTCTTTTCCCTCGGCTGTGACTTTATCATCCATCACTCTTCCCTTGGAGTTCACGCCATCTTCGACCCTCTCTGTCTTTCTCTCTCATTCTCTCTCTCACCTGGGACGGGACTTTGAACCCAGCAAGATCATTAACCCACTAAAAGTCCACCACAGCTCTGAGTCGCCGTCCACCAGCGTTTCACAGCACTACGATCCAATCACGGGTGCTGCTTCTCTGGACGCCGTGCACCTCTCATCCTTGAGCTGCATCACAAGACTCGCCCCCGACGCCGCGTGGTTCCCTCGTGCAGTCCACTCCCCTCCCCCTCCCCCCATATCCACCTTCTCCCGCCTCGGCTTCACCTCGCTTCTTATCTACAAGGCGACGAGATCGCCCCTGGCTCCCTCCACAGAGTGTCCCACGGCGCCATCTCTCCCCCCCGAAGCCAGAGCCCGGGTGTTGAAGTTGAACCATGAGAGTGTCACCGGTGGAGCCGCGATCAACCTACACCATCAGGTGTGCTTCTATCCAGTCACCAGCCGCCGTTGCGGCGCACGTCTCTCACAGACACTAAACCCACCTAGTCTCGCGGCAGGATGACCGCTGTCATGACACAAATTCAGAGCGCGTCGCCGGATGATGTGAAGCCGCCGGGGTCGGTCGTCAAACTCGGCCTGTCCTCCGCCGATACCGATATCTCGAGACCAGAGTCGTTGCTGAACGGCGCGATCAGCGTCTTTGACATCCCGCCCGATACGGCACTTCTTCTGTTCTGCAATAACATCGAGAAACTAGTGACGCAATTCACCGACCTTCCGCTCGAATCCTTTCCCGGCTCCAATGGCTCGACCCCATTTGAACCCCGGACTCCGCGAGAGGATCTGGTTCCCAACCAGACCGTAGGACTGCACTGCGGCGATTCACACGAGGCAGGCCATGATCGGACGGAAGAAGAGACGTTTCAACTCCGGATCCTGTCCCGCAAATTCCTCTCGAAGAAGGTGCCCCCGATCGCGCTCCGGGATTATCTTCTACGCCTGCAAAAGTATTGCCCGATGTCGACCGCCGTTCTGCTTGCGGCGAGTGTTTACATTACAAGGATGGTCGTGGTGGACAAAGTAGTTCGTCCATCTCCCAAGAACATGCACCGCCTTGTGTTGGCCGGTCTCTTGGTCGCCACCAAGGCTCTGGAAGACCTCAGTTTCCCACACAGTCGCGTGGCCCGAGTCGGTGGTGTATCGGAACAAGAGCTTTCCCGGCTCGAAGTGACATTTTGTTTTCTAGCCGACTTTGAGCTGCGAGTAGACGCGCAGATGCTCATGGATGAGGCGACAAGACACTGGTCACCGCGCTCTGAATCAGGAACTGGAGAAGGGACCGATTGAGTGAATGTTGGGGGGACCTTTCGAGGAATCTAGTCTCGGGGGACTCTGGCTCATCTATGTGAAGGCTTTTTCACCTAATCTGTACACCCGTTTTGGTATTAGCGATGCAAGTTATCCGCGGAAAGATACAAAATTTTTTTTGGCCGAGTCACGGTTCTTTTCAGCTATGATTGACCGTACTGTATCAGATTCTTACGGTCTGAAATAGCGCGAGCTAAGACCGCCAGCCCTGAGATGGTAGCACGTCACGCTGCTTGTTCGGATTCTCAGCTTGAGTATACCCTCCCTAAGTCAGGTCTGATTTGCGAAGCTGCCCGAGTCTACATATTGGCTGTGGCCTTGAACCAAGGTCCGCTCAGATCATCAGAACGAGACAGAGTGCCTACGAATCTATCCGATGATAGATCGAGACTTCAAGAGTCCTTTCGCGCTTGGCCTTAGTGCAAAGGCAGCCGCAATTTGAAGTTGAACATGGAGTTGAAATGTATTGATATCTCTACTCTGGCGTCGTGCAGGACGATCTGTAATATGAGCGCCCACAGAGCTGCGTATTGACAAGCCACACTCACTGATCTTGTCTGCATTCTTAGACTGCGCCCTCTACCTGGACAAGCCTCAGCCCTGCAGTGCGCGGAAACACGGCTGCCTATGGGGCTGAGGAAGGATGTCCTCATGGAGATCATGGACCAGGAACCCATACTCCGAAGTAAACGAGAGCAAATTTAATTGGACTCAAAATCTGTGAAAGGAAAATTTGCCGACTCAAGTAGCACACTCGTATCCAATTTGAGGAGGCTTATTATTATTAAAGGACGATTGAGCATCTGGTCAACCCTTCTTGGCGTGGTGCTTCGCTTCTTGAGCTCCGAATCAATTAGCGTGAGGGAGAGCTGTGTCGCTCTTCCGAAAAAGACTCCGCCTTGTCGCCGCTCTGTAACCAGGCCGATCATCGTCTCCGACAACTCCCCTTTTTTGAGTTGGTCTTGTCAACAGGCGCGGGCACGGCAGATCGAAGGAACAAGTCTGCATTCGCCATTACGGCCGCATACTTGCCTTGTGTCAAGTATATTCAACGGCGCATCAACAAGTCCTCCTTCCGTCATTCGGGCGTCGTGTCCATCTCCGGCCCCGGCTTTTCCTCCGCATCCTGACACTTTCTCCCTCCTCTCGCTGCGCCAGAACAACGAAATAAAGGGAGCGCACCGCTTGCAAATATGGCATCAACCTCTCCAGCCGACGACCAGGGTGCAAAGTCTGGATCTCCCGAGTCTGGGAGTACACCAGCCAGTGTCAACAAAGAGGCCACCGCATCGGCGGGGAGCGAGGTTGAGATGAAGAGCATGCGGTCAAACACGCCGCCAAAGGGATCCATCCCGCTGGGCGAGGATATAATGCAATTAGCCCGAATCGGTGAAATTGGCGCGATGCAGAATTTGTTCGTGACGAAGAAGTTGACTGCGAATCACCGGGACGAAGAGGGGATTACGCCGCTGCATGTATGATTCCCAGACCCAGCTTCCTGTTCGGGTTCGCTTGACGATTTTACATTGGCACCATTCTTTCCAGCACCGAGGATCCTGCAATTCCAAGCTCGTCCTTGCTGGTGGAATGAAAGTTGCTGTGAACTGAAGCTGACTTTTATTTTTTTATTTTTTCCTCTCGCAGTGGGCGGCCATCAACAACCAATATGCCATGTGCAAGTTCCTGCTCGATTCCGGCGCCGACGTGAATGCCAAAGGCGGGGAGTCGGTCGCTACGCCAGCAATGTGGGCAGCGCAACGATGCCATTATTACATCGTTAATCTACTCCTTTCCTATGGCGCGGACCCGCTGCTCACCGACGTACAAGGCTACAACATCCTCCACCTGGCGACGATCGATGGGAACGCTTTCCTCGTTCTCCTCCTCCTTCATCAGGAAATTCCCGTGGATGTGATGGATCAACAAGGCCATACAGGATTGATGTGGGCTGCGTACAAGGGCTACCCTGTCTTGGTGGATCTCTTCCTGCGATGGGGTGCCGATGTCAATGCTGTGGATGAGGGTGGCTTGACACCGCTGCACTGGGCGCTGGTCAAGGGTTCATTGCCCAGTATTGTCAAATTGCTCGAGTATGGCACCGATCGCTTTGCAGAGACTCGTGACGGCAAGTCACCCAGCACTGTCGCGCAAGAAATGAACACTTCTCGGGTCTGGCAGCGTGCGCTTGCTGAGCGCGGGTTTGAACCGGACGGTACTCAGAAACCGCCGGGGACGGGGTTGTCTGGCTATTTGAAAAATAAGAGTGTGATGGGCAAATTCTTCTTCTTGTGGCCTTTCCTGACCCTCCTTGTTGCAATCTGGATGCTGAGCCATCTTCCCATTTTCTTGGGCGTCCCCGCCACGGCAGTCACTGCTTTTGGCATGCAGTATGCTGCGCAACAGGTGGCGAACCGTGGTCCATCGGAGTATCGGATTCTACAAAAAACGGTGAGATGATCTTCCAAGCTCCTTGCGGCTTTCAGCATGCACGACGATTGAAACGAAGCTAATCCAACTTCCTTAGCCCTATCTGGCTGGTATTTTTGCGGCCACGCTGTTCTGGACTGGATTCCGTTACGTTACCAAAGTGCTGCCCGGTAAGTAGACTGTCTCAACCTTCCTGATGAATTTTTCAGACTGTTGTCCTAATCATTTGCTACAACTACAGCTACTTACTCCTCGGCTCCGATCGTCAACATTCTTTTCACTGCCTTCTTCTGCCTTACTGCGTACTTCTACACCTTGGCCATGATCGAAGATCCCGGCTATGTACCCAAGGTGAACAGCCGCAATCAGCAGAGAGAATTGGTCAAAGAGCTATTCGAGCAGTGGAAGTTTGACGAGGAAAACTTCTGTATGCCGTGTATGTCAAGGAAGCCACTGCGCAGCAAGCACTGTCGTCGTTGCGGACGCTGTGTTGCCAAGCATGACCAGTGAGTGCACAAATCGCGTTCCTCTGATAGAGCATTCCGCCCATTGCTAATCGCATCACTCAGCCATTGCCCTTGGATTGACAACTGTGTGGGAGCAAATAATTTGCGCCACTTTGTATTGTACATTGTGTCTCTCGAGATCGGCATCATTCTCTTTGTGCAACTGAGCGTCACTTGTAAGTGGTCAATCGTTCATCATATGGTTGGTTCTCCGGCAAGCTATACCTTATTGACACATTTCTACGTTTAGACATCCAAGGTCTACCGTCCATTCCTGGTGCCAGGTGTAACGTTATTAACGACACACTTTGTGACATCATGACCCGTGACACGTTCACGCTCGTTCTGGACGTCTGGGACACCTTGCAACTCGTCTGGGTAACCATGCTCTGCGCTGTACAGCTCGTTCAGGTGTCCCGCAATCAGACCACCTACGAGAACATGCGTGGTCACCATGTTGATCGGTCATACCCCAGTTCCCAAGCCTTCGCCTCGGCCATGGCTGCCGGTACTCCCTCAATGGAAGCCGCCGGTCTCACTGCCAACGGCGCCGGACCCAACCCGGCAATCCCACGTCCCGGTCAACCTCGACGGAAACACGGTTTCTGTGCCCAGTGGTCATCCTTGCTCGGCATTGACACATTCTTTGCCACCGCACGTGGAGGGCAAGTTGCACGGCCCCGAAATCCGTTCTCACGCGGCGTGATCACCAACTGCCGCGACTTCTGGTGTGATCCAGCTCCGGTGTTTGGAAAGAATCAAACCGGCTCTGGTATGCTCGGCGGCGAAGTCGTCAATTACCATAACATGTATCAGACTCCGACACGGATGCACATGAGTGCCCGAACTGGTGATGGCGGAGCCTACCGCAGTGTGGCTGGTGAGGATCCTGAACAGATGGTTTGAATAAAACAAAGGAAACATAAGATTTGCATTGTCGACACGATCTTCCGCGACGTGTTTTGGCCTATTATTCTTTTTTTTTCTCCTCTTTGCAGCCACGATTCTCATATCTGTTTCTTTTTGTCCATTTGGCTGTATATGCATACCCCAATACTTTTGAAGAAGCTCATGGCATTGCGTCTCCTTTGGTCACGATTTCTCCCTTCGCCGTCTCTTACTTTATGTTTTCCCCTGTTTGCCTTGTCTTACTTGCACCGTCGCCCTTTTACTTTTGTGGTAGATCCTTGTTTTATACGCGTCCGTCTCCCTGCCTCTACGTACATGAGCGATGACATGAACTCAATCATAATGGATGTTACAAAGATAATTATACCACTATTTCGATGATCTATGTCTGGCCGCTGCACCTAATATTCGACTCGATATGACTCTCTCAGGCCTCACGTGTCTCCCATCTCAAGATCTCCTTTACAGTTCAAGTCTTCACAGGCGGTTCGTCAAAATAGAGACCTGCCTAGCGCCAGCCTTCAAGTCACTGCACCTATGACCTACCTTACCCACCGGGCCTGGTCGCGTATCTTACGACGTTCAAGCGTGATCCCATCCGTTCAGGGGTTTCCGCTGATGGAATGCAAGCGACGCAATCGGGCAGCCGCGTCCTTATGATTGGATATCTGGAGTGAGAACGGATCGAACTTGAGGACGGGAAAAGAAAACAATTGGAATGAGTGGAAATAGAAGAGATGGAATGTCTATTATCTTATATTGCGTACAGCAAAAATAAATCATAGCAAAGCGTTGACTTCGGTGTGCCTTGCATAGGTCCTCGTCGTGTATTGCATCACATGCATTTTGAGTGAACTTGCACATCGGGAAATGAGGGACTAATACAGGGTTCAGGTTGACTGGGCCTGGAGTAGATCAATGCTTCAGTGATTAGGTTTATCTGAGAAATTTCCAAGAAAAAAAAGAAGAATCTCATTACACCCAGTCTCTACTCTTTTTAGGGGGGCGGTGAGGTGAAGATGGGGTTTGGTTTCTTCATCCACATTGGAGAAGTTCCAGATCATAGCATTGCCCGAATTGGGGTGTCCTGCACCTGCGCGGAAACGCCAGTCAATTCATCGCCAAAGACAGAATTGACAATCTCGCCACCTCGCACCGCGAGAATGGACAGCAGACTGTCGCTCAGACCGTGCGTCTTTTCGTTACATCCTTGCAACCAGATTCCTGCATCGGGGCTGACTTTGCTCTCGTCCAATGCTACGCGGTAGTCTCTGCCCGTGGACCAGGCTGATTGACCTTCTGGTCGGAGGGCGCGCACTTGCTCCAGGAGTTGCTCATGGGCATCACGCTGGTAGCCCGTGGCTACCATCAGGGCGTCGACGTCTAAGGTCTCGTTGTGGGCGGTGTCGTCTTCGTTCACGGACTGGACGTGGATGCGCATGGGACTGTTGGGGTTATGGTGCTCGATGCGAGCGACCTTGCGTTCGGGCAGGATGCGATGTTGCCAGGTAGACTCGTCAGGGTTGCGGATGCGTTGCAGATACATGGCGTTGTAGATTTCTTCGATGAGTTCTAGACGGACGACGGAATAATTGGTGGCTTTGTCCCTGGCGATGCGTGCGTGACGTTCGTCTTGGGGAAGTTGGTAGAATTGTTCGACGCGCTCGGGGTTGAAGATTTCGTTGACGCTGACGGGGAGGGTTAGATAAGTGGCCACGTACAAGAGATGAGCGGATGAAGCCTTGGGGAGGGAGGAAAGGCCTGTTTGGGCAATTGACAAGGGGGAGTATCAACATACAAAGGAGAATCATCACTCGGCCGCAGTGCGGTATCGCGTAGGATCAATGTTGTGCGGCATTTGGGATACCGGCGTTGCAAGTCATGGAAGATCTCCGCGGCACTCTGTCCGGATCCCACCACGGCGATGTTGTATGAAGCAGACTCATTCTTCAAAATGTTGGGCAGCCCTGTGCAGTACTTGGACGAGTGCATGATGCGAGCGTCCTGGGGGAACCCCGGGGGCATTTTAGGTTTACCACCTAGTGCCACAACCACTTTTCGTGCTCTCCTCGAGGAAATCTTCCCCGTCGCCGAGTTCCGAGATCGCACGATGAAGTAATCCACCACGCCGTCGGTTTTGCTTCCAGGCACCACCTCGACGACTTCCTCGCCGTAGCTCACCACATCCTCGAAACGCTGCGCACACCAGCGCATATAATCTTCAAACTCCATCCGCGCCGGCAAGAAGGTCCCCAGGTTGGTGAAGTGCACCAATCGGTTCTTGTTATGCAAGTAGTTTAAGAAGGTGAAGCTACTGCGAGGGTCTCGCAGAGTAGCCAGGTCCTTGATGAAGGAGATCTGCATGCGCGAGCCGGGCACCAACATGCCCGCATGCCAGGCAAACTGGGTTTGACGCTCGAGGAAGGCCACCTTGGGCGCGAAGGAGGAGGTCGAGGCGGTTCGTGTCAGAGCCGGGTCCATGGCGTCATGGAGCGCAATGGCGATGGCCAGCGAGGCCGGACCGAATCCCACGCAGAGAAGGTCATGCATCTCCTCGGCCGGGACGGAGCGAAGCCGCGTACGTTGTCCAGATGTCTGTGAGCGTGCTGTCATTTCGTTCAGAGTGGGAAGCTCAGCTTTGCGAGAAATAGATTGCATGGTGTGCGGTCGAACAAGAAGGACGTCGACAGCAGAGGTAGCACGAGCCGACCTGTGATACGGAGGATGTTTCCAGAATATAGTGACGGCACCAATTCCAACCTAGGTTGACAGTTCAAGCAGACGATCCAAACAGTCAATAAGACAGTATTGGTCAACGGTACGTGTAGACAATGTCCAACGCAAGTCTAACAATGTGAAGGCCTCCGGAGCTGTGATGCGCAACCGACACGATCGAAGCTTGTAGAGAAGGAACAAAAAAGTGAAACCGGGAAATTGACCCCATCGATGGGAGAGGCCGGATTATGTACAGCTAGCGAATCCAACAAACCGCATCTAGCGGGACAGCGGGACAGTCCTGAATAATCGGATCGATGCGAAGAAAAATGGCGCGGTGGTCCGATGGGAAGGAGAGTTGGCGTTCAAAAAAAAAACATAAAAGCCCAAAAGTGAAATTGACCTTCGAGGGAAAAGCTTGAAAAACGAGATCGGAGCTCAAGAAGGCCGAGGACAAGTCCGCTTTTGGAGGTGGGGATATGGAGGACAAGTCATGGATCACAAGCTTGCCCTGCTGCGGACCTGCGCACCAGCTTGGACTCTTGAAAGTTTGCAGCCTGGAACGGAGCTTCGGTCACTGAATTACTAGTTATTTGGGTCACATTGGTATTGATCATTTGACACTGGGCTGATGGGCTCGGCAGAGTCGGCACCAGGAAATCTGGTGAGTTCGAGGAGAGCGTACTGTAAATTCAGAAATTGTTGGTCCCGTACCATACATTACTTTCGATCTTCCATCTTGCAGTGGGATGCCCGATGCACGCCCCCACTTGGGAAAACCGGCGGTGGAAAGTTTTGCCAGTGAGACGGAGGCCCAAGCGGATCAGATAAAAAAAGTGGCTCATCAAAAATGGAGCCTCCGTTCCTCCTGTCCTGGCGAGACGGTCAGCGTAGCAATGCCGTTCTGCTGCACCTCTCAACGTGCACTAAAGAGGGAAGAGACTAGCCCGGCCTCGCGCTCACCAAAGAAGGCAGACGATCCAGGGGATGGTCATGGGCAGCGTTATCAATCAGTCTCCACCATTCAGTTTACGACTGCACATGCCTCTGGCGGGGCTGACCTCGTTGTAGAAAAGTCAAATCACTACAAGTTGTTTTGTGCGATGTGTCAGTTCAGCAATCGGTATTTCGGGCTTAGCTCTTGGAAATCCATGGGGAGTCCGGGTTTCTCAATTGTCAAAAGACGTAGAGAAATATTAGATTCGACACAAATTTGAAACGCACGTTGAAAATGTGTCTGATGATGCGGAATAGCTACGGACATGTCATGGGAGATTTCCTTCAAGCTGACTCCGCACGGACATGACATCCCGCCGACGTCAATGGAATCACCTTTTTTTTTGAAGCTGCTCTCTTGCGCTTCGAATTCTGCAAGAAAAAGCGCGTGGCGTCCTGGGACCGGTCGTCCTCGCTTGGCTCCTATATACGGTCAAAGCCTTGACACATAGATGTCGGCTACTGGCCGAGACTGGAACTCGACAAGACCGGTGTCAGAAATTTGGTTCATTTCCGATGTCGGGAAAATCCACGAGCGCCGACTGTTCCATGGAGTCTACGCGAAAGACTTTCTAATGAATAGTCCCAATCGGAGTACAGATGTCAGATGACAATGAAGGAAACAGCTGATTTCAAATCTGATCTGCCGTCTGGTCTTATTTTCTTCTCGTCAAATCCTGCATCAGTGCATGCTTGGCAGTGGAGCGCGGCCCCCACGAGGCTCACGGTTTGAAGTTGGGCAACAATACCACCGGAGCCGGGACTGCACGTCGGCGCTGGAGTCGACGAGAAAGGCAATTGAATGGTCCCGGGATTCCTTGGCAATTCTCATGGTCAATGCACGTGATCTTCTTCCAGTTCCAAGTTTCTCCAGGAAGATGGATAGGATCAAAATGACCAAAGAAGAAAAGCGGGGGTCTGACGGTGTTCATCGCTAGAAGTACTCGAGCATGAAAAAGAGAGACCTGTCACAGCTCGAGTTCGTATGTAAAAATCAAACAGAAGCGAGTCATGAACTGATCCGGGAGCGTTCAGGAATCAACTGTAGTAGTGTACACACTACACAGTACACACTACACACTAGGAAGGTTGGATGTATATCTCCACATGGTACGCACCAAAATTCAATTGGCAGGCTCAAACGCGTCGTCAGTGGCACGGTTTACTTGGCAGACCTTTGGAGTTTTGAGACCTTTGGAGTTTTGAGACCTTTGGAGTTTTGCAGATCAGTGATTTGAGTTTTTCAATTGTTCCACATTAACATATACGAATGGTTTCGGCTCGCTTCTTTGTTTTCCCCCCAATCTGTTGTGATTCACACCTTTCTTGTCCTTCGGTGAGCAGTCCACTTGAATCCACCAAGGGGCGGTGACTTTGAATCGGAAAAAGGATGGCCAAGTCTGGTGGCAGGTTGGCTTGAGTACGTACTTCGCTTCTGTCCCGATGGCGACGAGTGGGGCAGGCGGCACATGCACAGAGTATGTTGTGGAACGATCAAGGAATCACCCGAGTTGGTCTTCGGCGGAAGCGGGACAAACGATCTGATAAGAAGTTATGGATGTTATTCACGGGCTGAAAATCAGACCGTTGGCATCCTAGTCAATTCGCACACAAAACCATGAAGGATTTGTCTCAGCTTGGTGGGGACTCGTGCCCAGCTGACGGGTTAATGTTACGAAATTTCATTCAGATGCCTCGGTAGTACCCATCACAAAAGTGTACAACATCTCGGTGTGGATGGTGCTGTGGTCACTTGGTCTCCATTTTGAGACGGGGTCGGGTCGAGCTCGAAGTATCTAAATAACGTTATCAGATCCGCTCTGATGACTCCATGCTCCGCGAGCTATTTTCTGTATGGCTAGTACCCACGGAAGAGTATGTCACGTCACCGAGAAGAACTTTTGTTCGACACATACTGCTGACTAGAATTGTGGCATTTGCACACCCACATGGAACAGCCCTTTACCAACCGTCACTAAGGCATATGAGGTGTGAGCCACTTCGCTCGGATTTGTGGACAAACTGAACATGGGGACGACTCCATCAACAGAGACGCACCTGGTTCTTATTCGACTGCCCACCTTCATGACCATGCACTACTCATGGTGTAGAAAAACGCAAGACAGCACTGAAAGCCCCTCTCTCTGAACCATCTAAGCTGGTAAAATTGGCGATTGAGATTGATGGCTCCTAACATTGAGATGAGACATCTGCACTCCTCCATCCATGGAAGCGAACAAGTTGCTCCACGAGTTTGACTTTGTCGATCAAAAACTGTTGAAAGCAATCCATCGATAGGTTTGTGCCACATCATTGACGTAGTCATAATTTCTCGACACCGAGCATCTTTCTATTTCACTCCGGTTTGATCCGAAGATTGACAGCTCGAAACGCAAGATCGACTTCCATGTTGTCCCCGTCGGAAAAGGTGTGGGTGAGCCGGAGAATTAATGGAGGATCTGATAAGGAAGCTGGAAGAGCGCCCGATTCCGAGTCTAACTACATTCGGCCCAGTGCCCGACACAACGGAAAATGACGGGAGAAGGTGGTGAAAGGAATGAGAACCGTAAATTACATGTATCATACACGCTATTCTGCCAGATTTACAGTACTGTAATCTTCCTCAAGTCATCTCCAAGCGGCCAGAAGTGGACGCATGTAGAGGTACGTCATCTTCGTCATGGCGCCCGCAAGCTCCGCTGTCGATCGAGCGGCAGCGAAAACATCTCTGCACGTTTCATTGTATGACTACGCAGGCGTGCCGATGTATTCTACCTCAGCCTTCGCTCGTCGTTATAGTGACTACAGCTCCTACTGTATAGATACATTCAGATACCTTGCCAGACAATCTGCGATCCGCCAGATCTTTGATTTAAGCTAGATAAACCCCTCGCTCGCATAATCGTCAAAATCCAAGATACCGCCCCACCCTGTTAAATGTCCGTATCCGTCGTGGTCAAGGTTGCTCTCGCCTTCTCTCCGAGTTGGATTCCCACTTCGGTCACTACGATAAAGTCGCGAAGCTCGGACTTGTCCACTTCTTCATGTTACACGCGGTGATGGATCTGGTAAGGAATAGACTTTGAGTCTTCAACGCGAACGCGATCGGAAACAGTATTTTGGACCTTCTCCCGCAAGATTTCTTTGGATGCCTGCCCAGTAACCAACCATCAACCACTGATGCGCAAGGAAACGACTTAAGAACTTGGCTGTGGATTACCCACTTTTATCTAACTTCCTCCTCTCCTCGGTGTTTTCGTTCTCGCCTTGGCTGTTCGGTCGGGCATCGGCAGAGTCAGCCAGACCTCCTCGGATGTTCTTGCGGAGCGCCCATTCTAATACGGCGGTGCATCAGGCCCAAATACAAGTGGATCACCCGAACTGGAAACGCTTTCGTGCTCAGTCCACCCTTCAGCCGCCGGTCACGAATCAGCTGCGTGTCGAGTCTGTCGACCCTGATTCAAATTTAGCATATGAGACAAGATCGTTCCTGATTGTCCTTCGATGCTTACTGGGCGCCGGACCGTGCTGGTATCATTTTGTATTTTCCTTTTCCTCTATTAATCGATTGCGAACAAAGTCATTATTCTGCATGGAGCCCATGTAATCAGTGGGAGTTGATCCACTTCACGAGAGGACCCATTCATGACCCCTCCATCCTTCCGGATCTTTCATAATCAGGTGAACGAAGTGCGACTACCTTGTCGGTCCTTACGCCAGGTCGTTTCGGATATGTTAGTGTTGGAAAGACAGCTATCAAATTCAACGTCCGCTTGAACCAGTGGTCAACATAGATTTGTCGTCACTTTGACGACTATTGATTCACTAGCGACTCGGGCAACATCCCACTAGCCAATCGAACATCGTTGACCAGACTTTCAAGTTTGGAGCATGCACCTTTAGCTACCAATCATTCCAGGATTCAATCAGAGACTTGGAACGAGCATCATGGACCGATTCACTCAATTTCCTGCGATTCAGCGCCAAGCGGTTGCTGATGAAACCGGCATTGCATGCATCAGCCAGGCATGGCCGGCAGAAACTGCAGCCTTGCCAACGGAGATCTTGGGCCTCGCATGGGCAGTTCTGTTGCGAGCCTTCACAACAGAAGAAGCCCCGGTATTTCTGCTCGACGGTAGCCCCGTGAAGGTGGACACCTTGACGCAAGAGATTCGCCCGGCGACCCTGGATCCCATTGAATTCTCTGCAGAGCACACTGCAGTGCATTTGACCGATGATCCTGCACGAGTCTGCGAGGAACTGTCGAATGGCAGCGCGAAAGACCAAAAACTACCCTCTGAATTGTGCACTTTGACGTGGCATTTCAATCGCAAGGCCCAGACGAGCACATTGCAAGCAACCACTGGCATGGATTCTAATTACATCCAGCAGCTGGGCTGCCAGCTTGAACACATTGTTCGAGATCAAGCATCTCTATCGGGAATCGCAGTGAGATGGAGTCCTCTGGCAAATCAGAATTCCGAGACGACAATGAGACTCTCTATTGCGAATCCCTCTCCCCGCAACTTGGCAGGGCCTCAGTTGCTTCATGAGCTCGCACTGTGTAATACCACGTCGGAGAATGATGCAATTGAATTTATGGCCGCAGATAGAGCTGTCTATCGTCTCAGCTATCGTGCGCTTGACCAAGCCTCTACAAGGCTAGCAGCAAGAATCAGCACTGCGGCAACAACCACGAGGACGCAAGCAGAGCAGCGACAAATGGTGGTGCCCATTCTGCTGCCTCAATCCTTGGAGCTTTATATAACCCAGCTCGCCATTCTTAAAGCTGGCGGGGCTTTTTGTCCTCTCACAATCGATGCACCCTCAGACCGCATCGAGTTTATCATACAAGATGTAGCTGCGGCAGTGATTGTCACGCAGGATGCTCTGACCACGAGAATCCCCAAGGGCAGCAATGTCACAGTAATTACTGTTGACGAGCTCGAGAGCCACTTGGAAAGCCACAATAGCACAGGGACCATAGAGCAGGTGCACGCGCGAACCATCGCTCCTACGGACCTTGCATATGTCATGTACACTTCTGGCTCGACTGGTCGACCCAAAGGTGTGGGCATCTCCCATTTGGCTGCAACGCAGTCTTTACTCGCACATAATGAATTGATACCCCAATTTGCTCGCTTTTTACAATTCGCGTCACCCACCTTTGACGTTTCGGTCTTTGAAATCTTCTTTCCCCTTTTCCGTGGAGTCACGCTCGTTGCTTGTGAGCGCGAACAGATGCTTCTCGATATCTCCCGCGTGATGACCACCATGCGCGTGGACGCAGCTGAGCTGACACCTACGGTGGCCGGAGAGCTTCTACGAACCCGATCTGCAGCGCCATCATTGCGCGTTCTCCTCACAATCGGTGAAATGCTGACTCGAGCTGTGGTCGATGAATTTGCGTCCTCGCCCAACGGCGAAGACGGCATCTTGCACGGCATGTACGGTCCAACGGAAGCGGCCATTCATTGCACAGCCGCAACGCAGTTCCACTCCGATGACCGTGTGAATCTTATCGGTCGAGTCTTTAGTACTGTCTCTGGATTCATCATGCCCATCTACTCAGACGACGAGACGGATACCAAAGTCGACGAGCTGCGGCCGTTGCCCCTGGGTCAGATCGGCGAGTTAGTTGTCGGTGGTCCTCAATTAGCGGATGGCTACATCAATCGGCCGGAGGAGAACGCCAAGGCCTTCATCGACAGCCCTGTTTATGGACGCCTCTATCGAACTGGTGATAAGGCTCGAATGTTGCCTTCTGGGGAGATTGAATGTTTTGGGAGAATTTCCAGTGGTCAGGTCAAGCTCCGAGGCCAGAGAATTGAGCTTGGTGAAATTGAACATGCTATTTGTCAAACTCCAGGAGCGCGCAGCGCAGTCGCCGTCGTGAGCAATGGTAGCCTGGCCGCGTTCGTGCTGGTCAACAGCAAAGAGACAACCGAGCGCACACTGCGAGACGTTTGCCGGCAATGGCTTCCGCGATTCATGGTTCCGGGAGAGTTCATTCTGGTCAACCAGTTTCCCCAGCTACCATCCGGCAAAATCGACCGAAAATTGTTGGAAGCCGATTTCAAACGTCATCGTAGCAACGCTCAAGCCGCCAAGGACTACAAATTTCGTGATGAACTCGAGGAGACAATTGCTTCATGCGTGGCAAGCGTGATGGGGAGACAAGTGTCGGCTATAGAAAGTCTCGGTGCGGCAGGGTTGGACTCGTTGGCTGCCATTCGGCTTGCATCTCATCTTTTGGACAGTGGAATCCGACTGGACGTTGCGCATCTCCTCGAAGCAGACTCTGTGAATGGGATATGGGAGCTCGCGAGGACAGCCGAGGCCGTAGCTTCGACTGAGAATACAAGCGCAGGTCTGCAGCTGATCCATCAACTGGTGGCAGATGCAGGTGCTGCACGGATCGAGGCTCTTGGATTGAGTTCAAAGGTTGGTGCTGTTGATCTTTGCAGCCACATCCAACAGGCGATGATAATGGAGACCGCTCGGCAAAGGCAAGCATACTGCAACTGTATCGAATTGGAATTCTTGCCCGAGACACGTTTCTCTGATATACAGCATGCGATTGTGAAGCTCCTGGAAAGTAACCCAATTCTTCGCTCCGGTTTTGTTGAAATCGGTCTCAAGGATCAGGCTTATGCCCGATTCGTGTACAACCCGGCAGAACTTGATGTTCTTCACCAACGCGAAACATTCAACTACGGTTTTTCACTGATGGTGGAAAGCGATCTGCTAAATCCACTTCAATTTTACTTCCGAGAGGCAGAAAGCGGTCCTCGATTACTCGTTCAGATTCACCATGCGCTATATGACGGCTGGTCTTGGCAGCTGATCATGAGAGATCTTCGTCAACTCTTGTCAGGCGAGGCTATTGAACCCAGGCCTTCTTATACACTCATTTCAGACTTCTTCGCCGAACACAAATTGGG
This sequence comes from Penicillium diatomitis, assembly GCF_028827545.1. Classification (NCBI taxonomy): domain Eukaryota; kingdom Fungi; phylum Ascomycota; class Eurotiomycetes; order Eurotiales; family Aspergillaceae; genus Penicillium; species Penicillium diatomitis. The sequence goes on along the minus strand of NW_026623177.1, from coordinate 2,700,805 downwards.
TCATTCGTATATTAACTCACTGAACTTCTGGCGCGACAGATTGCAGGGGTCTCCAGTGGCTCCCTTTCCTAAATTTGTCGCGTCTGTGACTCCAGTTGGCACACAAGAGGCAAGTCGTGACCTGCAAATATCGATTGAAAGACTGGCAGAAGCTTCTCAAACGCTGCACGTCAGTCGCCAAACAATCTTCCAGGCGGCATACTGCTACCTTCTCTCGACATACTTAGGATCAGACGATGTGACCTTTGGTACTGTCTTTTCCGGCCGCACGCTTCCAGTCAAGGGCATTGAAAGTGTTCTTGGTCCTTGTATTCGCACACTTCCTACTCGAATGGCAATGGGCCAAATGCGAACCGTCGCCGATTTGTTGCTCGCAATTCAAAACATGAACCACCGATGTCTGGAGCACGGTAGTGTCTCGCTTCAAGATATCAAGAAAGCTTCTGAGATCGACCCACGAGCTAGCCTCTTCGATACCGCTTTTGTCTGGCAAGAGACACTATGGCAAACTAAGAAGAAAGATGAAATTTTCAAGGAAGTCAAAGAGAGGGAGTTTCTAGAGTTCGCTGTGTTGTTGGAGCTCGAGCCCCTCGAGACAGATGTCCGCGCAAAGATCACATTCCAGCAATCTATTCTCTCCCGTGAGCAGGCTCAATTCCTTCTGGAGCAACTTGATGCCGTTGTGGCCGTGATACTTGAGGCACCAACCCTTGTTATTGAGGAGATCGGGCAACGACTTCCAATCAATATTCTGTCAATTGCCGATTCCGAAGATGTCACACATGATGGGTTATCTGAGATATTGGGTCCACTCGCAACAATGGGACCTGATTTGGAAGCTGTGAAAATTCTGAGCTCATGGGAGTCGGACACGCCATGCTTCGACTCCATCACGTACGGCCAATTGGCAAACCAAGCCAATGGACACGCCGAATATCTGTCACAAGTCGGTGTCATGAAGAGTGATCCAGTCTTGCTCGTCCTCACTCAGTCAATAGAGTCTTACATTGTTTTGCTGGCTTTGGCAAAGCTTGGTGCTCATCTTATTTCCTTGTCGCCGCGAACAACATCAGAGGATCTGAGCAGTGTTGTGTCCGACATGCATGTGAAGTACTACCTTTCTGGTTCATCGCGCGAGTCTGAACTCGGATTTGCTATTCCGGGATCTGTCCAACAGATCTCTCTCCCGGAATCATTCGAAGCACCGGATGAGATACCTCACGCGGCTTACGACAGTTTCCGATTCTCAACATTTGACCCGACGATCAAAGACTGGGCCTCCTTCACGTCGCCGCAATTGGGTGATTGCTTGGGTATTTTTAGAAAATCCTATGATCTCACACACGAGGCGAGGATTTTCTCGACGGGTAGCGCTGCCTTCCCTGGTAAGTCAAAGACAACCCAACTTATAGGTCATTTCTAACCGTTCTAGTTCCCATCATTGAATCAATGCTGGCATGGAGTGCCGGAGCCGTTCTCATTTCTGCCTCCAGCGATGCCATAGCCGGTGATTCACACAAAGTTCTTCAGGGTATGGGGCTCACTCATCTTCACACCACACCAACTCTAGCATCTCGGTTGGATCCCAGCAATTTCCCCACAATCCGAGAGCTGTACGTCTCTGGTGAACCATTGACGGTGAAGGTTCAGCGGAAGTGGGTTGGAACAAATATCTACTACGGTAAGCTCTCTATAGCGATGAAATTGCTGACGGGTTAACACTCACATCGGCCATGTGCTAGGCTACACCTGTTCAAACTTTGCCGGGCCATGCACAGGCCTCGTGAAATTGGATACTATCGATGAAAGCAAAAACCTTGGCAGGCCAAATCGGAACACCTCGCTGCTTGTTATTGCAGATAGTGTTGGTTTACAACCAGTGCCCCGCGGAGCTGCTGGTCAGCTCTGCTTTGGTGGCAATCAATTGGTAAGTAAATTTTTGCGGCTTGTCGATACCGATCATCACTGACGCAAGTCAAATCGGCCAGGCTGAAACATCCTCAAAGAAGGTTCTTCAACATGCTGAGTTGGGCAAATTCTACAAGACGAATGACATAGCCCGGTTTCTTGCGGATGGTACTGTTGAAATTATTGGCCAAACTGCCACTTTTCGTCGAATTGAGCAGGTTCTATTGTCTTCGAAGCACGTGCAAGATTGCACGAGCTTGTGGATGGAGATTTCGACATCGAAGTCGCCGCAGTTGGTGACTGTCTGGGTCCCTGCTGAGACAGCTCGTACAAGTGACGATCTGGTCGAACACTCGCTGGAGCTTCTGAGGGACTTAACATCCAAGCTACCTTCTTCTGAAGTTCCGAGCTACCTGGTGCCAGTTCCAATCATTGCTATGACAGAGGGTTTCCTGACGGACCACACAGATGTTTCAAATATTGTCAAACGACTTGGGCCTGAAACACTTCGCCAATACTCTGCCGTTCCTGATGACAGTGCCCAGGACGAAATTCTCTCGGATACTGAGAAATCAATTTCGACTGCTCTTTCTAAGGTTCTTGACCTCGATGAACGAATAATTGGAAGGCACACATCTTTCTACAAGCTTGGCTTGGACTCTCTGTCTGCCATAGCCTTATCCAGACAGCTTCAGGAATCTGGGATAGGACGCTTGCCAGTCTCTACTATCCTTCGCTACAACTCAGTGAGTCAGTTGGCAGACATCGCTGCGACCACTTCTGAGACAAGGCAAGTCTTTACCACACAGAGTGTTGGACGGTCTCTGGAGGTTTTCGATTCAGACTTTGTTTCCGCTGTGAAAAGTGATATAAGTTGCGGGGCTTCATCAGTCCAGGGGGTGTATCCGTGTACGCCTCTGCAGGAAGCTATGCTCGCGGCAGAATCTGATAATGGCACGGCGTATTTCAATCACCTGCTGCTTCGTGTGAATGTTAGCCCTGACACGATGAAGGAAGCGTGGCTACAAATGATACAGCGTCATGGGATCCTCCGGTCATGCTTCAGGCAGACAAATCATAAACGCTTCGCCTACGCGCAGATTGTTTTGGACAGTGCCACTTTGCCTTGGACTGAGAAAAAGACTGCGCCGGATACATTCAAGCAAGACATCGCCGTACTGAAAGAGGACTTCGAGCGTTTGTCGCCAGTCGATGGCAAATTACCCTATTCTTTGACATTCCTCGAAGACGCTAGTTCGGGGAAGGCTTATCTGCTGCTATCAATTCACCATGCACTCTATGACGGAGAAGGCATAGCCCAGCTTCTTGACGAGGTTCAGACTGTGCTTGCTGGAGGTGCACTGGCTAGTGTGACGCCTTTCCACCGCTTCATTGAATATATGGTTTCTATTGACTCAGATGCATCTGATCAGTTCTGGGACAGGTATCTGTCAAGTGTTTCCCCCACTCTACTATTGAGTGCACAGGAAAACTCCGCTACCGAAATTTCCGAGTTACAAGCGGCTTCCCAGCAGATCAGTATGCATCTCAATCTGACGCTTGAAGTCTTCAAAAAACAGTGTCAAGATTTGTCAGTCACTCCGCTTAACGTGCTACACGCCGCATGGGCTAGGCTACTAGCGCTTCAGTCCGGAGCACCCGATGTCTGCTTTGGAAACGTTTTCAGCTGTCGAACAATACCTCTTGAGGGTGCTGACAAGATCGTGGGTCCGTGTTTCAACACTCTCCCCATGAGAGTTAGATTTACATCATCTGCGACAAACAAAGATATTATGAGGCTAGCTCAAACTCATAACAGCGACATCTTGCCGCATCAGCTCAGTGCTTTGCGGCACATTCAAAGGCGTGTTCTGCAGGGTAACTCTCGGTTATTTGACACGCTACTTATTTTCCAGTCCACCGCCAATCAGCTGGATTCACGCTTTTGGGAGATTCTCGGTGATGAAGGCAACATGGGCTTTCCTCTGATCTGTGAGGTCGTGCCCGACGAAGAAAGGAATCTTCTTCGGGTCTGTGTATATTTCCAGCAGTCGCACGTCAGCCGTGAGGCAGCGGAGATTCTTGCCACGGACTTCCTGGCCATTGTGGAACAGATGATGCAATACCCCTCTGCTCAGGCTTGGGACAAGCGGGCGATCACTTCTGACCTGTCTGCCATGTTTGATTCGAGACTTTCCTCGGTCATGGAAGTAGATGACACTGCAGAAAGGGTGTCTGACTCGCGATCTTGGTCAACTCACGAGGAATTACTTCGGAAAATGATCTGCGAATTTGCAGAAACTGAGACTAATGCCGTTACGCTCGGTACGACTATCTTCCAGCTGGGTCTTGATAGCATCAATGCGGTACAATTATCTGGAAAGCTTCATAAAATGGGACATCCAATCTCGGCAGGAGACATACTTGAGGTAATCTTACACGCTTGATATGAAATGAGCGATTTTGGCTGACTTAACACAATATAGGCGGCCTCTATTGAGAAAATTGCAGCCCTGTTCAATCAATCAGACAACAAGGGGGTTGAGCTTGAGTATGATTTCTCTGCATTTGAGAATGAGCACTTACGAACGGTGTGCGAGCAACTTGGTATCGCTCAGGACTCAGTGCAAGCGTTGAGACCATGTACTCCCGTTCAAAGCGGCATGTTGGCCCTTTTCAACCATTCACAGGGAGATATGTACTATAATAGGATGGTGCTCAACGCGCCTGCCCCTCTCGAGAAAGCTAAACTCAGAGAAGCGTGGAGCCTAGTCATGGCTCACCACGAAATGCTTCGGACAGGCTTTGTGCAGCTGCGCGATCAAAATTATCCCTTTGCTATGGTCACCTATCGCGCAGGATTTGAGCTCCCGTGGCGGGAGACTTCAGGCCCCGACATAGTCGCTCGAGAACAGTCTATACTACGAACCTTGCATCTACCGCCTTGGGAGGTCCGTGTTGAGCCCGGTGATTGCGTTAGCACTGTTCACTTCTCGGCGCTTCATGCCCTTTATGATGCGCAGTCTTTGGAGACCGTCTTTTCGGATGTTTTAGCTGTCTATGAGGGCAGAAGTCTCCCTGGGTCTGCTCCTCTCAATGACACCCTCGGTCCCATTCTTATCGAGAGTGAAAAGCAATCAAAAAGCTCTCGATCTTTCTGGGAAAGTTTGGCCACCGAGCTCAATTCGACCAAGTTCCCTGACCTTCATCCTACCCGCACAACCGAGAAATATCTTCTCACCAGATCGATCCGCTGCTCTCTTCCGCTTACTGATCTGGAGAGTGCTTGTCGTGCTGCCGGTGTCACGCTTCAGGCAGCGGGCCAAGTAGCCTGGGGCCGATTACTTGCTGCACTTACCGGTGAACAGAATGTCACTTTTGGGACTGTCTTGTCTGGTCGCAATCTGTCTCAAGCTGCTCAACAAGCTGTTTTTCCCTGTCTTGTGACCGTGCCATCACTAATCCAGACCGACTGTTCGAATCGCGTGCTTCTCCACCGCACTTTAAAACGCAATGCTGCTCTTACTAGGCATCAATTCACGCCTCTTGGACGCATCCAAAAATGGTTCGGCAGCGATGAACCACTTTTCGATACGTTGTTTGTTTACCAGAAGTTTGCAAAGCAGACATCGCCGAAGTCATCCTCATGGGAAGTCGTTGATGTAGAGACCAAGATTGATGTTGGTCACACTGAATCGTGTCTTCCCCTTGATAGAGCACTTGCTAACAATATTCCAGTATCCGGTCTCGATTGAGCTTCTGCCCCAGGCAGAGGAGCTTGAGGTTCGCATTAGTTGCCGAAGTGATCTTGTTCCAACAGAGCAAGCTGGTCTCATTCTGGATCAATTTGACAGGCTATTAAAGCACACGGTCCTGTCACCTGACTCTGCTGCGACTGACTACCTCTCTCTGGGCAACCAGCTTTTGTCTGTGACTCCCGCCAAAGAGATCCTGATACCCACTGAAGTGGCTTTGTTACATCAGTTTGTGGAAGAGAGCGCTAGAAGATACCCAGAGAGACCAGCATTTGAATTTGCCTATGGGCCTAACGCCGACTCCCTGCAGAAAAAAGTCTGGTCTTACAAGGAATTCAATGCCGATGGTAATCGGGTGGCTCACTTGCTTAAGGAGCAGGGAGTCAGGGCAGGAAGCATTGTTGGAATCTGCTTCGATAAGTGTCCAGAAGCTTCATTGGCCATTCTGGGAATTCTCAAAGCCGGGTGTGCTTATCTCGCAATTGACCCTTCTGCTCCAATTTCGCGAAAGCAATTCATTTTGGAGGACTCCGCAACAAAGGTTCTGCTCTGTGATCAGTCGCGCTGTTCAGAGTTGGAAGCGCTTTCTGGTGTGCTTGTACAGACTATCGATGTAGCAGGCAACATCCAGCAATACTCTGCCGGAAAACTGGTTCTTGCTCGTGATATCACTCCTGATGATACCTGCTACTGCTTATACACGTCTGGAACCACGGGTACGCCAAAGGGCTGCGAGATTACACATGGCAATGCCGTACAAGCCATGCTTGCATTTCAAAGGCTTTTCGCACCTCATTGGGATGAGACTTCTCGTTGGCTTCAATTCGCGTCCTTCCACTTCGACGTCAGTGTTCTAGAGCAGTATTGGAGCTGGAGTGTCGGCATTTGCGTCACTTCTTGTCCGCGTGACTTACTCTTTGAAGATCTCCCCGGCACAATTCACAAATTGGGAATTACACATATTGACCTCACGCCCAGTCTTGCAAGACTCGTCCATCCGGACGATGTACCATCTCTGTGCCGAGGTGTCTTCATCACTGGAGGTGAACAGCTGAAGCAAGAGATCCTGGACGCATGGGGGGAGCATGGCGTCATCTACAACGGATACGGGCCCACTGAAGCGACTATCGGTTGCACCATGCTCCCACGCATGCGCGCCAACGATAAGCCTTCCAATATCGGTCCACAATTCGATAATGTGGGCTCGTATGTTTTCAAAGCAGGTACTTGTACACCAGTGCTACGGGGTGGTCTTGGCGAGCTTTGCGTCTCAGGTCCTCTCGTCGGGAAGGGTTACCTGAATCGCGCAGAGCTCACTCAGGAACGATTCCAGACTCTTGACAATGGTGACCGGATCTATCGCACAGGAGACTTGGTGCGAATCTTGCACGACGGAAGTTTCCAATTCCTGGGACGAATCGACGATCAGGTTAAACTTCGTGGTCAGCGACTTGAGATTGGCGAGATTAACGAAGTTATCAAGCAAGCAACCCCTGAGTTAAACGAAGTTGCTACGCTTGTTGTGAAGCATCCGAAACAATCAAAAGATCAACTCGTGTCCTTCGTCACCGCGAAACATGTTGGCAAGAAGCCGAACGGGGTGGAAGTGCGCTATTCCGAGGACGATCGATCGGTTCTAGTTGCTGTGAAGACTGCTTGTTATTCGCGTCTTCCAGGTTACATGGTGCCAACACACATCATTCCCATGACCAATTTTCCGTTGTCTGCCAATAACAAGGCCGATATGAAGGTGTTGAAGGGCATCTATCAAGAGCTTTCTCTGGAGGATTTACAGAGACTCGGCTCGATCGCCCTGGACGAAAATGCTCAAAGTGGATGTGAGAAAGAGATCATCTCCATCTTGGCCAAGTTTACAAAGTCCCCTGAACCTGCTATCTCTTCATGGACAAGCATCTTCGAGTTGGGGCTCGACTCGATTTCCGTGATTTCATTTGCCAGAACCCTCAGGGAGGCTGGATTCTCGCAGGCTCAGGCATCACTCATCATGAAGCGTAAGTTGTAGACAATCGTTCAGCTCGAACTTTGCTAAAATCTTGAGTTTATTTCAGATCCGACCGTCGCCGGGTTATCCTCGGTGTTGAAACAGTCGACCCCTGTGTCAAATCTTCAGAGCAGACTTCGCTTGAGCTCCAAGCACAAAATTGATGCATTTACGCACAAGCACGCTCATTCCGTCATAGAGAGTATTGGTGTTGATGAGAGTCTCGTCGAACGGATTGCGCCATGCACGCCTTTGCAGGAGGGTATCATCTACCACTTCTTGTCGAGTCCTAAGCCTCTTTACTGCTCGTCATTCAAGTTTGCTCTTCACGAATCGGTCGACATCAAGACGTTGAAAGATTCATGGAGTAAAGCACAGGATCGGCTTCAGTTATTGAGGGCTAGATTCTCGCCAACTTCGGACGGCTATGCCCAGGTAGCTCTCAAGCGTGATGAACTGGCTTGGTTTGTGGAAGATGCTGCATCCGCGGATTTAATCGAAGATGTCCGACGAAGACGTTTCCAGCGTTGGACATCTTGTCTTGCAGGACTTCCAAATCAACTTTGGGAAGTCGGTGTTGTCAGATCGTCCGATAAGTCGGTCATGTGTCTCAACATCTTCCACGCTTTATACGATGGCAACAGCCTAGAGTTGATTCTGGACCTGGTAGCCAATCTGTACCTTGGTCGAGTGAATCAATTGCGAGATGGGCCACAATTCTTGGATGCACTACACTTTGGTCCATTGTGCGAGACCCCAGGAGAAGAAGGTTTCTGGAAGGAGCATCTGAAGGATGTTCCTCAAAAGGTTCTGCCCCAGCTGAACGACATGGCTGCTGGCAATACCTTCCTAGTTCGCAAGATGAGTATCGAGACGACAGAGCCCTTGAATCAGCTCACGAAAACTCTGAACGTGACAGAGCAGGCCGTACTTCATGCCTGTTGGCTGTTGACTCTTCATCAGCAATACGCATTCGTCCCTCCCCTGGGAATTGTCGCCTCTGGCCGCGCATCTGACACAGTCGATCTCTCGAATGTCATCGGTCCGTTGTTCAACACGATTCCTAGCAATGTGCGATTCCATGGTCTCGGCTCCTGGGCCGAGGTTGCTCGGAAATGCCACGACTATCATGTCTCCTCGATGTCTTTCCAACACACTGCTTTGAGGAACATCATGAAGTGGCTTGGAAAGTGTCCGGATGAGAGTCTTTTCGATTCTTTGTTTGTGTTCCAAAAGGATAACGGGGTTACCGAAAGCTCGCAAAAGGCTCTGTGGACACCACTAGACTCAGATGCCTCCCACGAGTATCCACTGGCCTTCGAAATTGTGCGCAACGGCAATGAATCGCTAGATATGACGCTTGCAGCACAGGAGAAATATGTTCCTGCCGCTGTTGCCGAGCAGCTCCTGCTCAAATTCCAGCGAAATCTGTCTGATTTCTCGCAAAATCCTGACCATGAGCTTTCTTATTCCAATGGGTTTGAGATGGCGAGTCAGGATAAGGATATACAGTCAGATTCCTTGCGTCGCGACGTGAATGGAGTGAATGGTGCGAATGGCACGCATGTGTTGAGCACGGAAGACTTTCAATTCGAATGGAGTGACCAAGCCTCTACTATCAGAACAACCATCGCCGCTCTTGCCGACGTCGACATGCAATCAATCGACGAAGATACCTCTATCTTCGAAGTTGGCTTGGACAGCATTGACGCCATTAAGCTGTCTTCTCGTCTTGCCAAATCTGGTGTCAAGCTCCCCGTGAGCATCATAATGCGGTACCGAACAGTGAAAGGCATGGTCAGCCAGCTTACAAATGCGAACACTCAGGAGCAAAATGGAGCTCCTTCTATGCTTCGTCAAATGGAAGCCTCATTGGCGACATTCCTTAAAAATGAAGGCCTCATGCCTAAAAGTGCACGCAGAGTACTTCCTGCTACTCCACTCCAGGAAGCAATGATTGCCGAGATGGTGGCATCCGAGTATCAAAACTACTACAACCATGATATCCTGCAGATTGAGCGCCATGTCAACATTGCTCAGTTGCAGAGGTCGTGGGAAGCTGTAGTCAAAGAGCATCCAATCCTCCGTACGTCCTTTGTCGAAGTCTGGGATCCTAGAATCCCGGTCTCGTTTGCTCAGGTCATTCACGATGAAGACACCTTTGACTTCCAAACCGTTCACTTGAATGGAGCTTCTTTGGAATCCGTGATTGAGTCGCAGCGCCAGAGAGCCCATTCAGCGCTCGCCGGGAAGCCTCTACTCAGCTTGACTGCTGCAATTAATGACGATGATCAATACCTGATCCTATCAATCTCCCATGCTCTATATGATGGTTGGTCGATCAATCTTCTTCACGAAGACATTCGCAGATCGTACAATGGGGAGAGCTGTACACGTCCATTGTCAGATGCAATTCTCGGGCAAATACTTGCATCTTCTGGCGATCGTGCCTTCAGATTCTGGAGAACGACCCTATCCAACCTCACCCCTGTGCCATTCCCATCAGGTGAACATGGCGAGCCTGGATCAGAGGCGATTCATCGCTCTGAAAAAGCACTCGCTGTATCCTCCGTCAAAGCTGAAACATTCTGCAAGCGCCATGGTATTACAATGCAAGCACTAATGGTCAGCTGCTGGTCATTGGTTCTCTCCTCTTATGTTCAATGTCTCGATGTGGTCTTTGGTCTCGTTCTTTCGGGTCGGAACGCGGCTGATGCAGATAAAGTCATGTTTCCCACTATGAACACTGTCGCTATGCGCGTTCTGCTCCACGGATCTCGCCTTGAGTTGATCAAATACGTACAGGATACTTTGCTGGAAATTTCTGAATACCAGCATTTCCCTTTGCGTCGGGCAAGGCCGGACACAAAATCTCAGCAGCTCTTTGATACCCTATTTATCTATCAAAAGCGCCCACCAGGAGTCAGTGTTGACTCTCAGCCGTTATATCGATCTGTTGGAGGATCCTCCAGCGTGGAGTATCCTATCTGTGCGGAGGTAGAAGGAGAAGGGGCTGACCTGATCGCTCGTGTCGCCTGTCGTGGCGATGTGTTCGGGAATAAGGACACGGAGGCGCTGCTAGATCGCATGGCACAGGCTCTTCTTTATGTGGTCGATGAGCCCGAGAAACCGACCATCCAATTTGCAGACGATGCAATGACCGTTCTGGGTCGCCCGGTTCTCCAAAGGCAATCTGATGATGCAGCTCGGCCATCACAGCCCTGTCATGATGCACCGAAACGCAGCGAGTGGACCAATATAGAGTCGAGTATTCGCAGTGTGCTTTCGAGTGTGTCTGGCATACCAGAAGACTCGATCGGTAAGGGGACGAATATCTTCGAACTTGGCTTGGACAGCATCAGTGCTATCAAGGTCGTTGCACTTCTCAAGAAGCAGTCCATCAAGTTGGTTGTGAGCGATATGCTTAAAGCTGGAACAGTTGAAAGGATGGCACTGGCAGTCAATCAAGAGCAACTTGAAATCTCACAACATCAAATTGACCGTGCATTGGACGAGTCTCTGGAAGGGCTCGACTTGAGCTTGCTTCTTGATACACATGGAATCGATACGCAATATGTCGAGCAGAAACTGCCAGCTACAGCTGGTCAGTCCTACTTCTTGGCCATGCATAGTCTGAATTCACATGTCTTCTACTCGAAGTTCTATTACATGGCTTCACTAGATTTGGAGACGGGATCGCTGAATCGTGCATGGTCCAGTCTTATCAGTGAATTCCCGATCCTTCGCACGGCTTTCCTTGCAACTGGGCTCTCACACTTGCCATTCTTGCAGGTTGTTCTCAGGTCGGTTCAAAACGCACCAATCTGGCATGATAATCTCGATCATGCGATCAGTGTCAATCAGCCGTTAGGCTCGCCTCCTGTTGCTCTGCATGTCAGCCGAACTCCCCGCGGAGTAGTTTTCATGCTCCACATTCATCACGCTCTATACGATGCTGTGAGTCTTCCGTTGATAGTCGCTCGACTGGCACAGCTGTGCAGCGAGCGTCCACCCGCGGCACAACTGGGACATGACCTTTCCCATCTTGTGGGATTCCAGCGAATTATCTCACCTATTGATGTTCGACGCCAGTTCTGGCAGAGATACCTGGGCCACAGTCAATCGGTCGACTTACCAAATAGTCAGACCCGTGAATCCGCCATCCGACATGACTATCAGCCAGGCTTAGTGTCAAACATGTCTCGGCTAGACAAAGCTGCCAACCGCCAAGGACTTAGTACCCAGTCAATTTTTCTGGCTATATACGCGCGGATACATCATCAGATAATGGCCAGCGATACTGTTAATGGGGCCAGCGCACCACATCAACTTGTGGTCGGCCTGTACCTGGCCAATCGATCATACGCGATCGAGGGTCTTTCAGAACTTGTTGCCCCCACCGTCAACATAGTCCCGCTTCGTCTTGATGACAAACATAGTCACGACTCGACGTCATTGCTTGCTGCTGCTCACAGAATACAACAAGATATTCACGCAATCAGCTCTGAGGAGAACGCCGGCGTGTCGCTGATGGAAATTGCCGAATGGACTGGGATTCGCATCAGTACCTGCATCAATTTCTTGCGTCTGCCAGAGTCCGATGACCCCAATGGCGATGATGCAAGTGATGTCGTCATCTTCAAGCCCATCTCGAGAGAAGAACTTGATGAGATTCACACGTCCAGCTCCTCGGATGACCCCGCACATATGAACGGAGATAGAGTTGCGTCAAATACAGACCGAGCGATTGGTATAAATGCGTCATTGGCAGCATTGAAAGAGGTCTTCCTGGTAAGTTCGACCTATCTCGTACGTACGACCGGTACACTGCGACCGTGTTCATGACCAGCAGCGGGCACTAATGCGAGCAATTCACTTTCTTCAATAGCCTACGATTGATATCGAAGCCGCTATTCGTGATGACCATTTGGACTTTGGTGTCTTTGCGCCGGACACTCGGCTTGATCGGCACAAGGCTCGCAAACTCATGGATACGATGAAAGCTGAAATGACGTCGCTAATTGAAGCGTGCGAGCTTGCCTGAATTTTGAAAGCGATATGATGTTGATGGTGTTTTCAGGCGTTCGAATTCCGTCTTCGAATTCTTTGCGCGATTTTTGCTTTTAGTTCTGTAGATATCTTCCCATCTTCTCTGAATCTCATTTTTGGTAATTTTATTGTGGAATACTCTGCGACCTCTACGCACATCATCTTCTCTACTACTGGATAGCGCGCCTTCAAAGGGTCCCGCTGCTTGAGGTTGATCGCGACAGGATGTACAGTATGGCTTCCCCCTTTTCTGTGCATACCCAGGCCCCATTCTTGACGCGGTACTTTTGAAATCTTTGGATAGCTTCGATTCTGAAGCGCAATGTTACCAGGGCCATTTTGATCTGTCATAAAGTCCACCTGTCAACACGGCAACTGATCAAGTGGCTGGTGATTGACGGGCCCACAGAAGCTGGGAGACCCACGCGAATCTTCATAGTGAAAGAATTGGATTGTCTAGATCGTTAGCTTTGTTGCCCACCCGTCATCGCTCTGATGAACTTTGATCGCACAGAGTCTCCACACCCCACAGCATCAGCATCCGTACCGTACAATGGCCTTGTGCATTGAGTAGGACCCTCAAATGACGAATGCGTGAGGTGGAAGAAGAGGAAGAAAAGGAAAGGAAAGGAAGAAGCTGAGCATGCGCCTTGCTGGTTTTCCTCCTCTTCCTTCTCCCCAACCGACATCAGCATGACGGTAGTGAGATCTTAATTGCAGAGTCTGGCCAGCCTTCCGCGATGTCCAGAAAACAGGACCGTGATCGCGGATGCAGGCGGTCCGCACCGAGTCAAGGAGGTTTTCCTTCGCACACGACATCGGTCGCTCGCTAGTGAGATGTCCCTATTCTCTCAACTGTCCTGCCTCATCTTTCTTGACTCTCTTCGACGGTAAAGAATTTCCTTTTCAGGCGAGGACGTGCTTACTGGAGACTTGAGCCAATGACAGTTTCTCCTGGAAGAAATGAAGCAGATACTGTTCATTATTGGCCGCGCTAGCGCTTCTCGCAGTACTATGGTTCGTGGACGCTGGTCAGTAGTACTACATGCGTACATGATACATGCTGCAGCATCATGCGCTTGCCTATCCTCGGTATGGATGGCGTCGATGCGAACCGAGCAGGGACCCTCTTTGATGGATAGATCATATGGGGCAATAGTATTGGTGTGGAGACCCTGTGCCGGTGCTTCGGACGTTTGCGCGAAGATCAGTGATGAGCGGACTGAACAGGCGCCTATGGAGGCACACAGGCAGACAGGCAGGCAGGCGGGCAAGTAGCTTTCTCTTCCAGATACAGCCGAAGCAAGGAGAGCGCCTTTCCTTTCGTGCGGAGGGTGCGATGATCGGACCAAGGAATGTGGATTGCGGGGAGCTTGGAAGAGCGATGTGCAACAGGAACCGGCGCCGGACAAAGGAGCGCGTAGCTAGTGCTCAATCGAGCGAGCCAGGCATTGACTGATTAGAGTCTCTTTGTAGGGATATCATGACAAGTCAAGGACAAGTCAAGGAGTGCCCCTATAGAAGTGAAGGACGTGCTGTAAGAGTTGCTGTTGGAGTCTTGGAGAGAACCTCAGGTGGAGACGACCAGAGGCAGGTGCATATGACTTGACTCAATCCACGCATTCTTCCAAGCTTTGATGGGTTGTGGTAGTGACAGCTGAATGGAGGAGGAAACATTCTCCAGAAGTATAGTACCACCATTTTTTGATGGGGATCGGACATTCTTTCAGCTTTGTTATGTCTTGTCTCGTGGCCTGAGAGTGGCTGGTGTGACTTAGATGACGCTTCAGATCCCGACGTTGTCCCTGTAGACTCGAGAATCAGTACATACTACATAGTACATACTACATTCGGCAGGTCTAGCAAAGTTCGTTGTATGCTTATCTACCTATAATGCACATCCCAGGCCGAAGTGATAAGATGACCACGCTAGAGATGGTCTTGTTTAGTTAATCAAAGATTCTGTTAACCAGGTGAAGAAAATGGGCCAAGCCCGAGCCCGCATGGCGCGTTTGAGACTAAGATCTGGTGTTGCGCGTGTGTGTATCTGCTGCAGAAGCGAGCTCTGCCCTTGTCTGTATCTGAGACTTTTCTCTGGACAGCGACTCAAAGACGGGGTCAACTGAAGTAAACAACCTCAACCAGCCGCATGGACTTATAATAGGTAACTTCAACGCAGTACTACTCTACCGTTTATGTCGGTCATAGCTCCGAAGTACTACTAAAGTTACTGCCTAGATAAAGGTACAGTGCAGCTCCAATCTTCATGTGGCACTAACTTGGCAGTCCCTACTAAGATACCTCAATACCCGTTGACCAGGTATTGGGTCATGCAGTGGTGTACACCGCTGCTAGAACAAAGCCGATGACCACAAGATATCTGAATTTTAGGGGCAGTTTGTAGACCCGACCCTCGCATCCGGTAGTCATGGATAACCGAGGGTGGGATTAAAAGATAAGGTCAAGGATGAGATGGGCAATCGTAAGTAGATTAATTGATGAGCGCATACCTACATCGACAAAGCTTATCGAATATTGAGGCTGAGGCCGGCATTGAGCAAAATCCACCTGCATAGCGATAGCTTTGATGATCATTCAATGGTGTTGAAGAATCTCAACAATGGCACGAGTTCTGATTGCTGTACACTTGTACAGTTGTACGCTATGATGCATCCTCAGGCAAATCGGGCCGATCGGATCAGATCAAATTTCTAGCCTAGCACGGTTCTCGCTTTGATTGATGATGTCTCTAGAAGAAGCAACCATTATGATGGAAAGAAAGCATCAGTCCATAGCTCATATAGAGTACAGCTGTTCAGAAACTCAAGCGACTGAGACTATGGTGGATGAGGTGGAACCGGCAGCAACCTGCAGCTCCCGCAAGCCCGGCCTCTGCTCTGCCCATCCTTACATAAGCAGTGTATTTGTTTATGTCACGACGCGTGATTCCCCCGCCGCTAAGCCCAAAGCGGCAACGAGGATCAACAAACGCGACGTGCGCGTTGATCCCGCCTTCGCCTTCGAAAGCCTAACTTCCAAGTTAATCCTCTCGAGAATCTTGTTCCTGAGATCCTCGATTCATACTTCTGCGATCCGTTTTGGCATTGCCCGCTTTTCACGCCTACATCCTGTCAGCGAAGATTTCCTTCAATTTGCGCCCGATTCCTCAACTCCAAAAAGAAGACGACCCCGCCTCGACCTTTTCGGGCGTCGCTATCGAAAGCTATCGCTTCCAATCCAACATTCCAGCCCCTCCTGCCCAACTTTCGCGTGGTCTGCACCCAATTCACGTCCGCGCTTTTTTTCGCGAGTGGGGATTTTACCCCTTGCACACAGGGACTTTCCAAAGGATACTTGGAATACTGGAACAAACTTCTAACATCCCGCGGCATTGGCACTGCCTTGTTCCGTCCTCCTCCTCGGAAGGGAAAGAAAGGAAAGGGCACTCTCGTTGATCTGAATGACCCTTCCACCAACCAACCCCCCTCGTCACCACCCCATCATCTCCCGTCACCCCTCCCATTTACCCGGCACTGGCTTCGCCACCTCGTAAGGCAGAAGGTTCACCCTGAAACATTCCTGGACGACCCTTTCGAAACCACCCGGGCCCAGCGCAAGACACACACAGCACGATCACTTCTAGCGCTCCAACACACGCGTGCGCCCTACTTCTCCGGACTGTGTCAAAGTCCCCCGTGATCAACTGGAGGACCTAGCGCACTACCAAAGCTTCGCGACTCGCGATGAGTGCATGAGCCGCGACTGCCTTGTGCTCTTTCGGTTTTGCATCCATCGCCACTTCTTTTCTGCGGCTGCGCCTTCCCAGCATTCCACTGTACGTCGTGCTTCTGTTGATTGTGTGCCGACACCACAATCCTCGGCATTAGCTTCTGAACCCCGGTGGTCCATCTGGACCTTGGATGCTCCTTTATCCCACAAACATCCGCGCTCTCGCTTGATCGCACGAGTGTAACCGTTCATCTTATCCATCATCTTCGTCATTGACTCGCCGCGCGACTCGGGAGACGCGTCAAGGGTGCTTTACAAGAGGTGAGAGTTTCTAGAGGTAAATCTTATCGCCGAACGCAGTACATCAACGCGCCCACATCGTGCTCCGAAATCGGAAATCAAAGCGTCCAACTTTGAATCCTAGCAAGTTGCGGAGTGAGAAGCTGGACTCAGCAGTGAGAGACGTTGAGAAGACCCCATCGCAAGTGACAAACAATTCCGGTCTTGCTTGCTTGCAAGACCAGCAAACATTCCCAAACATGGTCGCAACCTTCTCTCCTCACCGCGACACGGGGGGAACTCTCCACTTGTCATCTCACTCGCCGTTGCACCACGTCGACGCCAGTTCAGCCATCAGGCAGCTTCGTCGTTCTCTATCGCGCTCCCCTTCTAAGAGCTCCAACTTTTTCCTCAACACCCGCTCTCATTCCCCGACTAAGTCAACTACCTACATTTCATCCCCTTTATCGCCAACCCGACGCTCTTCACATAACAACTTTGTCCTCTTCCCCTCAACGGGACAGCAGCCATCGCCGCTCGCGGGTCCACACCCATCCAGCGCAAAGATCACTAGACCGGTTATTCGACGACGGACCTCACCTCGAAGTCCAGCCAAGACTGTTCTCGCTGTGTCTGCTGATGGCGGCAACACGTCCCTCACTCCGCCATCATTGAATGCGCCAGGTGAAGAGAATGCGTTGCAGTTCGAAGATCTGGCAGAGCCGAGTAAGACTGCATCTTGCGCCACGACTCCATTCAGTACAACACCTACTGTGTTTGTTCCTGAGCCACCAACGTTCTCGCAGTCAGCGCTTGCACCTCGCCCCACACTGTCGCGCATCGAAAAGCGACGAAGCGGCACATTTGGCTCCTTTGCCGCAGTAAGTCCGTTGAAACGAAGCGACGGCATCATGAACCTCGATCAAGCGTCTCGAGGAAGTCCCTCGGCAAAACGTCGCAGCGTGCACGCCTCGGCATTTTCAGGCGACTTTAACATTTTCGACCAGCAAAGTGAAACTGCTCCTTCGAGTCCGTCGGGCCACGGCGATGATTCTAAATCTTACTTCCCCACTCCCACACAGCCGCTGAACCCCTTTGCGACCATCCCCAAGCGATCTTCCTCTCTGCGTCGATCCACCCTCCAGCAGCGCCAGATTGAGCGTCCTCTATTTGGTCGTCCGAAAGCCGCGGGTGACGCCGAGAATCCAGTCACGACAACACCTCTGGCCGTTCGCCCTCGCCTTTCGTTTGAAACCGGTTTATTTCAACAGTCCGAACAAGAATCCTCTCATCTCTTCTCGCCTCGCCAAGCTCCTGCCAGTCCTCTCTTTTCTTCTCATACATCTCACCCCGGCAACACGTCCACGTTTGGAGTATCGCAACCGCCACGAACTACCGCACATCCACTTTCGCGAACTATCACTCAGTCTTCTTCTGGGTCAAGCGTCGAAGATTCCCCTACTCACGAACCCATCCACAAGCCGGAGCGTCCTCCGCGCACAAATATGAACTTCTCCAAGTCTTTGCCAGCTGGCGCTTCCCGGCCTGCGATGGTCCGGCGGGTGACGCGGGAGGAGTCGACGACGTCGAGCGACTCATTCGCCACACCAGAGAATTACAAACTGGTCAAGCCTCTGCCAGCTGCGTTCATGTCAACCGGTCTGATCTCCAAGAAAAACCGAAATGTGGACGAGGTCTCCGTGGGTCGCTTCCACAAGGCCATGCCGGATACCCCATGCAAGCGTCCCATTAACCTTTTCGCGGGGAGCACAGATTCCCCTTTGCCAGAGGGCCTCTTTGGCAAGTCTCAGCTTGGCCGAAATTCCGAGCTTGCTCCGGCCTCTCCTTTCAATCCAGCTGCATCTTCATCTCGTCCAAAAGCCGGTCCTTTCGCGCGTGGCATGGGCATCTTTGGCAATACTTTCACCCGCCCCGAGATCTCGCGTCGCGGAAGTTGGGTTAGCGTGGATGGGGATGATACCAGCCAGGCTCAATCACCTTCGTCTCGTCTCGATAATCAACAACCCATGACCGACTCTGACCTCCCTCCGACCCCCACGAAGCAGGCTTTCCTTCCCTCCCGCACCTATCCCCCCGCCACATCCCAAATCGCGTCGCTCGAGCGTCTGTCGGAATCACGAGGAAGCGGTACATCGACACCCCTGCATGACCGATTCTTGCAAGCTTCCACAACACCTCGCACCCCACGCGACCAAGTCTTCCCTCCGGATCCTAGCGGTCTTTCAATCTCCGCGCCCAACGACCAACAACTTCTTCAGCCCGACTTTGGCAGCAGTCTCAATCTTCCAGCTACACCAACTGGACCACGTGAGTCCTTGCTATCGAGTAAGCGACCTAGTCTACAGCTCAGCGGTTACCAGGCTCCCGACGTAGACCCTAGCCTGACCTCGCGATTCGCCAAAGTTGAGTTGGTCGGCACCGGAGAGTTTTCACAGGTGTTTCGTGTTGCTCAGCCTCACAATGGTTCCTTCTCATCCGTCTTCTCTCTGCCGGCTGATGATACCATGTCCCCCAAGGATCTGACCCATCAGGTGTGGGCTGTCAAGAAAAGCAAGCAACCCTACTCAGGACTAAAGGACCGGGAGCGTCGACTCCGTGAAGTGGATATTCTGAGAGCTTTGGTGAACTCAGACCATGTTGTCAATTTCTTTGACAGCTGGGAGGAGAAGAACCATCTCTACATTCAGACTGAGTTCTGCGAGGAGGGTAGCCTGGATGTTTTCCTGGCCCAGGCTGGTCTCAAGGCTCGTCTCGATGATTTTCGTATTTGGAAGATACTCCTTGAGCTTTCTCTGGGTCTCAAGCACATTCATGACATGGGCTTCATTCATCTCGACTTGAAGCCCGCCAATGTCCTGGTCACCTTTGAGGGTGTTCTGAAGATCAGTGACTTTGGCATGGCTACTCGATGGCCCGCCGAAGCCGGTATTGAGGCTGAGGGTGACCGCGAGTACATCGGTCCAGAGATCTTGATGGGTCGATACGATAAGCCTGCCGATATCTTCTCTCTCGGTCTCATCATGTTCGAGATTGCAGGAAATGTGGAATTGCCTGATAATGGGGTATCTTGGCAGAAGCTTCGCAATGGCGATATGAGTGATGTGCCCAGTCTCACTTGGAGCTCGGACCCCAGCATCCTCCGTGATGCTACCGGGAACCCGATCGTCGTAGAAGCCTCCTTTGATGATCTCTGCACGCCAGACCTTGGTGGCCTTGGCGGCGACTTCTTCTCCGGGCACAAGACGCCACCTAGATCTTGGCAATCTGCTCGAAGTGGAGAGCTCATCCACCCTCCCGTCTACATGATAGATGGTCGTCACGAGCAAGCTTTGGACAAGATTGTCCGCTGGATGATTTCTCCCGCACCTGAAAATCGTCCAACCGCTGACCAAATTCTCCAAACCGATGGTGTACAATTCGTCAATCGCCGTCGTCGTGCGGGTGCCACAGTCTTTGAGGGCAACTGGGGCCCTGCTGACGATGTTTTGGCCGAGGATGCTGAAATGATCGACGTGTAATCTATCTTTCGTTTTTACAGCTTCTCTTGCGCATATGGGAGGTGTTTTGTGCTTGTTCTCATTTTTCATTTCTTTCTTTCTTTTGTCATCTGGCTTTTAGGCATGAGAGCGGGTCGGCGCTTTGCTTTCACCTCCCTCATGTTACCTCACGATTAATATCCCGTTGCCCTTTATGCATTGTTCATCCCCAAACCATTTGGATAGTGATCAGCTTATCTGGAGCTTTCGTTGCGTTCTTACGATGTCCTGGTCTGTACTCCGGTTCTGCCAATTTTCTCATACCCCTCGTTCCTCGATACTGTTCTGGCTTCTGTGTTTTTATCACGACCAACTGGACTTTTCTCAAGGCTGCAATACCCCCGGAGTTTACGTGCGGCGTTTCCTTTTTACACTGTGTAACGCGTCTTTCACATTCCTTCCTACCCCTCTGTCCCTCTCTTTTGTCTATCCAGTAATATCTGATTGTCATACCCATATCTGTACCAACATTGCTCGTTTATTGCAAGTCCGAGCGACCGGTGGTCTCTTGATGACAATGAGGGTAGGGGCATCTGCCACATTCGTCATCAATTGACCGGTTGGCAGCACTGCCTATCTGGACGGTGGCTTGCTGACATAGGCCCCGTCTCCGATGCCTATTCCTGCCTGTCAGCACTCATGTTTGCCCCTCAGCACTTCTGCTGCTGCAAAGATCTATCTGTTTAAGTCACGATGAATGACTATGCTCTGTCAAACTAGCGAGATTTTTCTGGTTCTATTAGGTTTTGAGCCTATTCCAGTCAGTGTACATTTTAGAGAAGCATGATATCAAGTGTAGTTTTAGTTGAGCCCAGGCTCCAAACATGGTCCTTAATAAACACTAGATGAGACAAGACTTCTCGGTTTCTCTCTTGTACGTCCGTATATGGAGCGACCATATGATAAGGATATGTTTGATACACATATGTAGACGACGCCCCGTCGAGCTGTCATTGCTAAATGAATGGAGGTTCCCATGTGGAACTTCCGTCCATCCCATCAGAAGTACGACTGGAATGATACATAACTACCCGCTATGTAGCTACCTACATAGTATGCAATGGGCACTGGGTACACGCTACACCTATGGAGGTATGTGCTGCCCCCTGGGTTGTGGGGGACTGGTGCAGACACCCGGTCATTTACCTGTATATATATTGGAAGATCTTGGTGAAATAATGATCTTATCATACCTAGGTATACTCAGGCTTATGTTATTACGGATCAAGACGTTAGGTACCAAGATACGTTGATTGAGACATGTATGAAAGACCCAAAGTTCAATTAAAGAGAGTATCAGGAGATTTCTTGCTCATTAGAGACTGGACACTGGGAATGCTCTAACGATACTTTAGTGCAGGTAAGGTTCTCCTTCACAGTCCATATAACCTAGTCGGCCGAGTGAGGTGGTGGTGGTAGGCAAAATTGTCTTTACACTGGACATGCAAAGATATATTGGGTCACTTCTTCCGGCGCCTAGATACCTATACCTGTGTGATGGCGGAGGACTACTACGCCCGTGTCCGTTGTAATAGGTACTAGCATGAGATTGGAAGTTAATACCTGTCTGTTGGTACCGAGATGAAAAATTTCAATCAGTGTTGACATATTAATAATGACATATGTTAAGGGTAGATTATTCGCCTCTTGACAGTGGACAGTGGACATATTAAAGATGATAGCCTGCCGTACATTGTGGGACGGGGGAAGATAAGCTATGCGCATACACCTGGGAGGGAAAACAATAATCCGGCCGCATTATGGACCGGAGATCGCCACGGAACTGACAGCTTCAATTCAGAGTATTGGATTATCCAAGTTGCGGTCCTGCTTCCGCACTTCAGCGTTCTCTCTCTTCAGAGCACTAAGCATCGAATTGCAATATCTTCATTGTTTGACATTCCCATGTTTCTAATATGAGAGCGACTTGACACAGCCGTGAATTACTGCCGCGACTCGCTCCCTCGGCATCTTTACGATTCTCACTGCGCCCACTCTTTTCCCGACTGTCACAACGTTTGCGCACAACATGGACAACAAGACCTTTGTCTCAGACTCACTCATTCGACTTACCGGCGCATCTGACCCGATTGCGGTAGATTTTGTCCTTGCAGAAGCTTCGTCTGCCAAGTCTGTCTCTGCCTTGCAAGATAAGCTCGTTTCATTTCTCGATGGCAGCCCCGATGAGATCGGCGCATTCTGCGGGCAGTTGTTTTCACGCGTCGGCAAGAACAGCCAGTCCAGTACGTCGACTTTAAAATCGTCTAGCAGCAAAGAATCGTCGAAAAAGAAATATCGTCTGGTGGACATGGGAGAGGACCTTCCCGACCCAGCATCTTCACTAGGACCTGTCAACGTCGAGGCGGAACGAGATCGACGTCGACACCGTGATCGAGATCGAGATCGCGATCGCGACCGCGACGCAGACTATGACCGAGATCGAAGTCGTCGAGAGAAGGATGATAGCAGGAAACGGGACCGCAGCCGGGATGCTCAAAGTCGGGATCGCCCACGAACAAAGAAATTGCGGCAGAGAGACACAGACGATTTCGATAATCGATGGGGCGATGAGGAAATTGGAGATGATGAGCGATATGCCGACGAAGTCGACTTTGTGGAATCGCCCGCGAAACGGACCAGACTTGAAGATGGTTCCGCCTCACCGCGCCCCTCCTCCCCGGTCGAAGACATCGACCCACAGACAAAGCAGGAATTGGAGCGGCAGAAGGGTTTGCGCGAACGAGATGAGTTTGCGAAGCGATTGGCCAATAAGGACAGTTCCAAATCGAAGAAAATTGTGGAGGACCGGACTCGTGATAGTGAAGCGGCAAAGAGACGTGCGTTGGCGGATGATGCAGCTGCTCGATCGGCCGTGATGCCCGATCTGCGCGAGCGCTCGCGACAGGAATATCTGAAGAAGCGTGAAGCGGAGCGACTTGCCCTGCTGCGAAGCCAGGTCGCCGAGGAGACGGCCGAGCTTCGAGAGAACCCCAATCTGACACGCAAAGAGAAGGAGGAATTTGCACGCAACCGTGAGGTTCTCCGAATTGCCGAGGAGCGGCTTCGAATTGACGATCACCGAGATGGGTATATGATGCCAGAGGACTATATCACAGAGAAAGGCAAGATCGATCGGAAAAAGAAGGAAGAAGCCCTGTACAAGCGGTACGTGGACCGAGATGAATCTGGTCAAGAAAGATTCGTGACCGAGCACGAAGAATGGGAGCTGGAACAGGCCGCCAAAGCCAAAGCACAAATCAAGAAAGCGGAGTTTGTGGATGAGGGCGACTACGAATATGTCTTCGACGACACACAACAAATTAATTTCGTGATGGAGTCCAAGATCGAAGGAACCCAGAAGCCCATGACACAGGAGCAATTGCGATTCAAGCAGCAGGTGGATGCTGCCGAGAAGAAAGCGGCGACTATGGAAGAGACCCGGAAAAGCTTGCCAATCTACCAATTCCGCGATCAGATCATTCAGGCTGTTCATGACCACCAGGTACTCATCATTGTTGGTGAAACTGGTTCAGGAAAGACCACACAAATCCCGCAATATCTTCACGAGGCTGGCTTCACTAAAGATGGCCTGAAGATTGGATGCACACAGCCCCGTCGAGTCGCTGCGATGAGTGTTGCGGCGCGTGTGGCCGAAGAAATGGGCACTAAGCTTGGAAATGAGGTTGGATACGCCATCCGTTTCGAGGACAACACCAGCGACAAGACCATCCTGAAGTACATGACCGACGGTATGCTCCTGCGTGAATTACTCACCGAGCCTGATCTTGGCCAGTATTCGGCACTTATGATCGACGAGGCTCACGAGCGTACGGTGCCGACCGACATAGCCTGTGGACTGCTCAAAGATATTGCCAAAGCTCGGCCTGACCTAAAGCTGCTGATCTCTTCGGCTACCATGGATGCACAGAAGTTCCAAAAATACTTTGACGATGCCCCCATTTTCAATATTCCTGGTCGTCGATACCCTGTCGATGTGCACTATACATCGCAGCCCGAGGCCAATTACCTCGCTGCTGCCATTACCACCGTGTTCCAGATTCATGTCACTCAAGGCCCCGGGGACATCCTTGTCTTCTTGACGGGTCAAGAGGAAATTGAAGCCGCCGAGCAAAGTCTACAAGAAACGGCGCGGAAATTAGGCAGCAAAATCCCGGAGATGATCATCTGTCCCATTTATGCTAATCTCCCGTCCGAACTTCAGACCAAGATCTTCGAACCCACGCCGCCCAAGGCTCGTAAAGTCGTGCTGGCTACGAATATTGCCGAGACCAGTCTGACCATTGACGGAATTGTCTACGTGATCGATCCTGGCTTTGTCAAGGAGAACGTGTTCAATCCTCGAACTGGCATGGAAAGTCTCGTTGTGACTCCCTGCTCCCGAGCCTCTGCCAATCAGCGAGCTGGTCGTGCTGGACGTGTAGGACCAGGAAAGTGTTTCCGGCTGTACACGAAGTGGGCGTACTACAATGAGCTCGAAGAGAACACTACACCTGAGATCCAACGTACCAACCTCAACAGTGTGATTCTGATGCTCAAATCTTTGGGCATTGACCAGCTGCTTGATTTTGATTTCATGGACCCTCCACCTGCCGAGACCATCATTCGTGCATTAGAGCAACTTTATGCTCTTGGTGCACTGAACGACCGAGGCGAGCTCACCAAGGTCGGCCGACAAATGGCCGAGTTCCCCACAGATCCCATGCTCGCCAAGGCTATTCTCGCAGCGGGCCAGTACGGCTGCGTTGAGGAAGTACTGTCTATCGTGTCCATGCTCGGTGAGGCTAGTGCGCTCTTCTTCCGTCCCAAGGACAAGAAGATCCATGCCGACAGCGCGCGCAACCGCTTCACCATCAAAGAAGGTGGTGATCACCTCACTCTACTCAATATCTGGAATCAATGGGTCGATTCTGATTTCAGCTTCGTCTGGGCCAAGGAAAACTTCCTCCAACAACGAAGTCTTACTCGCGCTCGTGATGTCCGAGATCAGCTCGCCAAACTCTGTGATCGCGTCGAGGTCTCCATCAGTACATGCGGATCCACCAATCTCGTTCCCATTCAAAAGGCCATTACCTCTGGATTTTTCCCGAATGCGGCTCGACTCCAACGAGGAGGAGACAGCTACCGGACCATCAAGAACGGGCAATCGGTCTATCTGCATCCGTCGAGTACTCTGTTTGAGGTCAACCCCCGCTGGGTGATCTACTTTGAACTGGTGTTGACAAGTAAAGAGTATATGCGAAGCAACATGCCTCTGCAAGCGGAATGGCTGGTGGAAGTGGCGCCGCATTATTACAAGAAGAAGGATCTGGAGTCATTGGGGCTGGACCGCAAGGTTCCTAAAGGCACGGGGGCGGCTGGGGAGAAGAGTCGGAGCTGAGTCGTAGTTTTATCAAGTGGCTACGTTCTTCGAAGTCGACGTGGTACATATTGATCTTTGTATATACAGCATGAAAGGTTCTTTCTCTTTGAATACAGCCGAGGCTTAAGACATTTCTATGTTGACACACTTATCATCGTCAAGTGACCATGTCACCTATCACCCTGTATGATGTCATAGTTGGCCTGGAGCTTCGAGCTGCAAGCTTACCCCAATAGGAGTGGTTTGCATGTCAAGATAGAACTACTTGGTCTTACTAGACAATTCTATGTTGGAAAGCGCATGATATCTGCAGGACTCTGCATAACACTGAAACTATTCCACAATGAACACTACCACACTACTGTCTTGATGTGTTCAATAGCTGTTATCAAAGCCCCATGTTGCTCCAACTTTATGCACCTCCACCAATCAGCCGCTCGTCATTCACAATCCGAGCGACCGCGGCATATCCGCGCGCCTTTCACTTTAACCTCGGCCCCGCTTGTTTTTGGCTTGGACGTGTTGGAGGTAAGGTCCGAGTCAGACTAGAATGACTTGAAAGAGCAGATCCTGCCCCAGATTACACTACTCTTCCTCCGCGTGCCATCCATTCCCCGTGTCCAAAAACCACACCAGAACCAAATAAGGCCGTCATTCGTGCCTGATCCTATCACTCCAAAATCCAAACGATTCTCCTGGTGCTCCACTTATTTAGCAAGCCCTCGACACTCTCAACCTCCCTCCATCCACCCCATCCAACCCACCGAATCCCACCGTCTTCGACGCCAACTACCCGTACCTACTTCCTTTACATACCGAATCACCATGTCCAAGTCCTTCACCCCTGCCGACGTGGCTTCTCACAACAATGCCGATAAGGGCATGTACATCATCATCGATAACTCCGTCTTCGACGTCACCAAGTTTGTGGATGAGCATCCCGGCGGTGCGAAGATCTTGAAGCGTGTCGCAGGCAAGGATGCGACGAAGCAGTTCTGGAAGGTACGTTCGTTAAGCAGTAAAAACGCTCCTTTAAAGCCCCCAGGTCTATGATACCGGAATTCCATATTCTCCCTACACATGTCTTGAATGATAAAGTTGGACTGCGCAACGTGCACCGCATGATCTACCTGCTTGTCGATGACTGTCCCTTGCATCCCGTTCCGTGGTGACGCCGGAGTTGGGCCTAGAGACAGTGGGAGAGTCCCTTGAGATGCTGTATAGCACTTGCACTCACCCACGCGATCACCCTCGACGACGCAGTTATCAAGATATTTTGAGGCCCCGATTTGCTAACTCTTGTCTGTGATATCGCAACGTGTAGTACCACAACGAATCCGTTCTCAAGAAATACACACCCAAACTGAAGATTGGCGACGTGAAGGATGCCGCGAAGCTGTGAGGCAGGGGGTGAATAATTGATTATGACTCGAGCGCTTGAACAGTCGCCTTTGCGACGTTCCTATACCTTCTGTGCTTGTCATTCGTCTCTCATCTGTCTCTGTTGCTAGTCGTGTGGGCTGTGGTCGTGGAATCCGGGATAAGACGGGGAAACTGGGCGGAGAGTGATCCCGGCTCGCAGAGGGCGGGAGTAGCCGAGGTCCGTTCAGTTGAAACCTCGTGATAGTCATTTCATCCTTGAAATGCGTGAACATTACTCCTGTATCTATATACAAGTCTTGACGGTACTACACACTGTATTTAAGTATATAACACATCTCGATGCTTTGGTACATTCCTAGACGTCCAATTAAGGGTTTCAACTAGATCCGTAAATACGAGTCAGAGTGGTTGATCACGTAATGAAGTATTGACCAAGGTTGGTGCCTCCCACCCTAATTTGTAAGCTTCCCGCCAGATTTCTGATTTTCTTCCAGAGATCGCATGGTATAAACAAGACAATGGAAGAGAAAGGTAGTCGCAAAAAAAAAGATCCTAGACAAGAAACGCTAATAGCACCCGAGGATTCTCGGGAATTACTAATTTCACTGGCACGCGCAGGATGGTATCAAAATCAGCCACAGGCCACACGAGAGAATGAAAATGAGAATGATAAACTCCAAAGACGGAGAAGATGCGATGCAGAAGTGCTTGGCGAGTGCTGAGAGAGGGAAAATAGTGGAAGACCGTGTGCTTGGTTGGAATGTGCTATAAGAGAAGGGGACAAAGAGAGGGTGAGAAGGTGCGAGAGACACCGGAGAGAGCAAGAGAGCATATGAACTCGTGCTTTTGACGAGAACACTGGCTAGAACCCTCGGAATGGATCTGATCGGAACGAAAATTCGCTCTCAGCCACAGATGGTGCACCCGGTGGACTCCATTGACTTGATGTCTTGCGCGAATGGCGCGGCCTGCTGGAGGGCATGGCTCGTGTTCGATTGATTTGGTCCAGATGAGGATCAATGAATGCCTCCATCCGCACAGTTCCAACATCAAACATATTACTCGTAGCCGTATGGCTAGTGCGTCCACTGCCCTCAGAAGTGCGACTGATGCTACTACGACCGCTTCGAATCCCTGCGGGGAGAGCTGGAGGAGCCGCGGGAAAGAAGTGCGGATCGTGCGAACTCATGATTCCGCTGTGAGAAGCTGGGATGGCGCCTTGACTGGAGAAGCTGCGGATCGCTTGAAGTGCTGGGGTGCGGGGACCTGTGTTGCTGCGCTTTCGTGTGTGATGGTGGCTGCTGTGGTTTGAGAATCGAGGTACGTGGGGCGCGTCGGCCGCCAGGTCAAGATCTTCCACATCGGGCAATTCTGGCACCGGAGCGCTTGGGAATGATCTTTTGCCCTTGGCTAAAGGTCGTGGCTTACCCTTGGCAACTCGAATAGAGTCGCGGATTGGGTTGCGTCGGAGAGTAGCCTGTGACGGGCCCGCTGTGGCTTCCTCTTGGGGTGCCGGGGGGAATGCGGCTAGATCATGAAGTCCCACAGAGGAATGGCTGAGGAAAGACAAAGCTGTTAGCCAAACATAGTGGCGTTCAACGGTGAGTGCGGTAAATTTGAGGGCACGCTGAGGGGTCAAGACGAGAATGGAGCGGTTGAAAGGCGGAGGGCTGGTGCCGTTGGTCGAGCCCTTGGGCATTGGATTGTCATCCTTGACATCAAGGACTGATTGGATATTAACTACAATGATCACTTCGTTAGCACCAGCTTTCGTATTAGCAATAAAGTTGCACATGGATTAACACTCACATTTACGACCGTTCTTACCCAGCAAAGCAGGGCCGCTTGTAGGTTGCTTGCTGCTCCACATGATCGCACCTTCATAAGGTGCCAACCATACCCATCTCTTGTGCCGGACACCGCTATTCGTGATGTTCGCTGAGACTTCATCTGGGTTCTTCCCTTCCCAATTATCTTTGCCGTCACCCATGCCAAAGGACTTCCGACGACGGACATATTTGTACATCCACTCGCCAACCATGGTCTGAGCAATCGCATCGACTACACTCGTAGGCTGCACAGCGCCCACCGAGCCTTGTCGCTCATAGCTCTCAGTGACGGAAGGTGCTGTCTGCTGAGACGACCGGTTTCGGACGTTGGGCCGGTTACGAGGTACTGTGATCTCGTCCATCGGCAAGGGAGGAGTGTCGAAAGTAGGACTGTCCAACATGAAGGACGATGCCGAGCGGGCGGGGGATGATCGTGTCTCGGGACGTTCAGGCAGATCTGAATTAGACATAGCTGCTGCCGAGCGAACGCGACGCAAGGTCGGCCGGCGAGCGATCGTTGAACGACCGCCACGGTCTGAGAATTGTCGGCCCGTGGAACGAGATGGGCTTGGTGGTGCTTCGCTACTCGTCGTCGGAACATTCCGAGAGCTCAGCCGAATAGGTACTGGGAATGGCGGTGCATTGCTTGACCCAATGCTACCGTTCTCCAGGCTCGGCTCACTTGGGCTACGAGCTCGACTTCTCTGGTGATTGGATGGACCTTGCGAATTTGGAAGTGCTCTTCGTGTACGAGGTTGACGGATGGAGGATGCTGCGCTCGCGCTCGATCGGTTGACAGGACGCGAGCTACGGCCCACATCGGACGGTCGCGATTCGGGCTCTGACGATTGCTCGTTAATTTCCGGAAGACCATGCTCAGCAATCGTGGCCCCTGATTTGACATCGACCATTTTTCCACGATGAAGCGTGTACGATGCGAATGGTCGATTCAGGAGCTCATCGTCCGTGAATACATCCCGCTCTGGACCGTGATGATCGTCCTCGTCACTCAGTTGTTCAAATCCAGCGAATAGACTGCTGGAGCGGAATGGTCTTCGCAGGCCGGCTGCTTCCTGGCTACTAGAAAGAGGACCATTGTCATTGTTGCCCGGATAAGCCTGCACAAGGTCGTCAGAATGCGCACGCGGGGGTTTGACCGGACGCTCGGTGTTGAAAGATCGCTTTTCTCTCTTGGCAGATCGTGGAGGAGGTACAGGTGCACGATACGGCTCGAAGGGGGGCTCTTCAATACTGGATTGGACGGGCGCATCTTGTATGGCAGAAGGCAAAAGGCTGGCGGGCAGTTTGACGGGTCGTTGATCGATACGAATTTCCTCCGTCTGTATAGCCACGGAACGACTGTCGATCACGAACCGGAAGCTTGCCTCCACTGAGGCGTTTTTCGTCTGAGGTGGGAGAACCACACTATTCCGAGGCGACGGGGGCTCAGAGCCCGGTGGATGAATTGCGATCATGGGAATTGCCATCTGCGAAGGAGAGTCATGAATACTCAACGGGAGTGTCGAAACGTCAGTTCGCTCAGCTTCTGGAGCAGTGTCTGTCTGAGTCGACGTCGATGCCATTTGGGCTCGTTGTGGCTTTGCCTCGATCCCAGTTTCTGTCAACGGTTCTGGCACGTTTGGTGTCCAAGGCGGACTGGGCAGATCGCCTATTGTCTGGCAAGAACTCGAAACCATGCCAATTTTGATTGTCAGTGTTGAGGAATCCCTCGTTGTCACCCCCTCGAGGTCGTTATCAACCATACTGTCCAAGACCAAATCTTCCACTGCAATAGGCTCGTTCTCGCCAACAGTCGACAATGACCTCGGAGATGGTGGCAGCGAATATTGAATTCCCATATCTCGGTACTCCAGAGGTGGGTTTGCAGGTTTCCAAACAGCTGTCGATTCCGCCGCACGCAATTCGGCCGCAGGCACAGAAGCATTGCTCTGCATTGAGAGACCGAGAATCTTTCTTGCTTTAAAGGAGATGTCGTGCGATGCGGTAGAATGGACTGATAGAGGCCGCTCTTCTGGGAGCGTTTCAGGAGAGCTAGGAACGTATTCATCCTCGGAAGGAACGAAATTGTCATCGTCCTCGTCAAATGCAAGTTCTTGTGCCAAGTTCAACCCTGAATCTCCCTTGCTCATCACAGAATACCGGGTGGGAGTGTAGGGGACAGCATCTCCTTCATCTGTCGTGATGCTCGTCATGCTAGTGCGGCGTCGTCCTTGACTGCTTGATGTCACGCTTGCGGTGTCGCTATTTTTTGTCTTGTCCTTGGTAGCATCCTCGTGGTTTTCTGTTCGCGAAGCGTTTGTTTGCACCTCCTGCACGGCCGCAAACTCGCCCAGCACAGTTTTCAATCGGCCTTCCACCACGTGAACCTTGCGTTCCAAATTGCGACGCTCATTTTCCCATGTTTCGCGATCTCGATCCCAGAGCATTTGCGTCCGTTCAGCTTCTTGCTCATGATTTCGTGCTCGTTTTTGCGTCTGTTCAAGCTTCTTGCGGACGTCGTTCATGTTCTCCATTGCTTCATCCCGCTCCCGAGCCAGCTCCGACATCGCTGACGAGGTGCCTCCCTCCAGCAGTTGGATCTGGTGCTTGAGGGAGCGAGTCTCACGACTCGCTTTCGACAAGTTCTCGCCCAACGTTTCGCTTTCGGTCCTCGATTCATGTAGACTTTGCTCCAGGATATCGATCGCTTTGGTTTTGCTGTCGACTTCCCGGCGAAGATTGAGAATTTCCGATACAAGGGAGGCATGAAGAGTTGGTGTGATTCTGCGAGCATCAAACGGCGAGAGGCTGTCATCTTCCGGGAGGTCATCATCCATGTCGCTAGGTCCATCGGGTGAGAATGCGGGCGTGGGCAACCCTGGCGGCGAGGATGGAGGGGCGGGAGACGAGTTACGTCCATTTCGACCTCGTGGAGGTCTCGATGCTGGTTTAGAGTGCGACCGAGAGCTGATCGGCGTTGAAGTTATTGAAGCCATGGCGGGCACAGATGATTGCAAGTCTGCGGCCATTCCGCATACGAATTGCGCAGCGAACGGCCGATCAAATCATTACCAGTCAATAGCTGAAGGCGAATCGGCTGTTTCGTGCTAGCCAAAGTGCTCGACAAGTGAAAGTCGTTTACAGAGCTGCCTGGCGCAAATGAATTATTCGTGGCAAAGGACTTCAAGTTGGCGTTTGGGGGATTCTTTGTGCTCGACGGTCTTGGTCCGACGACGAGGCGGGGAGTTCGGGCAGCCTCGCCACTTTTGACTTTTGACGTACGACGTGCGCAAGGACGTCTTTCTTCGAGGTGGCTGCGGTGGAACATTCAATCGGTCAGCCATTCTGTGGCAGCGCGGAACCCGGGATGCATGCCCATGAGCGCGAGGGGAGAGGAGAAGCGGGATCGCTGGATGCATGGGGTGCTTCCAGTGCATGGACTCACATGAACAGAGGACTTTGAGGAACGCGAAGGTCGTGCGTTGGACTTCCGCGAAAGTCAAAGAGAGAATATGGATCAATCTTGTCACTCGAGCCTCCTGAGCGAGATCTGGAGGAGATGACGAAGGATAACGGTCCACGATTTGCGAGTGATGTTGAACAGCACTCGAGACGGGTGATATCCCGAAATGGACTACAGTACGTCTGGGGATGGGGCGAGGAATTAAAGGGTCTTAGACCGCTGGGTTCCTGTTTCAGCACATAATGTTAAGGCGAGGATGTGAATTTACGAGGTCCGCGATCCGCCCCGTTTGACTGGACCTTGGCCGCCGATATTGACATAGGCTGCACTGTCGATGATTACGGCTGATCGGCCTCGGATGCGAGGCAAATGTTCATGAACGTCAATGAGAGGAGAAAGGTCAGATTGACGCTAGTTCGTCGAGGTTGGTTAGCGGCCGGCGCAGTGTTTAATTCAGTCATGAGGAAGAAAAAGGGGGCATGGGGAAAGCTAGAAAGCCAGCCCCATCGGCCAAGATACAGCTTGCTCCACCAGCAAGTGCCACTCGATGCACTAGTCAAACTAGCAAAATTAGCCCAACTGCGCGCAGCTTGCAATTGAATTGGAATGGTGAGCCAAAACCAGCATGCCAAACGCCGTTATGCGAAACGTCAGCGCATCGCTCATGGCCCTCTCAGGCCACACCCAGCGACGCCGTCAATAGTGTGTGGAGCTGTGTATATGACAGGGCCCCCGGCCTACGGCTGGCCAACCACGATAGACTGGGAAGTACCAAACCTCCGAGCGCGACTCATATATTCGTAATTTTATTCGGCATTTCAGTTCAGCGCGATGAGAACAGTACGCGATTGAGGCGATGAGTGTACAAAAGCCGCAAAAAGAAAGTCGGTCGGCGCAAATGAGCGAATGATGATGACTCGGGAAAGTGTTAATCACCACTGGCGGATTCCAATTTGGAACAGGAGTCGAGATGTCGGGGTATGGCTGAAGGCGTTCGTGAGCGAAAGGGGAAGATTTACACCAGCTCACAGCGAATCGTTCCGCGCTCCGTCCCTCGGTGGACCACAAAAGTGCTCCACTCAAGGAAACGAGCAACTCAGTTCGAGGGAAAGTGGTCTTGGCCCCCTTTCGTTGGGCTTGACATGGGCGCTTTGCGCTCTTTCGAGACCCAATGCACTCAAACAACGTGGACATTTAGTCGAAACCCGGTTGTTTTGGCAAGATTCTCCTGCAGGTCGTCGTATGGGCTCAATTCATGCAGAAGACGACCACTGCATTTGAAGTATTCTCCCGAGGCTCGTGGCAGAAACATATGCCGAAAGTGTGTTCAAGCGACAGGCCGGATCACCAACCCAATGAGAACTAGGGCGGCGCTATCACAGTGCACAACTGCATACAAATCCTCCCGGGAGGCCAATGATGTTTGCCATAGTCAAGACAAGACGAGAACCCCGATCAAATGAGGACTTATCGTAGCGTTGCTTAGCGTCCGGGCTAAGAAAAATTCTTGCCGTTCTGGCACCATAGGCGTCAGGTCGTTGGCCAGTTCGTTTCTAGTGCAAGCTTGGACGGTGTTGATCGGCATAGGCAATTTCACATCGTCGGAAGGACGCCGGATCCTGGTGGTCTGTGTTGCGTGTTTCAAGTTTGATCTCCGGACGATCTCAGTTCGATCGTTTCCGACCATGAGAAGTTGAGAACTAACACTCTCGACGGAAGCTGCCGTTGAGCTTTCGAGAGCCTCGCATTGTGGCTCTATCATCGCTCATCGCCCTCTGTCGCGTGCGAGTCGCAGCCAGCACGAGCAATTGCGAACTATTCGCATTCAACCACCGGAAACGTGTCGCTTCAGGGGTTCGGGTACAATTAACTTTCCGGAGTGTGAGGCGGGCTTGATTGGGTAACATGAGAAAGCTGGTTTTCTGGTACAGGATCCATACGAGGTCTCCACCAAAATCCATGACTCCATGAGAGCTTCAGAAGTCCCCACGTATCGAGATTGTAGATTCATCGAGGCGACTTTTGTTGGTTATTATGACCAAATGATAGGCTTTCCGGGAAGAAGGGCTCCAGCAAGTTCTCGTAAAAGGTCAATATGGCTCTTGATCTTCGTCAGCAGCTCTTGTCCTCCATCGACGTCTGATCTAACGTATTGACCCAGGTTGCAACTCGCGACAATCAATCGAGTGCCGCCCGACACATTAGAGTGCAGTCTGGACTCTGGCGATCATGGAGCAGCACGAAGTGAAACTCGAAATACCACGAGGGGAACGAATTTGGAATGCGAGGGATAAGCCGGGGGAACGCGTTCCAGACCTCGACTTCGATGCTGCACAGGCGGACCTGTCACCAAAAATTTGATTGAGGATTGACCGTGCTTGGCAATCGTGTCCTGGGACGAGAGATGACACACTGCGTCAGCGAATGACAAGTTAATCTAAGGTATATTGCTCTTCCACTAGTTTGCAACCCTTAGACCCCATCATCCCTGTTCGTTTGGGCCGGTACAGGGCTTGTCGAGCGGACATGGTTACTCAATCGAGGGTGCGCTTACAGGTGACGCTGACCGAGAACATGCCCTATCCGTTGCATCTAGATCTCTTCGCAATGTGGCAGTGATTAAAGATGCGTGCAAAGACCGGTCGGAAAGTAAATTGAACAATAGTCGGAATGGAACACTAGACGAAGTAGAGGGGACGATGGTTCAGGAATGACACCAGTGACCAGGTGAGCGCACTTTCTGCCTCACAATCTTGGCATCCATCTTCCCAAGGTGAAGACCCTCAAGCTAGCATGGAGAGCTCGGTGAGCCCACCTATTATTACCTTCAACGCAACCTGAGCCGTGCTTTCTTTCGAAGGCCATGGAAAAAAATAAATAGAAGATAAACCTTCTATGTGATCAAGTTGTCACTTCAAATCGAAGCCCTCTTCGGGGGTACTTTGGATCGACTAGGCTGACTGTCGTCGACTCACGCGTCCGACAGGGTGTCTCGAATTAATTACCAACAAAGTTGACTACGTCCAAGAATTGAGCCAAAAAATTGCATCCAGCTCCAAAGAAAAAGAAAAAAACGTAGGTTAGCACTACAGACATCACATGCTAACTCAATGCGATCGGGCTGGACGTTTCTGGTTACTACTTTCTGACTGTTGGCAATGCTACTTCGGAAAAGAACTAGTCCCTGGACGATCTCTCTGGGGGGGCGGGGAACCGCAACATACTGCCTTTATTACCTCGGTCCGTATGTCAAGGAAGATTCATTCTTGTCACCGTCGGGCATTTCAGCGGGAGCTCACATATTTCACCCGGGTGATTCGTGAGCAATCACTCGGATCTTGTGTGCAGAGCCTACCAATATAGGGAACCAATCTTGAACTCGGTGAGCAGCTCACTACGGATTCTACAAAGTATGAAATACCCCACCATGACGACCCTACCTCAAGCGCTCTTCTTCGACGTCTTTGGAACAATCGTCGAATGGCGCATCAGCGTCACCAAGTCCTTGCAGGATGCAGGCCAGAAAGCACTTGAAGATACACACAGGGAGCTCTCAGCCGACCTGCGGTCTCGAATTTCATCATTCACCGAGGCAGATTGGCTCGGCATCGCCGAAGAATGGCGGAAATCATACGGCGAATTCACCAGGTCTTTTGACGCGTCCAAGCCTTTTGTGAGTGTCGATCAGCATCATCGCACTGCGCTACAAGACATCCTGGAAAATCACGCCCTTCAGGGTTTATTCAATGACGACGAGCTCAAAGAGTTGACTCTTGCATGGCACCGGTTGACTCCGTGGCCGGACAGCTCGCGTGGACTCGAGCTTTTGAACAATCAATTCATCACCTCGACTCTATCCAATGGCAATGTTTCACTATTGGAAGACCTCCAAGAATACGGGAATCTGCCATTCGCTCATTTGATCAGCTCCGAGAATTTTGGTGCATACAAACCTTCACCTCAGGTCTATCTGGGCGCTGCCAAACTATTGCAAATCGAGCCCGTGCAGTGCGCACTTGTGGCGGCACACTTGGAAGATCTTCAGGCAGCGCGAAAGTGCGGCTTCCAGACAATTTATGTGGAGCGAGACCAGGAGGAGGCATGGACGGCTGAGAAGGCCGCGCAGGCGAAAGAGGATGGAATGGTCGATATGTGGGTCAAGATTGACGAAGAGGGTCTGATCGAAGTCGCTCGGCGCTTTGGCATTTCGGAGTAGAGGGCTACAAAAATTGACTCAAGCAAGGCCTCCGTCTGGATTTTGAAATTACGCGTGGACTGTATTGTCTGATTGAAAGTCAAAAGGGGGGGGATACACTTGATCGCCATCTTAGGTATCACTTGAACTCTGCACGTGTAGCATCCATTCAACATTGTGCCACTGGTGAATCGGGAGGAGCACTGCCCTGCATGCTACTAATGGCCTTTTGAGCAATGAGGACACATGTCAATATTTTGGAAACAGCTAATCAATTCGGTATAGCATCAGAAGTGCGTTGATTTATTTCTGTCCTGTCGCAGCAGTGCGCGGCTGTGCCTACGAGATTATCTGATCAGACTAGCCGCCTTATCTAATCTGATCCCGCGCTGCCCAGGCTGGCCCTGCTCGAGTTGGAGATCGACGTGCCTTTCTTTTCTACACTGCACTTGGAATAGTCTCGCGTCATTCGTGATGCAGCTGAAAATACTCACATCGCTGGCGGTCGGACAAGCCGGTATACTTCACCACATTGTACAGATGATCATCCTAGGTTCAACTTGACTGAAAAGCTAACCTCGCGGCGCTCCCCTTCCACAGACCACCAGCCTAATCGCCTTCGAGCACACCCACGGCAGCCCCCGAAAACCACACACCCTCCTCTTTATCGGCGGTCTCGGTGATGGACTTGGGACGGTCGAATACCTCGAAGACGTGGTCGTAGGCCTTGAGTGACTGGTCCGTCTTCAATCTCGTTCTCAGCTGCTCCAATGGCGGCTGGGGCATGGGCCGACTCGGGACTGACACCGACGAAATCGCGCAGGCTGTCGAGTATATCCGCAAATACAAGGAGCCGCACTATGGACCTGGAAAAGTTGTGCTGATGGGTCATTCAACGGGCAGTCAAGATGTGATGCACTATCTTTATAGCCCCAAACCCCGGCCAGCGCATCCGGTATTGGACAAATGCTGGGAGCCAGTCCTGCGGACTCCAGTCGACGGAGCTATCATGCAAGCTCCCGTCTCTGATCGCGAGGCAATTCTGTGGGTGGTCAAATGTGGCACGGCCAGAGACAGCCCTGCCTCTATGCGAGAATTGTACAAGAAGGCGGTCTTTGATGCCGAGCGAAACACATACGAAGAGAACGAGTCCGTGGACACGATCGTACCTCTCTCAGTGACTAGTCGAATCGGATACCCGGCCAATGCACCCGTGAGCAGTCGTCGATTCCTGAGTCTTGTCAGCCCCAAGAGCCCCGCAGAGCCATCTGAAGATGACCTCTTCAGCTCTGATCTGACAGATGCACGCCTCAGCGAAACATTTGGTAGCATTGGAAGTCGAGGACTGCTGGGCCAAAAAATGATGGTCCTGTACTCAGGGCGTGACCAGTCTGTACCTGACTGGGTGGATAAAGAGGTTCTCCTCGATCGGTGGGAGAAGGCTTCGAACGGGTGCGGGCGAGATATCTAGGACCATCGAAGTACGGTGATACCCAATGCCTCGCATGCACTGAGCGATCCCGATCAAGCTGAGCCTCGAAAGATCCTATTCGAAAGGGTCGTCTCGTACCTCGGTGATATTCAAAACTGGTGATTTTAGAGGTTCAGGGTCCAAGTATGATCTGAAGCGTTTGCGAGCACGTATTGCGCACAGATAGCGTCATTTGAGCATTCGCAAAGCAGTTGTGTTAGAGAGGCCTGCGCAGATAGATTAAAACCAAAACCTCGGCCTTCAAGGCCATAATAAAGTGTGACGTAGGTACGACAGGGTCAACGGCCTTCCGCACAGGTCTCAGATCATCGGCGATTGGGGGGAATCGCTGACACATTGTCTACCAGTAAAGGAGTCGTAAGTATTGTCTTCCCTCGGGCTGACTAAATACAGTATAAGTTCTCGGTTTTCAGTCTCCCCGGCTTATAAAAAGACCTGCTTTCTTCAGAGAGGAGACTGATTGAACGCTGGGCGATATCAACGCTCTGATTCCAGTCACTCCGGCTGGTACCCCAGCCGCCGTGCCGCCCTGACGACCCCACCGGCAAAGGAAAAAAATTAAACCTTCTACGAATCTGATTTGCCCCGCATTTGAACAACCATCGAGAAATCATACTACACCCATTCATCCTTTAACGGTATCATATTCAGCGCAATGGGTGTCGAGAGAAAGATCATCACTCGTGGCAACGGGTCCGATTCGCCTGCCTCGGGCGACAAGGTCTCGATCCACTACACCGGATGGCTGTACGATGCCAAGAAGGCCAACAAGGGATTCCAGGGCAAGCAGTAAGTTGGTGATCATCTAAAAAAAGGCACCCTTTCTGCTAGCGATACTCTGTATGGCGGATGTGCTGACTCCTTGCCATAGGTTTGATAGCTCTCGCTCACCGGGTCGGGGCCCCTTGAATGTTCAGATCGGTGTTGGACAGGTCATCAAGGGTAAGTGTCCCTAGTACTAGTAGTCGGTTGAAATCTGTGATTCATGGCGACACATATTGATGAGACTGGAATAGGTTGGGATGAGGGTGTCCAGCAGATGACGCTGGGTGAAAAGTCAATTCTGACCATCACGCCGTAAGTACATTGTTAGACTCTACCTTGCGGCATGTACGCTGCCTGGATGGCTGTGACTAACAATCAAATTGCAGTGACTACGGATACGGTGACAAGTAAGTATCAGTCCCAAGTTGACGGAGTCGTATCGCTTGCTCGAGCTTCGAGTATCGTCGCTCAAACGATGTCGGATGTATGTACTGACCAAATTTTTCTGTAGGGCGGCTGGCAAGATCCCCGCGGGCTCTACTTTGATCTTGTGAGTACCTCAGGATTTGATTCTGTGCACAGACTGCCTCGAATACTGACTCATCAACAGCGAGGTTGAGCTTCTGAAGATCAACAATAAGAGTGCTTAGATGGATTGGGAATGTACACAGCAATCTGAACAAAGAATCGAACACTTCACAACGATGTCCACTTCATTGGTATCTGGAGGCTACTGCCACTGACGTCTCTTTCTCATATGGCACCTTATTTCATGTTCTGCCAATCCTGCTGTCTGGAGACAGTGTTTAATGTTTATTGGGAGTAACTGGCTATTTCTCGAACTTTTCTCATCGCCTGCACATTACAAACTTGTATTCGCATCCGCGTCCGGGTAAGCATCAGGAGACAACGCCCGTCTTGAATCGTTCCCCTGATCCCGGGTAAAATCCAGCCCCCTTACCGGTGACAAAGTGCTGACAGCAGCTGCCAAGGCGAACTGAGGCATACCAGAACGTGTCTGTGAATCCACAAAGTGCCAGGGTAAAGTGTGGCTTACGATCAACCAAAGGCAGAGCTCAATACCACCCCCTGAATCTCGAGGTCAATCAAGAGTTGACCGACATTCGGAGTTCCCTTGGGTTCCCCACAACCCGGGCATCCCTCCCACGTCCCGGGATCACTTCGGAGTCAAGCCACCACTGTCTCACATGGGTCAGCGTCCAGGATGAAGCTATGCTTTCTGAGGGAGTTCAGCAAGATGAATGCCTTCGACCCCCCTGAGCAAGATCGAAAGAAAATTGTGCTCGCCGGCTTCTGGCACGCACTCATGTCAGAACCATCTTTTGGCCTCGTCAACGATTGTTCATCTTGGCCAGTGCGCCGGGAATGTCGTTTTGTAAGACGTTCTCGTGGGCCTTTCACAAAGACAATTTTACTGAAGAAAGAAATGACACATATCTGTGATGCCTCGACGGTACTTTAGGCGACACCCGATATCCTCGAGCAACAGGCCATTGGAAGGTTTCAAGTGAGAGTGGTTCAACGGTAGATCAAGGCCCGTGCCTATCGGGGCCATGACGATCGGAACGTTCTTACATTATTGGTGACGTCCTAACACCTATGGCATTATGTGCCGTCGAGGACGGGGGAGTCCTCTCAACTTACGTCTTGCCGGTGAAGGAATACCTCGGACCGTTCTCTAATTACTGGAATCTGGCATTGATACCGAACCAAATGTCAAAAGTCAAAATCGCCATGATCCAGACCAGCGTCAGATTACGCAGGAATGACGCTGGGACTTGCAAAATGTCAAACCATTTTCCCAGTGATTGGTGAGATGAAGTGCAAAACTTGTCGGTCAAAATACCTCAAGACATTCAGTCTCCTCGGTGCTTTCCAGACACCCAATTTGCACCCAGCTTGGAGACGTTGCTAAGCCGAGATGTCAATTCCAGTCTTCCATATGGAGCTTCCTTTTAACGATCCACTCCCGCGTAATGTTGATGAACTACTCGTACCCAGCAGACCTTTTAGATTCGGATTCCAGGTTCATTTCCTCTGTAAAGTGTACACCATTCCAGAAGACGTACTTTAAAACGTGGAATCGCATCTGTAGCTGGGAAGACATTATATAAGTGTAGAACACCGGCTCATTTACATACGCAGACGTCGCGGAGTCATGAGCAGTCGAATCGAGCACCAATTCACACCATCAAGTGGGGAACTCGACGTGCGATGTCGCAGCATCCATCAATAGTCAATCGCGCGGCCGCTGACACTCCGATCTTCTCCGTTTATGGGCAATGGCTCGGTTTAGCCGAGACCACCGCGGCATGTTATGGCAAGCCTCACCAATCCTTTTCTGGCCGACGGGTCAAGACATGTCATCGCTCGGGTCCAGCGTCCGCTTAGCCGAAGCTGCGTACCGTCGATCAGCCTTACCCCGAAAAGGAAGGTAGTGGTTCGCAAGCTTCATCCAATCATTGTCGCGACAGGAGAACGGTCGAGAAGGAGGAGAATGATGCGTAGACGAGCACATGTCCCGAGAATAAAAAGAAGAAAAAATTGTTGGAACCCCCATCTGCGTTTGACGGAACCGGATATCAGTTGCTGCAACACTTGGGAAACCCCCAAAATGCCAGACGATAGAATCACGCGTGCGACGACCGTGGGAATATGATTGCGCAGTCGGTGTCATCCTTGGCCCTGCTTCACTCGTCGGACTAGGTCCATCCTCCCACGGTATCCGTCAAACCGACTTTTGTTTTTCCCGCGTCAAGGTTAACAAGCTTTGATAATGAAACAGTCCAGTAGTCCAGTGTGGAGCCCAACGTCAATATCGGTACTTGAACGGCGAATTTTCCCACGTGCAGACGGAAGCCTGCACAAGATTATAGGGGACAACTGCATGTTTGCAACCATAGTGACTTTTCTTGGTCTTTGTCTTTTTTTTTTGAAAAAAAAAAAAAAAGATTTCAAGGAATGTGTCCCGAGTCAAACAGTGCAATCGAGTCAGACAGTCCACTCTAGGCCCTTAGCCTCAACTTGGTCGTGAGTGCGGAGCGAAGATTCGGGCTCGTAGTCTTGTTCAACTTGCTGATCCTGGAAAGCATACATTAAACACCTACCTAGTGTGGCACTCAGTCGGTAGAATCAATTACCTTTATTGTACTATACTTTAATTGAAATATACTATGGGCCACTGGCTGCCTGATATGCAGATATGGACCTCTCTACAGTACTACGAAACCTCGTGCCAAGACTGCGCAGTCCAGGCCCATAATCTGACTTTGGCAGTCCTCGTGAGATCCCTGGGCGTCTCACAAATCGTACTTGACAACCTTCATTATCGTATCCATTTCGCCTCGGTCTTCGATCACAATCAAGTCTAACCACAAAATCTATGCAAACACCCGAATCAATTTCACGGACACTTTGTGTGCACTGTGCACTGTGCATTACTAATTCGCTTTCTGCGCTCCCGCCCGCCTCCCGAGAGTCCCAGTCTAGACCCATCCTCAACCCAACTCAGAGAACCATGAAGCTTCCGGCGTCCCGGTCCCAATTCCATCGTGATAAATCCACACCTGTGCTCCTTGACTCCCGACTAGACTCCTGACTGGTGCCACTACGTTAGGTGCTCTTAGTAATCTATAATCTTGTACACATCCAGCCATCGAGATCCACTGTTCTGTTCTCCTGTACCCACCCAGACAGAAGCAGCTTCCTGTCGCGGTTTGGCAGCACCGACCCCTCCTGGCGGGCCGCGGTAAGGATTGACCAGCATGCTGACCTGTGGGCGATCCTTCCAGAGACGCGGCAAACCCTGTTCCTTGGGTGTTTCGAGTCGTAACATTCTTGGGTCCGGTTGAAATATCGACTTACCGACTGCCCTTTTCATGCTGGTAGTATGATATTACTCAGGGTTGGTAACTTATAGCGATACACTTATTCAGTAGTAGTGTTCTACTTGTCGATCTTTTGAGTGGAATGGAGGAAATGAGATTCAATTTTTTTTCCGTGCAGGGGCTTCTTCGGAGAATTAATGCCCGGTGCAAGTTCGGGAATCGAGTATGTACAGTTGGGACTTGTGAAGTAGTTCCTACCTTCTCGGTCGAAGACTACTCACAACATGAATTGAGTCTCGGGATGAAAAAAGCAATGCTTATACACGGTCTATTACTGTTCGTGCTTGTTGGACTAGGTAAGTTGTCGTGTGAGAAGCTTGCGTTTTGCGTGGGAAGCTTGACTGAGCCATCGTCCAGGATTGTCGAAAAAGTTTAACCGCCAGTGGGAAAAAAAAGGGATCCGAAGACCTCGGGATCAGCTCAGGTGCAACGAGTAAGCTCAACAAAACGAGTTAAGTTCTGGGTTGTGCTTGGCCATTATGAAAGGTAGACGGGTCGACTCCTCTGTAATCTGCGGTGTGACTCTGCACCAGCCGGCTTAGCCCTAGCAGCATAGCGTAGCTTGAGCTCTAAGTGAGCAATGCTGCGTGAGGTACCGTAGCTTTGGCTTTCGATCTGACAACGCTCGCAGTGGGTGAATCTGGAGGCACTGTTCGATCGAATCTTACTTCCAGTCTTCTCGAGCCCAAACAAAAGTGCAAAGACACGATCGAAGACGCAAATGCAGGTGCAGGCGAAGGCACAAACCCTCTCTTCCGCCGCCCGCGTCGAACCACAGCGGGCCCCTGCCCCGGTTCCCACGCGCGCGGTCCCCACGACACACAGACGTCTGATTTTCAGAAGTGCTGAATCTTCAGGGCCTGATCGGGCCATTCTTAGATCCAGTCCGTGTACGCCATCATTGTTCCACTGTCTGTCACATGTCAAGGACATGAACTGTCTACCCTTTGACATTATTCGACCGCAGCAATTCTGCTCCCGGCGTGTCAAAGTGTTTGAGAGGATCTCATTTGAGGGGTTCTCATCCTGACGAAGTCAGTCATCTGCATGGTAAGCCCTGCCTCGTCAGCAGGAGGAAGATACTAGGGAGTCGGAACCAGTTCAGGTGAAGCAAGCAAGATCAGCGCGCAGGGAAGATTTTGTCAGGGCCTCAGATTCGGATGTGGCCAGCTAGGTCCACAAAGATCGGGAAGAGGCGAGTGGTGCTGTCTGACTCTGAAGCTCTGAAGCTCTGAACTCCTAGAGGGTTGCTCATTCGAGGCAAAGGCCCGCTGTGTCCTGAAATTCGAACAGTAGTATCAAATAGTCAATGATTGGGGTTCGCGATTCGCTCTTCTCATGATCACCAACGAATATGCAGTATGTTTGGACAAAGAGTCGATATCTCGATTGCGCGGCGAGCGATCGTCGACAGTGTCGTCGTGGGACCGTGGATGTGAGGATCTAAATCGAGCACATTGGCAACTCACAGTGGAGTCCACCTCTTGCCCGATTTTCAAGCTACACACCCACCGCAAGATATGCAGTCACGTGATTGGCCAAACTTTGAATGTTGAACTGCCACGAGGTTCCGCCGATGGAATCATGCAAAGCTCCGGTAGAGATTAACCTCTTTCAATATTGGTGTGTCTCATCAGACACGTACATTTGTCCAATGATCACGCTAAGGACCATGGCATCGCTGTCCCAAAAGTGCAGAGTTCTCTACTGAGGATACATTTTGCGGTTCCTATCACGCTTACTCGAGGGTGCTATATGTCAATCATCCACACTGAATTCACTACACTGAATTTACTACACAGTCACGCTACTACTACTGAGTCTACTGAGTCTACTGACTACATTAGTACATAACTACATACTACATAGTGAGTCTGTATTCTGTACAAATGGCTTACGATTCCCACTCTCAGCGTCGTGCATGTGGTCATGTATGGCCTCTTACCGTAGACTACGCAGTACTTTTGTCAATCTGATTCATCAAGAAAAAGCAAATCGTCAAGCACAGCATGTAAGGTTGTAAACTACGTATGACCATGACTCTGCAGCTCCGAAGGAATCAACGGTGCAGATTCCCCCCCCCCCCCCCCCCCCGATCCATTCCTTGGCTTCCGGGAAATGCCTTCCTCAAAGGCTCAATGTGGTGAAATTTTGGAATTCTGATCCATCGCTGGCGTCCCGCGACGGGGCGCATCCCAT
This sequence comes from Penicillium diatomitis, assembly GCF_028827545.1. Taxonomy (NCBI): domain Eukaryota; kingdom Fungi; phylum Ascomycota; class Eurotiomycetes; order Eurotiales; family Aspergillaceae; genus Penicillium; species Penicillium diatomitis. The sequence continues at coordinate 2,655,912 of NW_026623177.1, read as the reverse complement.
CACTTCCGGGTGGATCCCCAATCGTAACTCAAAAGCTGTGGACGGATGGATGTCAATTTATCCTGTCCGGAGAATTCTTCGCACTCGACGGGAGAGTTTGAACTCTCTCCGCTTAGGGATGAAAATGCAAGATGTGTGTATTTGATGGTGTTGAACTGGACGTAAACTGCTCTTAGCATGATTCTGGACCCCGAGGCTTTGTCACTTGGACGTTGATTCTTGAAGGGCTTACTTACCCAGCTCAAATGGACTCGGATGCATTGAGGTTGGTCCTCAGTCCTCATATGGAATGAGCTACTTGCGCCTTCCGTCGAGTTGTAGTTGAGGTATCGGGGCTCCTTCCACTCTGCGCTAGTGCCGAGTGCCAGAGCTGTCAGATTCAGGCAGGTACCCCCATATGAGATAAAACCGTAACCGCCAGTCTTCAAACACAATAATATGTAGTCATGGTACTCGTTACTAAGTACCAAGTTCCGACCCTTTCTGCCAGGACAAAAGTACGACGCAGCTCAATGAGGTCAAGTTCCAATGTTTAAAGAATGTGCTCTTACCTAAAGCCCAATACGCTCATTGGCCGTCTACTCTCGCTAAACATGCATTCAACCCCCGAACCGACATGCCAATGCAGACTCGACCTTCAAGCGGGCTCTATGCCAATCATCGTTGAAATGATGGTGCACTGGTACAGGGTTCGTGAGATTTTGGGGTGCAGGAGCCCTGTCACTTTAGCCAAAATTCGGGGTTCCAGCGTTGCTGCACTGATGCACTCTCGGAAAGCACTGTAGTTACTGGAACGCTTCTTGTACTCGGTTAGGTGGCCTATACAAACGAGTTCCAGATTCAAATGTGAGTCGATGCTGTTGCGCAATGGTCGAGATTACACCCTGGTAAAGCACTGAACCAAAGAACAGTACATCGAACAGTAAAATTTTTTAGAAAACACCCTCACGCGCATTTCTGTACTAGAAATGGCCCAGGGGAATTTTCCGAGGGACTGGACAATGAACACTGGTGTGCCTGAGGTGTTAATTCTCAACTTGAAAAGTCATTCTCGGTTTCGTCATCTTCACACCCATGGTACCACTTTGGCTCCATTCTGGGCTTTTCTTTTGATGCCCGACGGGCTGGCTCTGGGACCGTGAAGCTTGGACCAGCCCCCCAGCCACAGGTGCGGACCGGAGCTTGGATGAGTGCCGCTTGTTCAACGCTGGAGGCAACATGATTTGCAGTACAGCCTCCAGCTCCGTGATCAAAGCTTTGAGTCATGATAAGCCCCGTGGATCAATCGGGCCTTGTGTGGAGGGTCGGGCTCTGTTAGTCTGTTACTCTGTTGTACCCCAGTGCGTACCCGAGACGTATTCTGATACACTTCCTATGCACCGAAGAGTTGGCAGGGAAGGGGTCTGACTCTGACTCTGAAGTTCTGAACTGGCAAGTATCGGAGTTCATACAGGTACTGCCAGTAATGATGGACTGGCTTTCTGGATCCACTTCGGCAACGAAGGATTCAGATGTTGCCCCAACGCCCAACTGCCTCTTGAGAACGGGACCATGGAAGGAAGAGTGTAAAGAGGTGATCCCGGATCACGGTGCGAACTGCGATATATACTCGCTGGTCCAAGACCAGCCCAGTCTGGCACATCCTCGCACTTGGTCAAGACTCAGCCAACTTGTGATACGTATCGATTCCTCCATGTGAACACACTGTTTCATAGGACGAGATCGATGAATCAAGGCTGCGCGCTGATCGTTGTGTACGGTCGACACATACGATTCGTGCAGAGGTATTTTGATGTCCCTGTCGTCGTGACTCTGACATGTACCCATACGCACGCTCGTGTCCTCTCTTCTCATCTGTCGAATTAGAGGTCAATGGGTTGGCCAGTCGTACTCTCCGACTCGAGAGCCTCCCGCAGGCCAAGAGGGTCCTGGATCCTCTTTCTTGCCCTTTTTGGTCATTGTTCCCGCAAATTCGAATCTTTTTTTTTTCCTTTCGACCATCCATTTTCAAGCTTCGACTTTTCCTCACTTTTGCGGTTCTTGAATTCCTTCAATTTGTAACCCAATTGTAGCCATTTCTCAACTGCTCACTGATCTATCAAGTAGTAGTAGTACCGCCAGTGATACTACTTTATGCTCGGCATCTGGGTCTCGGGTACCGATCTTCGTCCCCTATTGTCCTCCTTAGGATTCCCATCCTCCGAGGTGGGGAAAGTTATTCGACTTGCTATTGTCGCACTGCCTGCTGTGGATACTGATAGTATGTCGATGGCTATAGTTGTCATTTGCTGGAGCTTCCCCGTGGACACTTTCAGAAAGGAGCTATCAGAGAGAGAGAGACCTTGGCCTCAACCCCCACTTCTCAAGTTCTCTCCAGCCACTGCTCGGACCAGGCAGCTTGCAGCACATCCACGAGGCAAAGGGAGAAATCCGGAACATCGGATCCTTTTGCTTGGCTGACTATATCGCGCTTGACTTGCTAACTTGAGTAGCTCTTCTCGGGAGCGTCGAGTGAACTGGCTGGAGGATCTCGCCCGCCTGGCTGGTCTGCTGTTTGGAACCGAATGGCCCGGGTAGTGGTCGTGTTCCAGTAGCTGACTGCAATAAGGAGAGCTGAAGAGAGAGAGAGAGAGAGAGAGCCAAGAGAACCAGTTGTCGTTGACGAGTCCGAGGTCGTCGGCTGAAGGGGGCGTGTGTATTGTGTATGTCTTCGGACTCGCCATATGTTCCAGCGTCCATCTTTGTCTACCCGCTGGAAATTGAACCTCACGGGATTCACCAGTGACCATCACTGACCACCACTGACCATCACCTTCTTCCCTTTTTCCCCCTCTTCCTCATCATCACCTTCTCCTCGTCAACCTCGTCTTCATTCCATCTCCACCACCAACCGACATCACTGACCCATCCACCCAAGATATCCACCTGGCACCAAAACCCTACTTAGTACTACTCACTCTCAGTGCAATTATCTATCCACCGTCCACCCGTCCACCGACCTCCACTCGCTCCTCCACTCCACTCCATCCACCCTCCGTTCTTTCTCTCTCTCTCCCTCTCCCTCTCCCTCTCTCGCAACCCACTCTGCCCGAGCTTGCTCCCTTCTCCTGCCCCTGCAACCTGCAACCTGCAACCTGCAACCTGCAACCTCCATTCCCTCTCTTTCTACCTTCCCACCCATTGTGATTACCTCGTCCTCTGCGAACCAGACTCACCTGGTTTCCCATCAACTCTCTTGAGCCCAACACGGAGACATCGGCAATTGCTCAAGACTGCCTGCGCCCCCCATTTCTTTGGTGTTCCCCACTCAGTTAAACCTGCAAGCCCCTCGTCCCGTGAGAGTCTCCCCTCCAGACCTCCCTGTGGCCCTCTAGATCCCTGAGCCCCTCTTCAACTTCAATTCTTTCTTATCCCCCCTCACCTCCTTCCTTCCGAACTTGCTCTCTTCCTCCCTCTTGTCCTCTCCCCTTCTCTCTCTCTCTCTATCTCGGCTTCCTTCTTTTCAACCCACCCCCTCCTTTTTCTCCGAACCCTTCCTCCTATCGGACCCTCGGACCCTCCACGCTCCGACCGCGTCCGTTTCTCAACTGCCCGTCATGTCGGGGAAAATGACACTGTACAAGCTGGTGGTGCTAGGTGACGGAGGTGTTGGAAAGACAGCTCTGACAATTCAGGTTGGTTCTCCCGTTCGATCTACCCTTGGTTCTCTCCCCTTTACGATCCTCCGTCGTTCTTCCTGTGTCCGCGCAATTGTTCCTTCGCTATGGTCACTACTCGGAACCACTTCCGACCGTCCAATTTGCGAGACTGCTCCGTGGCAAAATCAACTTGTCCAGCAATTGGAAAATATACTCTCACCCTTGACGACGAGGAAGGGAAGGCCGTGGGCCACCACATCACACACACACACACACACACTCTCTCTCTCTCTCTCTCTCTCGCATCACTGGTCCGGAAAGGAAAAGGATTGCTAATCTCGAATGCCATTGATCTCACAACAGCTCTGTCTCAATCACTTCGTCGAGACTTACGATCCCACGATTGAAGACTCTTATCGAAAGCAAGTGGTCATCGATCAACAGTCATGCATGCTCGAAGTGCTGGACACCGCGGGCCAGGAAGAGTATACAGCATTGCGCGACCAGTGGATCCGCGACGGCGAGGGCTTCGTGCTCGTTTACAGCATTACATCGAGGGCGTCCTTCTCCCGGATCACCAAGTTCTACAACCAGATCAAGATGGTCAAAGAGTCTGCCAGCTCCGGTTCTCCATCCGGCCCCAGTTACCTGAGCTCACCCATCACTCCCACGTCTGGTGGACCTGCGCTGCCCGTGCCAGTCATGTTGGTGGGTAACAAGAGTGACAAGGCTATGGAAAGGGCGGTCTCCGCACAGGAGGGTCAGGCCTTGGCCAAGGAGCTTGGGTGCGAGTTCGTTGAAGCCTCCGCGAAGAACTGTATCAATGTGGAAAAGGCCTTTTATGACGTGGTTCGCATGCTGCGTCAACAGCGTCAAAACACACAGAACTCCAAGGGTCGCGGTGGCGGTGCCCATGGCTCTTCCGGTCGAGATCGCGATGCGGGGCCCGAGTACCCCAAGTCCTTCCGTCCGGATCGGCGACATCGCAGTCGACTCAATTGTGTGTTGCTGTGATGGGTCACCCTATGATCTTTGTTTTTGATATATCATACAAGACCGCGCTAGCCAGCGTGCGCTGCAGCGTTTCTGAATTCCCCCATGCTGATCAGAGCATGGCTCTACAACCTGATGATAAGTGCCCCCCGACACGTTGCTGCCTGACTTGGCCCCGTCAGCACCCTACTCGTCAATCTCCCTACTCTCTCTCTCTCTCTCTCTCTCTCTCTCTCTCTCTCTCTCTCTCTCTCTCTCTCTCTCTCTCTCTCTCTCTTCTCCTCTATCGTCGGCCGCTTGACGCGCTCTCTCCCTGTTTATATCCCTCATCTCCTCGATTTCCCTTGACATCTTGCCATCTATTTTCGGTCTTGGGTGCATCTACGGACGGATGGGCTCATCCGTTTCTTTTTCTTTGCTTGGTCATCCAACTCGTTACTGGCGTCGGTGGTCTCCTGCGCACATTCTACAATCACCTCCTTTCCTTGATCTTCACCCCGATCCTCCATTCTCCAACCGCAACTCACATTCCCGACTTTCGTCTTCAACTTTGGCCTCCCTCGGTCGCAGAAGAAGGGGACTAAGGGAGTGAATCCGGTTCCGGCTAGAGTCGTCAAGCTGCGAGCTCGGGCATTTCGACTTCGCCTCGCGAGCCCATTAAAAACCCTTGATCGGCATGGGTTGCGATGAGGACATGACACCAGCGGAAGGGACTCGTGGATCTCCTCGGCAAAGTGTCCCTTCGCACCGATGGTTGAACATCGGCCATGCCCGGAAGGGTGAAAATCCCGGATTGTTGAGATGTTATGGAGAAGGCTTCTTCAGCCGATTCGAGCCGGGTCTAGCCCTTGCATGGCCAGTGGACAAGACTCAAAGCCTCGGCAGACAGCGAGTGAAGGGATGTGGCAGAACAATGCTCATGGCACTTCTCCGGATTCGAACCACGTATAACCCCCCCCCAGCTTCTCCTCAGATGATGCAAGCAAGCAGATCGCAGTCGCACATTAGCAGGCATTTTGATATGATACCCTACGATGACGCTTTGTTCTCTTCTCTTTTGCTCCATTCTTTCTTAATAACTGCCATTGAACCACCACCTTTATCTCTCCTCTCGTATTCTGAAATCTTCAGTTCTTCTCTTGTCTTTCATCAGATCTTGCTACTTCTCTCCCGTGCACTCGATCCTTCGAGCTGATTCTTACCCACTCATCCTACATGGCTGTAATGATAGGCGTTGGACCTGCATTGGTGTATACTTCAAGTACTTGAGTGCACGGCCAGGACATGGTCAGGAGGTATCAGTCACGAGTCTGGTGGACTGATTTGGCATGCAATTTGCAATAGATTTCTTGTCAGGGGCTCTGGGGATGCTGTCAAAGTCGTACAACCACTCACTGAGCACCATTGCAACGAAGTGCAACACCTCCTGTGACGTTTTCGTCCCCGCGATGTTCCTTGAGAATTCAGGGATATTTTCGCATGGCTACATTTAGTCGACTGCACCAAGGATGTAACTATTTATATCAACAGTGTATCACATAATCACACAAGTTCGGGCTCCCAGTAGGGGTACCTCACACTGGGGACGCCACGTGACAAAGCTGGGTAGCGCCGGCGCGGCAAGAATCCCCAAGCGGGCAAAGGTTCTTCCATCAACCAGGCGGAGTCATGAGATCGGAGCCGATAGTGGAGCAGTCCGCACTCCGCACTCCACACTCCCAAGGAGCTGAGGTGGTCCAGGTTCATAGCAGCGAGGTAGCTTAGTAGCTTCGGAGAGCTTCGACGGGCAGTTTGTCGTTCTTAGTCCTAGGCTATGCACAGCTGATGGATCTTGCCGAACAATGTCTATTCTCCAATGTTCAGCTCAATATAACAAACAGGTGGATATTCCGATAAGACTGATCGGTGGAAAAGAGGCCACTCGATCTACTACAAGACAATGAAGACAGTGTCAATTGACAAGTGACAAGCAACACTCCAGACGGTGGAATTTGAGGGTCCCGTGGGAACCTTCGCAAATAGGTCATCTCAGGTAGCTTGAGCTCAGCTCGAGGCGGGGTGGCTACCGGCGGAGGGCACATACTGACTCATGTGATCGACCTTTGCCACGCCAAATGACTCCACTATGTAGTACGTAGCTACGGAGGGTTTTGACTCCGAGCAGTACTGTAGTTACGGTACAATGGATGAGCCCCAGATGACCCATCATCCTCGGGCTAAGTGGTCAGGTCCGCCTTGCAAGACGAGGATCATACTGTAGGTACCTATAGGTGCCGCCGGATACTCGTGCATCACACCGAGGATATTCAACCTTATGCGTATACTGGAAATCGCAGCCGCAACCTTATTTACCGGGCGAGCGACGACCTCTCCTCTCAGTCAGATGGTCCATGATCAACTCAAGGTCGCTGGAAGGATTCCATCTGTCTATCAAACCGATGGACGACCTCTAGCATAAGTGCAGGTGAGCGTTGAATCCCTCGCAACGGTCCTGCCATGATCGGACCTTCATGGATTCACTAATGGACTTGCGCATGATCCGCGCCTCGGCTACTGCACTTAGCCCAGTCACCAGTGTAGTACCCAGTGCACTACCGTCTCTAAATGCTAGTGCTCTGACAGCCCCTCCAGCTAGACTTCATGAATCGCGTATTGGCTCGGGGCTTCCAATTGGACCAGCAGCCGCACCTAACCCGACCGTCATGCCGGCCTTCCTTTGGACCTCGGGTCGGCGGCTCGCAAGCTCTTGAAAGCTGCGTACTTTTAGCTGGAGGTGCGGATTCTGCATGAGGCCGTTTCAAATATAAGGAGGGAGGGTCACCGCATGTTGCATTTTTATTCTCATTGGATTGGTAATATGTCATACCTCTGATTTCTGACGGCGAGAGTTTTATTTTGTTTTTTTTTTTTTTTTCAACTTCCAGGTTCGTCTTAACACATCGATTAAATAAGTCGAGAACCTCTCCCCCTCGGCAGGCGAGGATCCCTCGATAAAAAGGTCCTCTCCCACTCTTCCCCTCTCCCCGCATTTCCTCCCCCAAATTTCCACAGTTCCCGAGCGCGGCTGGATTGGGCTGTTCTCCTCTTTCCCCACACTCGAACCAGAGAACTCAGCCGAAAGCTCGCGACGGAGCAATTCGTGAGCGTTTTGCATGGTAGTGGGCAGAAAGACCTGTGTCAGATTCCAACGGTGCAGAAGTCGTGACATTTATCAGAATCCCTTTGCTTGAGGTCATCTTGCATATTTGGCTGAATCCATCGACAGTACAGGATCAGTCGAAGCAAAACCAGCATCCGAGAGAGGATATTGCGGATCAGAAACGGGTTTCTTTCAATCAGTCTGTACAGAGTACAGAGTACAGAGTACAGAGTACAGACGACAGAAGATATCTGTTTCATCAACGCACTATCTTCCCGCTGAGTTGACAGACGTCAAGTCGAGCCAAACAATCGACGAATTCGACCCTCGACCCTCGACCCGTCATGGTGCCACATGCCCATCCCCAGCAAGTCGCCCATGCTGCGTCCCTCTCCGACCCAGAGGCCTTTTGGACGGACCACGCGAAACGGCTCCACTGGCACAAGCAGCCGTCATGCGCCTTGACACGGCGCACAAAGACGCTTCCCAGCGGGGTGCGACACGAGCATTGGTCGTGGTTCCCGGATGGGGAAATCTCTACGACCTATAATTGTGTGGATCGTCATGTTCTGGCTGGTCGGGGCGAGGATGTTGCGATTATATGGGAGTCGCCGGTGACGGGGACGGTGGAGAAGTACTCGTATGCGCGGTTGTTGGATGAAGTTGAGGTGTTGGCGGGGGTCTTGAGGGAGGAAGGGGTGAAGAAGGGGGATGTGGTCATTATTTACAGTACGTTTTTTTGGGGGGGGGGGGGGGGGGGGGGGGGCTGCATTGTCTACAGCACGACTGCCTCCGCCTATCATGGAGTGGTCCTTTGAGACTTGAGATCGGGTGGTGTTGTCTTGCAGCTGGTGTGCTGGAGACAATACCCTCACTTGGTCTTCATCGATCACCTTCCACATTGGCAGGCTGAGACGACGATGGCTTGAGAATCCGTCCTCGCCTCCGCCCCCGTAATGCTCAAGAGATCCCCGCTAACGCTCCACTTAGTGCCCATGATCCCCGCCGCACTCATCGCCGCACTGGCAATCACGCGCCTCGGTGCGATCCATGCCGCAGTCTTTGGTGGATTCGCCGCGCAGTCGCTGGCGCAGCGAATCGAAGCCGCCCGGCCCCGGGCGATTATGACCGCTTCGTGTGGGATTGAAGGGTCCAAGGGCCCCATTGATTATCGGCCTCTTGTAGAGGGGGCTGTACGTGCCAGTTCCTTCAAGCCAGAGAAGGTGATTATCTGGCAGCGGGACCAGCTGCGATGGAATAATCCCGATAAGCTAGGAGGCCAGCGAAATTGGCAGCGGTTGGTGAAGAGTGCGAGAATGAGAGGAGTGCGAGCGGGTCCGGTTCCGGTGAAGAGCACGGACGGGCTGTATGTGATTTATACCAGTGGTGAGTGATTGGGATAAAAGGTCAATTCCTCAAAGAAAGGAGTTTGCGCTGATGGTTGTTGAATCAGGGACGACGGGTCTACCGAAAGGTGTCTTACGCGAAGCTGGTGGCCATGCCGTTGGTCTGGACCTATCGATCCGAATGCTATTCAATGTCAATGGTCCTGGAGACGTCATGTTCTGCGCCTCTGATATCGGATGGGTCGTCGGACATTCATACATCTTATACGCTCCATTACTCGTCGGTGCGACGACAATCATGTTTGAAGGGAAGCCAGTTGGCACCCCTGATGCCGGAGTATTCTGGCGCATCGTTGAAAAGCACAAAGTGAATGCGCTCTTTACTGCACCGACTGCAATGCGAGCCATTCGAAAGGACGATCCAGACGATCGTCTTTTCAAAGAAGTCGGCAAGCGAGGTGGGCTCAAAACCTTACGCGGCTTGTTCCTCGCCGGCGAACGTAGCGAGCCCAGCATCGTCCGCGCTTATCAAGACCTTCTTGCTCAATATGCCGCATCTGGCGCCTCGGTCATTGACAACTGGTGGTCTTCCGAGTCTGGATCTCCAATCACAGGCCTAGCACTGGATGCGGATGCATCTAACTTTACCTCGACCAAATTCCATGCTGCACCCCTTGCCATTCGGCCCGGTTCCGCTGGCCATCCCATGCCTGGGTTTGATGTCCGGATCGTCGATGATGCCGGCACCGAGGTACCTGCCGGAACGATGGGAAACATCGTCATGGCCGCTCCTCTTGCGCCCACCGCCTTCACAAATCTCTTTGAAGATGATGAGCGGTTTTACCGTGGGTATCTGAAACGCTTTGACGGGCGGTGGGTCGACACTGGCGACGCTGGGATGATCGACGAGGACGGCTATGTGCATATCATGTCTCGAAGTGATGACATTATCAACGTTGCCGCGCATCGGTTCAGCACCGGCGCAATTGAACAGGCCATTCTCTCCCATCCAGAGATCAGCGAAGCGAGCGTGGTCGGGATCCCCGATGCCCTCAAGGGTCATCTCCCATTTGCATTTATCCATCTACGCGGTAGCAGCTCGGAAAGGCTACCTGCATCTGTACCAGAGAAGCTCTTCAAGGAGGTGAATGCTCTGGTCCGCGAACAGATTGGGGCGATTGCATCATTGGGTGGGATGATTCAAGGAAAAGGCATGATTCCCAAGACGAGAAGTGGCAAGACTTTGAGACGGGTCTTGAGGGCGTTGGTGGAGAACGGGGTTGAGGGCAAGTTTGACGAAGCTGTGAATGTGCCACCGACGGTGGAGGACATGAGTGTTGTTGATGTTGCTAGGGCCCGGGTTAGAGATTATTTTGCGGAGAAGAAAGAGGAGAAGGGTGGTGTCAAAGCCAAGTTGTAGAGAGTGATTCACACGGAGCACGTGCCAGTATTCTTGTGCTCTATGTGATTGATAAAGACGTTGTACTTAGTTTTGACGTCAACAGGAAGATATACATGGAGAATGATCATAACTCTGTGCAATTTTGGTGTCTTTGAATATGATGATAGACGTATTATGTGCAGTTTCTTGAAACTGCTTGTGTGTTTCATTTGTCTTTTACCCATGGGCCTTTGCCTCGTTTTGATCAAGCTGGGGGCCTGTGGCTGACATGAAGAAACCACGGGCACACGCGACTCGAGACAAGACAAGCGGACTGGTTTGTGCTGAAGCCAGTACTTGATCAAAGAGGTTTTCAATCGACTCGTCGAGTCTTTGTTCGACGCCTGTTTCGACGCATTGTTCGAGTCAAATGAGAATGAAACTTCTTTCTCTTCTCCTTCTTATTGTTTCTCTGATTCAACGGAGAGTGTGAAGATAGGCTTTGTCCCTAGAAGGTCCCATTGACATCCTTCGCTATCACAGGTGACTTTGGAATACGAAACATATCGGTTCGTTTGTTTCTTGTCGGCGCAAAGAACGCATCGCCCTGTGATGGTCCAACGATCCCACGATGGGATTTTTCTATAAACAAAGAAGCCATATTCCACCTCATGATGAGATTGTTATCATAAATACTCGACTGAAGCTGCAGCATGACTGTGATATTTCACCACCACTCATCCGATCTATTGATCCTTGACTGTCTCCATCTTGACCACCGCGCAATTCTAGTATACTCTCGAAGCTACTACACCTTTCTCGAAAATAAGCTCTCTCTAACATCGACAAAATGCCATCCTACTGGTTCCTGCCCGTAGCTGCCAACTCCTCCACCCCACGACCAGCAGAGCCACCAACCACCCGAGTCCATCACCACTATGGCACCGCCGAGGACACTGGAGCCCAGATCCTCCGATGGATGGAGAATCCGCGTGAGTCCAGGTGTTACATCCGAGCCTGTCAACTCACACTCGCATCAATCCGTCGATTCCTCCCCGTTGAGACCACACAAGCTTCGCCAATGAACCACGATCTCACAAACCTTTTCCTGCATTTGCAACTTGCACCGCAGCACGCGCAAAATTCACACTCTGCCTACATCCTCTTCCGACTGAGGGTCGCGGGGCTCAACTGGCTGGGATACATCGGACCGGACGTGATCATCATGGAGGACATCCATCACATGCGAGGCGCGAGATTCTTCACCTCCGAGATCAGCATTGCCTTCTATCGAGAGATGGCGGTCTCCGCCACGAGACCAGTTCGGTTTATCTTTGCAACTTACGTGGTGAATGAGCCGACTACTAACGTGATTGCTCGTGTCTATGCAGCTGGGGGATTGGCCCAGTCGACGACGTGGTGGCGGGCTTGGGATCGCGGATCCTCGGAGTTTAATGCGTTGTTGGGTTCGCGAATCGGTCAGGTCGCGGCTTTTATTGTGCTGGGAGGGTATGCGAGAGGTACGCGACGCATTGCGCGGATCTTTACAATCAGTGTGCTCGAAGGATCGAACAGTTTCACCATTTGCTTTGAGGTCGAGGGGATCAACAGGTAGAGGGATTGAAGAGGTTGGGTCCGTTGTATTGCCGTTTGATCCGATTTGAATGTGAAGGAAAAAAAGATGGTTCAGGTTTGTTGTTTGAGTTTTTGTTGAGTTTCTGTTGTGTGTGTGTGTGTGTGTCTGTTTGTGTGTTTATGATATTTGATTCTGCAGTATACTCAGATACCATCTTCGCTGACCTCACCTCACTCATCTTAGTCCAGGATCCCGGCTTCGCTTTGAATATCTCACAAGCGTCTCTCTCAAGTCATGCTAACCTTCACTTCCACAAAAACAGTCCGCTGTGTATAAAAACCATTGACTCACCTTCCCTTTCTAACAAGCTCCTACACTCTTCGTTTCTCCTATAGTCAATGTATCGCGGGTTTGCAGAAATTGTAGACTGCCTTCCTGATTTACGGCAATCATTTGCCCGTTTACGTCGCCGAGGAGCAGTATCTCCATCAGTAAACATAGCTCTTCATCTTTCTCCGGAGACTCCAGGCTTACAGACAATAAAAAGTCCGGAGGGAGGTAGACAATGTCAATGAAAACGCCATAGTGTCCTGGGCCTGGGTCGGAAGTTATATCGGGACTGGGAGTTAGTGGTACTATTGAGTGTCTCTGATTGAAGGTACGATCTGTGTGCTATGTGCTATAATTTTATTCATCAAGATCCTCGATTCGATTCGCGTAGAGGCTAGACCTTTCAGTCCAGCTCCATTGCCTAGAGCATTGAAAGGCTGTCAATACTAGGTCCTTTTTCTACCGAAATTTCAAGGATACCGTACTAGATCGGCGAAATGGTTACTTGAGACTCTCACGAGGAGAATACGGGAAAGGCACATTTATCAAGATATGGGCCTCGTGCTTATTTTACCGTCACACTCGAATATGTTCGTATGGCATGTGATACTGCCGTCTCACCGCAGTCCATAGCTTCGGTAGAATCTTTCCTCCCTACTGTCAATCTCACACTGATTACTCTCCCCCATTTTACAGCTGCACCTACCACTGTAGCTGTATTTCACTAGAGTACTTGGCAACGGTAGGTTGAAGCCATATCCCGGCGGCATGGACCTTCGAAATATCTGAGTCTTTCATGATCTGATGATATGTGATTACCGATATGCTGGGTATGTGCAGTTCGAGCAGGAAGTTCTAACCCAGGTTCGTGTCAAGTCTGATGTGATATTTGTTTCATATACTTATTGCTTCCAACGATCCTGCTGCGATAGCAATGGAAGCATGACGGGGGACTTGCTATTGCGTTTCTTCGTTCATGATTTTCATAGTATTCTGGAAGTGGACTATCCCCCTAGCCTGAGAAAGAATGCCTGATGTCTTCCGCTTTGAGACGAGGACAATCTTTGGGTAGAACGGGAGCTTCTGCCAGGTGGGTGATTGTTTGTTGCGTCACTCATGTGGTTGTGCCGCCTGGATACGAGAAGTATGTCGCTGTGTTTGGCCTATTGGGATTCACGATATAATGGACGAGTTTGTGCCGCTTGACGCCGTCTTGTATTAATCATGGAAAGAATTTCGACATGGGCTTTGAGTTTGATCCTTGTTTTGGCCATTTCTTTTATTAGGGCATTTGGACAGAGTTGGACAGGACGGATACTGGATGTTGACCAGGTCTATGACGAGATCATTCCAGGGACAAGGAAAACAACGCAAGTCCTTTAACGACGTGCGTTGCCAACATCAATTCCGAGCTGAGAATAATCCCAGCCAGTACGCCCATCACAAGTCCTTCCACTCTTGTAGACACCCACCCTCACAAAAAGCATTCCCACCATCACCCCTCACACACCATGTTCACCAACCCATGTGCTCGTCTCTCCCTTGTGACGCTCACAAGCACACTCCGAACGACCGTCGCAAACCCAGCCTCGTCTCTGAAAAAAAGCCATGTGCAGCCCAGTACTGCTGTGACTTCGTGCAGACCACTCCCCAGGATAAAAGTATCAAAGAGGTGTATCTGAGCTCCTACGGAGTACAATGTCGTACGTCACTTACCTTCTTCTAGGCTTCTACATTGACGCACTGTTTGCTGTTCTTCTTGGGGAAGGAGGTTGAACCTCCATAGGCCTGACATGGATCGTTGAATCAAGAGGGCGGACGGGAGCGGTGGAGATCTGAGGTACCGTAGGTGCGTGAATTTGGAAATTGGCAAAACAGAATAAGATGGCGTAGGACGGACTGGATTTGGACGATCTGTGATATTTCACTGAGATGCTGTAGTACTTGGAAGCTATACCTGGTAGGAGTCTCATCAATTTGTCGCCATCTGGATTGTTACACTCTGTGACCTGTCCTTGATGGATGATAGCGCCATCAACGGACGAGTCGTCAGTCATCCCACTACGAGATCGTGGTACGTACATGTTGTTCTTGAAAAGAATTCACAGAAGAACACAACAGAGATGACTGAAGGACCCGACATAAAGCAGTGGACGAAAGACAGATAGCCAAGCCAAGTCCATCACCCAGATCAGCAGGAGCCGCGGCTCAGATTGGAAACCGAAACAAGAACCCTACCCAAACATGAAGATCTGCATCTCACTTGATAGTCTCGACCACCGCCGCAATCACATTCCGCATGCACTTCGACTGAGAATTATGACAAGTACAAGTACAATTGCTGCGTGCGCCCGTCGAGCTGTGTCTTACTCTGTACCTTGCTTCTCTGGCCAATCTTGCCCTGCACTCCTTGCGGTCTGCGAGCGTCAGCCGAGAGCTTGACGTTGTGGGCACCGGCTTTACTGTTCAAAGTCGATTACACACGACTGATGTGGTGTTGCCTGATTATTCTGCTCTTTTCGCGCATCTCCCCGAGTCGTTGAATTCTGGGCAGGAGAGAATTGAAAGTCACGTATCTCGGTCCGAATCCCGGCTCGGATCCCCGAGCGGGATGGGTGAGAGGATGCGGGTAGACCATCCGGGCTCCATGTGCGACATTCTCCAAGGGAATAAGATCTGGCGTGTCACTGTGTAAGTTGCACAGGGCCAGCATCCTTTTGCTTGCTCTGTGGACGAGAGAGATAACGGCAAGATGGTCGGAAGCACCGTACCACTCAACCGTGACAGAACGTGAGCTCAGGCGACACGGCGGATTCAGGAGGTCCTCCTTGTTTTTTTTTCTTTGCCGAAAACAGGCAAGTCCGGAAGTTTAAGCGTTGGATCGAAGGGGGAACCGAGTCGATAAACTCCCAAGTGAGTTGAGTCAGTCAATGCCTCCCTGGATTAAGTTGCTGGTGGTTTACTTACCACTGACTCTTAATCTCGTACGTAAGTTCACTTTCCTGGTAACTACATCAGGGAAGGTCTCCGACTAGTGCCAGATCAGGAGAAGCCCAGGGTCAAAGGCAATTGTCAATTGATCGTTAAGTTCGTGTAGTGCCGTTATGAAGATGTCGCCCCGTTCAGTCCATTGGGTCGGGTGTTCTACATTTACCACCCACGCTAGTGACCAGTGACTACCACTACTCGCTAACTCTATACCTTCTTTGTCACATCGTGTGGAATCGGCCCTGCTGTGACTTGCTCAACCACTTGCAGGGCCCAGGGGGCCAGGTATAAAATGCGATCACGCCAAGCCCACCACCATCTTCAGCTCCTGGCAGACTCCTGAACTCTATCCTGGGAGAAAGATCGGGTCATCCAAGACACGCTAATGCCACCCACTCATCCCCATCCAGCCGTCCCAGTCCCCGTGACGCCCTGCTGACTGGCCACATCGAGGCCGTCGGACCCGGTCTGTAAGTGAAACTCACCGACTGATCTGGCCGATGTAATTTCCCCCGTAATGCCACCCGCGACCGTTCCTGGCCCTCACGACTACAAAGCCCCACTGGGACTGCCGTGCGCGCGCTGCGATTGGATCGGCTCCTTTTTGTTTTCTGACCCAATTTCCATCCCGGCGTTAGTTTGGTTGGTGGGCGCGGGTACCTGAATCTTCATCCACGGCACGAGACGTGACCTTGTTGACTCGATCGGAGTGTCAACAAAGTTGGTATAATACCTGATACTCAAGGAACTAGGTGGTAGGTGGTAGGTGGTAGGTGGTAGGTGGTAGGTGGTAGGTGGTAGGTGGTAGGTGGTAGGTGGTAGGTGGTAGGTGGTAGGTGGTAGGTGGTAGGTGGTAGGTGGTAGGTGGTAGGTAGTAGGTAGTAGGTTAGTCCTTGGCTACTCGCAGCCTGCAGGCCAACTGGACAACGAGACTCTACTGTCGTACAAGAAGATGGTGTTCACTCGATAGCTCCTGAACAAAGTAGCGACTTTATGACCACCGTATCCTGGGCCCTGCCGGTTCTCCGAACAGTCTGGAACACGTTGGTCGCACGAGGGCTGACCCTTTCCCCCCCTCCCCAACCCGTCGTACCGTCTGCGTCTCCGTCTCTCCCCTGAACCCCCTGATCCGCCCAATTCAGTCAATCCAGTCCGGTGCCTCCCTCGTCTCCGGGTCAATCACCCACTCCACCTCCTATAAACCCTTCCTCATCTCCCTCTTCCCCCCGACCCCCGCCCTTTCTTTTCTCCCTTTCTCTCCTCCATCCTTCACGCTCTTTGCCAATCCATCCCCCGGTTTCAGTCTTCGTGACCGAGTACATTCTTTACAGAATCTCCCACTCTTACCACTCTTTGAGAGCGTCCGAAGTATCCTATTTTCGTCGTCCCCGACTCGATTTCTATTCTTTATTTTTCCAGGACCATCCCTCGAATCTTCACATCCACATTCCAACCATGCGTTTCACCGTTGCTACTGCTGTCGCCGCCATGGCCTCCGGCGCTGTCGCCGCTCTCACCCACGCTCCCGCTCCCGTTTCCTCGGCGGCCCCCTCCTCCAGCGTGGCTGTCCCCGCTGGCGGTGTTGTCACTGAGACCCTGACCGAGTACACCACCTGGTGCCCCGAGGCTACCGCCATCACCCACGGTGGTCACACCTACAGCATCACCACTGTATGTTTCGTCTCTCAATGTCCTTTGCCGGGGTCGCTGCGATTGTGAAGTGGGCACGAGATCGAGATCGAGAGATCTTGTGTGGGAACAAGACTCGACCTCGAGTGTGGAGGATTGTGCTCTGCCTCGTCCCGTGTCCTCTCCCTTGGATCTCCCGATATCCTCCACCGAACGCTCGCATGATGCGCCCTGTTCTGCCCCCCCCCCCCCCCCCCCCACTTGCAATACCTCAGCTAACACCTCTCCTCCAGCCCGGCTACATCACCATGACCGGTACCTTCACCGTCACTCGTCCCGTCGTGACCCAGACCGTCACCCAGTGCCACAAGTGGTAAGTTCCCTACCAGTCAAGTGCCCTGCCACGATGGTCATGATCGCATCAAGCAAAAGAATCTAACAAGCCTCCCTTCCAAACTGACAGCACTTCTGCCGCGCCCGTCCCCACCACCCCCGTCGTGGTCCCCACCAGCGCCGCCGCCGTCACCTCCATCCCCCTGGTGCCCTCCATGCCTTCCGGCGCTGCTGCCACCGGCGCTGCCGCTCCCTCATCCCCCGCTGCCTTCAACGCTGGTTCCACCAACGTTGCTGGTGCCGGTGTCGGTCTCGCCGCCGTCTTCGGTGCCGTTGCCCTCCTCCTGTAAATGTGAGGTTTGCAACGCGTTGCTGCGGCTAGAGGCCAGGTGACTGTCTCTGTCGGGTGATTAGAGGAAGGACAAGAGGCAGAAGCAGAAGAAGGAACATGTTCGATAATGGTCTTTCTTGGCCAATCGTTTCGCTGTAGATGTTGTCTATCGGGTATCAGAAGCCGAAATCTTCCCATGTTCCGTTTGTGGATATCTAGTTCTTGAGATTTTTCGATTCCCTGTGCTGTACATCTTTGAACTCTTCTTCTACAAGGCGCCAGTGATAATGTGCCCTTCATCTTGGTCGTGATGATTACTATAACCCAATCTATTTTATGTTTTTCATTTCACGATTTCTACTGTATTCCTTTTGTATATAGAGCTCTTCCAGACTCGAATGTACATGTTCTGTCTTTGACAGTACATCAGTAGTACATTATGACGTCTAGTCATCTTCCATTGTACTCCAGGAGTTAGTAGTACTACTATCTACTGATTGATGCAGTATGACGCCATGTCCTCGATTCACAAGAACCCCGGCAAATCTATTCCGGGAGTATCAAAGTCATGGTTCAACAATAGTCTATCAAATGCACAAATCCAATGAGCATACAATCGATACTCGGACATGCTGTACATCCCACTCCCATCTATGCTGATGTGAATAAAACCCAACTCAGACTCCCACCCCCCAACTCCAAACTCAATCTTAACAGCACATTCTTAGCAGTCAGTATTTCATACGTTCGACCTCGGCAAAAGAGGCCCACGGCAAAATATCAATATCATCAATCGTTAGCCTGGATGTAACAGATACCATGAGCGTACAGTCAATACTCGGACATGTCTAGATAAGAGACAGTTTTCACCTCCCTGGTGGAAAGAACAACCCCGACTCCAAACTCCCAACTCCTCGCTCAAACAGCACCTCTCACCCGTCAGTGTTGAGGACCTACGGCGTACTCAGTACTCCAAGTAAGGACCCAGGGAGTCCTAAGCACAGCGCCCAGCCCACAAGTAGGACCTAGTTGAAGAACGCCTCACTTTGAATCAATCTCTTCCCATGCCCACTCATCGCATCCGTCAACGACCTCTGCACCTTCACCACCTTCTCAAACCGCATGAACCCACAGCTCTCACTCTCCAGGTGATTGAACAGCGCCGCCAACGAGACAAACTCCCGTCCACAGCGCGCCGTCCCATTCGGGCACCGATAGATATGCTGCTGGTGCGTGGGGGAGTTCACATGCTGGCGCAGCGCGGCCGACGACCGGAACTCCCTGTGGCAGATGTAGCATTCCCAGGCGGCGCCGTTGTAGGCCGCGTTGGTGACTTCGTATTCGTAGGTGGTAGAGGCCGCGGAGGAGGAGGAGTGATATTCGATTTGTTTGGTGGTGATGTAGTGGTGGGGATCGAATTGGCGGATCAATTGGGCGATGCGGTTGCGGTTGAGGGTGGGCGCTTTGGGGCAGGAGCCGGTTTCGAGGTGGTGAGAGAGGCCGCTGGCGGTGACGAAGGCGGCTGAGCAGAAGGGGCAGTGGACCTGGGTGCCGCGGTGGATTTTGGAGTTCAGATGCTGGTGTGAGTGAGGTTAGAGAAGAAGAAGAAGAAGAAGAAGGAGATATGTCTTACCGCGCGCAAGTTGTTGGCATTCTGAAACTTTCTGTCGCACTGCTCGCAGTAATTTTCCCAGTGGCCCAGCGCATTCATATGCTCATCCGCTGCATCCTGAGTATGGAACCTCTCGGTGCAAGTGTCACACTCGATCTTGGGAGCCCAGTGGCCGACGGCATTCATGTGTTGATTGGCTGCATGCTGAGAGCCGAACTCCCTGGAGCACGTCTCACAGTCGTAGATGGGACCCCAATGATCGAGGGCATCCATGTGTTGACAGACGGCGACATAGCTGTTGAAGCGACGAACACAGGTCTCACATTCGAAAGACATGGCTGGCGGTGGTTGATTTAGGTAGGAGCTTGCCAGATGGGAAATGAGAGGGGAGCTGATCGGAGAGGAGTGTTGAGGTATGAGGTTTGGATATCACACACTCAAGCTGGGCTGGTTGAAGATCTCAAGGATCGTGAGGCAGCTTGACTTGGGAAAACAGTAGGGAGGCGAGATATCGTGTTCTTTATGTTTGAATGTAAGGTTGAGAGTTGTGAAGGAAAGCGAAGCGTGGGAATTGAGAAAGAGTGTTTGTGGGAGCGAAGCGGAAAGTTCCACATAGCCACGCCCAGGACGTGATCAGAGACCCTGTCAGTCAGCTAGCTATTCATCCCATCCAAGTCAAAAGTGAATCTGTCATATTTTAACTGAGTTCCCCTGCAGCCCTGGCAGTATAAGGCTCTAAGATACAGATTGGACTGCACTCCCCATGATACGTACAATTGTACATAAGTAAAGTGGGTCCAGGGGCATGTGCTCCCCCTCCATCGGCTTTGTAATATACGTTTATTTCCTGCTAAAGAGAGCGGGACTCGGACTCAGGCGAAACAGAGCGCGATTCTTTAGGTTTACGATCTGGTACTGTGATACTGTCGCGCTGTGACCCCCACTTGAACTATGATCTCGGAGGAAACAGTACTTTCGTTTACACTTTGACTTGGCCTCAACCTGCGTCATTTTCGTAGGCGGTCGGCCGGGGTCCGAAGCTCGGTCTTCAGGACCATGTGCAAGTCGACACGGGGAGCTCCCTCCACGTCCAGTATGATCCACCCATCTCTAGATTCTCTACAAGTCATGATTGTGTTCGCTCCTGCCCGTTAGAGAGATCTCATACTAGTAGATATGTCTATTCGGGATCCGACAATACAAGGTAGACTCCTGATCCACCTACTACAATCGTCCCGGCGGACACAAGGCGAATCAATTCGACGTGCCGCGATGACTCTCCAGACGCGTGAATGAACGACCTGCGTTGAGAATGGCATGACTAACTTTGCAAAGTTTCCAAGTCGAAGCCGCTCGGGACGAGGACCGTGGCCACGAGAATCATGGTAACAGATCTGTGGACGTCCAAGCCATTGTATCTGCAAAAGCGGCGGCTGCAATGGTCTTGGGAGATACAGGATAAGAAGAATATGCGGTGTGCCAGCGTCGCCGACTCGCCAGCAGGTGACATTCAAGTAGTGATCACGGGCGATCGGAATCTCAAATGTACCAGTGTCCAATGGTCTAAGACAATGAATATGAGTACGACGGCATGAAGCTAATCTAGTATCTATGGACCGTCTACCTCAACCTCGAGCCATCAACGAGTCGAGTGACAAAAGACTACCTCATTGTTCAGTGTGCAACGACCCCTGCGGTTGGAGAGAGCTCAAACAACCATACACAACAAGTCCAATCCGATGGTAAACTGATCCCTCTTTGGATGGTGAGTGGGCGCGGGACCTTCTCAGCAGCGCCCGTCCAGCGTCAGCCCGGCACGAGACCAGGCCATCGCCGACGAGTGCTGAAACAGACAAAACGCCATCTCTTCATCTTGGATTTAGTTGTGTGAAGAAGAGAAAAGGATCGGAGCTCGGCCGCAAGAAAAGTCAGAGCTGTCGGAACGCACGGACCAGGCGGTGAGTCTGGCTCGGCGCCATAGTGCCGATTTTCCGCTTTCCGCGGGCAACGGGGAAGACTCCCAGCTGGCACCGCCGGAGTCTCCGCTGATAACGATCAAGCTACTTCGTTTTAAAGAAGACGGGGTGTTCCTGATACGGACAACTTGCTGATCGGTTTCGTGTGTGTTTTCTGCTCGGTTTCTGCTGCCACTGCACTTCATTCACACATCATGTCTGCTTCTCGTTGCGGGCGTCTTGCGCGTCTCTCCTTGGGAGCCCTCCGCACACCCGTCCCCATCTCCGCTCGACCTCTTGTGGCTCGTGCCGCCGCCGTGCGGGGAGTGTCGACGGCCAGCCGAGATGCACAGCAAAAGGTACTCAAACAGACCGCATCGATTGTCCGAAATTGTCAATCCAAGGCGAACCGACTGACATGCTTTTCAGCTTCTTGCTTCGTCCCTGAAGGACTCCGACCCTGCGGTCTTCAACATTCTCGAGAAGGTATGCCTCTCGATACCACGCCTCCAATGCCTCCAATGGATCTTCGACTAAGGTTACAAACAGGAAAAATCTCGCCAAAAGCACTTTATCAACCTCATTCCCTCAGAGAACTTCACGTCACAGGCCGTCCTTGATGCCTTAGGCAGTGTGATGCAGAGTGCGTAATCGATCTATGGCCTTACCTTCAATTGCAATGTGATCCTGTCAATCTCACACCGCAATTCCAGACAAATACTCCGAGGGATATCCGGGTGCTCGCTACTATGGAGGAAATGAACACATCGATGCTTCAGAGCGCTTGTGTCAGCAACGTGCTTTGGAGACCTATCGCCTCGACCCGGAGGAGTGGGGTGTGAATGTTCAACGTATGCTACTAAGCCGCCCTGATCTCTCCGATTATCCTACTTCGGCACTTGTCTAACGATAAATACAGCTCTCTCGGGATCCCCGGCCAACCTTTACGCCTATTCCGCTGTCCTCAACACACACGATCGTCTGATGGGTCTCGATCTGCCCCATGGAGGTCACCTGTCACACGGTTACCAAACTCCAACCAAGAAGATCTCCGCCATCTCCAAGTACTTTGAGACCTTCCCGTACCGTCTCGATGAGTCCACCGGCCTCATCGACTACGACGCTCTCGAGAAGCAGGCTCTGCTCTACCGTCCTAAGTTGATTGTTGCCGGCACTTCAGCTTACAGTCGCCTGATTGACTACCCTCGCATGCGTGAGATTGCCGACTCTGTTGGCGCCTACCTTCTCTCCGATATGGCTCATATCTCCGGTCTTGTTGCCGCAAACGTGCTTCCCTCTCCGTTCCCTCACTCTGACATCGTCACAACCACCACCCACAAGTCCCTTCGTGGACCTCGGGGTGCCATGATCTTCTACCGTAAGGGTGTGCGTCGTACCGACAAGAAGGGAAACAAGGAGATGTACGATCTTGAGAACCCTATCAATGCCTCAGTCTTCCCTGGACACCAAGGTGGCCCACACAACCACACAATCACTGCCCTGGCTGTTGCTTTGAAGCAGGCTCAAACGCCTGAATTCATCGAGTACCAGAAGACCGTCTTGGAAAACTCCCAGGCTTTGGCCCAGCGTCTCGGAGACTCCACCAGTAACGGTGGCCTCGGTTACAACATTGTCTCAGGTGGCACTGATAACCACCTGGTTCTGGTGGACTTGAAGAACCGTGGTGTCGATGGAGCTCGCGTGGAGCGTGTCCTGGAGCTATGTGGCGTGGCTAGCAACAAGAACACGGTGCCCGGTGACAAGTCTGCCCTGAAGCCCGGCGGTCTTCGTCTAGGTACCCCCGCCATGACCTCCCGGGGTTTCCAGCCCGAGGACTTCCGCCGTGTCGCTGACATTGTTGACCGCGCTGTGACCTTGACCCAGAAGCTGGATAAGGCTGCCCGCGAGCAGGCTCAGTCACGAGGTGTGAAGAACCCGGCTACCCTAAAGGCCTTTTTCGAGTATCTCGGCGAGGGTGAGGAAGTCTCAGAGATTGTCATGCTGCGACAAGAGGTTGAGGACTGGGTCGGTACATTCAGCTTGCCCTGGTCCCACGAACAGTAGATGGTGTTCATTTCTCACGCGAAAATTCCTTGATGAGCTCTTTTGATATTACTCGTTTTGTGTTTTCTATACCTTTGTACATATTCTCCGCCACGGTTCAACACGACATCTGATGCTAAGACATTCCGATCCCTCTCATGTGTTGCGTTTTCGCTCTTATAGACGTACGTCACTAAGCCCGAGTATTTCACATATCTGTTTCTAGGATAGGTTGCTGAAGCTTATCATAAATAACTGGAGATGTAATCAGAATTGCTTTCCTGCGCTCAAAGTCAGGAAGCTCGGATCGTTGCTCTTGCTGTACCGTCTCATACTTGCACCCGAAAATACTGAACAGAACGAAGGCGAGATAGGATACTACCGTGCGTAATCGCCTGAAGGCCCAGGCAACAGAGCCGAATCTCGCATAAAAGCTGAATTCAAAGATCGAAAGTCGATAAGCGCGGCGATAAGCCACCTCCCGTGCGGAGAAATCCCATCACCTTTGACACACCAGCTCCAGCCATTTGACTCCGTGGTGTAGGGCTTGACTTGAACTCACTTTGCAAGTGAAATTCTTCACATTTTTATCAATCCAAGCTCAGAGAAGAGTGCTTCATCCGCTTTTAGCTCACCGTTTCCTTTGATGCCCTGAGCTCTCTTCGATCTGCTTGATCTGCGTTCGCTACTCTCAAGATGAGAATCAGCGAGGTATGAGACGCCATCCATAGAATAACATTAACGGCTCGGCTAACGTATTTGTTAGCTTTACATCTACCCCATCAAATCTCTCCGTCCGGTTAGAGTCACAGAGGGCTTGCTGACCGATCTGGGCTTCACGTATGACCGAAGGTTCATGCTGCTCAAAGTAACACCTGACGGAAATGGAGGTCCGTCAAAAATGGAGAATATGCACATCAGCGAATTTCCCCAGATGGCACTTTTCCATACGACACTGGAGATGTCAGAAAGCTTCGCAGGCAGCAATAAAGTCGTCGTAACATATTGGCCTCCCAGTCAAGAAGATCTTACTTTGACCAGCGCGGAGGGGAATCAACTTGATCATCAAGACAAGACCGTACCTTCAACCTCTCACGCCTCCGGTACTGATCGTCTTGAGATTCAACTCGTACCAGACTTCTTGCACCTGAACCCTATCACGGTGACCATGCACAAGAGCTCAACAACTGCTTCTGATATGGGCGAGAAGTACAACTCCTGGTTCAGTGATCGGTTTGGATTTCCAGTCGTGCTGGCATATCTTGGCCCAAGCACCCGCAACGTCCTGGGAAATCTCACCCCGACATATCCCATCCGAACCTCACGATGGAGTGAAATACTTGGGATGTCGGCAATCAAGAGTTTCAACATACCCGGTCATCCGCTCTTCCGGCGCTTGACTGCCTTTGTTCTATGTTTGCTATGTTGGTCGTCTCTCCCGCTTGACACCAAGGGACTCTCCATCATGGCAAGCATTAGCATCAATGTAGTGGGGGTCATCGTCATGTGGATCGGAATGAGTATCTTTCTGACCATCTTGATGAATAGACACAAGGCCCAAATCGGATTTGCGGACTGCGCGCCATTATTAGTGATATCGCAAACGTCCGTGGACGACGCCTCTTCTCGTGTGGCTGAAGGACCAAAAGTTGACTTGACTAAGTTTCGAGCAAACGTAGTCATTTCAGGGGCCAAGGAAGCCTACGAGGAAGACTTCTGGGCGGAGTTGAGTGTCGGAGAGGACAACCCTGGGAAGGTGCGCCTGCTGCTTACAGGGAATTGCGTGCGCTGCCGGAGCTTGAACGTGGATTTTGACAAGGGCAAATTCACAAACAAGGGAAATGGGAACTTGTTCAAACGGTTGATGAAGGATCGGAGAGTCGACCGAGGAGCAAGATTCAGTCCGGTCTTTGGGCGGTACGCGTTCCCCGAACGAGGAGCTGTCGGGTGGACGATCCGAGTTGGAGATGAGGTGAGGGTCTTGAAGACGAACACGGAACGCACCGTGACAGGTGAGTCGAATCTAATCGCGTTCCTCAGGGACTGAAACACGCATTGCTAACTTGTGATTCCAGATTGGCCCGGCTTGGCATACTAGCCAAGCAAATCTTCCGTGATCATCATCAGTCGGCACTTCTTGAAACACTCATGCTTGCGAGGACTGAGTGTGTGCTAGTCTTAGTCTACAATTATGGGTGTCTCTTTGATAGTGAAATGACATGGTGGATTTCAAATTTGCACGGGCAGTACTTGGCTCGAACTATCAAGGTCATTTGAGCATGCGCCTTTGAAGAAGGGTAGATTCGGTGGAAGACAACCCCGATCAAAACTGCGAGAGCTTGCATTTCTTTTGGAAGCTCCTGAATACTAACTCGTCCACTGAGATCAATGAAAGCCAGCGACATGATCGGGTAGAGTGTTTCCTGAGATATGTGACAGCCAAGTACTTAAATCGAAAACGAAACCTTCTTTGGATCCTCTTCGGTGTCTCCACTTCCCCTGACAAGGCCTCAGGTAAACCTGATAATGCTTGCCGCTGTATCCGATCTTTAGATAAAGCATGCACGAAAAGGTGTCGGCTCTCTGTCTTCAGTACAAGGTCACTATGTAGTATGTACATGAATTCATGTCCACTCTCGTAATTAGCAATTGGTCAACCACATAGTACATATTGTACGTAATACGTATATGTATGGCTCACCAAAATCTCTCTTTTGACTCACTCTTGAGGATTGAATGGAGGTCGGTGAGCACCAATCCACCAGTCGCAATACATAGCAGCCAGGAACTGACTGTCTCCACTGTCCAACACCGCCACGACTGGGTACGGAAGAAGCCACTCAGCCACTCACCACGTGACTGAAGCCTTTCTGGTGGACAACAATGGAGTCTGAGGTGGATACGTCTTCCAAGAATAACTCAGCTGAGCATCATTCAGGTAGTCCGGAGTGAACCTGAACCTGAACCTGAACCAAACGTGATTTCCCCTGGCCTTTCCCCTTTACATCTTGCGGGGCTCGCTGCTGCTGTCTTTTGACGTCAGTTTTTACTTCCAATCGTGTCTGCATAACAAAAGTTGAGAATACCCTGATATTCTCGAAGCCAAGAGATTCTGCGTCGCGTGGTACATACTTCCAGTCTATGCCCGGACCCCGCGGTCAATTGACCGAACGCCGCTAGCCACACTAAGGAGTTCCTCTCTCGTTCTGCAAGTCTGCCTTCCTCTTCCTTGTTCAGCTGGCATCGTTCAGATCAACGGCGTATCAAGTGTGCAGCCCATCACATTTGCTCGGCATCCACCTCGTTATTCGGTTGACTCTGATCGTGGTCTCTCATTACCTTGCGCTCTGCTCTGCTCCTATCGGTCAGGTGCCTGGTTCCCTCGCCACCCAACTGCATAAGGCTGATTAGCCCCGCCGTGGGTACCTCGTCACGGCTCATTACATCCACGACGCAGGACGAAGATTTTTCCTGTCTTCCTCAACCAACCACTGCTGACGCCATGGACGAGGTCAATCTGCGTCGCAAGGACACCACCAAGGGTCCGCCGCTGCGAATTCTATCTCTCGGTACGTGTCCTCGCGAATTCCTGCGTTTGCCTACTGCGCAGCTGAAACGCTAACATCAACACAGATGGAGGCGGCGTCCGCGGATACTCCATGCTGATCATTCTTCAGGAAATCATGTATCGGACATACGTTGAATGCGAGGGCAAGCCACCTCGTCGCGATCAAATTCCCAAGCCATGCGACCACTTCGATCTCATTGCTGGCACGGGTACGGGCGGCCTGATTGCGATTATGCTGGGTCGTCTACGCTTGGATCTCGAGACATGCAAGGAAGTCTACGTGCGAATGACAAGAAAAGTCTTTGAGACAGACAAGACGATCGCCGGCATACCCTATCGCTCAACGCTATTCAAGGCATCGAAACTCGAGGAAGCGATCCGGGAATGTGTTCGCGAGCACACCATCTTCGAAGGGGAGGGCAACGATCAACCCAACCGGACGGACGCTCGCGCATCCATGGCGAGTCTCCCGTACAGTCCGGGCTCTGTGCCTCAAAGATCTGTGAGCCGTGGCAGTTTCAGCACGTCGGCCATGTCTCATCCGCAGAGTCCAAGCAGCTCGCGTGGCTCAACGTTCCTGAATGGCCTGCGCTGGGGTAACCCGGAGGCGTTACTCTACGACAACCGGGAATTCAGAACGAAAACGTGAGTCTTTTGAGAACTTCGAACTACCGTGGTCATATTTGCTTGTGGTATCAAATACTAACAGATACGCAGTGCCGTGACTGCGCTGTACAAGGGTACCCGTCGCGGAGGATCAGCAGTGCTTCTTCGTTCCTACGATTCTCGTCGCGAACCACCGCCAGAGTTCGATTGTACCATCTGGCAAGCGGGCCGCGCTACCTCCGCTACGGGACTTGCCTTTAAGCCCATCCAAATCGGACAGCATGTGTTTATCGATGAAGGACCCGGTACCTACAATCCTGCGCCCCAGGTTCTCGAAGAGGCTGTCGTCAATGAATGGCCGGGTCGCGAAGTCGGTGTCTTCATCAGTGTTGGAACCGGACGGCGGCCGCCCGGTACGAATAATCGGCAACACGAATGGTGGGAAGACTTTTTTGGGTCCGCGACTGGCACATTTGCAGAAGCGCGCCGGCGGCTAATCACCAAGATTGAAGGCTGCGAGGCGATCCACCAGGAAATGCTGAAGGACATCCTTGCCAAGCGCGGGGTGCCCAAGGACAATTACTATCGCTTCAATGTGGAGGTCGGTGTCGGTGAGTTCGGCATGAATGAGTGGAATCGCCTGGCAGACATCAGCACCAACACGCGGCAATATCTGGCCAAGGCGGAGGTGAAGAAGATGATTCTCGATTCAAGCGTCAAGTTTGCCAAGATCGATCGCATGAACAGACGCCTCGCTCAGCATGCGGCCGCAGGGGGCGACCGGGATGACTTGTCCTTTGACATGGAGCGCGAGGAGATCTCGGTGCACACTCGCAATCCATCCTATTCGGTACCGCCGCCGAATCACTTCGCCGTTGAACTCCCTGCATCACCTGTGGATGCTCTTCCTTCACCTCTAGGCCAGGCTCCTACTATTCCTTCCCAACCTCATGCATCCGTCATCGTGACTGCGCCTCCGTCGGGCGATTCGCTGCCTGCGCATCCGACCCCGCAAGACGGTCCATTATCTCCAACATGGCATTCGAGCGGCGAGACGAGTGGCTTCCGACCGAGCCACGAGGCCGATCGGCCTGGCTCGCAACAGCAGGACTCTCCTCAGCGCAGCAACGACCAGTTTCCTTCGTATAATGTGTCGCCACTCAGCGGAATGCCTCCGCCTATTCCTCCTAAAACCCCGATACCTTATCCTTCAACCGAGGATCCGGGGGTGTCGATGCCCGCACCTCTCTTTTCTCAGCCCCATGCACCTGTTGCTGGCGGTAAAGTGCGCCCTCCTTATCCGGTGGATGAGCCTCCACCCGTGGTCAATCGGCAGCGCAAGCCTAGTTTCCATGTGCGATGAGGAATGAGAACTAATGAAAACTTTGCACCGCGCTGGGCGCGGACAGGCCTGTCTACTTTTCGCGTTATGGGGGGGAAGGGCCGGGGGGGGGGGGGGGGGGGAAGGAAAAAAGAAGCAACTTTTCGAATCCTTTGGCTTCTTCGCCTCACGCCGTGATGATTTTTCTTTTGCGTTTCTGCTCTGTGTTTTCCCTTATTTTTTTACTTTTCTTTCTTCCTGGATACCCTTCAATCGGCTTGGTGAATTGCACTCTGAACCGAGCAATGGCCCGGCGTGAACCTGGTTGTTTACCGCATTTCGTGTGCTCTGTGTTACCTCCAGTCGGTCAGATAGCTTGGCAATTTCTATGATATCTTAGGCTATTAGGATCGATTGAGAACGATGTTTTTGTGCTCGTTAGTCTTGTTATATCTTCTATAGCGGTCTGTTATGGCTGGAGCTTGTACTGGATGTAAGCTTTACACATTACACGCAGGAACTAGACACTGACAGTAAAGACGATTCTGTCAGTGCCGGGCATCGGTACTAGGGTGGTACATTATGGCAACACGCGTATTTTGTACGGTGTCAACTGTCAAACTACTGATGAAAGTCTTGAATTTCTCCTGCACTTATCGAGTGCATCCCTATAAGGATACCCTGCGGCATGGAATACCGTGACGACAACTACCTAGTATGGTAGTATAACTAAGTTATACCTAACTACCTAGACACCACCTGCATCATCGAGGCGCAGGCCGAGTGGCGAACCTTCGGAGCGGGTCACTTCAACAAGGTCTGAGTGCTTTCCTCCTGCTTAATTATGCTTCGCGCTCAAGCATATGAATGACAACCTGGACAGTCAGTAACTCAGTAGATGCCTGTTTCCCTTTTTGTTTTCCCCCCGCGTATTCGTACAAAGATTGCCTGAAACAGCATTCTGTCTTACCGTCCTCGAGTCTACTAGACTCGGTCTAGTAGTGGTGTAGGTGAGATAGTATTACTATCAATATCGCGACATCTGGACTACTTCCGCCAAGGCTGCAGTAGGTCTTACTTAAGCTGAGACTCAAATAAATAGCTAAAATTAGGTTAGCAACGCGCGGTTGTCCCTGCAGGGTCATGTCACTGGTTCAGTCCTTGGCCCTTTGCCCTTCCGGTGGTACTGTTAATGGACTAGACCCTCGCGGGCTTCTCCAGTCTCCACCACATCCGCGGGTCGAGGGGCGTTCCAGTATCGAGTCTCCCACGGGAAGCGAGGGCAACGAGGAGTTGAGAGAAGATGCTCGTTGGTTGAGTGGACTCTTGTGCCCCTGTCGAGCATGGCCCTGGGTGTCTTTGAGGTGTCGGAATGGGTGGCAAGGCCAATCAAATGAGTAGGCTGGATGTACGTGAGAACTTTGATAGTCTCATTTGGTTGAAGGTAAATACGCTTTCCAAGTATACGGACGGATAGGTCCAGTGCTTCATTTAGCAGGAAGAGGACTAGTCCATGTTCAGTGCTTGTGGGTCTTGGCAGTCTGTATCAAGCGTTGATTGAGGTGATACCGACTGATGGCTCTGACTTGAATCTCCTCGTGAGAAAAGGTACATAACTAGTACATCTTACATAGTAAGTAGATCTCTACCAGCTCAACTAAAACTACCTAGACAGATACCTATACTCCTACATACACGTACGATCCTCGCTTACACGCTGAGCTTTGCGCCAACAATATACATAGGCACTACATGTTTGGGGTTATAGACCAACATTGTATCATTATTCAACGCCCAGGTATGTAAATGTACCGCATCCTCGAGGGCGATTGTCCAGTTGACCCACCCTCTGGTCCAGCGTGGACCTGTGGATATCTTTTCTCTCCACAGCCCTCAGCCCGCAGCCCAACCAGGCCCCAGCCTCTTTTGTTTTTCCCACTTTCCCCTTTTTCATCATCGTCATCTCCCGCGGACCTTGGGTTGGTGGGACGATCGCATTCGATGCCACCGTTGTTGTTCGCCGTCTGTTCTCTCCCTCTCACTTCTTCTCTCAATCTCTCCTCCACCAGCTTTCTTTGGGCGTGACTCGACCACCTTACCGAGTACAGCGAAACCATTGGAGTACTACCAGCTCCTCTATCGGCATTACTTACCTCGGTCGCTCGCTCCCGGACAATCTCATGCACCGCCACTAAAAGTGCCCGTCCACACATGGTGATCGGCCTGCTGCTTCCATTCTCAAGTTCCAGAAGCATTCCTCGATCTTGATTACCCCCCCCCACGGCCTATTCGGGTCAAGGGTAAACCTCCAACAACTCACAAGAACTGCTGTGGAAGACCAGAGCGACGTCGCTCGTCATTGAGGATCGCCCTGCGACCGACCGATCATCGTGAAAGTCGCATGCATACAGAGGTGGACGGGAGACCCGCAACTTTGTGTTTACGATTAAGCGCCCGTCGAGCAGCAGTTCGCCCAACGTCCGTTCACGTTTCAGCTTAGTCGCCAGACCGCGTTCATTCAACGGAGAGAAGTCGGCCGGCTTGCCAACTTTTTCTTCGACATCCTTCTGGGTCCACGCCGTCCCTCTTCATTCCACGTCGCTCCCTCATCACTGCTGGTCAGTGCGGCTATCCCTCGCAAGAACACCAACCATACTTATTCCTTTCGACCGACCGACTCAACGTCGCCTGTCATGGATCCAAGTCAGAGCTTGTATCATGCTTCACACATCATGGCTCGCGCCGATACGACCGGTCGTCCGCCAATCTACAAAGCCGTGGGTGTGTCTCTAGCAGTCGCATCAGGAGTGTTCATCGGCATCTCTTTTGTGATTAAAAAAATTGGCCTTCTCAAGGCGAATGTAAAGTATAACGAAGAGGCCGGTGAGGGATACGGTTATCTCAAAAACGCTTGGTGGTGGTTGGGTATGACTCTTATGATTCTGGGCGAAATCTGTAACTTTGTCGCATACGCATTTGTCGATGCGATTCTGGTCACTCCGCTGGGTGCGCTGTCCGTGGTGATCACCACCATTCTGTCGGCAATATTTCTCAAAGAACGGCTCAGTTTCGTGGGCAAAGTGGGTTGTTTTTCGTGTATCATCGGATCAGTGGTGATTGCGATGAATGCCCCGGAGCAATCGTCGGTCAGTGACATTCAGGGGATGCAAAAGTTTGTCGTTGCACCGGGCTTTCTCACCTACACCGGTGTGATCCTGATTGGAGCGGCTGTCACTGCGATCTGGGTAGGACCCCGGTACGGCAAGAAGAGCATGTTCGTCTACATCAGCATTTGCAGTATGGTGGGCGGACTGAGTGTCGTGGCCACGCAGGGTCTTGGTTCGGCCATCCTTGCGCAGATTCGAGGGGGAGTCGCAGTTCAAGCACTGGTTCCTTTATGTGCTGCTTGTCTTCGTGGTCTGCACCTTGCTGACCGAAATCATCTACCTCAATGTATGCAACCCTTTCTACCTTCTTCCTGCTATTTACTATCTTTTGTCACTTGAACATTTTCATGAGCCACAAACTAACTCTGTCCCTGCAGAAAGCGCTGAATTTGTTCAATGCCGCACTCGTGACACCCACGTATTATGTCATGTTCACCAGTGCGACCATCATCACCTCGGCGATTCTGTTCCAGGGGTTCTCTGGAAGTGGGATTCAAATTGCCACTGTGATTATGGGTTTCCTACAGATCTGCGCTGGCGTTGTCTTGCTTCAACTGTCCAAATCTGCCAAGGATGTACCCGATGCCGCCGTCTTCAAGGGTGACTTGGATCAAATTCGTGAGGTGGCTGCACAGGAAGAGCCTGAATTTGAGCCCAAGGCCGATTCTATCCGTGGTGCTGCCTCAATTCTGCGCCGCATCTCGACCACACGTCGGGACAATGAACATGATGAAGTGCGACGCTTTGCTCATGACAAGCAAGAAGACTTTTTGAAACCGCCCGGCCAAAACGAGATTATCGAGTGGGATGGTATCCGTCGACGCAAGACCGTCATTGGCGAAGGTCCTACTATGTCTCGTCCGAGGACACCACGCACCCCTTCGATCAAACAGCCAGCATCGCCGGTGCCTCCTCTGCGGATGGCCAGATTGCCTGCCGAGGGAACCGATCATGAGGATCGTCCTGGCTCGAGAGCAGGCGGACACAATTTCCTCGCCAGTGTGCTCCAGTCGGGCCACTGGCTCTCCCTGCACAAGGCTGACGGAAAGGATCCTACGGCAGCGGACGCTACCGAGATGACCACCAGAAACAGTGGCGTTGACACCGAATATCATGGCGCCGGTGGCAGTCTCGAGGAGCCTGCTTTTCGCTTTGGAGGTCGCGAGCGAAGCGACACACCACGGTCTATTGCCTGGGCGGACGAGAAGGAAGACGATAGCCGACCGCAATCTCATCACACCATCGAGCCGCCGTACGCTGCACGTCGTCAATTTTCATTTAACAGCATGTTTAACCGCCGTAAGGCGCAAAGCCAGCCACCATCACCCAAACGCGTGCAGAGTCCCCCTCGAGGTATCTTGCGCCGTCACCATGGCGTTGACGGAGATGTTCGCAAATCTGCCACTGAAGAAGAGCAACTTGGCCTGGTCCGTGGAGACTCGCGGACCGCAGAGGAAGCCCTCGGCGAAAAATTAGAGCGATGGTCCAGTTCCGATTCCGACGCCGCTGAGATCAGTCACCCTGCCGTACATCATCCACGACCACTGCCTTCCGGCCGACCTCATGGCGACTCTGTCTCGAGCATGTCCACGTCCGCATTCCCTCCATATGAGGATCACCATGCTATATACGCGCAGTCGGGCAACGTCTCGAACCCATACTATCTCCCACAAAACCGACAAGCGACCGCCTCCCCAGAAGATATGAACGATCATGATGGCTATGATTATCCCCGCTCAAGAACCAGGACCAACTCGTCTTCTCACGCGCGAGCTCCTCCGCCAGCGCATTCATCCTTCTCCGCGCATCGTCATCCGAACCCGCTCCCGCCTCTGCCTGACAACACGCCCCTCACCCTCGAGGACAACATGCGATCTGTCTCGAATGATTCTTTTGACCCGAGGGCTGTATCATTCTCTTCGACTGAAGCTCGTGACGACGATAATACGCCTGAGTCCGGAGCCGCAGCAGGCCCCAGCACACATGTAGGTGGATGGCGGCGAGATATGTCTGAGACCACAGAGACGAACAGTTTGGACGACAACTTGTCTCGAAGAGGAAAGAAGGGGTCCTTCCTTTGAGCCTGGAACGCGACGATTTAATCGACAAGGGGGAGATAGCGACCAACTGGGATGTCACTCACACAGAAAGATGATGAAATCTTTTCGATCGAGCGCTCTCCGTCTTTCTTGCACATTTTTTTCCTTCTTCTTCTTCTTTCCCTTTTCATCCGTGGTCGGCGACTCAGTTCTTTCCAGCCATTTCGCCCGACCCCGACCAAACTCCGAGATGACACTGGATGACTGGACAACATTTGCTTTATGTCGCCTGGTACTTGGACGATTTTGACAAGAGCACCCTGACCTCTCCACCAACCTTTGGTGATTTGCATAGTATTTTGAGCGATATCGACTTGCTTGTTGTCTTTGGTTATTGACATTGATTCTGATTCTGGTTTTCGCCCAGGCCTCTGTGTTGGCCCAGGGGCCCCCGATCTATTGCTTTGGCTCTTGTGTCCGCCCTTGTGGGAGCTCTCTCGTCTTTGTCTGCTTGCTTTTTCTCATCTTTTCCCTGTGGAGTTTGTAAAACTTTCCCTTCTCGACGCACAATGTGGGAGCCAAGACACGATGTATAGATAAAGACCTGTCGACCGGGTTGTCCTTGCCATGATACATGAAATAATGGAATTATGATTGACATATGAACCGCGCCACTGATAGGCTCCGACCGAAAGCGCATCCTCTCCGTGAACAAGCAAAGTAACCCTGGACATGAAGTATTGCAAGTACTGAAATGATCGGCAAATGCCATAAAAGTCCGGTGCTGACGCTACTCAATTCAAAGGTACCCAGGTCGGGTGCCAATATGGTAACCCGTACATCCATCAGAGACCGATACGGAAGTAAGGACCCTAACCGGCCGTTACACTGGAGACTCGCCGGTCTCTCTGGAATCGAAATAGATTGGGAGATGAGCTGGAGATAGAGGCGGGATTAGCGCCGTGTGTATCATCGCGGGTGCGTTTTTGGAAAGCCGTTGGGGAGTACGGCGTTACAGGGTTAAATGGAGATCGACGTTAATGATTGAAATGAGGAAAATAACTATCTCATTCGTCCATGTTGGGCCACGTCCCTGTTTACGTTGTTCTATACGACAATGGGTTTCCCGGCCGTCTTCATCTAGTTTTTGAGATGCACGGTAGAAGCAGACAATGTTGAAATATTAAGAAAGAAAACAAAAACACAAAAACAAACAAAAAACGGGTATCTTCAATATGCGCGTTCTCGGGAAACAGTAATCTGATCATGGAGCAAATCCAATCTCATCCATACACACGTGTCTCATATCACCTTCCGAATAAAGAAGCCACACTTCTCTGACCCTTTGACGCGACGCTCATTACGGCGAAGCGCGATTCCGCAAGGCGTTTCCCTGCTTTGATGCTTTCGAGGACCCTGTGATGAGAGATGGACTGCGCATTAGGTACTGGGGTTTTCAGGTCTCGAAGTTCAGGATTCAAGGGTGATCAGAGGTAGACTTTCCGCGACGAAGAAAATGTCACGGGTGGTCAAATGTTGATTTGGAGCGCTGAGGAGTATGATAATGCCATATGTGGGAGATTGTAGATGCTTGGATGATGAGAGCGTTGGAGGGAGAGATATTGTACTCACCAGTCGACTCCTACGATCCTGACTCCCTTCCATCCCCCTCTCTCGATTTCTCGCTGCAATTTTCTTGCAGCGAGACCACCACCACATCCGTGGCCCGTTGTCCCGGGCTGCCCGATGATCACATGGGAGACGCTTCTGCGAGCCATGGCGATGGCGACGGTGGCTCCGTTCTCGGCGAGGAGGGACTTGAGCTTGTGGTCGGAGATTTGAGGTAATGTTGAGCCGTTAATGTAGATTGTTGTCCCCGTGAAGATTTTAGTGAGGCGGGAGTCGATGGTATTGTGAATGGGGATGGAGACGGAGGCGGAGGTAGGAGGTTTGGAGGATCGAGTTGGAAGTTTTGGCATGCTTCGGGATTCGGGATCTGGTTGGCTTTCCGGTGGTGGGTTTGGCGTTGTCGTATTTGTTGCAGGTATGAGTGTTGGTGAGCTGCTATTTGAAGAGGAAGTCGAGTCGGAGATCCTTGTTGCTGACGAGTCGACTGACATGTTGTCGACTTCATCGAACATTCGAGGCTTCTTTGATTTCTGCTTCTTCGTGTCCTTGTTCGTATCTTCCTCTGGCTGGTTTTTCGGCTTTTCTTTCTGAATGGTCGTCGCCATCTCTTCGACTGGTCTCAATTCGCTTCGCTGGATATCGCCTTCATCGATCCTCCTCCTCCTCCTCTTCTTCTTCTCATTCAGCACTTTCCCCTGTAGCGCATCGCTGGGTTTCCTCTTCCCAACACCCATGAAGCATCGAATATCTCTCACTCCCCATTCCATCCTCTTGGCCTCCTCATCCGATATCCACTCCCACTTGCCCTTCCCACTAGGAGCTGCCAAGCCCAACACCCCATTCTCCCTCGATCCACTCTCCAGCCCACTCACAGCTTCTCTATCGTCACAAGAACCACCACCAAAGGCATCCAATTTGAAATCGTCATCTCCCAGAACACCCAGCTGTTCACGCGAGCAATCTTCTCCGCGAAATTGCTGCTTCAGTTTCGCAATGCGAGTGTCCCGCCATCGAGTGGTTCCAAGATATCCGCTATCGGCGCGTTGATGGCCTGATGAGGCGGAATTCCAGGGGTCAAAGATGCGGTGGTTCCTGGGTGATAGAGAGCGTTTTTGTCTTGGAGGTTGTGGTTCTGTCGGATTTTGGTCAGGGCGGGGTGGAACCCGCTGGGCAGTTGGTGGGTTGCACATGGGAAGGAAATTCTCTTGTCGCTTTTTGACGAGAAGGTGGACGCATGGAAGAAAAGGAGGGGGAGGTGGTATCGTTGCTGGACTGGTGCAGATTGACCAGGCCGGGGTAAATGCGGTAGTAGCCTGCACCCTTGATTGACTGCGGGCGATATCTCAGCTGAGAACGAGATAGGTGAAAGACGTCGTCAGATTGTTGTCGCCGTCAAAGGTCTGCATGAACCAACGCGTCCAGTCGCGTCCAGAGTTCAGCGGGAAGGGGGCAAAAAAAGAAAGGCTCTGAGTGACGTTGGAGAGAGAAAACTCGTGGGACAAGTTTCCAGTTTCCCTGGTCGGACCCAAGGAAGCGCATGTTTTCGTTTTGCCGATTCGGGGATAGGGTCGGGGCTACGTCACGTGGAGGGGAATGAATGAGCCGCATAACGATGGAAAGGCAACAAATCGACCACGTTTGCAAGAAGTCATGAAATCCATTCTGGGCATAGCAAAAGCTGCCAATGCCAAGCATCTTTCCAGAGTGTGAGCGTCGAACAGAAGCCATGAACGTATGCTCATCATTTACAAGGCTCAAGGCGGCCATGACATGCCGATACCGACGGTTATCAGATCGGTTGTGCATGACGGATCGACAAACTACTCTCCGGTCCGAGATCGGATGAGATCCACTTCCAAATCAAGTCTTTGTACCGTACAGCAAGCCACATTGATGGCTTCCCCGGCCATATCCACTCTTAAGAAAGGGACATTGGATACATCTCACGTGCAGAACAACTTGCACTTGAGGGCGAGGATCACAGCACGCTCTGCTGGGCTTTCGATCTGGCCACGTCAAGTAGCACGATGATATCGTGAATGCCGACCAATCGCTCATCACCTTTCCCTTCTCCTATTACCGATCCGCTTTCCAAGAAAAGCGTGCGATCCTCAACGACTACCCAAGCGGTGTTTCGAACCCCCTCCCAACTCGGCGTGCAGTTCTCGATCTGATTGAAATCTGGAAGCAAATGAAAGAGCAGGCGACGTTCTCAAGGTCCATCTGATGCCCACAGCAAGAGAAAGTGAGACAGCGGAGAATCCATTCCATTGCTGCGCGACTGCATGAACTGGCAAACTGTCTCTTAAAATGGGCTTGCCTGAGACAACAAACAGTCTCTGGCTTTTCTGCGTCGGTCTGTCTCCCTAGTGCCTAGTACCTAATACCTAGTATCTACTCCGACTAGATCTTCTCTTATCAGGTCGGGAAAGTCTCAGTGTACGTGTGACAAAGTCTTGCACGCGCCCTCGGTAGCTCGGAAAGCACCTGCGTGACGTTCAATGCAAAGGTCGTAGACAATACGTTAAATCATATTCTGATCGGGGCTTCTTACTTACCTGATGAATTGAATCGAGTTCACAGCTCAAGTTCAGGAAAAACAGAAAAAAAAAAAAGGGAAATAAATAGCGCGCGGTTTCGCTGATAAGACCAGACCTTTGCATGTAAACTCGCTGCTCCTCGCTCTAACCTGAATTGTCAAATTGAAGCTTGAAATGATCACTCGATCATTCGGCATTTGCAAAAGAATCTGGACAAGTCATACCGCCTACTGGGACTGAAGTCACACTCGTGTAGTTCATGAACGAAAGACCAATGATAGAAATACCCCCCAGCACATCCATCTCAGCCTCATATTGTGAGAAGTCCTCGCTCCTAAGGCGAATTGGGCATTCAGTTTCAACGTTCCTGATAGGGCTCTTCTTGCCATCAAGCACTGGCCGAGTGAGGATATCAGCCATCGAGTCGAACCACTTTCCTCGATAGCGCGGCGACAAAGGTCCAAAGTCTCTTTCTCCATCACGTCCTCGTCACCCGATTGCAACGAAGGAAATAATTCAGGTATTTGCGTATAGAGCCGTTGCAGGGACAGAGGAATACAAGCCTGTTGCCCAGTCGATCATGCAAGTATTCCGGTTGGCGTGTGGATCAACAATCACATTATCACTTAAGGCGTCAGCACACTTGCGAGACGCCAGGTATGAAGATCAGACAGAACCAAGACCCTGTATTTAGTAAAAAGGACGACGTAATCAATCTGATGTGAAGGTATCGGGGGCCCTTGGTACTAGGAGTAGATAGATCGATGATGAATCATTCGTGGTCGTGCTTTCGAGATAGCCCGTTCGACTTCCATTTCTTTTTCCCCCAAGGCCAAAGCGTAGTAGATAGCACCTTTCCCCTGGGATAAAGTTAATAAACAAGACAATGAACTTTGCGTCTTTCAAAGCTTACATATGCCTCGTTGCTCGTCGATGGAGAGTTCGCCCTATATCCGGCCCAAATGCCAGCCATGATCTTTGCCCTCGATGATGTACTCAGCTCCCACTGGATGGCACCAGATAACTTACCCTGCAATACGACGGATAGGAACACCTACCTCGCGGCAACGAGGCATTCGATCAGCTTTTGAGTAAGTAGAGGAAAAGTCTACAACGTACAGAATTGGGCGTCGCGACTTCCGAGTCCACTGTGTAAACGGCAAGACCAGCGTCGGGATGGGGTAATCGAGCGATAAGCTGGAGCTCAAGCTCATGGTTAGGTGAAACGTCTTGTTGAACTGTCTTTCGGCACACTTTGGCAATTTCAAGCTTCGTGCACAGTGCACACTGCGTGCTTCTTCTCGAATGCCTCAAGACATCGAAGAGCATTTGTCTGGAGCTCCATGCCGAATGAACGAGGATTACAATCTACCACACAAAAACACCAAAAAGAAAGAAAATCAACAATTGACTGTGTAAAAAACATAATGGATTCGTCATGTGGAATTCGTATCGTCATAGTCATGAATATGGCAAGGGATGCGCCTGCACAAACATCTCAAAGAAAGCATCCGAGTTTTCAACGACAGATCTCGGATGTCAGATTCCTGCTCGATCAACTCATTGTTTCCTCTCATCCGCCGCCAACTCCCCGTCCCACAAGAATTTGGCAAATGATTCGTATATGGCGTGGCAGAGCAAGGCGTTGCATGGTCTGAAGTTTCAAAGCCTCATGCATCTGTCTCATCATCACAAATCCCCATTGCACGAAACCAGGTGGCATGGAGAGCGGGCCTCTCATATAATGGGAAAAGCACTGCAATTCTGAAAACGGAGAAGAAAATGCAATGTTCTGGGGCGCATCGCTCATAAGAGAGGAAATAACAGTGTCCGAATGAACCAATCTGGTCCGAACAAGAAACCAAACAGCATGCGCGAACACAGGGAGAAAAACAAAAGACACCCAATTTGACGCAATGCGCAAGCTGCAATCATGAGAAGCAAATGTCATCACGGGGTGTTCTTGCAGAACAAAGCCACAAAAAATAGCGAATCATGCCGCAAAAACTTGTCTATCAAAGGCAAAAGACAAGAGTAACCCAGAAAAATGAAAACCCAAAAAAGACTCGAAGTTAAGTCAAAAAGAGAAAAAAAAAAAGAAAAAGAAAAACCAGAGCAGAATCCTCAATGATCCAAACACCATCCGGAGGTGAGAGAGCGCCCATGTCCTTAGCAAGACGAAATGGGTGATGCATTAAAAGTACCGTTCAAGAAGAAGGCTCGTATGCGGCTGTCAAGTCGATGTTTTTTTTTCTCATCGACGACGAGCCATGGGTCCACCAGTCTTCATGGGCTGCAGAAGAGGTGCACCACCGAGTGGACCTCCGAGGGGATTCTCAGTGATGGTCTTGCGCCGCTTGCTTTCAAACTCGCCGGCAGGATCGGCTCGAATCACATCATCATCGTCACGCATACGCTTGTTGCCCGATCCCATACTGCCATTCATTGTGGTCGGATAGACAGGGTTGGAGGTCGATGGCATCGAGTACGGGTCAGAACCTCCATTCGCCGGGGTACCACGCGTGTCGCTCACGGCGTTGTACAGCGATGGAGCCAGTGGGGGACGCGGAGGGGTGTTGTATCCGGAAGCCCAGTGCGGGGCCGGCCCGCTGATACTGGTTCGGGGAGTCATGCGACCCGAGCCGTTTTGCTGGGGAGATCCGGTCATTTCGGGAGTCAGCTGGGCATGCTCACCACCAAGCGCAGATCCAGACGTGTTGGCAGTGTACGTGTAGGCGCCGCGGTTGTTGTAACTAGACCCTTGATCCTGCAGGTATTCCGATTCTTGGTCTTGCACCGACTCGTCGGACGCATCCTGGCCATAGCGGTCTGAAGCGCTTCCTTGGGTGTAACGGTGATTCTTAAGATCGGAAGATTCGTGATCACCAGTGCGACCGGTGGGGGGCGCCATTTCACTTTTTAAGTAGCTGTTCATAGTCGGAAGAGATTGACCGTAGCTGGAGATGCCCGACTGTGTCATGGGCGTCTGCGGAGCGTACTGCGAGTGTGACTGCGGGGCAGCGGAATAGTAGGGCTTGCTTTCATACCCCGATTGAGCTTGATAGGGCGGCATGCTGTGCATGTTGTTTCCAGGCGGCGTAGTCGCAGGGGTCGTCGGCATGGATCGCTGATTACTCAAGGTGGTATCGATCGAAAGGGGCTGGGAGTGTGGCACAGAGCCACCCCATTCATAGGAGCTGTTTTGGTTGGTGACTCCCATCAGGCTAGAAGCACTGGCGGGGGGCGTAGGAAAGGTGTTGGCACGTTCCAGACCCGGACGAGATCCTCCTCCTACTGAAGACGGCTGAGGCATGTGCGAAGACATTGGGGTCTGCAGAGCCTGATGATGAAGGTTGGAATGCTGAGGGGCAGTTGGTGTCGTACGCTGCGGCCCAGAGGACGGTCCCTCCATGCGTCGGTGCTGCGATTCTTGGACCACCAACTGAGTTCGGTTTTGGTTGGCCGGGTGGTACAATAGGCCTCCAATGTTATGCACGAAGAGGGGATACAACAGATCCGTGATCTTCTCCTTGTTTGCAAAATCCAGAGCCCGCTCGAATGGAATCCTGTATATCCCAGACGTTAGCGACTACTCCTTACGATCTCCATTGTCCTTCCTGTCTCGTCGATTTTCGATATCATGACACTTACCAAACGCCCTTCAAATGCATCGGACCAATCTTGACGACATGGCGCAGTTTCTCGCTCTTGAGTATCCCATCACGACGACCGCGGGTCATACCGGCGACGTTCAATAATTTGGTTCCATTGATCATGTGGTTGTCTGAAGATCCCACAAGTTAGCATAGAAACAGCACAGTGAGCAAGTCGTGGCTATCGGCAGCGGTTTTGCCTATTCCACACTGGAAGCCTTCACTCACCCTCTCGTCGAGCCACACAAACACCTTTGGCCTCCACCTGGTAGCAGAGACTCCCCTCATCTTCCCAAAGAGTTGCCGTGACCCTTGGTTTCGCGCCGGGTGGCGCCACTTGACCCGATGGATCGTACACAAACCCTTGCATGGGGGAACCAGTGGTATTGCCATATCCTGACGGTGCGGCACTGGAATGGTTACTTGTGGCACTCACTAGATTGTCCGGTATTAGTCAAGAAAACCCCACCAAAAAAATCAAGATGTCTCACAAATTGCTCCATG
Source organism: Penicillium diatomitis (assembly GCF_028827545.1). Lineage (NCBI taxonomy): Eukaryota > Fungi > Ascomycota > Eurotiomycetes > Eurotiales > Aspergillaceae > Penicillium > Penicillium diatomitis. The sequence goes on along the minus strand of NW_026623177.1, from coordinate 2,613,591 downwards.
GGCAATCCTTTTGTTCCTCGTTCACTGACCTTGGGGAAGGGGTAACAACTGCGTCGGCATCTGGCCACTGAGAGAACTCGCTGGGGGAGCATGGGCCGATGGCGGCGAGGTCACCGAATTGGGATACGCATATTGCTGATAGGTGACGGGGGCGTAGGTCGATGCCGGTTGCAGGACCGGAGGCTGATGCTGGTAGGGATAGTGCGACATGGTGCCGGAGGTAGCAGCTTGGGATGGGTATGGTTGGGCCGAAGACATGTGCGAATGGACGTCCATGTAAGGCTGAGAGTGGTTCATGCTGCCGAGAGAAGTCGGGCTGGGATAATATCCGTCGGAGGATGCAATGGTGTACTCAGAGTCCAACGACAACCGACCCTGGGCAATGTCTGCAGATGGCGGTGGGCTTCGGGGGTCCTGAGCGGTGGAGGCACCAGACAAACTGGTTCGGGCACTTGAGGTACCAGTCGAGCCACGATCGTCGGGATAAAAGGAGGAGGTGAGGGTACGGGTCGGAGCCTGGGTGGCGGTCGGCAAACTGAGCGCGGGCAATCGATCGCCTGACAACAATGGCCGTTCCGCCGCGTGTTGGTTATACCAAGGGGTATCAGCAGGGCCGCGGGTGTGGACCTGCGAGATCGATGGCAGCTCCAGCTTTTCGGTTGCACAAAGGATCTAAGGTAAAGGATAGGAAGCGCTTCGGCTTGTGGCAATCACAAAATCAGAAATTGATCAGGGATAGCCGTGGATGAGCTGACAGGTTGTAGGATGAAGGTCTGCAAGCTTGATGCTGGAAGACAGAATGGAGCTGGCTTTTTTTTTTCGGGAGGGGGTCGTTTGAGTTGCAAGAAGAAACACTGCAAGAGATGTGCTGCGATTGAAACGCTGCGTAACAGAATTGAGTCGTAAACCGGTGGAAAATCAGAATGCAAGCAGAGGCGTGAGCTCACAGAGAGATCAGTGGGGGCCGATATTCCGCTTTGTCGCTAGGTCATGCAAGATGAGATGCAAAGACAATCAGAGTGCGCTGGGTGGTTGCAGGATTCAAAGAACAAATTCACACGCTCGAGTGGACTTGATATCCAACAAGCAAAAATGGGAGCCAAAGGTTGCCAAGTTGAGATACTCGAGTCAGCCAGTGTCAGTCGCTTTTGTTTACTTGTGTTTTGGGTTTGTGGTGTCCGACGTAATCATCAAAAATCAAGGCCGGGGCGTGATTGATCGCAAGAACGCAGAGGATCAATGTAGGTAGGGTGCTCAGCAAGCAAGAATCAAAAGCGTCGTATGGAGGGGCATCAATGTTCATGAACAGTCGTGGCAAACATGAAAAGGCGGATGTATGTTCATGCAAGTTGCGGGGAGCCGAAGTCAAATAAGGCGAGACGGAGCGGGAAGCAGGATGGGAGGAAAACGAGAGAAACTCTGCCGTGAAAGGCTGGCGTGCAGCAAACGCAACACCTTTCTGCAGGTTTGAGATTGAGAGCGACCCAAGGGGGAGGGGTTGGGTGTCTGCGGAGGAGGAGGAGGATGATGATGGAGGAGGGAGGAAGAGCAAGTCGTGGTGGAAGATGAAGAAGAGGGCGGGGGAGAGGGGGGGGGGGTCGTGGTGGTTGTGGAAAGCGAATTGGCAGTTGAGAGCGAACAAGATCAGTTGGCCGTGGCACTTGCGGTGGCAGAGGCGTGCATCAGAGCCGCAGGGCGGGAAAGGCGATCAGTGGAGGACGACCGTGTAAAGGCGCGGCAGGTGACTTGAGATGACTAAGGAGGAAAGAGCCTGAGCCTGGAGGAATGTGGGGGGCTCTACGACCTCTTTGGGGGGTGGAGGTGGAGGGAAATAAGCACTCCCCGGGGAGGTGGAAATAAACCTGCAGGGTGGTTTGTTTCGGACAATAGAGGCAGAGAGCAGAGCTGCCGAGCTGCAAGTCGGGCGGGTGGTGGTAACCAAAAGGTGATCCTTTCTAGCGGGAGATGGGCTGGGGAAGGGTCATGGAAGACGCAGCACCGCGCTCATTGAAATTAACAAGGAAAAACAGCTGGGGAAACGGAAAGTCTGATCGATCTTGGAAAAAAGGTGGCTGGGAGGCCTGCTAAATGCTAGCAAGAGGGTTACGGCGAAGGTCGGGAATATCGGGAGAATCACTGGGGCTTGTGTTGACTTGCAGCAAGTTGCAACTCTTCAAACTCCTGAGGTGCCCACCGAAATAGAATAGTGTCGGTGGAGCCGAGGAGAAGACGAGCAGAGGACGAGAGGGGGAAGGGTGAGGAAAAGGGTAAACCAAAAAATAAAAAATAAATAAAACATTCAAAATAAACAATAAACTCATCCCCAAAAAAAAAAAGAAAGAAAGAAAGACAGAAAGGAAAAGAGCCAACTAGATTTCCGGTGATCGAGTCAACCGCCACCAAGCAAGGAAGGGTATATCAAAAAGGAAAAAGGGGAAAATCTTTTGAAAAAGAGAATTGAATGATCCCAAAGTGGACATGGGTGAGAAAAGAGGTAGAGAGAGAGAGAGAGAGAGAGAGAGAGAGAGAGAGAGAGAGAGAGAGAGAGAGAGAGGAGCATATTCTGAATTTCTCCCCCCTGCGATCAAGCCAATCCCATTCAATCCTGGACGTAGAGTCAATGAGCGTGAAGGAAATTGCTCGTGAGCATTGATAGCTATAATGCCAATAATTGAATCCAAAGGCAATATAGCTGGGCGCGATTATGACCGAAGTGGTGGAGAAGGATGGAACTGTCAATGACTATTACATGATCGAATGATGGTTACTCTAGAGGACGAATAACGAGGATGAGATGCCTAATCGATGTTCTTCAAATGGCAGTCCAAGATACCACCACCTCCCGAATATACAAAGAGTTCAAGTCACAAATTCAGGAGATGAGTAGAACACTTGACATGGACAGAGAAGAACTGCAGTATTATTGATTAGGGCTACGAGCATCCTCGTAAGAAACGGAGATCTACACCTCCAGGGATAAAGATAAGCATCGGACGTATTCTTTCAATATTTCAATGGGTACGATTGAGAATAACAGAATAGAATCACCGTTTCGCGAGATCCATCTTCGATGTCTCCAATCTACCATCACAAGAGCAACAGATACTTGACGGTCTATGAGTGGTGAGACTATGTACAGACAGCAACCCATCACATTGCTTTTCCGACGGAGTCAAGAGTCAAAGCTCACGGCGCCCGGGTCTCACGAGAGGGGGGAAGAGGAGAACCGATCAACAGACCGGGAGTGTGTGCGCGAGAGAGGAGAGGATCCACCCCCTAAGCTGAGGAGATCCTGGTCTGTGTGACCAGCAAAACGCTGATCGTCCGGGATAAGCCCGCCGTGATCAAGTGGAGTCCGATCCCTACCGCCACGCACTGCAGAGTGCAGAGTGCAGACTGCCAGACTGAGATTGTCGTGGTAGGAACATGAATAAAAGGACCGGGATCGCTAGTGTGAGTGGTCTCTAGCCAGGGTGATGATCACGGACTATGCTATGCAATCATTTGATATCATGATAGCAGATACTCGTCGATGATATGATGTATAAAACACCGGGGAAATGGACCAGACAGACACGGGTGACTGGGGTCGGGTCTAGGATGACCCTGAGTCATGAGGGCGACGGGGTCAACACATGATCGAGTGTCGAACAAGATCGAGCTGTCTCGCCTGATATCAGGACTGGAAAGAGTCGTCGTTGACAAGAGACTGTTTGAATAAGCAACACGATCGGGGAACTGACCAGAGGGAGTCAGGAGAGGGGTTCTTGTGTGGCGGTTGTTCTGCTAGCAGTGGGCGGCGTGGTGTACCGCTCTAAGCTGATTATGAGTCTTGACACCAGGACCGTCGTGGATATGATGGTCCGGATTGGATGCACTGGCGAGTCAACCCAAATCATCTGTCGATGAGGAAGCATCGGCCGTGCTTCCTCCGGAAGGGATGAGCCATGGTTGACGGCCTCTCCACGAGCGCGGGTCCCACTATGAACCAGGGATGGGCCCCGACGGGGAGGAATTTAGAGCGGAAGAAAAACAGCCACGCCCCCTCCGAAAAAGCTGCTGGAGTTCCTGGTCCAGATTCCAGACCTGTCACCAGGAACGGTACCCAGGAGAGGTTCGGTTCGCCCTGGTCCAGAAAAGCCATGCGATCAGCAACAGAAGTCAGCGGGAACCTGGCTCTTCATCATACAGGAGTGATGACTCGCAAAGACAGAGCTCCGGAAAAGAGGCTTTCGGATCGACAGAGAAACCGTGCAAGACATAACCGCCTGCAGAGCCCGGCGGCTGCACGGTCGATTACGGCCAGTGGAGAGTTTCATCTTCGGTTAGAGTTGGAGTAGAGCTGCCCGTGGACGGAGGAAAACAACATTAGCTGCGACTTTGGCATTGAGGATGCGGGAACCTTCCATGGGTGAGCTGAGACCTGACATGAGGTCATCCCAGAGGTCGGTATTCACCACTTCTGGATCTACCACAGACCGACAAGAACAATAAGGTTACCAGTAAACTTCTCTCCAGTGAGCAACACAGAAGGAGCCCTCCCTTGATCACCAAGTCTTTTCATCTCCATGGTCAACTCATCTACTGTACGTCCGTACTGTACGGTAAGACTGTCAATAGTTCATAACTTAATACCCTGTCTGCGATCTGGACTCGTCGTAGACGTACGGATGAAACTCTCTTTAGCGCGCTAGGAAAAAAGAGTTGCAGGTAATCGATAGATAGATAGAAAAAAAGAAGACACCCAAGGCTAGTATTCCAAATGAAGAAGACATACTCTCGTGTAATTCGATAGGTAGCCCCCAATGTCACTATAGGAGATGTACCATCAGCTGTCATTGCACGCGGATTATTCAAACTCCATGACTTGGGTTTTAGGTTTTATCGTGATATCCTTCCTCAGTCACTCCACGTCCCGACTGAATAGCCGTGTATAGTTATAGTATTTGCTCTACAGGTCTGCACAGTGCCCATTAGCACAGCACGTCGACTAGGGAAGCCATATTTGTACATCTGCCCGATTTAGTAAAAGAAGTTGCGTACCAGCTATCAGTGTCCTAGTCACTACCAGTACCTGCCAACCTGGCACTGTTAGTGTTAGCCCCCAAACTCTGTTGACAGTTCCCTATTTGTTAAACCCCTTGATATCTTGGGTCGGCCTCGGACGCACAATGCGCGGCCCGTCGATCTCTCAGCTCGGGTGGTGGAAATTACGCTGCTGGCTCGGAGGACGGACCACGGACCAGTGGCCATGGCCGACTGCGCAGTGCCCAGTGCCCAGTGCCCAGAGCCCAGAGCCCAGAGCCCAGAGCCCACAGACCACGGCTCCAGCCGACGGTCCTGGCTGTGAGAGAAGTCTGGTCTGGGTGGAACTGGGAGTGGAAGTGGGGGGAAAGGGTGGACACTGACACTGGATATCCTGTAAAGTGCAAAGGGCCTGGGACGCTGTGGGTACCGGGAAGGGATACTGGGACTACGTGGTGGGTACTGGGTACTGGGTACTGGGTACTGGGTACTGGGTACTGGGAGTGGGTAGTTAGTGGGTAACAGGGTAGTGGTACAAACTACACAGTCACCGGTCAAGAAATCTGCCACACGCTGCACAAGGCGACCAGCGAAAACAAGAGGCTAGCCACGGGCGGGGGATGAGAGAGACGGAGGACAGGAGCTGGGAGAGAAAGAGGTACCTTTGCACAATAGCACGGAAGAAGGTTAGGGCGGGCGCGAAAAGACAGGAGGTCATTTCTCCTGGTCTGGACCGGTGGAGAAGTATTCTTTTGTTCTTGCTTTCGTTTTGTATAATTCTGCTCTGAATAATCACCTACATTTTCGCTTTTTCTTTCTATCTTTTAAACTCTTCTGTGTTTTTTTTTTTTTTTTTTTTTTTTTTCACTATTTCTGTTTCTTCGTGGCGGTCTCGAAACATTTTACCAATCACAATGTGGCCCGTGAGCTGGCGCTATGACGGAGATGGTCATTCTGGTCCTCCCGTTCTTGGTCGAGATGTGTAGACTGTAAACGGTAAGCTAGTAGTAAGACCAAGTATTGTTGACCTGTAGCACTAAATTAAGTAGCAACAGGCTACTACACCCTAGTGCCCCTACAAAGTCTATACACTTACAGAGACCTTCAACTGACCCATCAGCAGACGAATCCTAGTAGTTCAGCCAAGCACACAAACACCCACCACTATTCAATTCGACAACAAAAATCCCACTCTCGTCCTTCCAGCTAACGAGAGGAAACCCAGGTCCGTCACTTCTACCAGGCCATCCAGATTCAACGTTCCGGCTATAGAGGAAATCGAAGAATTGCCAAACCCCCTCCCTTTCCCATCGATCGCCTCCACGCAGCCCAGGATAAGTCCACGAGAAGGCGGTCTGAGGGCCCATGGCGTGTCGCTTCCAAGGGATGGCCGAGAGAGTGCTGGGACGAGGAGGGGAAGAGAGAGAAAATCAGTGGTTCAGAGGAGACCACGCACTGAGTGGCTGAAGATGATCAAGGGTCTGTTCTCTTGGGATCCCTGTTCGTTGCACAAGCCTGGGCTCGCCCCGTTCTGGGGAGTGGGAGGAATCCTAGGACTCTGTAGCCGCGTCAGTTGAGGACTTGTCCGGCCGAGATTGAAATTCTTTGCTTGACGAGACCGTGTGGAGTTCTAAGATGGTTTAGGGTCTTTAATTTCTACTGTGCTGTAAATTGCTGGGAGTTATTAAAAAAAAGGGAAAAAAAGAAAAAAAAAAATAAAAATGGAAAAGAGAACAGCGAGATGGGCTCGTGCTCAAGATCACTGCTACAGTACTCTTCCCACTCTAGTGACCTCCTTGATAGTCAGTGGATATGATCGGGAAAATGAAGGACGGTCAAGGTGATTGGACTGATGAGAGTGCCATTGTTGAATAAACCCGTTATTGTAGGATCGTCTTAACTCCACGGTACATAACCGAGGTGGTTATCCGAAAGGCTCAAGCCCTGTGGTGCCGTGGGCCGTGTCCACAGTGAGTGTGCGCACCGGAAAAACTTCCTAGAACGCGCTGGCCAGGATCTACACTGCCGCAACTACTTGATTGGGGGCCAAGCAATTAGACTCGGATGTATCATTTGCACGAGAGAATCGAATGGAGGAACGGACACTCTCGCAGCGATTTGACAGACGCTTTTTGACAACGGCGAAAGCTATGCACTACTACTAGTAGTAACTAGTAACTAGTAAGTAGTAACTAGTATAGTTACATAGTGGCGGAACTACAATCACAGTAGTACTATTCCAGTATTTAGGAGTAAGTTAACGTGAACTGTACTACTGTACAAATGTACACGGCCTGCCTCAGGCTAACAGAACCTATTCCTCCCTCCTCTTGCAACTTTAGGTCTAGTCTGGCAAACCCTGTCTGGCTGGTCCTATGAAGGGTGGAGGAGGAGGGTCAGCAAGATTGATTTTCTCTTCAATGGAGCAGGGAAGGGGATTTGATGGACCCAGACGCGAAACCAGAGTTCTTTGCGCACGGGGACATGACGAGAAGCTCTGGGCAGAGTTCTCAAGCCAAGCGTCTGATGAGCTCTGGCCTTCGACTAATTACTATGATCGCTGCCTTGGATGAAGGAGGTTGCGAGTGATGGGGGAGATTATACTTTCGTATGCTGGACCGGTGTACACCGCTTATTTTGCGGGTGATGTTCATTGCTTCCGATCAGTGCCAGAGAGACGAATACCCCTTGCATGGTGCATATAATTTTGACGGTGGAGACTGAAGATAGCCACTGTGGCATTTAGTCAATAGTCAAATGACATCCATGGATTAAGGAGCCGTTCCCTGTCAAAAGAGGATCTACCTCATGACGGTATATTTAGTGATGTGGTTATGTACGTGTAGTATATGAGATGAACTGTGGGTGAGGGTCCTGCTGATGATTCTCAATAGGCACTCCTGATCCGAGGCTAGTGAAAAATATCCCTCCGTACTTTCAACAACATTCGATCAATGATCAGCGACCAAGGTACTCCGACTTGACAGGTCGATGATTTTTAAAAGCATTGACATTTTCATATTTCTTCAGGTTAGACCGTAGTCAAGGAACTACTCTGCCCACATCGAGTGATTCGTGTTACACAAGAAGATGATAGCTGTCATCCCCTCTCTAAGCTTACTTGAAACGTTGAAACAATCAAGGATCATCAGAAGCCATCCATGACAAATGATGCGATTTTAACATAACCCATCTCAATGATTGGCGCATCATACTTGCAACGGCAAGACAGCAGTTTGGTCAGAACAAACCCCCCGGGCCAGGGCGCTTCCGAAGTTCCCTCCATGGACGTCTCGGTCCTCCTAAGCCATCCTGTGAGCTTCTCAGTTGCTCAGTGCCAAGCAACCACCGGGACCCCGCTGGCATACGCCCCAAATCGATGGAATGTTGAATAGGGCCCGATTGCACCATGGATCCGTTCCCGATCTGTTCACGGGCACGGATGCCGCTTAAGGGTCGGGGCGCTAAGATGACCCTTGGCCCAGCGTGCATCGCTCTCTTCTCTCGGTGTGAAACAAGACATGGAGTGAAAGCCGGTGCACAACCCTTTGGCGAGATAATGTGTCGGGGCGATTTGAAAATTTCGTCAGCCACGCCGATCTGGATCTAACCATGGCCTTTGGCTCTAATAGAAATGGCCAAGGTATCATGGACAGGAGTGTTGGTAGTTGATACTCTATGAGTATATGGTCATCATCATCCGCTCAGATGACAATTCTCAGTGGCGCACTGCTACGAGTTGGGTGCACGCTGTGAATCATGTCGGGTATACCATCGGCCTCACAATCGGGGAGAAACGGAGCCATGGTCTTTGCCCAGTACTGTAGTACACTGTACCGTAGTACCACTACCCGCTTTGTTTTTGGTGTGGAGACTCGCGATCCACGCTTGAGTACCTTTTTTTGTGACTCCAGTCCGGCTGGGTGTGAGCACTCGATTTCCAGCTCGATGAAGCCCAAGTCCATCCATCCATCCTCGTACGTCACAACCGACTCCGAGACATAGAACCAAACTGCCCGATCATGTGAACATCACCAACCCGACACAACATCGACCCAAACGTCACGAGCGCATGCATCGTTAATCAATCCTGCACCGATCGGACAATGCAAGATCTGACCGAAAGTCAACGCTCCTCCCATGCTCTCTTGATCTCTTCAACCCACAAAGAAAAAAAAAGAAAGCTAGAGGATCATGCACCGTGAGACTGATCTGACCATTCCGCAGTCACGACGCTATCTTGGTGCCAGGCTGTCAGCAGGAACTACGCACGCTAGGCCCCTTCCGAGCGACCATCTCCGGACTTTTCCTCAGCACCAAAGCGCGGGATTGCTTCCAGACCCCTGCCCGCAGCTCGCTATCGACGGCCCGATACCCGCTGCGCATACAGCATACAGTAGGGGGAGGCAAAGAAGCGGAATGGAACACAATTCCTTGATTTTGGACGGATCTTCCGTCGGGCAGGAACAAAGAGGGCGTGACGGGGTGAAAAGAGAGAGACGGAGGAGGGCCTGTGGGCCAGTGATGAGGGCGAATATGGACGGTCTTCAGTAATCCAGCGGCACTCTGGCGCACCGGTCATGGTCTGGATGTGTCTGGATGGGTCAGATCATAGATGGGGTCTCCTCTTTGGAGGGGAAAAAAAAGAGCAAAGGCCAGCTTTGTTTTGCTTTACCTTTCAGTCCTTGTCCTGGCCCTCCTGGGAGTGGGAGTGGTTCCGCGAGAAGTGGACCGTCCCACACCAAGAGGCCTGTCCGTTAACGCCGTGAAGAAGAATCCAATCGACTAGGATGACGGGGGGTGAGGGACATTCTTGATGACAATCAGCCATAATTCTGTTAAAAAGGGTCGGAAGAGCTAGATAATTAGGTAGTCCACAGCGAGTACCAACCATATCCCTTTTACAAAAGAAAATTATATATATATATATATACAAGGTGATGACAAATAAGTCGTAAAGTGGTCTATTGGCACGCCATCGGAAATCATCACCTAGTATCAATTTCGACTCTGATCAAATCATCTCATCCTGATCTCGACAGTCCGACGAGTCCGAGCGCCGGGGCGACCAGCGCTAAGAACGGCCGGCGTACATGTACATGATCAATCAACGCTGCGAACAGACTTTGTGCCATCTGAAATTGATCACTTGGTAAATAACTATGATCCAGACAGAGTCCGTCGTACTATGACTATGTACGATAGACACCAGTGACCGGAGGGACCAGATCTATGACTATGCCCCTTACTCTGCTTTCTTTGTACAAGGAACCGGACAACACTCCAAGTACAAGCTCCCCTCAGCCATCCACCTGGGACGGACGCTAGAGCACCCCATCCTGTATGCATGTGGAATACTCGCATATGTCAAGGTGGTACCCAGCTTGGGGGGGGGGGGGGGGGGGGCTAGTGAGGGAGTCGCCATTACTGTCTGGCTGGGGTTCGGATGTTCCCCGCTCACAGCGGAGGTCAATGGGGGTAATTAGCGCAGTGATCATTTGCAGGAGGTGGATTCCAGGTATTTGCAATGATCAGGAGCACCGTCTGATCATTCAGTGCGATTGCGGAGACCCGTTCGGCCGGGGAGGATACGGTCGAGGGTTGATGCGATGAAAGATCGACATTCATAGGGTATGTTCACATGTTGGGCCGAGTTATCCATTCGTTTTTCTCCGAGTGCGTTGGTATTCCGAGTTGACGGTTGACAGGGGTAACTGGCCATACCTGGCACAGTCCTCACTAGAGTCACTACACTAGAGTCACTGCACTAGAGTCCCTACAGTGTCATACGGGGGCAGATGTGTCCACACTCCACAGAAACTGTTCTCCCATCACCCAATCCAACTCTACGCTTTTCGCGGCGAACTCGGTGCCGAGTGGAATGGCGAGGTATCGAGGTAGGAGGTCAGTGCAAAGTGTAAGCAAGACTTCGCGGTGACACACTAGAGTGTTGAGTGTTTAGTGTACAAATATTCAATGGATGTTGTAAATGATAGAAATCAATGCTCTGTGAGGCCGCCCCCCCCCCTTATGGTCTTCCTCTTCGGAGAATTATGTCCAGAGATCTCGAGCCCGCTTGTCCCGTCAATTCCTGCAGCACCGTCCAGATCATTTCCCTTTCCTTTTTGCCCTTCCAGCGCAGAATTAAATCCATCACGGAAAGCTGACATGGGTCATTGGCTCGACGGGTCCAAGCTTTGGCATGGATCGTCACGGACCGGCGCGAGTTGACGGGAGAAGCGAAGAGGAACTGGAAGAATACCGCCCTATCGGCCGGGAATGCACAGGACATGATGCATTCTCCGTTTCGCCTGGAATGGTGGAGAGTTCCGACAATGAAGCTGGTGATCTTTCTGCACTGGAGACAATGTAGGACTTGTGTAAGACGTTCGTTGATCTCCTCGGGTAGCCTCGAAGAGTAGGTATTAGCAAGTCCGCACTTATTTGGTTCGACCGTTGATCGCAGTCTAGCCTGTCGCATCTTCTGGTTTCCCGTCAGTCTGTCGCATCCGTTGACTGGAGTGGATAAGTGGAGTGGAAGGTTTCCCTTGACTGTTCTCCGTCACTCGCTTCCAAGTTAGGCGTAGACCTTTTTCAAGAGTCAGAGAGTCGCGCAGCAATGACTGGACGAGGGAAATGGCTACTGTAGTAGTAGTACCTTGCAGGCAGTCCTCCTCCTCACTCCATTTTTTTTTTTCTTGCAGCCAAGAACATTCCCCGTCTCGCTCCGACACTATGCAAATTATGTCTCATCTGCTGGAGATAACATCAAGCCATGATATGCCCCAGGCCACAGGGACTAAACTTGCAGGTAATTTATGTATCACCTTACTTTTCTTAATATCCTAGCCAAGTGCCCGCTCTAACTTTGCCATTCGGTTATCTATTCCTGCAGCCTGGAGAGACTTGGTCCCAAAGATCGAGGATTCCTTGATGTATCACGACAGTTTTCACCAGACATAAAATATAAGAATGGATATTTAAAATCGGTAAAATAATACTGTAGCGACGCGTCCATCGAATTGTGGAAACCATAGTGGTCAAATGCAACATCCACCATTCTCCCTGGTCGAAGGTTCCATCCATGCTCTTCCCGCCCTCGGTTCCATGTTTCGATATATGGAGAGGCAAGCGGGTATGGTTCCTCCTCTGCACGTGCTGCTACCATATTCTCTCGTTCTCACTCTTCGATTTCGTGGGCACGCGGATACTGTGCCCACTGCCAAGTCCCAAGTCACCTACACTTCCCTTCGGATTCGATTTCGCCTTGAAAATGTCGACAAGATTCAAGATCATCTCGCCACAGTAGCGGGGAAAAACACAGGCTTCTTCAAGTACCACAGCGATCCACTCAGTAGAATACAGATCCAATCATTCAATAGTCCTTCAACCTGGTGAAATTCCGAGCGCAACAGCAGGACCACAGATATACACTCTGATTTAGTAGCTGCTACCCTAGTACCTACTGCCTACTACCTACTACCTACTACCTACTACCTACTACCTACTACCTACTACCTACTACCTACGATAAGTACAGACTACGGAGTCGGAGAGTACCACAGAGTACAGAGTACAGCACACCGACAGGAAGGCAGTCAAGAAGTCAAACAAGCAAGTACTCAGTGAGTCAGTACTATGACCACGGACAGCACTGAGCAGCGAGCACTCCAGTAGTCTAGGGGGATCATGGGACACCTCCCCCGCCCTCCAGATCCTTCAAGTTCCTTCCCCCCCTCCGGAGGACCAGGGCCGTGCAACACGAGAAATAACCTCGCATTGCATTTCTTTCCGTGAGGAGATCGACTGCACGTTCATCTATCTGGCTTCCAGTGGGATGCTCTACACCCTTTAGGCTAGTGTGCTTACGCTGGCGCCCGTGGCTCTCGCGGGCGCCAACCTGGAACGGCCACACAGGCACACACTATGCCTAAATTGGCGTGATTTCCGGGCTCGGGTTGGGATTGAGAATGAGACGGAAGTCGGGTTGAGGAAGGGTATGCCCTCGAGCGAGTGCTTCTTACCTGCTACCGCTACCTGGTTAGAGGTGTTTGTATCGTGTTGTTTTCACGGATAGGCATGGACCTATGCAACGGTGTATAGGATGTACTCAAGGATAGTACAGTAGATTCTCTTTTCCGTTCCAAAGTCACTGCTGGCCTTATCAATGGTACTGCGACGTGAGTTTAGGTTTGCGGTCTCCGCCGTCAGAAGACCGATCGTCAAGTGGACTATCGATGGGGTGACAATTGATAAGGACAGGATATATGGAGTTATGTACAGTACATGTGTACAAGTATATAATGTACATATCGTGCAGATTAATGTACAAGGTGTACATGGCCACATGCACGATGATGTATCTCCAAATCCTTTTTTTTTTTTTTTGATTCGCAAACTAGCAGAAACGTCGACGACAACATACTAATAGTAGCGGCACTGCACTCGTCTGCAACTACTCGTGACCTACGACTAGAGGGCAATATCGCACGAGGCGACTTGGTCAACCAACCACCACCACTGATATGACCCGTTCATCGGACAGGAATAAGTCACCCAAAACTCCCATTCAGACATGAACCGCCGCTCAAGGCGAAAAGATAAACAGAACCGACGAATCTCCATTCCAACCTGCTACGGTGCCTCGCTCATCTCCGTCGAGAAGACGACACCCATCTCTGGAATCGGAAAATGCACCAGAACGATCCCGGTTGGTCCTCTCTCTCTCTCTCTCTCTCTCTCTCTCTCTCTCTCTCTCTCTCTCTCTCTCTCTCCCTCTCTCTCTCTCTCCTCTCTCTCTCTCTTCGCCTGTCTTGACGAGCGGTGCCCCGGTGTAACCATCCTGTAGTCGTTAGACGCCTGAGTCCTTACTGCCTAGTCACTGGTCAGTAGTTTACTACTCAGTACTTACTCCTTCCAATGGATACTGTACAGTGTATAGTCGTATGGTCCCAGGCCGACGATGGAGTCGCCTCGCACAGGCCCTTGGATCCGTCGTGCAATGACCACCGGACTTTGCTGCAGGCGCCCGCCGATCGACGATCCGACCGGAGTATGACTGGCGGTGGGCTGCACCACGTAGCGCACCGCTAAGAAAGCTAGTGGCTTTTTCGCCCGAAAGTGACGACTCGCGAGGGAGAAGCGGGTTCGTCTCACGGTCTCTCTGACTGGGTAGGCGGAGAGCGGAGAGGAGGAGAGGAGGAGAGCGAGAGAGAAAGGGTAGAGGTGGATTGGGGCTAGATTCCAGATTTCTCACTTGACAACGACAGAACGTTTTTTTCGAGCGGAAGGCTAAACAGGGGATGGGAAAAACGAACATCCAGAAAATAAGAGGGAAATGAAGAAGGAGGGGAGGTTGGAAGTTGGAAGTCACCGCCAGTTCACTCCAGCCCTGGTCTTGTCTTGTGTCTGATGGTGAATTGACTCTTTCATCGTGTTCCCCTTATTTCCTCCCGACTTGTACACTCTACAATATGGTTAGTACAGACTACAGACTACAGACAAGACCAGAGCGACAAATTATGGAATATGAATTTTCATCTCGCCCTACTTACCTGGCGAGTTACAATTTGGATTTGCTGTCGCCTTTACCTACATAGAAACCCTTTTTTCCATTCCCCCACCCCCTTGCTTGTAGACGTGGCACAAGATCACTCACGTCGAGTCGGAAAAGGATTGAAACTCTCTACCTTTTCGTTGACCACGCCCTCACCCCGTGGTCTGCAGCAATGGCCAGTGGAACAGCAGACCCCCCTTCCAGCAGCTTCATGAGAAATGCGTTTTCCAGGTCCATTCTCGAACCCCAACACACCCCCAAAAGTCGCAGGACCAAAGCGCCACCGGTGACAAGTTGTCAGGCATCCATAACCAAGGTCGAGGTCCATGTTATTGTCGGGTCTCTTTCTGTCCGAGCGCGCGCTGAGTCGCGCGACCGTGGGTTCTGGACCAGGCGGATCTGAGGGACTGATTCGCCTGGGGGCTGCCCGAATGCTTCTCATACAATGAAACACGAGAGTGTGGGTTATTGCACTCGTTCAAATCATGACTATAGTAGATGGTGTAGCCATGCTCATCGGGTAACCTGATAAGGGGGTTCGTTCAGATGATTTGCAATTCATCTCTTCGTGGTCCGGCGACTGGGTTGCGGACTGCAAAGTCTCGATTGGGTTATTCTCCGATTCCCCCATTTCTATGGTGCAGTATTCTGAGTGGTCATTTGTCGAGAGATGGACGTGAAGAAAGCAAGACATATCGTTTCGTGGCAAAGCTCTAATCAATAGCGACAACGAGCGAGACATGGGATATCCAAATTCGTTGTTCCCCAGAGGGCCTTTGATCGTGCCACTTGAATGGAAGCAGCTTCAATTGGCGTGGAGAATAATTCATCATCGTATAACTCATCCGCTGAACAATTTCCAGGCTTCAGCGGGCTGGGAATTTTTTCGGCTGCGCTTCGAATCGTATAGCTCTGATCTTTCCACTGATCCAACGACACGTGCAACAAAATAACCTTACCGATCACTTGATACATGAATCCATTCCGTAGTATTGCCACAAAAAGAAATGGCTACGACCAGACGGTAGCCAAGATAGGACTCCAGATTTCCAATGCTAAGTATTGCCAACCCTGGAAGTAAGACCGGCAACGTCGGTGGACGGTCAAACTTGACGCTAGATCGGCTACATCTCGAACCGAGCTGAGGATGCAGCCTGGCACCACCGGGTCATCCTTGTAGGTGGATGGTCTGTATGACATTCTGACCTCCAGACAGCTGCGTCCTATATCACGGGGCTGATACTGGACTGGAGCAGCCTTTACTGTTGTCGAGCAGTGCGAACCCTTCCAGTTCAATGTTCAGCCTATGGCGGATGTCGTTACAACTTCACAAGTTTGGCCGTCAGATGTCGAGTGTGAGAAGACCATGTGACCGGGTGTCAGCTGGTTGGGACTAGATGAAATGTCATCAGATATGAAGGTTGCCACAACTATATTCGGTACATATATCTCAACACAGGCTATTTCAGACATCGCAACGGTTCAATTCACAATCGGGTTGCCATCTTCATAGTCCGCCTGAACTGCCACGACCATGAGCAGTTCACAGAGGAGCAAGTCAGCGGCAAAGCTAATGATATGCACTCGGTCCACGACACCCGTTTTAGCAAATCCAGGCGCGTAGATCTTCGGGGCTCTCTCGAGAGTCATCGCTCGGTGAAACGAAAAATAGCCCTGACAGTATCCGATGCAGGACCACATCATGGTCTCGCCGTGTTCCTGAAGCCCCCAGCTAATTGACCCGTCGTTATCCTTTCTCTGCATGTCCTTCTTCAGTGGAACTGACCTCCCTCGTGTGCATTAATCGTCCCATTCAGGAAAGAGCGTCTCCTGCATTTTCTTGACTCAAGCCCTATCTTGCTTTGCTTCACCGTCTCGAGTCCGTCTAGCCCTTTATTCGAAGATCGACTTGGCCTGGCTGTGACAGTTCCCCCCCCCCCCCCCCCATCGCGCCGGAGCCGTCGTTTCGTTTCCTCGACGATCGATAAATATCGCAGCGTCAAGGCTGCACCCAGCAAGTCGAGTGCAGAAGCGCAGGGTACAGGGATGTATGTAGCCAGCAGCAACAGTATCCCCAACCGCAACTCGTCAATGCGACAGAAATAGTGGGTTCTGGCTCTGCATATTGCATACCTATTGCATAATGTACAAGTGCACGGTGAACAGTACAGCAAAGCTGTACGCACGGACACGCTCCCCCAACTCTCGAGGGCTCTGCCTCCCAAAAAGAAAAAGCATCTCATCCAGAGCCCATTGACTTGTGCAGTTACTCGGCATCAACTGATTTGATCCACCAGACAACAATTCCAAGTCCGTCAGATGTCAACTCCTCTCCTACCAATGACCGCCCCCTGGTTGTTTGGGTCTGACGCACACGAGGAAGCCCATTTGGTGAGGCTTTTGGACTGTTCGAGTCCCAACGTTTCATGCTGCTCTTGCGAAGTAACTCTTTTTCACTTGAGGGCCCAAGTTTCCCCCTGTTGAAGCGGTGGACTCACCGCTGGTTTTGGTGCTGCTAGTGATTGAGAGGTTTTTGTCTTTTTCTCCTCTCCTCTAGGGTTATCCATTTTGAAGATGTTGGGAATAGTGATGCCTCGGATACGTGTTCGGAAGTCAGAACTCATGAGATGACACTGCGAACTTGGTTATCCCGGCTTGGATGGGCTAGGGGCTCGAAGCTCGCAGTCATGCCAACACAATAGGCATTGTTTCGAGTCGTGGACGTAAAGATCGATGCTTTGCGGCTTTGGCATTTCCGAGCACTATCCTCGTACACATGTACCTGGTACATCGACATGTAGGCGCCCACGGCATGTGCATTCAAATCGAAGCACGTCTGAAGGACGTGCCTGCATGCTTCAACACATGCCGATGTTATTCTCAAGTGCCAAAGCTTTCTGAAAGTCCATTGTTCTCTGGTCATCTCGTGTAGAACATCCACGAATCCAGGGCTTTGGCTGCCTTCGTGCCTGCGGCTTTTCGAAGTCTATAGCATCTTGGGACGTGCGATTCAATACCTATCAAAATTCACACAGAGCAAATAACACCCCAGCCTTATCGTCGAACGATCTACCAACCTTCATGTGCGCTTCATATGTAGTTGAAAACCACATCATGCAACAGTATCGATGCTGCGCACACTGCACCTCGAACACATAAAGGCGTCTACGCTCGACGGTTCCTGACACGGGTGGACGTGGCTGCCTGAGAAATGCAGCACTCCGAATCTACCTTGTCCATGCAATACCGAAGACATGCCCTCCAGTAATATCGAGTTTCCTAGATAGCCGGTCCGTCAGTAAGGCGTTGAGCATGTAAAAGTCACCTGTGCCTTCGATCAAGGCTAGAGCTTTGAAAAGCCTCCTTCAATGTCTGAGGGATCATCAATGCATGGATCCAACAGTGTTAGGTAGGTGGAAGCTTCTGTGGAACTGGACGGGATTCATCTTGGAGGGAGTGCTAAGCCCGATGTAGTTAACTGTACTTCAGATCACTATTTGATGGTCTCGATGGTTCCTTTCATTTCCATTTATTTGCTATGGGTCTGAATAGGAAGGGTGTACGGATCGTCTGCTTCAAGGGGAGATGATATGGACCGGGCGATAGGGTCGAAGCTTGTCCTATGTATTAACAAACTAGACGCCGGGCGGGATACCTGCGTTGAGTGAAATGGTCTTACCTACTCGACTGGATTCATTGTGATCGACTTGTTGGATCAGTTTACATGGGGTAACTAGACCTCGGACCCAATCCAGCTGGGGGTTTCACAGATGTAGAAGAATCTTCTCGTCGCCTCGACTGACCTCATCTATTCGGACCCTGGCATTACGCGATGCAAGCAATTGAATAGAGAATCCAATGCACATTGATGTAATCATACACGATTGCATTCCTTACACCCAGGGGTATCCCTTCAAAACTGCAATACCAAAAGACCAGCTTCTATATACATCCCACATCACGTTAAAACTTCGTCACATGTACAAAGACTCGATCATTTAATTGAACATTTCAACGCCGTTCATTCTCTGCTCTCACGCCGCATCAGTCCCACTTGGGAGCTTTCCCCAGACTGCGTCAAGTCCTTATGATGAGGGTCATAGGCGTGAGGTTCAAAAGATCGACAGTGCAGGAAAAAAGGCGACATTCGCGCCTACCTCTTTCCTGCAAGCGCAAATACATCTTGCCAGATGTCGAGCCACTGCTGCTGTTTGTAGGACAGGGGCTTGTGTGGGGTGCGGAACGTAGATGCTAGGATGTCACGCAAACGGGAGTTCAGCGTCTTCAGGGCTAGCATCGACTTCCAATTATGGGTCGCAAACCGGATACGGTTCGCGTCGATTGAGATGACCCCGGAGTAAAGCTAAGTTCGACAACTTGTGTTAGAATAAGTGCTGGAAGGAAATTCAAAAAAAAATGCAGGATAAGAGAGGATAGAATGCCGCAAAGGTAAAATGGCTGGTTTACCTTAAAGTCAGCGTCACCACACAACAGGGCAATCGCAAAATCGTCGACAGCGCTCGTGTCATGGGCATTCAGATTTCGGTTTCGAGCTTGCATAATGTGGTAGTAAGATAACCACTTGATCGCAGAATCGGCGCGCTTGTTGATTGAAGTTGGATGGAGGGTGACGGCCTGGTTGTTCGCGACGTTGCGCCATCCCTTCCCTTCTCGGGCGAGCAACTTTGGATAGAAGCTCCATGCCACGACCGAATTGATGACCACATCGTTAGCGCTGTTCAGGTCGTGTTGCTCGGGAATTGTGAAGAACTGTCGATTGCGATTGGAAGAGCGCGCCCTGTTTTGAAATGTCAGTACCTCGGTCAACCTGCGAACTTCCTCCATGAGCAGAATACCTATTCAAAGCTGCCTTCTGTGCAGCATCGAGAGTGATCAGACCAGCATCAGCGACGGAGACAACAAGCTGCATTTTGACATCCTCAATACTAAGCAGTGTCTGTGGACTGAGACAATTCTTTCGGCAAAAAGAGAATTCACTCATGCCCGGCGTGGTCTTTGCTCGCTTCCAGCAGCAGTATGCATTGTAGACCGTCAAAAGATCGGAATCGCCTGGAAAATCGTCAATATCGAAAGCGTCACAGGATACGGAATTGAACAATCACCTCTCTGGAAAGAATTGCGGGCAGAGTCTCGCTGTGCATTAGAGCCCATTGTGTTTACAAACGGAGATTTTGAGGAAAGGATAGCTGCAATGGTAACAGCAGCATCGAGACACTTGAAAAAGGCTCCGTGAATAATCAACTTGCCGAGGAAGACATCAAGTGGAAGTTTCGCCAGCTGTGAGCCCAAGGGTGTCAGACTCTCGTTGCTCGTCAGCGCTTTCACTTCCTTAAGAGAATCAATGGCACGACGGATATTCTTTGATGATGGCGGGTCAAGCGCCTCAGTAAGGGTTTGCTCGACTTCTCCCAGTTTGCAGATCTTGACCCTCAGTACCAGGTCTTGCAAAGACAAGCGAAGCATTTCTGGTGTCTGCTGCTCAGCCAAGAGGCTGTCATGGCGGAACTTCGTGAACAAATGGAAGCATATACCATTCTGCACACGACCTGCACGGCCTCGACGCTGTTTGGCATTAGCTCGTGAGATGAATGACTCGACAAGACGGGATAGCTGTCTTCGCTCATCGAATCGCATCATTTTCTCCTTCCCTGTATCAACGACCGCAGTAATGTCGGGAATTGTGATGCCTGTTTCCGCGATATTGGTGGCGATCACGATCTTCCTGAACCCGTCTGGGGGCACGTTGAACGCCTTCTCTTGATCTTCACTGGCAATGGAAGAGTGCAAAGCATGCACGATCCAACCTGATTGGAAGGTCGGCTCTGAGAGGATCTCGTCGTTCAGACGACGAATTTCGGCCAGACCAGGCATGAAGACCAAGATCGCCCTGCTGTACATTTCCATTTCAGGCGCAGTCGCAATCTTCAGCAGCAGACTCTTTATGAGCTGGTAGTCCATGCGATACTCGTCAAATTTCAAGATTGTCTCTTTCGTTTGCTTCGAGTAGCCATCCAAACTAGCCTGCAACCCTCCGGTATTCTCACCAGTGGCGTCCGAGACCTCATCTACGTCATCTTGCACCACTGAGTTTGACTCGTCCTCCAGTAGACGATAATTCGTCATTTCCACCGCATCTTCAAGATACTTCATCTCGACAGGGAAAGTTCGACCTGGGATGTTGAGGACTGGAACACCTCCCAGATAAGTCGAGAATCGTTGGGCGTCAACCGTCGCTGACATAAGAATAAGCTTCAGATCAGTTCGTTTTTGCATCAGCCTGCGGAGGACGACCAGGAGAAAATCGCTATCAATCGTTCTTTCATGAACTTCATCTAATACGACATGAGTGATATCTTGGAAATCGTCCGGCCTCTCAAGCATGCGCACGACCACACCGGTAGTTCTGGAGATAATTAGCGAAATTTTGGAGCAAACGGAATACAAAAGACATACGCGTAAACAAGACGAGTGGCCGCCGTGACCTTACTCTCAAGCCTCACCGCGAAGCCAATGAGAGATCGGTTGGTTCCGACATCGTTTTTGTTCTCGCCGAGTTCCTCACTCACGCGCCGCGCCAGAGATATGGCGGAAATTCGACGAGGCTCAGTCACATAGATTTTGCAATGCCGACCTTGAAGCATTGAGTGTTCCAAAATGTATGATGGAATTTGGGTACTCTTTCCACTGCCGGTCTCACTGCAAATTATGAGAGCCTGATGCGTGTCCAAAGTGCTCAGAATCTCTTCCTTGAAATTCCAGATTGGAAGATTCATCCTGCCCTGCATCATGCGCTGAAACGCAGGAGTAGTCGTTTTTGCCAACCAAATGTCCTGAAGATGTTCGACCTGACCGAAATAATCACCTCGTGTAGACCCCTTCATGGGACTACCAGGCTTGCTTGCCGTACCATTCCTTTTGCGGAAATTATCGAGCAGAACAACATCATCCTCAAAGGTGGCTTGGTTCTCATCAATAAGACGCTTCAAATCCTTGACAATAGCCTTGTCGAGGTCATCTTCTTGTTTCTTTTTCAGAGTCGAAAACTCAGTCCATAGGTCCCGCCAAACTGCGGGGATTCGAAGATAGGCCTTGCCTTCCTTCGAGCTTTGAGTAAAGAGGATGAATAGCGCCAGAGTTGACACATAGCCCTCAGCCTGCTGGGAGTCTGGTGTCACAATAGCATCCATTGAGAGGAATGTCGCTAGTGAATTTGATTTGTGAGTGACTGACTCGATGACTAGGGGGAACGGTGTTTCTTGTGGTTTGGACCATCGGACCTCCACGGCTTTGCGACATTGGTGACTAGATGTCGAGACGTCCTGGTAAACTATCTTGCAGGCCGAGTCTCGTGCTTTGCAGGATTCCTCCAAAACTCTTCGCGGGCTGAGGCCCACAGTTTTCCCAAAGTCACGAATCGTGAGTTTCATTTCGTGGGTGGGCTGGGGTAAGCCCAAAATCGATCCATCATTGGCATCAGCCTCAAAAATGTCTCCCAGAAGACCAGCATCGTCTTCTTCGATATCAATGGCAGCGTCGCCGCTGTCTTTCTCAGGCGATACGGGGCCTTGAGGCTTCTTTCTCGGCTCAGTGGGACGTTGCACAAAGGTCGCGTCCTTCCTGAGCTCGTCAAGCTTTGACCTCCAAATGAATTCCGCCTCTTGTGCCTCAAAAAGGACATCTCGTTCGATTCGAGCAGCCTTGCGCTGTAACTTCGCTACTGCGGGATCACTCGATATGTCTTTGGCGATTCCTCGAGCCTTCTTCCCTTTCCCACCGGGGCGATCGAACAGATCGGGCTGAAGTCCGTACAGCCTTGTCTGAAGATCTACCCACTCGGTAACCATGGTGTCCGGGTCAATCGAACTGTCGGAGTCGTATGAGACAGGCGTTGCGGTCTTTGCGGTTTTCCAGTCGCCTTGTTTTTTGCTAAGAGAAGCCCCATTCTGGGGCTTAGGCGATGATGGCCTCGAAAGTCCCAGGTCTGGCAGAAGTCAGCGTTTTGCTTTGACGTGTATTATTACAGCATAATTCCTTACCGGCCATCCATGATGTCACGCTGCCATCCTCCTTCGATGATCGCCCGGTTATCTGTGTATACGATGGGAGGTCCTCTTTTTGACTGTGTATGGCCAGCCACTCCATAGCTTCGTCCAGATTCCACGCAATATCACGACCACTCGGGGCAGGAGCACCGGCGAAATAAGAGAGGACATGTTTCAGTGCCTCTTCTGTACGTTCAGGCGAGAATCCAAGCTTAAGCAGCGTCTCCTTCAACGTCCAGAGCCTGCTGTGAAGCTCCTCATCCGGAACCAGGGTCTTCGCATTGGCGCTTTTGGCGCTCGAAAGAAGGTATTCATGTTCCTCGACCGTCGCCAACTCGAGAATACGATCCTGGACATCGCTCGGCAGCCATTCGAGAAGACTCAGCGAAACTGCTTGTTGTCGCAAAACTCGTTTCTCTGTTTCCAATTTAGTCGCTTGGCGAACTGCATCGGCCTTGCATTTAGTCGAGTATTTGTCCACAAATATTTGCAGTTCGGCCTCCTCCAGGTGTTTCTCAAGCTCCTCTGGAGAGTAATTATGCAATGAGGGACCGGCCTGGGATATTTCTGAAACGGTCTCACCCGTAGGTCTGCTCCCGGGACGTGAGCTTTGTGCGTCGTTTTGGGATGTGGCTTCTGAGTCCGCTGCTGTTGTAGTCGGTGTATCGGTTGTGCTTTCGGGCTTGGGCTTCGAGGGAACGGAGACTGTTGCGAAGCCTCGAGCTGGGTTCGATGGAGTCTTCTTTTTCTTTTTGTTGTTTGACGGCATGATCGCTGTCACGTCCTAGATAAAGATCTTAAACAGGAGTCGGAAAAATCACCTTTTGGGGAAACATATGAGTATCTTCCAGATCAGCCTCGCGAGAGCGTTGCTGGAAGTTGGAGAATTAGGAAGCGCTCATTGCTGGTTGAGCGGCGGAGAATGCAGCTGCCCCCCACACAAAAACTCTTATGACAGCATCCGGGCATTTCAGCCCACCTCACCACGAATTCATTCTTTCCCCTCGTCTACACAACCCTTAAACCTCCTCTCCCCGCGTTGACCTCTGATCATGGATCCAATTCCATGGGACCAGGTCAAGTCTGGGGATCTGGATGCCTTGCGGGTCGCACTTCTCTCGAGTTCGACCTCGCGAAGGGTCCGGACCCTTCAAGAACTCCGCGACAAGAGCGGTAAAAACCAATCCCATTCCGTGCGTGATGCTATGTTTTCGCGGACTGCTGCTAATCCTGGATATTGATTAGAATCTGACCTGACCCCCGAGTCCCAAAGGGATGTCCTCGCATTGCTCTTCCAGACATATCCTCGTTACGTTGACCGACCGTCTCGTCAGGCCGTTCAGCAGTGCCTCTCTTCCCTTCTTCGCACACCCAATGGCGCCGATCATCTCAAAGATTTGACAGAAAAGCTGAAAATCGAGTCCGCGAAGCCTGGCCTGGCCTCGAACTCGGGCTTTGTCTTGCTGGAATGGTGCTGCGTTATCTTGCAACAAATCAGCGAAAAGGCTGACACGCCATTGGCCAATGTCCTCGACTTGATCGCAATTGATGCTAAAGCATTGGAGAATTGTTTCGCTCATACCCCGAAGGAATCGGTCAGACAATCGGCACTCCGGGTCACCAGAAGGGCTCTGCGCGCTGCTTTCTCTTGCGAGGCTTGGGGTGAAAATGCGTGTCGCCAGTCAATTGCTCGGCTAACCAGTGACGCTGCAGCCGGCTACAAGAATGCATTGTTGTTAGGCGTCATCTCCGGTGTCTGCGCTCGACTACCAGCTCGCAAAACAATTCTTGAGGAGTCGAAGAAAGAGCTGCTGGGATTTTATGCGAAAGAAGTGATCAGCTCCAAGGCTGTGGTGCCTTCTCATGTGGCCGGCGGGCTGTCGGACTTCTTCACCTCGTTTGTTACCAAGGACGACGTTGTGAACGAGATAGTGCCCCCTATGGAGAAGTCCATGCTCAGAGCGCCTGAAGTGATCATGAATGGAATCATCCCCCCACTATGCGCTTCGCTGCCTGAGGAGATTGACCTTTCAGAAGTGCTGCATGCTCGCCTCTCCAAGCACCTTCTGGCTAGCATGAAGTCAAATAACGCGACTATTCGACAGGGCGCAGTTGACTCTTTCAGGGCCCTCGTTTCATGCTGCAAGACGGAGTCATTGGTGTCGAAGATTGCCAATGAGCTGCTCAGTCCCATGAAGACACAGAAAATCACGACCCCGGAGCATCGTGTCGCTTATTCGCAAGCCATTCTGGCCATACCATTGTCTACAAGCGTGTCCACGGAGATTGCACAGGGACTTTGCCCTCTCTTCACGCGAGAGTCTAACGAAGCGGCTCTGGAAGAGGAATTGAAGTCATTATGCACACATCTTTCCTTCCTCATCAAGTCCTCTATCAAGATCTCTGACGACGTGATTAATGCTGTGGCCAAGGGAGTATCTGACAAGAGAATTCCATTCAGGAGAATCTGGCAACTTAGAGTAGGAGAGATGCTCTGGAACTCTGACGTCGCATCCCTCAAGACTGCCGAGGTTGAGCCGCTTGTTGTGAAGTTCCTGTCCAAGATGAAAGACATCTATGTGGAAGTTGCTGCGAACGCTTTGCCATCGGCCCAGAGCGGTGCTCTTTCATCCGCCTACATCTTCCTGGCTATGTTCCAACGAGCATCTGATGTCGAAGCCTCAGCTAAGGCGCTCTGGGATGAGAAGGTTCAGCAAGCTATGACAATGGGTCCAAAGCCATCTTTCCTTCTGAATCCTAGAGCCTATTCAAAGGTCACCTCTTCTGCAGAGATTCAATGGCTTGTTCGAGCCTTAGCTTCCGTGACAGCCGGTTCAAGCTTCAGGTGTGCGGACGACGCGGCGAAGACTGCGTGGGCCTCATCCTTTATATATGCTATCACAGGTCCAACATTAGAGACAGCTCATCGTCAGGGGGCCGTGGCCACCTTGGCTTCTGTTGCTCTTCAGGATCTCAATTTCATCGGCCAAATTGTGATCAATGCGCTTTGGTCCTGGCTTTTTTCTTTCCGAACAGCAGAGAAGGAATCTGCCGCATTCTTTGCCGGACCCAGCAGCGAACGTCTGCTTCATTTGGTATTGAAAGGCTTGATCCCTTCGTCCAAAATCAGAGAGGAAAACAAGCTGGACTCCTCCGCTTTGGAAGCCCAGCTTGTTGACATTCTCGTTCTCGGGCGGTCAGAGCTGATTCCAAACTGTTCATGGATCGATTTGTGTCTGGCAACCGGCGTCGACCCTGGAAATCTTGTTCGAGCTCATTCCAAAGACTGCATCGACCGGCTGGTCAATGTGACAACAGATCCTGTGCAATCGGCGGTGCCCAACGTCAATGCGGCGGTATGGAGTGCAGCAGGTGACCTGGCGTTCGTGGCACCAGACGTGATGATCCCTCGAATTGTTGATCAGATCAAGCAAGATTTGGATGGTTCTCGCCTGGCGAAGTTTACAGCCACCGACGCAGCCATTGCTCGTACGCCTGAAGGAACAACATACATTGATGTCTTGAGCAGCAAGTCTAAGCAGCCGGTCTTCGACAAGAGCACCAAGGATTACGATACTTTGAAGTGGGAACAGGAGCTGCGTGCCAAACTCGCCGAGAAGCAGGGTCAAAAGCCTAAGAAGCTGACCTCAGAGGAACAGACAAAGGTAAATGCTCAACTCGCGAAAGAATCAAAAATTCGCGAAGATGTCAAACAAGAAGTCAAGCGTATTGAGAGGGGTGCTGGACTTGTCCTCGGTCTAGCCAATAGTCCAGCAGGTGACGCTGAGGGATGGATCAATGAGGCCGTTAGTTGCTTGCTCTCTCTTTCCAACGCCGGCGCTGGGCTATTCGTTGGCGATGTCGTTTCTCGAGCCTACATCACCTGCTCCGACAAGTTGTCGCCTCGTCTCTCGACCACCCGACCTTTCATCGGGATCGCGACTCTTCGTGCCATTGGTAATACAAATTTGCCCGCAGAAATGGAGAACGAGCATCTCGGTCAACTTGTCACGAGGATACTGTATCGCTTGCGATTCGCATCCGAACAGCGTCCACTTGACACCCCATCGCTCGCCTATATTCTCCCCCTGATCTTCATCATTCTGCGTCAGAATGGTATTGAAGAGGTGAAGGGGGAACAAGAAGGCGAACAGGTGCTCCTTGCAATCGAATTCTTATCCTTCCATACTAATTGCTTTGGGGATGTGCGACTTCCTCGTATCGAAGTGCTGCGGCAACTTCTGTCAGGAATGGAAAGATACACCCAGCATTATAAATTATTCAAGGACACTTTGTTCGATTTTTGTCGCTGCATCGCAGCTAGCATTACCGCTGAGGAACTTGAGACTCTTCTGCAAGGCACCATAGTCCCCGATGCCTCTGTTCGCACATCTGTGCTCCAGGTGATTGATGCTGAAATCGACTTGACCGATCTTGACTTCTCTGTGCATATCTGGTTGAGCTGTCACGATCAGATCGAAGAGAATGTCGAACTAGCAGAGGCTATCTGGGAGGAAAACGCCCTGGAAGTGGATGATGACTCTTATCCTCAAATCGTCAAGTACTTGCATTCCAATGATTACCAACTTCGAGGTGCTGCGGCACGGGCTTTGGCTCACGCCATTGAATTCGACAAGAGCAAATTCAATGGCATTCTCTCCGACCTGGAGGCCCAGTACTCAGAAGAAGTCAAACCTAAAGCTCCGGAGAAGGATGCTTATGGTATGCCGAAGAAGGTCGAAAACACCGATAATTGGGTGGCCAGAAGTGGCATTGCCCTAGCATTCAACGCAATGACCAATATCTTTGAGGGCGAGCAGATCATAAACTTCTTGCAGTTCCTCATCGAGCGTGGCCCTCTTGTTGACAAGAATTCCTCTGTCCGCGCTCAAATGGCCGAGAGTGGCAAATCTGTCATTGCCGAGAGAGGCCAGCAAAAGGTCGAGGAGCTGATGAAACTGCTCGAGACCGTCTTGGAAACCTCGGACAAGGCAAGCCAGACCTCGGACCTGTTAAACGAAGCGGTCGTTGTACTTTACGGTGCACTAGCCCGCCATTTGCAAGCCGAAGACCCTCGGCTCCAGACAGTCGTCAACAAGCTTCTTGCAACTTTGCCAACGCCCTCAGAAACTGTGCAGTCTGCTGTTTCCGAATGCTTACCCCCATTGATTAGACTTTCGGGGCCTAAGACTGCCGACTACGTTCAACAGATGCTGGATTCTCTTCTCAACGTCAAGGAGTATGCTACTCAACGTGGAGCCGCCTACGGTCTGGCTGGTATTGTCAGCGGCAGAGGTATCTCCACTCTACGGGAATTCCGCATTATGAGTCTCCTTAAGGAGGCCTTCGAGAACAAGAAAGAATCTCATCAGCGGCAAGGTGCCCTGTTGGCGTACGAGCTTCTTGCATCTGTTCTTGGTCGTACGTTCGAGCCATACGTTATTCAACTTGTTCCACAATTGCTTGCCGGATTTGGCGATCCCAGCATTGACGTTCGTGACGCCTGTCTGGACGCTTCTAAGGCCTGCTTCCAGAATCTCAGCTCGTATGGTGTCAAGCAAATCTTGCCAACTCTTCTGGATGGTCTTGACGATACCCAGTGGCGTAGTCAGAAGGGTGCTTGCAACCTTCTGGGAGCCATGGCATACCTTGATCCCCAGCAGCTTGCTGCCAGCTTGCCCGATATCATCCCTCCTCTCACGGTCGTACTTAACGATACCCACAAAGAGGTCCGTAATGCGGCCAACCGCAGCCTGCAGCGATTCGGAGAAGTCATCAGCAACCCTGAGGTCAAGAGCTTGGTAAACGTGCTTCTGAAGGCACTGAGCGATCCCACCAAGTATACGGACGAGGCTCTTGATTCGCTTATAAAGGTTTCTTTTGTTCACTACTTGGACGCTCCATCTTTGGCTCTGGTCGTTCGCATTCTGGAGCGTGGTCTAGCGGATCGCTCTGCCACGAAACGCAAATCTGCACAAATCATCGGTAGCTTAGCTCATCTCACAGAGCGAAAGGATCTTATTGCTCACCTGCCTATCATTGTCGCTGGTCTCAATATGGCTATTGTGGACCCTGTTCCCACAACTCGAGCAACCGCCTCCAAGGCCTTGGGCTCACTGATTGAGAAACTCGGTGAGGACGCCTTGCCTGACTTGATTCCTAACCTGATGAACACTCTCAAGTCAGACACAGGCGCTGGCGACCGGTTGGGATCTGCACAAGCACTGTCAGAGGTGCTTGCTGGTTTGGGTACCACTAGACTTGAAGAGACCCTGCCTACCATTCTTCAGAATGTGTCAAGCTCTAAGCCGGCCGTTCGTGAAGGCTTCATGACTCTGTTCATCTTCTTGCCTGCTTGCTTCGGCAACAGCTTCGCCAATTACCTGAGCAAGATTATTCCCCCGATTCTTGCTGGTCTTGCGGACGACATCGAGTCGATCCGAGAGACTTCATTGCGCGCCGGTCGCCTCCTGGTCAAGAACTTCGCAACCAAGGCTATTGACTTGCTTCTGCCCGAGCTCGAACGAGGTTTGGCTGACGACAGCTACCGCATTCGTCTTAGCTCCGTCGAGCTGGTCGGAGACCTGCTCTTCAGCCTCACTGGTATCAGTGGCAAATCCGAGGCTGACGAAGAGGAAGAGGAAGCTACTCAAGCCGGCCAGTCGCTTCTTGAGGTTCTCGGAGAAGAGCGCAGAAACAAGGTTCTGTCTGCTCTGTTCATCTGTCGCTGCGATACTTCTGGTTTGGTCAAGAGTGCCGCAATGGCAGTGTGGAAGGCGTTGGTCGCCTCTCCCAAGACCCTCAAGGAGATGGTGTCGACTCTGTCGCAACTTATCATTCGCCGACTTGGCTCGTCCAACATGGAGCAGAAAGTCATTGCTTCCAACGCCCTGGGTGATCTCATCAAAAAGGCTGGAGAATCAGTGCTTTCTACCCTTCTGCCCTTGCTTGAGGAAGGTCTCCAGACCTCGCCTGATGTGGACGTTAAGCAAGGTATCTGTTTCGCTTTGCGCGAGCTTATCACTGCTACTACTCCTGAAGCTCTCGAAGAGTATGAAAAGATCCTCATTTCTACTGTTCGTGTTGCTCTGGTTGACAGCGACGAGGACGTGCGTGAAGCTGCTGCCGAGGCCTTCGAC
This sequence comes from Penicillium diatomitis, assembly GCF_028827545.1. Classification (NCBI taxonomy): domain Eukaryota; kingdom Fungi; phylum Ascomycota; class Eurotiomycetes; order Eurotiales; family Aspergillaceae; genus Penicillium; species Penicillium diatomitis. Next base: position 2,583,808 of record NW_026623177.1, on the reverse strand, counting down.
GCCCTGCAGCAGATCCTCGGCAAGAAGGCCGTTGATCAGGTCCTCCCTTACCTGCTTCACTTGCTCAGAAACGACCAAGATGCCGAACAGGCTTTGTCTGCACTCCTGACTCTGCTCACGGAGCAGACTCGTGCCAACATCATTCTCCCCAACCTCATTCCTACATTGCTCACTCCCCCTATTTCTGCTTTCAATGCCAGGGCCCTGGCTTCCTTGGCAGAAGTTGCAGGAGGTGCCATGACCAGGAGACTGCCGAACATCATCAATGCTCTCATGGATGGTATCATTGACACTCAAGATGAGGAGCTGAAGACCGAGCTGGAGGCTGCCCTTGATACCGTCCTGGTGTCTGTTGATGAATACGATGGCCTCAACACCGCTTTGAATGTGATGATGACCTTGCTGAAACATGATGACCATCGCCGTCGGGGCAAGGCCGCTCTTCACCTCAACAAGTTCTTCGCGGATGCGGAAATCGACTATTCTCGTTACCATCAGGACCTGATCCGTGTCTTGTTGATCTCATTCGACGATCGGGATCAGGAGGTTGTGAAGGCTGCCTGGGCCGCGCTGAGTGGTCTTACTTCTCACCTGCGCAAGGAAGAGATGGAGGTCCTGGCGATTCCAACTCGCCAAACTCTGCGCCAAGTTGGCGTTCCTGGGGCAGATCTGCCTGGCTTTAGCCTTCCCAAGGGCATCATGGCAGTTTTGCCTATCTTCCTGCAAGGTTTACTTAACGGAACCACCGACCAGCGCACTCAGTCCGCTCTTGCGATTGCGGATGTCATTGACCGCACAGGTCCCAACTCCTTGAAGCCCTTCGTTACTCAAATAACAGGTCCTCTCATCCGTGTGGTGTCTGAGCGTTCCACAGACATTAAGTGTAAGCTTCACATCATCTTGCGTACCCCTCCGTGCTTTGAATCGATGCTAATCATTACACAGGTGCCATTTTCTTTACACTCAACAAGCTGTTGGAGAAGATCCCGCTTGCAGTCAAGCCCTTCCTTCCTCAGCTCCAGCGCACTTTTGCCCGTGGACTTGCCGACTCTACCAGTGAGACTCTGCGTAATCGCGCTGCCAAGGGTCTCGGTATCCTCATTACTCTCACTCCTAGAGTGGATCCCCTTATTGCTGAACTTATCACTGGATCGAAGACCACCGACACTGGTGTCAAGAATGCCATGATGAAGGCTCTTCAAGAAGTTGTGGGTAAGGCTGGTGCAAACATGAGTGAGGCTTCGCAGAATGCAATCCTTACTCTGATTGATGACGACGCCAGTGATGAGACTGACGCTGTCGCCATCACGAATGCACGACTGCTTGGTGTGCTAGCTAAGGTGATTCCGGATACCTCAGCTGTGCCCTTGATCAAGCATCGCGTCCTCAACGGTCAATTCTCACACGCGTCCATTTTGGGTCTGAATGCTCTGCTTGCCGAAGCTCCTACAACTCTATTGGACAACTTTGTTACGGAGACTCCCGCTGCAATCTCTCAGGGCGTCACTCACAAGGATCCATTCATCTCCGACAACAGTGTTCTCGCTGCTGGTAAATACCTTCTTTCCAGCCAGGGTGATCACAGCTTTGAGACCCACAAGGCCATCTTCGAGTCCTTGACTTCGGCAATTCAACCCGGGGGTCCAGTGGATACCCGTAGATTGGCCTTGGTTGTCATTCGGACAGTCAGCCGCTTGCACCCTGAATTGACCCGTCCTCACCTCGCAATTCTTGCGCCGCCTATCTTCGCGGGCGTGCGGGATCTGGTGATCCCAGTGAAATTGGCATCCGAAGCCGCTTTCCTGTCGCTTTTCTCTGTTGTGGATTCAGACAGCGAGGTCTTTGACAAGTACATGGCTGGGCCCGGTGCATCCTTGCCCCCGGGCCCGAAGCGTAGCATGTCTGATTACTTCAAGCGTGTTGCTATGCGTCTTGCCAACCAAGCACGAGAACGCCGGGTCGCAGAGGGTGGCGAAGGCGGCCTAGGCCTATCAAATGACGAGGTGGACGATGAGAAGGAAGTGTGGAGTATTGGAAAGGTGGATTTGGTGGATGATTCATTTGGCGACGATTGATGACTTTTGTTCGTGTTGATGAGGATTAAGGAAATTTCAGGGTGTATGAATCAAGCTGTATATAGGTACTTGACGTGGGTATACCCTTATCACAATTCGTCAGTCTATGAAGGCACCAAAAATAGATTCAAGTTGATTTACTACGTATGTCTCAAGCGTAATGCTTCATAATATGGAGATTATTGCGGGCAGGGCTAATGAGATCGATCTCGCCGCCACGGCAACAAGCAGGACCAATCTACAATGCAACACACCTAGTGGAGAGGATGCTCGGGAACGCTTTTCAAGTTTGTGAACTGATCGATCCCGAACAACTCGCTGAATATTTGCTAAACTACACTTTGGAGCGGTCAGGTTTGATACATCACGTTAGTCTCGTGTGATCCGAGTATATGGAAACTTGGAAAGTCATCACGTGCTCTGGATAGCAAGATGATAAAGTTTATGAAGTTGCTAACAAGGCGTCTGGAGTCAGATGAAGATCATGCGTCAATCGTCATTACTCCGCGTTGGATCGAGAACGATGTCTTGGCACAAGTGCAATTCCTTATCGATTCCGTCTTATCAGGCCGCAGCGGGCGCAAGAACAAATTTCACGTGACGGAGTATGTTTGTATGGGACGGGAACCCGATCAGGAATAGCTCGAAGGGTAGCAGCCCTAACCCTTGAATGCGCGGTGGGAGGGGGGACTCGCTTACTGCACATTAGCTAATCGGCCCGCCCCAAACTCCTCACCGTCTGGTTTTCTACGTCCAGTGCAACGAACATCATCCGCCAACGACCGTCGATACGCCGACATCAAGATGTGAGTTTTCATCTCCCGCGATACTCCGACCGAATCCAGCATACCGTCCCACGATCGTTTGCGAAAATTTGGATCCGATACCGCCGATGGCAGATATTGGGGATGGGCTTGAACGGATCAGGATAGATGCAGAGGCTGACAGCGTCTTTTTTTCCTCATTGCAGGGTCAACCTTCGCACCCAGAAGCGCCTTGCGGCCTCCGTGGTCGGCTGCGGCAAGCGCAAGATTTGGCTCGACCCCAATGAGATGACCGAGATCTCCAACGCCAACTCCCGTCAGACCATCCGCAAGCTCGTCAGCGATGGCCTCATCATCAAGAAGCCCGTCACCATGCACTCTCGCGCCCGTGCCCGTGAGTTGACTGCTGCCCGCCGTATTGGTCGTCACCGCGGTCTGGGTAAGCGTAAGGGTACCAAGGATGCCCGTATGCCCAGGTACGATGAACTCGACCCCATCCGACAAGGCTCGAATCAGCCAGCTCTGAGACCTTCTTCACGGCCTCTATCATAATGGGCATATTCGACATGGCACACGCGCTCCGAAATAGCATGTGCTAACATGGTGTTTTTCCCTCTCTTTACAGCCAGGTCCTCTGGATGCGCCGCATGCGTGTTCTCCGTCGCCTTCTCGTCCGTTACCGTGCCGCCGGCAAGATCGACAAGCACCTTTACCACGAGCTCTACCACCTGAGCAAGGGTAACACCTTCAAGCACAAGCGTGCTCTGGTTGAGCACGTAAGTTTCTCCCTACCAATCGAATTCAAAGATTTCGAACGTCTACACCTGGCTTCCACGATTTCCTGTGATCAAATCAACACACCTCGCGCCCTGAACCTCGTGACTAACCAGTGTTTCTTTTACGACTATAGATCCAGAAGGCCAAGGCTGAGCGCCAACGTGAGCGTGTCCTCAAGGAGGAGATGGACGCTAAGCGTGCCAAGAACAAGGCTCTCCGTGAGCGCCGCGCTGAGCGTGTCGAGGCCAAGCGTAGCGCTATGGCTGGCGAGGCCCAGGAGTAAATTCGTTTCCACAATTTGCATTCCGTGGCATGATTTGACACTTCTCGACTCATCGGTGCGGAGGTTATGAAAGCGGATGAAAACATACTGGGTTTGTTCCGGGGAGACTGAATTTATTTTTTTTTTTTTCGAAAAAAAGCGGCTGCACTACTCTTTACTACCCTTTTGTCTCCTCGAAATACATAAGTGTCGCCCTTGATTCCTCGAAAAAAAAAAGTCCCCTTCTTCCTCTAGTCGGACATGATTCTTCTTTTCCTGCTCTGAAGACGACGACGACGCTCACCAGTCTTTCTCTGCGGATCGCATGGGGGTTTGGGCTTCTGGGATCTTTTGGGAAATTTTGGAGCAATAGGGGAGATACAATGATGACGTGATACTCCAGCCATTCTTGTTGATATCGAGAAGGCAAAAGGAAAAATCTTATTCAAAACAAAAAAAAACTACAAAAAAACACTGTCTCTCCCTATCAGTATGGCGTTTCAAGATGATTATGATTTGTTGGCGATTCTCCCCTCCCATGTCTGTTGGTATGCACGATGTAATTGGACTTGGTTGTGATTATCTGCTCAGTTGAGCACGACTATGACAGTTACACTTGCTCGTGACGAGGGCTGTTGTTCATCCTCTTCGTGGACCTGTCATGCCCCGTGTCAACAACCTTAGATTAGAGAACCTGCCGTGAAGAAAGACGGGATACCAACATTGGTACCTGTTCAGACTAGTGCAGGTGGATGACAGCTATAAGTATGTACTAGGTATCACCACTGTAGGACGTTAGGTAGGTTTTAGTAGGCGCAATCGGTGAATGGGGTAGATAAATATCGCGCTACGTCCATGTCCTACATGGATCGAGTGCTGGTCTACATTCAGTCGATAAACTCGATACTAATTGACATATATCAAGCACGGCCCTACCTGCACATGGATGCTTGCTGACTTTGCTTCTGTTCCAGTCGTCTGCAGCTATTTCTCAATATCCTAAATCAACGAGATGGTGCAGAAACTACGCCAAGTCGGCGTTTATAGGGAAGAAGGTTGGCATTGCTCAAGTAATATACATCGCCGCCGAGTGCCATTCCATATCCCTTTTTGAGACGCCGGTGGTCCGTCTAACCTTGATAGGTGTGTTGGATGTAGCCACAGCCTTGTTACCTGATTGAACTCGTCACCCGACCGGTCAATGCCACAGACGTTTAGGGCATTGGATATCCTGGGGTTGGTGATACTTCAATACGCCTCTGCCCGAACAGACGGTCGAGGACGGGACTGCAGTGGAGCGATGTAAAGTCTCAACATAGTCTCTACGGCCGCCAAATGTGGCTCGGCATGAGGCTCTGCGTGGGTAAGACAAGCCGGGGAATTCGGCTCGTAAATCAACCTCCTGAACAGACTTCAACGTCATAAACCTCTGATTGACCAGGTTCAGGACTGGGAAATGGACGTGTCACCCTCCAGCTGAACTGGAAGTACAGTATCTGTGCATCGGAGATGGATCCACATATCTCGTCTTGGTGGTCAGCATACCGTGGTGGATCGACAGGAGACGTTTGTAGACCTTTCCAGAGTATGACCGAGTGGTTGATCCGGTGGATGGATATTGATGAAGACCAGTAAACTTGAGAGTGTATGGCAAGGGAGTTAGTTCCAAAGAAGGCTGACAGACCAAGTCCTGCTTCGGGTATTCCTCGTCACCTTCCAAGACATCATGCTTCGCAGGGCAGTTCTTCGAATATGACTAGTGTTGTGTCTTGTTGGTCACTTTCCCAATTTCGAGTGTATCTAATGTAGGATGGTTTCCATCCTTTCGTTGAATTCAACTGATCTATATGATCCAGACCAGCAACTAGGGTTCATTCTAGCGGCCTAAATACTGCTGTACCTATGTACTAGAAACTCTTGTAGACAGAACAGACACCAAAATGGGCACCAGTATTGAGATGAAGATGGTGACTTGGTTAATACCATGGGTCTCACTTTTCTACGACTCAAGTCTCTGGGAAACGTGAGACACCTCCACTGACTCTGATCGAGCTGCATCTCAAATACTCAGATGATCATCTGCAACCAATAGACACCTATCCACAAGTATCGTAACTCCCACCGCAGTGTCTCTGCATGGGTTGAATAAGTACTGATACCAGCATGCCTGGTCAAACAATGTCAAACACTGGTTCACCGCTCAATTATGAGGTATTCATCAATTACTTACTAGCGTAGTACGTGCTACCTACAGGCTACCAGTATTCATTCCCGTCGCCAGTGCTTCATCCTCGACCCTTCTCTTCATCTTCATCTTCATCTTCTCCTTCGCAATGTTCCCCCTGTCTCAGACTCGGTGAGCCACCATGCCACCTCAACATTGCTACTATTCTTGTATAGTTGGGCCTTGTTTTCACGTTGACTCGATGCTGATCTCTGAATGGTAGCAGGTATGGCGGGGAACGTGGGATGACATGACCAGTGGAGGCAAAGTCCGTTCGCCCAAGCGTCCAAGCTCCAAGACATACAGTCACTACAGTGTAGACTGTAGAGTGTACATCCCCACAATTGCTGGACTGGACGCTGTACATGGCACATGCTGCTGCACCTTCACCTTGATCGGTGCTGTCATGGTGGTGGCCCTACCCCATCGCACCCATTAAGAGTTGAACATGAAAATGCTGGTGGACCTCGACGATGAGACATGCTGATGAAGAATGACCAGCGTCGTGGTCTCTGAATGGTTTGATCTTTCCCCAGACTGGTCGCCTTGAATTGGAGTCCTGAAAATCCAACCATCGCCTTTTCATTATCCAACTATTGAGGGCATGCGGCGGGGCGGCGGGGCGAAACTGTCACTGGATGCTTGGCATCTCTGTGAACTTGAATCTCGAGATCGGACTTTGAGCTGTTGTCTCATTTCTGGGTGATCATGACTGGATCCATGGAGTGTGAGTGATGCAGATGGAATGCGGCCTCATTTAGAATCCGAAACATGGCGAGTGATGTTTAGAAAGCATCGAGGGGGAGGTAACTTTACTATCACCACCACCATCACCCACCCCTACTGCTGATTGCTACTGTGACTAATGCTTTCGATAGAAGAGAACGAGTGCTTGAATTGAGGTCGCAGTGCCTGATGGATGAAAGCGAAAGGAAACCTATATAAAGGTGCATCTCCTGCATGCTCGAGTCCAAAATCATCAACTCCTCAACATACCTCGCTACCACTGTCCATCTTGATACCTTTCAAGGGCTGCCCCCTCAGTCTATTGCTCTCCACATCAATCTCTTCCCCATCATCAAATCCATCCTCTTCAAATTCATCACCCGACTACCACCATCAAGATGTATGTCCCCAAACCTCTCCTCACCCTCCTCGCCCTCGCCGCAACCACCACTCCACTCGTCCAGGCCGTCGGCAACGCCATCGTCATCAACCAATGCTCCTCCCCCGTCTGGCTCTGGTCCGTCGGCGGCTCCGTCGGTCCCTCCAACCGCATCGACCCCGGCCAACAATACTCCGAGACCCTGCACTATGACCAAGCCTCCGGTGGCATCGCCATCAAGATCACCACCGACGAAGGCGGCCTGTACAACGGAAGCCCGCAGACCAACTTCGCGTACACCCTGGACGGACAGGGCGTGTGGTATGATCTGTCGGATGTGTTTGGAGATGCGTTCTCGGGACATGCTCTCAAGGTCGTTGCTGCGCCGACTTGTCCGGCGATTTGCTGGCCTCAGGGCGTGGCGCCGAACGGAGCGAGTGAGACCAAGGTTTGCGGTGCGAATGCGAATGTGACGCTTACGCTTTGCGCGGAGACTTGTTAGGGGCATCGGAGATGGGTTTCAAGGTGTCTGTCAGTGTCTTGTGTTGTTTCCTCGTGGCTTTATTTTAATGATGGATTGGATGGAAAGTGGACAGTAGGTGGAAAGCAGGCGAATGACAGGTGAAAGTGACTTTTCACGGAGACACAGTACATGCAAACAATAGTCTGGACATACTAGATTGACAATGTCGAGTCTTTCCGTGATACTATCTTCCATTCAAATCGGTGTACAACCATCCACCCAGAACTCCACGACGAGCACACAAGCAATGGAAAAACATACCAAAACCAACCTTGTCCTTGACAGCCCCAGAATACAAAGATCAACCCACCCCCAACCTCCAATCTGGAACACCTCACGAAAAGACAAACCCCCCAAAAGTAAACACATCAAAACACACTCATCAACCCCCTACCCTCAACGTCAAGGCTCTCATCCAGACCAAACGCACTGGATCACACCCACCTCAATCCCTTACACTAAGAAAATACTGTCTCCCCCTCCCCCTCCCCAAAGCCATGCACGACCAGTCTCGAAAGTCAAGAGCAAGAGCAAGAACACACCACGTACGAAGCACCAAGCGCGAGCTTTTAACCTGCGCCCTCTGAGCCCAGTGAGCTGTGTGATGAGGACGCGACGAGGCGCGGTATACGACTAGGACTACGGATATCGGTGCTATTCCAAGTTCAACTACAAGTACTGGTCTTGGTACTGGTCTTGGTACGGGACCATGACTTAATATCAATATTAAAAGCTAGCGCTAATGAGGATACCCCGAAACTTGAACCCTAGCTGGAACTTGCCTCTAGCTTAGCTTGTCATCTAGGCCGCAAGGTCACGTACTCTAGTAGTAGCTTGCTTAGGGAGCTGCCAACTACCTCCTAAATACCAGCTGGAGCTGGAGATGGTATTGTATGTCACTATATACTATGTAGAGTACTAGATTCGTCTTTACTTGGAAGAGTCCTTCCTTATCTAATAGCTCACTACCAAGTATTGAATGAGGTGGGTGAGCTACGTGGACGTCCTTAGACACTGCATAGTGCATTCTCTTTCTTTGGTAGTACGAGGACGATATCAACGTGGCGAGGGACATTTTGAACAGGCCATGAGGATGGATAAGGGACGCTGGTGACTCGCTCTCACGCGCATACTTATTTCTACGCGCCGACACCGTGGATCAAGGATCTTTACGATTTACATTTGAGCAAAAACCTGAGATGAGGTAGGAGCAGGACATCCTCAACTGATCACGAGCACCAGCCTTGAAGGACACACGTCAGGCCTTAGATTCTTCCAAAAAGCGACCAAGCTATATAAGGAACAGAAAGGAACAAGAGAAAAAAAGGGAAAGAGAAACAAGTTAATGGGATATCTGATAGGCCGTTGCAAACCATCCATGCAATGAGAAATATAACAAAAAATTCCAAAGGAGTCCGTTAATGCCATGTATTTTTCCATGGGATGATATCAAAGGGAGTCGACAACACAACAAGGGACAAAAGTAATCAATCCAGCGGAGGGGCTGCTCTCAGTTCGAGCAGTAGCCGCGAGAATGATAAAAAACCAAAAAAAAAGGAATATCAGGCCTGCGCACACTCACACGAGTGCAGATTGTCGAAGATAATGAAGACAAGGATGAAGATGAAAGGTGTCTCCTGCGCCTTGGAAAACTCCGGCAGATGGGACGAACGAAAAAAATGTGTCCAACATGTGTACACCCGGGCAAATCGAATTCAAAAACACCTCGCCCGAAACCATTCCCAGTGAAAAACATCAAAAATGAACAGCAGCGATGACATAGCTCGCCGCGCCATCGGAAGAAACATTGCACAGAACAATGAGAGAGAGAGAGGTAAGTGAAGTCGAAATAGATTGCCAAAAAAAAAAAAAAAAAAAAAAAAAGGTTGACCGTGGCCAGCGTCGAGGAAAAATCGGGCAAGGAGAAACAAGTTGCAAGCTGGCGTGATCCGTTACTGGGTAGTAAGGTCCGGCTCATGGTGGAAGATCTTGGTATAAATTTCGGTCAAAATTCGAGCATCGGCACGTAAAGTGGGCGAAATATGTTGACTGCGGAGAAGAAATTTGATCGTACGCTTGAGAAGACGCTCAAGGGTAGCGCGGTCAACAAGGTCGGAGAGGGCAGAGGTGTATGTCGCAGAGAGAACAAGCATGTTGCCGAATTGACTTTAAACAATCATCCCAGGTCAGTTATTGATATATCACAGTGGTCTGCAAGATTAGCAAGAAAGGAAAAAAAGAGTAAAACAACTTACGCGTGAGCTGTGCCGAAAATGTTCGTCACAACCAGCCGATCCTCAACCCCGTCGAAGGCAGTGGTACTGAGAATGGCTGAGTCGATGCAAACACTGCATGCACGTCGCATCTTGCCAAGTAGTTCGCGTACATGTCCAACATTGGGCGGGACCCAATTATTGGAGGAAGAGCACGAAAAACTACCGCCAGGCGCTGAACCAATATCGCTGTGCATACGCTGCATGTTGGCACTTCCCGCTCGACCGGATGATTGATTCAGTATTGGTGAATTCTGCTGGGCCTGTGAACTCGACGCAGATGCTTTGGGTGATTCAACAGCAGGCATAGATTTGGGCAGCGCGCTGATCCGGGCGCCATTCTGTCCATAGTGCAGAACATGGTACAGCAACGGGCGGTGGATAATGTAGCGGGCGCCGTAGTATTTGGCACGCATACGAGCGGCGTTGATATCAGTGGCGGGTGGATCGGTGTCCTTCCAGTTCATAGTAACTGGTAGACTGTTCCGCCAAAGTTCCAGATTCATACTGAGAGTTTCCTGGACACTAGATGACCACCGACCAGATTCTCCTTGCTTATCCACCTTGTAGAGGTCGGTATGAACACGGTTGAGCACCTTTCGGAGGTGGATCTGAGCCGAGTAGAAAAGCATCATGCGAGTGCTCGGTGCCTCCAAGTCGTCTGGGATGTCAATCGTGAAGCGACCTTTGGGCAGATTGATCCGACCTTCTGAGCGAGAGATCCCACTCGCCGGGATATCGAGCTCGGCGAGAAGATCACTCTCCAGCTGCAGACATGTCCAATAGGCAAAGTTGAAGAGATCTTGAGTGCGGCCCTCTGGCAACCGCTCATACCGCTTCTGACGCACCAGGACTTGGCAGGCTCGGGCCGCCTGGCAGATCCAGCCGTGGCTCTGGAATGGATGAGCCAGCTGACCAGCATATAGACCTGCAAGCAGCCCAGCTTGAACATGTGGCAGCTCAACACCTCCTTGGAGCAACCCCAGTATCGTCGTGGCATAACCATACAGGGCCAATCCAGGGATCACTTCGAGGTTTTTCACGTGACCGTACTCACTCTTGATGGCGGAGATGGTTCGTCGAGACAGGTTTTGCTTTTGCTCCGGCCCTCCAAGATAGCTGTGGGTGTCTTGAAAGTGCGGCGCGTACGCAGAATTGCGAGGAACAATGGAATCAGAGTTGGGCGGGGACAAGACACCGTTCACCATATGTGGCGGACCGTTGATGTTGGGCATAGAGGCTCGAGCAGGTAATGGTCCGAGCGGAGCAGGGATGGGTTGCTGGCGATAGTCCACAGCCTGCCGATCCATGATCGGTCCTGGGAGAGGAGACTTGTGCTCGCAAATTGCGCCGATGGCCAAGACCAGCAGAATCACGGCATTGTCGATGTTTTGTCCTACCCTAGGCCGTGCGGATGCTGAGCTTGGATCGGCCGAGGTGCCTCGCGCTCCTTGCAGATCGTCATACGAGCGTTTCCGCTTCTTGTCGCGGCATAGATTATTGGGGTCGGAGGGCGGCGAGGGGGTTCGCGGGCAATAACAACGAATAAAGGCGTCCACCTTCATCTCCAGTTCCTCTTGCCAGAGGAATGGATGCAACTTGTGCATCCGATTGAGATAGCTTTGAAGATACCGGTGAGCCGTTTGCCCGTCGAGTCTCAGCAATCCGGTCCGATCAATTTCCGCGTCCACGTCCGTGTATGAGTCGGAGCCCATGATCTTGGAGGTTCCATCGGGATTTGAGAACTTCTCACTATAGCCCCCATCGTCATCCGGTAGCGGTGGCGTGGGCAATGCTGTGTCATCTGCGGTGTATGAGATTTCTCCTTGTCCGTACACACTGATCAGACCCCGCTGTTCCTCCAATCGCATCACGTAGTCCTCGTCATAGTCCGCATTGAGCAAGCGCTTAATGGTTGGCCACATCAGAAGCTTGTGGGCTGCTGTGGTATGCTCCACGGGGATGGACAATTCTCCTTCATTGTCGTTCTCAACCTGGTCTTCAAAGTTGGAAGTGTCAAGCTGAGGCTGTACGGTATCAAGGCTCCCTTGTGAGTAGAACGAGGATGAGGTCGGCACTTCATCAACCGCCTCAGTGGAGGTTGGCTCCAGCTTCATTAGTGTCTCCTGTGTCGGTCCCCCGTTGGTCATAACGGGCACGTGTGGTGCTGGAAGAGCTGCCACGTGCTGCGCCGACGCCAGAGAAAAGCGCGTGGCGCCAATGCCTCCAATCGCGGTCATGATTTCGGAAAGCATTTGACGTTGCTTTAGTTGCTCCTTGAGGGCTGTCTCATGTGTTTGCCAGATCTTGCTCAGGCTTTCGAATCGTTCGATCATCTTGTCCTCGAGCTCCAAAATGCGGTCCATCACCAGTTGCGCGCTCTTTTCTTGCCTATCCATCCTGGAATTAGAATAAGTGGGCTCGGTAGAGTCCCCGGTACGGGCAGAGGGGGAGCCGCGATACATACTTATGCGGAGGGACCTCTTTATACACGCAAACCAAGCTGTTCTCTTTGCAATGACTGCAAGCCGGTCTTCCTTCGTCACATTTTGCCTTTCGTGATCGACACTGATCACAAGCCTGGTCCAATAGAAAGGGAAATAGTCAGCGCGATGTCCCTGCCCCCAGAATAACCATGTTTTGCCCGCTTAGCGAAAGGGTTTGGCGAACCTGTTGAGCACGAGCGGCCTTGCGCTGTCGGGCGCCAAAGGCTGGATTCGAGTAATATCCAGCCTCATATGAGACCGGCGTTCCCGAGGGAGCAGGTGGGCCGGGAGGCATATAGGATGATGGGGGCGGTCCAGACGTTGGAGTGGCCTCGCTGGGACCAGATGCCTCGGACTGGAAGCTCATGCGGGACCGGTAATCGGGTGGTGCTGAATGTGGTGGTGATTCATGGGGCGCCCCGTTCATGGAGGGTCGAAAGCCCACATGCGGCGGGGGGTTGGATCCTGGTGATGAGGCGGAGGGTGAGCTTGCGGATGGCCCGCCGCTCCGGACAAGCTGTTCGGACGGTAGGGTCCATCGGGGGGTAACTGAGGGAGCTCTCGATTCAAAGGTGCATGAGGATATCCTGGGCCAGGCAGCATATTCTGGCCGCTGGAAGGGCGACGGTCTGGCGCATGGCCGGGGTGACTGTCAAATGCGGGTGGATATGGCGCGCGAGACCATGCATTTTCGTACACGCCATGCGGAGGCGGCGCAATAGGCCCCTCGGAAGGTGGTATCCGATTCATCGACGGGTAGCCGTGTGCCTGTTCACGGGCAAGCAGAGTTCACGGGTGAGTGTGTTTCTACAGGCCAGAGTCAGTCAACTCAAAAGCTTTTGAAGAGCCCTTTTCCGTTGTTTCCTTGGCCAGGCCGCGAAGATGTTTCCTTTGATCTGGTCTCTCTCTCTCTCTGACGCACCGAGGTTCGGAATATAGCTCGATGGGCTGGAAAATGCAGCTCAAAAGAACATGACTAGTCGCGGATCGAGGACGTCGATGGAGCGAAGGGGAACAGTCGTTACGCGCCGACTGGTGAAATGGATCCAGAGAGGGCAGGGCGTAGCAATTGTGGGTATAGAAAGATAGACGCGAGCAGAGCAGAAGATTTGGCGACTGATGATCGGAGGGGATCTACCACGCGCGTGTAGGAAGGGCGCAGAGTGATCGACCGCAAGGGGATCCGCACCGGGAGTTCACACTGACGTCGACGGCTCGGAGAGGGGATCGCAGAAGGAGAGGTGAGTGCGGTGTGGACGCCAAAATCGGTTGGCGAGAGCCCAAGGTGCGAGATGCTTTCCCAGTAATGTGGAGCAACTGGAACAAAGAAAGCATTAGACTACTGGCAGGGGTTTGACCAGACCGGGCAATCATCGGCATCGGCACCGACACGAGTTCCGTGAGAGAGGAGAGGAGGGAGGTGATGAGGTGCCCAGCGAGCGCTTTCCGTTGTATGCGCCCTGGTGGGGTGAGACGAGGATGGGGGAGGTGGGTTTAAGATGAGGCTAGCAATAAAAAGTGATCAAAGAAAGGGCGGGCCACCCGAATAGAACAGCAGACATGCAAAGAACGAGCAGTCGAGGATAGCAGGGCGGGATTCCCCAAAATGCAGCATCTCCACCGTATCAGATAGATCGCTCCGGCAGCTCGCGGGTTCAGGCAGTTGGTTGGTCGAAGGAAAAGAGGGGGGGGGGGGGGGGGGGGATTTAGGAAGGATGTCAAACAGCGCGACCAGTGAGAGCCTGAGAGGTGACCGGGAAGGTGTAAAGTGTAAACAAGTCACGATGAGGTGTGACACAGAACCGACTCTACTCAGCGCACTCGGGAGTCGGTAGTACATCGTACCTGAGTGAACAGGAGCAATACTGTTGTACCTATCGATGTACACCGGAACCACCGTGTCTTGGCCAAGGGACAAGGTATTGAAGGTTCGAGGTAGGGTTCCGTGGATGAGAAGAGTGGGAACAGTGGAGCCCCCGGACAACAAACAGAGCAACACAACAGTGACTTGATGAGGACTTGATGAAATGGCCCAGATGGGTGGACGGTGGACGAGAGTCGATGCACTGCCAGTCACGAAGGTATACAACGCAGTACACTCGATGAATCAAGTTTCGACAGCGATGCTCAGTTACTCACTCGCAGGACGTCAATACTGTATTTCTGCACTCAGGACTGTGGAGTGTGGTGTGGAACTGTGGATCCCAGGAAGCACAGTACAGTATTGAGTAATGGAGTTTTCAATAGCGGTGTATGAGTGTGGTACGGGCGGTATGGTCATCAGGTGGTGGAATGTGGAATCGACACACACCCTCGTACCGCCAACGCCTGCAGCCATCTCGGAGGTTGAATCTGGAGGAGAAGTCTGGAGGATGTGGATGATGAAACCAAGGAAGAGTCGACGATACTGACCTTTGCTTCACAGTCGTGATAGTAGTCCAAGCAATTCAGTGTAGACAGCCGGATCAACGCCCTCGCACGGAACAAGAACGATGGGTGCCGTGACCAGAGTGATGGGAGAAGTAGAAAGAAGGAAGGGGTGCTGAAAGGTGGAGGGTAAATATGAAATTGCGAAAACAAGAAAAAAAAAGGGAATCTGTCGGGGACGAGAAATTGAAAATGGAAAAAAGAAAATAAAGAAAATCAGAATTGTCGTTCGTGGGACGGGATTTCAGAAGGAAGATGGAGAGACCCCGTGACCCCGTTGCAGCTTGATCTGAGGGGATGAACAAACAGCTGAGGCGAGCAACGGGCTCTCCTCTGGCCAGAGTATCGGGTCGTTTGGCGCAATACTTGGAGGGCCTGTTCACACTTCCCAGTAGTAACACCCTGGGATACGTGATTTCCAGTACACCGTAGAGTCGAACGGTGGGCGCGTGCTTGTCCAGTAGTGGTCGCACGGTCAAACAGCAGCCCTAGTTCACGCAAATACCAAATAACCCCAGGCTGAGCGGTGAGGAGCCCAAAATCATCAACCGACGTAGTTAGTGTGGAGGTTCCAGCAGGTCGGGTCTGGAGGGTGGATTGGGGAAGGGGGGGCGAAGAGAGAGAAAATCGAAGGACGGCGGGGGGCATCGGATGGAAGAAAAGAGAATATAACGGAGAAGCCAGAAATTGGAGACGCGACAACAGGAGCGTCGATTGCCAGATCGAAGCCCCCTCTATGGAGGCACAGATGACGGCCCAGAATGGAAAGAGCTTGAAGAGATCAAAATCAGAGTCGTCCAAAAAGTGATCGCGGTCAAAAGGAAAACATGGAATATGTGGAAAAATCATTCGCAGAAACATCAAGGAAAAAGGCAAATAAACATAAAATAAATCAGAAACAAACTCAACCTAATGTTTGAGTTCCTCCATGTCGGGCATCATAGACACAGCAGACGGGTAGAAATTGACTGCCAAAGAACCCAAAAAGATCAGTCCAGCAGCTATGGGTATGCCTGTAATTGGATACTATGTTGTTTGACTACTTCACCCAGATAACCCTTCATTCGAAAGAAAACTTCTTCACACCGGAGCATTTAGAGCTTGTGCCAAGATGCGATACTTCTGCTACTTCTGTCCAGACTCTAGCGAGCCTCCGGACTCCAGAATGACTTGACTCGGTGATTACTGAGTCAGTGAGTCCTGACTAGTTAAGTTACCTTAGTACCACCGAGTAACTTAGTCACCGACCAGTGACACTGACCACTACTGTACTCAGTGTACTGATGGACTCACCTCCTTCACCCTCACCCTCACCACATGCAGAGGGGGGAATGAGAGAATGGCCCAGTGGTTGGATCACCGTAAACTGGCCAGGGATGCGTAGGCGATCCATCAACCGAGCTCTCGTCCAAAATTCAGGCTCGAGCCAGTCAGCGACCGCCAAACCCGAGGGGCTCCTTTTCCAGCCTCTCAGCGATCGACAGAGTGCACTCCAGCATCGAGCGTTGCATATGCGTGTGATGTGTTTGCCCCTCTCCAGGCTCGATCACGGACGCATGGACTGGATGCGATCGGATAAAAGACCCTCCTCGTCGTCGTGGTCAGTCTCGGTGTGCCATCGAGGGGCTAGTGCTATACAGACTACAGAGTACAGCCTACAGCCTACAGCCTACATACTACTGCGTCCGCAATGCAACAGTGTCCAGCGCGTAGCTGAGCATCTAGTCCAGATATTCCTTGTCCGCCGTTGATATCGCGCGTGGCTTACGGGTGGGAAAGCTGGAAGAAGAACCAAGTCCGCAGTCCCAGAGCACCCATCACTGATCACGGAAGTATCCAAAGGGCCGACACTGTTCCCTCGTCGCAACGTCGCGCAGGGGGGAAGTCAATACCTAAGGTACTTACTTTTACTTTACGCTAATAACTGTCCAACGTACCCAAAAAAAAAAGCAAAGTGATATCTTCAACCGCCGACTAGGATTCACAACGGGACCACCACACCCACCGACCCATCATGAGGACTGCAGTACCGCACGGCGCACTGTATACCCGAATCAACTTCAATCGGACCAGCTCGTCCAGAACTTCAGAGTGTCCACCGGTCTCGCCAAATCCACAGATCCCCAGGATGACCAGTGTAGACGCCAGACGGTAGTCTGGAGTCGCCTCTTCCACCATACTTTTGATTGCAGTGTCTCATCCGTGTGAGCTGGCAGGCTCATGGCGGGATCTTGCAAAGTTCAGTGCTAACCATCCCAGAGGCCTTGAGCCTATCGATCTGCCGGCATGAGGGCGGAGACATGATGATATCCTACAACCTCGATGGGAGATTTGACAGGTCTGCTTTTTGGCTGCAGTACTGTACATTGTACACGGTATGACTGCACTAGCCTAACTACCTAGTAGTTAACTACATGCTAGGTACTGGTAGCTTGTTATGTAACTACCTAATACCTATAACTTGGTAACTTCGAGATGTGGTATGTATATACAGTATGTAGTACAATGCTCATTCGTGTCCTGCTTCTCCGATCGTGCCTTTGAAAGCCACAGTGTCACGGTAGAAATGTTTCTATTGTAACGGAATGTGTCCCCTTCTTCAGCACTCCTTCCGTACATTCACTAAATTGCGTAGTCATACGGCACAGCACAGGTGAGGTACTTCCAGGAAGACTATGTGGGCCCCGCGGCTGTACAATTCCCCGTCTACTGAACACGCGGAGAAGTCGGAGATTTTGTAAGTCTGTAGTGACAATTGACTTGAGACCGAATCTCATAGAAGTAATTGGAAGAATGGTTGATCTCACAGATGATGAAATCACTTGTTGCAGATCCATCGAACTAGTCTATTTACCTGGATGTCGGGATCAGGAAGCTGGCCTATCGAACCCTGTCCTGTCGCGCTCAGGCTTCAAGACAGGGAGAAGCAAAGCAACGTTCATCAATTGCGGTGATGGATGCAGACTGGAGAGTAGTATTACTACAGTTGGTCTGACCAACAACATCAAGTGGATCGTCCTAAGCACAATCCCAAATCCCAAACTGGGCCCCGTCCGCATAGCCTCAGGTACCCTAGGCCTGAAGCATGGAACCAGTTTCCCCTGCTGCGAAAAATAAAAGATTCCCTTCTTTTGTTTCCTCGGGCGGACAATACCCATTGTGGACGAACCGACTCTCCTATCAAAATCATCGCTTCATCGGCGCTTGGTGATTTGCTCCGCCTAATGGATATGACTGACCTTCCTAAGTTGGAGGACAACTGAGCTTGTAATTGACCCGGTGATTTTCGTTCGAAGCGTCTTCTTCGCTACCCTCCGAAAGCTAATGCGGCTGGAATACGCACGGATCTCATGCACTTTATACGGAAATGTCCGGACAGAAGGCCCTCCAGCCCTGCATTGAAACTATATCAGCTATTCTGATTATCTATGACACCACGATCCATCACTGATCCTCTCTTCCACATTGTTCCCCCCGTCATCTACAGCTCCCCCGTCATCTCCAGCTTAATTATCATCGGAGAGACGAGGGAAAATTTTAGTTGATGGTCAAAAGTACCAAGTAAAGTTCACCACACGGCACAGAGGACCACACATAACTTCCAATTGCATCTCCGCCCCGACTCGTACACAATGTAACCGATCCCACCTGCACACTCTCTATCCTTGATCACTTTGACAACCCCACCGACCTTGCCAATCCAGCCAGAACCCACCTTCACCCTCTGAACTTACCGTACAGGACACGACTATAATTATACTTTTCACAGTCTTTGGCCTATCATGCTTCCAAAGATCGTCGATGACGAAATATAAGACACCTCGACTCAACACAGAGTTTCCATCGCAGCCCCGAGAACCTGTCCACCGGGACAATCTTGAAGTTTCCAGGTTCCCTGCATGGTATATACCATGACCCTCCAATGGGTTGTCAAGTCAAATCTTCGATCTGTGTTTGAAAGCTCCTCGAGAAAGAGCGATGCATGAACATGGAACAATGTACGACCGGAGGAGAACGAGGCGGACACGTCTCCAAGGTCGAAAAGCTAATCGTAGTGTGTCGAGTCATGCTCGGTGTCGGTGTCTTGATTGCGTGCTTCACGCAGGGTACAGCGTACCGAGTGCAGCACTCTACTTCAACAGGTTGCAAGGGGGCTGTCTCTAGATTTGCGACATGTGTCTAGGATCTCGAAGTCCTATTTATTCAATGTCAACCTTGAGATGTCATTTCTCTTTCACAGCAAGACATGGTTATGTCAATGGAAGACAGTGTGGTGTTCGAGGATCACCGACGGAAGTTCAATACATGTCGGAATGCCCCCCTTCACGGTTAACTCAACCGAAATGGCCGGAGTCGGGAGCCCAGCAGAGTGGTAGAATGATAACTTTCAAGGGCGGATCGACGCGAGTGCAACCCAGCACTTTGGACAGCATGCGCTGTGCCGCCAGTGGCGTGCAAATGGTGAACGGAAGGGAGACAAGGCCAGGGAGACAAGGTCGAACTCAAAATGTTGGGCCCACTCCACTGGTCTTGCTCTCGCTACAGACACCTCCATTACTGGAAGGGGAAGGTCAAAGAGGAGGGAAAGGGCGGAAGGCGAATTCGAAACACGGTGGACGGAATGGAATGTCTCTCAAGTCTCTACATATGTACAATAAGTAAGAACAAGCGCCAAGGAGACTGCGTGTATTCATCAAATGATTGTCCACTTGGCAGAATGTTCCAAGAAACCAGAGCTTTTTCTACCCGAGCAGCTTAGAAAAGAGAACGGCTTTCTGGACCCGAATACGTGGACACAGTATTATAATACAATAGGTTTCAAAGTTATAGTGTCTGCGACAGACACTGAATACGTGTTGTATCGTGAAACTGCACAGCCGTCAAGGTATTTCCGTAACAAAGAGGGCGGCCCGCTTAAGACTCTTATTTAAAGATGCGCGGAACAGCCGTCAGATCAACCACGGGTATGCTACACGGGAGTCTCCGTATGTCTACCACGGATCATGTAGGTAAACATCAACTGACAGTGCGGAGCCAAAACACACAATGCAGTAAACATGTTAAGCTTGGTGTGGATAGCATTGTCTCTCTCCCCAGAAAACAGGCCGACATACTCTCTGGAATACCGACAGACCACGGATCGACAAATGAAATCTCCAACCAATCTTTTAAGCAGGACCAATCTCCGGCTTCCGCAGTATCCGTTACCAATATCCACTACCAGCAGCAGAATCCTTTGGCACTCGTTTTCGCAGGCCGATCAGCATCCCCATCGAGTAGTCAATCGCTTAGGTCCCGATGTAATTTGTTTCAAATGGAATTGCCACTTCCCTTTCTCCGTGTTATGGCAAACACAGGACGACAGTACTAAGTTTACTAACGGGTATTCAATAGTGAGTGGATGTTGGCCATGACTTTAATTTCAGCCGAGGCGGATTCCCATCGTTGGTCATTCAATAGTCAAACGGGGGATCCAATAGTTGGATTAGACGGGGACCCACCTCGTAAACGCCGCTGGTGTTCTCCGCATACCTTTATACGTACTACAATTGTGGTGATCAGTGTAAGAATAAAGTGTAACTCGAATCCTAATCCCAAATTGGTCAGGCCTTTTTGTTTCAGATCTACCCAATGATATCCTCCGAGGTCGTGTGAATAATGAGTAAGGTTATAGACTAATTTGTTAGAAGAACACTGGTTAGGCGAGTATCGGGTGTCAATATGGTCGGAACTGGAAATACCAAGAACACGTCCAAGGCGTATGTACTGCAAAAGTCATCCCAGTCGGCTGTGTCTAATTATCTATCAGGTTAGATATGTAGTTCAAACTTCAGTCACACTATCGCATTCACATCTCCAGACGACTCGTTAGGTAAATTGTTCCAGTCACAAAGCAGATGGTAAAGTCGGAAATTTTCGACCTTTCCCACCACATGGCGCCCCAATTAGCCCTTGATCTTATCAAGCAAACATTGATGACCGCCACTACTTCCGCATTAACCCAAATAGCGGCCGTAATAATCCTCTGGGACACCGATCGGCTCGTGGGGTTATTTTTAAATCCAATCGTCCTGGACCTGAAAATCCTGCCAGGCCTAATTTCTGGCCGCTGATCCGCCCGTTTTCCAGGAGCCGCGACCTTGGGTTGGTTGGGCGCATCCTGCCCGATAACTTGACGATCTACGTACTTCTTGTGTGTGGCATGTGCTGTGCTTTCAGCCCGGACAGAGATAGGAATCCTTCGAACGCGCAACGTCCTGCGCTAAGTGTCTCGGAACTACTCGGTAGCCTATAGAATTAGACAGAGCTGATAGCTTGGTCTTGTCTCGTCACAATGCTGCGAAACTGGTTCACGTCTGTTTGTTTGATATCAGAACTGATGTATATTCACACGATTATGAGAATCATATTGCATAATTGCAATGTCGTTGTATACATACAGTACATACATGTTACAGTACTATACCGTGCCAAATTTACGGTATACTGCCCTAGTGCCCGGTGCCCGGAGTGCAAACTGCAGATTATGATAGAGTCTTCGGACTTTCTTGAACACTAAAAAGTTCTTGGAGGTCTAGGATCAGGCCGCGGGCATTTACTATAATACAAGAATCCCGCTTAAGCTCTATCTATGCCTGTTTTCTCCTTTTTTCCTTCGGAGGTTTTCACCTCTTTTGCTTGGCCCGAGCAAAGTATACGATAAGTTTCTGGGCCTGTTCCTAACTTACATATTTACACGACCTTAATTACTAGCCCAATGTCTCAGCTCAGCTTTGTAAAGACAGCAAGACCATTGGCTATCCCGGCATTTGAGACTACAAGAGCTCGCTCTGCGTGGCGAATTGGCTGCAGTCAGTCAAACCTGGCGCCCACTGTATACTTTCAGTTATGGTGCTCAATCAAAGTCGTCGCACCCTATTCAAGACCCAGGATGTTCTCTCGTGTATTCCCTTCAAAGCGTACCTTGCATGCAGCATACATGAGATTTCGACTGTTCCAGCTGATGTCTTAGAAGGCTCACAGGGGCAGTGCCTTTGACACAGTGAGATCGCACAAGCACCACCGCGCAGTCTATCTGCCAGGTAGAAGCCAATCTTGCATGACGCAGCTTTGCCACATAGCGAATGCACAAGGCCCGTCCAGTGATATGTGTGCGTGTTCACAGCAGCTACGCACCCAGTAGCTCCACTCTCGAATGGAAGTTGAAGCTTCTGCCTACCTTGATAATTCGGCTGCGTCAAATAAGCCTCAAGTAACTCTTGGATCTGATCTGACTGTGCTTTCGAGGTCATAGCGAGATATTCTGCATTGTGTCTGCGAGTCCAACCCTCATGTAAGGGGTACCCGGGGCAAGGCTGATCTTCGTGATTGAGTGGGGTAAAGGCTCAATTGAGCTGGGTCGGCCAGTTTCCCTACTAGGGCATATAGATGTTGTCAGTGTTTTGGGAACCGACTTACCTAGTAAACGAGGACGGGGCGGCTGCTAGAATATGCGGAGATTAGATTACACGGTAGTGGTTGTTAGTTATGACACCGTGGCTACTGCTTAAATCTCTCTTAGTCCTCATCATACGCACTACGGAGCCAACCATGTCATTCCGGACGGTTTGCATTCTCGAAATTGCTGAATACGTGAATGGTAGTCCCTGTTCCTCCGTGCTCTATTATCGCTGCCAACTGAGATGCTCCCTTGTAAGGACTGGCCACAGAATGGAAAGATGTCTCAAGGATGGTCTTGTCTCGCGTCGAGGTATTGAGTTGCTACCTGCAATGTGATCAATATCGGGATCGCACTTCGTATCTCAACAGCGTCGGCGCTTGCTCCGAGACAGTGGTCACAATTTATGGAATTGCATGTTTCAAAAAATGTCCATCAGTCTCTTTGATGACACGTCGCGAACGACCACCTGGGCTGGGCATAAATCACTTTCCTCTAATCACGTGCTCATACAGGTCAATATGGCCTATTCGACGGGATAATTTGATGAAGAAAAGTGACTCCCTGACTACTCTCCAACCAACCTCTGCCGTTCAGACCCCAGGTTTCTGGGTCAGAATGATATGATTGCAGTCGTTCACGGATTGCTTGAGCGGGGAAAATGCCCCCTTACGGTGTAGATCGTCGTTGGAAACGGTGGGATCTGCCTCTCACGGCCAAACTTTTCCCAGAGTGTACTTGCCCCAGTCCGAACTGATGGAATGTACGAGGCAGAACTGGTATCTCTCCTCGTTGTCCAGCCTTTTGATACTGTCCCCTTGTGAGGCATGTGACTCGCGCAACACGAGTACTTTGCCACTGCATGCCAATGTGAGAATGTCGGTTTAGAACGAGACGCTGGAGCTAGTTTGGCGATATCTCAAAGCAAATTGGGTGCTACCAAATACATACCCGTGTTCCTCGAGACACGTTTTGGATCCGTCAGTCAAATTTGACACTGCTTGGAAGGCCTTTTAATCACCGTGTTCAGAATTTGACATCTACACCAGATGATCCCTTCTGTCAGGTCTTGGTATTACAAGCTTTTCTCTCCACGATTTGGAGCACAAGATCAAGGATAGAAAGACATCTTTCCCGAGTGCGAGAAGATTTCAATTGCACGCTGAATTTTTAAACGAATCAATGTGCCCATGCTTATGGGTGACCGGCTTCTCAGTCAGCGGGTTTTCTGTGAGTGACGTTGAATAAAAGTGACATATGAGTGTGTTCTGTGTCACGTCCGAAACTTCATGCGCGGTCAGCTTAAGACGAAGATTGGAGTCTCTCCGACATGATCCGTCTCTTCAAGCCCACACTGCCTATGTCTCTGAAAGTGATTTACGTCGGTATGATCTTTTCATTTCGCCGTCCTTGTTTCATTATGTCGGGCTCATGGGAAATCAGACGAAAGTTGGGTATTACGCTTGGGTCTCTTCTTGAACACCCGCTAGATCATTGAGGCCCTATCGCATTCAGTACTGTGGAATCGGTGCCGAGTCATGGAGTGCGACTTGCATCCTGTAGGTCTGGTAGCTTGTACAGTCCGCCAATCAAGGGGAGAAGGGCGAACCTTGCGTGTGTGTGTGTGCATCGTCGAGTCACTTAGAGGGTGAATCTTGACTGTACCGTAGAGCCCGCCAGGCCACCAGAACGTCCTGTCATTCTAGGGAACCCAGACCCGTGGCTCTGGGCGTGATTTTCTGGCGATCCGACGGTATGACGCCGTAGTAACCCTCGTTCCGTATCCCCCCGTCCGTGGCACTTCGATAAGCTCCATCTGATTCTATGCACGAATACCCCTTGTCATCTCACTGAGAATGACTATCTCCTTCAGTTTGATTGAAATCATTACGACTTGACGATGGGCAATGCGCGAATGCCCACTTTTTTTTGATCCTTGTTCAGTTTTCGCATCATGGCACTGTGTTTGTGGATTCTCTCACACATGACTTGGTGACATCGATCGCCCCGCACCAGACTGTACTTTTGACACTGGGTTGCCACAACAGCGGCACTCTCATGCAAGCCAGAATTCGACATGTCAAATCCGCACATACTGGAGATCACCGGTCAAGATCAAAGTCCGATCGACTGGTCACGAGCATGTATCATGGAGTACGGTATGACTACAGTCTACACTTCTACAGTACATACTACATACTACATCATACATAACTATGTACCACCGTGGGCATGTTCACCGTCAGATGGCCATTCGCCGTTGCTGAAAACCGCAGGGTCTGTACGTCCCACGTGGTCGTGGATTCTGTCGAAGTCGCATACACCCGTACAAATCCTTACTTGAGCAGGACTCTAATTCTCTCCGCAGAATCATCCAGTAGATTAGACACCATTCCCTGAGATCGGAAGAGAAATAGCGATCAGCTCCGAGGCATCACTTGCGATGCACGCTGGACCTCACCGAGACCTTGTCATTGAAAAACTTAATTTGGTGCTGTTGTCGGCGAATGAAAGTGAGAGTCCGGGATTGCCTCACTTCTGTGCATCCCGTGTCTAGACGGGATGGGTTGAGCCATGGGTGCCGTTCTGATGGCGACGATGACTTTAAGGTTCTTCGAGTCTCTCAACTAGCTTTGAATATGTCCAAGCAAGGGCAATGGTACACGGTCAGCGATCTGGCTCGACGTGTTTTGATTGAGAAGAGGCTAAGATGCGGCTCAAAATGCCGTCCTCGAGGCAGGGGCTCTCTGGACCCAGCATTCGATCCAATACATGCACGCTTGCGCTCTCGCGGGAAGACCTCCAGACCCAGGACGAGACTTTGATTGTGTGGTGTCGAATTGCTGGAACCCAGAGGTTAAGCAGTTATAGCTGGTCCATGTAAAGGCATTGTCAAAACGAAGAGATGCACTTTCAAGTCACGATATGCGAAAAGCGATGCGATAGCCGCACATCTGCCGCTATCATATATCCGCCAACTAACCACAGACAGAAAGATGAGAGAGAATCAAGATTTTCAGATCCCAAAAAACACACAAAAACATACAACAGTCAGGATTCGCATGTGGTCACCCACCATACTACTAACTGACCGGCGTGTGGCTTAAGTACGGCTGAGCGGACGGGAAGCCCTGTTCTCCACACCCTATGGTCGTATGTACTTGGCTTTGGTTCTAGATGTTTGATATACGGCGCAAAAATTAATAGAGTGTAATTATCGGTAACGACACATCGTTATGGGTGATAAAACAACGAACAGATCTAGAACCGTGAAGGTCTCCGTATCTCGCGTAGGCACGAGCTAACAGCCAGAGCATGTTCGGCGTCTTAAGGCAAGGGTAAATTGTGTACAACCTGCCAATCCGGTCGAGGATTAAAAAGAGACATTCTCTTGTGATGGAACAGAGCAGACGATATCTACGTGAACTTCGAGCCAGAACGACCTAGCCACCTGGTGCTTTGGGCAATGACAGCAGAATCTGTCCCGCCAAAATAAATGCAAAAACATACAACAGCCAGGATTCGCATGTGGTCACCCACCATACTACTAACTGGCCGGCGTGTGGCTTAAGTACGGCTGAGCGGACGGGAAGCCCTGTTCTCCACACCCTGTGGTCGTATGTGATGGAGGAACGCAAGATTTGTTATACCATCCTTCACATTCTGCATTATAAGCAGGTGAGCACTGAGCACAGACTTATCCCGCACACGCCCCTGAACTGAACTTTGGTTGTCTTGCTCAGTGCGCACGAATGCAATGTTCGCAAATTGAAATCCATCTGTGCCTGAGCCTACCTCGTCGCCAATCTTGATGCCATTTCCACACCGTGTGATATCAGCTTTCGGTGTGGACTATGGATTGACCTTTCTGTCCCTCCCTGCGTGTTCGCGTTAGGTTCTTGGCTAGGAAATAGGGATATTGTAGGGACCCGGCTTCCTAGGTGGTCGGCAGTCAAGTTGATTGCAATTATATATAGCGACGGACGCGCTACCTTAGCTTAGCATTTTGTCTTACTTGCCACTTCCACCAACTCTCCATGGAACCTACAAGGAGGGTGCAAACCGGAAACAGAAATGCTTGTATTACCAAAGACAGCTCGGCGTCACCGAAAAGACATGTATTCTTAACAACCTCGAGGGTACATTGAAGCTGTATCCAGCCAACAATGACATCCACTATCCAGTACCTATCTACGGTACACATACTCCACTGTACACTTGTACAGCGTGTGATCTGCGATCACTGATTACAACATGCGATGTATGTATATTCCAGACCAATCTAAAGGCAGCCAACTCGGATAGCCATACGATTTCCATTACTCGCCAAACAGCCTTGACATCATTCAAAACGGGAGACTAATGAAAGTCAATGATCCACAGAGGGGGCTCATTTCGCTATTCACACTTTACTGCATCCCCATTCCCCACTCCGTTCCGTTAAGCGCAAGACCAGACTGGCAGACGCCGACGACTCCCGTACACCCCACGATTCAACTAACCGAGATGGGAGGGGGCCGAAGTGCAAGCCCGTGCTTGCGTAAATACCCAGGAGTAGGACTAACAACATGAAGTTGAACTCGCAAGCCACCGACTTTTACACGCATAAATAGTCAAATCATCAACCGAAATCCAGGTAAACCTACGAGTCCAGCCCTTCCTCAGTACCGACGTTATCCACTAGGTACTTGCGTAGTCCCTGCGCAAAACACCGACGGCCAAGACCCCCCCCCCCCCCGCCCGCAGTAGGTAGTTAACCTTACCAGACCGCCGGTCCTGCTGAGCGACCCCAAGGAAAAGGTAAGTTACGGGGAGGAGGCTATATCCGTCCCAGGTCCCCGAGGCATCACGACCCGACCACGGGCATGAAGGGCCTCGAGACTCCACTGTGGCGGATGGCACGGTTCTGGACTCAACACCGAGCAGCACTTGTATCGTCCATATACCTTGGCGATTGCGTATTGTGGCTTTGTGCATTGGTCTTTGGATGTTGGTTTTCGAACCGAGATCCAGAGCTAGTGCGCTGGATCCTTGATGAATGTCCTCGATGAGCTCACCTGTTTCCATGAGCCTCGACAGCATTGTACGCGGGCCTGACTCGGGCTGGCTTCGTTAGCGAAGCTTTACCGCTGCGTATACCGACGGGGATTGACCCTGTCATGCTTGATTCCCAAGGTATCCTTTTTTTCTCGTGAAAGAGTCATGTATGAGCCATCCAAAACACCCCACGGCAAAGAGCACGTATTTCCGATCTCGACCAGGCCACCCAAGTCCCAATGTACCTTCACCATAACTCCAGTCAGGTCACGTCTCATTGACACAAGAGCAACGGACTATTTCGCACAACTGCAGATGGGTCGTAGATGGCGATGTCACAGGCTCCACACGCCCCAGCCCATATGTACAGTAGGAACTGTGCCTGGGAACTAGGGATCTAGTCCTACAGTAGACCTTTACGAACCACCGAGCCTGCGCTTGGATCTCGAAAAGAAGTGCGTGACTTGCCCTTTCAAGCGATGATTTGCCTTACCCCTCGTACTTTATCGCGACCGTGTGGGCTTCGAACATCGGGTCGTTTATGATCGCTCATATACCCATGGGAATTGTGATCGCACCTCTAATATCGGATGGGCTCTATCGTGATTCGAAGAGAGCGTCGGGTCCCGTCTAGACATGCAGAAAGTACCGTACCTACAATACTACCCACTCGAGGTCCGTATTGGCACATAGTGATCGAGTAGCATTAGTAGTTCCCCCACCGGCGGACACGCCTTCGGTTCGTATTCCGTGTTCGATCGCATCACTCTGCAGTAGGACTTGCCTACTTGGAACTTTGCTACTTTAGTACTAACGAGAAAGTCAAAGTGCCTGCGGATTGAACAGATCGGGCAATTTAATCGATATAAGGCGTCCGCACATAAGTCGGACCCAACATCCAGCCGTAAGATCGCAAGACATGTCCGTTCATGCGAGGCTCCTGCTGATCCTGGACAGGCAAGGCGAACTACGCCAGGGATCTGTCGCTGCTATAAACAACGGGGCGAGCACTAGATGATGACTGTCTCGATGTGGAGATGCAGTGCCAAGGCGCGAGACTATCAAGGAAGGCGTGCCATATACGTCCACTGCGTAGATCAATAAAAGAGCCCGTCGCCGTGCTTGGAAGGTGATTGCTGTTGCGACGGGAACAGAGTGCAAGTCGCCGTACTCTGGACAAGATTCGATATGTTTGAACATGTGAATAGTGTTGTCTATCTAGGTACCGGGCCAAATGATCCCCGGACATGCATGATTAGGGAAGGGGAATATCACGAAGATTGTTGGCTTGGATGATTGTTGATTCTGTTATGGGCGGCAGACAACCCGAGGGTGACACCCGAAAGAAAAAGGAAACAAAAGGAAAAAAAAAACACAGGGTTCCCCAAGCGAGGTTTCGAGGAGCAATACAAAATTCTTCTGGCTGAGAGATGCAAGTTTCATAATATAAAAATCGAGACTGGAATGAAAACCACGCAGTGACAAAGGGCATCAAGTCAAATCATCATCTACATACACATGCTTCGCTGACAAGTCTCCCAGCAACACAGAGTATCGGCATCGCTCAAGGAGGCGTCATATTCAAAATCAAAAGAAAGCCCTGACAGGATACATAGAAATAGAGGGCCCGGGAAAGAAGTAAAAGAAAAAAGGACGAGGAAAGAGTCGTGAGAAGGTTCATGTCATGGATTGTGTGAGCTGGTGCTGGATCAAGTAGGCCGGAGTTGGTAGTGGAACAAAGTCCAGACACTCTGGAGTGCTTCCACGCGATCAGGGCCGTTGAGAAGATCGTACCATCTGGTCCGTTGTAACTTGAGGACGTGCCAGGGCTGATCTGGATCTGAATCGGCAGGAATATTGCTGGTACCGTTGGTGAGAATGTCGAGATAGCGTTGATGAACTCGAAGATGGAGGATGGAGATGTGATGGTTAATAGCGGAGATCATGTAAATCTGACGACTCATGGGATTAGCAAAGAACGCACACACAAAGACGAAGCTGGCATGGAGAAACGTATGGTTCTCAAAGGACTCACATCGTCGTATAGGCTTTCTCTGGCTTTACCAATACGCATATAGCGCATTCGTCTATCCCACAGACTGGGCCCAGGTTGGAGAATCTTCCACTTCTCGGAGCTTGACATCTTGCGCATGGCACTGGGGCGACGAGCAAGAGAGGTCATGAACGGGTGTTCAAATTTGTGTCGCTTGCGTGAGCCTTCTAGTTCCTCCATGGGCGAGGAAGGCTTCGTCGCATGTTCCTCAAGGATAGAATCGGACAGTGGCAGACCATGTGCACTTCTGACGAGGTCGTCCAGGATCCCGCCATTGGGCGCTCCACCGAAACGTGGTATCGTTGTCCACCATTTGCCCTCACCTGGGCGCTGCTCCAGTTCCCCCTCACGCGCACGTTCCTGAGCGGCGAGCAGCATCCCACCCACCTCCCGGAACAGGTCGCACAACTCGCCTCGTCCGGATCCTGGTGCTTCACCCGGTGCTCGGAAGGCGGTCTCTGATCGGCATTGACCGATCAAGACCGGCCCTTCAAGGATTCCACTACGCGCAACGGTGCGATCCCGCGGGGACCGGGCCGCGTAGAAGGACTGACGGACGGGAAACAGCAAATTCTGAATGGTGAGACGGGGTGGCAGCGTAGGAGCAGTGACCTGACAGCCGAACGGCCAGGCAATCATCTCGACGAATCCACGGATCGTCTCATCTCGCATCTCATCGGGCATCTCACTGCCCGCCCCGACGCGTCGACCTGTGTACTTCTTCACCGACGGATGAGAGGCCTGCTCAGGGTCGGAAGAAGTGTGATCACCGTCAGCGTCCTGATCCACGTCCATGGCAGGCTCGGTCGGACCAGGCTCGCCCAAGTCCGCCAAATCGTCGAGCGGATCCATGAACTCGTACCCCGCTGCCGTCGACGGGGGTGTCACCGGGCGCTCATAGTAGTTATCCAAGCTCGTGTCCCAGTATTGTGCCACATGCTCCAATCCCGTCCAAAATTTCCTCGTTTGAGTGACTCGCACCCGGGAACGACCTTCACGGGGCGGTAACCGGGCCACTTCCCGGAAAGTATCCTCATTGTCCAATGCCAACTCCCTTCGCAGAGTCTCGTAACGTTCCTTGGGAGGATAAGGGGAGCCATTGCTCATGGTCGGATGTGTGGCCTCCTCTTCATCTTCGGATTCTTTGTTGGAGGATGTGTTTTGGCTGTCTGATCCTAGTTCCCACGGCAATGGAGGGAGTGAGCGGGTCTGATCTGTTGGGAACATGCGATGGACCTCCACGTTGGTTTCTACCTGGACGTTCAGCGGTTTGAAGCGGTCCAGCGTGATGTCTTGCGGTCGCTTGATCCCCGCCAACATGCCATACAAGTGCGGCAGGGCGGAGTCGGCTTCATTGGGGACCACCTCGGGGAGATTGTACTCGGGGAAGTCTAGCGGAGTGGGATTCGAAGGGGGATTGCGTTCCTTCTCAGGCTCAGAACTGGCCGAGGGCAAGGCTGATAGCGCGATAGGAAGGGGTGTTAGATTAGCCGTGAAACCACAAATCGAACTGGAAGTGAGACAAGCAGGAGAGAGAGAGCGTGTTGCTGATGAAGGCCGGAGAAGCTAATTCATGGGCTTCCAAAGCATTCGTCCTGGACGCGCACGCATGCCGATGCTCAATCCAGGCGCCACTGACAGCGGGACGCTTTTCTTCACCGCGGGGCAATTCGAGGGGAAGGGGAACCATGAGAGATGAACCTACCTAGGCCGGGGCCCCATCCGAACATGGTAATCAAGCAGTCTGGACTCGGGTGAGGTCCAAGAATCGCATCCTCTGGGAATCAACGTCCCGGCTCGACAATCTCGCTGATCGCAGGTTGGTAGGAGTGGAAAGATCAGAAAGTAGGCAGTTCAACGCTCGCCGGGAGACTTGCAGGAACGCAAAGTTGTGCAGAGCGCACAGCCGATGTACGTTCAGGCCCGAGTCAAGTGGAGACCCCCATTGTGGAGGAGAGGGCCAGGAGGCTTTTTCTGTGGGCGATGACGGACACCCACGAGAAGAGGGCGGATCTGGATGTGGTACTGAAACACGTCTGCTGCATATTCGATGTTGCGGACGAGATACACCATCGTCCAGCTCGAAAATCAGAGCGAGGGTCCGAGCTGTCCGTCTAGGATGTAAGATTCGACACATTCCAAAAAGGCCGGTGCCAAGTAAAGTTACTGGCTGGTGCTGGTGCTGATGCTCTGGTGCCGGGCGCCGGGTGCCTGTGCCTTGTCCGTAACTTACCCAAGCTTGCCAGGAACCGACCGTCAACGAGGAGAGGTCGTGGTCGAACACAATGGTACAAGCCGATGATGTAGCTTGTGGGGCATCACTCGTCGACAAAGTACTTGACCCTTTCGTACCCGTTGCATTCTCTCCCCGACCGTCTCGGCAGCCATCGCAGCATCCAGCCCTTGACCACCTGAGATACGAGAAATGTAGAGTGGTTCTCAGACAAAAGATTCTCTTGCTGCGGCGTGGAAGGATTAAGTTGCTTCGACTCGACAGGTCTCTATTGAAGAGAACGAGTTGCTCTTCTAGTACGCGAGAAGGGCTTCAGTCCAGAAAGTTTGAGCTGGTGCACTAGTGAAACGCAGCGTGGCTGGACCCCATCATCCACTTCTATCGTGGGCGTTGTAGGCCACCCAGCAACGACCAACCTTCTCTGGTAAGTTGGCTACGAATGTACCAAGTTACCAATTCCTTACTCTCAGTACTCGTAGTAGTAGGACTCGAAATTTCGGAATCGAATCCTCCGTCTGGACGAACCAGCGGGGATGGTCTCAGACGATGATGAGACTCTCCAGACATGTGTGGAACCTTTTCAGGCTTGATAGGAGTTCGTCTCATGTGTGGTTGAATGCGACAGGGAATTTTGAACAGTGCACAATTGCCGACGCTACCAAGACTCCGTTATTTGTCAATTTTTGTATACACTTGTGCGAGAGGGAATCGTAGTGGCTGGCAGGAAAAATGCCCAGCCCATGGGTGTGAGAGACAAACCAGATCAGGAGCTGGCCTGTGTGAGATGGATCTCAAAAAAAGGGCCACGCGCTAGGTGGATTTGACTCTTGACTTCATACAAAAGTATGACCGATCCGCCTGAGAACCGCAACGTAAGTAAAAGTACTAACTACTGACTACTACTATAGTAAGGTACTGAGACTTTAATGCTGAATATTCATTCTGCGGTTCAATTCCCAAAGGAACACTCTCATATGATTTGAGGCAGTCCGGGGGTCTATGATCGACACCCTAGTGAGCTCTACAATCAACCTCATGGTCTTAGCAGGCGCCCCTTTGTAGATCAATATCTCTAGGCAGAAGGTTAAGAGTTCTTCAGCAAGTTTATGAGTACCGCTGAAGAAGGATTGCATTACTACTACCACCAGTACCAGCACCTTGGGTCGTAGTAGTGTTAACTGTAGGTAGACTCCAGACTGTAGTACTAGTACTAGTAGGCTTAGGGCTACCTACTAGCCCAGTAGGTAACTTATGAACTCGAACAGTCAGGAGGTACCTAACTTACCTGTCAGTTAGTTGCTAAGTTCAGTACTAGCGTGGTTCCCGTGATTCACAAGTGTAGGAGTGTAGTCGTGTAGATTGCTCAGACATCTCTCCATCTCAAGAGACAACCAGATTATTCCATCGCACCCTAAAGACTCGAATCATGTATGATTCCATCACTCATCTGCGCATTGCCTGAAGAAACTTCTCCTATGAAGAAACCCCCCTTGCCAAACTTGTTTCCAGCCTCCAGCAGTGACCATCGCCGAGACTCTCCCAGGAGCCAGCCTTATGCGGCCTGATTGGCCCCGTAAGGGAGCTCGGGAGAGCCCATCCGTCTCCATCCGTCCTGCCACTGGCGAAGCTTAACGGCATCGCTGGGGTAAGCGCTGTGTCTGGGAGAGTTAGTCTCGGTTGACGGTTCACACTGTTCACAGCTCACATGGCTCGGTCCCCCGTGGTGTGCTGATGTGCTCTGTGATCGGTCGTACCTGGTAGGAAGCGCCAACTTCCAGACGTGAAACAGAGACTAACCCCCTGACACAACCCTCCCTCTGCCCCCCCCCCTCACCCCCTGCGAAGCGGAGACCTGGGCTGGCCGACCGATGAAGGAACTTTGATCAAGAGTCGATCGGGGCCCGAGTCTGACGTGATGTTCTGCTATATCTTTGCGGCTGGCCCACAATGCAGCCTGCATGACGCCGCAGAGCCATGGATTATTGAAAAGTCCACACTGCAGACTCGCGGCAAAGGGAGAGGTACCGGGACAACCGACTCTAGGACATCAAAGATTTCAAACTGACTCGAGGGAGCGATCATCCAATAAAAATATCGTGTATGACCAGTGGATGAGATTCATCAGGCGACTGTCTCTGCTGGCGGTCCTGCTGGAAGTCAAGTCACCTGTTATCACAAGGGACGGCCCCTTGGATTGTTGCGCAATTTTGTTGTTATCGTATTCAATCTCTCTTGCGTTGCATCATCATCACACCCGGTGCAAATAGAGTCACCGATCCGTGGATTCATCTCTGTGGCCTCCGGGCTGTGGTGAGATGCTGCGTGTCTTGTCGGCGGGGCAGTGGGTTCACTCCCCCATCACCTCTGGTGAGTGATCATACCAAGCCAAGTGTGAGGACAGGATCTGGGCGATTAACCCGGCTGAGCAGCGGTGGTGGTCACCTCAGTTGTGACTGAGACTGTTCGTCCCACGGTCACCTCGACCCAGATAATCATTGTTGGATTGACACGGACGGAAGCCTCCTCACCATCCTCACCATTCGCACCAAACGCTGGACCGTCGCCTCAGCCAGAAGTGACTGGGTGGCCGACGCAACCGGAGCCTGATCAAACAAACGCAGGTCAAACGCAAACATGGGCACCGGACATTCCAAATCCGAGCCACCTGCCAGTGCCAACTACCTCGCTGACAGAGCAAACGCATCCCACGCCCACCAAGATCACGGCAACCTTGATGACCTCTCTCAGCGACAACCCTGCGCGAGCTCCATCTGTCTTGCCTCTTCCCTTGCCAAGTGTCGTGACATCCTCGATGTCAACCTCGACGATGAGCGTTGCGAGTACGGCGAGCTCGAGGCCTGGAACGACGTCCCTTGACCCCGAGCTCAGATCACGCACGCTGATCACGTTCAGTCGCGCGCCCGCCGCGATCACCCCGATGTCGTTCCCTGTCACGTTCACCTCTCTTTCGGCTACGCCTTCTCTCTCATCGGCCGCAGGCGTCACATCAGAGTCGACATTTGCCGACAGTCCACATAGCGAAAGCAAACCAGCCATGCCGTCAGGTGCTATTGTCGCGTGCGTGGTCGGGGGAGTGGTGTGTCTGGGATTGGTCATTCTTGCCTGCATCTTCTGTTCAAGACGAAAGGGTCAAGGATTACTGAGCAGCCTCGGCATGGCTTCACGGCGCAAGAGCGATGACTCTCTCACCACGCTGCACGCCCTGCGTGATAGCGAAGCTTTCCCCATGGGCGCCGTCCTGCCGTCTCAGCATCCGAACATGGCTCTACAAACCACGCTCAATCAACTTCCACTTGTGGATCCTGCCAAGCACGAGTCGACAATCAGTGTGAGAATCTTACCGTCTAGTCCTCGTGGTAATGAGGTCGGCCTTCCCCCGTGCTGCTCCGGCGCTCCACGAAATCAAGTGCAGACCTGCCTGCGCACGCCCTGGACAATGTCTGATCATTCGGACTATGGATCAGATGAATCCAAGCTCGACTATCTTCGTCCCGTAGACTTTGGCAGTGAGGCTCATGTCAATTCGTTACACGCGGCATCCAACGGCGCCAAAAAGGACACGATCAAGGTCAACCTCACCGGATTCCCCGAACTTGATAGACTCGCACCTCGGAGAGACTATGAGATGCGCATGAGGACCCGTAGTAACCCGTTTGACCTTGAGTTACCGCTCACAGATGTGCAAGAGAATGAGCGACCCAACAAGGCGTGAACCCTCCCAAAGCCTTGAGGACTCGGTCTCAGTTCCTCGTCCTTTCTCATCTGTTGGGATTTCGTCCCGCTGATCGTGCGGGATGTCAAAAGGAGAAGGCAATTTGTACTGCTACTGTGTTTTGTTCGATTGCAACGTTTGTTTTTGCATTTGTTTTGGAGTTTGGAAAGATACCCGGCTACACATGCCCTATCGTTTTGCAGCGCATTCCTGAATCTGTGTCATGTTCCATGATTTGGACGATGTCCTTCTACTTGTCTGAATTTATGCAAGAAAAAAAACCGCTGACGACTGTTGACTACGAGAAATGAGATAAAGCCTCGATGACCTATACGTCCGCTATCAAAGTATCCCTGGGACTTGTCGTCTGATGTACTACGGTAGTCTGGTGCAGGCGATCCTGGTCGTCCTGAATGGACGGATAGAGTGAAGCGTTGGAACGTCATTACTGAGCTGCCTTCCGGGTCTGGAAGCCACGCGCGACAGGGGCGGGCTTGACTGGGCACAGTTGGCCTTCACTCAGCGATCGCACGCTGCAGGTGCAAATGCAGGTGCCGGCGGCCAGCGACATTGCCGCACATAGCAGTAGTCAACTCTTTCATAGTAGAGACTCGAGACCAGATGCGCCATGTGCATCTGACAGCTCACTCGAAGCCTCACAGCTTCTTCGCTACTGTCGGAGCATAAAAGGCAAGAGACCAATCGAGAGATTATGAAGTGCACAACGCCACATAAAGACCTCGGCTTCCCCGCTTTCGAAGCCTCGTCAAATCCATGTTCTGAGTCTAGCGTAGCCAAGACAAAGACAGACTATTAGTATCTTGTCTCGCCAGCCCCTGGCTCAGAGTCTGAAATGGACTCTCTGGAAGGTAATTGCTAGCTCGGTGATAGTTATTCAGTGTGTGTCTTTCAATATGCCTTCGTCTGGAAAGCAATGGCCGTCTCGAGAAGGTGAGTGTTGTGATTTCAGGTGGTCCCTAGTCCCTACTACTACCTGAGTACGTGAAAAAGGCACCTGAACGGTTGCTTTTTGCCAGGACCCACACTTTCACCATGTCCTTCTTCACGGGCGCTAACCCCATCACACCCAGGCTTCACGGTGGATGTGCTATCCAACTTGCTCCACCGAACAGTGCTCAGTCCATGGAAAGTGCTACCCATCTTGGCCCTCGCCCAGTACACTGTCAAGGGTCGCGAGTTGCTTGAAGGACGACCACAGCTCCTACGAGTGCTCCATGCACTCGCCCTGACAGCCGTGGTCAGCCGTCTGTCATCCTGGTTTGACCGGCGCACCGTCAACAATGCAATCACGGACCACTACGACTGGAACCGTGAGGTCATCGTCCTCACGGGTGGCAGCGGTGGCATCGGCCAGAGAATCGCGCAGCTCCTCGGCTCTCGAGGGATCAAGGTCGCCATTCTGGATGTCAATCCACCCGCAGCCACGCTGCCCAACAGCGTGCGCTACTTCGAGTGCAATATCACCTCGCCTGCGGCCATCGCCGAGACCGCCACCAAGATTCGAGCCTCGTTCGGCCGTCCCACCATCTTGATCAACAACGCCGGCATCCTGACCGGCAAAACCATCCTGGACACAACGGAGGCGACCACTCGTCGCATGTTCGACGTGAACACCCTCTCCCACTACTGGCTCGCACAGGAGTTCTTACCTGACATGATCTCCTCAAACCACGGAATGGTGGTCACGGTTGCTTCGCAGGCTGGATACACCCCGACAGCCAACATGGTGGACTACTCGGCTTCCAAGGCCGCAGCGATTGCCTTCCACGAGGGTCTCGGCGTGGAGCTGAAGGCCAGATATCAGGCACCTCGGGTGCGCACTGTGTTGGTGACGCAGGGGTTCACTCGGACCGCACTGATTGACAATCTGACCCCCGAGGATACATTCTTGAACCCGCTGTTATACCCGGAAACGGTGGCAGAAAGTGTGGTGGATCAGGTGATGTCGGGACAGAGCGGTCATGTTGTGGTTCCGGGCGTGGCGGGAGCTATTGCACAGAGACTGAGAGGCTATCCTCTTTGGTTCCAGCATTCGCTGAGATGTAGTTTGGAGAAGTTGATGCGAGTAGAGTAAGGGAAGGACTTCGATGGTTCGGACGGGGATAGCAATGTCTAAGTTATTCTGTTGGGCCGGGGTGATGTTCAACTATAAATGCCCGTGGGCTGACTTCCCATTGTCAGAGATGAGGGCAGGTCAGAGGTGATACTGTTGTGTACATTCTGCAAGATTCAGTCATCTGCTTTGCATTTATGGACCCACAGTGTTAGTTACAATCTATGTTATCATTCATTATCGGGAAGGAAAATGGAATTGTCGTCAAGATGGTAAAACCTAGCTTTGAAGATTGTTTGTACTAGTACTTGAGTTTGTTATGGAGTACCGTTAAATAAATAATATCAGTATCAGGTACCTTCTCGAGTACCCTCAACTGCACGACATGAAGTGAAGGTTTGAAGACAACTGATCTACATTGGGACCCAATATAGACTGAAGGATGACTAGTATAAATGAGCTAACAGGCTTCTGCGAGCACCGTATGAGATCGTGACTTGCATTCGTCGGAGTCATACCTGTATGTCATCCGAATAGTCTCTTCGATGCAAGCCGAGAACAAGTCCAACTTCTCGCATTGAAATGTCTTCCCCTCTTGGCGCCTCGAGTGGCACGTGCACTTGGCTTCACCGCGACTTGGATTCGCTCCACTTGGCGGCGTTGGACAGCTGTTCACCCGAAGCCCAACAGCAAAATTTCTCGCCTCTCTCTCTCTCTTCTTCTTGTCCTTTCAAACTTCCTGCAGAAAACAAGGTGCGATCGACTTCTGCACGCTCCGCATTTCATCAAGTCCTGTCATCTCGGTATCACGACATCACGCCGCACGACATTGCGCTCCAATTCCCGGATGGGACTTTTTGAGCTTCTACCACTGATCATCGTAGTTCGCACCCCATTGACTAATCTGACTTCCCGAGACCAGCCTCCAGGCTTTCCACCACCCCCCAAAAGCTTGGACCGAGGCGGGACTAGTGCGATCGGCTGGGTAGCAACCAGCCTGACCCATTCGAGTATTAACACCGCAACCTTAGCAACAGTTTCCCTTGCACGGGGTGGATTTGTCCGGCTCGATCCAGTCCTGCGGGGGCTTTCCGAGCTGAAGTTCCACGGTTCAGCTCCCGTTGTTTACAACTGAGCCAGTAGACCACCCCAAAGACTAACTCTCTCCCCCCCCCATCAAAACAAACCGTAACAACAATAATCGGGTCCAGCCACACTACTACCACCACAGACGATCTCCCCCCGACCTCCTCATTGTCCGCTCCGTCATCGTTGCCCGTTCTTGCATCGCGGCCAATTCACTCCCTTCAAACGGGAATTTTCAAACCTCCAACATTCCTGATCACCTCCCCCTCCTCCATATGGTGGTCTGTGCCGTTGGGGCATTCTTCTGAATCATTGCCCGCAATGTTCAAGGCCCTCTTGGGCGGGAGCCGGTCGGCGTCCAGCTCGGATGTCCGCAGCACAACCAGCTCCGGGTCGAAGCTCGTCCGTCGCAAGACCGATTCCAAGTCAACATCAAGCCGCAAGTCCTCACGGGGTGACGACCGTGATCGTGGCTTGGGTGATCTGTCGGCCTATCCGGGTGCCTCGACAGGCTCACGGCGCGGGCCAGTGAGTGTCGCTGGCGAGTCTGTCGCATCATCCTACATCACTGCCGAGCCCGATCCAATCGATGACTACGATCGGACCACCCACGAAGGCAACCGCAGACACAGAGATGGTGATCGTGACAGCAAGACTGGCCGACGCCGGGATCGCGATCGCTCCGGGAGTCGCGACCGAGATCGAAAGCGCTCCAGTCGCCGCAATGTAGACGATCTATATGAAGAAGAGCTGATCCGAGAGCGCCAACGCCGATACCCTGAGCGCGATTATCGTGAACGGAGTCGCACGTACTCGGGGGATCACTATGCGCCGCACACTTCCACCGCCATGCCGTCCAGCGCCCCAGGTGCCCAATTCCCTGTTGATACGGCGGCGCAACACTTTCCCTCGTATGCCAGCCCTGCTCATCACCCTGTGACCACCTCAGCGGATCATCCTTTGGACGGAAACGCGGTTTCGCCGTCCTACGACCCGCATGTGCAGCAGCAGTTCCCTGGTCAGTTTCCGTCCGGAACCGCGCAACCTTATTACCCGCCCAGCAACCCAGCAGGAGCCGCGGCAGACTACTATGGCGACCAGGGCCAGTCTGTGAATGATCAGCCAGGTGTTCGACCACAACAGCCTTCCGTCATTCCAAACAGTCAGACTCACTTAATGACTGCATCTGCGTCGGCCAATCCTCCACCTGAGCCTAGTAGTCTCGGACAAGTTGGCGCGGCGGCCGCTTACTTCACTGATGATACCCCACATGGCGCATCGCAACCCATTCCGCCGGCTGCGTCGTCATCGAAACCTCCTAAGCCTGACAAGCCCTCGATACCCTCTAAGCTAACGAGACCTCAGTCTTCAAGCGCGATCCCGACTGCAGCTGCCCTCGCCGCGGCAGGCGCTGTTGGCTATGGGATAGGCGAGCACGAGGAGTCGCAGGCAGCAGCAGCTTACCAAAATGATACACACTCCTCAGCTTCTTTCTATCAATCACACCATAATACGCAGCAGGGACAGTCAAGCTCAAGCAGACCTCCGAAGCCCCAGTCTCATTCCAATTCCTATTCCCATTCTCATGGCATTGGAAATGGAGTAGGGATGGCTGCAGCAGGCGCAGCAGCAGGCTACCTGATTGGTCATCATCATGATTCTTCCAGCCCAACGCACTCGTCGCATTTACCGCATTACCACCAAGAGCACGCTGCGCTGCATGGGTCAAATCATGGGCACCCCATGGCCCCGAGTGGCGCTGGCGCTGCTGGTGCAGGAGCTTATTCTTCGTGCGAGGTTCAGAGCCCAGGATTCTATCCTGCAAGCTCACTTGCAATGCAACACCGACACAAGGACCCGCTGACGAAATTCGTGGACTTCTGGCGGGATCCAGAGGGAGTTGGTCGATTTGAAGACTACACGGAAACGATCGGCGTGTGCAAGTACTGTTTTGAACCTGGAACAAGCTCTGTCAATGCTCCGCGCAAGCACAATTATCGACCACGCCGCCACTCGGCCGATCATTACAGCAGCAGCGGCTCGTCCCGAGTCAACAAACTCAGCCGCTACCAATCTTCGGACGACGAGCGGAATAGTCGAAAGAACTCATCGAAGAAGTCTTCCTCCTGGCTCCCAGGGATGCTTGCGGGCTATGCAGCAAAGTCCATCTTCACAGGAAAGGAGTTCGATGACTCCTACAGTGTGCGTTCTAGCGAAAAATCAAAGTATCGTGATTCACAGTACTATCGCGAGGAAGATCGGAGGAGCTCTACTTCGCGGGGTGTAGTCCGTCGTTCTGGTCGCTCATCTTCAGGGGAGCGTCATTACGATAGCAACTACAGACGAAGAAGGAATTCTCCATCACGCTCACGATCACGCTCACACTCCCAGTCCCGATCCTCATCCCGTTCCGGTCGCCATTCCATTGTTAAAGAAGCCGCCCTTGGTGCAGCAGTCGGCGGCACAGCCATGGCGTTGGCGACGCACCATCGAGACCGAAGTCGCTCGCCTGCTCGTACTCGACGCCGCAAGGATTCCTCATCTAGTACATCTATTCTGGATGTGTCGCGGTCTTCTCCAAAATCCAGTGGAGGATTTACTTCCTTCTTCACCTCAACATCGGAGAACCGTAAGAAAGAGAAGCAGAAGCGGAGGTCAAAGAAGACAAAGGGTTTTTTCTCCTTCAATGGCTCATCCTCGTCCTCGCTTGATGCCGATCTCGCCTTTGGCACTGGTTTTGCCAAGAAGCCCGGCAAGCTGCAAAAACAGAACAAGAAGAGTAAGAAGGACAAAGACCTCAATGCAACTCTTCTCGGCTTAGGAGCGACTGCTACTGCTCTCGCAGCTTCTTCTCATGGTCGGAGTGGGCGCAACAAGAGTCAGATTCTGAGCGCCAGAGATACTCGAAAATCTCGTCATAGTCCTGCTGGATCAGGCGATGACGACGAATGGGTTGATGCTGAATCCGAAGAACATTCATCTTCAAGCATTAGCTCGGCTTTGGCATTTGGGGCCAGCAGCACCTCATCTGGCTCCGAATCGAACGGCAGTGGGGGCTGGAGATGGGGCTGGCGTAGTAAGAAGGATAAGAAGAAGAAGCAGGACAAGGAGAAGAAATCGTCTCACACAGATGCAATTCTAGCAGCTGGAGCCGGCGCCCTGGGTAGTGCCGCGATCGCTTCTGTCGCTCGCCGCCAGGATAGCCGTCCTCCGAGCGAGGCAAGTCTTCAACAGGTCTATCCGATCCCGACTTCTGACCCTACTCGCTTTGATGTTGCCCACATCTCACCCTCTGTTGTGTCGGATGGTCGGACTCCACTGGTCCGTCCTGGCTCGATTCCTCTTCAGCAACCCCAGCCCTACACACCAGTTTCTCAAGCAGTCTATTCCACCCACGGCGCGCTTCCCGGGTCCATTCCTGCATATAGTCCCGCCAGTGTTCCGCCAATTTTTGCCAACGACTACATGCAGTACCATGGACAGACCCAGAGCTTGAGACATGTTGGTCACGCCCATGATGACAGTCGCGGCTACAAAAGCCTGGCTTTGCGTAATAGGCCGCATCGGAGCGACTCCTCACCTGTCTTCCCAACGCAAGAGTTCTCAATGACCGCCCCTAAGCGTCGATCCACTGCACGAGATCAGGCATCCGTCACGTTCGATTTGACCGAGGAGCAGGCCGAGCGCGAGCGACGACTCGACCGCCGCAATCGAGAACCACGTGAGCATATTCGCGATGAGCCCGTGCAACTCATCGACCGGGAGGCCGAACTGGACCGCAAAGATCGAGAGTGGGCAGAACGTCGAGAGCGCCGTGATCGACGTGGCTACGATGAAGAGGAGAGGCGTCAAAGAGATCATGACAAGGATCTTGATTCATCTGCCTGGGCCGAGGCCGCCGCTATTGGAGCTATTGGTGGTGCTCTGATTGGATCGATGAATTTCTCTCGTCGAAAGGAAGACGATGATTACTCTGAAACGAGCTCTCGTCGCCACGATCGCCGGGCCGAGCGTCGTGCCGAACGGCGAAGCGATTCCTCTGTGCTGTCGCGCTCTGAATTTTCGGAGCCATACTATGGGTCCAAGCGATCTGATGAAGAGCAAGAAGATCGAGCGATTGAAGATAACCACGACG
This sequence comes from Penicillium diatomitis, assembly GCF_028827545.1. Classification (NCBI taxonomy): domain Eukaryota; kingdom Fungi; phylum Ascomycota; class Eurotiomycetes; order Eurotiales; family Aspergillaceae; genus Penicillium; species Penicillium diatomitis. Next base: position 2,541,103 of record NW_026623177.1, on the reverse strand, counting down.
TCGCAACCTCGCCCGTAAGATCCTCCAACTCGAAGCCCGTCTATGAAGACTATGCAGACTTCTTCGCTCCCGACGAGATTCGTCCCAATAAACACCACAGCCGAGATACTCCCGAACATGAACCCGTCGAGCCTCGCGTGATCGAAGCCGTCCCGTCGCCTGAACGTGAAAAGAACAACGATGAACCCCGCAGTGATCTTCCGCAATTCGCTCGAGAGCCATATGAGGGGCGCGATCTTCCCTGGTCTGTTCCTCGCTTGCATTTCATCGACCCCACGCCACCTCATAGTATCAATGGTTCGACTCGCGAAAGCAAATCACCAGTCATTCCCGTCAGTTCAATCGAGACAATCGAAGAGGAAGTGGAGCCTAATCAAAGCGAATCCCGCGACAAGTATGACCGGGAGATCGAGTATGAAGCTCGATCTGAACCACGACATGACACGTACGATAATGACGACTTCGACCCCAGTGCCCACCCGGTACAAAAGCGTGACCGGTCATCTACGGGATCACGAGTCTCATGGGGTCCTCACCAAACCCATGAGTATGAAATCCCATCCTCTTCAGAACATGATCCGCAATCGCCCACTGAAGAAGCGTTCAGAGATCTCGTGACCCCAGAACAGCTTTCTGGAGGGATTGATAATCCACACGGCAAGTCAGGTTTTGGTGACGACATTGAATTTGCAGCGATTGCCGCCGCGGGCGCGCAAGCCGCGGGCTTCGACCCCTCAGTCGTGATCAATGATCCCAAATATCACACCCGTACCTCGCCTCCTGGCTCTGAAGACGAGGGTGTGTACTCAAGAGGGTCGAAATGGCCTACCACATCATCGGCAGAACGCCATCATAGAGATCTAGAAGATGATCGGGGCACTCGCGAGTGGAGCAGATCTCGAGATCGACAACCTTCAGTTGAAGAAGTCCCCGAGGAGGAAGACCGTCCGGAGAAGGTGTCGACATTTGTGCACCTGGACGACCCCAGCACGGAGCAGCCTGAAAGTCACCCATCTACTTCTGAAGCAACCGAGAAATCTCAGAGTAAGGCCTCGCGAGCCGAGTCACCTGACAATGATGCATTTTCAATGCCTGGTGGCTTTGATGACGGAGAGTTGTCGCGAGACCTACCCAAAGATGACATGCGCTCGGTAGTATCTGCGCCGCTGGAACGTGAAAGTGCCAAGCAGAAACCAAAAAAGACTCCTCGCACTAGCATCGACTTCGAGACGCTCCGTTATATTCCCTCGCATGAGCAAAAAATCGTTCTGCCGCTCGAAATTACGGAAGAGCACAAGGAATCTCGAAGAAGCGAGGACCAAGATCTTTCATTCTCCCGAGATAAGGCAAACTCCGCCGTGAACGATGCGCCTCTTGATGATGACAATGACTTTGTCTCTGTGAATCAAGAGGACCTTGATCAGACCCCGCGTCGCAAACACCGCCAACGCTCCTCGCGTGACAGAGACTTCGACGATGCCGCCTCCAATCTCTCTTCACCCGGGCCCATCTACACCGAAGATGCCGACAAATCTGAGCGTCGGCGTCATCGTTCAAAGCGCGAGAGCGATAATTTCTCTGTGGACGACGATGTGAGATCTGCTGTCACTCTGCCGGATACCGGTGACAAATCGGAGCGCCGAAAGCATCGACATCGTTCCTCTCGCGACCGAGACGACGATGCTGCCTCGGTCGTGTCTTCCCCCGCTGCTGTTTCATACGATGATGACGAGAAATCCGAGCGACGCAGGCGACGCTCCAAGCGCGAGAGTGACACGTTCTCAGTGGATGATGATGCCCGCTCCGCCATTACCTCCCTCGACGACCCTGAAAAGTCGGAGCGTCGAAAGCACCGCCATCGCTCATCAAAGGATAGAGATCTCGATGACAACGCTTCAGTCAGCTCGTCTCCTGCCAGAATCGACGAGACCCGAGAGAAGCGCCGGAGCAATGATGGCAAGGATGAAAAGGAGAAAGACAAGAGCGGCAGCTTCCTTCGCAGTCTCTTCGGGTCTCGTGTTTCTGCCCCCGAAGAACGCGAACGCACTCGATCTAACCAGTCCTCCCGATCTTCTTCCTTGGAGAAGAAGCCATCCCGTGATGCTGTCTCCGAAACCGGTGTCGACGATGAGAGACGCCGCCGTAAGAAGCGTTCGTCTCGGCACCGTAGCTCCAGTCGTGGTGATCAGTTGAAGGACGATGCTTCGGACCAGGAGGGCAGCACCAAAGGTGACGTAAACCTGGAAGACTATAGACTACGGCGACAGGAAAAGGAGGAACGACGCCGACAAAGATATGGCGACATTGTTGAGTCCGGCAAGCGTCGAGACTCTGATAAGGTATAGCCTCTAATTTTTTTTTCCTTGTGACTTATTTGTATGTGATGTGACCCCAATGTTGTACGCTGTTATGTGCGATGTAGTTTTGTTGTTACCCATGCTTTTCTCCTTCAGTTCTTCAGTGCTTCCCTGTCTCTCAAACCACATCTTTTGTTTCTTTGAACAAGACTCGATTTTGCCCATCTCAATGTTCCCCTTTTTAAAATCCACGAGAGAGAAATCAATGCTAAGCGTTTTTCTGGTATTACTCCATGTGCAGGACGAAGAAACTTCCAATTCCAACCTTAAGTCAGACAGCCACGGACAGCCTTCGTTAGCAGACAGCCCTGAATTATCAGCCGATACTGAACGCAATGAGCGTGACTCCTCAGGTCTGGCAGCAGCTATCACAGGCGCAGTCACTGCCACAGGTGGAATGATATTGGCAGACAAAGTCCTTCATCAGCGTCCTAGAAGCCGTTCCACCTCGCCTCCTGGTACTGAGCGTGCTCTTGGGCTGGAACACAAGTCTCACAGTAGACCCTCGTCTCCACGAATGGCCGGTGATCTAGATCAATCACTTACACGTCGTCGCGCATCCATGGCCCGTTCAGTCACGGAGTCGCCCACCGCGGTACCGCTGCACTTCCGACGACCACCGACATCGCCCGGCTTGTCTCGCGCTGTATCTGTTCCCCCCTCCGCGACAGGAAGGGACTCCCCCACATCGGCGTCACCAACCCAGACACGACACCGCCGGCCTAATTCCGTGGAATTCAGGACATCACGCGAGATCCGACCCCTTTGGCTCGTCGACCGCTACGGCACTTCAAAGGGCGATCTTGTCGAGCCAGGTGAAGACTTGCCCTCTCTTCCATCTAGCAAGAGTTCGTCTCGATCTCCATCTTTTGATAATCTCCAGTCTTTGCAGGATGATGGCATGCACAGCTGGGAGCCTCGGGATGATACAGCACCTTCGATGATGCAGGGTCGAAAACCGAGTCTGACGATTTCGACTTCTCGTGCCAATGATCATGTAGAGGGGGATTTGCTGGACTCGCAGCAAGCTACGCCTACTGCTGGCGATTTCGGTGGTACCTCTCCGGGTGTCAAGAAGAGCAAGCCAACGTACGAATTCCACTCTCCGTCCGAACTACTCCAGAATCCGGAGATGTTCCCGGAGGTACCCGCACCTTCACTTTTGGAGAATCTTCCTTCCGCCGAGGGATCAGTCGCCGGAGATAAAGATGTCGATGAGCCACAGCTTACAACTGACGAGGTCGAGCCACCCCAGGCAAATCAATCCAGCGAGGGGGTTGGATTCGCCAATGTGGCTGACGCCGCTGTGTCAGCTGCTGTCGAAGATCACGACCAGCCGATTGCTTCAACATCGGGTGATGCAGTGTCGCAGAACATCCAGGAAGAACCTCGACCTAGGCAAGATCCCGAAAGATCGATCGAAACGGCACCTCATATTGCCGGCTTTGCTAGCCTGGTGAGCGCTGCTGTCGCTGCGAAGGACAGCAACGAGAGAAGTCTCGAGGAGAGCGTGGGTGAGCCAGGCACTGCTATCGAGGAGCCCGATTCTAAGCTCCCAAACATCGAATCACTGTCTAAGCCCGAGTCTGATCCCGTTGGAGAGCAGCTTCCTGAGACCACGGGCACAGTTACTCAGCCCCTCGAGCCCGCGACAACCGAGTCGGCAATTCAAGAGCCTAATAGCCTACAACAGGAGCCTTCAGCGGTGATCGAGACTGTTGTGACCCAAGAGCCGTCGACTGCATCTTCGTCAAAGAAGAAAAAGAAGAAGAAGGGTAAGAAGGGCCAGAGCGCAGTCGAGTCCGAACCTGCCGTTGAGCCTGAAGAACAATCGATTGCTGAGCCCGCACCTTCTGCGCCCACAACAGTAAATGAGTTACCCGATAATGGCAGTCAGATGCCTGAAGCCAATGCTGTTGTGACTCCCGAGAACAATGAAGTTCCCACGTCTGAAAGTGCTGTGTTGCCTGCCGAGCCCTCACGGGACATCACTTCAGACTTGCCAGATCCAACAGCTGACTCAACAGACCCACCGATGCCTGAAGCGCGGGCTCCAGCTGAGACGACAGAAGTACCAGAGCCCACGATCGATGCCACGATTGATCCTGTGACCCTACCGGAGTCAGCTCAAGACACTCCCGTGGATACGGTTGAGCCTGAAAGCAACCTGACACCGGCGCAGAAGCGCAAGGCCAAGAAAGCGGCGAAGAAGAAGGGCAAGAACTCTATTGCTTCTGAGACAACCGAAGCCGCGGCTGAGGAAATCAAGCCTTCTCAGGATTCACTTGAACCGAATACCCAAGCAGTCGAAGCAGTCCCCGAAATCGAGGCCAGCGTACCGCAGCCTGCGAGTGAACTCGACACGGAAAAGACATTCGAATATGATGAGGCTGTGACGACACCCGCCGAATCGGCAGCCCGTGATGCTGAGCAGATCGAGAACATTGTGGATACCGATCAGCTTGAACCGTCTCAAGACTTAAGTGAAGTTGCTGAAGAGCTGCCAAAAGACGTCGAGGTTCCTCTTGCGCCTCTGCTTCCCGAGGAAGTGGTAGGTCAGGCCGAGACGACTGATCCTGCCCGACAGAGCGATGAAACAGCCCTTGATGGTCCTATTGATGGCACACAGGCGGAAGAAGCTCGGCCAGAAACTATCGAGTCTGAACAGACTGTTGACCGTGTCATTGAAGCTGAAGATGCACCTGTACCTGTGGAGCAAACCGATGACCAAATCCTCCAGGACTCCATTGCAGCACCATCTGAATTCGTCGAGGAATTCCAGAATCCCCAAAGCGACGTCCCCATCGACACCGCCGCTGATAGAGCAGAGCCTAAGATCAACGAAACCTCTACTGAGCAAGAAGTTCCCTTGACCGCCGCCCAAAAAAAGAAGGCAAAGAAAGACAAGAAAAAGCGGAAGTCAGCGGGAGTCGATGAGAACGCTCCTGCTTCGTCCCTCGAGACTGGCTCCGAGACGGTGCCTGCTGAACAGACTCCCGCCGATGCAGGCTCAATCACCGAGCCAGCAGTATCCACGGAGCAGATTAATGTTGAGACCCCGGCAGAAGACCAGGCTTCTCCTGTCAGCGATAAGGAGAGGACGTTACCAGGACCTGAAGGCGAAGCTGCGAAGGAAGAACCACCCGCCTTAGCCATCGACGACCCTGTTGCTCAATCACAATCAGAAACACGGGAAGTGCCTCAATATGACGAAGCACCAGCTGCAGAGTCTACTGAAACAACGAAACCCACTTTTGAGACCGAAGAGCAGTCTGTTCCCGAAGTCAACCCGGAAGCGCAACCAGAAGCCGAGCCTGTGGCTGACGCCGACGCCGACGCCGAACCCGAAGCCAAGCTTACACCAGCGCAGAAGAAGAAGGCTAAGAAGGACAAGAAAAAGAAGCAGAAACAAACCTCAACGCCTTCGAATGATATCGAGGAGCCTGTTCAGACCGGAGAAGAAACGCAGTCTGAAAATATTCTAGGAGAGCCTGTCCCCGTTGCAGACAAGGAAAAGAACCTTGTCGAGCCTGCAGCTGAAGCTACCAAAGAAGATCCTGTCCCAGTTGAGGATGAACCGATTGGGGATACGCGAACCGGCTTGACCGAAGTCATTGGCGATGGAATGGCTCCAGCTTCAGAGGCTGCTGAAGCCACGGAGTCTGTACAGGTCCCGGAGGTGACGGAGGTGGCACAGCCAGCGGAGACAACAGAGTCCGCAGAGGCCACTCAGCCTGGCGAGACTACTCAACCCACCGAGATAATCGAGTCCACAGGGCCTATTACGACCACGGAGCCTACCGAAGCGATTGAGAGTACAGAAGTCATCGAACCGACCGAGATTTTCGAGCCTGCAGAGGTGACCCAACCCGCTGAGGTTGTGGAGCCCATTGAGATCACGGAGCCTACTGAAGCCACTGAGACTACGGAGGTCATCGAAACGGCCGAGACTGTTGAGCCTGCAAAGGCGTCTCAACTCGCTGAGGTTGTGGAGCCCATTGAGATCACGGAGGTAACGGAGCCTGTCAATCTTTCAGAGACCGCAGAAAGCATACAGCCTACAGAGCCTGCTGCAGAAATCGCTGATCAGCCCATTGCTGAGATTATCCAGGAGTCGAAAGCTGCACCTGAGGCTGAGACTCCGCATACTCCGGCACAAAAGAAGAAGGCCAAGAAAGACAAGAAAAAGAAGCAAAAGCAGGCAGAGGCACCTTCAGACCTTGAGATCAAGTCTGTTGACCCAGAAAGCGCAGAATTGCAGCCAAATGAAGCAGCGGATGCTCCCCTTCATCCACGTGAGACTGTTGAGCCTTCGAAAGAGGAAGACCTGGTTGCAGAAGTGGACACTCCAGCTGGACCTGCCGCGCCAGTCGAAGCCTCAGTTGATCCCGAGTGGCCAAGTGAGGTGCCGAGAGATGGCAAGGCTTCCTCTCCGCTCGACGATACGATAACTGGTGCCGGAACGGTCGAGGATACGCGGGTTGGTGCTGGTATGCCTGACGAGCCAAAGGAAGATATTCTGCCTTCAGCTTCTGCGCACAACCCCGAGCCCGAGACTGTTGCTTCTGAGACTCGTGTCACAATTGACCCGGCAGTTGAGACAACTGCCAATGCAGATCTGCCTGGACCAGCGCAGACCACAGAGGAGTCTCAAGCCCCAATGACGGCAGCTGAAAAGAGAAAAGCTAAGAAGGCAAAGAAGAAGAAGCAACAACAAGAGAACAAAGAGCCTGAATCACCTTTCACGGAAGCTGCGGATCCTCTGGATTCTCAAGAAGTTGAGCCTAGAGCTCAATCGCAATCCGAGCAGCCGGAGGAGCCCTTTACAAGTGATACTGCCGGCCCTTCTGATGCACATGAGTCTCTCGAACAGAGCAAAGACGCGTCTCAGTCTGAAACTCCTGCAAATGAATCTGAACCTGCCCATCAAGAAGATGTCCCCACGGAGACCCTGATGGCCGAGGATGCAACTCAGGCCTCTCCGGATGCAGCAGCGCCTATATTCGGAGAAGATGCCGCTGAGACTGATGAAAGTACGAAGGATCTCAAGACAAACGGCGAGGCTTCTTCAGAAGAGCCTTTGAGTCTCATTCATGATGCCACCCTAGAAGATAAGGAACCTCAGACTCTTCTCGCGGAGGAGCCTCCAGCTGCGGTGGAAGTCCCTCTCACCGCGGCACAGAAGAAGAAGGCAAAGAAGGACAAAAATAAGCAGGAAAAGAAGCTGTCATTGCAGGCCGACGAACAGGACTCACCTGCGAGTGACATTCCTCCCATTGAGCAGTCTGAGGTGACAGAAGAAGCAAATGCCACGCCGGAGGTGAATGTTCCTGAGGTAGACCCAACTACTGAAGGCAGTGTTCCAGCGGAGGTAGTAGCTTCTCAAGGCGAGACGCTACCGGCTGTCACAGCAGATGTCCCTGCAGAAGCCCAGACTGAAGAAGCCAAAGATACAGCAGCCGAAGAGCCCGCAATTCCTGAGCTCGATGCTGAGCCAACCGTTGAGACCACTGATGTCTCGCCTCCAGAGGACACAGATGCTGCAACGCAGTCGGCTGAAATTAGCGAGCCAATTGAGAAGAGCGAGCAGGACAGTGTCTTGCCCAACGCCTCATCAGAGCCTCCGGCGGCCCAGCCTCCAAGCGACGCGGACCCTGCTATTTATTTACTTGATTCATGTTCACCTACAGCTCCCGAGGATGCGGATACAATTTCGGCACCAGAGGCAAAAGAGCCACCATCCGAGCCTGAAGTCCAAGCACAACCTGAACCAATTGAAGCTGTCACGCCAACAACAAAGAAGGAGAAGAAAAAGAAGAAGAAGAAGGGCAAGTCCTCTTCTGTCGACGAAGAATCACAATCTCAGGCGGCCAATGGAGAAGATGACCTACAGCTGGGTGATGATGCCAATGTTGTCACAGCGCAGCCGGTCCAAGTTACCTCGTCAGACGATGCCCCGGTAACTTACTCTGACAAGCCTGTCATTTCTGACGAACCCCTTCTCAACAATGAGGACTCAGCACTATCAGCGGCCGCCGAACCTGAAGCCACAATCACTGAATTCTCGGAACCTGCAGCTGAAATTGTCGAACTCAAGCAAAGTGCCGAAGACCAGCCTACGACGACCACAGAGCCCCTCCTCAACAATGAGAATTCAACACCCTCCGCTCTCGCCGAACCCGAGGCCACAATCACCGAATTCTCGGAATCCATAGCTGATATTGGGCAACCCGAGTCAAGTGCAGAGGTCCAGTTTACGACGACTACAGAGCTCCCCCATGAAGGTTTTGGCACAAATGACGCAAGCCTCCAGGATCAAGACAGGGAGGACGCGAAAGACTCCATTGAGAAAGCAGAGACAGAAGCGCCAATGACTGCCGCACAGAAGCGCAAAGCCAAGAAAGACAAGAAGAAGCGCAAGTCGGTGGCGGTTGAAGAGGCATCTACCGGTGATCAAGCGGATTCTCAACTTGAGATGGAGCAAGCTCCCAATGCTGAATCAAGCGAAGCTCAAGATGATACAACAGGTCAGGCTGCTGTTGACCAAGAAGCCGGTGAAGCTGAAAAGGTAGCAGAGGTTCATGCTTCAGAGACTGTTTCTGGTCATGATTCTACCTTCGGGACGATTGCAACGGACTCAGCATCGCCTTCTGCAGAGCCACCTCTTCTGGAAGTGATAGACGAGGGCGTCACAGCACAACCCGATACTGTCAGTGAACCAAAAGAATATTCATTGCCAGAACCAGGGGGTGAGGAGCCCGAACCGCCCAAGAGCGAAAATCATCTCGAGACAGTCAGCGACGCCACCAATATTGTCGATGATTCACCCAAGACAAGCGAGGAAGCCCATTCTCGACTGGACAACGCCCTCCCTGAATCTCCAGCCGACGATGGCTTGTCAGCGAAGGAGCGTCGCAAACTGAAGAAAAAAGAGAAGAAGAAATCCAAATCTGCAGACCCTGGAGAGGACGCATCTTCTCCAATTTTGCCCGCGAAAGATATTGATGTAGGACCAGAACAATCTCAACCGAAGCCCGTCATGGTTTCGACGACTCAGGAGCCGACGACGGACCAAAACAATGCCAACGACGGGCAAACGAGTGATTCGCTCAATATCGATCAGATTGGCGAGGTCCAAGAAGCTGATGAAGCTCTGCAGCCATCGGAAAGTCATGTACTTGACCCAGAGACGAGCTCTGCAGCAGTAGCAGAACAACCCACAGCTTCTGAGCAAGCCGATGTGCATCTAAAAGAGCCATCACCAATTGTCGAGTCGCTTGGGCAAACTGCGGAGCAAACGACCGATGAGCCTTCTCTCACCGCGAAAGAGAAGCGAAAACTCAAAAAGAAAGAGAAAAAGCGGCAATCGAAAGCTCTTGATCCTGACGACGTTCCCCCTTCTAGTCCCGTTGCGGAACCTCAATATGCCCCTCATGAATCAAAGCAACCAGATGAGACCGAATTTTCATCACGGGATATTGCTGAGCCCGTGACGGCAAGCTCGCCTGCGGAGAAAGACGGTAAAGAACTTCAGTCCCACGACAAGGAAGCGCCCGTGACGCCGGAAAATGAATTGGCTTCGACTGATGAGTTCTTGTCTTCGCAGGTAGAGCAGCCGCAGCCAGAGGCTGAATCTTTCGATGAGGTTGCCCGGCCAGAGATTATGGGGGTCACTGAAGCCGAAGAAAAAAGAGAAGATGTGCAGCAAGACGAGGACACTCATTCATTTGCCCAGCAGTCCGAGCATCAACAGTCCGGAGAAGGGGAGATTGCGGAGAATGATGTGAGCTTGTTCAAGGAGGAGGGTGCTTTAAACTCGGAGACTCCAGTGTCTACAGAGGAGAACGTGCGCGAAGAGAGCGCTCAAGCGCAACCCGCGATCACTGTCGAAGAGGAGCTTCCGGCTGAGACACAAGCTGCCGATGTTGCACGGGTAGAACATGTCGAAGAGCCTGCATTGTCCAAGAAGCAAAAGAAGAAGGACAAGAAAAAGAACAACAATAAGGCCCAAGCCCCGGACGAAGACTCTATTCCCACAACGCCGTCGATGTCTTTGGTTGCTGAAGCACAATCTGAACCTATCCCAGAGCACATTGAAGAGTCCTCTCCACACCCAGCAGTCGAGCAAAGCCCGGTCGTTGAGCAACATTCAACAGCTGCACCCATGCACTCATCAGATCGGGCGCTTGAGGATAAAGAAAATGACAAAGCCACTGAGGCATTGCAAACAAATCAGACAGCGGATGAGGACAGAGATCCACCAGGAACAGATCAGGTCGCTTTCCAGACCGAGCCACCAGCTGGGGAGCTACCCTCGACCGAACGATCGATCGAGGCAGACAAGGAGATGAATTTTGAAGACTTGCCTAGTCAGCAAGATGAAAAGGAGGAGGCATCTGAAAACTCAAAGCACGAATATGATCAGCCAGTGGTGCCTGATGGTTCGACCCTCCTGTATCATTCTCAGGGCGAGGATGCAGTTGCCAAGCAAGACGAGATTCCGGCTGAGCCTCCCAATGAGCATTTCACTGATACTGTACAACAAGACGAGCAAGCCGTGGAGATAAACCCGACTTCCAATGAGGAGATACAGCCGGAGATCTCAGAGGCCGCTATTGTATCCACGCCAGCTCCGCAAGGAAACGAACCGCAAGATACCGTGGCGGATCATACGAGTCTCGATGCATTTGACCAAGATGAGCGAGCTGTCCCAGAGCCCAGCGGATCTCCAGAAGTAGCTGAAGCACATTCTTCTGCAGGTGAGCAAGCAGCGGAAGCGGAGGCTCCTTCTAAGAAGAAGAAGTTGAGCAAGAAAGAAAAGAAGGCGTTGGCCGCTGCCGCTGCCGCTGCCGCTGCGGCGCTTGAAGCCGAGACAAGCACAATTGAACAGCCTCAGCCTGAGGTCCTGGCAGAGCCTGTCCCTCAAATGGAAACCTCTGACCAATTGCCAGATGACAACTCGAAGGACGAGCCTCCCCAAGCCATTGACTCTAGACTGATTGTCCAGATCCCCGAGAAGGAACACAAGATCGACAATGAAAAAACGCAAAATGAGTCAGGCTTTGAAGTTATTGAAGCGACAGCTCTTGGTGAGCTTGACTTGGAGAGACAGAATGTCGATGAAGCCAAGTCTGCTGAGCAAGCCCCTGTGGAGCTCGTCTTTGAAGATTCGGTACCCAAGTTGACGGTCCCCGAAGAGAGAACAGCCGAAGACATGGCGATCGACGCACCAATGCTGGAGAGGCCCGACGTTGAAATTCACGAACCAGCTTCCCAGGAGGTGATCAATTACCTTGTGGATTCTGCAGCGAAGCAAGATGAATTCGAAGAACCGCAAATCCATGAGGCAGCTGTCGAGGAGTCGCAACTACTCCAGTCGGTCACAGATGAACCAGCAGTGTCCGTTGAACACTTGGGATCCAGGGAGCCGCAAGTCAATGAAATGACCCAAGAGAAGCTGCATACTGAAGAGCCGACCATCACAGACTCGGTAATTGAGCCTTCCATGATCCAGGGATCACCTGCACCGGACCCTGCACTTGACCGTAAACTCTCGAAGAAAGAGAAACGCATGCTCAAGAAACAAGCCGAGGCAAATATTGACGGTGAGCCTCAACAGTCAGATGAGGCTCCCCCAGACCTAAGCGCAGCCACGCCAGCCGTGAAGGTATCCGATCCATATCTATCCAATCTGGCCGAAGTAACGGCCCTGAACGGTAATACGGAACCTGTTGGTCTGCTTACGGAGCCCCATAAGGAGGCAGAAGTCACCACGACCCAACAAACAGAGCCTGCGAGTGGCTACAGTCGCAGTGATGCTATTCCACCTACGGAAGATTCATCTATTGTTCCCACTGGCGAAAGCAATTTGGCAAAGAGTAAGTCATTGCGTTCGACTGAGTTGATCCTGCATGAAACTTCGTACTAAAAATTGATCGCAGACGCCGACTTGCTGCAAGAATCTATTCCAGTCCAAGACCCTCTAATAGAGAGGTCTGTGGAAGCGGAAGATGCACCCCTTTCAAAGAAACTGTCGAAGAAGCAGAAACGCAAAGCCAAGAAAAACACTGCGTCAGAGATATCGGAACAGAAATCCAATGATGTTGCCTCAAGTTCCACTACAGCCACGGCAATCGGGGACACTGACGCTGAGCAATCAAGAATCTTGGACAATGATGCCACTGCTCCTTCAACTGAGCCAGAGCAACCAAAACTCCAAGAGCAAAAGCAGCCGCAAGATATCACACGAGATGCTGATCCTGCGTCCCAGGGTTCCGAAAATACCTTTGGAAAAAATCCACCTGTTTCCGACTGGAGACCCGCAGATGCATCTTATCAAACCCCATCCGATGCTCAAGAGGTTGAGGTTGAGCCTGAGGTGATACCCTCTTTGCCACAAATCACCTCAGTGACAAACGCCGAACAGGCGAGTCGTGCTTCGGATACTATATCTCTCAATGAACAGGCCACTCAACAGGCGCCTCACCCGGCTACCGACATCAGCGACGAGACCAAGAACGTTCCCACAACGGCTGAGCTGGAGAAGAAGGGAGACGACGAAGAATGGCCCGTGATTGAATGGGGGGACGGCCAGGGTCACGAGGATGAACCATCGATTGAAAGGGCTCCCGAGCCTGAGAACGTGACCCCTATGCCTGAAGCTGAGACCATTGAGGAATTCGACGAATCTGCGATCCCGTCAGCCTTGCAAGAAGCTTGGACAGAGCCGCAGCAGGACTTGGCACAGAGTCAGGAGGAACTCTCACCCTCACCCCCGACTCTGTCAAAGAAAGACAAGAAAAAAGCCAAGAAGAACAAGCGCAAGTCGGAGCAGGCAGCAGCGCTTGGAGGTGATGGTCATGCTTCCGGCAATGACCCTGACCGAGCCCTAGAACCCGACAGCGACAATACTCAGAAAATTATCCAGACCTCAAAGGAGCCCGAGCTCGAGACCGAGGCGCCCGCTCGCACCACCACCCCTGGTGGCTCAAAGATAGCCAGTCTGTTCCCTGAGCTTGAGCGCAGTGGATTCCGTCGGTCGGCCTTGGACAAGGACGTGCTGTCGCCAAAAGACCAAGCCGAGGATGAGACCGTGCCAGCTATACAAATCGATCGCGACATAGCGATCTCGGTCTCGGAGGCACCCCAAGCGACCGCCAAATTGCATGAGAAGTTAAATTCAATTCCCGACGTTGATTCTCAAACCGAGCTCCAAGCCTCGACCGCTGCAGACGCTGCAAAACAGGCAAACGCAGGACATGTCCCTTCTCTACCAGAAGAGGTTGAACTTCAAGATGGTGGCACTTCTCCAGAACAGTTACCTCCTTTGATGGACCCCTCTCGGTCAATGAATGTTCTCGATACGACGTCGCCGCGCCGTCTATTGCCATCACAAATGGACAATGCGCCGGAATCGCCATGCGGATTGCGCCGAACGCCCTCAGTGATCCGTGGACGTCACCAGCAGACCCCCCGGATGTGGAATTTGGAGGAATCGAAGGAATCGTTCGATGCCACTCCCACTGCTTCTTCTTCGCCTCCTCGTTCCCTCTTCGGTGGACCTCGTGAGGAAGCCCACTCTCGACCCCGGACTCCGCTGGACCCCATTGCGGAGCAGCCAGGCGATGGACACACTCCAGCCCCAGGTCGTGGCGGGACTCCCCGTCTTGAAATGAAGCCCGAGCACGTTCTCCCCCGGCCTCACACACCTGTGCGAAAATTCACAGACAATGCTATTGCCAGAGAAGCATGGCCGACTCCCGAAAAAGACCGACTGGGTTCATCGCCCAGTCTCGATGATCTTTTGAAGGCGACTCAAAGCGGCGGTGAACCGAGTCCTGCCCTTACTCAAACCCCCGAACAGGGTATGCCGGTGTTGAAGCCAAGCAGCAGCAAGGGTAAGCTGCGGCGCACCAACCGCAGCACCAGCAGCGATCTGCGGGGCGCTAGCAAAGCGCTAGACTCTTCCCAGCCTTCGCCCAGTCTCGATCTCGCCCAACTTCCTTCCTCTTCCTCTTACGACCCCGTCACCGACAAGGGCAAACGTCCTTTACGAAATATGTCGGATGTCTATGTAAGTGTTTCATGACAATTCGAGTTCTTTCATTCAATGCCCTGTTTCCACTATGCGACCGACTGTTGTGTTTGTGTATACTAAGTCTTTTTTTAGGAGGGATGGGGCGAGACACCCAGCTCCCCGCGGTCGCCCAGCCGACCGCCTAGTGTGCGGCGCCGACGGAGCATGCAACACCTCCAAGAGATGGAGACTCGTCTCGATCAGCTCATCTCGGAAAATCGCTTGCTCATGTCAGCTCGCGATGAAGCTGAAGACAAATTGCGCAATGCCAGTGTCGCTCGACGAAAGAGCGATCGCGCTCTCAACTCCAGCGGTGCGGATTTGCGCGACAGAGAAGCCGAGGTGGAGCAGCTCAAGAACTCTGTGGAGTGGTTGCAACGGGAGATGAGCCGTCTGACCCAAGAAAATGAAGGTCTCACTGCCTCCAACGCCGCGCTTGCGGCCGCACATGCTGATGAGGTTATGAAAGTTCGCGAGACCTCCACACGAGAACTGGAAGACTTACGGTCGCAGCATGACACGCTGTCCACGCAAATGGACGCGCGTGTCAGACAAGAGATTGAATCGGCGCTCGCTCAAAAGGACGCTGAGCTGCGACGTCTTCGTGAAGAGCTAGAGGAAGCTCGCGACAAAGTCAAAGAGCTGCAACAGCAAATTGCCTCTTCTCTTCAGAATGATACGCTGGTATTCCGTGACGAGGATTACTTTGACGCTGCCTGCCAGAAGCTCTGTGGTCATGTCCAGCAGTGGGTCCTTCGCTTCTCCAAATACTCTGATCACCGCCGCTGCCGTGCTCTGAGCGAGCTCCGGGATGAAAAGATTGCCGACCGATTTGACAATGCCCTTCTCGACGGCTCCGATGCAGACACTTACCTATCCGATCGTGTTCGCCGTCGTGATGTGTTTATGTCGGTGGTCATGACCATGGTGTGGGAGTACATCTTCACCCGCTACCTCTTTGGCATGGACCGCGAGCAGCGCCAGAAACTCAAGTCCCTCGAGAAGCAACTCAGCGAAGTTGGTCCCCGTCGTGCTGTTCACCGATGGCGAGCAACAACCCTGACACTTCTCTCCAAACGCCCTGCATTCGCAGCCCAGCGTCAAAATGACACTGAAGCCGTCGCCCAGGAGATCTTCAGTACATTATCCCGTGTGCTTCCACCCCCGTCACAGGTCGAGGCCCAACTATTAGAGTCTTTGCGCAAGGTTCTACGTGTTGCTGTCAACCTCTCTCTGGAGATGCGTACGCAGCTTGCCGAGTTCATCATGCTGCCCCCACTGCAGCCCGAGTACGACACCAATGGCGACCTGGCTCGCCAAGTCTTCTTCAACGCGTCTCTGATGAATGAACGTAGTGGCGAGACTACCTCAAACGATGAGCTCGAGGCCCAACAAGCCGTCGTGCGTATCGTGCTCTTCCCCCTCGTTGTCAAAAAGGGCAACGACGTTGGCGAAGGCGACGACGAAGTGGTCGTCTGTCCCGCGCAGGTTCTTATCGCTCGTCCTGGCAAGGATAAGCGCGTTTCCAAGATGACTAGTGGTGACCGCATGTCCGTGGATGGGCGCTCGATTTACAGTGCTGCCCCTAGCATGGCCCCTCCCTCGGTGATGGACATGAGTAACGTGATCTGAGGCGTCACACTCAGATGCCGTTAGTCATTTTGTCTTTTTACTCTGTGGTCGAGTGGTCACTGCAAGTTTTTTACCGCTCCTCTTCCCTCTTGTTCCCACTCGTTGCTTGTGTTTTATTCGGTGTTACTTGGCGACAATTCATGCTTCTTCCTTCACAGGGAATATTCACAACCCGGCGTTTACTGTTTTAACGATTTTTGTTTTCCTTTTCTCGAGTTCCAAGTGGCATGAATTGTATACCGTGCTACGATTATCCTGCTCCAGCTTGGAACCCATTCTGATGTCTGATGAGTGACGATCTGTGCTTTTTGTGACGTCCATGTAATAGAACTCTCCAATTCCCAATCCAAGATAATCCTTTTCTTTTCAATGTCTCAGTTCCCTCGCCAAATGCTCCAGACAAGTACAACATCGTAGATTGCCACAAGTAGATAGATGGCTGATTCGAGGCAGCCAAGCTTGGAAGGCTATGTCATCTTGCATTGATTTACAGAATGACTGCATCGGTGCATACTGCATAGTGCGTGTGGCATTGCGAGCGATTCGTTACTGAACTTGACTCGCGTCAGACACGCTACTCGAATGCATACCGGAAGTGAGACGTATTCTGCCCAGGATGGTAAAATTCAGACCTAACCTTAGCAGTGGTCGCTCCGGACATAGCGATTCATCTGCCAGGCTCAGTCTCATGAATATCGACAATGTATAGTAATAGGTGCGCTGGTAAAGTGCGCAATTTTAGAAAATTGTGCATCAGACGAGCAGCGCCACCCGACACTACGTTATTCCTCAGCCGAGCATCACTTCTCGACTGCGTATGCCAAGAGTAGCAAGATCGGCCAAAGCCCCCGACTGAACAAAAAAGCCACGGGCGTCGGGCACAGCCTTGTAAGTCATAAGCATGGCCCCCTGGTAAGATTACGTTATTCACAAGCAGTATAAGTATACATCATTCATTCGGCCATTCAATCGATCACCTCGCAAATCCAAGCCCTACCCAAACTCAGTGTGACATTCAATTCTGATCCTCCACCCAACATGACTGACCACGGCCGCTATGCTCTCGCGCCCATCGCGGAGCCTCTCGCAATCCACGCGGAATACATCAAGCCCGAAACCTCAGTAATTCAAATGAAAGAGAAAATCATGTCTTTGTCTGGCGATAGCTTCGAAGTGACACTCGCCCGCGGACACCCGTTGCTCAAGGTCGAGGGTAAGTGGGTGACGATTTCCGGCCGCAAGAAGGTCTCGGACGCTGTGACGGGAACGCATCTTTTCGATATTGTCAAGGAGCATTTGCATTTGCATACCACTTATGCGTTGGAGGATCCAAAGGGAAAGAAGATTGCGGAGGTGAAGAGCGCGTTGAAACGTAAGTCTTTCGTTCCTCATTTCCCCGTGACAATTTGACTCCATGCCTCGCAGTGAGAGAAGCGAACGATTGACGGGATTATCTTACTGACTGTGCCGATAAAAACTACATATAGTGATGGGCTCCAAAGCAACCGCTACCTTCACAGACGTACGCGGCAGAAATGTGACGTTGAAGATGAAGGGAGGTTGGTTCGATCACTCTGCTGATATTGTTGAAGAGCGAAGCGGCCAGCCTGTCGCGAGAATCGATCGCAAAATGATCAATTCACGGGATTTGATCTTTGGTCAACAGACGTACAACGTTGTGGTAGCGCCCGGTGTTGATGTAGCGTTGATCGCGGCACTGTGTATATGCTTTGACGAGAAGAATAACGAGACCCAAGTGGGATGAAGGACGGGATTCTTTGTAAGGTTGGTGTTTCAGAATGGATCGTACTCGAAGGTTGAGCGAGATCCTGACAAATAAATTCAGATTGAACCGCTAGAGCATAATGTAGGATCTTTATATGAGGTTGAAATGTAACTTGAACTAAGTCTTCGTTGTAATACTGGCCTCGGATTTGTGAAGGGGGTTGCCCATTGACAATCCAGAAGGCGCAGATGAGCGTCGACCAGGCTTGAGGTATTGACGACGTCGATGCCACGCGGATAAAAGCAGCAATATTTGGTGTTAATCATGGCCTCGAATCCCACTGTACCCATGCCAGACATCGTGGACTGTATGCGCCAAGGTCCTAGACGAGCGAGAGGCAGGTAGATCCACGTCCACTGGCGCTTAAGGGGGTATCAGCGTGCAGAACCATCTCGACTCACGCACACGGTGCCAAGACAGACATTCCGTCCACTGATTGTAGATGATTGTCAGCGACATGGGCTGCTAGGCTTGTAACCTGACAGATATCTTTCAAAATTGTTGGTGCTTCCTCGCCGAAACTCATGTTGGTGCTTCCTACTTTCCGTAGCTTTGATAGATTGTCTAGACGGCCAAGGTTCATCCGTCGAGAATGATGCGTTCAGAGCTCTTCTCTACGACTGGCAGGATCTCAGAAAGCCGGTTGGGATCGCGCATCAAGGCTGGAATGTCGTCGCGAGTAGACGCCAGGATCTAGATGGGGTTAACAACGTCCTCGAATTGCAGCAACACTGTCGTCCATCCTACCTGTCTAACTTTCTCGTACTCGCACTCCTTGGCCTGGTACTCCCGAATCACTTCACGAGTTTCAAAGTCCACATAGACACGGGTATCCCGTAGTCGGATCAGGACGTTGTCCAGACGCATGAAAAAGCGAGATAGAAGCAGAAGGCGAGCAGGCATGACACGGATCTTGCATGATAACATCGCGATGCCATTGTCTGCAAGCTCGTCCTCATACAGCACGACTTCGTCGAAGAACACAATAGGGTCTGGCCGTTTCAGTAATTCAATGGGAATGGGTTTCTCAGTCGATTCGAACGACGGCGCATTAGGACTCAAAGTGCCCTTGTAATCGGTGCTGTAGGACCAGTCGAAGGGCTTGACAACCTCTTTGATTCCTTCGTGAGTTTTTTCTCTAGCGCAAAATGATTTAGATTAGCCTGGGTTTTTGCGACCTTGCATGTGGTTTATTTTCGATTGTATACCTGCTCTGTTGCCATTCCTTAGAGTGCGCGACCTGCAGCATCGACTGCCCAGTTTTATCGACCCGATCAAGCGCGTCAAAAGCATTGAAGTCAATGCCCCATCCTGACTTTTGATGCTCAATGGTGACATGATTATCACCAAAGATCATCTCTGGAGGGGCAATGCCCAGTTGCTTGGTCATTTCCTCAATCGGTTCCGCCTTCAGAATGGGGAGTTTTTGCGTGGAAATGCGAAAGCCGCCCACCGCTATCGACTGAGGTTTCTTGGCCTCTGGAGAGACTGTCGCATGGCCCACGGGCCCGACAGGGTATCTTGAAGCCATGGGCAAAATCAACTGCTCAAGGCCAAGCCGTCACAAAGATTGATGGGACATGAATGGGGTCTATCTGCACATCATCGACTGATAGCGATAACCCCGCGGCGCACGGAGAAAAAGGCGGTCCGACAACGTTGCTGGGGTGACGGGCCAACTGGATCACCCAAACAGCCGGTTGCTCTCTCTTCTCCATATCTGATTCCGCATCCATTCGACACTCCGCCCAACTCACCTTTCTCCAACCATACCACCATATGCTCGGATCAACCCGATAAACCTTTATTTCTATCTGTTTCTAGCTTTTCACACGACTTTTGCCAGATTGGGTTTCATTTGGGAACTCTCACTCACTGTCCACAGTCATGGCGACCAAAACATTGGAAGCTCGCTTTGAGCACCTGACTGTAAAAGACGAGAAAGAAGCCGGCAATGACCGCACTTACTCAAAACCCAAGGTAAGCCCACTCACCTTGAATTAAAAATTGACACAATCATCATGCTGACTTGACGTGCGCTCAAGACATCTCACTCTACTACGATCCTCGGTAGCTCAGCTTCAAATTCTCAACGCGCGCAACTATTGAAGCTTGCTCTTCAAAACACAAATGACAACAAGAACAATGCTATGAATGTCTCTCAATCACCTGGAAAGAGCTCCCAAAATGTGATTGTCTCGCGCAACACCGATGAGAACGGCGACCAGCGCAGTGCAACTCCTCTCTACGATCAACCCAAGGCCCTTCACCTGGGCATGTTTGAAATCGGCAAGCCTCTCGGCAAGGGCAAATTTGGTCGAGTATATCTTGCCAAGGAGCGATCATCAGGCTTTGTCTGTGCTTTGAAGGTTCTCCACAAGTCGGAACTGCAGCAGGGTGGTGTCCAGAAGCAAGTTCGACGTGAAATTGAGATTCAAAGCAACCTGCGTCATCCGAATGTGCTACGTCTGTACGGCCACTTTCATGACAGCAAGCGCATTTTCCTGATCCTGGAGTTCGCTGGCCGCGGCGAACTTTACAAGCACTTGCGCAAAGAGCACCGCTTCCCGGAGTGGAAGGCTGCTCAATACATTGCGCAAATGGCGGCAGCTCTCAAGTACCTCCACAAGAAGCATGTGATGCATCGTGACATCAAGCCCGAGAATATCCTGGTCGGCATTCACGGTGAAATCAAGATTAGCGACTTTGGCTGGAGTGTGCACGCCCCCAACAACCGTCGCCAAACGATGTGTGGGACTCTCGATTACTTGCCCCCAGAGATGTTGAAGTCCGGCTCGCAGGACAACTTCTACAATGAAAAAGTTGATCTCTGGAGTCTGGGCGTTCTGACCTACGAGTTCTTGGTGGGCGAAGCACCCTTTGAGGATACGCCTGTGATGACGCAACGTCGCATTACGCGCGCGGACATGTCTGTGCCGTCATTCGTAAGCCCCGAGGCAAAGGATCTGATCAAGAGGGTGAGTCTGCACTTCTGAAACCTCCCACCATTCATCGTGACTGTTCACTGACGAGACCATTGTAGCTCCTTGTTCTGGAACCCGAAAAACGTATTCCCTTGGATGAAATCCAACGCCACCCCTGGATTGTCAAGCACTGTGTGAAAGACCCCAAGCGCACATCTGCCTCTTCCTCCAAGGAAGGTAAAGCATAGCGATTCTATTTCTTCTCGATGAGACAACGGTGTTGCTACAGGCGTTGAGTTTGGGTGTTGTCTGTTCTTCGTGTGGTCTCACTATCAGGTTTTTGGTCGACATCCAGGGCGTTCCGCTGAGGCTGGGGGCATTTATGGAGTTTGCTTGTTTAGGTCATCGCGGCGAACAGCACTTTGCGATATGGTACATTTGGGGCTTTGAATTCATTTACTTTCCGAGGATGCCAATGCATGTTATGATACACCTCTCAAGTGAGAATGATATAATACAATGTGTAGATGTGTAGACAAGTGGCGAGTGGAGTCAGTCGTAACTCACGGGAAATGGAGAAGCACACAAGAGAGCAGCTGCGAATATGGTATCATCGGTAAATCTCATCAAATGGCCTCGTGTCTCGGAAACAGCTGTCCCACACTTCGTTCACGACTTGCTCTGCATGAGCCTCGTCGCGACATGTTGGACGTGCGCGAACGGACAGAATCGCTCTCCTCCGCACACATTCCTGATGTTGCTGGGTGAGTTTCCACTGGCCTCGACGGAAGAACTCGCGCGCCCATCGACACTCGCCGCTTAGCGAACTGGCTCGGATCTGCGAGGATATGAAGTGTTAGTGAAAGGGGCCTTGGGCCGCGATTTGGTCTGCATGTGTTGACAGGCTTGTTCCTCTCACCTCTGAGCAAGCGGCGTGTCGTAGATTATCGGTCCAATTGACTTTGAATCGCAAGTGATCGTATGCATGGACCATCTCGTGTGCCATGGTATCTTCCAGATGTCCTTGGTCTTTCATCTCGTTGGCACATAGTAGGATTCCGAATTCGGGATCGAATCCACCAGCCTTTCGACTCGTGCATCGTCGACAGTAGATGTTATGGCTGTGAAGATCGCCGCCCAGTTGGCGGATGTTGTCGCTGAGGAATCGGATGACAGGGCCTGGTAATCGTGAATCGGGGATTGATTAGAAAAGGCTCAAACATGGCAAGGTTGTTCCTTTCTCATGTGGAAGAGAGAAAGAACAACGAAAACCAGACAAACTCACTATATTGCAACAAATAATCACGCTGGTCCTCGCATCGCTTGCAATCCGAGGCTTCATTGCGCAAGTCTCGCGCAACGCGGAATTGCTCGATGCCCTCCGAGGTCATCTTCCCGGTCAAAATCCGGTAGATATTGCGGAACTGGGTAAATGTATCATCTCCGGGAACATATCCCGTCTCCGACTTCTCGCTCGATGGCGCAGCCGTACCTCGGCCCTGGGAATCAGACATGATTGATCTGGTCAATCTTTCCGGTCCAATCGATAGATGGTGTTTGTACCTGTCGAGGGCAAAGAATCTCCGACGAAGGGCGGGGAGTTCTGGCAGAAATAGCGGAGTTTGCTCCGCGCTGATGCAAGCGGGCGATGGAGGGTCCTATTTCGGAGCAGAACTGCCGGGGTGTGTCTCGTTGTCTTGACATTTTGCTTTTGCGACGAGCATCGGAGTTCATTTTACTCTCCTTGAAGGGGGTACTTCTTCTTGCACATACTCTTTTCTCTGTCACATGAGGACACTCCCTACAGACAATGGCCAAGTCGGGTCTCACAATCGTAATCAAGTTGGGTGCGGGGAAAACATATCTGGTTCTGCTAAGAAGTATGACTCAACTGACAATTCTTAACACTCACAGGGACGAGCTCCATCGTGGATGAAAAAACTCACGAGCCAATTCTTTCAATCTTGACATTGATCGTCGAGACAGTCGCGAAATTGCGCAAAGATGGCCACCGTGTCGTGCTGGTCTCCTCAGGTGCTGTCGGTGTCGGCCTGAGACGAATGGACTGGGACAAGCGGCCAACGCATCTGCCTCGTATACAGGTAGGACATGTGACATTGGATCTATCGTGAGATTGCGACTAGTACTATCCGACCAATATGGACTGATCATGGAACTCGTGCAGGCTCTCGCTGCTGTTGGTCAATGCCGACTTATGAGTCTTTGGGATAATTTATTTTCGCATCTACGAGTGCCTGTGGCTCAGATCCTTCTGACAAGGAATGATATTGCCGATGTATGATGACACGTTTCTTCCATGGAACCTCAACCTGAACGTGCCCTTCTAACGAGTTTGTCCAGAGAACCCAATATATCAGTGCCCAAAACACCTTTGAGCAACTATTTGAAATGGGCGTTGTGCCTATTGTGAATGAAAATGATACCCTTGCCGTTGCTGTACGTCTACCTCCACCGCATGCTCGATCCTCGCCATCTAATTGCTGACCTGCCTAGGAAATCAAATTTGGCGACAACGATACCCTCTCTGCAATCGCCGCAGCCACCGTCAAGGCCGACTATTTATTCCTGATGACGGACGTGGACTGCCTGTACACATCAAATCCCCGGACCAACCCCGACGCCCGCCCCATCGAGGTCGTCTCCGATATCTCCACCCTAGAAGCCGACGTCTCATCCGCAGGCTCCGCGCTGGGAACCGGCGGCATGAGCACCAAGATCGTCGCCGCGAAACTCGGCACCAGCGCCGGCGTAACGACAATCATCACGAAAAGCTCCAAACCAGGCAACGTCCACGAGATCGTCAAGTACCTGCAGAAACTCCAAGAAACCAATGGCCAACTGCCGGCCGATCATCCCTCCCCGCCCCTCCACACTCGGTTCCTCCCCTCCGATACCCCAATTCAGTCCGTGACCTTCTGGCTCCTGCATGGCTTGACGCCCCACGGCACGCTATATATTGACCAAGGCGCGTACGACGCGATCTGTAACCACAAGGCTAGTCTGCTCCCTGCGGGCGTTGTCGGCGTCGAGGGTCACTTTGCGAAGCAAGAAGCCGTGCGTCTGGTGGTCGCGGAGAAGTTGCCGCCGGATGCGCTGAATGGCGAATTCAATCACCATGCGCAAGAACCGCGGGAAGTTGGGCGCGCGTTGGTGAATTACGGGTCGATGGAAATTGCCTTGATTAAGGGCCACCGGAGCACACATATTGAGTCTTTACTGGGATGGTCTGACAGTGAATATGTTGCGCTGCGAGAGAATATCTCTTTCCATCCCCAGGAGAGTCATCCTGTCACGCCACAGCTTACTCCTGCGTTGGAGGAGTGGAAAGTCTCCAAGTCACCCAACAGTGGATAATCTGAAATGAAAAGAAAAGATGAGTCAAGGGGGTATGATGTGGACATGGACAATGTAGAGGACAGAGTCAAAAAGGCATGTGAAGATTACACTACGTGTCTTGAAAAGTGCTTTTGGACTGGCGGAGGTGTTCCAGGTTGGACCGTGCAATAGATGCTGGGTATTATAATGAAAGTATTAGAAACATATAAGAAGAACATCGAAGATCAGCTGCCAGACAGACAGCGAACTGTCTTAAACCGTTGATAGCAAATAGCGAGATTCGATATAGAGAGCGCGGAGCAAGTTAAACATCAGAAGTTGAACTCCGCCTTCAACTTCTCATACCATTCCTGCTTGCCCGGGTCTACAGTCGGCGCCGAAGCATGAGGAGCCTAGATTTCAAAGACTTAGTAAAGGGCCCAGGATTATGCCATAGCACGCGCCTGCGCATGACTTACAGGATTCTCCACAAACGGCGCCGTCGCGGTCAGGTACGCGTTATCCGTATACTGCACAGTTGGCTGCCCTAAGAAGGTCGTCGCAATCTTGAAAGGAAACGGCGGGTACTGCGGTGTCGGGGAGCCCGGTTTGATCGTGGAACCAGCCCGCTTTGGCATCGGCGCATATTTCGTCAATCCAGTCTGCAAACCCCAAGGAACGGTGTGCTGGTTCACAACCACACGCTTTCGCAGCTCATTGTGGTCCTGCTCCAGTGGCGAAGTTGGTGTGGGGACGAGGTTGGGAGTAGAAGTTATTCGATGAGCGGCCTCGCTGGGGGAAAAGGGTTCGTCGACGAGTGGGACCTCTGGGGTCGCGTCAACCAAACTGTCGTTCTCGGGCAAGATGAATGACGGAATAGTAATTGCCTGCATGGACTTGACGGCGTCGATAATGCTGGGTGAAAATGCACCTTGCATGTTCGTCATGGTAAAATGGGAGGTGAAGCCGGACCAATGCTCGTTGGGCTTGACGGGGGTAATCTTCAAGAAGCTGTGGAAGACAGCAGACACGGTGAGTAAGATGACTCGGCAGGCAGTCTTGGCCCTCTGGCAGCTGTGTTAGACTATAATCTTACTATGCATTTGCAACATTTCCTCCAACGAGCGGGTTGACTCGAAAGGAAATGCGATCGCCTGGTGAAAACAGGGTATCTGAAATGACTCGATCCAGCGTCTCCTATAGAACATTGAATCAGTTACAGCCCTGTAAACACGAGCCACTGATGAATTCTCCGCCTATTCAAGAACACTCACGTAGTTGCCCGTAGACTCATCACCAGCACACAGGTCGAAATCATAACGGCCTGTGGTCATGCCATCAAAGGCCCAGACAAAGTTCACCTCATCGCCAGCCTTGAATGCGAGACCACTGAGAGTCTGACCAGCCACTGAAGACAAGAGAGAAATTAATCCCAGCCACAACTTCCCGAGACCCATTTCTGGCGAGCGTTGAGACAGGTCGCGCCGAGGAAGGTGAAGATGAGGATGATGAAGCAGCAGTAGCGGCAGCGTCAACAACAGCGAAAAGAACAATTCAGCGGGAGTTGTGCCATGAGGTCCAAGGGATACCTGACAGTGTCAGGCTAGCTCTTCTATTCCAGGGACCCCTTGGCCTCTGGTATGTACCATCACCAGTCACCATCAAGTAGGGAGAGCATTGTCTCATTCCAATATACTTCCCGAGTAGGAAAGTGATATGCAGCGCTAAGATAAGCCGATATGGTTATCGATAAGCTGAACCCTGCTCCGAGCGAGAGCTGCCACCGCTGGAATGTAGCAAGACTGACATGCCATCTTGAAGGTCATCCATTCGAAGAATCCAAAAGAGCTGGTTGCTTTCTCAGCGCTCATGTATGACTTGAGCACACGGTATGCCATCCTGATCAGATCGTGTTGTCCATCCCAGTGACATGAGCTGACGCACGGAGCAAAGGCAACTGAGAAGCCGAATGGGCTGATGTTCCTGGACTGAGCCGATAAGAGAGTGTCCCCTTATCCACTTGTCCGAGCTTACTTAGAAAGCCCTCCGCCGAAAGAGTGACCAGCTCGCCGCTTTCTCCGTCCGCAACATCAGCCCCCCCCACACGTGCATGTCCCCCAAGATGTCCAGTCAAGCTGGTTGGGACTCGGTCTCGGGCATTGCGACCCTCTTGTTGAGTGGTAACCTGACTGCGATCGCGATCGCGATAGTTGTCGCTTTTGGTGTTCCGATTCTTCTTCATTACTTCTTCTACCGCGCCGCAGCATCGCCGCCGTCGAGTAACTTTCTCTTGCTGGGCCCCAGTGGTGCAGGCAAGACAGCGTTCACCACTTTGGTAAGCTCTCGAGAAGGGACGCCATGAGTGTCCTTCTTCTCAGATTGACCTTTTCACATGTTGACAATCTTCTTCCTCTAGCTCGAAGCCAAGTCCTCTCTGGCTTCCAAGACCACCCACAACACCCACACGTCGCAGGTCTCGACCCTTATCACGGTCACTCTACCCGCCAGCGTCCCAACGGCATCCAACCGTTATCGCTCCGTCAATGACCCTTCATTGAAAGAAGCCTCCCGCAACCCCATCAAGTACCGTCTCCGCGACACCCCCGGCCATGGCAAGCTCCGCGCCTCGCAAGGCATCGCAGAGCTTCAAACAATGGCCTCGTCAAACGACTCCAAGAACAAGCTCCGCGGCGTGATCTTCATGGTCGATACCGCAGCTCTTGTGGACGAGGCAGTGCTCCGTGACACCGCGACCTATCTCCACGACGTTCTCCTCATCCTGCAAAAGCGATCGCTGGGCAAGGGCCGCTCGTCAACGAAACGGGCGACGGAGATTCCTGTCTTGATCGCTGCGAATAAGCAAGATCTGTTCACGGCGCTGCCTCCAGGATCGGTGCGGGAGAAGCTCGAGGCGGAAATTGATCGCGTGCGCAAGTCCAAGACGAAGGGCTTGATGGATGCTAGTATGGATACTGCAGACGTGGATGTGGGAGAGGATGAGGTTCTCGGGGACGACGACGGCCAGGGTGTGTTCAGCTTCAAGCTTATGGAAGATGTGGGTATCAAGGTCGATGTGACTGGGGGCGCGGTGAAGGGTGAGTCTCAAGAAGAGGTGGGATCTGGTGTGCGCCGATGGGAGGAGTGGGTTGGCATGTGTTTGTAAAAGAAAAAAAAACGTTTAGCATGTGCCACATAGAGCTGTGTCATGACTTGATGATGTACCTTCAAAGTGATGATGTACTTGCTCTATTTACGAAAAAGTTCAAGAACAACAAAGTTTTTACACCAGCCATGCCAGTTTGAAGTGTCAATATCTCTCTTGAGAGATAAAAACAGTTAGTCCAAGGAAGAATCAGTGAACTTGTGCTCGCCTCTCGTCAAGTCTCACCTCTTCACGGCTGAGAATAAGGATGAAGAGTTGTCCTGTTGAATGGACAGGTCACCTGGTTCCATAGTATGCCAATATTCTATCTCAACACAGCTCAACTCCAAGGAAGAAAAAACAATCAACGTACAACGGGTTCGGTACAAGTATTCAACAGTTGCAAATCCCTGGATAATCATTAATCGTACCAGTACCAGCCCTTCATTCATTCATTCTTCCTTCCAATCTGGTCCCAATTGCTGCGCAATGCGATCATCCATCCAATCCTGTAGTTTTCAACGTTAGCAGTTTATCCTCGACCATCTTCAATCTAGATAGACTCACCCATAACTTCCTCGCCAACACCTCGTCCTGCGCCAACGCCGTCGGTTGATCCACCGTCGCAATCGGAATATAATACAACCCTCTCTCATCTCTCTCCTTCACCTTCGGACTCGCGGCCAAATACATCGCACTCGCCGCCGCATCCTCGTCGCTCTGTCCCAGAATCCATCCCAACAGCCTCATCACCTTCCCCACCGAATCCCCCATATGCTCACTCCACCCCTGCCACTGCCGCGTGATCACAATCCCCGGAAAGTACGAGTTTACGTAGATCTCCCTCGCCGCTTCATCGCCCTTCTCCTCGGCCTCAAGCAGCAAGCGCCGATTGAGTTCCTTAGCGAAGAGCGTATTGCCAACCTTTGATCGTCCGTACCGCCACACGCAGTCTGCTAGACTGGGCCATATCCCCGTGGGACGGGTGAGATCGGCGAGGTTGAGGGTCCTGCAGAACTGGTGCATGCTGGAGGAGGTGTAGATGATGCGGGCGCCGTGGGGGGCGGTCGGAGCGGCCTTTTTGATATGGGGGAGGAGAAGCGTTGTGAGGATTTGGTGGCCGATGCAGTTTACGGCGAAGATGGGGTCGATGCCGTCGTTGTTGAGTTGTTGGATGGGTTGGACGCCGAGGCCTGGTGTGTGGTTAGCCTTTTGAATCGGGTGTTGGGACTGCAGCCATAGGATCCCGGCTTCTGGTTGCCCTTCTGAAAACGATATACGAAGAAGCCAGTTTCATACCTGCATTGCAAATCATGATGTGAATCTTATCCACCCGTTGCTTGATCCTCCTGGCTGCGGCAGCCGTATCCTGCATATCGCCAAGGTCACATTGCATGAAAATGACTCGGTTGTCGCCCTCAGTCAAACCAATTCCCTTTCGTACTCGCCATTCATCGTAAGCGGATTTGAATGAGTCTTCGCTCCTGGCCACGACGATGACCTGATCGATGCCATGAAGGAGTAGTTGTGCGGTAATTTCTGTATGGAGAGATCGGGATGCAGAGCGTTAGATGGATGTAGGTCATAAGGCCCTCGTCGAAGGTGGCGTAGAACCGAGACGAGAACGTATTTTCACAGTTCGAAATCTGAATGAACTGACCCTTGCCAATTCCTACCTGACCACCCTAGAATACAGATGATTAGTGGACGAGCGACCGAGTTCGAGTGATATTGAAGCAGCATGGAAACGAAGTCGGTGCTAGCATAATGGATGGCGCGGACGGTATCTGCCAATCTGGTACGGTACTCACCGTGACTAGAGCAATCTGCCCCTCCAGAGACGGAGTGTCCTGCAATGAATAATTGCGGTATGTTCTGAGTCCAGACATCTTCGGAGTCGGGAAAAGAACCCAAGTATGTGAGGAATCACCCAAGGTATATCCTTTCTCAAATCTATAGAACTTGGCGGAGCACGCTCGTATCTATAAGGAGCTTGTACACGATAAGCTCGCCGATAACCATCGTCCCGCATACACGTCATCGCGACATAAGGTAGCCCGCGCTGCAGAATGCAATGACCGACACGAAGGCCAGGCCAAGAAATGATAGATCGCGGATCTCAGGTTGCACCCGATCGCGATCCACTTGGTTCGATCTGACTGAACTTTAATTCGAAACAAGACATACTAGACCGAGGATATTCGCTTGGTAAAAAGAAATGGAGATTACCGTGTATGTCAAAAGATCGCGTCGTGCATACGCAACTCATATGTAATTCGCAATGCATATTCTATCGAGAAATATCTCCACGCGTTGTGTTGAACCAAGTCCAAGGGCGCTTCCAGGCCGCGACGTAAACCGAAGGAGGAAAAAAACAAACGCCTGGCTCGAACATATCTAAGCACAAATCATAATGACACAGATAAATATGACAA
Source organism: Penicillium diatomitis (assembly GCF_028827545.1). Taxonomy (NCBI): domain Eukaryota; kingdom Fungi; phylum Ascomycota; class Eurotiomycetes; order Eurotiales; family Aspergillaceae; genus Penicillium; species Penicillium diatomitis. Next base: position 2,511,415 of record NW_026623177.1, on the reverse strand, counting down.
GCAGAACACAGCTCCAGGGATGTTGAAAAAAGTGAAAACTCCATCCACGACATGCGATACATGTCGCGATATGCAGGTGAAGAGGATTTAAAAAAAGAAGGAGGGAATGAGCTATAATAGCTCGAATGGGAATCATTTGGTCATCGCAGTCATTTTCATCTATGCGCCGTTGGTCTGCTTCTTGCTGTGGTGCAACATCCAAGTGAGCAGATCAATCTTGGTCACAACAGCCAATGGCTTGAGTGCACCACCCTCGCCCTTCTCAGTGACGATCGCAGCACTGTTCCACTCGAAGAAACGGTTCAGCACACTGAGAGGGGTGTCCATGGTGATCTCCATGAACTGACGGCGGCTGCCCTGACCGTTGGAGCGACCGAGAGCGCGAGAGTCGGTGACCACCTCGGGAATCTTGGAAAAGTCGAACATGACCTCGGAGACAGGGGTCTTGCCGGTAGCACGGCCGTGAGTGAGACGGCTGAGAACGTTACCCAAGGTAACCAGACCCACAAGTCGGCGACCAGAGGCAGCCAGAACTGGCAGCTGATCAAAGCCCTTGTCACGCATGATCTCGTTCGCAGCCTCACAGGTGAAAGTGGAGGTCACTGTGGTGATGGGCTTCAGGCGGAGGTCGCTGACCTTGGCACCGACGAGAGGGTCGGCAGGAGCGGGAGCCTTCTCCGGGGTAGGCTCGGCGGGGTTGGGCAAGAGATCATTGGCGGCGAGCCAGTCGTCGTCAGCGAACTACAGCAATGGTCAAACTTGTCAATACTTGAACATCTTTGATCTCCGCTTCCCCGAAAGTAGGCACAGTGGATAATATATCGGAAGAGGAAAGATGTTGACGAACCTTGGAAAGATAGCTGCGAATGCTGTCAGGGAGGACGACAACCACGACATCATCCTTGGTGAACTTGCGCTCCTCGTTGGCGTGCACCAAGGCGGCAACGGCGCTACCACAGCTGCCACCAACAAGCAGACCTTCCTCGGCAATCAGACGACGAGAGTACATGAAGGACTCCTTATCGGCAGTCTTGTACCAGCGGTCGACAATCTTCTGGTCCAGCACGTCGGGGATGAAATCGTACCCAATACCCTCGACCTTGTAAGGCTCGTTGACATGGGGGTCATTCAACGAAGTGGGCAAGGCCAGGATAGAGCCGTGAGGATCGGCGGCAATCACCTCGATCTTGGGGTTGTGCTTCTTCAGACCGCGGGCGATACCAGTGATGGTACCACCAGTACCGGCACCGGCTACAACTGCCGTGATCTCGCCCTTGGTCTGAGTCCAGATCTCCTCGGCGGTGCCGAATTCATGAGCGCGAGGGTTGTTTACATTGCCGTACTGGTCGAGAATGTGGGCATTGGGCAATTCCTTCTCAAGGCGTCTGGCGACACCGATGTGAGACTCGGGAGAATCCCAGGCGGCTTCGTTAGGGGTACGGATGATAGTCGCGTTAAGGGCGCGGAGCACAGCGACCTTCTCGGCAGACATCTTCTCGGGCAGAGTGATGATGGTCTTGTAGCCTGTAGTGGAAGTCAAACAAAGTCAGCGTACTGCAAAAGATATGCGCAAAAATTCGAATATCTAGTTCCCTCAAGGGGGATCAACATACCCTTGACAGCACCAACCAACGCAAGACCGATACCACTAAACAAAAGACTCTCTTAGTATTGCAAATTTGTCTGTTGCATGCACAGTAGATAAAAACACATACGTATTGCCACTGGTGGGCTCGATGAGAGTGTCACCGGGCTTGATGCGGCCCTCGCGCTCAGCCTCCTCAATCATACGGAGCGCAATGCGATCCTTGACACTGCCTCCCGCATTGAAGTATTCCAACTTGGCGTAAACAGTGGCATCAATTCCCAAGCTCTGGGGCAGACGGTTCAGTCGCACGAGGGGGGTGTTGCCAATGTGCTGGGTGATAGTGTCCATCGCCACAGGCGGGATAACGGGCTTGGTGATTGTTGAAGCCATGGATGCGAGATATGAAGCACCCTGTGATGCGTGCAATCGGTGTACAGCAAGAGAGAAATGAGAGAATCAGGAGGAGGGGATGTTGCGTAAGAAGACGAAAGATTTCGCCATGGGCTGATCGGATTAGGATCGGAATTGGATCGGCTTAGGAATTTCCTGCAGGGTTTATCGCCCCGCCCGAAGGTAACCGCCCGAGAGAGTGTGGAACAAGGTGGATCCTTTCCGAATGTCATGTGAAAGGATCCAGTGTCAATTCTCTACTGTAGGATCACCGGTTGTGTACTACTTTTATCATCTTATCAAGATAGACTTTCTTGAATTACTGTGGATTATGGAGATTGACGATTGATTAGTGCTGCTAGGTCACCAGGCCTCGCGTTGAAGCCGAAATTCTAACCGGAGCGACAGCAATGAGCCATGCCAATTAGCGACCACCGAGCCATGACCATTGGAATGATCTACAGGGACGACCAGCGGCGAGCTTCACTAATTCGCTCGAAACACCCACGGATTTCGAATGCGATATCTGGGCAGTACATGGTACGGATAAGTACCAACCAATGGTAACTAGGTATTAAGTCACCTATACCCTAACTAACTAGTCACTAGGTACCTACGGTAGTACCTAAGGTAATAGGCTAGTACTAAGTTAGCATGGTACTAAGTAAGTTCCTACTTAGTTACTAATGATAACTTTGCACTCCTGGCAGTAACTTAAGCCCTCATAGCGTCACCCAGCTGTCATCTTCTTGCCGCTTAAGGATGGTCGAGGGGTTGGCAAAGAATATGTGGCGGCCTGGCCGCAATTTCCGTGAAAGCTAACGAGAACATGTGAAGAGCATCTAAGGACTACCCGAAGATTCTACTCGTCCTTAATAAGAAAGACTTGGTATATAACAGTATCTGCAAGCTGGAAAGCTTATGGAGAATAACGATCCAGTCGGGTCAATCCAAGTTGCACGTCGCACCGCCATGCGTACGGCAGCCGATGATAGCACCCGGGAACGAACGTGTCGTGATACACTCATACACTGGAGTTAATCACAGAGTGAATATAGAAGCTGATCTGACTATCCAGTGGAAAATTCGTCTTTATTCTAGTGTAGCTCCTCGCCTCGGGGCGTGAAGCCAGGATCCGTAGGCTGTATAACCTACTAATCGGTGTTACTAATCTGTTTGAATAGGGGTTTTGGGTCCCTTAGATAGTTTTGTTGGTGGTGTTTATGGATGGTCTTGTCAGATTTTCCTTTTGGATAGACTTATCGGAGCAAATTTAAGTAATCGTTGCTTTATTGTCGCTCGAAGGATTTTTTCTTCTCAAGATCTCGGTGAAATCAATTGCAGTTTCCTCGGAATCGGCCCGCCGTTTACTTCCGTAAAGTTGCGTTGTTTCCGGAGTGCTTCTATCTGCGGCCGTAGCAGAAGATTCCACCTCAAGATATCAATCAGCCGTGCCAATTCACATATGGACAGCCTCTCACTATTAAAAATTTAGAATCTGCTTGACACATGCTATTCTCACTGTTTCAGGCAAACCCAAGTCCATCAGCAAGACCAGCGAGAACTTCATACAAAGCCCACGCACCCGGATCAGGAACTTCCTGACTCGACGAGTCGCCAACATAAGTCGCACGACCAAACTTTGCCTTGAGATACCGGGTGGCCTCTGCTTTATCTGCTGCAACCTTGATCGCTGATACGAAATTTTCCGACTGACTGAACTCCCGCTCAAAGGGGAGAAGCACATCCATGACTGTCCTGTCGCCCTCTCGTGCTCCCGTGTGGTATTTTAACGAGGATACTGCGGACGCGAGGGCGCTTGCGTAGATTTCGGGTGAGTGTGAGTTCGTCTCGGACTCGGACTCGGACTCGGTAACGATCTTCTTCAGGGAGCCGAGGAATGCGGAAAGAAGGACGCCGAAGATTGCGCCCAATGTACCCCCCATGTTATCGACATCCTGGAGTATCGAGTGAATGGCCTCAAACACATCGCCAGACCGACAACATCCACTGTCGATACGCCGCAGGATAGATTGGGCAAGGCCCTCCACAGCTTCCCCGCAGTCGCCATCCCCCATGATCATGTCCCACTGGGTCAAATTTGGCTCCGCGGCGATGGCTCTCTGGCAGGAATTCCAAATTGCCTTTTCCAGGAGCGAAGGGTCTCTCAGGAACAAAGAAGCATTTTTCAAGTCGTTGTTCTTTGCTTCGGATATATCGAATGTATCTTTTCTCTTCGAGATTGAAGAGGCTGGTGGACGAGTCGTGTTGGGCCAAGAAACGGCAGTCGTTGGGCTATCAAAAAGAAGTTTCAACTTTTCAACCGATTCATTGGCCTTGCGCGCGGCCGCTGTCAGATTACACAGTGAAATTGAAAAGCCCGGGGCATTCAGTGACGTCTCAAAAGCGCCAAAGAGTGTGCGACATGGCTCAATCTTCCATGTGGAGCGCAATTGGATTTGAATCTCATCAGCCAACGCATGTAACTCCAATACGGACAGGCCACCGTAGTTGTTCACCAGCAAGCCAATCTCATCGCCTGTGGCAAAACTGACGAATGCCCTCTCTGAATCTGTTTCATCGCACAGCAACTTCAGTAGTCGCTCAATTAGCTCCTCGACGGATGGCGCCGGGGAAACATGAACTTGGCCTGGTTCATTGTGAATCCCGGCGCCAATCACAACCACACCATCTGATACGGATGCTTGCTGCTCTCGCCCGGGGACATGGCAGTGATCTAGCGCCGAGGCAATTGTGACGGTCTGGTCATTGATCGCCCGGCCCAGTGCGAGACACTGGTCGAACGAATATCCCTCTGCGGCCGCAGCACCGATTATTTTCATCGCTAAGACATGTCAGCCTTGTGTCTTCAGTAAAAAAAGCACTTTTTCCCGCAGAAGAAGGAGCACGAATCACATACTGAAAACATGCCCGGGTAATCCTCGCCTCCCCATATTAGTACTCTTACTCCTTCCAATCGAGACATCATCAGTGGCAGGTAAGATAGCCACATTCTTGACCAAACCCTCCGCTTTCGCTCTTTCCGCCGCGAGACCAAAATGCAGTCGATCGCCCGTGTAGTTTGTAATGAACAAAATCACCCCTTCCTGCGAAGACGCCATCTGGATGGCTCGTAGCACTTGTTTGGCGCTCGGCGACGCAAAAATGTCACCACATGCCGCGGCTGACAGAAGCCCATCCCCGATGAATCCACTCCACGCCGGCTCGTGTCCTGAACCCCCACCGCCGATGATACTGACCTTGGACTCATCGTGGTATGCATTGGATACGACTCGCTCGGTAAAGTCGAGGGTAAGATGGTCATTCGCGGAGACAAGGGCTCGTAGCGCTCTGGGGACTAGAGAATTGGCGCTCGTGGATGGGAAGTAGTGTTTTGGTGACATGTTTGATGATTGTGCAATGATACTTCAGCTGCTGATTAAAGTCGTTGCTGTTGAGGATAGCTCATGGGCCTTTTTCGTGATCCTTCCTGCGCGCAGTTCGGAGCTGTAGGTGGGAGTCGTGAGTCCTTACAAAACGAAGTGTTTCCAATCCATCACATGGGAGCCCTCGCCCTCTTATAGAGAAGGCACGCAGCTGTGCGCAATAGTACAAAGAGGACTGGTCTCGGCCCTCAAGGCTGGGCTATGCTGACAGCTCTCGTCATGGGATCACTTCCCATTTAGGCAATTCCGCGGGGGTGGACTTTCTTAAAGTTATCGGCATGCGGGGCCCCAGAGACGTCGAGACTCGAGTTTCGAAGAATCAAGACAGTCAGCGATCGAGTTCGCGGTGAATATGATCAACACGTGAGACTACCACCCACGATTGTCTACAATAAACTTGGTCATCTGTTTGAAATGGCAATGTACTCCTCGAAGGCGTTGTCGTCCGCGAAGGGAAACATCAAGACGATGCATATTCCAAATGGAAGTCCTTTAATCCGATAGGAGATTCAGGTACCAAATCTTTCTACTGGAATAAGGGAGCTAGTGATCTGTGTCGTGTAATTCTAATTGTCCCAACTTCCCAATATGATAGTACTGAAATGAATCCAGATTCAGTAGTTCGATCTGCGAGGCCCATCATTCATTCGGAGTTCTGCCGATCACAGCTGGGGAATGGATCCACTTTAATAACAAGTGGACCTGAACAATCTCGGACTTCCCCCGGTCCGCTGAAAATAGATTAGGCTGATTTACATGGAAGACCCTGGACTCTGAGGTAGACTCTGTGTGTCTGGAAGAAGAACCCCCACGCCTACAGTCGAGCAATCGTCCGCAGACCGGGGCGGAGATTTCGAATGTATACTCAAAGAGCCTACGAAGGACACCGAACGCTTGGCACGGAAGATCAGTCCTCCAAGCAAAAAGTGATAGAAGTACTGAACATATACAATTGCCGACGGGAGAAATGACGTTAGGCCTTTTGAAAGCCTGCCAACCAGATAACTGATATCTGTCTGAAACGTGATATACTGTAGCAGTAGATGCACCAAGTTAGACCACCTCTTGTTCCCGAATGATGATCGAAGAGTTGGTGTCTTTCGTTGCGTACTCCGAATCTTTCTCGACGATGTTCGTGGCTCCGTTCGTACCAGCCCCAGCAATGTGAGCGCCTTTGATCTCATTGATGCCTTTGAGACCGCTATTTTCGGCATCGTCTCCATTCTCATACTTCACGCCATTGGTGCCAACGATGCCATTCACACCATCTGGTGAAGCAAGATGGTGGTCATTTTCAACGTGGTCGACTGTCGGCTCAGTCGGACTTACCAAGCTAGAAACAGTAGCCTCAGACAGGCCTGCATTGCCCGTTCGCTGCTTCCCCTCAGGATCCAATCGATTCAAGAGCTCATCGGGCAGTTTACTCGCGACAATTTCCACCAAATCTGCGATAGAAGCACCACCTAGAATCTTCATGACTGGCACGTCGACAGCGAGTTCCTTCAGGAACTAGGACCGGACCTCCACCGCGACCAAACTGTCGACGCCCATGTACACGAGCGGCGTGCTGTCGTAAATGCCGTCAGAATCGGATAAGAACTTCAAAGCCTGCAATTTCTTCTTGAAGGAGTCTGTTTTACGGGTAAATGTCAACGAAAGACTGCGTATCAAGCGACGATCAAGGGACCAGGGGCCTCCACATACTCCAAAGCACTTTGACTGCGTCCTGCAAAGATTTGGCTCCTTCCAATAGCTTTCGCGAAGGAATCACCTCACTCCTCTCTGAGCCCTGTGCGTTACCTTGTCCAGCGTCCTTGATCAGTAGTGATAGCCTCATGTTGGTTTTCCAGTAGGCATCCTTAGACTGCTCGACTGTAATTGGAGCTAATCCCGTGATAATTTCGGGATTTAGACCGAGAGCAGGACGTCCTGACAGGATAGCTTCCGCGAACAGCTGGTGCAGGTCATTCTCGCTCATCGCGATTGTGCCTGATCGTGTCGTGAGACGCTCCTGATGCTCTTTTGTCAGGCCCCACCCCCGACTTTCGCGCTCAATGAAACCTAATCCAACTAATCGAGTGATGTCAATGACTGATCCAGCCAAGCCTTGCTGACGGCGGCGGTCAATGAGTCCTTTGATAAAACAGTGACCAGCGGTGTAAGCCGATTATCCAGGATTACCAACAGTTGCAGCGATCGAACTAAATCCAATGAACCAATCCAGAGGCTGACTGCGGTCGGAGAAGAGCCTGTCAAGATTGATTGTGCATTGTACTTTGGGCCTCAGAACCGTCTGGAAATCTTCAAAGCTCATATTCATGAAGGAGCTGTCTCGTAGAACCATGGCGCCGTTGGCAACGCCACCGATAGGCGGCATAGATTCCTTGATAGTGTCATGAATCTTTTTCATGGAGCTGAAGCAGGTGACGTCCCTGCAGATAGCAAAGGTTAGATACAATTCCAATGGGTATTGACTCCAAGATATCAAAATGCGTCAACCTGTTTACGTACCCTTCAAAATATCTCACTGTGGCACCCTTTGCCTTTTGTGACAGCACCCAAGCTTCGTCGACAACAGGCCGACGACTACTCAACACTATGTTCAAGGCTTGATGAGCAATCATAAAGTCGGCTAAAGACCGTCCAGTGTCACCAGCGAGACCAGCCAGCCAGTATGTGCGGTCGGGACGGAATAGGTCGTCACGCTGCGAAATCTGCTGAACAGAAACGGGCACGTACTCATCCTCCAACCAGTACACTATCATTGCCATTTGTCGAAATGTGGAAGTTTCCGGTCATGGTTCTGTCCCTGACATTGATGTTGTACTCGGATCCAGCACGATACCCTTGAGTGGGGAGAAGCTCCAGCAGCTCTTTACATATCATCATGATCTCGTCAAGCGGCGGCTGGCTTTCCTTTGGGAAGTTCCCTGCGCCTTTCAATAGATTGTTCAAGCGAATTTTAAAGCCGGAGAAGCTCATCTGAGCCGGGAATCACGGTCGTAGTATCCTCGCCTTTTCGAGCTTTGTCCTCGGCTGACTTTGGTAGGTCATCGTGCCCTTTTGGCTGATGAGGTGAGATCTTCGTACCGAAATCACCAGGGTGATTCGGTTCGTAGTCACGCCCTCGATCGCGTTGATATTCGTGTACACCCAGTGGATCGTTATGCATCAGACTTGCAAAATCCGCAGACTCTAGCCTCAGATTCCAATCTGCGTCAGCGCAGTAGACCCCTGGCCTCACCATCAGCCTCACCATTACTGCGCACGATTTCTTGAGGGAGCAATGTCTTTATCTCCGGGAACAAAGCTTGAATCCAGGATTCCCAAGATTGGTCCAAGGTCGTCCGGGCTGCCTGGGCCAGACACGCTCTCGGGCCGGCCACTTTCAGCACATGAACCACCCAACGGACCTGGCGCATATGTATCCGTGGTCACGACAGGACGGTCCCTGTGTTCAGTCGCAAGTGGAACAGGATTCTCGCCAGGACCATCGCGCGAGTGGACAGCCCGTCGTTTAGCATGTCGCACATGCTTTGGCCGGTCCGAAGACGGATCGATCTGTGTGTCGGGATAATCGCGGTCGGCCCATGCGGGCACTGGTGTTGTACACGCAGTCTATATCGAGTCGCTCACATCGATCACACCGACTTTCTGGTCCCCCGGTGCGCGTACATCGATTCTTGAGTTCGTGGCAACGGTCACATGCCGCATGGAGCCTCCGTTCGCCGTTCATTGTCTCTGCTCTGCTTGTTCGTGCCCACCAAGAGGCGTGGTTGTGGTTGGTGAACGGGGTGTGAGGCTTGGGCGAGTGGGGGTTGGTACCAAAGGCTCGGGCCGCACCGACACTCGTTTCCGGAGGGAGTCCTCTCGGATCTCCGCAGAGTCTTTTCGAAATGAAGAAGTCGGCTGAGGGCAATCACCAATGGACACCCGATAGTCATTGAGACGCGGACCTGACAGATGGCCTTTCTTTCCACTTTTTCCATCATGCCATCAATAAGAGCGTCGTGGCCAGTGCGGCTGAGATCCGAGCCAGGTGAAGTACTAGACTCAACACTGCCCAGCCCGCCGCCCAGCCCGCTGTAGGCGCAGGACCTGCGAGTTGACAAGGGAAAAGAAGTGGAGAGCTGTCACTGCACGCCTGCGTCCATTGGGTACCAGTCTATCTCTCTGGGGGCCTAAATCGAAACAAATTGCATATTTCCTCCTCGCCGGATGAATTTCCGAGCCCTTCATTGACATTCCGCTCCGGAAGAACGCTGCATCTGACCTTGAGCGGAGAGTCCCTGTCCGAACAGTCCGTTTCGCCCAGTACGTATATCTTGAGGATCTTTTGCATGGCTACGCACCTCATGAAGGCTGAGATCCTGGTCTTCTTGGAACGATCTCGGCCAATTGCTCCATTGGGCTATCACCTCTACATCTCCGGGCATGGGGTCTCATCCTCTGGAGCTGGGGATGTTTAGTCGCTGTGCATATCAGTTTTCCTCAAACACTGCTTATTGTCGACGGCCCTTATACTTCACGCAATCTTCAAGCGCCTCAATAGATATCACCTTGGCACGACAAGTTCGGATCGATTTCTCCGAGTAATTGGATTGATGAGCCAGGTCTTTCTCTGATTCGTCTGGAGCGACCACGCTTGATTATAGATGACTTGGGCTGGTCTCGTCTGGTCAAACAATTTGGCGATGACAGCGCCACATTGTATCACAAAGAAACGTTTTCGTGCCAGGGGTTGACCTTCTGTAGGTGATGAAATGGTCAAGCTGAAATGAATGCAATCGTTCGCGGACCCAAGCTCTCGAGGCGACCAGGCCCAGTTCCAGGCGTACCCATACAATCCATCATCTTCTCTTCTTTCTTCTCACTTTGCTTGGCTCTGCTCGTGCATGGCCCCCAAATTACATTTCACGACTTCAAACCGCTGGATTGTATGAATTTGACTTCTGTTGGGGACGGAGAGATGAGCCACGTGGCGGCTGGTTGGGTATGTATTAGTAGCATTCTACGACCATCTATGAAGTTGTCTCTCCCTTGTCCTTCCCTATGCGGCTCTTTGGGGCTGACAGGCCCGACTTGCAATATTTCAACGGTCGGCTCAACTGATCGCTTTCCTTCACAGTCTTTCTTCAACGCCAGTGACCCAAGGAAGGCGCTTTCCGAGTCCTGGCGGGTCCTTCAACCTGGCGGCGTCTTAGTAGCCTCCTCCTGGGCGGAAACAGACTGGCTCCGAATGCTGCGGACCATCACCAAAGTGGACCCGGCATGCATTCCGCCATCGATCCCAGCACGATGGGCGAAAGCAGAGAGTCTGGCCTCTGAACTCGAGATGGCCGGATACCGGGACGTCACGGTGCACGAGGTAGATGTGGACATACCGTTTCGCTGGCACGAGTCCTTTGTGGACACGATGATGACAAAAGTGACTCAAATGATGACGGCAAGACAGGACCTAGATGAGCAGCAGAAGGCGTTGCTTGCACAATACATGACGGAGGAAGTGCGAAGCCTGTGTTCGACCGAGCCGGGGAAGCTCAAGGCCGTGTCCTTGGTTGGCGTGGGAGTGAAAGGATTGTTTCTGCCTGGGCCGCGTACCTCGAATCATGGGATGCGATAGTACGGATGTTGATTTACCACCGAAGAGATTCATAACGCCAAAGAAACGCTTGAAACACACCTCCGGTTATGCAAGATCAGAAGTGATGTTATGAAATCCGCGTGAACACAATCACAGCGGACAGAAAACGGGTTGGAATAGTAAGCCCGGGAGTCATCTTGTCCTTTCTCCAATCCACGCTCACTCGTTGTGACTCTCAGCCATCCTCCTGAGTATGCTTGTAACCCTTCAAGTTTTTTGGAGTCAGCAGTCCTTCCGTGAGAAAGGTGTCTCAAGCAAATCTTTCACCTTCAGTTGACTTCCTATGCTGAAGCGTCTTCAAGGTATCCATCATTGATAGGGGTGTTAATCTATGAAGTCTCTGTGTTTATACGATGCATTTGCACATACAATCATCAATGATTAATTATCATTTGGATGTCAAAAAGCGGAGATAAATCCAAGGATGACATTCTGAGCGTCTCGGGCGTTTTCAACGGTGTAAGCTCTGTCCAGGTGCGCCTGTAGAATAGCTTTCGGTACCTTGCCATACAGCAAGACTCTGCACTTTGGTGGTCATATATCTCAACAAGTTCGATATTGAAGGAGTCCTTCTATAGGTAGCTTGAAGCGCACGATCACGACAAATTCTCGGGCTGGGTTGTCCTTTCACTAACGCTCCAAACAAACATTACACTAGTCAGGGCAGTACTTGGCCCTGTCTTGTATGAACGCAGCAATTGTGTATGGTTGAGGGCTCTCCAAGTCGCGCCGACAGAATTGAGACGGGTAAAATGCGCTCGGGCGGCCACGTTCATGCCTGCTCAACTGCAGCGTCTTCTTGACTAGTCGAAGGGCTGTCACTGATCCTCATTGTAGGCCCCCAGGATTGAATCTAGGGACTCGGAAAACACCCGTTCTGCGACACAACGCATATTCGCTGTCCTGGCGGCAGACAGCATTGCAATCTGCCGAGCATTCAGACCAGCGCGGTCCGCTAGTTCTGGATTAAGGACCGAGCGGAATACAATCCCGCCGAGAACCTGCGTGACTGCGGCGCCCAGATACTGGAAGAAAAGATTGAGTGATATTGCAACCGGCATGAGTTCAGGTCTGTCGCGAACAGTGTGCTGGACGATGAGCGAGGGCATCTGTTGGGCCATTCCGACACCGAGGCCTTGAATCACTTGGAAGCCGATCCAGTGGCTTGATGGAGTGTTGGATTGTTGAGAATTGCGTGTATAGAGCGGCAGCCGTGCACATGAAGAGGGGACCTATAAAGAGCCACGGGTTATAGTAGTGGGATCTTCGTGCTGTAGTTGGGAGTGAGTCGACGGTCGGATCTGTGCGTGATGAATCATTCTATCGGATTCGATAGATGGTGGAATCAGACGTACCTAGAATACCAGCAGATAAAGTGCCCACGATTTGAGAAAGCACAAAAGCCAACACTCTGGTTCCACTCTGCAATGGAGTTGCGCCTTGCACGGCCTGAAATTATTCCGGGAGATAGTAATTCAGGATTCCCAGAGAGCCAAAATGGCAAAAGGAGAACAAGACACTAAAATTCACCGTTCGTCTGGTGATTACATTCCCTGGTATCATCGCACTTTCGCCCTTATACCCTTCCCAGCACACGATGAGAATCAACATCACACCCGAGCCCACAAATAGCCCAATGACTGTCGCCGAATTCCAATCCATCTGTGTACCCCCCCACATCATTGCGAGAAGCAGCACGAAGATGGCAGGTACAAAGATCGCACAACCAAGGACATCTAAATTCTTGATCCGCTGCACGACCGTTCGCTCGCGTTGGATTGAGGGAGGCCGGAAGAAAAGCAGCATTGAGAGTAATGTCAGAGCACCGGGAGGAAGATTCAGCCAAAAGCACCACCTCCAAGTCGCCTTTTCCGTAAATGCGCCGCCAATGACGGGAGCCAAGATAAGACCCAGGACGAAGCAGCTGCTGCATATTCCCAGTAGCAGCGGTTTCGATTTCTCAGGAGAGACGGTGAGAACGATCACGAAGCCTCCGCTTGCGACGCCCGACGCCCCAATACCCGCAATTGCGCGACCTGGAATAAAAGTGTTGCTGTTGGGCGCAAAGCCACAGACCAGGCTTCCAACCAAGAAGATGGAAAAGAACGGGATTTAAATCCAGCGAAGGGGGAACATTGAGCTCAGTTTTCCCGCCAGCGGAGTCAATGCGCATGTTGTGAGTGAATACGCAGCCGGGTACCATGCCAGTTGAGAAGTGTCCTGGAAATCTGAGGTAATTGATGGGATAGCCTACCGTCAAGAATTAGCTGTCGACGCACTGTGTTTGAGCTGGGGGGCTTGAGTGAAGAACTCACCGTTGCAATGACGAATATGTCTAGTGACATCAAAAAGGCCCCGAAACAGATGCCCACGAAGATGGCAAAGAGCTTGAAGCCATGCATAGCATGTGCGTCACTCCCTGTAGTTCCGGGGCTCGTCTTGACGTCGGCTGCATTTTGCGTTCGGGCTTGGTCTGCGGAATTGATGGCCTTCTCAGAGTCGTCGAGCTTCTCGTTCTCGTGGGAGGGAGCGGAAGTCATACCTGCAGTTTGAGCTTGGAGGATCTACCGTCACACAAGATTGACAGGTCGTGTCGAGTAACGAAGAAACATCGAGGCCATAATCCCGAGATCACTAGCTCTTTGTAAGAATTCGGATCATGGTGAGCCGGTGACATCTGTGCTTGAAAGTCACCGGTTGACGGGCATAAACAATCCCTGTCGAGCTTTGACATAACAGTTCTCGGAAGGCTGACTCCCGAGACAAAGAAGATGAGGGCCCCAACTAAATGGATCGCCTGATCTGCGTTCTAAAGACGCTTCAAGTACGGTCGATCCTCTCGCTCGATGACCCACCTAGTCCAGCGTCAATTAGGAAATTGCTGATTCCGAGTAGGTCATGGGACTACTGCTTAGGTTGTCCGTTTGGCCATCACTGCGGTTGGCTCTGGTCTAAACAGATCCATGTGCCCGGTAGTGAGCTAGGACTTGCATGATAATCCAAGGCAGGCTCTCGAGAGCTTGCTGTCCTCGCCTCCTCGGTGTCCTGGATTTACGCAGATGCAGGATTCCAACGGTAGAGAGTCAGTGTTTGATGTTTACAGAATTTTACATGAGGTAATGAGATTTCAAAATGATTCTCTGAGCACATACGACCATAGGGTTTGGAAAACAGGGCTTCCCGTCCGCTCAGCCGCACTTAAGCCACACGCCGGCCAGTTAGTAGTATGGTGGGTGACCACATGCGAATCCTGGCTGTTGTATGTTTTTGTCCTTGCACCCTTCTTGGGGCAGGGTCTTTCGAGTTTGACGCACACCAGTTAAGAACAGTCATGTCGTCTAATTCGATGGTTCCTTTTCTGAAGCGCGACTTCTTTGTAGTATATTTTGTTCATGTCAGGGCTAATTCCGGCCTATGGAATTAACGTTCTTCATCTACATAAAGTGACAGTAGGTATATACACTTGAACATCAGTTACAGTCTGATAATCTGACTCTTCATTCTATCAACTGGCAGATATTAAGCTGGCCTGATACGTACGCAATCGGGGGAATTTGCGACGTATATAATTTTCTTAAAAAGGTTTGCCGGCACATACGACCATAGGGTGTGGAAAATAGGGCTTCCCGTCCGCTCAGCCGTACTCAAGCCACACGCCGGTTAGTTAGTAGTATGGTGGGTGACCACATGCGAATCCTGACTGTTGTATGTCAGTAACCTCTTAATCTTTTTATCTGGGCTCTAGAGTATTCTACTGTCATAATCAGGCACAGAGCGAGGTGATTCCAACTTATAAATTTAGTACCCAGTCATGTGAATTCCATGCCGCAGCAGCCGCACGACTCATGACCAAATTTCGAGCAGTACGATCATATAGTGTGACTGTGCGCTGTGTAATGCGTAGCACTGTATGGCGCCTTGAATAGAGCTTGAATACAGTCCTACGGCTACCGACACCATACCCTCGTCTTGTTATGCACACTTATGAAAGTATAAAGAACGGCGCTTTCTGAGAGCGGTATAGATTTTGAATGGTATTACAATCTGTACATCAGTCCGAGGGGCCTCGCCTGGGCCCGGTATATAGGCTACTCCATAGTGCCTGTATTTAAATGGAAACATCGATATATACTAATATCTACAAGCCGGATCCCTCTTAATGTGTCTTTGTTTAAGAAGCGATGTCTTCCTTTGCATTAGCGCTATACTATATGATATCCCGCGTGAACGCAAACGAGAACATGATCTATTAGCAATGTTACGGTAGGCGTTGTTTGTCGACCTCATTCTGTGTCTCTGGCAACGATGACAAACTCTCATCTGGAGATTCTGCGCATAAAAAGGTACTCTGGTAATATCTCGTTGCAAAACTCGCATTGAAAGCTCCTTTGATTGTGCTAAGCCCACTAAAACTTTCTGTGGTGCTCAAAACCAATCTCTTCATACCGTCGGAAACCCTCAACTAGACAAATGAAAGGATTTTGACGCTACCTTATATAGTATTAGTATCTGGGGACAGCTCCTCATTCATGACTTGGTTTGTCGTGTTAGTGAGTCTTTCCTCGTGTCCGGGAGGATCATCGCTAGCCTACTGAGATGAAGGAGGTGCCAGACGTGTCCTCTCTTCGCGTGGGACACTCAAATTGCCACCGGCGCCTGGTAGACTACCGATGGTCGAAGTTAGCTCCAGCCGGCCGAAATTCATGTTGGGTGAACATAAGCAGATTCGCGTTGATGACTACCTGTCTGATCTGGGTTATTTGATCTAAGGAAAGGTGGTGAGGGAGTTCTGTCAAAGTAAGCCAGACTACCTATGACATTTAGGGATCCTATTGCCGAGGTATTACTGGGAATGGTAGAATTATAGCGTGATGCCATGGATGTCTTAAAGACGCTTATCTTCGGTAATGCTGTCGCAAAAGTGCTGATCCGCAGTAAATTTACGTCGACGGGGAAGCCATTGGCAACTCACATAAACCTAGTTGTCTCCATTTTCTTACTGAACCATCTTCTACGAAAAGCATAATTTGCTATGATTTTGTATGTCTTGAATGCTGGACTCTGGGCTGGATGTCTCTCGGAAGTAGAAATCGACGAGAGTTTACTTCCCCCTTAATTAAGTACTCCTTTAGCTACGCTAAAGGACGACGGGCGCTACGAATTCGCGCGATAGGGCTCTCATGGACACGTTTAGGGCCTGTTGGTATGCAAGTGCGTTTCTCCTTGTGGTCTTGGGGGTCTCTATTTTCGTGACACTAAGGTGGGCTAGTGTCTGCCCTCCGGCCTACTATACGAATCTTAATACTATATACGTGATTTCTTCGGTCCGATCGCCTCTGCACCCCAGAGGCACGTAATATAGGAACGAAGAGCGATCGGAGCTAGGTACCCTATAGCCACCTAGCATTTATACGTCTCAACGCAAGGGATACAATATTTCATATCCCAACAATCATTGTCTTCAAAGACAAGCTTATCATTGAGAGATCTACACCTACTGGACTCATAGACATCTCTCTTGGGTTTGACTCCGCAATTCGAGATCCCGGATGATTAAATGAACAAGGTCACCTGTCCCATGACATAAACGTGCACGTCATGCATCCGGTCAGGGGTTTACCTCCAGGGTATCCTCAGAATCCTAAATTCTTGCTAGACTCGTTGGCAAGACACTGTTGACAACTCCTCCAGGCTCTCGGAAACTGAGTATCTTCTCGCCCTCCTCGTACTCAATTTCAAACTTGCAGTCATTCAAACCACGAGCAAAGGATACTATATTGTGTAGTAAGGTGGCGAATTTGATCAAAGCCGGTTGTTGAGATGCTTCCCAATGCTTTAATTCTTCACGTATGTCCTGAACCCGAATGTCGTTGAACCTGCCGAGCGTGTGATATGCGAGAATAAAATTGGGGATTTGCCGGATCCAAAGCCGAGGTAGCTCTTCTTCGAGCGTACGGACGTGGACTCTCATGATAGATCGCGTTTTGAGGTCGAATACCGCCCGTTGAGGGATATAGTGGCCTTTTTTTGAAACTTTGAGCGCCTTTACTGTGGCATCTTCAGAGGCTGAACCCACGCTGACGCTTGAAATCATCAACCCTTGAATAGATGACACAAGATCATTCGTATCAACATCGGCAGTCTCAGAAGCATGATTTTTCTGGACCTTTAAGTCTTCGGTGACTAAGTCGGGTAGGAAACCGTCCACCTCAAAACGCACTACACATTTCATGCCAGCGAAGTTGTAGTTGACCAACCGCTGATGAGACTCGGACCCTTTGACGCTGGGATCCCAGCTAGTGTAAGACTCGGGAAATGTATGTCCGTAACCCCGGATATCTGGAATGGTTTCGGTAGGCGACTTTTCCCTTCTGATGAGGAAGACTGTGCTGCCGACTACTTCCACAAGCATCCGGAAAGACGGAGGACTGCCACGTGCAAAGCGTAACAGATTGCCCAATGTACTCCCACAGCCAATTATATCAACATTGCGTAGAGGGAACTCCGGACTATCCGTCAGTATTGCGTGGATCATCGGTTCGAGGGGGTAGGTGCGATATCGCGCAGCGTTAGGGTCCCGGTAATATTGGCCGGAGTCCTCTCGCAACCGAGTAGGCTTAGGAAGAGGTGTCCAAGCCCGCGGCTCACCTAGTCGAAGCGTACCGATTAGTGATGGAGAAATTCTTTCTGCTAATCGGGGGGTTTCCACCTGGAACGAGTATATGAGGATTGTCTCCGGTCATCCAATTATAAGATGTCAGATACTGGGTATCGCTTATCTGCGCGCGACCATTGCCTTGGCTCGCTGCATCATCAAGATCCTCACGGTGAATTGTTGCAAGGATATTACCTAGCGGTGGAGGTGAAGTTGCACGTGTGGTATGCTGTTGAACATCCCTGTGAGTTCTCCTTCTATTCGAACTTTTCCCATGGTCAAAATGAGAATCTCTTCCCCGTTGCTTCATTGTTCGTAGCTGGATAATAGCTGGCGTTAGATGGACGGAGATACAAAGCGTGCAATACACGAAAGGTCTGGGGCGATAAAATGGCAGTTGAAATAGAAGCAAATGTGTTGGCAATCCAGGAAGAGAAGCTGAATCAAGAAAGAGTCTTGATTTTCTAATGAAAGTGGAAAACCATGGGTGCTATATGAAGCTAGGAAAGAAAGCTTCTAGGAAAGAAAGCTCCTGGAGGGAAGGTTCCAACAGAATGGGCTGTACCCTAAGCCGCTTTTGGGACTTTTGTGGGCGTTTGTTCCTTACAAACAAAAGCACTGCAGCATCCATTCAGTCACCTGATCACGTTACCTCCTTCTTTTGGGATTAACCGGCCCTTATGGACTGGCTAGGCGTGTCTCTGTCACAGCGCTGCACTTAGGCGTGGCTACCCATGCTCGCAGTGCAAACCAGCGGAGCCAACAGATTCAGTGCTGGGTAGCAGAATTGAAGCCCTCGTTTAAATTTTTCTCACTTCGGATTAAATATGGTAGTAGCTTCACTCCACTGCTTCACTCCACAGTTCCTTCCGAAGGGGAGGAAGTTTCATCCTAGGAAGACTCGTATATATCCCACTTTCTGGATCGGACCAACTGACCAGATGTGCCAACCGTGTTCTCGATAGTAAGCAGGCCGAGGAGCTCCAGGAACAGAGTAGCAGGTTCTAAGCTGCCCGCCGAGACAATCAGACCGATCCCTTCAATACATTCAAGCGACCTATATGCTGCGATTTGTTTGGATGATTCTGTCACCTCACCACGTGGGAATCTGCAAACTTGTCACCCAGCCTTACCTCTGTCTTCCTCTTTCCCCGAACAGTTGTGGCTTTCACCTTTCTCTCTTTCTTTTGTGGATCACCTACGAATCAAATTTGGGAATCTCCAAGCGATACAGTATCTTCTTGTAAACACGACTTTTATTTGAAGTACCCCGATCAGTTACAGACCAGGCAAACTGCACTGGATATTCTTTTTCAATGGATGTTTCACTCCGGCCTACAAGACAATAGGTTGCCGAGAGTATCGTATCGTAGGTATTAATATGCTATAAGTATCATTCTCCTATCCGCTTACCCGTGAGAAGTTTTCTCGCCCTGCACCGGTCTCCGCTGCCTTAATTCGCCCCCATCGTTTCTGAGGCTCGAGTTCAAATCTGAAACCATCTTCCACGATTCTGCTTCCCGACTAATCCTCTCACAAGTAAGCATCGAGCTTTCGTCTCTTGACTTTTTGTGTCGCGAGGCTAGCTCTAGCGCCTCTAGTCTCATGAGCACCCGACCCTGTTTCTGTCCATCTATATGGTCATTGCATGACAACAATAATATTAATGAAGACAGTGATGACGAGACTGTGGCAGCGACCGAGACCCAACTCTTCGAATTCAAGTGCTAAACATTTCCACCAATCTCACATTATCAGTGGCTACTACTTTGAACGCCTCGCATCTCATAGTTCTCCTTTGAGTCAATCTACCAAACATACAATTAAAGTTCTCATCTCGTGGCAAAGCTCGGTGATTGATCGACTTAGGGCTCACTCTAGCATATGGATCCTGCGAGTTGATTGATACGGTTCAATTTTGAGATATGCCGGTCGCCGCGAGTCTGAGATGCTTGATTTCACTACGGGCTCGTTCGTCACCCCATAGCTGGAACGTGGACCGGGTCTCTTCCTTTCAGGCCGACATATTCTGTGTGGTGTGTAGTGTATTCACAGGAAAGACGGCCGAGTGGACATGAACTCAGTTCACTCATGCGCATTTGGCTATAGCAGCCGTATCGAGATAATCATCGAGCAAAAGATTAAACAAAAACGTACAACAGCTAGGATTCGCATGTGGTCACCCACCATACTACTAACTAACCGGCGTGTGGCTTGAGTACGGCTGAGCGGACGGGAAGCCCTATTTTCCACACCCTATGGTCGTATGTGATAACATTGTCGTGAATCAGTTATATCACTCTCAAAAAAGATTGCAAGCCGAAAGGCCCGAAAATAGAATTACCGGTCGCTCTAGACAGTAAATTCATCCGTTATATAACTCTAAATCATTTTTAGGATAGCAAAACATGTAATGATAACTAAAGCAAAGATCTGAATCTGTTCCCATCTCCAGTGGATCAAACAAAGGGTTGATATCTGAGGGGCTAAAAAAGAAGGGTAACACATACAACAGCCAGGATTCGCATGTGGTCACCCACCATACTACTAACTGGCCGGCGTGTGGCTTAAGTACGGCTGAGCGGACGGGAAGCCCTGTTCTCCACACCCTATGGTCGTATGTGCTTGAGTCAAACAAGTTGCCAAATATAATGCTCAAAATAATTTCCACGATCCGACTGTATGCAAAACAATATCGTCCAACATCATCAATGTGCCGCAGTCAATTCAAATTCATTATCCGTTCGACCTGTGAGCTTGCCACCCGCTCAAAGGCACAGATGGAACATGAGGTCAGTCACATGATTTGGAGTCTTAGTAGCCAGAACTTCACGTCAACCATTCAGATTGACTCATACACTTTCTTACTCTCCGCTGAAAGACAAAACACACTCACAAAATATGCTTGTTTACCGATGCAGAATCTCACCTCGATAAATTGTCGAATCATGTAAGCTGGATTCTGATCACCTGGTCAACCTGCAGCCCTATGATCTTTCCCTTCAAGAGCCCTCCCGAAGTCTGGACGATCATGAAGGTCACGAAACACTCGGTTCTTCAAAATTGCCGATCAAGGAAGATTGGGGTAGGTGGCTCATTTAGAAGACTGGTCGAGTTGACTGAAAATCGACCCTTCACCCCTACGGACAGTGCGATGGCAAACACCCTGGATGTAGCCAGTGTCTTTTGACAGGGCGACAGTGTCCGGGATATCCGGTTGACTGGTCGTTTGTTGAGCAGAGTCAAGCGACACTTCCAAAAAAAAAATAGCAATCAGTGGAGCAAGATCAAGCAATCAATTATCGAGAAGGTGCACGAAACCCGTCACGGACTTCGAGCTCGCAAGCTACGCCATTTATGAAATCATGTCAGGACAAAGCAATAGATCCTCCAGATGAACTACCTGACGACCTCGTTAGTGTCATAATAACAACCTATGTCCCTGACGACCAGCGACATTTTCACCGCATTGTATCTGCTGAGCCCGCACCTCGTATATGTGGATCATGGGTCGAAGTGCCTCCCAATGTGAATGGATTGACGAGCAGCCATGCCGTATCGACCGCCTTGACTGCTCTGGGTCATTCAATTGCGTGGCAAAGTAACCACGGACAAGCTCCTAGCGTGAGCAGCATACAGAACTACCTGACAGCTGTTCGGGAAATGCAGGAAGCACTGACTTCATCAAACATCTTCACGGATCAAGAGCTTCTGGTGGCAATCATGAGCCTCGGTTTAGTGGAGGTAAGTACCGCAGGCATGCGCTTTCAATGGGACTCTTATCTTACCAAGTTTCCCAGCTTATGTTCCCTGGGCCTTCCGAAGGGTTGACAGTGCATATAAATGCCATCGCACGAATTCTTGAAGCGCATGGCCCGGGTCGCTATCAAGAAGGCGTTCTGCACAAACTGTTCGTTGAGTTTCGCCTTTTACTTGTGAGCAAGCACCGCTGCGTTTTTGGAATGATCATAATAACAGTTCTCATACCATGTAGATGATTAAAGCTATCCAGGATTGAATGCCGTCATTTAGCCATACAGAGAACTGGATTACAATTCCGTTTGCAACATCTAGACCGTCCCAGGTGCAGAGCCTGCTCAGTCAAAGTGCTATGGTCCCGAGACTTTTGCGGCAAATGGATGAGATCACCAGCCAAGACATCAATGATGAAAGCATCTCTGTTGCGTCGCAGATACTCGGCGATTCTAACAATCTCTTGAATAGCTTGGATGAATGGCAGATATTGGCACAGTCCCATGAAAAGCGGCCTAACTACAGGCCTCGAAAATTGGAGATGCGACGTGGCGAGACCCCAGCAGCACACTTTCATCGACGCTGGTTCACTTCGATCACCCTGGCTAATGCACTTACCCATGTCTGGTCACCTCGACTTATCTGTCTCCTTGAAATAGAGCGCCTAGTCTACACTTTTTCTCTCTCAAATACCCCTCACGTCAAGCCATTCGACGATCTCAATAGCGAAAGCAACCTTGACGAAGCTCCAAAGCTGATAAGAAAAATATGCCAAAGCATGAACTATCTTCTTCAGGACAAAATGAAGCTTTATGGTCCCGCTTCTGCAATCTTACCACTTCAGGTGGCATACGCCGTGGAGACATTGGATCCTCATGGCCATCACATTGAATTGTCAGTCATTCGGGAAATTATTAAACGACTATTCCAGAAAGGTCTTCGATATTTCTCATCACATATTCTTGAGAATAACCTTTTCGTGCACCGGTGGGATGCTATATTGAGATGTAAAGTTTTGAACAGAACACCCACCAGTTGAGAAGAAGGACAGCGGGTGGCGGTCCCAATTTGGATTCCGACTTGGCCTGTGTGGAACCACAGCTCAGTGCAATGACTTTTTTCTCAAGGTGAATCCTACATGTACCGATTACATAGGAGAGCAATCGGAAATTCTCGGCTTTCTGTAATTGGGCCTTTCGCAGACTGGAGAATACATTCGAAGGGACTCTTCGCTCTAATTTTCACCCTGTCATACTACTGAATGGAATAATTCGTTATGAGCATCTGAAATGATACATTCAAGATCACTAAACTGGATGCAAGTCGATACATGTGATGAGAGGCTTTTCAAAACCGAACCTACACATGTGAAGGCCACGATATCCTTCCTCAAGCGTTCAGGCACACCTCTCATCTCGTGTCTCGTAGCTCATACCACGAATTAGATGAGATCATAACTACAACACCTTGACAGACTTTCCAGGGCTCAGCCAGCAGACTTTATCCGCGATGCCCTCCTCTTCAAAAGCCTCGGCCAAATCTCTCCCATTCTGGGTGAAATGTCCCCAGGACTCATAATGCATTGGCACAAGGCATTCAGCTCCAATCGTGCGGAAAAGATGAGCAGCCTGCTTGCCATCCATAGTGATCTGCAAGGGGCCTTCTGGGCCACTAGCGATCACTGAGCCAAGATTCATCACCGCACAGACAACGTGGAACTTTTCCGGGATCTTGGCAAGCTCATCGATGTATACGGTGTCACCAGTGAAGTAGATAGCATTCGGCTTGCCATTCGCTGCAGTGCCGAACTCTTCCGAGGTGATGATGAACCCGGTACATTCGCCGCCGGGCAGATGCTGACATGGAGTTGCGGTGATTTCAAACGGTCTGCCACCGAGTGCGATGGACTCGGTCTGCCAGGGCTTCATGCCTCGGACGGCTGGGCGAGGGGCGAGCTTGTGTGCGCCGTCCATCGTGGTGAACACGTGGCGGCCGTCTAAGAGGCGGCGGCCTAGGTCATCTAGGTTGTCGGGATGGTCTTCGTGGCTCAGAAGTATGGCGTCGATCGCGGGCAGGTTCTCGAGAGCAAGAGATGGCGTCTCAGTGTTCTTGAGCACAACTCCACCGCCCATATCCCACGTCGTACCGGCAGCGGAGAAAAACGGGTCGGTCAGGAAGTTTATTCCATCGATTTCAAATATGGCAGTGGCAGTACCGATGTGTGTGACACTGAAGGAACTCTTGAAAGTGGAAGACATGGTGAAAGACCCAGTTGAGGAAAGAGTTAAGAATGGGGGAAACGCAGAGTTGGTGAAGGAATCAACAAGAAGAGTCAATCGACAAGATTCACGGACCCTTTTATCTGGTCAGAGGCGCTTGGTGTCAGCTTGTGGCTTTTGCGGGGCTGATTTGAAACCCTTTCCATCTTGACAGGGCCAATTGATGAATGATGACAAAAATACTTGTGAAGGTCTCCTCAGTGAGGCGATTATGTTCAAGAAGTGGCTTCACCACTGAGACGATTAGTCGTGCCACCTGTTGAGAGGCTGAAGACTCTATTCCCTTTTTGGCAACTAAACCCGCCAAGACCTGCCATCAAGGCTTTGGCCAAACCTTATCAATCACCCCCCCCTCCCCCAGGCTCAGGTCTAAGGTCAGTATAGAAAGCGGGCTGTACCGTCATCGTGGAAATGAGGAATTACGAGTGTAGAATAGAAAAGAGCATATGCTCGTCCCAATTGGACGATGAGAATGATGCGTCCTATTTGCTGAGATGGGAACAAAAATCGGCGTACTGAAGGTTTGAGTTCTTTGAAATTCGCATGAAAGTAAACGCTGTCCACATAAGCTACATACTTGAGAGTGAGGTTCTCACCATAAAAATGGGGTGAAACAGTGAGTGACCTCCGGCCCCATGAATCAAATGATAATGTCTTCCAACCAGGCAGGAAGTGGCGGTACAGTAGTAAGTGACTCTTGTACCTAACACTACCTAACTTCTGATACAAAAAGCAGTTGAAGTTGAGAATCGTAGGAACTAAATTGGTTTAGTAGCCAGATTTCACTACTCCTTGCAAAAACTCTGCTTCATGCGAGATGTGGGGCGATTGGTATACACCACACAGTGCCACGGTCGAGACTAGGTAGTAATGGTCGAGCTCTATGCAAGTATAAGTGCCGTACTGTTGCATTAGTTGGAATCGATCAAAATTTCCTGTAGATGGGACTTATCATGACTCTAGCTATGTCTTGATTTGCATATTGACGGGCAACACCGACAGAGCGGGTATTCCACAGGTCTAAGAAATGAGGCCTATGGTAAGAGATAATCAGGGAATCAGTGAGTCAATCGATCAGGATTCATGGTTTTAGGAGGAGAGTACACAGAGCTTGATGCCTGCTGATGAGGCAATAAAAAATTTACTGGTCACAAGATCATAGGTCCCGTGACCCTTGATCAGTAGTGCTTGACACCATATCTGAAGGTCTTCTGCTAGGATGAATGCTTTCAACTTTTATATCCAGCACAGGCTATTTGACAAATACACATGACCATTGAGGATGGATAATCTGAATTACCAGGCGCTGATTCCACTCAGCCGTATTTGAGCCGCAATACATGGCCACGTTCAACCCCCGGGGTGCCATGAATGATATTCGAGCAAATGAGAAGACGGCGTGGGTGATATAGGTGATAGAGAGAGCTGACCGTGCAAGGGCCGGTTAAACATTGGGATTGTATGGCTTACGATTCTGCCGTTTCCACCGTAGTCCGTAGCCTAACGAGAATGGAGAAATTTCCCTCCTTTACAATCTCACCTCAATCCATTCTCTCCTTCTGTGAGTACATCTACTATTGTAGCAATGAGTTATCACCCCTGAATACCAGGCGTTGGAAGTCCTGCTCCTTCACTCGTGAGTGTCCCTTCTTTCGCAGATAAACGTCACCTTGCCGTCTAATTGATGATTGCATCATCTCACTGCGTGTGACAGCTTCATACCCCAGCATATTCATCAATCAACGCAACACTCTTCTGGTTCAGGAAAATATTGATGAGATGGGGTTTAGAGAGCTCTAGGACATACACAAGACATAAGCGTCGTAACATGAGACATTTGAAATCGGCTTTGGCATGCCCAGACCGATGAACAAGCTACAGGATCAACTTTTTACCGATCTCGTGTTCATCTAGCGCTTTCATATCGATAGCCCTTCGACATGCAGATAAAATTCTCCTGTGTTCTGGACATTACGTGCTGTTTTCTTGCGTTATATAGCCTAGGACTTTGAGGTGTCTTTCGACGGTAGCGTTGATCTTCCGATCGATTTCGAATATATTCTCTCATGAAGCTACAAGAAAGTCATTCTTGGGACCATCCGTGCGTCTGTGTAGGCTTGCCAGAAAGAAAAAGCATGGCTAGTACACGAACCGGCGAGATAATGATGGGATACGGCTACTGTAGGAGCAGCAGTATCGATGTGTGAGATGGATGAGGAGTTAGATTGCTATGGGGGAGAGATTCTACCTAAAGATACCGTGACATGGTTGGGTGGGTTTCTGCATTTGTAAAGGTAATGTTATACAATAAATAAACCTTTTTCCGGGTACATACGACCATAGGGTGTGGAGAACAGGGCTTCCCGTCCGCTCAGCCGTACTCAAGCCACACGCCGGTCAGTTAGTAGTATGGTGGGTGACCACATGCGAATCCTGACTGTTGTATGTTTTTGGAGTTTCTTTTGCCAGGCAGATTCTGCTATCATTTTTAACAGCATCCCCCCGGCTTTCTGAGACGAAGTTCACGCAGATTTCGTCTTCACAGTTTCATCTCAAGAAAATTCCTTCTTTCTCATGATAGTCAACCTGGTCAGCAGGTTGTGTACTATATACCGCTATCTGAAGACACAAAATATACTCTGGCTATTAACTCGTGATCAGTGCGAGAGGCTCATGGAGAACTTTATCTTCCTAGACTCAGGTGTCGCTTTATGGCGACATGTCCTTGCCTACTATCAAAAATCTTCAATTAAGGCTAGTGCGAGTAATAAAACATTTGCAAGATAAGTCGATCACATACGACCATAGGGTGTGGAAAATAGGGCTTCCCGTCCGCTCAGCCGTACTCAAGCCACACGCCGGTCAGTTAGTAGTATGGTGGGTGACCACATGCGAATCCTGGCTGTTGTATGTTTTTGGAATTTTTTTTACTGAGAAGGCATTGTCATTACTTTTATCGCGCTAGCTGGTACGAGTGTGTGACGGACGACCGTCGGTGCTTGGAGAATTGTAGCTGTACCTGGGCACCGCCACTCCAGAATAAAGTGTACTATTACCTACAAAACACAAGAAAAAGCAAATGTCCATGAGGCCACTGCGATTGTCGTTGTTTATAAACTACGGTCCACCTCATGAGGTCATAAATATAATGGTCCAAGCGAGTCCCTTTGTTCGAGGCGAGGGTTGAACCATCTGGGTTTTTAACCCGCAGTGGCGTCCTCAATCTGGCTGGAGTTTTCAATCCAAGTCATCGAGGTGTATAGATGCGCTCTTGAGGCACGTTCAACGCCCCTTACAATATACCACTTTGTATCCTGTGATGCGGCTCAATTCGTAGAACTGACACAGATACTGTTTATATGGCATGCAATACTGCCGTCCCACCGCAGTCCATGGTCTAGATAGAATCTCTCCTCGCTAGTCCATCTCACATTCATCTCTCTCGCATATTCTACAGCTGCACCTACCTCTGTAGCTGTAGATCATCAAAGCGACTGTCAAAGCCATGCAAAACAATGAACAAACACTTTCTGGTAGATCTGGCGGTATATCACAAGAAATGCTGACGTTGCATTCGAGTTGAATGCATACACATGTCCGTGCATACGATGAAGGTACTAGTGATTGCAGTGTTCCTTAAATACAGGTACCTTAGTGTCCCAAATTTCAATTGCCCTCATCACGAAATAGCCCATCACTTCTCACGTAGCCAGGTTCAGCTAGAGGCCACACTGCAGCATCATGGCGACTCTTGAAGGACCCTAGCCCATCTTCATACACTGGTATGAATAGAGATGGTTGATCGCTCTATCATCAAGTTTTTTTCTTTCCAGGATAGGGCATATATTCCGATGCCTCCCAGCTCTTTGGTGTAAATTAGCTCCTACGGTCCTTTCCATATAGTCGCCGTCTCGATGTAACCTCCCGTGCAGGTGAGTATGCTCAACAAGCACGCTCATGTTCATAGATGGAAGTACAGTAGGTGGTTCTCTCAAGCTCTCCACAACTGCCAATAGTCAACCACTTAGACTCCCCGTTGTTTGGGAGAAACCTCGAGCGTGATTGATTCACTTTCCAAGGCAGGCAGCTTATGGACTGCATGAGAATGACATTCTTACCTCTTATCCTGAACGCCTGGACACCTGACGGTTATGCTGTAATCGCCCACCGAGTTCCGCGCTCGGGGTTGCTTGATCTGGCAGCACTCGTTAAGCCTCGTCGGGGACTTCCGCGGCTATATGTATCGACATTCCAGTCTACTCTCTAGGGAACGCGTCTATCCCGACAATGCGGATTGATGCTTGATATAGTACAATCCTAGCACGAGAACTCTCCAATAGAGAGAATCGTTGTTCTGAGGAAAGATATAACCCACAACGGTGAAAGGGGGCCTAATTCGTATCTCGTAAAGGGCTTCTTGGCGAGGCAGAGGAGGCTTTTGGCATTGGATCTACACGGGTGGGACTTCCTAAAGTCGGAATCGCGGGACATTGAGAGCGGGGTGGGCCGCTTCCAGGGTCTCTTCAAAGTTCACAGTTCATACACTCTCGCTGTTCCGCCGTCCGTATCGGCCTTGCATTTCTTGTATTTCATTTAGCCAATTCAGGTTGAAGTCCTGGTGGTCGACGCAGATGCCAAGTCTCGGGGACCGGCTATAACCAGAAGGAGGCGTAATCGGAACGGCGAGGCAACAGGAGTGGTGAGATTGATGGAGATGAGACAATGGTTCGAGCCAAGGTTGGCTGACTGGCTGCAGATTACATGCCAGCTGCCATACACCCACGATCTCAGAGAAACGAGAGGCTATTCGACTAGAAGTTCGCTGGGTGATGACGGATGGCGTGTGTGTGAGTGTATCTGCTAAAGCGAGATTGAATTTAAACCAGCTACGCCATATGCTGTCTATCAAAGCCTGGAAGGTGGAAAGAAACCCCCAAAATAAGAAATTAAAAATAATAGAAAACATAAGCAAAAAAAGCCATCACCCAACCATGCTTACATCACGCGGTTCCACCTGACCGTCGTGAGTCGTGAAATGCAAACTCCCCTCCTCGTTTTTCGACATCGGACTGACTCGCCTACATACACAGGAGGATCTGAGGTCCCAGCGAATCTAGAGGTCATCGCCCGCGAGATTCTTCGCGAAAGAAAAGCCACGGCGTGGACCTTTAGTCTGCAAGAACGTACCGCTTTACTATACTGCTGGAGACTCCTCCGTCCCGGATGTTTTTACCTTGGTACGGAATCAGTCAGAGTGCTGGATGGTTATCCCTTGCACTGGCAGGTTTGCCCGTCTTCCTCGGCCCAGCTCTTTGACGCTTTTTCTTTTGCTTTTGCTATTTTGCTATTTTGCCGTGTCTGTAGAACCGTGGGTTTCTTAATTGGGATGGCCGTTTGGCCCGACGACCGGAGGGTAAATCGTTCGTCGCGGGTAGGGGAAAGATGACCTTGTCTCTTGGGGTTTCGCCCGCAGCCACGGTCATACAGACACTTTGGTCCTCGAAAAAGGAGTATGAGAAGGAGAAATTGTCCAAGTAAACCGTAGAAATGAGCCTCTGCTGGCTCAGTGGTATGATTGTGAAAGTAACAAAAACGGAGGGAGATTCAGGGGTTGAGACTCACTGGGTCTTTGATAAATCACTTTAATTGGCGCTGTGGCTGGAGTTCTGATTTAACATGTGGAGAACATTTTGATTACTCGCCCTGCATCCAATTTTTTTCTTATAGGGTGGACTGCCATCAAGGCAGTGAAAATACCTACTTAATTTCATGGATTCTTATCAAAAGACACCCTCTCAGGCAGGAAAGACCTAGGGCTAACAGGGTCGCTAGGTATTGATTTTCCCATGAGTTACGCTGATAATATCCACCCAGCCAGCTATATGTAAGTCAGAGAAAAGGAGCAAGTTAAAGCCAGGATCTTCTGAGATGAAGGCACCATAAGCCATACTCGGAATCACAACTTCACCCGTGTCATCCGTCTGCCCGAGCGAGAGAAACACAGCTTAGGCAGGGTGTTGCTTTGCGCTAATGCATGACTTTCTTGGTAACACCGGCTGGATATTGTCCTTTAGATCCGATATACCATTGCGCTTCACATAGACTCATCACCTCGATATCCAATTGTTGGAGGTCGTTTTCGTGCTGCCGGAACTTAGCCGCGTTTGATTCATCATGTCACCATCTGGCTTCTCTCTTTCCATCTCGTCACAATCACATATCTTTCATTTTCTGACATGTTTCTTGAAATTGGACAGTCAGACACCTCATATGCGCCAAACATCCTCGAATTCTGCACATTTTCTTGGAGTCGCCTCGGACGTCTTACTAGAGACGTAGATGATTTCTCTCTGACTCGTGAAACCATTAAAATTGGTAGTCAAACACGTCGTGTAGGCTGAAAGTCGAAGATGAATCAGCAAAAAGTTCCCGACAATAGTCATGTCTAGTTCTATCACAACCTTACCTCCCATATCTGAAAAGTAAATCCAATCGTCGCAACTCAAATTCTTTGGCAGCTCGGCATCTTTCAGAATGCAATCCAGTCCATCACATGTTGGTCCCCAAAGTATGTATTTTGAAGATTCGGCTGCAGTGCTTTGGGGGTAAAAGGCACCTGATACCCGCAGAGCTTTGGGCTGTGGGCATGGTTCAAAGAAATAGGTCAGAAAAGTGCCATACATCCCGTCGTTCAGATACAGCATATCATTCACTGGCCCGTCAAGTGTCGTGGGATTCTCATGCGATTCCCGACGGCCAATGACCCCACAAGCGACGGTCACCGCATCGGCGACGAAGAATCGCCCCGGTTCTGCCCAGAATCTGATATTCATAGCGGAGAAATGCGTGCTCAGAGATGCTTTGATCGTGACCGCAGCGGTGTCGAAAGTGTCACTGGTGAACCCACCCCCAATGTCCACAATGTACATGTTATGGCCGAGATGAATGCCAGCATCGACGATCCGACGGCTATCCTGAATAGCTCTTTCAAAGGCCAGTGGGTCCTTCGAGCCAGATCCGACGTGGAAGCTCACGCCGCAGACCTCCAGCCCCAGAGACTTGGCGAGCTTCAGAAGTTTGACCGCTTCCTCTGGGTGAGCCCCGAATTTCGAGGATAGGGTGTATGTCGCGGACGGGTCGGAGGCGTAACATCTCAGAATCAGCTCAGCGCTTGGACAGATCCGTTTAATCTTGCGTAGCTCGGCTTCATTGTCGAAGGTCATTCGGAGGACCATGGAATCTCGCGCGAATGCGATATCTGAGGGCTTTTTGCACGGATTCGCGAATATGATTCTCCAGGGGGTATGCCTTGTTGCATCACAAGCTCGATTTCTGCTTGAGAAGCGCAATCAAAATTGGATCCCAAGGAGTCGAGCAGGGCAATGAGCTTGCTGTCAGGATTGCATTTCACCGCTGGAGAAACTTAGAATCCCCCGTAAAATCGATCAAGTGAAGCGAGAAAACAAACCGAAATAGGGCTGCACGAAGCGCAACGATGACTGCCACCGCTTATATTGACTCTGCACTTTTCCGAGGTCCATCACGCAGAATGGCTCCGACTCGGACCGGCCGGCTTGCGAGAGTCTTCGTCGCATAGCATTAAGAACAACGTCCTCGGTGGACGGGACGTTTAGGTGGGCTGCTGAGATTGTTTTGTCGATTGAGACTGTCTTCTTGCTGTGCATTTCGGCGCTCGGTTGAGGCGCTTTGAAAGAGGTCATGGCGACATGGTGGCTGTTCATGTTGTGGGCTGCGTCTTGGCTACCTACCTAGTATAGAGCATGAAAATGACAATCTGACGGGAGTCTCGAGACGGCCGATTGCGAGACGAGTGGAATTGATGCCGAACTGTATCCTGAGTTTCTGGCCATCTTTATTTATCCTTCAAACCTACCTACCTACTTACCTACAACCCCGCGATATAATAAAGCAAGGATTGAAATGTCTCCGGTCATCATGAAAGCTCGGTATGCATCACGCATCGAGCTGGAAGACCTGCATGGTTGAGTTCATTTCTCTAGCACCAGAGACGATCGAGTCCCAGCCAGCTACGAGTTCACGTTACGAAATAATTTCCTCCGTTCGGTGCTGCAATACTTCCGACAGGTGATGATCTCGCAGATCTTCCAGGACGGAAATGTGAGAAAACCAGAATCTCGAGACTCATGTTACACAAGTGTTGATGGCTTCATGCAGAAGATTGGTGGGTTAGAGACACGTCTGTTGCAAGGGAGAGGGTTATTGAACACGACAATATGCAGCTTGGACCAGCTGATGCCAATTTGATCTGCATCAGGCGAGCAAGTGCCGAGTCTGCCGATGTGTCCGTGTACAGCTCATTGAAGCTCGGTTCACCAACTGCAGCATGATTCCCCAAAGTGTTTGAAAAGTAACGACCAAGTGGGTTTTATATGAACGGCCTCGTGTAGTAACTTACAATGACTTGCCTCACTACGAAGATAGACTGGCGTGGTCTTGTGAGTATCATTGCAATCAATCATAGGAAAGCTACGGACTTGCTCTGTAAGTTCGTGAGTGATTGCTTCTTCGAGATCGAAGAAGCTTTTCATTACTGCAACCTGCATGAGCGCGCCCCAAGGAGAGACCCCGGGTCGCCATGCTGCTACTCACTCTAATGCAAGTCGAACTGGACCTTTCAAGGGGATGTGATCTGCACCTGCAGCTCAGCCGCACGCGACGGCGCCGCAAATCACTTAGGAACTAACTTAGTCACACGAGGATATAACAGGCCAACTTTGAAAAATGCTGACGTATAGAAAGATCGGCAAGATCATGAGAACGATCCTTAGGACGACAATAAACCAGCTAACCCCAGGACCATGCTTTGATAAGACTATCTAGAAGACCATCTACGTGTTTTCCCAGCAGAATTGACCTTAGAGTATACGCCCACCGACCTCTCCCGTTGCGAGTGAAAAGAATTAGCGAATAAGCATTTGACTGACAGATTGGAGAAATTGAGTCAGCATTCGTATTCCATTATTTAATTCGCGCTCTCAAGCATCGTTACTTCTCTTGAGATTTCTTTCGAGAAAAGAAAGCTATCATAATATACCCGATCTTACCTAGACCTGTTTTCCGAATGTCAGAAATAGGATAGATTCCATCTAATCATTATAAACCACGGAATTTCCAATCTATATTTACCTAGCGAATGATCACATATTCATTGCAATAACCCTCTCCATCCTCTACAGTTCTGCTCCACGGAACAACACATCTTAGTATTCCGGTACTCGAGACTCTACCCCATCATCTTTGTATGACCTCAAATCCCTTGCCGACCATTGGCGTATCGACTCTATCGAGGCTCAATCGGCCCGATCCAACCAAACAGTGCAAACAGACCCTCCGATCCGTTCTCCCCGAAAAAGAACCCGATCGAGTCTCCCCAAACGGAAGAGAGCTGTGGCATAGTCATACCCTTACTACTGTCGTCATTCTCACTACTACAGAGTACAGTATTCTTGGCCTGTCCAAATTGACTTGGTTTTCCTGAGAATTGTGTGTCCAAGACCACCTGCATCTAGAGTCGCAAGCTCTGATCAGTCGTTACAATGTCAACGACTCGGATGTCAACGTTATGTGCGCGAGAGTTTCGTAGCTCGCAGAATCAGCGTCTCCAGGTAAACTTTTTGTCCTCTCTTCTTACTTGATATATCGGCACAGCGCGAGGAATGACCAGCCTCCGACCAGAAGGGGGGAGGGGGTCCCTCTATTGAGAGCAATGCAGTACAATTCAACATCTTCTACCAAGAATCAAAAGCTAACATGCATGTTCCCAGCGATCCATGACATCGCGCGCAAATCTCTCTACATTTACGCCTCGTTCCACATCTACGTCTCCAGCTCTGATGCAAAGTGCCACCACCACGACTATTCCCTCAAAATCCCCCGCGTCAAGGTCATCTACGGCACCCTCGGCGCGACGCATCTCTTCGACTTCGCGCTCTTATGCCCAGGGCGGATCGGGCTCCGCCATCTCTCGCTTGGCCAAGAGCGCCCTGTCCCCCGGTAGCTCGGGCGAGACGTATGTCGCGTACGGCATGACGCAGAAGCTCTTCCAGGCTTGCTCGAGTCAGGCGGATTACCAGGTGCCGCAGGCGACTCAGAAGGGTGTGCCTGTACCGACTACCGAGGCGGGCGAGCATTTGGGCGTTTCGGATAGTTGGTGGTATAAAGGTGAGAAATTGAAATTTTTTTGGGATCCTTGAATTCGGGGACAGAGTCGTTGCAGGACGGAGCAGAACACAACAAGATACAGAAATGTATCAGTGGTTTCCTTTGGAAGCTCTCCTTCGACTCGTCTATCGAAAAGTCACGGCTCTCTTCCCCGCTATAATTCACGATCCTCCTGTACTCGACGCAGAACTTGAATCATTTACTAACTCGATGTGTGTCTTCCCTCCGCCAGAACTCGGCCTCGTCCCAACATTCTCCACCTGGTCCCAAATCACCTTCCTGCACATGTACCTCCTCACCGTCCGACTCCGCGCCCTGCCCAACCGCGAGAGTTTCCAAACCTACTCCCGCCACCTGATCGACCACTTTTCCCACAACGCCGAGCACCGCATGGACGACCTGCATGACATCGGCTCCCGCTCCATCCGCAACAAGTACCTCAAGGACCTGTTCGTGCAATGGCGCGGCATCATCGCGGCGTACGACGAGGGCCTGATCAAGGGCGACGCCGTGCTCGGCGCCGCGGTGTGGAGGAACTTGTGGAAGGCGGAGGCGGTCGGGCCGGATGGGAAGGAGCTGGATTGGAGTCGGATCGCGTTGGTGGTGGCTTATATGCGGAGGGTGACGGCGCAGTTGGGACGCATGGAGGAGGCGGATATTGTGATGGAGCTGAGTGGGGCGACGGGCCAGGAGTCGAGGATTTTTGGATTCTCGCCGTTAGATCGCAAGATGGTGGAGGGGATGAAGTGAGAGTTTGGTCGTGGGAGCTGAGGAGTGGTAGAGACTAAAGGAAAGGGTGGAAAGGGGTGGTCGTTGGGATTGAGGATGGCTCATCTCATGACGTGTAAAGTATGTATTGTACTACTGATTCTATGGTCTCCGGAAGGGCGTTTTTGTGTTTGTGACAAGGTCCAGTCAATTGTTCTTCTCTCTCTCTCTCTCTCTCTCTCTCTCTTTCTGTGTGTGTGTGTGTCTCTCCTTTCCTTGGTCCCTGAACAAGATCTATGTTGTAGGAAAGTACATGAGTTCGACGTGACCATAGCGCATGACTCGTATGGAGCCGTTCTATCATGTCCAGTAGGGAAGTGGCTGACATCATTTACGATGACGGCTTGATAGCAAACTATGGAAGAGCGAAGATAGCCCGTGCTCAACTATGGACATACATCATTGATAGAAATATGAAGCGCTACGACTCTATTCGAACTTCCCGACCACTGGCACGCTTGAGTCGAGAAAAAGACTTCGAGGTCTTTGAAGATTGAGTACGTATATATATCCCTTTTTTTTTAAAAAAAAAAGGTCGAAAGATTACTTCTTTCCGAAC
This sequence comes from Penicillium diatomitis, assembly GCF_028827545.1. Lineage (NCBI taxonomy): Eukaryota > Fungi > Ascomycota > Eurotiomycetes > Eurotiales > Aspergillaceae > Penicillium > Penicillium diatomitis. Next base: position 2,476,130 of record NW_026623177.1, on the reverse strand, counting down.
AAATCCTTCTCAACCATCCCCCGGCAAATAGGATGATAAAAGTCCTTGTACTTCTCAAAAGTCTCCACCGCCACCTCGCGGTCAATCTTGGCCAAGTTACGGAACAAGGGACGCACAAACTTCATCCGGCCAATACGGCCCAACAGCTCCGTGGTAGGCTCAATGACACTCTTGTCGCCGGCCTTCATGCCAACCTGCAGATACAGATTGGCCACCTCGATGTTGGTGCTCTTGGTCAAGCCGTACACTTCGCCCATCAGCTTGGAGAGCTCCGGGGTCAGCGGTTTCTCCCAGTTCAGAATTTGCTCCAGGAAGACGAGGATCTGGTTGGCGGCGAGATCTTCGAGATCGCTGGCTTGGGGCTTGAAGGTGGAGCCGGGGAGGGACTCCCACTTTTCGGCGAGAGAGTATACGACGTCGACCATAGAGGTGTCGAATTGGGGCTTGGGGGGAAGCCCGGGTGCATAGAACCAGGTGTCCCAGTCAAGGTCGTTGAGGAGCTTGGTGGCTTCGGCGTCGGACTTGAAAAAGTCGAGGAGAGTGGCCTTGAACTCGAACGAGTCGAGGGACTTGCACTTGAACGTCGTGAAGTACTGCATGGAGAGTCAGCGGTAAGAACATCGTTTGCGTTCGCCCTTTGCTTTTCTTCACATTTCATTCCTCGCGTATCTAGGTCCGGAATTGAGTCACACATACGTGGGGGATGAACTTGTCAAACTTGGCTTTGCCCACCAGGTTCTCAATGTGGAAGAGGAAGTTGAAGCCCTTCTCATAAGGGATGCTTGAGAACGCATCATCCGGGTCTTTGTCCTTCAGGTCGGTGATCAGCTTGGTGAACTCGTGATCCTTTCCAAAGTGGTCCACTGAATCCTTGAGGGCCTTCCAGCCGATGATGGAGGAGAAGTGGCGGTAAGGTTCACCGTGACTGGACAGAAAAAGAACAGTATTAGCTGAGTCAAGTCGTGAAAACAAAGTTGGATGTGTGAACAGAGGTAACATACACAGCCGCCAAAATCTATTCAACCAGAGTACAGTCAGTACGAGGTTATGTAAATTTACTCCAGCACGACTTTGACGACTTACTCGGCGCTCAAGATAAACCGTCCAGCCCTCGTTCAGCCAAAAGTGCTCCCAAGAGCAATTTGTGACGAGGTTGCCGCTCCAGCTGTGAGCCAGCTCGTGGGCAATCACATCGATATTCTCACGGTCCTAGAGAGTTCGCTCGGTCAGCGGTGTGACAAACAGCGAGGAAAAATTTGACACAGTCATAAACACACCTTGGAGATGATGCTAGGAGTAGCAAAGGTGAAAATGGGGTTCTCCATACCGCCGTAGGGGAAACTAGGCGGCAGGATCAGAACGTTGTACTCGCCCCAGACATAGGGGTAGACAATTTTCTTCATTTGACGTTAGCTCACGTGTCGCAGCAGTCATTGCAGATCGCGCCTGATTACCTCGATGGTGTTGATAAAGTTTTCAGTGTCGGCCTCGAGTTCCCACTTGCATTCATCCAACTTGTCGGGGCTTGTGGCAACTACACTGCGAGGGCCAATCGAAGCCTCGGCGACGTCACTATCCAGAGAGATTAGTTGAGCTTTTCATGTTCATCCGGGAGAGGTCCCGTTGCGGGCGACTGCCAATAAATGAAATGTGTCTTCATACCCGGACGCAATGGCAAAGAGATAGCTGGGAATTGGCACGGATTGGTGGAAGCGGTACACCTTGTTCTCCGATGCCGAGGTGTTGGCAGAGTCCCGAATCGGCAGACCGCTGGTCATGACGGGCAGAGGAGAAGAGATCCGAAAGTCAAAGGTGCTCTTGACATCGGGGGTATCCTGGCACGGGAAGATGGAGCGCGCATGGATGGCCTGACATTGCGAGACTATTGAGAGATCGTTCGTCTGGTTAGCGGTTGAGCTTTTGACCTGAGCAGATTGCATAACTCTCATGCCCAAAGCAATGCGAGGGAGGCGTCTGACGAAGGGATGATCGTCACCTGGTCACCTACACATGTACGGGTGTTTTTTGTTGGACGTTTGCGCCGGGGTCAACCACTGCAGCGCGGTGCACTGTTCGGTGGTCTTGACCGCAATCTATCGCATGGATTAATAGCTATCCTTGTGGTTCGTGCGCGTGCCGTGCGTCATCCATCCACTGCTTTTCCCCTCGGTGTACGGTGGTGCAGTGCCTTGACGTGACGACTACCACCACCAGTCATGGGGACAACGTACATCAACTTCCACAGTCCCATCGAGCTCCACGGGCTTCTCCAGGACAATCTTCAAGGGGGTTCCGTAGGGCGCGACGGCAGGCATCAACTCCCATTGCGACTCCTGACCGTCAACCTTGACCTCGCCAATGTCGAGGAAGCTCGTGTCGAGGATGATCTCCTGGGATTGCGCATCGGTGGTGGAGCGGAACTTGTGGATCACATTGCCGACGAGCTTCTTCTGGTCGAAGAGGATGTCAAAGTTAGCGGTGATATGGGTGGAGCGCCAGTGGTGGTAGTTGCTCAGCGTGTTGGGATCACGCGGGGTGGAGGAGGCCACGGCCATGCTGGATAAGACGCGTGGGCGAAAGAGAAAGGACCCGAGATGATGCGTGGTCGAGGAGGAGAGACGGCCAAGTGGGCGTGAGAGGATGGAACGGTTCATATACCGAGGGAGAGCTCTCTGGTGAGCGAGATGTAGAGATGATGATTGCCGACGGAGGCCACTCGTGGTCTTTGATCCTGTGTCTGATGAATTACAAATTTGTGTGGTAATTTTTTTTCCCCTCTCTTCTTCCGTGTTTCTTCTTGTTCTTTTCCTCTTTGGGTGTCTTCCTCGGCGTTCCTCAGATTTCCCCTCGCGCTTCCGGTGCTAAGCGGGTGTTCAGGTGGGGATCTCACGCCCGTTTGATTGCGACCAATTTGGTGCTGAATCATGAATCATGAATCATGAATCCAATGATGGCGGGGTCAGAGATAAGCCAAGAGATATACCGCAAAGTTGGATAACTGTTATGTACGAGGTATGAGTTTCAAATGGCCCGGTCGTGGTCACGGCCACGAGTGAGGTAGTTGAGTGAGAATAGTACATACTACATTACTCCATACTGATTTACATATAGTACATAGTCTACATACTGTAAGGAGGTGCTGTTTCATATTCTCACCTTGGCTGTCACTCACATCGTCATCAAGTAATTCATAGTAATGCACGATGAGCACGAGACAATTGTATCATGATCAACATGTCGTGAGACGTAGCCCCTCAATGAATACGGTACGTCCTCAGGCACGTCATTCGGGTAGCTGAGTCAAATCAGAGACCTGGAAGTCCAGTCGCGCGTCGGATCTACGCCGCATTTTAAACTCCGGCGCCAGGTCTTGGCTCGATCGAGTTGGATTTCCACCGGACTCGCAATAAGCTTATTTGATTTTTCAATCTAGACTTGGGGAAGAGAACTGGAGGGCGGGGAATTGTCGCCAGTGAATCTTTGAATTGGCTGTCAGCCACGAAGCTTTGGTCTGGTCTTACACAAGACCGACCTCTCTCTACACTCGAGGCAGATCGAGTCATTGGCTCACGAAGCTCGTGCTCATCTGAATCGAGGATATGTTTGTTTAATAACCCTCGAGGACTATCCTATCCGTAGCTTGCCTGCGTAGATCCCGTGACCTCTTCAAGGAGCAGGCCATCTGAGTTCTAAAAAGGTAGTGGATTGCCGTTTGCACTAGTTTATGATCTTGATTAGGCAATATACTCCATGATTCAGTTCGCTATCACTGTGTCGTCCAGGTAGGCTTGGCCGATTGAGCAATATTTTCCGAGGAAGACTGGAAGTATCGATAACCATTACACGAGAGACTGGAATGTAAGTTCCGGTCTCCAGGTCTTGTTGATTTGGACTCCGTACAGCCGGCACATGAGAGGTCCGTTCCCGGACCCAAGAGTTCCAAGTCATCGTGCAGTGACTGTTATGTGGACATTTCTCTCGACCTACGAACCCTTTTTACGCCTGGCCGGTTCATATTTGCGGACTATCTGCCTGACCCGATCTTTTGGTACTTCCATGAGTACCTTCGTGTGAAGGCCTCCGTTCGGCAGTGACAGGTCTGTTAGTGTTTTCAACTGGTACCAAACCTTATCCTCCGGCACTCGAGGTAGGTTTGACGCCCGTCGGCTTGAGGTTGTTCTGGTCGGAATCGTGATTCTCTGCAGCCACTGTTTGCATGCAATGTCATTCTCACGTCACGGACTCTTTTTTGTCCTTCCCCTTAGTTGGCATGGTAACAATGTCAAGTACCGTCTAGGTGAGCCCTGAGCAGTGGTAGATTAATAGTGGACTACTAGTCGTAGGAGTATTACTGTAGCCGTGTAGCTGAGTGTAGCATGCTCTACTCAGGTATACAGATATACACTATACAATAGTACATAGTATGTAGTATGTACTACACACTACATAGTCATACACCCTTCAGAGTCACCCCTCTGAAGCAATTGATCCACAGAGTATATCATTCTTGCATATGTCATTCGAGTGAATCTACTGTAGTTCACCGAGTGCTCCACGAGGTCATCGCACATTCTCGAGACCCCTCCGATCGAGTGTACTTGGCTATATCACCACTGACCACTTTTAAGCATCTTCACCAATCTGTTGGAATTGCCCCAGCCGTGTACTGGAGCGTCTAAACGCTTAAATTGTTCCCGTGACGGTCACTGGACCTGAGTCGATTTCGTCTGGAGTTCAGGGTTGAGTTGCTCTCTCTCGATTCCATTCCTCTTTCTTCTCCTCATTTCTTTCCCCCTGAATCTGAACCACATCGAAGCCTGCCACTCCACCAAAGTCAAACCGGGGATCCTCTCCCCGAATGGGTCCAACCACGAACCGCTCGTCTCTCCACGCGTGCTGGAGCCTCCCCAAAACGAGAACAAAAACAGAAAAAGAAAAGAAAAAAAAATCCAAACGAAAGACAAGACGCCAGAAAACAGAAAGCAAAAGGCGAGCGAACCACTCGCAGTCTATCAACGTGCCCTTTCATGGCTCTTCATGGCCCACCCCCTTCTGCCTCTTGAGTCTTGACTCTGGTCTCTCGATCGGTGGACACTGGAAGGATTCTCACAGCCGGACAAGCGCCTCTCACCCCCTGACTGACCGGAGCTGAGCTGAGTTGCTCTGACCCGACCGGACTGGCGTGGACGCTGACTCGCTCTTACCAGAGCCGGTGGTGGTTTTGCACCTATCCAACGAGATCGGCATAGAGGAACGAGACAACAGAATAGACCTACTACCCACAGATCACAGATCACAGATCACATTGCTCGTACCCTCGGGGATTTGTGGGTTCCCCTGGTGCACAATCCATCGTCGTCCCGTCTTGGATCGTCGGCGTACTTTCTCCTCTTCTTCCCACCCCCCACATCCCAATACTTCGGTCGCTCTGTTTCTCCCCTTCTCCCTCTCTCTCTCCCCCCCCCCCCCCCCCTAAAAGTGATCCGCCGGCGTTGTCCCTACACGACTGCCTTCTCTCCCACGTCTCCATCCTGCAATATGTCGTCCTGGTCTGTGCGATCCTTGTGTTAGAATCGCTCGCGTGGAATTGTCACAGATCTCATCGAGACCGGCGCGCCGATAAGCCTAATTGAGTATACGGCAATCAGTACAGTCCAATTAGTAGTGTCCACTTTTCACATCAGGTCGGGGTACCTGAAAGTGCAAACAATACTCCTGAACCCGCAAAGAAAACATCCGTCGATTCAATCCCAACCCCCTCAACCCTCGCAAAGTGGTTGGGAATCATGCATCTTTGAATTTCCAAGACACTAAGATCTATTGACTCAACCCCTCCGCTGGCTGTCATCTGAAGAGGGTCATTCAGGGATTCCAGGGTGACCATCAGCGTCCCCGTTCGTGACCGGTGCGCCTGCGCCTCAGTTGCTCTTCCTTCCAATGTCCGACGTCGGTCAATGACCAGACCCGACAATTATTGTCTGCCACTCTCTGTCGCTGCATCGGGAACAATGCTCTACCGCTCCGCCCTGGAGGATGATACACAATCATTCCATCCCCGCCGTCCCTCGGTCCCCATGACCGAAGCGTCCTCCGGACCGCTGCCGCATCGACCAGCATCGCGCCTCGCTCGATCACCACATCCATCGGGAATAGGAGGAGGCGGAGGAGGTGTCGGTGGAGGAGGTGCTGGCAAGATCGCCTCCGCAAGCCCCGAGCGAGCAATCGCCTGGACACCCTCGAGTCCGATCAAAGAAGGGCTGGGAAGCCTCAATCGTTGGTCACAATCGACCTCCTCCAGCCAAAGTCCCTCGGAATACGTGGGTCACCGTCGCGACAGCTCCAAATTCTCCCTCGCCAATTCCGCCCATAGCCCCTACCGATTCGCAACCCGGGTCGAATTGCCCGAAGTGACGGTACCTGAGCTGCGTGCATCACAAATGTTTGGGTCCGATCAGGCCACTCCTCGGGTCGATTTGTCGTTTGCATCCACCGACCACGACCATGACCACGACAACTACCACGATTCCATGATCCTAGGCCATGTGCCGTCGCATTATGACTCTCCGATCGTGCACCCCAGTGACGGCGGTATTCTGGCAGACGGAGACGGAGACGGAGACGCAGAATCTCGACAGCATGGAGCGACACAGAAGGCGATGCTCTCAAAGGCACTCCAAAAGGCTAACACGGCCGTTTTGCTGGACAATGCCGCCAACTTTGAGGGCGCCATGGACGCATACACGGATGCTTGCCAACTCTTGCAGTTGGTGATGCTGCGAAGTAATGGAGGCGATGAGGAGAGGCTCAAACTTCAAGAAATCGTACGTGAGCGATGAAATTTCCGCAACACTTTGCTGGCATCTGGTGATGCCGCGAGGATTTTGATTTGATCGAAAGACAAGGAGATACTGATTTCTGGGATGAAAAATACAGCGTGACACTTACATGACCCGAATCACCGAACTTCGGCGCATGGACTTTTCAATATTGGAATCCGACGGCAAGGCGCTCCCCGAGCGTCCACTCAGTCAAGAGTCCTTCGGGGAACTTCTTCACGCCGTTGCGACTGTACAGGATGATTCGTATGCAGATAGCCCAAACAGCTCTTCTCATTCTAGCTTGCGCCTGCAGGCGGCCTTTGAAGAACCTCGGCCTTTGCCTTTCGACGCAATCCCCCCTCGACGTCAATCCTTACGACCTGCGGCGCACTCGGGCAGAACGACCCCGGCGGGCTTGGGTAACAACTTGGCGGCCTACAGCAATCCGGCTTTTCTGGAGCCCGCAGCGCCGTTTGAGACGAATGAGACGACCTCGTGGCTCGACACGATTGACGAGTCTGGTGCTTCGTCCCCGTCTTCCACCGATTCCAAAGCCTCTTCGGTGTATTTGCGCCGACGAACCAGCCGCCGCCTCAGTACCGACACCGAGGCCGAATTCGACGCGGCGTTGGACGCTGCTGTCGAGGCAGCCTATGATGATGGGTTGGAGCCTGTGACGGAGTATCAAGACGAAGAAGGCGATAGCGTGGTTGCCAACGCGCGCCGAAATATTGAGCTTGCGAAGCAACGGGTTCGGGAGGCAGAATTAGAAGCCGAAGCCGCCATGAGCCGCGGTCAAGACACTCGTCACCTTCACGAGCAGTATCTCTTGGATGAAACAGGAGGGGCCACTCTGGAGTATCTGGATGAAGAAGCCGAAGAGGAAGAGCGACTGCTGGAGGAGATGACCAAGGGCTATGTCATGGATGAATTTGAATTTGGCCTCCAGTCCAAATCAGCCTTGCCTCGTGAATCCGACTCGAGCAACACCTCCGCACGCACTTGGGAGAGCTCAAATGGGTCGAATATCACGGGGCCTGGTGGTCTGGCATTGTCTACACTCACGGAAGACGAAGACGACGACGAGGATGTTTTGCCCCCGCAATACCTTGATAAGAACGTCCTTCCCACTGCCCCTCCACCCACGGCAGCTCTGCCCCCGATTCCTGTCTCGTCTGATTTTCCCGACCTGCCACCACACCGCGCATCCGTTTCATCACCATCACCACCCCCTCCGCCCCCGATGGGACCGCCCCCCGTGCCCGGAGTTCGTGCTCGAAGACTATCAGGCCAGGCCTCTACTGAACTCAAAATCGAGACTGGCTCGCATACCCGCAGTGCCTCCTCGGTATCGAACGTTGACCCTTTCACGATTCCCCCAACAAAACCTGCACACACCAACGTCAGAGACGAAGCCTCACAAGAGCCCTCACGGTCGACAACACCTAATTTGCGAGCCGGAAATGTTCATTCCACATCCCGACGCAATCCTTCGATTGGATCCTTTGTGGACCACATCAACCTGGTCAAGACTCGCACGCAAGACGACGACGAAGGTGGTTTGTCTGTTCTGCCGGCCACGGCACGTCCGATGGGTAAAGTGCCCTCTGCTCCTGATGGTCTGGATAAAGTTGGTGCTACTACCAAGTCGTTCCGAAATCGCAATGTCTCTGTACCAATCCCCGACACTGCGCCCGTCTCCCCCACAACTCCTTGGAGCGGCTCCTTTTCGTCACAGGAAACTCAGAAAGCCAGCGGCATCCCCAGCGTGCCGGTTCTCCCGACTCCCACAGTGCCTCTCTTTACTCAGAATGGCCTGCCCACAGGTGGTCTCGATCTTTTCAACTGTGAGATCCATTCCCCTACCTCGCTGGGTCGCCCGAATCTGCTCGTGCACAATGCGCCGCTCCCCTTGGAGCCTTGTCCTGAATCATTCCTCCTGCGCCCATTCTGGCTCATGCGCTGTCTGTATCAGACCCTCTCACACCCCCCTTGGTGGCTATCTCTCTACGAAGCTCTTCATCCCACGCGACGTCTGGCGCGTCAAAAATGTCAAAATCAAGTCCGTGGAAGATAAGATCTCGAATTGCGACTTGTTGACTGCAGCCCTCTTGAAATTGGCTCAGGTGGACATGTACGATGCGGATGCCGTCTTGGAAGAGATGCAATCTTTCGAGAACATTCTTGACCAAGCCCAGATTGTGCTGTCGAAGAAGCTGGGCAACGAAGTTGGTGTTCATGCTGCGATCCCGCAGCTCAAGCAACACGCCTCATTCGACGATGCGGCTCCATTCGAGGTCCCTTCAGTCAAATCGTCAAGCACGTCCAGCAAGTCTTACCGGCCGACGTGGAAGCGACTGCGTTCCAAAACCTCGGGCATTCCCACGGTGAGCTCATTCTCGACTGCCCGGGATACCAGCAAAGAACATTTGACCATGACTTCTGTTCCAATGACTGCCGCCCCAGTGGATCAAAGCCGACGGACTGTCACTTCATTGGACTTTTCTGGTCCGAATTCCCATTACATGGGTGCTCTGGCGCGGCTATTCGACGCCGCTCAGATCTTGGGTATGCTCAACCCTAGCCCTTTCTTTTCTCTCTCTTTCTTAAAACATATTCAATATTGGCTTTTATGCTGACTTCTTTGTACAGACCAAATCGCCCAACAAGTCGAAGATCCAGGTCTCAAGCATTCCTCGCCAACACATGTTGGTCTTGAGCTTTGTACACGTCATGCTGCAGAGTTCTTTGGTTTCTACATTTGTCGCTTTGCTTTAGCCGATGTCGGCCTGATGCTGGATAAATTCATCAAGCGAGGCAGCGAATGGGTTATGATCTAACATATAATGATTGGAATTGGGTGTCTCTTTGCCTTTGACCCATTGCTTCATATCTCAGATCTCGACCACCTGTCTGTCTTTGCCCCCTCTCCCCTGCATTGCAATCTCCGAGTCTCAACCTTTGCCCCCCTACTCCGCATGTTCGTTCCCTTGCCCCAACTGCATTACATAGAGAGGATCAGACTCACGTCTTTGATACTAGTGTGATTGTTTTCCTCGCTGTATTCAGCCATTTGTGGCTAAACTGTCCTCAACACCTGCATCAGCATCATCATCATCATCATCATCACCACCTGCTTCTTGGGTGATCCTCCCCCGCCTTATTCTAATCCAACATGATCGCTAGGCCCTCTCTCTCACTACACTGATATTGATTTTGACTGTACCATCCACCGCAATCTCAGGAGTCATTTTGCTCTCCCGTGACTGACGCCTCATGTTCTCTGTCCTATATTATGCTGAAACCCGATTTGCCCACCCATTGATGTTCCATGTTCCTCCATGCTCCATGTCTGCTCAAGATACCATGACTTTGTTCCCACCTCGCCTCGCCTATTTCTCTTATCCCTTCCTCGATTACTTACTCCGATGTGATTTGCATTCTACACTGCAGAAGAGAATCGACTGACTTTAAGAGAGTTCAAGAGGGGATCTGCGAAATTTGAAGATCAAATAAAAATATTATTCATACTTTTACTGTGATGGTAGAGAGCTCTGCATTTGTAGCTTAGCTGTGTGACTCTGATATAACCCACCTGTTGCGTTCCACTACATATGAATGTAGGAATGCCCGCTAAAACTCAATGCACTCGACTAGATCGCGGCCACCAGGTAAAACTATTTCACAGTAATTCAATCTAGAAGACATTAACGTAGTCGCACCTTCCTGATCACCTCATCACCTGTTCATACGAAACACCTTTGACAGGCCTACCTCTATCGACACAGCACATCTGAAAATAGATCCCGTAAACCCTGGAGAATCCACCTTAAAAAAACCGGGGCTCAAACAGCAGTCAACCTGATTCTGGGAATATTCGCTCAACCTAGTAGATCGACTTGGGGATCTCGCGTGTGAAACCTGCATAATAGGCGTTCGCAGGTACATTTTTCAAGGATGATCGTTGCGACGGGAGCCTCGCTTGGTCAGGACTTAGATAGGCGGGAAAGGTTTAGTTTCTGGGGCGTCGGGGGATGGGGTTCTGGGATTTTGTGGTTGTTTGATGGGGGTTAGGGTTTGTTTGGGTTTATTTCCGCTTTTTATTTTCGTGATCTTCTTTTTAGTTTATTATTTTTTTTTTGGATCATCAAAGTTGCCAGATCAGTGTCTGGTTCTACTGACTAGGTAGAGTTAGGGTTGGAAGGGGTTAAGGTCTTTTCAGGGTCGATTTTTCGTTCATGTCTTGTTTCGATTGCGCTAATAGAGGGTTGGGTTTACTAATGGATGTTGGGTTAGAAAAGGTTTCTGGGAATTGAATGGGCTGTTTGAAGGTCTTGGTATGACTTTTTCGTGCTTTCGCTGTCTCTGCATGAACCTGGCTGGGAACGAACACATCCCCAAGATAATCAAGCCTATTGATATTTCTCTCTCTCTCTCTCTCTCTCTCTCTCTCTCTCTTTGCTTCCGTGTCTTTTCTTTCCTCTCAGGAACGAAGAAGAATCCTTCTTCTCCTCTCCGCGTCTCGAATGATTTCCTCCGCCAACTTTAAACTCGGAGCTAGATGCGCATACCTCTGGACTTCATCGACGACCCCGGCAATAATCGCATCGATCCTCCCCTTGGCAGGAAGTAAGGTCGATAGAGTGGGAGACATGGTTGCGCCCATAATGATCAGAGCCTGGGAAACCATGGATAGAGCGCCCTGCCAGAGATAAGGGAGGTGGCCCTCGCGATGAGAGGTGATGTTTTCGAGTTGGCGGAGGGTGGCGTCGAGACAGCGGCGGCAGCATTCTAGGACACCTGGGTCGGAACCGGCGGATTCGTGCTCGAGGACGGCGAGGACGTAGGGGCGGTAGATGATGGTGCGGCAGGCGTTGTAGCGGAGGCGGAGGACGGTTTGGATGGGGTTTATTGGTGGTTGAGGTGGTGCGTTTGATTGTGTTTGGGAAGAAGAGGCGGTGGAAGGTGAGGTGGAGGATGATAGTGATGGAGGTTGTCGGGAAGGAGTAGTGATTATAGTGGTAGTCGTGGTGGTGGTGGTAGTAGTAGGAGTAGTAGTAGTAGTAGTAGTAGTAGGGTTGAGTGGGAATTGAATAGGTTGAGGAAGACTTTCGTACCATTGGGCAAGTTGAAAGTCGAGTTCAGAAACGATGGGTCCCAGAGAGGCGAGAGTGTGAGTGCTGTCCTTTTGATAGATAAGATGACTGACTCGGTTGAGAAGCCGACGGAGGGCAATTTCGGCGAGAAAGTACCATATTTCGTCCTGGTGTGTCCCTAGACCCTTTCCTGACTCTCGGTCGGGTTGAGATTGTTCAGGTGGGATGCTGTTGTTGTGACTATCTTGTTTGTTCTTCTTGCTGTCGAGTCCCGTAGATCTTGAGCGCTGGATATGATCACGCGGTTGAGAATCCTCGAAAGCGTGCCTTTGATACTCAGGAAAACTTTCCTCCTCATCCTCATACTCGTCAAATCCTCCTGGCAGATCCACGAGCTCTTCAAAGTTGACAATACCCGAGTGTGGCAAGTCAAGCTCCGCGAGGAGATCGCTCTCAAAGAGCAGTGCATTCCAGTAGACTCGAATGCTGAGCTCTTTCCATTGCGCGGGGACTCGATCAGGATTACCCAGAAGTAGCTGAAGCTTCAAGCTCACACTGGACAAGATCGTCCACGCTTCA